>NW_026126511.1:37677500-39037500 GCF_943737965.1 Phodopus roborovskii | reverse complement strand
ATTTATGAGTTTGCTTAGTGGGACACATTTAGAATTGCCAGAGGATGGGTTTCATAGCCCAGGTGATGGTATGCAAATTACATTCAAGTAAACACTCTACTGCATTCTATGATTCTATGATTTTTCTTTACATAAACTGTCTTGGCTACTTTTAGAGTTAAAGAAACATTGCTGAGATAGCACGAGGACTCCCCTCATGCCCATCACTTAGTTCCCATGACTTTAAATAGATGGGCTTTCCATCACATTTTGTTTGTATGTAATATATATGTAGATCTATAGTTGTTGTTTTCTAAATGCTTTTTTGCTTCCTAAACACTTTTCTCCAAACTGATTTTTAGTTGACATTTGAAACAGTATTATTTCTCATGTGCAACACTGATGGTTTTGAAATATATATACTATATAGAAATTGTTACATGAGTGTGTTATCTCACAGTTACTTTTTACTGTAGTCAACCCTTTCTGTCCACTTCCTTAGCATTTTTCAAGAACATGTCATACTGTCACCAACTATGTCCCCATGCTACACAGGGCTCTTCCGAACTTACTTGGCCATGCAAGTGTAACAGTATACTTGTTGACCTCCCACCAACCAACCACTCCAGCCTCTGGTAGCCACCATTTTACTCACAACTTCCATGAGATCAACATTTTTAAAATGTTCTGCATATTAGTGAGGTGGTATTTGCTTTTCTCTGGCTGCATTCAGGTATGTCTTTAGTCTTGCACTGGTGGAATTTCTTCTTCCTATCTCTTTAAGTAGTATTATTTCCACTGTGTTTATACTACTTACCACATGGATACAACATTGTCGTTAGTTATCCAGTCATCAGTTAATGAACATTTAGATTGTTGTTTCTATTTCTTGGCATTGTTTTTCCCTTTGAGGCAACACGTCACTATGTAGCCCAGACTGGCCTTCAATTTACCATCCTCCCACCTCAGCCTCCAAGGTCCTGGCATTACAGTGTGCACACCATGCCTGGCATTTCTTGGCCATCAGGAACAGTGTTGGGGGTGCATATCTCTTAACCTAATGGCTTCTTGTCCTTTGGTAAATACCCAATAGTGGGGTAGCTGAACCAGAAGATAGTTCTGTTTTTAACCCCTTCAGGAACCCCCCTGCTCTTTGAAATGGCTATTCTACAACTTTGGTATTCTCCAGTTCACTGGTTAAGGAAGTTGTTACAAACTCAGAAGATCGTAAAGCCAATTACTTTAAAGGTTGGAAAAAAAACTCCTAAACCAACGTCCCCCCCCAAAAAAATAACATGAATTCAACAGTGCCTGTCTTTCCCTCTGATATCTGCCTAAGAGAGGAACAGCTGTAATGGAATCAGAGAAGATTTAGGTTACAAGGTAGGGAAATGAGACACCAGCAAGGTTATAGAGTTTCCTTATTTGGGTCTTTTTAAAGAAAATACTAGATGGCTCTCTTTCTGGGACAGTCTGTGCACTGTCTTGCCTAGAAGCTAGGAATGAACTGGAGCAGCTTGTCTTTAACAGTGTGAGATGCCACCCCAGAAACAGGTCCCACAGGCCCTGAACTACTCCACTGGGCAGCTGAGCAGGGACATCTGCCCGGGGTCCATGAGGAGATGCATCTGGAAGGGCTCTGTGTGCTGATGAGGTAAGAGCAGGGACAGTGACCGGCATGTGGGAGCCAGGCCCCCTCCCTCCCTCCCTCACCCACTCAAGTCTTAAGGGACACCTTTGGGGCAGAGCGTGCTCAGAAGGGCACCATACCAACTGCGTTATTCTCTGCAAGCTTGCCTCTACTCTACATAGTCACCGGTCAGCAGCTGAGTGGGATTTTGAAGCTTTTTAACATGGACAGGACTTCCCTTCTCAATTCATGGATGAAGAAACAGAGGCCTGGAGAACAAGCTGGAGGTTGATGCTACACAGCCAGGAGGAAGGAAGGATCTTCTCATGAGAGCCTACACAGAACTTTCCCTCAATCACTGGCCTTACTTTGGTTGAGTTTCCTTTAGTGAAATTACTCATTTAGTGACTTGTATGGGCTGATTTGGGGTATTTAATATTTTTATTTATTTATATCTATTTCTGTATATGAGAAAGGGTGGTCCTGGCTACCTGGAACTCACCACATAACAAAGGCTGGCCTCAAACTCATGGAGATCTTCTTGCCTCAGTAGCCTAAGTGCTAGGCTTATAGGTCTGTGTCACAATACCTGGCATGCTATTTTAATTTTAGATAGGCCTCTATGCCTATTGCTCCGACCTAGTCTTTTTTTTTTTTTCCTTCATTCACGGCAGTGTATGTTTAACCTTTTCACTCATTTGTTCATGAACACAAAAGTCTCATTGTTGTTAACCATATTGCATTACATCTACCATCATCTGTGTGTTACATTCAAAACTTGATAGTTAACCGTGGGCTCCATGAAACCCTAGTCTTTGGGTCCCCCGTTCTGTACTTCTTCCTGCATCTCCAAGTAACCAGAGCAGAACTTTGTATAGAAGCATCTAGATGGAGTGAATGTTGTTTGATACTCAGGCAATAGCAGTGTGTTGATGTATATCAATTCTTTGAATAGATGTATTTGGCATGCGCTGAGCTTTCAGTGGGGTAAATCTTGGTCCTTAAAAGTCCCTGTGTTAGAATGTTGGATGAAAAACAGCAGGGATTTCCAATGCCCAGGGAAGGAGAGGGCTGCAGAGACACTAAGGTATCATCAAACTCCAGCCTGCTGTCTCACCCTTGCTTCCATAGCTTGGTGTGGGTACCTTGGTAGGGAGCAGAGGCATTGGGATATGCTGGGAAGGATGGGTGAGGCAATGTGGTCTCTTGAGTTGGAGGTAGGGCTGGGATCTGTGTGCCTGATTCTGTCTGTAGGGCTTCAGAAGCCCCCTCAATTGAATGACTGGCCTATGGAGGTTGTCAGAGTGCCACCATGGGGTGCAGGTTAGAGTGTGGTGATCTGCTGCTTCTCAATAGTGTTTACACAGCCCAGACTTACTGTAACAGGCCTCCTTGGTCTTCTTCCCTGAGGCATTTAATTCACAGGCTGCAGAGAAAGGATTCTGTGCCCTGGAGCAGCCTGGGGGGGGGGAAACTGGTACATTTGCAGAGAGAGAGAGAGAGAGAGAGAGAGAGAGAGAGAGAGAGAGTCAAATTCGAAGTTTGCCTTGATAGAAGGTTTTGTGAGAGTCCCTCTAAGTGCCCAATTGTAATTGGATTCATTGTTTAAAGGATGTTTGGCTGTTTTGCTTGCATGTATGTCTGTGCACACATTGTATACATGGTGCCAGTGGATGTCAGAGAAGGGAGCTACAGCCCCTGGAACTGGGATCAGTTGTGGGTGCTGGAAGTCAAATCCAGGTTCTCTGCACGAACTGCCGGTGCTCTTTAACCACTGAGGCTTTTCTCCAGCCCCTGTAATTGAGTTGTAAAAAAAAAAAAAAAAAAAAACAACAGTCTTTTCAAACTGTATTTTCAGAGCCATTCTTTACATGAAAGACAGGATTACAGAATTAGCATCCATGGACGTAGAGTTGCTGTAAATTCATTATCTCTCCTAAAAGTGTCTCTGTGAAACAGAAAGGGCAGCACCAAGCAAAAACAAACATTTTCTTTTCTGTTTTAAACTGTAGAGTGTTTTCTTTGGCTAAAGAATCTTGTGACATTATTCTTCATTTCCTAGTCATCTTAAGCTGACACTGAATACGGTACTGTTGGTCACACAGCGTGTTTCTGGTTATCCACGGTTCCCGGGGGCGTCTGGATGTTTTGTAGTTTCCCCTGGGGATGTCCTGAGGTTTCTGAGGTGCGCCTGGGACTAAGTGTCAGAACTCTTCCAGTTTTCCTGTAACTACAGAGTCAAGTTGCAGAAAAAGTGGGGCACAGTCGGAAGAATGCCTTGGTCATGTGATACTGGGCCACAGATGCCCTTGGACTCTAGCGGGTTGATAGCTGGCCACCACTGTCCCTAACCTCGATTCTGATGCACCCAGAGCAACCGGTGAGTATCACATCAGGACAGGCCCTTGCCCCTCTTCCTGCTGTTTTCATGATCAGTTCTGAAACTGAGAAGTT
Source organism: Phodopus roborovskii (assembly GCF_943737965.1). NCBI lineage: Eukaryota > Metazoa > Chordata > Mammalia > Rodentia > Cricetidae > Phodopus > Phodopus roborovskii. The sequence continues at coordinate 39,033,437 of NW_026126511.1, read as the reverse complement.
CCTGCCCCCAAGTGTACACTCACTTAGAGGACCCGTTTTCTTCCGTAAGACCCTCAGCACTCTGCTCTGTGGTAAATTCCACAAACAGCCTCCACGTTCAGGCTTCAGGAAACTTGAGTCAAGTCCTTTGGTAATAACTCATTCTCAGAATCACTGGCCATGGCCCATCTGGGGAACACCAGCTATCTGTAAGCAGAGACACAATCCGTGCCGTCTTTAAAGAAAGAACAGGCTCTGGCTTTTGCAGCTTGGGAGTTAACTTAAACATTTAAAGAACTAAAGAAAAGCTAGTGGTCCCTTTAGCCAAATGTCTTGGGATTCTGTGTCGATTGATCTGAAGAGCAGAAGCGCTCACAGGAAACCGGGCAGCCAGATGGGACCCAGGTAAATGGCTTGAGGCTTGTCCTTTTAGATCTGATTTGGGTAGTGATTCATAAATGAAGTTCCTGAGCTGATTGCTGATTAAGATGGTTCCTGGTAGGGCGGGCACTGTTAGATAATGCAGTCCTGAGAAAGGGGTGTGTGGGCTGCTGAGATGCCTCGGTGGGTAAACGTGCTTTAGGCTCAGCCTCACTACCTGAGTTTCATCCCTGGGTCCCACGAGGCAAAAGGAGAGGAATGGGTCTGCAAGTTGTGTTCTGACTCCTACATGTTTGCTATGGCATCCCTACACCCACACACAAACACCTCTGCATACTAAATAAAATGCAATGAAATGTTTCACCTAAAGGGAGGGAATGGGTGGAGGCTGGGGATGCAGCTCAGTGGTAGAGTGCATGACTGACATATATAGGCCCTAGCACCAAAAAGAAATTAAAAATTTGGACCATACTCTGCAGGGTCTGTAAAGCTGAGTTGAAAGTACTGGTGCATGGCCTGGAAGACGCACGCATTATTTCTTCAGTCACCCTTTTGGGCTCCAGATGCTGTAGCATGACCCATTCCTGCTACCTATGTGGTGCTGGTATTGCAAAGCGACAACTTCCCCCTCGGAACCTGCCTAACAGATGATAAGACAGCATGAATAAACATGAGTGAACAAAATAGGGCACAGTCCCCTCAGGCAAACACACGTCTAAAATTAGATGCTACTGCAGTGATGGTCTTCTTAGATGTGGCTGATCTGCAGCGTCTGACGTCGATCACGTCCTGCCCCACGGTGCAGAAGTGCTCATCTGCACACTCCACTCAGTTCAATTAGCTAAAGGGTCTCCTCTCAGTCAGGGACTTCATTGACCCTTCTAGTGGTACTTCACCTTCTCTCGTCTTCTCTGCATTAGGCACAGCAGCCAGGCATGTCATGGCCTCGGAGTATGTGCACGGACAAAGCGTTTCACGCGGTTATATGTCAGTTTCCTCCTGTATGCGTCAGAAAACTGTAATCAACTCCTGGTTTTCCCCTGTCTCTAAAAGTGGGGTTGTGTTTCTAGGTCCTACTGCTCAGTGTGAAGGTAAAAGAGACAAGACAATCTGTTCATGGCTGGGCCCTGCAACAGCCCACAGTGTCACAGCAGCTTCAGGTGCCAACATTAACCTCCCCTCTCGATCCACTTTCTACACCGCAGAAACTCACTTTTCTTTTTTCTTTTCTTTTCTTTCTTTCTTTCTTTCTTTCTTTTTTTTTTCCTGGAAGCCCTTGAACCACTGAAGACTTGAAGATTTTTAAACATGAAGTTGTTCTCACTATTTGTACTTTCAAGTTTATCCTCCCGCTTACAAGCCTTGCAAGAGAACATTATTAGATGTTATAGTAGGTGTTTGTTCCTGACCAACATACTGTGTTTTAACGTAACCAATATGTCCTTTTAAGGTCCTAATTTGGATGAGCCATGCAATCTGGGGAGACATTCGGTATTTATGCTAAAATATTTTTACTCTGCTATACCATGATCTTTGGAGGCTTTTTAGATTTTCTTTTTTAAGACAGTGGTCTGATTCTTCTGGTTGCTTCTATGGCCCTGTTCTTTAAATTTTACCTATATTGCTGGGTGGTACTAGCACAAGCCTTTAATTCAGCCCTTGGGAGGCAAAGGAAGGTGGATCTCTTGTGAGTTTGAGGCCAGCCGGCTCTACAGAGCTAGTTCCAGGACGGCTAGGGCTGTTACACAGAGAAATCCTGTCTTGAAACAAACAAACAAACAAAAAAATTACTTATGTTTCTATGTATGCATATTTATGTTCCTACATGAGTTGGTGTGCACTATATTTGTGCAGGTGAGGCCAGAGGGAGTCTTGGAGTTGGAGTCACAGGTATTAGTGAACTACCCAATGTGGGTTCTAGGAATGGAACCCACCCAGGTCCTCTGTAAGAGTAGCAATGCTTTTAACTGCTTGGTTCTGTTTTTACACAATGCAATCTCATTCCGATTTTTACTTAAACTTCTCACCGACTCTTATTTTGTTCTATAAACTGGCACTCTTCTGTGCAAACACGGGGCCAGGTTTGGATTCCACTCCCTGCTTACTTGCCACATACTTGGTATTTGTGCCATGCTTCTAGGTAACTAACTGGGTCGTGATTTGTTTGAAATAAAGAGCAGGCTCTGGCTCATAGTAGGCGTTTGTAAAATATGTGTTGAATGTAAGGACCTCTGTCATCTCAAACAAGTGTGGCCTGATAGCGGTAGAACCAGACCAGCTGTGACATCCAGGAATTGCAACAGTGTGATGGAGAGTCCCTGCCATGAACATGGGTGTACAGTGTTGGAATAGAGGAGAGTGGAGTCCACCTAGCCATATAAAGTTACAACAACTTTCCTATAACAGAATCCTTGATTGCATAATACAAAGAAATGTGAGCTTCCTCTTCTGCAATTCCCAGGCAGGCCCACAATGTTGAAGTTCAAATCTCCCTCCAGCTAGGTAGTTGAGATACTTTATGAGTGATTTCTGAGCAGTGAGCAAGTAGAGGGGAGTGTCTACTGGGAGTGTGAAGGTGTGGAGCCCAGGTAGACAGCTGGATGAGGGGAGTGAACCCAGAGTTGGAATGTTGCTGAGATTCCCTGTGCCCTCTATAAAATGGAAATCCTTATGCTAATGTAGCCATCAGCCTACACTGAGAGCCATCAAGGGACTATAAAATGTGGTATTTACTGCATGCCACAAATACCCTCTTCTTAACGTAAGGATTTTGCCACAAGCCCACAGTTCTTTTAGTGTTAGCTTTTAGAGAACTAGAGTTTGTTTTTCAGCCACTTCTAGCAGAATGAGACAGGTTTTAGGCATCCATCAGCTGCCAAAGTTCCTCCCTGTGTCCTCTTGCTGAATCTGTTTACTCTCGCTTAACTTGGAGATTCCTTTGTAATTTGGTTCAAATGAGTCTTGGAAAAAGTGATTGTAAGAGGAGGGGTGGAGATAGAGGGAAGGTGGTGGTCAGATCACTAGTATGGCTCCATAGATGTGTGTGGTGACAAGAAGATAAAAACGCTTGAGGTAGGTCAACTAATCTCAGACGGCACTCTTAGGGCTGTTATTTTAAATTGTTTACTTTTGTGGTATTGGATATTTGTTTATTTTGTTTTACATGTAAGAATTTTGTTAACAAAAGATTACCTAGGGCAACAAAAGTTCGAAGCCTCTGTTGTTTCATGGGGCAGGAAAGTTCCACTCATTGGTAGATAATGGGCAGAGATTTTCCAAAGCTGAGTGTGATGTAGGTTGACCTGGAGGTTTTAGTATTAAAATGTTGCCTTTTTGTGTGTGTGGATGTCAGTCATCATTGAGAACAAATACAGCACCACATAATGATGTGAATATATATATATATATATATATATATATATATATATATATATATTAAAGTCAGTTTAAAGCATCCTTCCCACAAGTTTAAGACATTTTAAAATATGTAATTTTTTTACAAGGTCAAAATGAAATTATAGTTAGAAACATCCCATGTGCTGTCTTCTCACAACATTTATAGTGTCCCCAACAGGAAATCCAGCTGGCTTCAGTGGTCTCCCATTGATGGATGTTGACCTGTGTGAATTAGCAGGGGGCCCAGGAAAGATATCATTTTCTATTTCATTCTCTTTCTGTCCACTAGAGGGCAGAAGTAATGCACAGGGTTAACATGCTTCAGAATTTAATATATGAATTTTTAGAAGGTCACTTCCTTCCTTTGTCCTTGGCTATGTATGGTCAGACATGTGCATAAAACCCTTTGAATTTATGAAGCGTATCTATTGGCTTGGCCAAGCTTTAAGATCACAATGATGTTTGCAAAGATAGTTAGGTAAAAGTTAAATGTTCTAATTGTATATCTCTATGTGGCAAATTACTCCAAAATATATTAACATTGTCACCTCTTTCTCTGTCCCATGTAATATTGGCTCAGCGTTCAAAGGGGGCAAAAGGTCCGCAATGACCTCCTCAGGCAGCTGCCGGTGAACCCCACAGCTGGGGGTTCGTGGTGGTGGGGGGCTGCTGTGTAGCTCTCCTTCACTGACTTCATTATGAGAAAAGGGGGTTCGAAGGAGGATGAGTAGCCAAGAACGAACATTTCAAAGTAGAAGGAGGTAGGAGTCCCAGTCTTTGGCATCATGTCTACTCCAGGGCTACTCCTCATGTGAGAAGCTATGTCTCCATGCAGGGAGGGGAGGCATTGTAGACAGCTGTCTTTGACGACCACACATGGGAGGCTGGGACATTTTGAATGGTGTCTACAAGTCACGGAGGAGGAGGAAGAACTGTCTTCCTCTACTAAACAGATTTGTCATGAAGATGTGAGAGTTGAGATGGACAGCGTTCACTCCTATGTCCTCTTTCTCCTAGGTCTGTCACCTAAGCAGTGAAAATGGCCAGAGGATCGGTGTCTGACGAGGAAATGATGGAGCTCAGGGAGGCTTTTGCCAAAGTTGGTGAGTGGACCTGGAGCCCCCTGTTGCTCATGGTCTGGTTAAAGCAGAGGTTCTCAATTTGTGGGTCTTGGCCCTTTGAGCATCAAATGACCCTTTCACAGGGGTTGCCTAAGACCATCGGAAAACACAGATATTTATATTATGATTCATACCATAATAATAGCAAAATTACAGTTATGAAAATAGTTTTATGGTTGGGGGTCACCACAGCACGAGGAACTGTATGACATGGCCCCAGCATTAGGAAGACTGATGGCTCAGGAGAGTTGATTTCTGAAAGATGTGCTTGAGAAGAAAAACACTTCCTTCCTAGGTAAAGCAGGGACCCAGACACTGGCTTTACCTGCAGATGTCCCCTTTGCCTCTCTGTGTTTGTGTCTGCGTCTGCCTGCTTTCATCTGGGTTCCTTTATTTTAATATTGTTTTACTCTTTATCGTAAGTCAGTGCTTTGCTTTTCAGTTTCTATCAGAATCCCTAAGGGTTGCAGAAGGGGCTAGAGAGATGGCTCAATTGGTACAGTGTTGCCACTCAAGTGTGAGGATCTGAGTTCAAGCCCCAGCTCCCACATAAAATGCTGGGTAGGTGACAGGTCTTGTAATCCTAGCCTCTGGGAAGGAAGAGACAGGTGAGCCTTTGAGGCTCACTGGCCATCTCCTCTAGCCCATCAGTGAATTCCAGCTCCAGTGTGAGAATCCTGTTGTGGAAAACAAGATGGCTCCTGAGGAACAAGACCCAAGGTTTTCCTCTGACCTCCACATGTATGTGTGTGCGCTCTCATATACATAAGCTTGCATACAAGCCCTTGTGTGTGTGTGTGTGTGTGTGTGTGTGTGTGCGCGCGCGCGCGTGTGTGCGCGTGTGTGCATGCTTGCACGAGTTCCTACTGAAACCTCTGCTTTGAACTCATGAGTCTTTTACTGTAGCTGTTGGAAGCAATGCAATTGTCTAAATCCAATAGCAATGGGCCACCTGGCAGATGTTTGCCTCTATCTGGGTCAGTGTGAAATCCAGGACTGGTCATCTCCCTCCAGCCACACCTGCCATTTAGTATTTTCTCACCTTTGTAAAGACTGCCTGAGCTACCCCAAAGCTTCACTGCGTCCTTTGTGTTACAGACACTGATGGCAACGGATACATCAGCTGCAATGAGCTGAATGACTTGTTCAAGGCTGCCTGCCTGCCTCTGCCTGGATACAGAGTGAGAGAAATCACAGAAAACCTGATGGCCACAGGTGATCTGGACCAAGATGGAAAGATCAGCTTTGATGAGTTTATCAAGGTGAGCATGATCCTGAATTCAAGGTGATGCATTTGAAACTTGAACTCAGAGTCAACAAATATCCAGAGGGAAAATCCTTTCCTTCCTGGTTCATCGCTATAGCTTTACCTTTGTGGTTTTCTTGACTATAGCTTGGGTTTCTAAAATGCCTTAATCTATCTGGGTGTGGTAGCCCACTTCTGTAATCCCTGAATTTGCTTTGAGTTCAAGACTAGCCTGGGCTACATAGTACCAGCCAGTTTAAACTGCATACAAGACCCTGTAAACAATTTTTTTTAAAAAAAAAAAAACTACATGAACCAAAAATATTACATTTTTCACAGGTCTTCCATGGCCTGAAAAGCACTGAGGTTGCCAAAACCTTCCGGAAAGCTATCAACAAAAAGGAAGGGATCTGTGCCATTGGTGGCACCTCCGAGCAGTCCAGTGTTGGCACCCAGCATTCCTACTCAGGTAAGCTGTGCTGCTGGGTGAGGGGCAGAGGCAGAGTGGGTGAGACTTGCAAGGAGTGAGGATTGGAGAGAGAGGACTCAGGTTTTCTAGGGCTACTGAGTCAAAATTTGGTATGCAAAGCAGAGAAGTAAAAGTAGAGAAGCAAGCGTGTCTGTGTGAATGGAAACCAATCGTCTCATGTGGGAGTGGGCCTGTGCCAGGCACAGGATGCAGGAGCCCCAAGCGAGCCTCACCGAACTTCATGTACGAGGTGAGTTCATTTAAACATCTCATGGATAAAATGAGCCCTTTGAGTCACTCACTGTCTTCAGTTATAATGATTATTCGTAACACCCGCTGACTGGTCAAAAAGTATTGATTGGGAAGAGAAATTGTATATTTATTCCAAAGGCTGACACGAAGCAGCATTAATGAAAGCATCTAAGATGCCAAAGGCTGCAGTTACTCAACATTTCCCAGACTTTAGTTTTCTAAAAGATGATTCAGTGTTAAAAATACGCTGGTAGATAAGCATTGTTTGTGGTTGGTGAGACCAAGTTTAGCTTTTTATTAAAAATATACTTTTCATCTTTGGGAATTTTATATGATGTATTTTGAACATACACACACCTTCCCTCAACTCCTCCCATAGCCATCCTCTACTCTCTGTAATCCTTTCCCATTCTACTTTGAGATTTATTCCTTTTTTTTTTTTTTTCCCTTCTCCATTGAGTTCAATTTGTGTTGCCCAGTTAGTTTTGGGAGTGGGTTCTGCCTTGGTGTGTGGTTGTCACCTCATTATAGAAAATGGACTCTCCATTTCCTCAGACAGTGTTAGGATTTCATGCCCCCCTCCCCCTCCCCTATGGTGTGGTTTTGTCTGGCTGAATCTTGCTCAGGTTTTATGCATGCTATCATAATCACTGTGAGTTCATATATGCAACTGCCCAGTTGTGTCTGTTTCCTTGATATTAACAACCACCTCTGGCTCTTACAGATTTCCCAACCCCTCTTCTGAGAATGTCTGGAGCCTTGAGGGTAGGGGTATGAAATGTATGTCCCATTAAGGGTTGTGTACTCTACAGTCTCAGGTTCTCTGCAAGTTAACTGGTTAGATGTCTCTATATTAATTGTTATCTACTGGAAGCTGCTCTTATGAGGTTTGAGAGATGCTCCAATCCATGGGTGTAGCAATATGTCCTAAGAATCACTTTCATACTATGTCCATTCAGCAGAATAATAATGTGTGGTTAACCAGCCACAGGCTCTTGGCTCCTTGAACAGTGACAGGTATGGGTTCCATCTTATGAAGTGTGTCTTTGATCCGATTCTTAAAAAGTGCTTGGTTACTGCCATGATATCTGCGCCACTATTGCGCCAGTGTGCCTCTCTCACCAGGCCAGTTGTTGCTGAAGTTTGCAGGGTTCTGAATGTACTCAATCTTACCTAGCCTTGTACTTTTAAATCTAGGACTTTCTCAAGTCTTTACTGTGTCAATGTGCATCACAAATTTGCAGGACAGCAATTTGCTATGCAGTCTTTACCAAGTTTCAACCTTTCAGAATTCCTTTGAGAGACATTTGTTTTCGGTGACATAGAATTTGTAAAAACATGAAATTAGGGGAGAAGGCAGAGCCTCAGGTTTTACTAAGAATTTTAAAATCAGCTCATTGTAGCTTTGCTTGAAGGAAGGAAGAATTCTATCACAGGTTCTTCCATTTCCTAGCTGTTTTATTATAACTGTAAAAAAAAAAAAAAAAAAAAAAAAAAAAAGCCCAATGATACCTCAATGGTCATCCATGACATACAACATTTTAAATCAGTGGGCTACACAGGCAAAACCTTGAGTTTTATCCTGTAAATCAAACCACATTTATATTTAGATTACACTGATGCAAAATATTTTATTATGTATAATCATCCAAATATGACGTGCATTTTTTGTTTTGCTGAAAATCTTTAATTGTAACTTTATTACTAGATTTAGTGCCTTCATCTTAAGGGACCTCTGATTTTTATACTAATAAATCCAAGGTGATGAGGTGATGGCCTGGGCAGCTTTACAGTTTTACTCTTGGATGTGAGGATGTGAAGTCTTTGTCTGGGTTTCATATCGCATATAAGTCACTTCAATTCTCTATCTATAGAGGAAGAGAAGTATGCCTTCGTCAACTGGATAAACAAAGCCCTGGAGAATGACCCTGACTGCCGGCATGTCATCCCCATGAATCCAAATACAGATGACCTCTTCAATGCTGTGGGGGATGGCATAGTTCTTTGGTAAAGGAATGTTCCTTCTTGATTTCCAAGGAATCCCTCCCCCCCCCCCTTTTTTTTTATTTTGAAGTATCAGCAGCTGAGTGTGTTCACTGTAGGCTATTTCTTTTGATGCTTGCATGTATGGGGTACTTTAATGGAGTACAGGGGAACTCATTAACTTCAGAAGCTAATTGTAGTACAATCCATAAAACTGCAGTTGTTTCCATGGAGAGTGATACCAGGCCAGAACGGCTACTTTGGGGGGGGGGGCAGGGGATGTGCCACTCTGCCTCATCTAAGCATGGACTTGGAAAGGAAGCAAAGTAGTGGGAGTTGGTTTTAAATATGCCTGTCTGTGTACATAGAGACACATAAGCATGTGTACACACAACAAAGTTATGAAAACATATGCTTAAAAGTAGCTATAAAAGATAGCTGAATAAAAATCACCAGGCAGTGGTAGTAATATAAGCCTTTAATCCCAGCACTTGGGAGGGAGAGGCAGGCGGATTCCTGTGAATTCAAGGCCAGCCTGGTCTACAGAGCAAGTTCTAGGACAGGCTCCAAAGCTACACAAAGAATCCCTGTCTCGAAAAACCAAACTCCTCCCCCCACTAAAAATTTTTTTTGATTTCTCACTAAGAGAAAATAGTCACATTTTCCAGTTTTTGTTTTTGCTTTTTGGGGAACTGTGAGGTCAAGGCACCTTCCACTAACCCTGATCACCTGAGTTCAACCCCCAGGACGAGAGAACTGATTCCTGAAAGTTGTCTTCCAGTTTCCACACATGCACAGTGACACACACATGCTCACACACATGCTTATACATTGATAAGTGAAAGTGTTTACATTTGTCTGGTTTTGTTCTTCCTGGATGTATTTCTCTAGGGGTTCAAACTCAGGGCTTCCCACATGCTGAGCAAGGACCCACCAAGCCATGTTTCCAACCTTCCTTTTGTTCTTTTCTGTCTACTTCAAGACAGGGTCTCAGTAAAGTGGCTAGGCTGGCCTTGACCCCATTCCCTAGCCCAGACAAGCTTTGAACTTGTGATCCTCCTGCCTCAGCCTGCTAAGTAGCTAAGATTACCAGCCAGCACCATCAAATCTAGCTTCCTTCTGGGGACTGGATTTTCATATCCTTTCTTTAAATAAAACAGAGGTCACTAAGATCATTGATTTGTTTTTATGCCCTGCTGAAGAGTAAACAAATAATAACTTGGAAAAAATCAGGTTTTCAAGGACAACAATCACTTGCTTAGATATCTGATCAATATATTGGATACTTAAGTGAGGAAAATTTATCACACATTGATCAAATAACTACAGAAAGATAGGACAAACCATTATATGTTTAGTTCAATGTATTGATCAGACATCAAATGGAAATATAGGCATATTATAAACCCAGAAATAGACCAACAGTCTCTTGCATAGTGGGGACAATTTACAAGGCTAAGAAGGTAATGGTGGATTTGCTTTTACTGCCTACCTAGAATTAACGATGGTCTAAGGCAGCATTTCTCAACTTGTGGGTCATGACCCCTTTGGGAGTTGCATATCAGATCGTTACATTATGATTCATAGCAGTAGCAAAATTACAATTAAGAAGAAGCAATGAAAATAATTTTATGGTTGGGGTCAATACAACAGGAGGAACTGTATTAAAGGGTCACAGCGTTAGGAAGGTTGAAAACCTCTGGTCTAACTCTAACAGCTTAGGTGAGTGAATAGCTTCATGAACATTGCCGGTTCCCACCGAGTCCAGATCCAACCGCAGGGGCACAAGTCATTCACGCTGTGGATAATAATGTGTTGCCCACATGTCCAGTTTAGATCCCGCTAGAGTTTAAACCCAATCCCAGCAGGCTCCGTCACTCAGGTCTGCATTCTTTAATTTTACTGTTTCTCTTTCAGTAAAATGATCAACCTGTCAGTGCCAGACACGATTGATGAGAGAACAATCAACAAAAAGAAGCTCACACCCTTCACCATTCAGGTTTGTCTCTCCTTTGCTGCTAGCAGGTGCTGGCTTGGTGTGAACACGCCATCACTGCTGAGTCAGCTTCCTGCAAGCGCTCAGCTCAGACTTCCTTCCCCTACCACAGGCCTTGGCTGACTGTTCTTATGATCCTTACAATCCGGTGGGTACAAGGACACCTTTCTGGCTCATGTTTATTGGTGGAGCAGTCAAGAAAGGAGGCTGGATGTGTTAGTAGCTGGATTTGTTTAGGCCATTAAAGAAAAAAACTTCATAGTGGCTGTAGCTGTAACTCAAGCTCTCCTTACCAAGCCATTTTAAAACTGATGCTGAATATACAGCATTAGCTGAAAAGACGAGCCTTTCTAAGCAGGGAAGGGAAGAAAAACCGGAAATGCTCTGGAGGCCTTCACAGAGCTGCTGACACTGAATGGAATAAATACAACTTTGCTTCTATCCCTCAGCTTGTTGATTAGCCGAAATAGTCACTAGCAGGAAATAAGCTGTGTTTCTATCTTATGTCCCAATATTTTCACATTATTGTGATCCCCTAGCTCAGGAACCATGTCTAATACCCTAAATCATGAAAAATGGGTTATCACCTATTTGGACTTAAGCAACCCTGTGTACCTTTAAAATGGAAATCCAACTAAGATAAGAACAAGAATTGAACATATAAGAATGCACTTAATGTTAGATTTATTCATAATCTTGTCTATAGTAGAGACAGTAGTTTCTATTCACTATTTGGAATGGTTGGGAAGAACTTTCTGGTAGAGCTTATTCTTAATTTGTCATACATATCAAAAAGCTGTTCTACTCTGACACTGACCTCTTTCTTCATGGGACCAAAAATAGGACATAAGAGATGGAACACTCCAACTGTCCCAGCTGTGTATTAGTTACAGTAGATGCATGCATGGTTAATATAGCAACCTGGAACTTACATACATGTATGCATATGCAAGTTTTCTAGTTGTCATGGATACTCAGTAACTTGTTCTATTAAAAGCCCATTGGTCTTTTCCAGGAATTTGATTTATATCACTTTCTTTCCATGACAATAAATTTGCAAATCAAAAGGCTAGTCTGTTCTTTTTTATGACCCTAATTTACATCAACAATTATCTTCTTAGCCACAGGCAGTGATAGAACAATGATTTCCTCCAGTTAATGGAGGCTCTGGCTGTATAAGCTTCATCAGAGTGTGGAACAGACAAACACAGGGCTCATTAGTCATGCCAGCATGGGTCTTCTGTGCTGACTGGGTACTGGTTTGATTGAGTAGGCCACTGCATAAGTTCATTGGGCCTTTCTTCATTATTATTTTACTGCTTTTTCTCAGTGTTAAACTAGTGAAGACCTTGTCTCTGGGTCTGTGAACATTCCAGAAGAACAGCACTACTGCTGTTGCTAATCAGTAATCATTTGGCATTGGCAAAATGGAGGGACCAAGCTTGCCTACTTTTTCTCCTTCAGGAAAACTTGAACTTGGCTCTGAACTCCGCCTCAGCCATTGGGTGCCATGTGGTTAATATAGGGGCCGAGGACTTGAAGGAGGGGAAGCCTTATTTGGTCCTGGGACTTTTGTGGCAAGTCATCAAGATTGGGTTGTTTGCTGACATTGAACTCAGCAGAAATGAAGGTAGGATAAAGTCTTGAGTGCTGTAAATACATGGCTTCCTAACATTGCCTGTGTTGGTGACTGGGGGGAAGACATCAGGCTTTCTCCACCTGAGAAAACCACTCAGTTATATTGAGTCTGTGGAATTAACATAACAGACTCTAGTCATGCAAGCCAGGATTTTAAAAAATGTCAGTGCAAAGGCTCTTAGAGACCAGGGCCTGGCAATAATGCTTTGGTTAGAATATATTGCTCAGCCTGACTGGAACCCCAACCCCAGCAACTGCTTCACCGCTCCAGTGGTCCACAGGGCTTCACAGTAAACAGGATGAGTTTTAATGCATATTTTGTAAGATGAATCACATTCAAACAGTTTAGCAAAGGCACCAGATTGGGAGAGATTGGTGTATTTCATATTGACTGTCAAGGAAGCTCTAGGTTGCATTGATACAGGGAGGTTGAGTCTAGAGACCTAAAGTAAACAGAGGGCTAAGTCAGTCACACTTAGCACACCCTGGTAATTTGTCTAAAGTAGATTTTAGATACTCTTACCTTCCAAAGAAAAAGAGAACAAATTAACTATGCAAATTGATGGAGCATTAATTTGCTTGACTAGAGTAATTACATCACTGTGTCTAGGGTGATCAGTATATGACAATGCCATGTTATATACCTTAAATATATACAGTGGAGTTAGAAAATGCTACAAACCCATATTAGAACTTTGAACGTCTGAACTCAAGCCAGGTCTAATGGAACTGGCCTATAGTCTCAGCTACATGGGAGGCTGAGGCAGGAAGATTACAAGCTCAATTCCTGCCTAGATTTTAGAGTGAATTCAAGGCAAACATGGGCAACTAAATGAGACCCTGATTATTTGCACAAGGCCAGAGGTTCAACCACCCAGCGCTGGGGAAAAAGAAAGAGAAATTTTGAGCAATTTGTATAAGCAGTGAGAGTCCACTTGAGTTGACAGACATGTATCTTGACAAGTGTCATACAAATCACATGTTACCTTTCAAAAATTTCTGGTACTGTTCCCACTACTCTGAGATCTGTAGCTAAGTTGTAATCTTCAGTTATAGATATTTAATTTTTAAAATTAATTGATGTATTTATTTTATGCTTGTCAGTATTTTGTATGTATACATACTACAAGCATGCCTGTTGCCTCTGGAGATCAGAGTCCCCTGGGTCCCCTGGGTCCCCTGGGACTGAAGTTATACTATAGATGGTTGTGAGTCATTATGTGGGTGCTGGGAATTGAACCTGGATTCTGTAGAAGAACAGCCAGGTTCTTAATGGCTGAGCCATCTTTTCTGCCCCAACTATGCAAATGTTTTAAATCTATGTGTTCAAATTATAACAGTGAAAATGCTGAGATATCACTTTGAAACCCAAATACTAAGCATTATTTAAAAAGCATAAACAAAAGAAATAGCAAATAGGAATCTTAAAACCCAAGAGTAAGAATATTGATTTGCAAAATTGAATCAACTCAATTTAAACCCAACCAAGCAAAAACTGCTTATTCTTCTGGGGAAACACAGAGGCAAGTTGGTTACATTGTTGAGTTGCTATAATTATACAGAGAAGCATTTGGACTATAAAACACCAATGGGAATAGAAAAGAGAACGTTGTCATGATTGCAGAATCGATCTCTTAAAAGCAGAAATGTCATTGTGATATGAAGGGTGGTCCAATAGACCCAACAGAGTACTTCCAGCAAGTCTCCTAGGTTACCTTTATGCTGTTACTAGTGTTCATAAGCAAAGCTTGAGAGTCCTTGGACCTTGTTTTCTTTTTTTCTAACTGAAAAATGGGGAAAATAAGTTAACTCACAATAATGCACCCCTTTTAGGAAGTATAAGTGAGCTGTTTATTTCATAGTAAAGGCTGTAAGATGTTACATCTAAGGGACAGTGCTGTTCTTTGCTCTTCCAACGGGGCTCCATGTCAGGCACAACAAATGCCCCCAAACCTCTTAGTATTTATTTGGGGTCATTTCATTCATTCATTCATTCATTGTTTGTTTGTTCATTTGTTCTGCAGCTCTGGTTGCTCTTTTGAGAGAAGGGGAGAGCCTAGAGGACTTGATGAAGTTGTCTCCTGAAGAACTGCTGCTTCGGTGGGCTAACTACCACCTGGAAAACGCAGGCTGCACCAAAATCACCAACTTCAGCTCTGACATCAAGGTAGGGGAACGACACTGAGCAAGCCCGCGGCAATGGAGGGGATGTGTAGAGTTAGTGGAGAAAGGTCAGATGCCGGGCCTTGTGTCTTGGCACCTAAGCTGTGGTTCTGTTTGGAGCCACTCCTCACCTCCCTTGGGCCAATCGGCAGCTCTAGTTCTGGGCCACACACACATCTTCCCGGAGTCCTCATGCAGCTTCAAAGGGAGATGTGTCTCCCTTTGAGTTTCGGTAGCAGCGAGGAGATTATCAAGAGCATGTGGTGGTTCAAGGGCAATGCTACTTTTAAAATGAAGAGAGTATGTGTAGGGGCTGGAAAGATTGCTCTCATCACAAGGGACCAGAGTTTTGATCCCAGAACTCCATGACAAGCCTGACATCCCATACACTCCAGCTAGCTACAAGAGAGCCAATGTCCTCTTTTGACCTCTGTGTATGAACAGGCACCTGCACACACACAGACACATGGACTTTCACTCATGTAGATGCAAACGCATGCACATACCTGCACACATGTAAATAAATAACTCTTAAGAAAAGAAAATGTATGTAAGACTTTGATGTCTCTCGCTTTATAAATGGTGCCATTTTAAAGGGTTCCCTTTTACAATGTTCAGTGAAGATGTCTTTCCGATGATTAATAATAGTAAGTTAGCAGTGTTTGCTACATGCTAGACACTGCTAGGTACTTTTATGGTCCACTCACTGAATCTTTACCACAAACCCTAAGGTAAGGATTTCACAAATAAGGGAAAAAATAAGAGATGCATAAAAGAATCGCCAGGAAGGCAGACATGTGGTCTCTATGTTATGAAAACTTCTATATTGAAGTGAGAGGAGACAGCGAGAGGAACTGGTGACAGGCAGACCAGGGTGAAAAGCTCTTAAGGAGCTGCTAAGGAGCATTAGAGAACAGGGTGACATACAGGGATGCCAACGTCAGGAGAGATTTCAGAGTACACTCTCCTACACTAGAAAGAAATGTCCTCCAAAGAGGATGAGGATGAGGAATCACATGACCTGCTAAGAGTCCACCAGGCTTATAATTCAGTAACAGCTTCTGGCTGCTGCCTCACGTGGACTGACCTGGTGTGTTCAGAGCTTGGCATTGGTCAGACACAGGGCCAATCAGAGTAAAGCATGTAGCCGGGCAGACCCTCCCCCATTCCCAAGGAGCTCCTCTAGGCACACTTTGACTGGTGATCAACATTCTTAGAGCATCGCCCCCCAAAGTGGGGCTTACAGGAGCCAGACCACGCTTCCCATTTGTGTTCAGTAGTTCTGTCCTGCCATTGTTGGAAAATTATGTGCCCAAAATTATGATCTCAGTCATAAATGGGCATGATTTACTCTCACTGAAAGGCTGTGTGTGCTTTTAACTATTTTGGACTTTGGGAAGGTCAATGGGGCATATACACAGTGCTTATATCTGTGTGTATGTAGGAGAAGCTGCTATAACACGTGTGTCTGAGGTGTGTACCCAAGTTAAAAACATTGCAACTCCTGAGTTTTCAGTATTTAAACTAAATTAAAAGGCTTTTAAACTATCTTAACAAATAAAGTGAAATCCTGAATGCTTCCATTAACTGAGCATAAATTTGTATTTTTAAGATCATGACTGTGAAAATTCTATTTGTCAATAAGCATATGAAAGAATTCAAGGAAATTTAAGAGTTCAAGCTCAGTCCAATTCATTATAATCCAGGTTAGCTGTATTTTCTAGTTCCTAGAGAAATAGGAAATGCATTTATCCTGGTGGTATTTCTCCTTTTATGGGAAGACATTGCCTGTAATCCCAACACTTTGGAGGCTGTAGGAGGAGAACCATAAGTTCAAGGCCAGCCCAGGATGTATGATGAAACCCTGTCTCAAAAGTAAATAAAATAAAGAAGCCATCAAGATGGCTCAACAGATAAACATTTTCTGTTAAGCCCGAGGACCTGAATACAATGCCCGGGACCCACATGGTAGAAGGAGAAAACACACTGAAAGTTGTCCTCTGACCCCTGTGTGCATGGGCTACACACACACACAAATTGTAATTTGAAAAACAACAACACAAGACTACTCGTCTGTCTTTGAAATTGTTTTGTTTGCAGATTGTCCGTTTGAATGTATTTTAAAACTCTGCTTTAAACTTCTGCTTCCTTTTTCTCTGTCACTTTTTTTTTTAATTAAACCTTAGCTGACTGACTTCTACAGCAGTATAAAGGTATACACATATTTTCATGTATTCACTTTAATTCGTGTAAGTAAGATATTTCTCTCCTGCTGAGGACAACAAAACTTTTGTGTTGCCTTTTGTATTAGTCCTGTGATTTTGTTGTTGTTTTTTTTTTTTAAGTTGTTAAACTCCTTTAAAGACAAAACAAATATAATATGCAACTGGACAGTGTGGACAGTCTAGTGAGTGAATGTTTCTAGCTCAGTTAATTGCTATATTTCTGAATGGTAGGTTTAAGAAATATGTTGCTTGTTTTTAGTAGATGATTGTCATGTTAAGTGTGCAATTCGCTTCACTGTTTGGAAATTATAATTTCTTAATTTTTTCTCAGGACTCGAAAGCGTATTACCACCTGCTTCAACAAGTGGCTCCAAAAGGAGATGAAGAAGGGGTCCCAGCTGTGGTGATTGACATGTCAGGACTGAGGGTAAGGCTGTGCCCACTATCTTCAAATAATTGACATGTCAGGACTGAGGGTAAGGCTGTGCCCACTGTTTTCAAATGATTGACATGTCAGGGCTTAGGGTAAGGCTGTACCCACTGTCTTCAAATGATTGACATGTCAGGACTGAGGGTAAGGCTGTGCCCACTGTTTTCAAAGAACACCGTGTTCTTGGTATTAACTGTTCTTTTGTGCCACCTTGTCCCCTGCTCTGCTTAAGCTCTTGTTAACTATTGAACACTGTCAGGAATTTTTGAGAATAATTGTGGAAAACTGAATCTGGATATAAAACCCAAGGATAAGAAATGGATATTAATGAAGTGCCATGCACCACACAGAGTACTTCTTTACATGGCCACCATTTCAAAGGCACAACACCAACCTAGGTCTAAATATTAAAATATTCTTTTTATTTTGCATTGTTTTATTTTCAGTTCATAGGTAATAGCCACTGATTTATGGGCTATGACAATATATACTGTCTTAGTTAAGTTTCTATTGTGATAAAACACTGACAAAAAGCAACTTAGGGAGGAAAGAGTTTATTTTATTTGGCTTACAGTTTCCAATCACAGTCATAGAGGAAAGTCAGGGCAGGAACTGAAGCAAATGGCATACACAAATGCTGCTTACTGGCTTGCTCAGCCTGCTTTCTTATACAAGCTGTCGGAACCACCCGCCAGGGGTGACACTTTCTCTAGTGACTGTGCTACACTAAGGAAGTGCCTCACCAATCAAATCTAGAAAATGCTACAGGCTAATCTGATGGAGGCATTTTTCTCAGTTGAGATTTCTCTTCTCGGGTGACATTAGCTTATATTAAGCTAACAGAAAGCTGACCTGGACATGCATCTTGGGTGATGATCCAATCAAAAGAAAGTTCTTCAGGGGATTTTGATGTTGTTGTTAGTGCTTTTGTTGTTTTGTCTTCACTCACGGTGCTTGGGAGAGAACCCAGGCTTCACACATGTAGGCAAGCTCTACCACACTGACTTGGAGCTCATGCCCTTCGGTTTTACCACCACTTATAACGCTGATCCTTGCTGTTACCATGACTCATCTAATGTCATTGGGATTAAAGCCAATGAGTTAATCTTGGCGTGAACTCATCTCTGAAGGAGACTTGAAGTGAGAGCCAACAAGAAGGCATGGTCATGAAATGAGCATGTTGCCTACTGAAACGGCAGCCTAAGGGATCATTCTAACCTGAGGCTTTGATCTGTGGAACTAGGCGATGCCATAAACTTTACAAAGAATGGATCATCATCTAAGACAGCTTAGTCTTGTTCTAAGAGAAAGTAGGTGATGTCATGGACTTAACAAAGAGTGGCTTGCCATCTAAGACAGCTTAGTCTTGTTTTAAGAGTCTGATTACAGATGACTGGGGATTATCCTCACTCACCTGAGTGTTGCTGCAGTCCTCAACTGGAAACTTGCCAAAGCCAAGTTATTATGGTATATTTACCAACGAAGGTATGGAAGGTTTTAGCCAACCCAGTGTGGGAAAGTAATTGTATGAATCAGATGGTCTTATGACTGTAAATGTCGTGTATGAATTAGAATAAATTATTACTTAATGAACTTTTATTAGAGCAGATTCTTGTAAAGTCTGTGCAAAAAAAAAAAAAACTATAACAAAAGGAAGCTTAATGACTGAAAATAATTTAGATCAATGTAAAAGATGTCAGATTTTCTGAAGTTCCTTTTAAAGTGCAACCAGCTGTTCAACTGAACTTGTTAAACCATGGGGGATGTTGGTCTCCTGTGGAACCCCTTGACTTTGAAATTTGCGTACATGTGTTACGCACAATGGGCAGCTGTAGTTAGATATCTGCCTGTGTTAGGCGCATTAATGAGACCCTACTTCTCCTTCATGTTATGCATGCCCAAATCTGTATGGATCCATGACCCAGCCTCTTGACATCCTTTTCATTGCAGGAGAAGGATGACATCCAGAGGGCAGAATGCATGCTGCTGCAGGCCGAGAGGCTGGGCTGCCGGCAGTTTGTCACAGCCACCGATGTTGTCCGAGGGAACCCCAAGTTGAACCTGGCTTTCATTGCCAACCTCTTTAACAAATACCCTGCCCTGCACAAGCCAGAGAACCAGGACATCGACTGGGGGGCTCTGGAAGGTAACTATAATGTTAGCTTAAGGTGTTCAAGAAAACAATACTCTGGTCCAATGGCAATTCAAAATCAGCCCCAAATCAAATGCAAACATACACAAGCAGGCCATAAGTTCTCCAAAATATAACAAATAGAATGAACTACCAATTATAACCAAGCAGCAATCATCAAATACAATTATATCATATCCATTATACAGAATTAACTGTTTTAGGGAAGACAATGTATTTAGTTATTGGATGAGATGAATTAATTGTAAGCTCCAAAATTTAATGTATAGACTTTAATGAACTGTGTTAATTACTAGAGGCAAGAAATGGCCACTACTCGCCATCTGATGTGATATGTAGATTATGCTAGGACACATTGCTCAAGTTTTCACTTCTATTTTGTTCTTTGGGAGGTCATTAGGACATGAGAAAGTATTTTGAGGCAGAATCCTGACAGTTGTGTTTTACAGATTAAAGCTCTTATATAAAATGGCATGTAACTTCAGTTAGCCCAGTTTCTACCAGCTAATGATTCCAGAGATATTTACTGATCCTTAAAAAAAAAAAAAAAAAGAAGCTAATTTCTACCATGATAAAAAAAAATAAAGTAAAAATTAGTATGGAATGGATGTTATTAACTCAAGGAAGCCCAGGTTATTTTTGACCAAGTCCTTTTCAATGGTGCTTTTCTCTAGTAAAGCATCTCCCATATCCAGCCCTGCCTCTTTGGATGGTGTTTTTGTCTGGTTGGCCATGCATTCCGAGCTGCTGCTTTGGCGTCAGGATTTGTGCCTTTCCTGCTTCCTGTCTCAGTTGCTCCCCTTCAGTGATTCCCATTTCAATTCAGCATCCTATTTGTTTTGTTCTTATTTTGGTCACCAAAACTAATGGTCCTGGGTCTTACTGAGATATCTTTCTGCCTTTCCCTCTTAATCTATTATGTGAGTAACTACCAATAATTCTTCATTTGGAATGCCTCCTAGATGGTTTATTCTCCCTCCCTGCTCTTCTAGACTCATATTGTATCGTACACCAATTATCTTAGTAGATCTTAGGGGCCGGTTCCTCCATTCATCAAACAGTTAAATGTGCCCCCAACACCAATACCAAATGTGATCCCTTCTGCATGTTTAATCTAAATGCATATCACCCTTCAGAAATTCTACACACTGCTGCCAGGCACATCTGGCATAGCTTTCATTATATCTCTGCCTTGCTCAAGAATTTATTGCAGCAATCAAACAGAAGGACCCACGATGACTGGCACGGTATCATATATCGGCATAAATCTGTTACTTGGCCTGCGGAGATTCCCAGTCCTGGCTGCAGCCTCTACACAGACTTAGCTCTGTGGCTACACTGCATAGATCCCTGACACATCACTTTCCCGTGTTCTGAATGCAGAACTTGCCTATCGCTGCCTCTGTGCTCATGTTTAGACTCTTACTACTCTCGTCTACTTTTCAAAATGCTCCCTCTCTCCTCATTCCTAGTCAGCTTTTACGGAGCCCAGAAAGTGAAGCTTCAATTCTGTGCCTCCAAGTTTGGGCTATGGTTCTTTCCTTTGTCTCACTTGAATGGCAAATGTATCCTCCCCCTCCCTCTGTTTGTCCAGCTGGTTCTATGAACTCTGCTTGATGACACCAAATCTTGTTGGATGCTACAGAAATGCCTGTAGAAATTAAATGGAAAGAAGTAGAATATCAGTCCCCCTTTAGTAGTGTCTGATTTCTTCTGTATCTTTCATCTATATTTCATCCACGGTAGATGAACTTAGATCATAAACAAGGCCTGTTCTAGGGCACATATTAATCAATCTTCACTCACCTAGGTGAGACGAGAGAAGAGCGGACGTTCAGGAACTGGATGAACTCCTTGGGAGTTAACCCTCGAGTCAATCATTTGTACAGGTAGGAAGAGTTGGGGACTCATCCTTTGTATGTGACAGACAAACTCTGAAAGAGCACAGGGTTCACACACTGTACCACTATGCTGTGCGTGTTTTTTCCCCAAGTGTGTACATTGATGGGGTACAGGAGTGCCACAGTGACCTGCTCAGGAGCAGGCAAAACAGTGTTAAGTTTGCAGTTAAGTGTCCCCTGTGCTATTGCTAAAGTTTCTTTTCCTGCCTAAAGGCAGTTTATGTCCATGGAAGGGACATAGTCAGTCACTGGGAGAGTAAACCTGTTTCTCTAAATCACAATTCCTACATCTGTAAAGACAGAGCAACTCCTACCAAGCTTCCAGGGGTTCTGGGGATGTTGTAGGAACTAGGGGCATCATGTATTGTAGTTGCTGAGTAAAATGTTGGATCTCTGAGAATTCTTTGTTTGTTTTGTTCAGTGACTTATCGGATGCCCTGATCATCTTCCAGCTCTATGAAAAGATCAAAGTCCCTGTTGACTGGAACAAAGTAAACAAACCTCCATACCCCAAGCTGGGGGGCAATATGAAAAAGGTAAACAATGATTCTTCTGATGGGTCATGAGACAGTCATGGCATTAGCCTGCAACAGCTCTTCGTGAACACTACCAGGTGGCCAAACTTCATTGAGTCTTTAGCAGGGATTAAATACTAGTGCAGCAACCAAAGACCCCATTAATGCTTCCATTACTCTGAACCTGTCACTGCAATTGATTATTTATTTATAATTCATGTTGGATGTCTCTACACATTACTATGAAAATTCTCCAGTTAAGGTAATCAGAGGAAGCAAAGTGTCAGGACTCACCCCCAACAAGATCATCATTCTAATTCTGTAAAGAATTGGAGCTTTGTACTCACAACTTGGCTGGTCCAGTTTGTCTACTGTCAACATGGTGGCAACACTGTTTTGTAATGATAGGGTTGGAACAGCCACTACTCACCACTTGTTATCTCTGTGATTCTTTTTATGTTTATTTACTTACTTATTTAGTGTGTGTGTGTGTGCTCACGAGTGCATGTGCATGCAGGCAGGCATGTGCCCGTGTGTGGGGAGCAACACACATGCTTGTATCCTACAGCACACATGTGGGAATGAGGGGACAACTTTCAGGAATCAGTTCTCTCCTTCTACCGTGATGGCTCTGAGCATGGAACTCAGGTTGTCAGACTTAGCGGCAAGTTCATTTACCCACTAAGCCATCTCACTTGCCTTCTGTGATCCTTAGTGATCTACGAGTAGCCACTGGAACATCTGTCCTCCATGTCCATCCACTATGTGTACGTAAGATGGACAATATAGATTTTTTTTCCTGTCCATCTATCTCCAAAAATCCAACTTTTAGAAATATCACAGACAGATAACTGAGGAAGGCTCTCTCCGGAGTGTGAATACTCATGAGAATTATCATGAGAATGCTCATGATAATAAATCTCTCCTAGCTTCACACTAGCACAGTGAATATTTTTGGTGGAGCTGAAGAGTTATGCTTATGGATGGAAACCTTTTTAATTGATGTAGACCATAGTAGTGCAAAACCCAGGAGCGGTTGGAGATTACTCAGGTCTGATGTCATTTGTTCCATGTCTTTATTTTTTATTGCTTTCCTGATATTTATCATAACCAAGATGATGCCATAAGCCGTTGTCTTTCTGCCTCACTAACAGCTCGAGAACTGTAACTATGCAGTGGATCTGGGGAAGAATCAAGCTAAATTTTCCCTGGTTGGCATCGCTGGACAAGACCTCAATGAGGGAAACCACACTCTTACCCTGGCATTAATTTGGCAGCTCATGAGAAGGTAATGTGAGCCACAGATCAGGGTGAGATTTTAATGAGTGGGTATTTAATCTAGAAACATTGTAGAAAATTGATTTAATTTCAGTAAAGCTACAAGTAACTTTTGTTTTTCTGCTTTTTTTTCTTTCATGGTTTTTGTTTGAGTTCTCATGAAAACCTATTGTTATACCCATGAGTATTTTAGATCTTTGTTTCATCTGAATGAATCATAGTTCTTTTATCTCCTGTATGCCCTGGTCATGTTCTTTGTTCTGAACATTCTCTTCCTGACAGTAATATAGTCACTACTACTTCCTGTTGGCTGGCGTATCTTTTCCCATCCTTTTACCTCCAATTAACTTGTGTCAGTAACGGTGAATTACTTTCCTATAGGTTTAGGTCTCTACCTTATATCTTTTTCTTACATCCAGAATCTTCCTAGTTCATTATCTGTTGATAATGAATTGTTTCAGTTTCTGTGTGCCAGAAACAGCATTGGTTTCTTTTTTATTCTTGAAGTATATTTTCTCTGAATGTAGAATTCTGTTAGTGTATTTTTCTTCTACTGCTTTGAAAATAATGTCCACTGTCTTCTTGCTTGTGTTATTAATAGCAGAAAACCTGTGTGAGCCTCATCCTTGCTCTTCTGTATGTAAAATGCTAGCTTTTTCTCTTTACACCAGTTTGAAATAATTTGATTATGTATGTTCTGAAAAGTTGTTTCTTATATTTGAGGATCCTTGAATTCTTGGATAGCACTGGTTTAAACTTCGCATCAAACTTTTAGTTTTTAATTTCCTAAATTATTTGTTCTGAATTCACTCCCAACCTTTCGGGAAACCCTGAGTGTATGTGTAATCATTTGAAGATTCTCTGTCTACCTACTTCCTTTATTTTTTGTTTCATTTTGGAAGAGATAGGCCAACATATCTTTAAGTTAATCTGTCTTTTTTTCTCTCTCTCTCTTGTGTACTGTCATGTTTTAATAACTCCATTTAATATATATATATATATTTGTGTTATATTGTCTTTATATTATATTGTCTACATCCAAAAGTGTTGAATCCTGTTTTCTATTTCCAACCTCTCATCTTCTGCTTTCCTTCTTGAGCATAGGGATATAGTTATGATGGTTTCTGGTCTGTTTCTACTAATTCACTTTTATCTTCCATACAGGCCATATTTTCTTTTTTGCATGTCGCTTATTTTTCTGATCACATGCCAACATCGTAAGGTTTACCTTGCTCGATACTGGATATTTCTCCATTCCTTTAACAATGTGTCCCTTTGTTCTGGGTGCAGTTAGGCTGAACCCTGTTTCAGTCTTTTGAGGCTTGCTGTAAGTTGCCTCCAGAGCCCACTTGCTGCTTAGTAATGATGCTAAATGAGCATGATAGCTGATGACCCATATATTATGGTTTCTTTCCTCTTCAGCTCGTGGGAACCAAATTATTTCATGCCAGGTGAACCTGGAGGGCTCTTCAGGCTGGTCTTTCCCCATATGCATGCCCTGGGCAAAATTCAGCTAACATTTGAAGAGCCTCCTTGAGGACCGCTAGGGCTTTCTTTACACACTTCCCCCTCCATGCAAATACTGGTGGCCCTAAAACTCTGCACTACAAATTTTTGGCTCCTTAGTTTCCCTGAGTTCTAGCCCCATCACCTCGGTTTGTGCGCATGTTCTGTTTGGATTGGATTTTCTCTTGTCTTTAGATTGGAGGCCTCTCTGCAAAGGCATCTTAGGGCCTCTTCATCTCCCTTGTTTCCCCTTCAGAGGCCACTATCCTGTCCTTTAGGTTGTCCAGGTCTGAGTAGCATTGTGTGCTGGGTGCTTATGGCTGGTCCCTTGAACCTCATCATGTCCCATTAACAAAGAGCTTTAAAGTTTATTTCTATGAAAGTTCTTTAGTGGAGAACGTTAGATACGTTTGAGAGCCAGATGTAAACTTGATTAATGAATTGCTACCTAGTAATATTAGTTAGGTAAAACATAATGCAAAGAGGAAATTGATCAAATAAAAATAAGCTTGGTTCTCTTAAAATGTTGCATTCTTCCCCGTCTCTCCTAATAGCTCTAACCAGGCTGGATCTTATATCCTTCCACTAGAGATCCTGTATCCATGCGACATAATTTATTCTGTATCTTCGGGGAAGCTCTATAAATCCCATGTCAGATTATATTCGATCTAACAGGGTCATGACAAAAACAGGGTGACTGTGTCCCTCAGCCCCCTAGCTTTAGTCTCACATCTGCAGATCCGTTTACATGATTGGTTCTTGGAGTCGTTGGGCCAATGTTCCCACTTGCTGGAGAATAATCGGCAGTGATTGTGGTGTATTTTAGTCTCTGATGCTCACTGCCTTTACCCATTCCATAAAGCGGGGTCCTGTAACTGATGGAAGGCAGATGTTGAAATGTATGATGTCATACTGTATGGAAAACTCCAGAGCTAAAGAAATTTGAGCTCTGCTTTACTGCATGTCACACGCAGTCATCCTTTTTCATTGCTGTGATAAAAATAGCCTGACAAAAGCAACTCAAGGGGAATGGAGTTTATTTTGGCTCACAGTTCCATGGGGACAGGTAGGGAAGACAATGATGCTGGTGCCAGCAAGCTGGTCATTGGTGTTTAAATTCAGAACTGAATGGGAACCATACTGGAATATAAAGCCTCAAGGCCCATCCCCACTCACTTCCTCCACCTCCCAGAAGTCCTGGGACCTTCCCAAACAGCTCTGCCAGCACCGCCAGCTGAGAGCAAGTGTGTAAACACATGAGCCCATGGGGAACATTCAACATTCAAATCATGGTAGGCGTACCTAACCTTTGACATTGTGACATCACACTGTCAACCTCAAAGAACCGACGTGCTCAAGAACCAACATGCAGTTGTGCCACCCACAAAATTTCCAAAACTCCTTTAATGTTTTAAGTGGGTTTATGGCTTTTGTGTTGGGCCAGTTCATGGCTGTCCTCAGTCACATGGGTCCCACAGGCCAGGGGTTAGACACATTTGACTGATAGTTCGTAAGTGCTAGTCCATGAACTGTTTCTAGATGAGCTTCATTGTCTTTCATATATTTTTGGGGGATGGGGCACTGATGGTTTTAAAGCAAAAGTCCTTTTTTTGTTGTTATAACTACATTTTCTCATGGGTTACAATATAGGATAAGGATTATATGTTCTAACTTAATGATAACAGAACTTAAGCAAGCCCTACTCTGTTGTATATGTGATACTATCTAAAAACACCCTGTACTGGGATGTTTGTTCTGTCAGTGCCTCATGGAATTGATAGACAGGCTCACACAGATTGCCAAAACAGCAAGGGAACTTCCTAAAAGGCGGATGCTAGTGCAGATCAGAAAGAACTATGTGTCTGAGAGGGCCACATGAGTGAGTGCACTCCCAGGGGCTTCCTTTGGGGGCACAGGAGGCAGAGTTTGGTTACTAGGGACATTGTTTGAGTAGTTCTCTATTTTAATTGACAGATTTGTCTTATATAAGGTGTATATAAGGGGCCTTATATAAGGCCCCTTCCCATACACACCTTATGTTAATCATTTGCCTACCCAGTTATGCATAGGCATAAGAAGGCAAAGAGGAGAAGCCTCCCAAAAGTTCACTTGAGGACAGTTCATCTTATCGCAGGTATACCCAGATCCAATCTAGGCACATTGTCTTACCCAGACATAATGGAACATGAGTGAAAGGGTTTATCTGTTTACAACCATCAAAAGAGAAAACGAATCCATTGTTCAGAGATGTATACTCAGCTCAGTACAGCTAGCCACATGTTTGGGGAGGTGTGTGTGTGTGTGTGTGTGTGTGTGTGTGTGTGTGTGTGTGTTAGGAACAGGTAACGGTCTCAGACTGCCAAGTGCATTATTAGGAGAGGGCTGTGTTCATGGCCCAGACCAAGCAGTGCTCTAGGTTGCTAAGTCATTCTCTATGCTCACCTGCTCCAGAAGTATCGGTCACATGTGGCCTTTCTTCAAGGCTGGTGTATGGAGGTGGAAAGGCCTTTTCTGCTGCTGCAGCTGACCTCATCCAGACGATCAGTGACAGTCCTCACAGATGTTTATTACACAAGAGTTCCGCATACAAGGAAGTGGACAGAGAGATACATTACTGCTGCTGAAGGAAGAGAAATGGCTGGTGATTATGTAAACAGTACCAGAAGGAATTTGCTTTTGTTTTGTTTTCCTTCCTTTTATTTATTTATTTTTTTCTCAGCCTGCCTCGTAGTAACAGATCTATTCAATTTGCATCCAGTTCGAGGTAGAATTTATTTCACTTGGATTGCAGAGATATGCTAATTTGGCAATTTATCAGGACAATAAATGGCATGTCATTTTCCCTGCAAGAACAAATGAGGGTTGTGTGCTTAAGCCTTCCGTTCCCCCTTCAGAGCGTGGAAATCATTCTAAGATCGGTCAGCTGGCAAATAAGGTATAAATTCAGGGGACAAAAGCTGAAAACAAGCAAACTGCCAGCAGATGGCAATGATAGAGGGCGGCAAGAGAGGACATTCTCTACAGCCACACAGGCTGTGCGCGGTGACTTTGGACTAGGTCCTCAACAAACAAAACACCACGCTTTGTCCCCCTTATCAAATGTTAAACAAATGGCTGTTGAGCATGGAAAGGCAAGAGAGTAAGCATGGGACATCACGTCTTCCCTGGCCTCTTGTATCCACACCACGTCTATCCTCTTTTGTTGAGTGAGGAACTGGTTGGACCTGGAGCTCACATTGCTATTTCATTTGGACAAAAGGCTTCTCAGCCCAGTGTGTTTTGCAAGCACCAGCCATATTAAGATCTTGTTAGCAACGTTCTAGCTAAAAGCACAGTCACCCCAGACTTGGGTGATATTAAGGGGTAATGACCTCTAAAGGGAAAAGTCTAGGTATGCATGGACCACTACTTGGTTTTATTTTTTTAAAAAACTGTGTGTGTGTGTGTGTGTGTGTGTGTGTGTGTATCTGTGTGTTGGTGTTGAGTATGTAGACCTGCTGCTGATAGCCTGTGGAGGCCAAAAGAGGGCATTGCATCCCTTGTACCTGAAAGTACACTGGTTGTAAGCCTCCTCATGTGGGTGCTAAGAACCAAACCCAGATCCTCTGCAGAAGCCGTGTGTGCTCTAATCCACAGGGCTGTCTCTCTGGCTCCTTGCTTCACATTTTGAGTCTGTCTCTGGATGAGCAACTGCTGATTGCACTGCCTGCTTGAGATTTCGGCCCAAGTCAAGCCTTTCTTCCCATTGCTCTTCTCACTATACAACTCTGATTCTCTTCGGCTTCCGTAGCCCACTAGCGGGGCATGAGACTGCTTTGTACTCATCAGAACTCTATGCTACATGTAGTGTTGTTCTTAAAACCATAATGCCAGAAGCATCTCAGAAATGTCCCGTGGCCCTGTGAGGAACATCTCTGTTCGTTGGTGGGTTTGTTTTAACAGACAGAACTTTGTGTAGAGGTTGGCTTCTCCTCTGTAGCTCCCAAGGTCAAGGGGATGGAGGCACACTTGGCTTCTGCAGAGCTGGACTTCTGACAAGGGAAACACACACCTGGAGTGAAGGAGCCTCTTGAAATCTTGTGTTTAGCTTTCTCCATCAGCTTATATGTAGGAAAGACTTGATGAGGTAATTACTAATCCACCATTCCTTACTGAAATGGTCACTGGGAAGAAATTCTTAAAAATTGTCTTAATGCAAATAATATGTAGACTAGCTGACAGAAAAAAAAGAGGCTCATTTCGCTGTAACATAAAATCTTTATGAACCTACAAAAGGCAGGATCTTTTTCAAATTATGAGTATTTTTTTTAAAACCCACTGCATACTTAAATCCTGGATGCTCATTATTTTCTAGCAGTGTGGCCCCATTTTTCTAGATCAAACTAAATATCTCATTCATCTCCTTGTTTCATTGCACATAGTTTACCCACAAATCTATATTTTTATTTACTGGATGCCCTGTGTGTACTAGGGACCCTGATTATTTCTTAAAAACACTATTAGGATTTCTATTGCTGTAAAGAGACACGATGGCCAGGGCAACTCTCTCTCTCTCACTCTCTCTCTCTCTCGACATGGTTTCTCTGTGTAGCCCTGGCTGTCCTGGAACTAGCTCTGTACACCAGGCTAGCCTTGAACTCACAGAGATCCACCTGCCTCTGCTTCTGCCTCCCATGTTCTGGGATTAAAGGTGTGCACCACCACCATCCAGCTCCATGGCAACTCTTATAAGGAAACTTTTAGTTGGGGCTGGCTTACAGTTCAGAGCTTTAGTCCATTATCATCATAGTGGGAAGCATGGTGGTGTCTAGGTCCACATGGTGTTTGAGAGTAGCAAGAATTCTACACCTGGATCAGCAGGCAACAGGAGGATTGTGATATTGGGCCTGGCTTGGGCTTCTGAAAACACAAAGCACACTCCCAATGACACACTTCCTTCGACAAGGCCACACCTTCCAGTGTAGACCTCCCGGTGAGCCTATGAGGACAATTTTCATTCAAACCACCAAAATTATGATGAACAGACATGGACCTGTCTCTACAGTGACATGGTGGATGTTTTCTCCTTCAAAGATTCAAAGAAAAGGGCTTAAATTGGGTGTAATAATTAATGTACAGCATGGCTTGGAAGGGATGCTTGAGGTGAGAGGGGTTCAAAGGATCAGAAATACATGGAAAGCAAAGGACATCTAGGCCAGCAAGCATAGATGACTCCCTAAAGCAAGAGAATACAAGGTGTGGGTCGGAGCAGTATCAATGAGATGATTCTGTTTAGTTGAAGTGTGTGTGTGTGTGTGTGTGTGTGTGTGTGTGTGTGTGTGTGTGCATGGGGGGATGGAGAGCTGATCTGGGAGAGGGCATCCAATTGCCAGTTCAGTGAACCTGATTTCTTTCTAAACCAAGAAAAGCTTCAGATGGGTCTGGGGCATGTTGGCTCACTGGGTGAAGTACTCCCCATGCAGTCATGGGGACCTAGTTTGGATCCTCATTACCTGTATAAAAGCTGGGCACTGGTGGCACTGAGACAGGAGGACCCTTGGAGCTCGAAGGCTAGGCAGTCCAGCTAGATTGGTAAACTCCCAGTTCTGAACATGACTGAGGCAGACACTGCTTGTCTACCTTTGGTCTCCATGTGCATGTAACTGAACACACACACACACACACACACACACACACACACACACACACACACACCTGGAATCCTATTAAAAATAAAATAGAAGCTGGAGAGATGTCTCAGCACTTAAATGGTACTTCTTGCAGAGGACCCAGATTCGGTTCTCTGAACCTACAAGGTGGCTCATAACCATCTGTAACTCCAATTCCAGAGTCCTTCTTTTGGCCTCCACAGGTACATGTGGTGCACATTCATACATACATACAATCAAACATTCATATACATAAAATAAATAAATCTGAATTTGTTTTAATTCAGAAATATTTTAAATGATAAAGGCTTCGCAGTCTAGTCCTCCCTTTTCAGTGACAGAAGCTGTTTAGCCCAGAGCAATACAGGCATCTCTCTAATCCCAGGGCTTAAACTTGAAGTCCCTGGGGACATTTGTGTGTGTCGTGCTTTATGTAGACTAGGTAACCAGAGTAAGAGTCAAGGACAGATTACATAAGCCATGTCCAAGGCAACTGAGTAGATAGTGCCCTCACTTAGGCAGGGCCCCCTGAGGTGAGAGTCAGTCACCAGCATCCTCCGTTTCAGTTTGAGAAGAGGGGTAATATGACCCACTCTGGTTCACTTGATCCGTGATGTCAGCAAGACAGCTTGTGGCTCACCTGCTCGGCTCTCCTCCAGTCCAGGAGGAAGAAGGTTGTCTATTCCTTGCCAGAGGATTTTAAGGGCTGGGTGGATCTTATAACAAATGTTCTCCCTGTAAAAACACCAATGCTAAAACCACCATATATTGGGGGATTCTGACGCTCGGGCTGAGGTCATCTGTCTTACTCTATCCCCAATAGCTTACCAATATTTTCCCTTTATTCTGTACACTGCTGGAACTTCCCCAACATTTTAGAATGTAAACATGTTATTTGTTACATTTGGGGAGGTAGTGTGGGTGTGGGTGGTTGTGGTGTGTTTGTGGGTGTTGCTGTATGTGTGCATGCCACCGCTCCAGTATGGAGCACAGAGGACAACTCTGTGGGGTTGGTTCTCTCCTTTCTGGGGAATCTGACTCTTATTCTCTGGCCTGTGTGGCAATCATTTTTACTTGCTGAGCAATCTTGGCCCTCGCTCCTTAATTTGTGCGGTCCCTTTAGGAACAACATTACAGGTTACTGGAGCCCTTTGCTCTGTTCTCCTTCTCACACATCTCTGTTCCCCTGCTTGCTCTTCTTTCCTAGAGCAATGGCAGCCGGTACAAGAAAGCATGTGCTTTGTGGTTTAATATAAAAACCGTATGCTTACGTGTTTAGTCTAAGGTATGCATACCTCTCTCTCTCTGTGTGTGTGTGTGTGTGTTATTAAGCTTCTGCTGTCATAGGTTTCCATAGGATTTTTCTCAAAGGGTCTTCATCTTTAATTATCCTTCCCCATATCCCCTCATCTATTCTGACCTCCCGGTCATCCTTCCCATTAACCCCTTCCTGTACCATCATTCCCTCTTTAACCCTTCATAGCACTGCATTCTCTCTCTCTCCACCTAAAGTCATCCCCAACAGCCCATTACTAATTCCCCGACCTCTGTGGGCGTTCCAAATAGAACACACATTATCTGAAGAGTCAAGGCTAGTATCCACAAATGATAGAAAAATATGTTTTTCTTAGCCTGGGTTAGTGCACTCAGAACGATTGCTTTAATTTACCCTGGAATTTCATAATTCATTTTTCTTAACAGCCAAATAACATTCCATTGTATAAATGCATCACATTTTCATTACTCATTCATCAGCTGATAGACTTGTAGGATGTTTGTATGTCCTAGCTGTTGTGAATAGAGCGGCAATAAACATAGAATGAGTGGAAGGGACCAGTGTTGCTAAATACTCTTTTGCCTCTCCAATGTTCAGACCATCTTCCATGATGTGCCTAGAAAGAAAAGAACATCTTAGCTACTTTTCTGCAAAACTCATTCTTGATTTCATTCAGGTACACACTGAATATGCTGGAAGAAATTGGTGATGGACAGAAGGTCAATGATGACATTATTGTCAACTGGGTGAATGAAACATTGAAGGATGCTCAGAAAAGTTCGTCCATCTCTAGCTTCAAGGTAACATTGTCATCTTCTGTTCTCCCCTTCGTGTCCATGACATATTGAGTGACCTTCAGTGCTAGAGAGCTGGCAATCCCTTTGCATTTTCTTAAATGATCCCTTTTGTTTTCGTGTTCATGGCCATTTCACTGACAAATTTCTCACCACTTTCCCTTTAATGGTTAGTTTTTAAAAACCTATTTTTAAGCACCTCATTGTAGGCTCTGTTCTTCTGAAGTGGTATAAATCACAGTAATACATTTCTTAAAATGTACACACCCAGTTCAGAGTTTTTGACATTATAATGGTGTTCTATGTTTTTAGGGGGTGTACTTCATCCCAATCCTATTTGTATTAATAATACCACTATATATTATGAGGTTTATTAACTTAGCTGTCTGTTGGCAAGTCTTCCTCAAGGACCGGGACACTTGATCCATATTGCAGTAATGTCCTGGCATCGTAATTTCAGTGTTCTGACTTAAAGGTCAGGATTTGTCGGGAGGGACCCCTCACACCCTGCAGGAAGGAGAAGAGAAAACAAAGTCTCTTCTGACCAGGAAAGAGCCCGGTAGGGTGGTGGCAAGAGCTCTATCTGCTGTGAGCTCATCCTGGAGGAGCTCCAGCCCACTTCAAGCCTTCTCTTCTACCTGGGTTGCTGAACACAGGTAAGCTTGCAGGCTGGAGACTGAAGGGAGCAGATCCTTCCCAAAAGAGATTTGGAAAAGCAGTGGGAATCATCAAAGGCATCACAGCTACTGCTACATTCTGAGTCCCAGGGGCTCTTGTGTTTGCCTTTGTGCTCACTGCTTTCCTTATTTTGTAGGTAAGGAAACTAGAGCTCAGGAAACGTTTGGCGCTGTTCTCTAAGTGAAGGAAGGCACCTTTCCTGGGGCAGCATGCCCATGGCTCTCTTAACCATAGCGATGGCCTGGCCAGTCACAGGCACTTCTCCTTGGGAAGCAGCTGCTGCCCCAGGCATGATTCCATGGTGGTGTCCTGTGTGATCTTGTGGGGACAAGGTTTGATAAGCCATGCTGACCCTCACCCTTAGGAGTGCTTAATGATTCTTTTTTATTTTTTTAAGAGCTTAAGTGAGGAGTTTATTTAGAAAGGGAAGTGAGGGAGAAGGGAAGAGACATAGAGGCCCTGGGAGCAGAAGAAGAAAGAGGGGGAGGGGGGGGAGGGAAAAAGAGGGGGTAGCTCGTGGCCAACCAAAAGCAGGAAAGAGAGAGCATGATTTTTTTTAAAATAATAAATACAATTTTATGAAAATAAAATAAGAGCATCTAAAAACCAGGTACATATGAACAATGAATGATCAAAAGAATTCTAAATGCTTAATCCCTGGAAAAGAAGATCAAAAAGAGTGTGTGAGAACAACTTGGAGGTGTGAACGTCTATGTTGAGGAGGGATTGCATTGGTATACAGATTGCTACCACTTTTCTTCTCCAGCCCCCACAACAGACACCAGAGGATTTTTCCCATTGTGACTGAGACAATAAATTTCAATTGATTTTTAGTAGTAAATGGACTGAAACTGTCAAGATATTATTTAGATTAAAAAAATTTCCAGGCTGTACATAAAATTTAGGGAAACCATTGTATTTCTAAGATAAAACCTCATTTAACTCCTTTATTATCAAGATAAACCGGCTTTATTTTTATATATATAGGTTTCACTATGTAGCCCAGGCTGACCTCAACCTTAAAGAGATGCTCTTGCATTTGCCTCCTGAGGGCTGGGATTAAATGCATGCACCTCTATCCCCAGAAAGATAAACTGAAATTTTATAGGGTTTGAGTATAACACCTTAAGAAAAGTCAAGCAATATTTTACATTAATTAACACAAATTTAGAAACATCAATTTTCATGCAAAATATCATATAACCTACACAAGGAGTACTTAATGATTCTTAATCCACGAGTCACTGTGGTCTGATTTTCTCTGCCTTCTTGCTAAGTCACTAAAACACTGATTTAAAAGGGCCACACGGTGATGTGAAAGGAATGGTCAGATCAGCCAAGTCCCTTCTCAGTGAGACTCTAAAACAATGCCTGAGGCTCACTCATGATTAACTGTTTTGGAAAGAAGCCTAAACCCTTGTCATCTACTAGATGCCCGCCGTCCTTCACCTGTTTTCAGCTCTACACCCAGGGCAGAATGCAGAGAGGGAGGTGGGTTTCCCTTGAGGGGTGCCTATGGAGGTGGCAATGGGTGCTAAAGGAAGAAATCCCAGTGTGAATCCATCTTTGTTCTTTAGCTGTGCCAGTTGTTTCGTCAACCAAGAGGAAATATTGAAATAGACTCATTCTGTTATTACGAGTGACTGCTTCACCTGTAGAGGAAAATTGGCCAAGAGAACTGGTATCTCTTCGGAGCCTTAGAATTTGACCTGACCCACACCATCCAGGCATGTTCTGCTTGGACTTAGCATGTTTAGATGGCGACACAGACACACTCCCCTTGCCCACTGCCCAGACTCTGCGTGCTTAGACAGTGACACGGGCCCACTCCCTTTGCCCAGGACATAACTAAAGAAAACACACACACAGAGCTCTGTGCATTGACATCTGAGGGGCATTCTCAACACTAGATGTGACCATCCAAGCGTTTACAAAGGTCCAGGCTGCTAAGTCAGAATTGTAGATTCAGACCCTAGCGTTACCAATCCCTAGCAACTCACTTAACCCCAGAAATTCCCTCTTCTCTGTCAATGAAGATTAACTGCAGAATCTGGAGGCCTAGGTCAGTAGTACAGCCTGTACTGATGATTGTGAGGCCTTGAGTTCAGACACCAGTGCTGAACAAACTAACAAATCATGAATATTGAACACCCCCACACAAAAATGACCACTCTGTAAGGTTATACATTTGTTAGAAGGATGTGGCCATTTCATAATGTCTATTTGCTTCAAATTATAATGAATGCATTCAATGCTATATGTCAATTATAACAAACTTCAGAAGTTTAAGCTTTTAAAAAAAGGAAAGCAAAAGAATAGATGCTGATTCCTGGGGCTTGTGGTGACAAGACAGGGCCAGGGAAAGTGTGTAGGTTACTGTTTAATCACACTGTTGTTGGTGCTGTCTCCATGGAAACCATGAGCCTGCCATGGTCCTCAAAGAAGGAATGTCAGTCTACTTGTGCCCTCACCTGCCTCCCGCCGCTTACTCTAGGATGCTCCTCTTACACAAGCAGAGTTTTTCTGATGTTTTAGTCCCTTCTTTCTATGTCTATTCTCTATTTAAGAAAAAAAGACCTATCCCCTTCCTTTGAGGCAGACAGAAGTAACTCTAGGATGTGTTGATAAACCCTCCCTTTCTCTCTACTTAGGACCCGAAGATCAGTACCAGCCTCCCGGTTCTGGATCTCATTGATGCCATTCAACCAGGCTCCATAAACTATGACCTTCTAAAGACAGAAAACCTGGATGATGAAGAGAAACTCAACAATGCAAAGTATGTAAATCAATTTGGGGATGGGAGAGAGGAATACAGCTGCCAACTGGGTGGTTGTGGAATCTGTTGTTGGTGCTCTCTGTAAATACTTTATATCGCCACTATTACTCATCCCCTCCCTCTCATGATTTATGGAGGTCTCATCAATTTTGGTGTGGTACGATAGCAATTTAAGATTGCTTTTGTTAGAATGGAGCATAACAAAGCCTAGAATATTCTCATAAGTAATAAGCAAGGCTACAGTTTGATCAAACTGGTTTCTTACTCCTAATCTATAGATTTCAAAGCAAAAGTTTGGTGTGGAAAGTCCAAATATGAGCACTTCACGCATGAATATCCACAGATGTGAGTAGGCAGGGTAGAGTTCAGGGTCAGGAATGTCACCAGCAGAGTCACTGTGCCTTACCTGTCCTGCCAAATGAACCCTCTATGATGGCAGCTAGAGGACTATAGTCTCCAAATCTGGCCCATTGTATGCATCTTTAAATAAAGATTTATTGAATCACAAATCCATTCATTTACACAGGAGCTTCTCTGCTCCAACAGCAGAGGTTAGAAATTATAGCAGAGCTTGCAAAACCTAAGGTAGTTACTGTCTGGCTTCATTTGATCTTAGCTAAAAGGCCAAGTCATGGCATTGTCTGGCCTCTTAGAAAAAGTGTACCAATTGTTGTTCTACAGAGGTACCTTTCTTAGATGAATTCAAGTTAACTTTCCTGGGATGCCATGATAAAGTACCATACTAGCTGGGTGGTTTAAGGCAATAGAAATGTAATCTTTCAGAATCATGGAAACTAAAAATCAAAATGGTATCAGAGCTGGCTCATCCCAAGAGCTCTGAGGCAGACTCTCCATGCTGTCTCCTGGCTTCCTCAATAGCCAGCAAACCTTTGAATTCATTGGCTCATAAAGCATAATCCTAATTTCTGTGTCCACTCATTGTATGTGCGACTTCACGTGGCCGCCTTCCCCCGTGTCTTCTCCCTTAAGAGGACACGGGCCATGTTAGACTCGTCGCAGCATGATCTTGTCCTGTAGTATCTATAGCAACTGTATTTCCAAATAAGGTTACAGCCAGAGATTATGGGATTCGGGAATTCCCCATTTCTTTCTGGGAGAAGGGACACCACAGAGTCCCTTGCAAATCTAGAATTCACAATACCAGATCCCAGCAGTGCCCTCTTCTCTGTGGTCAGCTTTGGAAATGGGGACCTGAACTTCCCCCTGTGATGGAGAGAGAGTTAACTGCAGTTATATGGAGTATGGTAGGGTGCACAAACTGAAGTACAAGGCCAGGGCGTGGGCAAGAAGGGGCTGTAGCTCTTTAAAGGGAATGACTTCTCAGCTGAGCCCATCAGCAAGGACAGGTAAGCTGGCAGGAAATGGAGTAGGAGGAAATTCTTGATAGAAGAACACGGTGAAAACAGAAAGAAAACAAAACAAGAAAAACAAAAGCAAAAACCCCACAAAGGCTTGAAGCCAACCAGTCCTGGGCACTGTGGTTCAGTTTAAGGGAGTTGCCAAGGTCACATAATTTTTCAGCTGCACAGGTGAGAGACAGACTCTGACTTCAGAGACCAGGTGACTTCAGAGGCCAAGATCCTGTGCATGGCCCTCAAACACAAGACACTAATTCTCCAAAAAATCACTCAGGGCTGGGGACAGAGTCAGCAGCAGAACATCCCGAATATGCAAGAAGCCCAGGGTTGATCGCTAGCATTGAGAAACAAAACAAACTAGCCTCTTCTTATAGAAAAGAGTTTACAGAGTTGGGGAGTAGAGTGTCTGCCTTACAGGCAGATCTGGGCATGGTGGTCTGGACTGTAATCCCCCAGCCAGGGAGACAAAGACAGCTTTGTCTTTGACACTCTCTAGTCAACATGTTGAGTTCCAGGGCAGAGAGAGACACTACCCAAAAAACTAACTAAATTGAATAATAAAATAATGTGTACAGAGCCTGAGAAACATCAGCTAAAGCTGTCCTCTGGTTTCCATACACACACTCACACACACGTGCAACCATACACACATACAACACACACACACATACATACAACACATAGACATACACACAGGCGCACACACTGTGAAATGAAAGAAAAAAAAGTTCACAAATGGCTAAGAATGGTCGTATTTTTGAGACAAGATTGTGTCAGTAGTTTGGGTTTGGGTTGGGATATTTTGTTTGTTGTTGTTGGTTTACACTCACAGATTGTCTTGTAGCTTTCCCCATGTGTTCTCTGATGGAAACGTTCACTTTGCTTCTTCAATAATTCCCATGGAGGAGGGTCCTGAGAAGGGATCAAGGGGGAGGAGTGGGCAGTGGTCTTAAATCAATTTGCTCACTAAAGGAAGGCGCTCCTTTGGAGAGCAGGCGGGGTCCGGGTGGGTGGGGGAGGATCTGAGGAGCAGCTACAGTAAGAGGATACAACAAATGAAGGGACCAAAGATCTGCCAGCCGACAGTGCAGGCTCATTGGAAAATAGGCCACAACTAGCAGAGGTTACATAATCTATCAGAGCACTGAAGCTCTTGAGTGGCTGGGATGATTCCATGTGAGAAAATAGCACAAAGCTCTGGCTATTCCAATAGCAGCACCCTGTAAATAAAGACATCAGCATACGGAACACGGAATGAGACACTCGGGTATTAAGTGTGACAGTTTCTGTAGTTAAAATACAGTCCGTGGAGTGTTTGTTCCTAGACGTTCTTGCTTCATTCTGGGACTTTTTCTGCCACACTCTGTACACCACGCAGATAGTCTTCATGTGGGTCTTAAAAGTGGCAGGAGGGAGCCTAGAGAGACGGCTCAGGTGGAAAATTGCCTGCCACCCAAACACAGGCTCTTCGTGGGCATGCCCAGGATCCACGCTAAAAATCCACATGCGGCCCTACCCATTATAGTGCCAGTGCTGGGGTGGAGGCAGGTGACTCCCTGGGCCTTGCTAACCAGCCAGCCCATCCAAATCAGTGAGCCAGCTCACCGAGGTTCAGTGGAAGATCCTGTCTTATAAAATAAGGTCAGCGTGATGGAGAAAAACACTCACTGTCGACCTGTGACCTTTACACACACGAACACATATACAGATGCGTATATACATTTAAAAGGGAAAAGCTGAGAAGGCCTCCAAGGGCAAACAAAACATGTTCCACAGTCATCTCTGTGCCTGGAGAGCAGGACTGAGGCTTTTGTGGGAGCCTGTTGAGCCAAGCTTTGTCTGCACATGTGGGCAGGAGAGGCAACTGGAGATGCTGAGCCCTTGCTCCTAAAGGGTCCTCCTCCCCCACAGCTGCTCAGGATTCGCATTTGCTCTCCCTTTCAGGTATGCCATCTCCATGGCCAGAAAAATTGGCGCAAGAGTGTATGCCCTCCCCGAAGACCTGGTTGAAGTGAACCCCAAAATGGTCATGACCGTGTTTGCCTG
Organism: Phodopus roborovskii; assembly: GCF_943737965.1. Classification (NCBI taxonomy): domain Eukaryota; kingdom Metazoa; phylum Chordata; class Mammalia; order Rodentia; family Cricetidae; genus Phodopus; species Phodopus roborovskii. Next base: position 38,994,209 of record NW_026126511.1, on the reverse strand, counting down.
CCTCATGGGGAGAGGAATGAAGAGGGTGTAAGGCCCAGGGGAGCAAGCCAAAGGTGACACAGTCAGCCCTGAGAATCAGCACAGGGTGCTGCCATGATACAAAGGACATTCAAGCCGTTCCAAAGTCCCTGGACCTTGGAGACATTATATGCGATTCCAGAAAGAGTATATTTGTTCGGCCAAGTACCTTCTACTATCCTTAGCGATATGTACGTCTCTCTTTTATTTTTTATTTTTTTCCTTCAGAAGATCCATTCTTCTACAGATGTTTTTATTCTTTGAAATTCTGCCAGAAAAAAAAAAGTTAAAAAGAAGTTCTTTCCAGATGCCCTCCCTGCTTTTACTGGTAGTCAAAGATAAACAACAGTGTTCCTGTCATTCGATCTTTCAAGCCAGTTTTGTCTAGCTGCCTTTTTCCTGATTCAGAATGAGAACCTGGATGGGAACATCAAACTGCCTTAAATAAAGTCTGCCCCTAGAGGTCAGCACTGGGTGGTCACAGCCTCTCCTTGCATCCCCTTCTCTCAGCCTGTGAGTTTGCTCCAGTCCCCTCAGAACCATGCCTGCTCCGTGGTCCCTTTCTTGCCATCTTTGTCTCTAAGCCACTGGGGCCATCTGACCAACCACTCAAGCTCTAGGCATCCCAAGAGTCTCTGGGAGCCTGCAAAACTGGGGAGTCAAGGAGAGTGTGATAAAGAGTAAAACCACTAAGGGCAGGTATGGAGGGATCATGAAGCATCCACCCTTCTGGGTTCTGCATCTCCACATGTCTATCTCTCCTTGTTGGATATCTGCTTGTTGTGGTCTTGGCAAAATGTCTGGTGACATCTGGAAGCAATCCTTCTCTGCTTTGTTTGCCTTTAGACATCAGCATATTTGATTGCTGCCAGGTCTTATCACCAATTCTGACTTTGTTGATACCACAAAAGTTTTTTTTTGCCACTCTCAGGCTCCTAAGGGGTCAGTATGTGCCAATAATATATGTTCCTGCCTCACCCAAATGCTTGCACAGGTGCACACATATTTGTAGCTGGATGTTAGGAATAGAATGCTTATTAGAAACTGCCTGGGTTTCAAAACAAGAAGGACACTATGAATTTGAATAGATCCACTAGATAAGCAATTTCCACAAAAAAACTTACCAAAAGCTAAAAAGCCCTGAAGCATTGTGAACCAATGCTAACCCTCTGCATTAGTGAAGGACTTTTTTCCTAGGTATCTATCTTCCTTGAGGATAGCAGGGTGTAATGGAACTCCATCATCTTCCAAAGTAGTGAAGATGCAGTCTCTTGATTTCAATCCTTGGCAGTGGGCTCAGGAAGCCAATAAATGACTCTTTCCAGCTCCCAACCAGTATCCCTGCTGCATCTGAATGCAAAGTGTTTGGCTGTGACCTTAGTCTGAATTTCATGTCTCCTCCATCTGCCTCCATAAAGGAAGGATGTTATTGCCTTAATGGAAAATAAAGACAAATCATGTTAACAATCTTTCCAAATAAAATGTTCTTAATTCTGGCTGTTTCTGGATATGTTAAAGGTTGCTTGTCCCTCACAAGCCCAGAGTGCTTTAAATGTCTATGAGAAATGTTTAAGGGCTGGAGAAGGTATCCATACAAGAGGTAGTCACTGTACTCAAGTGACTGGCAAAAACAGACACCACACAAAACTCTGGGTGTGTCTGAGTGGTGTAATGAGGAGAAATGTTTTGGCGGAAACCAGGGGATACATTGCCGTTAGTTACAGGAAAAAAGTTGAAACAAGAATCATTCAAAACTCTTGGAACCCAATCATGAAAATCGGGCTTGGAGATTGGGGAAGTGACTTCTAGGGGGAATTGAGAAACATGTGCTTTGATTCAAAAACATCTGGGGCCTCCTCTCCCTCTGGACTGGATCTCACTTTGGCAGGGAGTGTGGGCTTATGGGGGAATGTGAAGAGAGTCTGCAGTAGCCAGCTCCTTCTAGGCTCGACTGCTGAGGCCACAGAAACTTGCCATGCAAGGTGGCATGGCGCTACCTTGACCCACAAAAAAAAAAAAAAAAAAAAAAAAAAAAGCCACACTGCTATACAGTGGCTAGGGAACTGATCTTTTGCATGTAAAATTGTGCCCAGCCCTTCCAGTGGCTTGCATAAAAGTGGCTCTTTCCTAGACTGGATATATTTTCAGCTCCTGTATGAGCATAGTATCTGTGTTCCATACACACCAAGAAGCTACTGATACTATTGCTTGGGACCAGACTGCAGCCTTGTACGTAAGCACCGAACAAGGACAGGATAGCACGCACAAGCTGTACCAAGAAAGGAGAACCATCCCAAATGTGAGACAAGGTACTCAGCAGCCTAAGGGATCGAGATTTTCTAAATTTAGCTTTTTATGGTTGGATTTCTCTTGGGCAAACTAGAGTGAGGCATGAGGAATTAAAGCATACCCAAGAATGTGCAGTAGACAATAGCCACTGCTCCCTATCTAAACTACACTGAAAATCTGTAGTAGACAGCAGCCACACCCCATGCTAGGGTTGTGTTCTGAGGCTATCTCCTATCAGTTCACTGGAGGCAACTGAATTTTGTCCGGCTATTATTAAAACAGTGTCAGCTTAAAATTGGCCCAAAGGGATGTTTACAATACAGGAATTTCCAGTTCTACCCTTAGGGTGTGTGATTCTCAAAGTGCTACTGCCTCTGTCTCAATTCCTCAATTTCCTGCCCAGTTATCAATGCTCTTACCCCTTACTTTCATCCCAGGAATCCTAAACTGCATCCTAAAATGCTTTACTGTTTATCTACTCTTTGCCACTTAACATGTTATCTTGGAAACGGAGCCCTATCTTTACATAGAGACCAAACTCAATCCTTGCATTGTATCCATGTACAAGCTGGATTTTATTGGTACCTTATGGATGCTTACATCATCTTGGTCTTTTCACCCTAGCAAATAAGACCAAATGAATAATAGAGTACGTACCCTTTGAGCATAGATTTAATTTTAATTAAACAGGTTTCTATCAATTTCTGACTTAGCCAATTCATTATGTAGTTGGGGAGTACAAAAGAGATTTTTTTACATTTCCTTGAATTATATTGCATAGAACCTGAGACAAATAGTTGAGCCAATCCCAACTTCTCAATTTTATATCTAAACAAAGATGTTAATACGACAAAGAGATAATGCAACACACATGCCTGTATATAAGACTAAGATAAAGTGTAGACTTCAATAAAGATGTAACAAACTATGAATGAAGTACTGTGGGAACTCAAAACTCAATTCTGAATGAAGGCTCCACAAACATTTATGCGGGAGCTCAGGTCTGATGAATGAGAAGCAGACAGGACTTACATGTGTCAATGCTCCCTACAAAGTCATGCACATTCCCCAATTTTTAGTAAGAGCAAGGAAACGATTTTGAATTTGAGTTATACTAATAACAAGCAATGTTTACTGACTGTAGGAAACACTGAACAGACAGACGTGATTACAAGGAAAGTTATGAAATGGACCTACCAGGAAAGGTCTCAGCATAGAGTGCCCTGCTGTCTGCCTGGAAATTAGGACTCTGGAGCCTATGTGATGCAATGGTTGGATTGGGTGACTTGCAAAGTCCCAGCCAACCTATCAACTGTATCCACTTAGCCATGCATAAACCCCACACACATGCTCATCAAGGCTGTCCCAGGGACACACCACCAGTCACTTTCACAGACTGTGTGAACCCTTTGGTCACCTAGACCTATGCCACATGGATGCTTTGTGAATGATATGCATGTCCATGTACCTCTGGTGTCCCTGGGACAGCCTTTGCAGCCACCTCCCTCCAGTCACTGCATCTGCTGCCTCAAACTTTAGTGTCCATCCACATCGGTAGAAGGCACGCAGCCTTGGAGTAAAGGCCTTCAGTGTTCCCTTGTAAACCTGACATTGTTTTACCCAGTGAGGCTCTGCAGTCCCCAAAGCGAGGAAGACAGCTGGATGTTCAGAACGGGCAATGCTGTCTGATCCTCTTGTGAAATCAGTCACATTTGGGAGTTTCCTATTAAAATTCTGGTAATGGAAATCAGTGCCCTACCCTTCCTGATAAGAATGGCACTCTTACTCTGTCTGAAAGACAGAGCTTAAGCTTCTTATGCTTTAAGTCTATATAAATGTATCTTTAGGTTTTTAATTGATTTATTTGTGTATGTTTGTGTGAGAGGTGCCATGCCATGCTTGTGGAGATCACAACTTGTGGTGGTTGACCCTTTCCTTCTACTGTGTGGATTGTAGGTATTGAACTCAGATTGTCAAGCTTGGCAGCAAACACCCTTACCCCAAGCCATCTTGCTGGCCCCTTATGCCTATATATGTTTAAAAATCTATGGTAATGGGAACTCCCCAAACAACACAGCCTGTTGCCAGGACTAGAGGTTGCTGTCTACAAACGGCAATGACAAGGTCCTTGCTGCTGAAGACAACAGTCACACAATTCATTGAACATGAAGAGGTCAGACTGGTGCCTACACAGAGCCTTCACCCTATGTGCAAGCATCTACAGTACAGAAAGGTACTCTGTATGTTACCAAAGAAGAAGTGTGAAACATGGACCCAGCACGAAATGCTAGCACAAAGGTGGCACAAAGCTTGTGGGAATAACCAACCAATATCTGACCTGACGGAAGGTCCACTCCACAAGATGGAACCCACACCTGATACTGCTTGAGTGACTAAAGAACCTAAGACTAGATAGCCCAGGAACCTATGGTAAAACAAAATACTACTGCTCTCCTGAAAGAACACAGCAATAAATTGACTCCTAATGACATTCTGTTATACTCATAGGTCAGTGCCTTGCTCAGCCACCATCAGAGAAGCTTCCTCCTGCAGCAGCTGGGAACAAATACAGAAGCCAACAGCCAGATAATAGGCAGAGAGTGAACGATTTTGGAACACTGAGCTCTAAATGAGATGTCTCAATTAAATGCCTCCCTTTGGTATTCAGGGAACCCTACCATAGAAGGGACTGGAAGAGTGTAAGAGACAGAGGGGATGGAGGACACCAAGAAAACTGGCTCTCTAAATCAACAGGATCAATGTTCATATGAACTCACAGAGACTTGGGCAACACTCACAAGGCCTGCACAGGTCCTTTGGGTGCATATCATGGCTTCCAGTTTAGTATTTTTATGGGACTCTTGTGTATTCGAATGATTGGATCTCTGTGTCTATATTGTTTCTTTTTTCTCTTCTTGGGCTCTTTCCATTTGTTTTATTTGTGTGTATTAGTTTTTGTTTTTATCTTATATTTTATTTTTTTACTATCCCTTAGAAGCCTGCTTGCTTTCTAATGAGAGAACAGAATGAGGTGAATCCAGATGGGAGGGAAAATGGGGAAAAACAGGAGTAAATGGAGAGGAAATCATAATCAGGATCTATTATGTGGAAAAAATCAGTTTTTAATGAAAGGGGGAAAAGATTTTAATGAAACAAAAAAATCATGACAGACACAAATCATAGGCAATTTAGTTAATGCATACTCGCTGTCAACAGTTCAGAGACAAGAAGACAAGATGATGGTAATTTTTATATTATCTGACATTTGGAAACTGAAGAATTCCATTTAAATAAGTAGCTTGGTTAATAGAGAGCTGTCACACATTATTTTGGAACAGAAATCTTTAGAAAACTACGATGCAAGCCAATATTTCATTCTAACGCTCTATGGAATCTGACATAAAATTGAATGACTCTATAGACAGTTACAACAAAGCCACACTGTTTGTTATAAATCCCAAATATCCAATCCTTCCTATTCCAGTTATGGTACCTGGACAAGGTGCACTTGGAACCTGTTTAGAAATTTGGGGCTCAGCCATTCCCCAATTATACTGAGTCAGATCTGCGTTTCCAAAGATCCCCACTTGATTCATGCTTTGGTTTGAACATTTCTCCAAAAGATTCACTTGCTGCAAATGTAATCCCAAAGGTCATATGTCAAAGCTATCTGAGGGTGTGTCTTTGAGAAGTGTAGTGATTTGAATGACAATGGCCCCCATAGGCTCATAGGGAGTAGCACTTTTAGGAGGTGTAGCCATGTTGGAGTAGCTATGGTTTTGTTGGAGGAAGTGTGTCACTAGTGGGTGGGCTTTGAGGTCTCAAATGCTCAAGCCAAGGCTAGTGTGACATTCACTTCCTGATGCCTGCTGATCCAGATGTAGAGCTTTCAGCTCCTCCAGCAGCGCGTCTGCCTGCATGTCCTTGTGCTTCCTACCATGACGATAATGGACTAAACCTCTGAACTGTAAGCCAGCCCTAATTGAATGTTTTCCTTTATAAGGGTTACTGTGGTCATGAGTGTCTTTTTACAACAATAAAACTCTAAGACGGGAGATGATTTGTACACTAAGGGGTCTATCCTCATATATAGATCAAGTGACTCATAGATTACTGGGATATCATAGGAATAGCTTTACTGTAAAAAACAACAAGCAAGCTTTCTTGGCCATGCTTGCTCAATCTCACCAAGGAGTCTTGTCACCTTGGGACTCTATAGAAAAGACCCTTAGCAGATGAACCCCTCGCTCTTGGACTTCCCAGGGTCTATAAGTAGAAGAAATAAAAGTATATTCTTTATGAATTTCCCAGGCTGAGGTGTTCAAGTACAACCATGAGAATGGACTGAGATGTTTCAGGTTCATGTCAAAGCTGGACAGACACTAAGAGGAGCATGGAGCTCGCTAAAGATGTACAACTGATAGAAAATGAACTCAGGCACGGTTAAATTACACTTCCCCACATATGCCTCTTACCTCCATTTCTACATCCTCCACAGCCCAACCCTGCCTTTCACCGTTCTCCTCCATACTCCCTCTCTTACAGCATCCTCTTCAGCACAGGTCCTGAGAGCTCTGTCATCTGGTCCTCCTGAGCTCACTAAGACTGATCACTACCCTCTCCCAGTCGCTGGGCACTAGCTTCTGGTGCCTGGGTACTACCTGTCTCTGGTGGCCGGGTACTATCTGCCTCTGGTGGCCGGGTACCACCTGCTTCTGGTGGCTGGATACTACCTGCTTCTGGTGGCCGGGTACCACCTGCCTCTGGTGGCTGGGTCCTACCTTCTACCCGGGAGCTGGACTTGTTAATGGTGGCTCCTGGTGGCTGCCTTGTTAATGGATCTGACCTAGTCTACACCTAATCCCACAAACCTTCCCTCTGTCTCTCTACAGCTCACATTCACTCAGATGTTTTTCTTCGGCCATCTCTGGGATGGCCTATCTAATGCCCAGTGACAGCTAAGTAACCTGATGAGCATCCTGTCCCAAAACTTCCATCATTTCTCTTCTTTTCCCCAAATGTGCAGTTTACAGTGACTCCCAGGGTTACAGCTTCATTGTTTTAATCTCTGCCAAATCACTGCCAGCAGGGGAAGGAGGAGGTGTGTCTACTAAGTAGTGTAACACAAAAAGCACTGAGGAGGGAAAGGGTTTGAATCTGTGAGGAACAGACCGGTACAGTGCTGGGAGGACGGCTCACTTGGTAAAGTGTGGGGACAGATGTTTGATCTCTAGAACCTACCTAAGAAGCCAAAAGCCCGACTAGTGGTGTGTGACTGGCATTCCAGCACTGGGAAGATTGAGACTGGCAGATTCTTGGGGCTCACTGGCCAGCCAACCTGGCCTGCTTGGAAAAGTCCCAAGCCAACAAGAGATTTCAAATAAAGAGGAAGGTGCCTGAGGAATGACACACAAGAAACGACACTGGAGGAGGTTGACTTCTCATCTCCTTGTGCATACGCACACACGCGCACGTGCGTGTGCACGCGCACATACACACACACACACACATACACACACACAAAGACCAGTATGACTGGGAGTGGGAACTGCCCTATCTTGGGAAACAGATGGGCAAGGGAAAAGCTTAGGGGAGATGTTCACATTTTAAAGCTCTATGCTGCAAATGCCCGGCTAGAGACTCAGTTCCTACAGTACTGATGGGGCTTGTAATTTGCCCCAGGTGATTCTACAGCTTGTGGTTCATACACCACACTTGGAGGGGGCTTGGCTGACTTGGGTCAGCTGCCAGCACCCTGGCTGCTCCTTGGAATCACCATAGGAACTTTAGAGAAGTTTGTACCTACAATCACTGCCCCAATGTTTAAATACAGTTGCTTTAAGCATGGATACTGAAATGATCCCCAAGTGACTGAATGTACAGGGACATTTGGGAACTACTGTTTTATGTCTGGAGTATTGCTCTGAAGGGAAGGTCTGGCTGGAGCATCTCAGCAGGTGAGCAGAATGTCAAAGTGAGTATGAATTCACAGAATTCCCAAAGATAAGCTTTGCTCTCTCCTTGACTTTAACCAGCCAGCCAATCAGCACCCTCCTGGTGCTCCAGAGCTCATGCTCTGTCTTTTGTCACCAGAGCAAGGAAATTGGAACCCAGGATTGAGGTCTGCTTCCAGCTCTTTAGATGTCTTTTACCATGTGCCGTCTTTCCTCCCCTTCTAAAATAGAAGAGGCCAAACACCCTAAGAATTGGTGTAAATTATAACACATAATCTTTTTCTATGAATAAACATGAGAGAAAATGTGTGAAGCAGAAAAAGATCTCTTAATTATATTTTCAAAGCCTCCCAAGATTGTGCAGCTTTAATGGCTGAGTAATTTCTAAAGGAACCCTTGGAAATCAAGCTGCACCTGAACTCATAATTTAAAAAAAGGAAAAAGGCATCAAATTAATTGGCTCTGAGTGTGTCCCTAACAGTGGGGCTGAAGTGCATTGTCTGAGATGAGCTGACTGAGGCCACCATGGTCCTGGCCTTTGTTCTCACGCTGCTTGAAGTCAAAGAAACTCCAACGCAGCCATTGCTGAAGAAGCTTCTGCCTTAATAAAGACAGAGGATTATGAGGCTTACAGAAATCCTTGTTAGGTGACTTTTGCCACCTAATATTCCAAATTAGCTGGAGAACTGACCCACAGAGGGGCCATGATCCAATGTGCTGTATTGGCTAGGTTATTCTTTGCATGGTAGTTTACGGCCTAAAATAGTGAGACTTAGCTGTTCTGGGGTCGTGGTGGGCCAGATAAGGTTCTGAGTGGAGCATACACTGGCCTACGCTCACACATTTTCACTTATCTCTTCTATGTGAATGAGCCATGCTGAATGCCTGCTTTGCAGTCTCTTTCAAATGTCACCCCACTCTCTGGCATAGGCTGTTACTAATCTTATGTTTTCAGAAGAGGTACTTCTAAGAGACCAAGAGATTCTGTGTGTGTGTGTGTGTGTGTGTGTGTGTGTGTGTCCCTGAGTGTGTGTTTGCGTGTGTGTGTGTGTGTGTTTGCGTGTGTGCGTGTGTGTGTGAGCATATACATAGTCTGTATATCAGCCAAAGTACTGAGTTCCAGAAGTAATAATTCCTACCCATCAGTAATAAGACAAACATCTGATTAAAAATAAGAAATAGGGGCCAGCAAGGTGACTCAGCAGGCCAAGGAAAGTACTTGCTGCTAAGACTAATGTCCTGAATTTTATACCTGAGGCTAACATTGTGGGAACGGAGAACCAGCTCATGCAAGTTGTTCTTGAACACAGTTTTATAGTAGCATATGCCCCACCCATTCGAAATCCCAAACAAAATCAGACACATGATTGAAACCAACACTTCTCCCTGCCTATGCCTAAGTAAATGCATATACACAGTAAATGCACAATATATCAGATATATACTATAATTATATATTTCCTTTTTACCACACATACCACTCTCCACATACGTATATGCATATACATACATGTGGTCAACAGGAACAGAAAAATATTTCCAAACATATCACCATGAAAATGTAAACTAGAACCAAACCAAGAAACACCACACACTGGGCTGGAGAGATGGCTCAGAGGTTAAGATCACTGACTGTTCTTCTAGAGGTCCTGAGTTCAATTCCCAGCAACAATATGGTGGCTCACAGCCATCTACAAGGAGATCTGGTGCCCTCTTCTGGTGTACAGACCTACATGCAGGCAGAACACTGTACGTACAAAAATAATTAAGTTCCTTTAAAAAAGGAAGAAGAAAACACCACACACTGGAATTGTGAGAAGAATGTGAAACAGTTACGACTTTAACAACACACATATTTGTTCCCTGGAACTCATGCAAAAAGCCTTGTAGTTGAATATCCAAAACAATTATATACATAATAGCCCCAAACTGAGGTTCTTTTCATGAAAGAACTGAATAAACAGTGTTACAGTTATAACTGAATGCCACCCAGCAGTCAGAAAAAAAAAAAAAATCAGTTACTAGTGCACAGAATGATGGGGAAGATTCTTTAACACACTCTAACAAATGAAGCCTGAGGCAAAAGACAGCTCCTGAATGATCACTCTTGATGTTCCAGAGCAGATAAAGCTACATTATAGAGGAAGAATCGTAGCAGACGCTGCTGCAATAAGAGAAACTGACTGAGGCAGATAGGGTTACACTGCTGTACCTAGATGGGGTGTGTTGTACTCCAGCACACACATTTTGTAAGGCGAATCCAGCTTCACAAATCTGTGTGTTTTTCTGCACATGCCACCATCAAAAGAATCTCAGAGGACTGCTCACTGCTACCCAGAGTAGTTTACAAATAGCTGCTGGTTTGCAGGCAATAAAAGAGCACATAAATCAGTGAAGGTTTCCCTTTGCCCTTGCCTAGTGCCTGCATTTTGAAAGCCATTAGCATCATTCTGAGATAGGAAATCCAAAATCTGGCATAAGCCAGACATTAAAGAGTTACATGCAGAGGCAGGTGGACCTCTGAGTTCCAGGCCAACCTGGCTACAGAATGAGTTCTAGAGCAGCCAGGGGTACCCAGAGAAGCCCTCTGTGTGTGGTTGGGGTAGGGTGGGGGAGTTACTTGGGGCTGGTAGTGGGGAGTACAGAACAGCAAGAAGTGAGTATAGAAAGAGAGAAACAGAAACTTCCCACGTGAAAGTCACCTTGCTGAAAATGAGCCTGCAAATCAGGACTGTATCCCTGAAAACACAGATGCAAATGAGGGCAGCAACAAAATAAGCAGGAGGGACAGATGATTCACTCTGAATGCCATTGACCTGGCAGAGCAGTGTGACATCGACTTTAAGAAATATTCTGAGTACTCTCCATGATCTGAAGGAGAAGCTGATTTAGAACTCATGGGGCGAGGCACTTGCCAAACATAGGGAGTTTATTCCCAGCACCGCCACTGTGGAAAGAGAGTGGAGAGGAGAGAGGAAGGCAGGGGGAGGGGTAGAAAAAGGGAGAGGTGACTTAAGCAATCTTAGTGTAAAAGGTTGAGCAACACAGTAGTTTTACGTAGTATTTTAAAGTAGCGACATAAAAACAGAATTGGTAGACATATAAACTCCCTATGAAAGGTCTGTCGTTGCTGAGATAATTTTCCAGTGACTTTGTGGTTGCTGCCAGAATAGTGAATCTGAATCTGAAGGTAGTGCAGAAAAAATACACCCAGGATGGAACATAGAAGGACAAATGTCACTGTTTTCTAAAACGTGAGAAGACAGATACAGGACGTGAAGGAGTGAGTGGCAAATTCCAGTGGAAGCTCCAGCCTAAGACTAGCAAAGATGTGACGGCTGAAGAAGGAAGAGTGTTTTTTCTAAAACTGGAGAAACACCTAAATCCTCAAATCAAAGGATAATAAAACGTGAAACCACATCTAGACCAGAGGGACAGATCTGAGAAGCACCAAGAAGAAAGGACAGGGGCTGGAGAGATGGCTCAGAGGTTGGGAGCACTGACTGCTTTTCCAGAGGTCCTGAGTTCAATTCCCAGCAACCACATGGTGGCTCACAACCATCTATAATAAGATCTGGTGCCCTCTTCTGGCATACATGCAGGCAGAACACTATACATGATAAATAAATAAAATCTTTAAAAAGAAGGAGGAGGAGAAAGAGGAGGAGGAGGAGGAGGAGGAGGAGGAGGAGGAGGAGAAGAAGAAGAAGAAAGGACAGCTAGCCTGCCCAGGAGCAGCGATGATCCTGTCAGCAGAGTCCCATCGGGGCAAGAGATGCTGTGGGACAAGAAGCCTCTGTTACACGTGCTACGTGCAGCTAGACTAGTGCTGGGGACCGAGGGAAGAAGGAAGTTGAAGTCAGCATTCTGAATGACTTTATGCCAACTTGACATAACCCAGGGTCATCTGAGAGAAGGGAAGCTCGACTGAGAAAATGCTTCTGTGAGATCAGGCTGTAGGCAAGCCTGTAGCATTGTCTTCCATGGTAATTGAAGGGGAGGGGCCTTCGCACTGTGGGCGGTGCCACCCCTGAGCTGGTGGTCCTGGGTTTCCTAAGAAAGCAGGTTGAGCAAGTCACCCGGAGTAAGTTAGAAAGCAGCTCCCCTCCATGGCTGCTGCCTCCAGGATCCTGCTCAGTTTGAATTCCTGCCTTGGTTTCCTTCGGTGTACTGTGATTCCGTGTATATAAGCAGAATAAACCCTTTCCTCTGCAGGGTACTTTGGGTCACGGGGTTTCATTACAGCGATAAGAACCCTAACTAATATAGATACATAGAACGTAAATGATGATCATGCCACTCTGTAGATTTCTGCTAAAAGAAATGTCTAGATTACTCAGCAGAAACAGGTGTAATCCAAAATATATTGATTTTTATATTCTAGGAAACACAGAACACAAAATATATAGGACAAGGTTTATTATCTTTGTCAGAATATCTTACCTCTTAGCTAGTTACTTCTTGTGCTAACACAAAGAAAAACTTGGGCACACATGTACATGTGCACACATTTGAATCCATGGGTATTCTCTGAGACTGTGGCAGCACACACAGGCCCTGCATAGCAGTTTGTGCTAGATGGGGTCTCAGTGCTGGCAGAGCAAAGTGGACAGGAACGCCCATACCTAGCCAAGAAGACATCTCCAATTGATAATGGCTCAAAAAAATGGAAAAAAAATGTTTTCTCTAATGGAGTCTCAATGAGTATACAAACCACACTTAAGGGCAGACTCTATGCCCAGCAGTAGATGGGCAACTCAAAACAAACTCAATGGTATCTTTGTAGATTTGTTGTTGTTGTTGTTGTTTTTGGTGTTTGAAGATAGGGTTTCTCTGTGTAGCCAGGGCTGGTCTATAGACCAGGCTGGCCTTGAACTTACAGAGATCAACCTGCCTCTGCTTCCCAAGTGCTGGTATTAGAGGCATGCATCACCACAGCCTGGCCATTTGGACATTTTTACCATTACTGTTTTTGTTTTTGCTTGTATATTATGGTTTCTGGTTTTGTTCTATGGTTTTAGTGTATGTATTGTGTGTGTGTGTGTGTGTGTGTGTGTGTGTGTGTGTGTGTGTGCTTTTTCTTTGTTTTGTTTTATTTTATTCTGCTTTTGGTTTTTTGTTTGTTTTTGTTTGTTTGTTTTCTAAAGAGAGAGAGGAAGAAAGCATGGAGTTGGAAGGGTGAAGAGGTGGGGAGGATCTGGGAGGAGATGATGGAGGGGAAACCAGGACCAGAATTTGTTGTATGAAAAAAGTCTATTTTCAATTGAAGAGAGTTACTTGGGCTAGTTTCTGCTCCTTCTGCTCCTCCCGGCTGTGTCTATTATTTATTTGCTCTTGTGTTCATCATTCAAATTTATGTTCCTTTGTTTTGGGGGTGTGAAAACATGGCATGGACCTATTCGAAGGGTTTATTGAAACAATGTGTTATCTTTCCACACATGTCTGTGGGAGAGCAAACCCATCAATTTATAACCTATCCTTCCTGTGTTTCTTCCCTAAAATGAGCAAATATGCATATATTTTCTTATTTCTTTTTTGCTTTACAAAAACAAAACAAAACTGTTTTCAGTGGAGGTCAGCTTAACACACTGGCTTTGTTTTGGGGTTTTTAAATCTCAGAAGGAGTCTGAAACATAGAATCATTTCTTTTTCCACTCTCAAGGGTTTGTTGAGGACTAGTTTGAAAACCTTCCTACCCTAACCTCAGGAACATTTGAAGGTATTTACCAGGAGGAACATGGGGAGGGCTGTCAGGAATCTAACCACTTACAGAGTGCAGGTGTGGCCTGACACGAGACAGAATGTTACATGGCGTCACTTCCCAAATGATGGGTGGTGGGTGCTTGCTGCAAATGGCGGCCACTGTGAGGACTTTCTCTGAACAAATGTACTTCATAGCTGCCTAAACTTCTTACTGCTTGTACCAGCCCCCATGACAGCCCTGATGGGTGGGCCAGTCATTTTTGTGGTTAAGGGACTCTAGAATCCCCTACACAGACTCTGCTACTCAGCGTTATAAAACCACAACTTTGAGCCCCCTCCTTACATCTTTACCTATGTTGAAAATGTCAGGGAAGATAGCTTTGTCCTTCCTTTGACATGGGCTATGACCCCACGATTCTTCATGGCTGCGAATCTTCAGACCATGCCCTGCCACAGAACTTTCCAGGCCTTCTTCTCTAAGGGATTAATCATTCTCCTAGGTGTGTCTACCCTGCTATCCACAGGCTACATGTAGCTATAAGAGGCCAAGAATAGCTATGAACGAGGCTGGGACATTATGAAATGTTTTGAGTTTGTTTTGTAACTCACTTGCATGAACTTTGTATACGATGTCACAGTGTCAGGGTTGACATTGTCTAAACTAAGCACAATGGTAGTGCTCATCATAGTGGTTTTTTTTTTTTTTTTAAGGTTTAGCTATCAAGCAGCCTAATTATGTGTGTGCATTTCTTTTAGACTGTGGAAACAGACTCTGAGTCCACTGAGCTACAGCAACCAGAGGAACCCAGTGTTATACTTTAACCAGTGTGTAAAGAAGAGTCTTACACAATCGTTATCTGGGACTTTCTCCCTTGGGGAATTTTGTTGCTCAGCAAGCCACTGTTGGGATGAAGCTTTATAGCCTTGGAGTCCTGGTAGCCATCCTCCTCTGTGAGCAGCATGGCTTCGCCTTTCAGAGGTAACACCAAGGTGCTTCATGGGGATGGCTCCTTCTTGATTGTTTGTTTTCCTCTCACAGAGCAGAAGCAGTGTCCTGGGCTGGAGAACAAAGGGTTACTGTATGAAGGCCAGTTATTTCAGAGACTTAACATTAATTTCGGGATGATGGGATATCCCTAGAATTTTTTTTCATTTTCTGCTTTCATTTTTACCAGTGTGATGGGTCTGTTCAGTGGCTGTGGAGATTAAATATATAAATGGAATCTTGATGAAATACTGGTATCTTCCCATATCATATGATTTATATTTATTTTCATCTTGTACATAGAGCACAGGAGGGGAAAGCGAGTGGAAATATGACATGGATCTGGGTTATGCCCAGTTATTGAGCATAGACTATGAAAGGAAGGTAAAGTACAGTGGACATATAGGAAATCTTAGCTACTTCCTCATTTGCTTAGTAGAGTGATTTCCTGCGGATGTTTGACTGCCGATTGCTTAGAACACAAATGAATGCATGCTAGAGTACACATAACACATGGAGAAGGAGTTGCGGCATACATGTCATGTTATAATTAGCTAGTCAAATCTAAGCTTTTAAATTTATATATGTAATTTTGAAATTGTCTTACTTTTTCTTTGGCTTGATTCTATAATCTTCTTCTAGTTGTCTTTGAGATAGGTCCTTGTCTTCCCTTACTTAATCACAGTGAGAAATGGCACCTGAACATATATAGGTGAAGAAATTCTTCTCATAAGACCATTGTCTGTCATAAAACCTGTAAGATAATCAACCATTCAGGCAATCTTGTATGTCTGGAGCTGTGTTTATAATAGCTGATTGATTCTGTCTTGTTCATTCTGATTGTCACGCACCAACAGAAAATCCCATTGTGAAGACTGGTTGCTTAGTGAGTTGATATAAGGATCAGAATTGCCAGAACAGTTGGTACTCGCGTGCCTATATTTTGTTAATAGTCAAATAAGTATGATTTTAAGATCTTTGTTATTCTAATATTCCACAACTTGGTGATTGTCTTTTGTTAAAAGAAAGGCAGGTTGAAGGAACAAATCTGATTAATACCATCTCCAAGTTGCTTATTGTAGAGGTAACATCATCGGATATGAGGGGAAAGGGAGAAAAACCATTGTTATTTGGGAGTGTTTTACTCATATACCAGACAGTTGAACCAAATATGACTACCTGGAAAAATGTTTGGCACCCGTACAAACCTGGAGGGCCCACATGTGAGAGAGAAGAGAAGAAGCAACTCATGGGATACAGAAGCATCTCTGAGTGCTGGACGCTCACCCTTGCACTAGAAATAATATGAGCCGCTACCCAGTGTTTCCAAGGTCTGCTTTTTTTGGAGTAACCTATACTACATCTGAAAGAGAAATCTAATTTCACTCAGAGTGACAGTCTTTGATAAGCCCTTACTTCTGGAGGGTTAGAATTTAAACATTCCTGGAAAAGCAGTAACCAGCTGGCATCTCCCTGAAGCCATTCTTTGTTGCTGTTTCCTTTCCATGACCATTTTCCTAATAAGTGTGTGTGTGAGCAATCTCCTCGTGGCTGATTTGTCAGGTGCATTTTGATAACTCTCATCAGTGAAATGCCCTGGAACGGCAACAACAAAGCGGCTTTTTAAAAAGGCATAAATACCATATGCTGAAAAGGAAGACAGCTGAAGTCCACATTTCCATATTCAGTTGATTTTATGAGGCCAGATACTAGAAACGGTAAAAATAAAATACTAGCGAGAATCTTGTAAACAAAGTCATTAATTGTATTGCACAATGATTATCTGAGTGCAGCCAGCCAACCCAGGCCATTGGGAAAAAAGTAATAGGAGAAACATGGACGGGAAAGAGACAGGCCTAGAGAGGATACATGGAGGACATCCCACACCACAGCACATGTTCTTTTGGTTGCCCTCGTGTTCTGGCTGGGTCCCCAATACCAGTTATTCCCTTTCAGTTTTAGTTCCACTGACAACTTATTTTCATCTCAAGGTTCAAACCACCAGTGGCCCCCGAACACAGCAAAACACATAACATCACATCCTGAGACTACCCATCTATGTATCTACCATCTACCTGTCTATCATCTCTCTAGCATCTATCTCTGCCAGCTATCAACGTGTCTGTCTATGTATCTCTAATCTATCATTTATCTTTCTCAGCTATCTATTCATCCATCCACTTATCTATCATCTCTCTATTAACTATCTCCATCTGCTATCAATATGTCTATCTACCTATATACCTGGGTATCTATCATCTGTCTATTCATCCTCTGTGCTTACATTTTTTATTCTATTTTTGGTGTAAGTCTTTTCTCAGATATTTCTTGTGCAAATGCTGTAATTGTAGCTGAAGAGATTCAACATATTACACCTTTATTTTTCATCTGTCATTGTCCCTGGGCATGTTGCATAGTGGGATTATTTTTCCTCATCGAAGCACAGAAGGTCAGAAATATCTCATGGCTTCTCAGACCACTGTGAAGTAACTGACAGACCTTGGATTATATTAAAATGCAAAGTGTCTCCATTCATAAGTTAGAATACCTTCTCCAGTAAAGGCACTGCTCAAAATTTTCAGACTTTCTTGTTAAAAGAAAAGCTAGGTTTATTAATGAGTCTGTTAATCGGAGTGAAGAGAGCATCTTGCAAATTCCCCAGCACTGGAAGCGTGGTCAGAGGGCACCATCCTGTTAGATACAGAAAATGGACTTGCAGGAACGGAAGAGTGTGGTTTATTGACTGACTGCCTGCTTGCTATTTCAGCTGGTCTAACCAGGAAGCAGCCTGTGACTGGCTTAACCTCAGCTGCTGTTTGACGCTGACTCAACCTCAGCCACTGAAAATGAAGAACCAAAAGCAAACAAGAACTCCTAGATTAGATTTTGTTGGCCTGCATGTGCAACCAATTTGCATTCTTGTAGCCGACTCTCTTGTAAGACTCTGTGGCATTTGTTTGCGATTTATCTCACAGAGTAGAGTTGTATCTGTTTCTGGCCAAATTCCCAGGAAGCAGACTCTGAGATGGAGATTGATATGCAGGCAGTTTCCTGGAAAGAGGTGTCATCCAGATCTGTGGAGGAATGAAGGAAGAGAGTTTGGGGTGGGAGTGGGGAGGTGTTGAAATGTGATGCTGTCACTGTCACCACAAATGCACTGCTAAGATCGGCCACCACCACTCCTCTCTGTCCCCTGCCACACTGGTGCATTTTAAATTTTCCCATCAGGGCTGGTGAGAAGGAAGTTTCAGATCCTTCCCCCAGTACACACATGATAGCTTTTACCTTAGGAGCAAGGAAGCTAGGTCAATTCCCATGTGATTACACATTTGGGGGCTGGGGAAATCCTTATTAGATTTGGGGGTCTAGTGCACCCACTTTGATTTGGACTTAGTCTAGCACTTAGTGTGGAATGTCAGTATGAATCCTGCAGCCAATGGCCCTCGAATATTTGCACGTGTCCTTTGTGTGGTGTTCAGAGTAGCTTGAGTTAACTCTTGCTGAAAGGGGTCAAGATCCCTTTAGACCAGTGGCTCTCAACCTTCCTAATGCTGCGACCCTTTAACACAGCCCTTCAGGTTGTGGTGAGCCCCCAGTCACAAAATTATTTCATTCCTACTTCATAATTGTAATTTTCCTACTGTTATGAATCATAATTTAAGCATCTAATATGTGACCTCCAAAGAGGTTGTGACCCATAGGCTGAGGATTAGATACTTCTTGCAGTACTGGAGCATCTTTTGGGAGTATCTGGCAAGGAAGTCTGGAAACTAGACAATGGATTAGGACTTTTGATTGTGGTAGCTTGCCTTCAGTCCCTCTCACTGCTCATCTTTGGTTTTCTTGGATTGTAAAGATTGAGAAATACTTTTATTTTCTATTCGTCTGTCCTGGCCCCGGGAATGTTGTGTTCTCTTCACCCCAGAGATCAGTGAAGGTCACATCTTTCTGGCGACTGCTCCAGCTTTGCTACTCGTTAGGGCACTTGTGGCCAGCTTGTTGCTGATATGTGAGCGGTGCCACCCCGCAGGCGACAGTGGAGGGGTCTCATCGGCTCTGTTGCTATCAGGAAGCTCCACTCTGTGGCAGAAGATCTTACACTGGCTCACTTCCCTGCCTGGCTTCCAGGACAGTTTCAAGGGTTAAAGTCATAGCCTGGCAGTGAAGGAAAGTGTCTGTTTCCTAAAGGGAGTGCTTTTGGCCATGCTAATGGATTTGACATTATAGTCAGGTTCTTGGAGAGGGTCCCGGCATGCTGCAATGTTGGTTTTAGGCCCCTGGGGAAAACAATGGCTTGCGCTAACTAAACTAAAAATAGCAGAATTAAAGCAGGGTTGGGGGCAACTATTCATAGAATGAGACATGTTAAGATAAATATATTGTGCAAGGGTGGCAGTCTGTTTATTATAGTAATGAGGGACAAAGAGAGAGGCCCCACAGCCCTGGGATCTATATGGTGACTTCTTTAGTCAAGGAGGGTTTTAATGTTTTCTTTAATACTTTTCTTTATTTTTATTTTTTTGAAAGAAAGAAGTTAGAGAAAAAAATTGCAACTGTGGCACTGGAAGAAAACTCTCCTTAGTGTGTCAGTGGCCATTCTCTTATACACTGTTATTCATTTCTGTCTCTCTGTATAGCTCCACATCACTTGAATAACCTAGTTATTTTTGAAACATTTTAGACCTCCCTCCCTTCCTCCCTCCCTTCCTTCCTTTATTGTTTGTTTTGTCTCTCTATATAGCCCTGGCTGCCCAGGAACTCACAGAAATATGCCTCCCTCTGCCTCTCAAGTGCTGGCATTAAAGGCTTGAGCAATCCACACCCAAGCAGACATTTCTTCTTAAAACAACTGTGTTTAGATGGGCTTAGTGGTTAACACCTTTAATCCTAGCACTCAGGAGGCAGAGGCAGGCAGATCTTTGTGAGTTTGAGGCCAGTCTGATCTATAGAGCAAAACAGCCAGAGCTACAAAGTGAGACCCTGACTCAAAATAAAATAAAATAAAATATATAATATGTTCAAGGCCCAAGATTTGATGGCTGTATGAATGCTTTGCCTGTATGTATGTGTGTATGTATGTATGCATGTATGTATGTGTACCATGTACATTCCTAGTGTTCAGGGAGGTCAGAAGTGGGCATTTTATCTTCCAGAACTGGAGTTATAGATGGTTGTGAGACATGTGCCTATTGGGAACTGAACCTGGTCTTCTGCAGGAGCAACAGGTGCTCTTAGCCACTGAGCCATCTCTACAGCCCCAGATCTTCCTTTTAAAAGACTTACTTATTTTATGTGTGTGAATGCTTTCTCTGCCCTGTATGCACGTGCACCATGTTCATCCATGTTCATGCCTGAAACCTGAAGAGGTCAGAAGATGTCAGATCTCCTAGAACTAGAGTGTGCACTGCCATGTGTGTGCTGAGAATTGAACCCGGGTCCTCAGCAAGAGCAACAAATATTCTTAACCACTGAGCCATCTCTCCAGCCCTAAGGAGCTCATTCTTTTTAATGACTGGATATCATTCTGTTGTGTGTGTGTGTCTGCTTATTAAATCACATTTCCTTTATCGACTTATCTACTGATGGATGCTCAGATTGACTCCACAGCAGTGAGGAATATTGCAACAAAAATAAGAATGTGCACATCTCTGTGACGGGCTGATTTCATTTCCTTATGCCCAGCAGGATTGTCAGATCATATTCTAGCTCTGTCTGTAATTTTTTTTGGGCAAACTCTGTGCTGCTTTCCATAATGGCTCTACTAATTCACACTCCCAGGAACAACAAACTAGAGTTCTGTCTTCTCCATGTGCAAAATGAAAAGCAAATTTATTTGTTGCCTTTTTGTTGCACACAAGTCTGCATACACAGAAGGGAGAGGAGAGAGGTCAGTTCTCTGCAAACCTGAGAGCTGTGGTTCTGTGGTTGTCTAGGAGTACAGACTATGAGAGATGCTGTTGACCTCTCCACAGAGTCTGCGTATGTGCTAATACTCAAGTGTTTCTATCTTACAATGACCTTGAAGCTGCTTCAGTAAGCAAGCTGCTTTCACATCATTTAACCCAAACCCTGTTTTCCTCCCCAGTGGCCAGGTTTTATCTGCCCTTCCCAGAACCTCTAGGCAAGTTCAAGTTCTTCAGAATGTTACTACAACTTATGAGGTAATGTCTTCTAACTTACATTTACATTAGCTTTATTTTTTTTTTGTCTGTGTGCATTGGAAAGTGTGTTCCCTCCAGTCTATCTATCTGTATCTAGCCATAACCACATGACCTTTTGTTTACAGAATCAAAACTTTATCAGTATGATTAGCTTTTCAGCCACTTTCATGGTATGACCTCAAAGCTGTAAGCACAAAGCTGTTATGGTATCAGAAGTTTGACAGTGTTTTGCTTGTACAACAGTGTTTCTTAGCCACAAAGTAGGCACATAAGCCACAAGGGAACTTTTATTAAAAAGCCTTGTTCCTGGATTCCATCTGTCCAGGAAGTTGGAGGTGTGGAAGTCTGGCTGGCAGTGGCGACTGAATGAACCTGGGTTTGTTAGTGTTCTCTAAGAGACAGAGGTCAGAGCAGTTTGGAGGTGCCAGCGGTAAGGGTGTGCTTGCTAAGGATGAAGAGGAGGGAGGGAGCTGGAGGTACCTTCACTGGGGTGGGGGTGGAGGGTAGGGGTGGGGTGGGGTGGAGTGGAGGATGGCTGCCCTTGATGGTGGTTCTCAGACTGCAGAGCAGTTCCTAAGTCAGGCAGGGGCAGCTTCGAGTACTTCTGTAGCAAAATCCTTTGTTAGAAGAATCCTCTGGAAGGAATGGTTCCACGTGAACACACTCACGGTGTGCAGGTGGCATAAGTAACAGGGGTAGCATGGCCTCAGCCTGGGGGGTAGTACATGGGTAGCCACCAGGAGTCACTGTGCCTCTGGCAGAAGCAGAACTAAGTGGGACATGTCAGTGGCCCTTTCACAAGATAAAAATAAAATATCTCCAGAGAAAGGGTCAAAAAAAAACCGGCTCAAAATGGATTTCATTTTATTCTGCTCACATATCCTTTAATTTCACTGTTCGGGTAGCTTACAAAAAAGCTGAGTTTTGTTGTGACATTTTCATACATAGTTCACAGTACTGTGGTCTCATTTAAACCTCAGAATTTCATTGCTTATTCTGGCATTGGGTATATGGGTTTAGACAAATTAGCTATGATCCTTAATTGGCTCATCTTTACAAAGAAAATAATAACATCTGCCTGGTTGGTATCAAAGTTGTATTCTAATGAACAAAGGAAATGAGTCTGAAAGCACTTTAGAGAAGTAAAATGAGAAAAATGTAAATATTCAGAGGCATTAAATGAAAGAAAGAGACACTAAAGTGATAATAATATCAAACACATGCTTTTTTTTTTTGAGTCGGGGTTTTCTCTGGCTGGCCTTGAACTCACAGAGATCTGACTAGCTCTGTCTCCCAAGTACTGAGATTAAATACGCGAACCTCCACTGCCCAACTGAAACACATGAAATTTTTACTAAGCAAAATCAATGTGTAATCAAACTTCCTTCCTAGAGAGAATTTCATTTTTCTTTTAAACACCTGAAATACATACGCAGCTCCTCAGTAGAGTCATCAATGTATTCATCTCATCAAATATTAAGCATCCGAGGTGTTCCAAGGCCTATTTGGCAACTAGGATGACAGCGAATAGAAAGCACTCCCTGCCAGATGAATGTTTATATTGCAGTGTGGGGTGGAGACTGTGGTATGGCTGAGAGGTGTCCTTGTCATAGCCCTTTTGGAGACAAGGCTTTCATGGGCTTAGCTACAGATGCAAACGGTGTGAACAACTCTGCATTCAATTTACCAGTCTCCCCTGGAAACTGCAGGTCGTTCTCTGGCAGCCAGTGACCGCTGAATTCATTGAAAAGAAAAAAGAAGTCCATTTTTTTGTGAATGAGTCTGATGTGGACAGTGTGAAAGCCCATTTAAATGTGAGCAGAATTCCATTCAGGTGGGTATCCTTTGCTACATCCATCCAATAGCTGTGATAAATGCCTACGGTGCATGTGACCAAGAAACAGTCTAATTGCTTTGTGGGCAAATCGAGTGTATTAAAAATGGTGGCCTGGTAGTCTCTGAGGGACTGGAGACAAGACCTAAAACCCAACTCAGTGACAAGTGGTTTAACCACTTATCACTTCAGTCCTTTGTCTGAATTGGGACTCAGTGGCCTTCAGAACTTGTCATTCATTCTCTAGTCCTAGATCTAATGGGCAAAACTCATTCACTGTGGCTATTTGTCTCCTTGGTTTTGTTTGTTTGTTTTGATTTTTAAAAAGATGACTAAAGAAACCCAGGGAAAGATGGAAGGTGTATTAGTTGGGGTTCATTGAGGAACAGAACTGACAGAATAAACATACGTACTACGTACGTACATACATATATACATGCATACAATAATGGGCGTATGTGAAGAGAATTTTTTATTTACTTTTATATGCATAGGTGTTATTCTTGAATGCACATCTATGCACCACCATGTGTCTTCCTGGTGCCTACAGAGCTAGAGGAGGAACTGGCATGTCTTCAGTATACTTTGGCATCCTGAAGAAATAGGCTCTAATACCTGTGAGGAAATGCCTCAGCAGCAGGACAGATGAACTTGTCAGTGAGAGTGAGGGCAAGGAGGTTTTCCCCTGCCCTTTATATAGGCTGCCACCAGATAGTGTAGCCCAGATTTAGGGTGGCCTTTTTCCCTCAGATGATCCTGATTTAAGATGAGTCTTCTTACTTCATCTGATCTAATTAACCAAAACTTCCTCACAGATTGCCCAGCTGCTTTGGTTTTTAGTTAACTGCAGATGCAGTCAAGTTGACCAGCAAGAATAGCCATCATGGGAGGCTTTGTTATTGCACATCGTCCATCATGACAGGGAAAGCATAGTGGCAGGAGCCAGTCATACTGCATCCAGGTCATATTGTTCAGTCATACTGCCTCTGGGGTCATACAGTGTAGTCATACTGCATCCGGGGTCATACCGTGCAGTCATACTGCACCCGGAGTCATACCGTGCAGTCATACTGCATCCGGATCATACTGTGCAGTCATACTGCATCCGGGGTTGTACAGTGTAGTCATACTGCACCCGGGGTCATACTGTGCAGTCATACTGCATCCGGGGTCGTACCGTGCAGTCATACTGCGTCCACGGTCAGGAAGTAGGGCAATGAGTGCTGCTGCTGACTCCCTCTCTCTTTTGTAATCAGTCCTGGAGCCCAGTCCATGAATACTGCCACCTACATATAAAATGGGTCTTCTCCTCTGGGTCAACGTAATCTAGAAAACCCCTCACATGCCCAGAAACCAAATCTTCAGTGATTCTAGAGCAGTGGTTCTCAACCTTCCTAATGCTGTGACCCCTTAACACAGTTCCTCATGTCGTGGTGACCCCAACCATAAATTATTTTCATTGCTGTTGCATAACTGTAATCTTGCTACTGTTGTGAATCATGACGTAAATGGTATCTGATAGGCAACCCCAACGGGGATCATGACCCACAGGTTGAGAACTGCTGTTCTAGAGGCTGTCAGGTTGACAATATGAACCCTCACACCATGATAGGCTTTAGGATATCTCTTGAAAAAGGAGGCAAATCTGTCACCAATTCTTTCTTAAAGTTAGTGAATGTTTCTGAAGATCCAGCCCTCAACACAAAAGATGGTCTGACTTTGCCGTTTGGCCCTGCCACTTAGTCACCTCTGTGCTCTTGTAAGAATTACACATGTAAACTGGAGATAATTACAAATGTACACTGACCTTGTATCTTAAATGATTTAAAGGTGGTTTTTAAAAAACAGTTTACTGAGTGTTGTTTCTGTTTGGTGCCCATTCCCTCTTTTAGTTTCTCTAACTTTCTCCTCTCCTGATCCTCTGCCTGGAACCAGGTCCCCCCTGATGACCTTATGTACTTCTTGAGACCAGGGCCTTATGTGTGCTGGTGGATATCCTCTATAACATGCGGGAAGAATTATTGATTTATAAGAGGTATTTACTGCCTCTTCTGGGAACTGAACTGAGCCACCCCACACATTGTTTCACTTATCATTATAGAACTATGCAAAATAGATGCTTTCTCCAGATAAAGATGGAAAAGTGTTCAAAGACTCTTTTTATTTGATTTTGATGTGCATGGGTAATTTGCCTGCATGTATGTGTATGCACCTGTGTACAGTACCCACAGAGGCTGGACGAGGGCTTCAGATACCAGTTAGAGATGAATGTGAGCCACCATGTGGATGCTAGGAGCTGAAACTCAGTCTTGTGCAGGAGCAGCCAGTGCTCTGCTCTGTCTCTCCAGCCCTGGAATTTGTTTTTGTTTTTTTTGTTGTTGTTGTTGTTTTAGCTTACAAGGAAACTTCCCAAAGTCAGCCAGTTGAACCATGGTGGAGGCAGAAGTCAAACTCAGAACATTCAGACATCAGACATCAAAGTCTTGGCTTTTAGCCATTGGCCTAAATAAAGGAACTTTTATCAAAACGAGAACTAATTCCAAATTGTTCATCCCAGCTGATAGATAATTCGGCAAAGTACTTGCCTAGTTAGTAGAGTAAGCAAACTAATAGCCGCGATTTTATGTTTTGTCCACATTTTGATTTGCAAAGTATTTGATCATCTTTCATACTGCAGAACATCTGGGATACATCAGTGACACACAAGAAAGAAAGGTAGCTTCCTTTCCTGTGTCTTCACTAAAGACTGAGATACTGCTCTGGATTGAAGTGGGTGTCCATCAATCTCTATATCCCAGTCAGATTTCTGTTGCTGTGATAAACACCAGGATCAAAAGCAACTTGTGAAGGAAAAAAGCTTATTTAATCTTACATGTTCTCGTTCATCTTCTGGGACATTAAGGCAAGAACTCAAGGCAGAAGTTTTGAACAGAAACCACAGGCGAGTGCTGTAGTGCGATATCCACTCTAGAGTGCGGCTTACTGGCATACTCTCAGGCTCACATTCAACTACCTTTGTTAAATGGCCCTGGGCCATTTGCCTAGGGATTGAGTCACCCATAGTGGGCTGGGCCTTCCTGCCTCACCAGCAATCCAGAAAATGCCCCATAGATTTGCTCAAAAGCCTGTCTGGTAAAGGCAGTTCTTCAGTGGAGGCTCCCTCTTCCCAGGTGTACCCAGTTGACAGCCAAAATCAGCCATCATGGTTTTCCTACAAAACACACTGAAGAATCATAGATTTTGGTAGAGGAGAGTAGGATTGCGCAGTCCTGAAGCTGTGCCTCACACTCTCTCCGCAGTGTCCATGGGGCTCTGCTAAAGAGGTTTGTGGAGTCATCTTGTCTCCATGTATGGCTGTGTTGTTTTACTTGATGAAGTGCTTATGAGACCCGCTGGCAACTTTCCCCCAAACTCACATACTGTGCCTGCAGTGAACCATGTGGGAAAGCTATCACTGTGCCTGGAAACTACTCACCTTCTGCTTCATCATCAGTGTCCTGATGAATAATGTGGAGGATCTAATTCAGCAGCAGACATCCAACGATACCATCAGCCCCCGAGCCTCCTCATCATACTATGAGCAGTATCACTCGCTGAATGAAGTAAGTCACCATGCAATTCCTCAAAGGTTCTGTTTTCATTAACCAGCATTGCTTTTTCAACATCTAGGAATTATCAAAGAATCGTAACCAACAGAGAAGGGTTTTTTGTTTTGTTTTTTTAACTCACACTTAGGTTGATTAAATGGTGGTAATTCATCCTTTAGCTGATGTCTCTTTGGGAAGGTTGCCCCTATTTGATAAACTGGCTCTACAACAGCATGTGTATCTACAGCTAAGAGTATCTCACACTTCTAGGGATAACACTGAAGAAAACATTGAATGCTGAGATAAACAGAAAATAAAGAATAGGACTGCCACATTGAAACTGCCACAAAAATTATAATTGTTCTTGTCTCTTTGGACCATTACCTGAGATTTATTCTTAATGAGTAATCACCAGATTACTTCACAGAATTAAAGTGGTATGCTCACTTATACTGATTATTCTATGAATGAATATATTTTATCCTTCTGAATAGAAAACTTTAAACCATAATGTCTTTGCCTGGGTGCCTAAAAATTAGCAGGGACCACAGCCAAGCTCAGGAAATAAGAACCAATTTTATATTGCACCTTTGAAATCATCTGCTTCTTTCCACTTGGCTAATCTAGAACTCAGTATGCTTCTAGATCCTATGCCCTGGCTATTCTACTTGGGCCACTTCTTTTTAGTACCTATCACCAGCAATGTATGACAAACTTGATGCAGATAGGTTTGTTAGGTGTGGCTCAAAAAGCAGAAGATGAATGAATGTGACAATGTGACACCGCTATGTTGAGCTTGTTGGGCAAAGGGGAATGCATTAACCAGAAGGATGTCAAAATACTGTTTAATTATTTTATTCCAGAAAGTTAAGTTGTCTTACCATAGTCCCATGAAAGACTTGGAATGGCAAACACATAAACAAACAACTCCATGACTGCACTCATTTGTTAGGAATTCCATGGCAGAATGACACAGACTGTGTAGAAGTTTGTTTGATCATATTTTTGGAGGCAAGAAGCCTAGGATCAAAGTGTTGACAGTCTTTGGTTTTCTTCTGAGGTCTCTTTATTTTGTTTATAGACAGTTGTTTCCTCATCCTCAAATGGTGTTCTAGTTTTTTTTCTACTGCTGTGGTAAGCACCATGACTAAAAACAACTCAGAAAGAAAAGGGTTTACTTGGTTTGTGTGTCCTAGGTCTCAGTCCATCATGTAGGCAAGACAGGGCAGGGACTGAGCCATGGAGGGATGCTGCTTTCTGGCTTACTCTCTGTGGCTTGCTTGGTCTGCTTTCTTATGCCACCCAGAACCACTTACCTACCTGGGGGTAGCACTAGCCCCACTGTGTTGAACTCTCCATAATCAGGAAAACATCCCACATACTTGCCTACAGCCAATTTGATGGAAGCATTTATCAACTCAGGTCTCTCTTTCCAGATAACTCCAGCTTATGATAAGTTGACAAAAACCAAACCAGGACATGTGGCTTTTCTCTGTACATTTTTATGTGCCTCCTTATGTCCTAATATCCCCTCTTTTAAGGATCTTGGTCAGATGAATCAGTGCCTCCTTTGAACTTCAGCATGGTCACTCTCTATGGTACTGTGCATAGGGGCTTCGACATGCCAGATGGGAAAATACACTATACCATCACCATGCTATTTCAGAAAGCATTTAAAATCTCTCCTCTCCCTACTTTAAATACTTTCTAAGAGACTCATGGGGAAATGTGATTTTATTCTCAAGAAATTCTTTTACCTCTTCCCTTCTTCTACTTACGATAACCTGAACATGCTGTCTACTCAAGATGGTCTACTAAGTTTATCAGTGACGCTGACTCCATATATCTCTGCAGAAGGAAGCCTGCTGAGCCACCAGTGCTACAACATTAACTAATCCATGAACTAGCTTCCTTGGGAGCATTTACCCCCAGATAACTAACAGGAAATAGAATGTCTATTGATGCATTAGAAACAACAGTGACAGAACTTGGTGACAGGCCTTTCAGGAGCATCTTTGTCCCCACCATTGATACAAGAACTCACACATGCTTTTGCTGATTATGCCACCGCAACAGAACTGAAATTTAATGATGCTGTAGTTGCCATCAGTCAGGAAGGCTGTATGAAAATCATCACCAGGAAAGGTCTCATAAATAAAACCAAAGAGTTGAATGTCATGAGTTCAGAAGGTCCAAGAGTACCTGGGAAGTGGGCCTGAATTAAGACATGACCAAGTTTTGTCCCAGCTATCCCAAATCAGATGGTAATTCAACACCTGCTTTAAAGGAGTTACTAAACTCAGCCCCAGAAAATATTTCTTTCCTCCCCCTGTAGTTTTTATAGAGCCTCAAATTCTACCAGAATTCTGTGCTGAAGAGAACCCAGAATGAAGCCACTTCTCATGGTGGATCTCATGGTGGAGCCGTGTTCTTCAGCTTATCCTCATATTTGTTGGTAGTCATCACAACAATTGCTTTAGGTTTGTGGTGGGAAACAATAATGTTGACATCTTTCCTATGCAAAAATGGTGCCAAGGTTGCCTTGGTCCTAAAAAGTGAGTTTATAGATGTGTGTGTGTGTGCTCACATGTGTGTGCAAGCGTGTGTGTGTGTGTGTGTGTGTGTGTGTGTGTGTGTGTGTATGTGTGTGTGTACATGCCCATGCATGTGTATGTATTTGGAGGCCAGAGATCTACATTTGTTATTATCATTTCCCATTGCTTTCCACATTAATTTTTGAAACATAATCTCTGAACCTCAGCTAGACTAGCTGGCCAGTGAGCTCCAAGGATCTGCCTAACTCTGTCCCTCCCAACATACTCCCCTTCCCCAGTGTTAGGATTACACATGCATACTGTAGCCCCCAAGTTTTACACAGGTGCTAGGAATCTGAACTCAGGTCCTCCAGCTTGCTCAGCAACCACCATAGTAACAGCAATCCCCAGCCCTGAATTTCTTTTTTTAGGCCTCATAATGGTAGCTCCAGGATGCTAGTAGGAAGACCCCACAAAGATTCTGAAGGTGATAAGCCTCTTAAAAGAACTCTGGAATGGGGTATGTCGGCTCAAGACCATAACCCAGGTACTCAGAGGGCTGAGGTGGGGAGATCACAAGTTCAAGGCCAGCCTGGATTACATAATAAGATCCTGTCTCAAAAGACAAAACAACAAATAGCACAAGGCATAGCCCAGAGGTAGAGTGCTTGTCTACAACATACAAGGCCCTGCATTTGATCACCAGCACTAGAAAATAAATAAACAATAATGTCTGGGCTGGAGAGCTAGCTCAGCAGTTAAGACCACTGGCTGCTCTTCCATGGGACACAGCTTCAATTTCAGCACCCACATAGTGGCTCACAACTGTCTGTAACTCTTTTCAGAGGATCCAATGCCCCCTTCTGGCCTCCACCAGCACCCAAGTGGTGCACAGACATACACCCATAGACATAATATAAAATTAAATAAATGCCAATAATTTCCAAGACCACATTTTAAAGATTCACTCTTTGTTGTACGTTTCTTAGAGCCGGTTCACTTTTCCCCTAATACTTAGAACTCGGCAAAACTCTGGTTTTATTTCTTTTCAGCAGAGGAAATTTCCCGAGAGTTTTTAATTCTTCAGTTCTCCCATATACAGAAAATGGAGAGGAATCTCCTGTCTGCAAGGAAGCTGCCTACTTCCTATGATCAGGGATGTCCTGTGAACGCGTCCTGTGACTAACCTGTGGTTTCTCTTCTCATAGATATATTCCTGGATAGACGTTATAACGGAACGGTATCCTGGAATGCTCCAGAAAATCTACATTGGTTCATCATATGAGAAGTACCCACTATACGTTTTAAAGGTATATAAGGAGAGTTGCTTAGAGGGGGGTATTAAGTACGCAATGGTGTTTGCTATAGCTTAGTTCTACTGTTCTTTGAATTCTGGAAATATTTTACTTCAGGTGAATCTTAACTTTAATATCCAGCTACTTAGGAATAAATGACCTTTATGTTTTTTTTTTCCTTTGAGTAATGTGTTCATGAGTGAAAAACACCTCTAGAGTCAAACTCACCTGTGTTCGCGTTACATTAGACAACCAGGTGTGTCAGTTTCTGTGGCTTTCAGTGGCCACACTCATAAAATGACGGGAGTAGTTTGGGATCCTCAAGTCCTTGTTGCTTTTATTCAGCACCACCTCAGATTGGCTAGGCAGGATTG
Organism: Phodopus roborovskii; assembly: GCF_943737965.1. Classification (NCBI taxonomy): domain Eukaryota; kingdom Metazoa; phylum Chordata; class Mammalia; order Rodentia; family Cricetidae; genus Phodopus; species Phodopus roborovskii. Next base: position 38,963,475 of record NW_026126511.1, on the reverse strand, counting down.
TTTATCTTGAGTTTTTCTTAGATAAACAGTAGCCCAGCTTTTGAAACCAAAATAGGAGCGGAACCGCCATCTAGTTAAACACAGGGAGCAGGGCAATACTTCAGCAGCTGCCTGGGTCGGCACCCATGTGGCTACGTACTTCCAGTTGCAGAATCTTGTCGAAGAACATTTGGTTTTTAAAAAATTAGGTACGTGCAAAAATAATTTCAAGATTGTAGTGCAAATTCTAATTGGTTTTAATAACAACAACCCGGAATCAGCTATCAGGGTAAATTCTGAAAGGTCAGAGAGACAAAGGCGCCAGCCACAGCCACCTTTCTTAACCTCACCAACTTCTCAACTGGAAAGGGGCAAGCTTTTGTATCCACCCTGACTTATCACTTCCTCTCTCTGCTCAGCCATTTCATTTCCTACTTCCTCCTCCCAGGTGCTGGGATTAAAGGTGTGTGCCACCACTTCGTGGCCTCTATGGTTAACTAGTGGCTAGCTCTGCACTCTAATCTCCAGACAAGCTTTATTTGTTAGAGCTCAAACAAGATATCACCATACAGGATATGTAAATAAGAGACAAGAGTTATAAAAGTTAACACATACTTAGAGTAACTAAAACAAGAGGAGAAGAGGGTGAAATATTGCCATTCTAGGAGGGCTTCTTTTCAAACCTGTAGTTACCAATATCCAAATTAAGGAGAGAGGAAAATGGCCCTGGTTGAGGTGTTGCTTAGGGAAGATCAGTGAATGTGAGTACTAGAAAAGTCATAGGCATCATGGCCATGACAACTTTCACTGGGAACGCTTTCCAATTCCATAGTTCTGTTTTCTCCCACACTCTCTCACTTAAAGTTTTAAGGAAACACTCTGCAGAATAGAAAAAGACACTTGCTTTATTGGCACAGAATTGGTGCATAATCACTTGTAATGGGTAAGCGTTTGCAGTTGCTCAAAGGCCAGACTTTGAATCAGGATAGCTCAGGTTCTGGATGTCCTGCCCAGGGATTTCTGGTGCAGACTGGAGGCAGAGATGGGACCTATTCAGTTAGTTAAAAGGTTAGTTCCATGGGAACCGTCCTGGCACACCCACCCATGACAATTTCTTGTGTGCATCCTGCAACTGGATGTCTGGAAGCTGAATGAACATGTTGGTTTGTTGCATCATGTTTTACTTAACTGAGAATGTGCACACAGTGTAAATGTCTGCAGACCCACAATGTCGTCAGTGTTGAACCAACAGACAATTTATCCCTAAAGCTGCAGTGTGTAAATATGAATGAATGAATGAATGAATGAATGAATGAAAGAAAGATCAAGTAAGGCAACTAACCTGGACAAGTAAGGACTTTGACACTGACGAGATGGAATCATCCACAGCTGTTTGACTACATAATTTGAATATCAGTGGCCATTTTCCTTTTTCTTTATTTAGATATTGTATTAGGAAAGGCACCTTGGTTAGGGTTTCTATTGTTATGATGTAACACCATGACCAAAAAGCAAGGGAGGAAAGGGTTTATTTGGCTTACACTTCATATTGCTGTTCATCACTGAAGGAAATCAAGACAAGAACTCAAACAGGATGAGAACCTGGAGACAGGAGCTGATGCAGAGGCCATGGAGGAGTGCTGCTCACTGGCTTGTTCCCTTGGCTTTCTCAGCCTGCTTTCTTATAGAACCCAGGACCACCAGCCCAGGGACGGCACCTACTCCATCAATCACTAAGAAAATGCCTTACAGATGGATCTTATAAAGACATTTTCTCAATTGATGTTCCCTACTTTCAGACAACTTTAGTTTGTGTGTCAGGTTGACTTAAGACTAGCCGGCACAGAAACCTTCTTAGGATGATGTAAATTACTTTCTTTCCCCTTTTCTTCATGCCCTGAATATATATTTTTGTAACTAATTTTAAGGACTCAAATGAATGTATAGGCCTGTGTTGCTGGCTTGCTGATAAAGAGCACTGGCTGTCTGCTCAGAGGACCCCGATTTGATTTACAGCACCCACACAGCGGCTCACAGCCATTTGCAACCCCAGTCCCAGGGAAGTCAATGTTCTCCTTTGGTAGTACCAGACACACATGTGGTACAGACAGCATACTTGCAGGGAAAACCCATACACATAAAATAAAAATAAGGAAAAACATTGTAGGTCAAATAAGTTATGATTGATTTTGGAAATGTTCTTGAGAATTCTTTTTCATTGATTATTCCATTCATGAATATAACATGTTTTGGTGAAATCCACCCCTCCCTCCCTTTCAATTTCTCCCCCTTTCCTTCCTAGCTTCATGTTCTCTCTCTCTCTCTCTCTCTCTCTCTCTCTCTCTCTCTCTCTCTCTCTCTGTCACCACTTAGTGCTGCCTATATGTGCATGGATATAGGGTCATCTACTGGATGATTTTCATTACTGGTAGATTTTCATGGCCTCATCCCTGAAGAAAACTTACTCTCCCTTCTTCAATGGACATCAGCAGCCTCCATCCATGCTGGGAGTTTGGCTGACTTGACCTTGAGAATCCATCTAAAGATTCACTGTGTAAAAACTGATTCTCCTTGCTCCACAGATTTGACACACTGTACTAGCCCTCAACCTTGTATGTCATATCAATGCTCCTGTCCCCAGTCTAATAGGACCAGTTTTATGAATCAAGTGGTGATATGTTTATCCTTTGGGGGTGATGTGGAGAAATAGTATATGAATAAAAATGTATTCCATGGGGGAAATTATGAGGAAGTTTGTATTCCCGAAGTCTCTATCCTTCCTGCAGACAATTGCCCACAGCAAACAGCAATTATTCCTAAGGAGTAAAGACATACTTAAACAGCAGTCTCTACTCCTCCTTCACCCCCATGCCTAAGTTGTGCAGGGGTGGGAGTCCTGGCTTCAGCTTCATTCCCAATTACATATGCATCAAACCTAGCAACTGCCCTTTCAACTCACCAGCTTTTGAATTTGCTCTGAAAACTTTCTAAGTAACACAAAGAACAATGCATGTGCAGTAAGCCCATTAAAAGGATTGAATAAAAGAAAAGACAGGATGGGGATATATTACTTGTGTGTCGGTTTGTTTATTTATTTATTGTGTGTCTGCAGGTTTCAGGAGATAAAAGAACCACTAAAAATGCCATCTGGATCGACTGTGGAATCCATGCCAGAGAGTGGATCTCACCTGCTTTCTGCTTGTGGTTCATAGGCTATGTAAGTACTCCTCATAGGTCAGGGTTTCAAGCTTATGATTAAGCTGCATTCTCCCACATCACATCCTGGAATTATTGGTTCAAGTTTTACCAGTGAAGCTTGGAAAAAATGCGGTGTTCACATTGAGTTATAATTAAGAAACAATATTGTATTAAGTGAGAAGCTTCCTAAACTAGAAAAAATATTGGAATTATCTGTTTGGCCCTCCTCATCATCATCAATCATCATTTTGGTTTGAACTGTCTAGACATCTTTTGCCACATCCCACCCTTGGGAACCGAACATGAGGCCCACACTTACAGATCAGATAATGCTTTTGCATGTGTCATAATAAAGAATGCTGTCCTTGAAGAAGGGATTGGCATTAAGAAAAAGCCATATATAAGACAAAGAGTATGCCATAAAAATGAAAAGTAGGAAGGCTATAAACCTCCACAATGAATAAAAACAGTAAGATTATGCTTCAAGTCCTACAAAATGGGCAAGTGTACCATCCATTTTGATTAATACAAGGAGACCTGTACTAGGAAATTCAAATTGCATACCTTTTTGATAACACTAATTCACAAAGGCTGTAACATGAAATAGATCAGTCAGCACATTAAGGCATCACTGATTAGATCTCTCTGAACAAATGGAACACATCAAATGTAAAGCTATTTCTGCCTGTCCTGGGTCCTAACAAATGTGACACTCTTAACCACTGTCACCCGAATTACATCTTCCCCTTTCCAATAAATTCGAGTTTGTTAGGAGTCTCAGGGAAACTGTTCCTGGGGAGATGTGAATAAATGACTACACAATCCAGAAATCAAAGCAACCACAGACCAACATAAGGATATGACTCAAGAACCAGTGAGTTGCCGGGCATTGGTGGCACGTGCCTTTAGTCCCAGCACTTGGGAGGCAGAGGCAGGCTGATCTCTGTGAGTTTGAGGCCAGCCTGGTCTACAGAGGTAGTTCCAGGACAGCCTCCAAAGCAATACAGAGAAACCTTGTATTGAAAAACAAAACAAAACAAAAAAAAAAAACAAAAAAACAAAAAAAAACAAAAAAAAAAAAAAAAAAAGAACGAGTGAATGGGGTTCCTTGTGGGGCTATGGGTGGACTATAGGTGAAGGATTACTTCCACAAACAGGAATGACACAAAGACAACTATTACCACTGAACCACTGAAAGTTCACCCCAGCACTGACAGCTCATGACGACCTGGAACATAGTGCTCCCTTTCCACCTCTCAGGGAGCCCTACGGGTTGAAAAGTGTCTCTTGTGGGGAGTTTGTCTAGTCTCATCTTCATCCAGGTAGTTCATCTGGTTTCTGTCTCCCCAGAAATCCTTCTTACTAGGCAAGTAAGGGACCTTGTGTGTCCACATTTTTTGAGTTATCTGAATGCTGGGATTAAAGACTTATTTTGTATACAGAGTTCTGTCTGCATGAGCACCTGCAGGCCAGAAGAGGGCACCAGATCTCCTTATAGATGGTTGTGAGCCACCATGTGGTTGCTGGGGATTGAACTCAGGACCTCTGGAAAAGCACTGCTCTTAACCACTGAGCCATTTCTCCAGCCCTGCTTGACCCTTCTTTTCGAACTTCCTGGATTTCAAAGAGCTTCTAAGGATACTGTTACCCAACAGCACTGCAGCATACCTGAGTCTACTGAACAGTTTCTACTCACCGCTGAAAATATCTGGAGGAAATGAGACCGGTTCCAGCTTACAAATATTTAAAAACTGCCCATGAGAACCTACACTGTGGAGTGATGGGGAACAAACTGTGGCTTGAGGATTTTACCATCAAGTATTTTATCTTAATAGTACTCTGTAGATCCTTTTTTACTCAAGTCAATAATCGTATCAGTGATTCCCACTGAGTGAGTGAGCATTCAAGACGTTCCAGCCTGGGCTGCCTAAAACAAACCCAGTTCACTGACTCTTACAATACCTCAAACCTCTGCAGGAGGAAAAGTCGATTCAAATACTTTCAAATGGTTTGAGTGGGGTTGAGGCTGTAACTCGGTGGTTAATTATTCCAATAGCTCTAGGTTCAAAACATGTTTTGGCCTGGGCAGATGCTACTTTTAAAAGTCACTAGAGTCAAAGGGGGAATCAACACCTTAGCTCTTAAGTCTTTTACTTTTTCCTAGACCTTAATAATTGTTGTAAAACCCAGTAAAACCCAGTCCAGTGAAGGTATTGATTCACTTTGAGAAGCCCGGGGTCAGTCATGCCCCTCACTAATTCACTGGATCCGTTCTGTTTCTGCGAAAGCAGAAGCTGAGACTGGTGTGTCCATGCCTGCATCATCACAGCTGAGCCCCAACTCATGGTCTGATCATCATAGCGGCCCAGTAAACACACTAAGCATCACACTTCATTCGGTGCTTTCACCAACAGCTCACTCTTGTACTCACTGACCCTTTCATAGGAATCAACCTGGCAGCAACCGTTAATATGTAAGTAATTTACTTCTGACAGCCATTACACTTGTGAATTCTCCTCCCTAGAGAAATAAATAGGAGGTGTGTGTGTGTGTGTGTGTGTGTGTGTGTGTGTGTGTGTAAGGATGTTGATGCTATTGCACAGCACAATTATATAAATACATTTTTAAGTTTTCATATATGAGTATTATACTGGCATTATTTCCCAACTCCTTCTGTCTCCTCCCCCTACTCCTTCTCAACTTCATAGGCTTTTATTCTTTAATCATTATTCTCTCTCTCTCTCTCTCTCTCTCTCACACACACACACACACACAACCTGCTGAGTTCGTTTAGTGTTGCTTATATGTGTATATGTTTAGGAAAGATCACTCGGAACTGGATAACCTATAAGTGTCCTTGCAAGACTGCTGGTAGGTCTGTGTGTGTGTGTGTGTGTGTGTGTGTGTGTGTGTGTGTGTGTGTGTTAGCATGTGTGCAGGTGCCCATGGAAGTCAGAAGTGCCAGATGCTCTAGGGGCTGGAATTACAGTAGCTGTGAACCACCTGATGTGGATGCTAGCATCTGACACGGGTATATGATCTGAAGTGCTGAGCCATCTCTCCAGCCCTTTAGTAGGTTTTAAAAGACACTTGTAAAAGTTAATAATGAGAAAAAAAACCTGCTTCTTGTCAATATCTCTTGATTTGTGCTTAAGACAACAACCAATTCTAAACTAATACCCACACTAAAATGTATCGATGTTACCACAGTATGAAAATTTTAAACCAAAGCTTTCTAGGCAACTGATTTAACTAGAGAACTTCAAAGAACGTTCTGCCTGTATTTTCGGTCATTTTGGAGTGAGGTCTGTGGATACCCTTGGACTGTGCTGAAAGATGTACTTCTAAGCTGGGTGTGAGACAGCAGAGGGGGCAGTAGGGCCAGATGATGAGTCTCAGCAACTCAGAACAAGTGCCTACTCAGACTGCGGTCTTAAAGCCATGGGACGACATGTGAGGGAAAGGAACTGGAAACAAACTTTACGACAAGTTTTAAGGGTTGTTAGATAATCATCTAACTAAGTCTGGGTCTAAAACAGTGGTCCTCACCCTTCCTAATGCTGTGACCCTCTAATACAGTTCCTCCTGTTGTGATGACCCCAATCATAAAATAATTTTCATTGCTACTTCATAACTTGCTACTGTTATGAATCATAAATTAAAGATTTGTGTTTTCTGATGGCCTTAAGCATTTCTTATGAAAGGGTTGTTTGACCCTCCCCCTCCTCTGCCCTGCTCCAAAGGGGTCCCATCCTGTGGGTTGAGAACCACTGGTCTAAATAGTCTAAAACAAGATTAGGAAGAGCTCTGGTTACTATGGATTATTGAAAAGGAGCTGGACTATACAAGGTTTTTTTTTTTTAAATCCTTGTTGTGAGCTTTATGACTTTAAAGGATTTTCTTTCTTGGAATTTGAAGGAGAACTTAGAAATGGGTAGTTCTCTGTTTCTATTGTTATTAAATAGGAAGGCTTCTGTTGACTCGTGTGGCATCAGAGTGCCCTAAGTTCAGCCACTTAAAGAAACTGGTATCCACAGCAAGGTGTTTTGAGATTTCAGAAGGAGTTGTGATTGTCACACAGATCTCAGTTAAGAGAAGGAGACGTAGATGAAGGCAGGCAACGGAATAGCTCTGTGAAAAAGGTATTATGTCTGGAGCAAGCTTAGAAGGACCTGAAACGAGCCAGTAAACTTACCTGGTTTAACATGCAGGTAACCCAGTTCTACGGGAAAGAAACGTTGTATACCAGTCTTCTGAGGCACATGGATTTCTACATTATGCCAGTGATGAATGTGGATGGCTACGATTACACGTGGAAAACGGTGGGTTAAGACAAGGGATGCAAAACATACCTGTTTGAGGCATACAGAGATGCAGTGTGAATTATTCATGCAATCCTGGACCTTGGTAACAAGGTTTTGCTATGAAAAAAGGGAAATTTCAAACATCCATAAAAACAAATGCAATTGCATACCCCCAGACATCTGACTACAGCCTCAGTGATGGCGATTGGCTTTCTGTTGCTGTGACGAAATATCTGAGAGTAAACGTTAGAAGGAAGAAAGCCTTGTGACAGGAGGTCATGGCAGGGGCACTTGGTAAAACAAAACTATTCCTGTAATGAAGGCTGGGAAGCTAAGAGTGAGACTGGGGTGGGGGTGGAGGCGGGGGAGCCAATGTCCCCTGCAAGCACACATTCTGCAGTGAGTTCAGTTTCTCCTGCTAGAGTCCACTTCTCCTGCCTCCTGATAAAGCTGAAGGCTGGCAGCCAACCCTGTAACACATGGGGAATGTTTCAGATCAAACCACCCCACAGCTCAAGGTCCATTGTGCTTCATTTGTGCCTCTACTGCCTTCTACTTTACCCATACTGTTTTAAAGAGAATCCAAGACACTGTACCATTGTTTTATTAATCAACACTTCATTGTGAATCTCAAAAAGAAAGAAACTCTTAAAAAAAAAATAAAAGCTCATTGTTGTAGCGGTGACTCATGTCTATAATCCCAGCAGTTGGGAAGCTGAGGCAGGAGGATCGATGGGAGTCTGAGGTTAGCTTCAACTAAATCATGTTCTGTATGCCAGCCTGGACTGCAGTGTAAGACCCTGTCCCAACCAACCAACCAACCAACCAGTCAGCCAACTAGCCAACTAAGCAGCCATCCAGCCAGCCAACCAACCAGCCAGCCAACCAACAAACCAACCAAACAACCAACCAAACAAATAACCAGTCAACACATCCCAAACAAAAAGACACAGTGCAGAGAGATCACTGAAACACATGGCTCATAGTTTCAAGCTGAGGTACAAGCTATTTTGCTTTTCTTTGAAGAGTTCAAAATTGCCCATGAAATTAATTTAAAGGAGGTGGCGCTAAATGAGAAGTTCAGTGAGCAGCTTAGTGGAAACCAATGAATTTTCATATGTGTAGATGTCAAAATCCATGAGATATCACTTTTACTTGGCTCAGGCCAACAGTTCAAGTGAGTGCGGCTGAGACCTGGATGGAGATGGGGCTGTGTGAGAGGACCATGGCCCAGACAGGATGGGCCAGCTTGATAACCTGTCCCCATCTGGTTCCTATAGAACCGAATGTGGAGAAAGAACCGTTCGGCCCACAAGAACAACCGATGTGTGGGCACAGACCTGAACAGGAACTTTGCTTCCAAACACTGGTGTGGTAAGCATTTGCTTCATGTGTTTCTACATGAAAATGGTGAGAGATGTCCACAAATTCAAAGTAACTGCAGGGAGGTGTGCCTGAATCAGGAACAAATCTAATAAGGAGCATCTGAAATCAATATAGTGCTATGATTGTGACTGGAGCCAGCTGTTGGCTCGTCTTTAAATAAGGAAATTGAGCCAGTTAATTTTTATTTATTCTTTCATAATCTCACGCATATTGACAATGTGTCTTGATTATATCCATCTTCAACTCCCTTCACTCTCCCCAAACTGCCCTAAACGAGTGCTTCTCCTATCTTCTTCTGCCTTCCTCCTCTTCCTAATTCAGAGTCCAATTAGTGCCACCTGCATGAGGATAGGGAACCTACCAATGGCCACACCCACAAAGAAAAATGGCAACCTTCTCCCTGCAGCCATCAATTGCAAATGGCTCCTCAGCTAGGAAATGGGAACCGGTGAGTCCTGCTCACATCCATGATAGGAGTTTTGACTGGTTTGATCTTGTACAAGTGTGTACAGCCAACCATGGTTGCTGTGAGTCCCTGTCCAGTCCAGAAGACAGTGTTTCCGAGCTCTCTGAATCCTTGGGGTCTTACATTCTTTCTCCTGCATCTTTTGCAATATTCCCTGTTCCTTGCAGGAATTGACATAAATGAGAACTGAAGGGTGAGAACTCAACAAGGACCAGTTTTAAAGGTCTCTTTCAGCTTCTAAATTTAAAAAAAAAAATGCTATTTCAGACTAACAAGGAACTTATCAGAGATCTTGCTTTAACATGTCATTTTCATCATCAGGGCATCAAACACTAGGGTAGGGGATACCCTCTCATTTTCAATTGTACGGGGTACATGTGTATTTTTGTAGTGTTTTAAATTTTTTCTTCTATGTTCAGATGTTGCCTTTCTTAACAAGTTCACCATTTCATGAATAATACAAAATAAGAAATAACAAAAATGTTTTAAAAATGATACAAAGACAGGCACAGTGGGAATTTGTCATCCTTTGGTTTGAATGAACAGAGGCGCTCAGTGAGCATGGTCATGGAAACAGTCTGCTCTCAGGGAGGCAGGTGTAAGCTCACCCTTTCTTCTCACTGCACCCAACATTATAGCTCATTATGCCAGGAGGGATGGTGTCCATCTGTTACTCCAGCATCCTGAGCTGAGGCAGGCAGGTGTCAGGGTTCAAGGTCAGACTGGGCCATATAGCATGACCCTGTAAGAAACTACAAACAAGTCTCTAAATTATACAATAAGCTTCAACCCTCTGCCATATTGAAATTATATACACGTGGCTTGGGTAAAACATGGCTCTCTGAAGCTTCACTCCTGTGAATTAGGGACATGAGGAGAAATACTGAAAGATGGGTGTATTAGTTAGGATTCTCTAAAGGAATATAACTGATAGAATGATAAAAACAAGGTGTGTGTGTGTGTGTGTGTGTGTGTGTGTGTGTGTGTGTGTGTGTTCTACTTAAAATAATTCAGTTAAGAAAAGTCCCTCACAAGTGTACCCAGCCCCTTGGGTTTTAGATGTAGTCAATTTGATAACAAAGGATAGCCATTGTAGCAGTCTACCATACAAAAGGACACATACTATGACCTCTTAAATGAATTAGTAAAACTTAGTCTGGTACCAAATACCACGGTCGTAGTCATATTGTAAGTTACAACCCATGTATCTAACTGTAAAACAGACCTGGAGACTTTTTTTTATGAAGTATGCTGATTTTTGAGCCATTACCATCAGAAATCATCTATAGTGACTAAAGAAATTCGGTTCATTTTTCCTCATTTAAGCAAATGTTTGGAGTAAGTAACAGCTGAGACCTTCCTGGTAAAGGAGACCCACTTAGGATGGCCCTTAGCAAACCTATTATAAATGCTTGACTTCAAAAGAAACACAGATAACATTACTGAACATCAGAAATGCATTCCTTATAGGGCTTCCCTTGTCCATTTTTCTGCATTGCTACACTCTAGATCTAAGGTGAAGCACAAGGCATAGAGGAACTCACAACTTCTAATAATGTCACCTTAACTATTTTTCTACAGAGGAAGGTGCATCAAGTTTCTCCTGCTCTGAAACCTACTGTGGACTCTATCCGGAGTCAGAGCCGGAGGTGAAGGCAGTGGCCAACTTCCTGAGAAGGAATATCAATCACATCAAAGCTTACATCAGCATGCACTCATACTCCCAACAAATACTGTTTCCCTATTCCTATAACAGAAGCAAAAGCAGGGACCATGAGGAACTGGTAAGCACTACTTACTGATTGTATTATAAGCATTTAGAAATAAAACAATATTCTGTCCAAGACTCAAAATAGAAGGAAAGCCTTTTTTCCCTTAGGGAACAATAGGTAGGTGTTTTCATCTACATTCTAACTCTGCCAGGAATTAGCTTGGGTCGCTAAGAGAATTCCAAGAATTGCTGTTAACCTGGGGATGGGAACTTCATTCCCAGGGAATGGCTGCTCTATGTTAGATGAACTTTGGAGAGGCCAGGAGGGAACTCTTCAATTTGACTTACATGGTGGTCACTAACTTGGACACCAGAAGGCAACTTGCCTCTGGTTAACTCCTAGCCCCTCACTCGTTTGGATGCCAGCCATGAGAACTAGTTATGTACTGCCCTTTTCAACTCCCAAGGGTTGGTGCTACCCAAGAATCATCAGTGTCTACTCTCAGACGGACCTATTTGGAATGTAGTGGGCAGCACAGGATATTCAATGAAGGCCTACACAGTCTGCTATTCTCTTATGACATTTTGGTCCCAGATGCCCTATTGGGATTGACAGTCAAGAATGCAGGATTCTCAGTGACTCATACCTAGACTCAAGCAAGCCCTTGTCCCAGGCGCTTTCCAGACAATGGATGTGCCCTGGCATGGGCAAAGGCTGATCTCTGTTTAAAGGATTGTGCTTGTTGCATCTGATCCCTGGCTCTCTTAACAGAGGAAAGTATACTGTATTAGGTAGGCTATAGTTGTATGCCTGGGTAGGTTCAACTTATGACAAATACTTTTTATTTGAAACAAAAACATGCTTGTTATTTATTTTTTTAATTCTCAAAGGAAACATTTTAAAGAAATGTGTATCACTTTATTATTTATTTTATTAATTTATTTATTAGCACTGGGTAGAGAGAAATCAAAGGATATTTACTATGATTTAGATGTAGAGCTGGTCTGATTTTGCCTTCTTTGGTGGTTGCTATCAGCACAACTACTTATTTTGGGTAAAACTTTATATATTCTGTCAGCATTCAAAGAAACGTTAAGTAAGCCCTGCAATTAAGGATAACTCCATATGCTTAGAGGAGTGTCATAGACAGCTGAACTCATACATGATGCATCTCCATTACTACATGAGTGCAACAATGATAGAAGTCATTGCTGTCTGGAATGCCAAGAAAGTAAGAGGAAAAAATGAGCCCCATTCTTAACAAATCGTTCACTAAGGGGAACAGAAACAAGAATAATGAAGTTTATTGATATCAAGGGGCAGACACCATTGCCACCAGGCACTGAGGGATATCTATGGGCAAGGGAGGACTCCTTTGTGAGGAGATGGTGTTTCCCAGGGAACACACTAGGGGACTGTGGGGGACCCAAGTAAGTAGATGAAGTTAGTGTGTGAAGGTGTTTGAATGCCAATCTACATTTTATTATATAGATAATGAAGTACCACTGAATAGTTTTTATTTTATTTGATGTGTATAAACTCCACTAGGGCTGGAGTTACAGGCAGCTGTGAGCTGGGAATCCAACGTAGATCTTCTGTAAGAAAAACCAGTTGCTCTAAACTGCTAATCCATCTCTCCAGCTTCTGAAGCTCATTTTTAATTTTTCTTACATTTATTCATTGTGTGTGTGGGCATGTGTGTGCAATGCACACATGAAAGTATACATGCAAAATACAACTTTCAGGAGCTGATTCTCTCCTTTCACTATGGGGGTCCTATGGATTGAACTCGGGTAGTCAGTTTGGCAGCAAGCACCTTCACCTACCCATAGAGCCATCCCATTGGGTTCTAAAACCATTTACACACACACACACACACACACACACACACACACACACACACACACACAGAGGTATAACAAACCAGCCTTGGATATTCCTCTGGGTCCTCAAGCAACTGATGATACCATCATGCTAGCTCCAATTTTAGAAAAAGTAAGTGTTAAGTGGGAACTTCTTCTTTTCTTTTTTAAAATTTTTTTTAATTATTATATGTACTCTGTCCTGCCTGCATGTGTGCCTGCAGACAAGAAGAGGGCACCAGGTCTCATTACAGATGGTTTGTGAGGCACCATGTGAGTGCTGGGACTTGAACTCAGGACCTCTGGAAGAGCAGCCAGTGAACCACTGAACCATCCCTCCAGCTCCTAGAAACTATTTATAAGAGTTAGGAATTACATGTAGTGGAACCTGCTTCATATCAGGGGTGTGGCCCTTCATTTGAAGAGTCTTTGGAAGTTGTTAGACAAACACACAACAGAGGTTGTGAGAATCAAATTGTGTGTACAAGCAGGAGCATGTGTGTACTTTAGAGAAGTGGAATTTGAAGTCTGGTGATAACTTTGTCTAGGAATGGGATAGCTCCCAGGATTATAAATATCTAGTTCATTTTACAGAAGAAATTAATTCCTGAAAAGCTCTGTCAGGTTTTTAAAATGCAAATTAAAGAAAACATTCGATGTATTGGCAGGCAGAGATAGAATTTTTTTCCTTAAGCCACTCAGTTGCGATTTCCATAGGGGGAAAACATTTTCTTAAGTTAATGTATTCTTTTTAATTTACAATAAATCCAGGATGTGTGTTTGTGTGTGTGTGTGTGTGTGTGTGTGTGTGTGTGTGTGTGTTTGGATTCAATTCATGTGATTATGTTTGTTAGAAAGTTCAGTCTCGCCTGTTTTAAAGCTTCAAATTGACCAACACCTCTATCCCATCACTTCTAGTCTCTAGTGGCCAGTGAAGCAGCTCATGCGATTGAAACTATTAATAGAAATACCAGGTATACATATGGCAGTGGCTCAGAAAGTTTATGTAAGTATTCTTCCTCTTCCCCTCACCCTTTCTTTTCTTCCTTCTACTCCATCTCTGCCTTCTATTTGCAGTGCTGGGGATGACACCCATGGTCTTAGGTATGCTGGATGAGCACACTGGTACTGAGGGACACCTGTGGCGCAGTGTTCCTTCTTTAAGCTTAAACCTTGAGGCACAACAGAGGTATCCATTCAGTGTGACAACAAAAGAAGCCAAAGTGGTATTTAAGACATGAAGCTTAACATTATAGAGCAGGGGTTATCTAACTAGTAATCATAGTAATTATGTGAAGAAGAAATGGCCATCCAGGGTCAAAAGAATGTGTAAGATGCCCACAGCTAGCCTGTGATATGTAAACCAAAAGATATCATTTACCATGCATGACTTTTAAGTGACAGCCTGTTTCCTGGATCATAGTGAGAGCTTGGTTGTGGCAAATTCAAAGAATGTTTCTGACCCACCTCTAAGGAGAGATATTTATTGAGAAACCCCTGCATAGGTGGCAAACATCCATTCTATTCTTCTGAGACTGAAGGCTAAATGGTGTCATGTGACACAATTCCTGGGGAGATAGGAACAAAGGTCTACTCACTCTAGACAAGGGAACTGACCAAAGTAGAGGTATCGCCTTTGTCCAGTTTGGTGGGCCAAAGAATTTAGAGGTTGCTTGCAGAAATATGGAGGAGGGTTACTAATAGGGGCATAAATGACTCAAAAGAAATATCACACAAAGCCCACCCCAGCATGGGTGATGGCTTTGGGAAGCTGAAACTCTGGAGCACACTGCTGGAATGCTGTATCTAGGAGAATAGAAAACAAGCATGTAAACAAATGTCAGCAAACTATAACTCAATGATCAAGTCTAGGCCACATATTTTTCATAGTCTTTGAACTAAGAATGGTTTTCCTATTTTTTAATGTTTGAAAAAAGCATGAAAATAATTAAATCTCGACACATCAAAATTATATGAAATTCATATTTGTTTCCATGGATAGTTTTATTGGAACACAGTTGTGCTCACTCATTTGCATATTATCTATGGCAGCTTTCATGACAGCCAAGATAATTGCAACAGAGACCAGATGGCTCACAAAACAAACTATTTCCTATCCTGTCTTTTTCAGAAGAAAAAAAAAAAAGTCTTGCCAATTCCTGATGGAAACACATGGCAAAATAAAGTGCAATTTCCCTCAGTGATTTCAAGAAAATAAAGTAGACTTTTAGGTTTGAGAGTTATTGTAGCTGAGAAGAGCTACTTGGCTAATGTGGCCTGGCAAGGCAGTCCTTGGAAAACTATTAAGTAGCTGCCAGATGATAGTGTAATACATTGTATAAAGTCGTGAAAAAGATTTTGAGACAATATAATGAAAGCCCAGGGTCTCACTTAATAAATATGATTGACACAAGGCTATAACAAGTTACATCCAAATTCTTTTCAATACCCCTTTAAGTATCATTAGCAGGAAGTCCAAGCTCTTCCTTTGTCTTCAGGCATCTGTGGGGTTGTCTGTCAGATTGGGACACATACCGCTGTCCTTTGGAGTCACTGGCCCATGGATGCCTTTGTTGACACAGACCATCTTCTTCACACACTCATTCATTCAGGATGCATCTCTCTCTCTGTCATGTGTAAGCACAAGATAGAAGCTGGAACCATAAATGTTAGGCATTTGTTTGTTCATAATTATCAGAAATACTTATGGATGACTAAATAAGCCACTGTTCATGGGTATTTAAAAATATTGGAAATTGTGCACAAACCATCTATAATATCAGCGCTCAGCACTCAGCAGGTGAAGCAGTAGGACCGAGAGTTCAGGGACATTCTGGGTTATATGGAGAGTTTGAAGCCAGCCTGGGCTACATGAGACTGTGTCTCAAAAGTATAAGTATGCTTCAGTAAACAAACCTCACAAACAATCCAAGCACAGACAGAAAGAAGCACATTATATCGTTTCTTAATTGGAAAACTTTAGGAAATCAATCAAAACTATTAGCAAAATAGTTGTAATATAGTTCATGAGGCACTACAGAATATATATGTATATATATATATACATATATATATACATACATACATACATACATATATATATATATATATATATATAATCTCCAGGCAGAAAACAAAAAAAGGCATGGTGGCATACCCCTGAATTCTCAACACTTGTAGGTTGGGGGCTAAGTCAGAAAGGTTACTAGCTTGAGCTGAACTTGAATTATAGGTGAGTTGCAGGCCAGCCTGGGCTATATAGTCAGATCTGTCTCTCTCTCTCTCTCTCTCTCTCTCTCTCTCTCTCTCTCTCTCTCTCTCTCACACACACACACACACACACACAGAATAGATCTGACTACCTGCCATAACATTTATGAATATATATGTGTATATGCATACACATACATATGGGTTGTTAAATGTGTGTATGTGTATATATAAACACACAATAAATCTGTGGCACCTACAAGAAAATCTAAAACTTTTACCTAAAGAAAGACAAATAATAGGCAAATTCTTCATGTTTTGGGCAATAGGAAAATACTATTAAAATTTTTCTAATTGATTTGTATAGTTGGCACAATTCCATGGACACTTCAATAATATTGAAGGAAGCCTACATGCTTTGTGGTGGGTAAATTTTCCTGTTGATTTTTTTTTTTTTTACTGTTTCCTTTTGGTCTTTTGGGTGGCCCACCACCCAGCTCCCAAATAAATATACACGAAGATATAATTATTACACGTAAATGCCTGGCCTTAGCTTGGCTTCTTTCTAGCCAGCTTTTCTTAAATTATCCCATCTGTCTTTTGCCTCTGGGCTTTTATCTTTCTCTATTTCTGTGTACCTTTCTTCTTTCTCGGTGGCTTGCTGTGTAGCTAGATAGCTGGCTCCTGATGTCCTTCTCTCCTCCTTTTCTCATTCCTTGACCTCTCCTCTCAGATTTCTCCTTCTATTTGTTCTCTCTGTCTGCCAGCCCTGCCTATCTTTTCTCCTGCCTTGATATTGGCCATTCAGCTCTTTATTAGACCAATCAGGTATTTTAGACAGGCAAAGTAACATAACTTCACAGAGTTAAACAAATGCAACATAAAAGAATACAACATGTCTTTGCATCATGAAACAAATGTTCCATAGCATAAACAAATGTAACACACCTTAAAATAATATACCATAATATTTTCCTAAATTGATTTGTACATTTGATGTAATTTTATAAATATTATTTTGAAATTCATTTAGTGCTGAGAGCTTTTATTATTTTACAGAAATAACAATTAATTTTCTAGGTATCAATCCACCAGAATTATCTTCTGATGGAGAAAACTTTCCTCATAAAGTCTGCAAGAAATACAGACTCCAGAATATATGTTGCTATAAATTTGGCTGTATACTTTGATATGCAGAATATATACTGGGTGCTTTATATTTTCAAAAAGTCCCCAGAGAAAGGAAATTCCTTCTCACCAGGGTGTCAGCAATAAGAGCTGAAGCTTCTGGATCTCATGTAGCCTACCTCTTAAATTTGCCCTCATGTTTTTACAAGTTTTTTGTTTTGTTTTTTACAAGTCATGTCCCCTTTGAGACTTAAGTTTCCCTTGACATTTTACAAGTCATGTCTCCTTGCTTTTGTCAAGACTTTATCTGCCTTCCTGACTCAGAGAGATGCATGCCTGGTATCCTTGCTAATAGTGTCTGTGGGTATATAAACTGGGAACTTTATAGGATCTATGAGAATTTTTAAGAAAAACTTCTAAAGAGAACTTTAAGACAGAGCTTTTCAAGGGAAACTTTTAGAAAGAACTTTTGAGAAGAAATCTTAAATAGAGCTTTTTGAGAGAGAACTTTTGAAGAGAAACTTTTCAAGAGAACTTAAGGGGAAGAACTGTTTTGAAGAATAAAGAGCCATAAAAAAATGATGTATGTATGAACTGATTTGTTTGCCTTCAGACATCTTTGGCCAATCCCTACCTACCTGTAAGCCTTCTGCCTGAACCTTTGTTAATTTGGAAGCATTTGATAAAAGGATATGTAAAATGTTGAAAATAAGGCTAATAAGGAACAATTTGCCCTACTGAAGTACTGAAGCATGTTATAAGCACAGGATAATTAGGATAGTGTAGAACAGCCTGGAAGAGACAGATATTAGAAGGAAATAATTGGCACCGAAAGATATTTAAAAATATAGGGAGATCTAGTATTTCATAAGGGAGACTCTCAAGCCAGTTGAATTATTCAATTATCAGCCCTAGAAAAACTGACAAGTCACTAAGAATAAAAACCGAATTAAGCTAGGTGGTCGTGGTGATGCACACCTTTAATCCCAGCACCCAAGAAGCAGAAGCAGGTGGATCTCTGTGAATCTGAAGCTAAGCTGGTCTACAAAATAAGTTCCAGGACAGTCAGAGTTGTTAGAGAAACTCTGTCTCAAAAAAACAAAACTAAACTAAATTGAATTATTAACATATATTTTGCTGGAATAAATGCCAAATTGATCAAATATTAAAATACAAAACCCCACCATAATCTAAAAAACTTCACACATTACATGGATGTTATAACATTAATGCCGTTCTTATAAGCAGTATATAAAAATGAACTGTGTAATAAAGTAATCAAGAAAATTGATGGGAAAAAAGATAATGATGAACAACAAATATATAAGAGCATACAATTCGCTGATAAAGAAATTTAAATTAAAGACAGTTGCACATTACTTTTTCTCAGAAAATTGCCAGGATGCATGATTCTTGTCAATGATTGCAGGAACTGGCAATGAGTGTACTCATACCCTGCTAGGAGAAATAGGTTCCATTCTTTTGAATAGTACTTGGTAGCAAGTGTGGTAACTGTTAAAGGTGCACAACCTTAGACATGTAATTCTACCTCTAAAAAATATTCTGAAATAATAAATGTTGATTTATAAGCAAGGTGCTCATTCTAAAGACACTAAGTTATTTATCAACAAAATTATTTAAATATCTCACATGTAGCTTTACAAAACAATCCTATAAAATAATTACAAATGATGTAGATTCAAGCTCAGTACGTTTGGAAATGTTACAATAAAAATTACCTCTAGAAATGTTACAAAATATCAAGTAGGCACTGTGTGACTTTATGTAATAAAAATTAAGTCAGAAAATTCATGCACTGTAAAATGCACTAAAATGTTATTGGCACTTATTACTCAATGATCAGATCAATCATTGTTGAGCTCTGGGCAACATTTGTTTTCTTTTCAGAGTCTGCAATTTTCGGATAGGAAATTTAGGTAACTTAATCAGAAGAAAGCAAAGTTATTTTTATTTCTAAAAAAAAATGTTTCACTGTTGTTGAATTGAAATAAATACATTTTTTTTTTCAAAATATTTTCTTTCGTCTTCTTTTAGACCTAGCTCCTGGAGGTTCCGATGATTGGATCTATGATTTGGGTATCAAATACTCATTTACGATTGAACTTCGAGATAAAGGCAGATATGGATTCTTGCTACCCGAAAGATACATCAAACCCACTTGTACGGAAGCTCTGGCTGCAGTCTCCAAAATAGCTTGGCATGTCATCAGGAATGTTTAATGCCCTTGCCTCTGCTCCGGGTGTTTTTATTTTACTAATACCAAATTGTTGGACTAGCTTTCTAAGTTTAATCAGTTTCTTGGTTTTGTCAAAGAATAAAATGCATAACACTTTGAGCTTAAGGATGCCAATGGTTCATGTGTATTTCAGTCTTTTTATTGTAAAGGGCCAAGTACTGACCCACAACACCCTCGCCCCTTGATTTATGATGACCAGCTATCTCAAGCAGTTTTAAGATTTGCATGTGTGCATGTGTGCGCCTGCGCGAGTTTAAGCACCTAGTTCGTGTTGGACCCCAAAGAAAGAGCTGGCTCCACTGGAACTTAAGTTACAGCAGGCTATTAGCAGCCACTTGGGTGCTGGGAACCAAACCTGGTCTCTAGCTCCTCTTAAGCAACATTAATACTAATTTTATGCAGATCATTGGATCCAAGTAGCAAAGCAAAGGCACTTTGAAGCATCTTAAGGATTTCCACTCCAAAATTTCAGTCAGTTTCTGCTCGTGTTCTTGAAAGCACAAGGCACGCACAGCTTTTTGCTCCAGCGATAGGCTCAGGCGGGGGAAAGGCAGATGTCAAATTCTGCAGCTCAGAAACTTGTCAGGCTGTGGTTAGTGCCAGAAACAAAGTGGCACTTTACGCGCCGGAAAACCGTTAAATCGAGAACCTCTCAGTTAACTGAGACTCTCAGCTCCCTTCCCCAGATGTCAGTAGGTAGGAGGTGCCCACACTCCGCACCGCGCCCCTGCCGCCTGGGGGGTGGAGTTGGGGGTGGGGCAATTGCCTGGGAAGGGCGGGACTTACTCGCTGACGTCTAATCTGGCGGCCGGAAACCGCTTGGCCTGTGGCGGAGCGGGGCAAACTAGCGACTTCCGGCAGTGCTTAGGTGCTGCCTGTCCAGCGGCCTGGTAGGGTTGTGTTGCTAACGCGAAGCCCTGCTGCGGCCTCTGCGCGTCTCGTCTTGCGTCCCGAGCTCTCTGGAGCCTGGCGAGGATCCGGGCGGCCCCGCTGTCCCCTGTTCCCGGCGTCCGCCCGCCTGCGGAGGGCCGGTTCCTGGGAGCCGCGCGTGCACGTCCTCCTCGTCGTCCTCCCGGGGCCGGGCGCGGGGACAGTCGGCTCCCCAGCTCCTTGGAGCGGACGCAGCAGGGACGACCGAGGACTGCGCTTACTAAGGGTGCCCGGAGAGGAGGTAAGCGTCCTAGGAGCTGATGGGGAGAGGCGTTGCGCCGGGCTCAGGTGGGAGGTTGGCGCTGAGCCCTGCATCCCCTCGCGGCTTGTGCTCCTTGCTATTCTGAACTCTTAACTCTGCAGTAGCTCCCAGTGCTTCGATGTGTCTGTTGCCCGAGTTGTGGTTCTGGAGTCGGTGACAGAGGGCTGGCGGACCTGGGTACCCTGGCGCGGTGGTCTCATTGGTGTGTGATGAGAGGGTGCCGCGGTGTGGTCTTGGATTTAAGAGTTATCTTCGTCACGTAATCTAGACCTGCTGGAGAAAGGAGAGTCTAACTTTTGATTGTTTCTGGTTTTGCTTCTTTCCCGACTGTGGTAAATACAATTGGGAGTGTAGGAGCGCTACTTTTACAGTCCTTAGTCAGTTCTGGTAACTATTTATCAGAAGCAGGGGAGGGTAGAATGAAAAGAGAATGTGTGTCTGACGGTATCATTTTCTAAGTAGGTTAACATTTATGTGACTGGACAAGTATTCCGAGTTGAGAAGTTTTGGATGATATTGGTAGGGTCTTGTGTGTGAAGGATTAGTTTTATTGCGAGTCTTCAGTTAGCTTGAACTTTGATTATTATGGACGTGTGGAATCTCTTCTGGTTTTTGGGTTTTTGAGGAAGTTATTTGAGAAGTTTGGAATTTAAAGTCTGGCATTGAAGGCTTTAAAAGTCTGTGATATTGGGCAGTGGTGGCGCACATCCTTAGTCCCAGCATTCGAGAGGGAGAGGCAGGTGGATGTTTGTAAGTTGGAGGCCAGTCTGCTCTACAGAGCCAGTTCCAGGACAGCCAGAGCTACACAGAGAAACCTTGTCTCGAAAAACAAACCATAACAGCAAAACAACCAAAACCCCTTTAGAAAAGTTTGTGATATAGTTGCTCAGTTAAATCTAAATGACTCTGGTTTTGCCTATGTGTTCAGTTTTGCTATGTAATTTTGACATTGCTAGCATCAAAGCAACAATATTTTGCAACACAATGTATAGATTTTCAAACAACTCCCAAGTACGAAATGACTTCAGTGTATCAGATGACAGTTTCAACTGCAGACTTAGCAAGTTGATGTAGGCATGTAGCAGTTTGTGTGAAAAAGGTTGTGCTCTGAAACTTAGTTTAGTGTGACAGTCTGGTAGGATGAAATTGTATGACAAAACACAGAGTGACATCCACCCATAGCAGGTGGCTCAGATGCCCAAATGGGCAGAAACTCAAATCCTTCTAGGAAATGGTGCAGTCTTTGAATATGTCCACATAGCATGTTCTTTCAATCATTTCTATACTTCTAATGCATAGTATTATGTACATACTATATAAGTAGTTTTATACTGGATTGTTTAGGAATAATGTAAGTAAAGGTTTTTAAACTTTAATGTAGTATTTTTTTTTTTTCCTGAATATTTCAATCCAGGGATACTGGCTTTTTATTTGCTTTCTGTTTACTGGTGAATCAAAGTGAACATTAACTTCTTATTTTGAGTATATACCACGTCCGCAGCCACACCACACTGAATGCATCAGACCTCAGAAGCTAAGCAGGGTCTGGCCTGGTTAAATGCTTGGATTGGAGATGTACACGCATACCTCAGTTTGATGTTTCTAATATAAATTTAAAATCCTAAAGCACAGTGTAACATATATCAATACATTTTTTTCAATCATTAGTGTTATATAAGTATGAATTTTGAACTTAAACCTAGATCACATCCTTGAGATATTTAAATTTCCAAATTTTGAGTATAAAATATACATTTAGGTTAAGGGGAGTCTCAGCATGTTTTACTGGCAACATTTTAACAGGCCTTGGAAGTAATTACTTGTTCAAGAAGAGCCACCTCTGAGATGCTCCTTTCTCAGCTGTGTTTATGGTGTGGAACTTTGAGTACATTGTTCCTGAAGAAGGGGAACAGTTCTCATATTTGAGATAAATTTTTTTTTGTCTTAATAGGCTCAGCTTAATGCCCCAGAATTTTATTTTTTTTAATTGAAAGGAGATGATGAGAGCTATATTTTATTACAATCCAAAGGAGAATAGGTAAAAGAAAATAATAGCAGCATAGTCATTTGGCTTTGGTAACTCATGTTTGAGAAAGACATGATATAGGCGATGGCAGCTTAAAACAAAGAATAATTTGAATACCAAATGAAGGAACATCTTCAGACAAGAGTCAGTTTACTAATAAGTTTCTGGTTTACAGTTTCTGTGATTGGAAAGACATTGGCATCTACAATTCTAGTTCTTTGTGTCTACTATTTCTCCTCCACTTTGAAGCATTCATAGCCATCTCATTAATGGTTTTTGTCCTTTAATCAAATCTGTATTCTGTTGTGGTATTTATCTTTCCTTGAATCCAGCATTTAGGAATGAAGTTTTTGAGCTTTCACATCAGTTGATTACATGGTTTTGAGTTACATAGTTTAATATGAAAAAGAAATGTTTTTTTCTGATGTGTTGCAGATGTATTTATTTTCTGACAAATGAGGTTTTAAGGTACATTATTTCCTGTGCAAACAAAGTGTTTATTCATGCAGAATCATAACTGTGTGTCTTCTAATGTTGAGGACAATATTGTATTGTGGACTGCTAGCAGGAGTTCTTAGGTGGACAATGTATTAATCAACTGTATTACTATAATACAATTCCTGAGACAGGAATTATGAAGAAAGGAAAGCCAGTTTCAACTTACTGCTTTAGAGATTTGTGTGCAGGGTTGCATCCATTGCTTTGGGCTTCTTGGGTGGGTGTCCCAAGCTAGGAAGTGGCGTTATAAGGAGAGATGAACAAACAGGTTCTGCAGTTCCCTTTGAAAGCATTCCTTTGCCTCATGATGCAAGGATTTACCATTATGCTTTATTCCTTAAAAAGGTCCACCTTTAAGGTAGCACCTCCTGCTACCACCACCTTGAGGCCCAAGCCTGTACTGAGAGCCTTTGGGGGGAGGGCACTCATCCAAATCTTAGCAGATGATCAAAGGTGCTCATTCCAGAACCATGTGGTAGCATGCACTTGTAATACCAGAACCTGAGAAGCTGATGCAGGAAAATTCATTCCAGATGGTTATCTTTAATTTTTGTTTTGTTTTTACCTTTTGTGCCTCATATTTTAGTCATCTCTATAATCTAGACCTGTCATCAAAATAAAGTGTAATTATAGGACAAAACATGGCATTGTAGGATTCTGAGGCAAAAGGAGAATATATCTTGTACTTCATTGTATTTCCCCCTTCATTTGGAAGGCTAAGTAGTAGCTGGGAATAAAAATTCTTGGAAATTACCCTGTGGGCGAATTTCTTTTAATTGTTTCTCTTATTTTTGACTTATGCATATAAATGTTTTGTCCAGATGTATGTGCGTGCACTATCTATGTGCCTGGCACCTTAGGAGGCCAGAAGAGGGTGTTGGATCCTGTGGAACTGGAGTTATAGACGGTTGTGAGCTACCGTGTGTGTGCTGGGAGTTGAATGATGGTTCTCTGCAAAAGTAACGTGTTCTTTTAACTGACGAGCCCCTACAGGTGAATGATGAATCTTGAGTCATTTCTTCATGCTGTCTGTAAAAGCAAATAATTTCTGTTTGTATGGGGAGTGGCTTTTTCCTGGTTAGAGTACTTATAAATTGCGATCTGCAGTTCTTACTTCATTTTGGTGTAACATTCCAACGGGATGTAGCCATGCATTCCCAGTAGTCAAGGGAGGAGAGTAGCTGATCTAAGTGGGATGGCACCGTATAGAGAAAATAGTAGAGCAAGAGGATTCGGGATTCTTTAAAAGGCCAAGAAAGGAGATGGCAGGCCATCAGTACCTCACATGTAGTCATAAATAGTGTCTTAATCAGGGTTCTCTAGAGAGTGGTCCTCAGCCTTCCTAATGCTGTGACCCTTTCGTAAAGTTCCTCATATGTGGTGACCCCCAACCATTCAGTTATTTCATTGCTACTTCATAACTGTAATTTTGCTACTTTTTTGAATCATAACGTAAATATCTGATAGGTGACCCCTGTGGGGGCCACCACCCACAACTTGTGAACCACTGCTCTAGATGAACAACTGATAGAATAAATATATGTGTGTGATATATGTGTATCACATGTTTGTATATATGTGAGTGTGGTTTATTAAAGTGGTCCATGGGCTGTGTCCAGCTTAGCCAACAATGGCTGTCTCCCAATAGAAAGTCCAAGAAACCAGTTCAGACCACAAGGCTGGATGTCTCAGCTGGTCTTTAGTATACATCAGAATCCTGAAGAAGTCGGATCTGTTGCCAGAGAAGCAAGAGTGAGAGCAAGCAGTCAAAGAGCAGATACTTTCTTCTTGTCCTTTGTGTAGCTGCCAACAGAAGGCGTGCTCCACATTTAAGGTGGATCTTCCACTTCAAAACATCTGGATTTAGGATGATGGGTCTTCCAACTTCATATAATTCACGGGTCTTCCAAGTTCATGTAATTCAGTCAAGAAAAATCCATCACAGATGTATTCAGCCCCCCCCAAGTTTTAGTTAATTTCAGATGTAGTCAGGTTGACAACCAAGAATAGCCATCACAGATAGCTTCGTGTATTGGTAGAATGTTATTTTTGGGGTTGGGGGCAATAGAGTCACATTGAGGGTAAGAATTTGGGGACAGAACTCACCTATTTGTGCTGATAGTGATGATGGAGGGGGAAATGTAAAGTTCAAAAGTGAGGTTTTTTTGAGGTAGTATTGTAGGATGAGACCATCTACTTATGAGGAAAAAGATTTTCATTCTTTAGGTTCTGAATAGCAAGTTCACCGGAGAACTTAGAATCTGTCTAGTTTTATTAAATGGTCGAGGATCATGATGTGTACTCATATACCGATTGATAGTAATATAATGGAACTTTAAGATGCATTTTTTATCTTCAAACCTTTCTGCCCATCTTCCTCCTCCCCCACTCCAGTTTTTCAACACAGATTTTCTCTGTGTAACCCTGGCCGTCCCAGAACTCACTCTGTAGACCAGTCTGGTCTCAGATTCACCTACCTCTGCCTTCCAAGTGCTAGGGTTAAAGGTGTGAACTACCACACCTAGCTAACATACCTTTACTTCTTATTACCTTCTACATAGATAGAAATTGTATATTTCTGGGTGTTTTTCTCAGTTAATCAAAGCTCTTATTTCCTAGATCTCTTTCTGAACCACTTCTCTAAGTTCTCCATTCTTTTATGTTCTTTTCCATAATCAACTGAACACATGACATGGCTTTGCAGTATCTTCCCCTGCACATTTTTGCTTGGGCTCAGAATGAGTTCAAGAAAAATTAAAGGTACACAGTATGTTGATACTAATATATGTTTGGCTCATTTGTTCTCTTTTCTTGGAGAATGACTGATACAACTGATTTTGCTCACCTATGTGGCATTCTACACTGTTGGAAAGTATCTTACTACTTCTGAGTTACTTCTCAACTTCTGTTGTAGTAACAGAATGGTTACATTTTATGCTAAAGAGTTAATAATATAAACTTACCAATTAAATCCACCTTGATGTATCATTTTATGGTTTCCTCTCCTTGATTTGCTATCTTTTTTTACTTGCCAAACTTTGTTCTCACTTTTTGAATCTTTATCAGAAAATGGCTTGAATGACTTAGTTAAATGGAATATTTTTATAATCACTATTGAATTGTTGGCTTTGATATTCTATTCCAGGATATTTTTCCTTTTCTATTGTTGTTTTCAAAACAAGATTTTTCTATTTATTCCAGGCTGGCTTTAAACTCACAGCACACTGCTCTGGTAGGCTGACAGGCACGCCCTGTCACACACCCAGCTGGTGCTAATGTGATTTCATGTCCAGTAATATATCTTTATTTGAAGCCATATTAAAGAGCACCTGTAACCTTTATAAAGGCTGGTTCTGTTGCTGGGGATGTAGCTCAGTTAGTCGAAAATGTAGGGAAGTCCTGTATTTGGTCCCTGTGCACTGCATACAAACCAGGCCGGCATGGTGGTACATTCTTGGAATTGCAGAACTGGAGATGGCTGAACACACACACACACACACACACACACACACACACTATACCAAGTAGAATTTACTTCTTTTTAGTAGTCATGGCTCTTTCTAATGATTTGACAATTAAGATTTCTGCTCATGCTTAAGTGGTGTAAAGTTGTGTAGTTTAGGGTTTTTGTTTTGTTTTTGCTTTTGTTCATGAGACAGTTTTCTTCCTTTAGTAGATCGTTATCAATTATTACTTGGTCTAGAATTTGTTTCCTAACATGTGCTGTGAGTATAGTCTTAGTTTTTTAATGTTTTGTTTAGCTTTTTATATTCTTTTTTCTTTCTTATTGCTAATAATAACCCATTTCTTACTTTTAGCCCTTTGACTTTCATGGTGTGTGTTGTATTATAGAAATACGTTGGAGAGGGGTTTTTTGTTGTTTTGTTTTTGTATTACTGAAAAATTGACATTGTTGATCAAATTGCCTTTCTGTGAACTCCACTACAAAGAATATTTAAATATTACCCACTTTTCTTCCATACTGTTTTTTTGTTTGCTTGTTTGTTTTATTTTTGATTTTCTTCTGGACATGGTCATGCTGTGAACTGGAGACCCTCCTGCCTCAGCTTCCTGAGGATGGGATTACTGACATGCAGCCCCACACCCAGATATTTCCATATTCATTTGAAACAGTACTTCTATAGCCACTTAAACAGTATAAACAGATGTTTCTACTCACAATTAATATTTCACCTGATTTTATTTCCCATGTACTTTGACTTAATTATGTTTTTTTTTTTTTTAACTCACAACAGTTTTTTTTAACTCACAAAGTAACAATTGTAGTACAATGTCCAGTGCAGAGGAGGTACAGGTCCAGCGCACAGATTCCAGAGTTGTTAGACTTAGAAGGTGAGCTATAGCAGGCAACGTATTCACTGGTGTCTATTTTTGTATTCTCCTGTCCGTGCCCTGGCCTCAAGAAAACACTTGTGATTTTAGAGTGTTACCCATAGCTTTGACTGGTTATAAGTTTTAGACTCAGGTGTGTAAAATTGCAAAATTTTACAGTTTTAACTCTCTCTCTTTTGGTTAAAGTAGTTCAAAATGTCAAAAATTAGGAGGAAGGTCACAGTGGAAAACACCAAGACCATATCCGAGAGTACATCCAGAAGACCTAGTGTATTTGAGAGGCTTGGACCCAGCACTGGCAGCACAGCAGAGGTGAGTTGTCCCTACTGTGGACACAGGGTGCTTATTGGAATGGACTAGGGGTGTGAGTCACTGGCAGAGCCCTTATCTAACCTGTACAAAGGGGTCCAGCCCTTGATCCTGTGCACAGGGGAAACATTTAAAATACTATTTTTGGGAGACAGGGATGGGTGGGGGGTCAAGACAGGGTTTCTCTGTATTGCTTTGGAGCCTGTCCTGGAACTAGCTCTGTAGACCAGGCTGGGCTCCAGCTCACAGAGATTTCCCTGCCTCTTCCTCCGTGCTGGGATTAAAGGCTTGCACCACCAATGCCTGGCCTCAAATACTGTTATTGAAATGCTAATTGTTATTATAAAGGAAAATAGGTTGTTTTTCCCTGGGGTTGGTTTGGCAGATTTTACTTTAGAAGAGAAATGAAAGAGGAGTTAAAGTTTGCAACTTCTCGTTCTTATCCAGTGTTATTGTTTGTTCTATATATACAATGTATTTTGTCCCTATCCATGCCTCATTCCAGTAACACCACCACCTTCCCCCCCCCCCACACTTTCTTGTGGTTTGTCCTTCCCTTATGATAGTACTATTATTATTGGAGTAGCATGTGCTTAGTTGGCATTTGGGTTGCTCTGATTTGATTTTGTCCTGGTAGCATCTTTTCTTCAGACATTCACATAGTAATATCTGCCTCCTAGACACAGTGCCGTAACTGGCTGAAGACTGGCAGCTGCCTCTATGGAAACACTTGTAGGTTTGCACATGGCCCTTCACCTCGTGGGAAAGGTTACAGCAGCAATTACAGAAGGTAAACTGCAAATGCAAACAGTTTCTAGAGTATTAAAAATCACCTTTTACAATTTAGTGTAAAAATCTGAAATTGAACCATGTATTTGGTCAGATTTTCTGTTTGGGGGTAGTTTTAACAGTCATAGATTAGCAAGATCTTTTCATTGCTACTTTTAAGATTAATAAAACATCAGCTTTAAAGTGTACGTGTTTGCATGTCTTGGTAAAAGGTCTTTTTTTCAAAATGTATATTCAAATCAGTGCATACCCGTGAGGAGACTGAGTCTGGGGATGAACAGCTCCTAAAAAGTCCCCTATTTTATACTGCCCCAATTTAAATATCTGCTTAAGCAGAGCTTACAGGTGTGAGAATTCACTTTTAGTAAATTTAGTAAATTTAGACTACTCATTCTTAACTCAGTAAAATTTAAATAAGATTTGATTGTAATTTTCTAAAGGCCTTTTAAATTTGTACCTTCTGCAAGCTTTGTTATAGAATCTATTTGCCAAACCTCATAGGTCACTGTGTTAATATAGGGACTGGAACCATAGGTCAGTGGTTAAGACCTCTGACTGCTTTTCTAGAAGATCTGGGTTTAGTTCCCATCAACCACATGGTGCCTACCAACCGTCTGTAGTTCCAGTCCCAGGGGATCTAAGCACCAGGCACACTGGTATGCAGATGTACTTGCATACAAAACACCCATAACACATAAAGCAAACAAACAAATAATTTTAAGTGTGTTTATATGTGGATAAACATTTCCTATGCAGAACATAATTTTGCCTTTTATAGAAACTTGGCTAAACTGAATTTGCATAACAAAGATTTTTTTAGTCCCTTTATGATGATTTTGTAATACTCTTAAAGGTAATAGATACATTATTTTTTACAGAAATAATTTCATCAGTAAACAGAATTTACCTAGTCCTGAAATTGTGAGTGCCAATTCCTTTGCCACAGCATTAGAAAAAATTGAAAGTTGCCATTGAAGATTTTTTTTAAGTGTGTTTGTGTGCAAGCACATCATGTTTTAATGTGACGGTCAGAGGACAACTTTGGGGAGTCTGTTCCTTCAGGCCTGAATGACAGTCACTTTTACCCATGGATCCATCTTGATGGCCGTTGTCTTTCATTTTTAAGGTGCATGAAATAGTTGGTAATATATCCCTGTGGCCTCTGGAATAAATTTGCTACTTTATAACTTAACCTTTCTCTTATTATTCTTTATCTATAATGTGACTGCTCCATCTATGTGGTGAACAGGGAGGTAGCTCAAGCTGCTAAATTACATCAGTATTTATAAAGTTATTTATATTGTTCTTATAAAACATAATGTAAATACAGTTATTAATTGTTTCGTTTTGTATCAAAGGTCACCAGAAAGACCTACAGGTGACCTCAGAGAAAGAATGAAGAATAAGCGTCAGGATGTGGACCCTGAGTCCCAGAAGCGGAACACAGAGGAGTCCTCCTCACCTGTTAGGGTAGGCGTGAAATTTAACCCACCTCAATCCCGCTGGTCATTTAGTCGATAATGTTCGTTTTAAATATTACACAGTGTGGTAAATCCATATTAGATATTACAATGTCCTGTTTGAATAAATGTAATTTTTTTTTTTTTTAAAGACAGTATGTTTCTCTGTGTAATTCTGGCTGTCCTGGAACTTGCTCTGTAGACCAGGCTGGTCTTGGAATAAATGTAATTTGAGGGGCAGGGAAAAAATGTCCATTCTTGTGTGTATTTAAAAGGAACAGGATTGATCAGCAAAGTTCAGGCTGAACTCAAAAGGTTTTGTACACTCGTGGGACTAATGAATCACTAAATGTACAGTTTCAGAGCTCAAGTAGCTGCTATAGGTTTAGGGGCATACACAGTTGTGTGGCTAACCCTGTGCCAGCTTTCACGCCTCTGTAAGGAAACGTCATATCTTTTAGCAGTCACTGCTGTCGTCCCTCCTCCCAGAAGCCCTGGGTAGTCAGTCATGACGTCATTTCTTGTTTTATACACTGTCCGCCCTTCATGCTCTGTATGATGCGTCATCTCTTGTGACTATTTTCCTGCACCTAGTTTTTAACATTTATGGAAAGTTATAAGGTACATGACTTTCTTATCTTTATTTTTTTTCAAAAAATAATCCAGTGTATTAGTATTCTGTATGTTGTTTCTTCACTTATCATCGATGGATATTTGGGCTCTTTCCACCCCATACCAGAATGTGAGTGAGAACATTTATGTATAAGTTTTTGGTGAGCATATGAGTTCATTTTTTCATGCCTTAATCTTCAGGAACAGAATTGCTGAAGATGTGGTTCGTTAGTTACTTTCCTGTTACTGTGACAAAATATCTGACAGAAACAACATAAGGAAGGGTTATATTTTGGCTCAGAGTTTGAGGGTGAAGTGCGCACCATGTCAGGGCTATGTGGAGGCAGGAGCACAGGCCATTGGCGTCCATATCCAGCAAGCAGAGAATGGTGAGTGCTGTGCTGTGACCCCTTTCTTCTTGTCGTCTAGTTCAGGACCCTAGTCCGTAGGATGGAGTTCCCCACTTGAGCTGGCCAGCTTAGAAACTCCCTCACGGCCGCGTCTCCAGGTGACAGTCAGTGTTAGCAGCCAGAGTGAATGCCGTCTCCACCTTTGAGGGTCTGCTAAAGCAGAGCTTCTGAGCTGTCCTGTCATACAGTAGCACGGTCCCTCATGCTGTGCAGACCCCCAGCCTCAAAGTTTTTCTGTTGCTCCTATTTGCTGTTGTTAGAGTTGTAATGTAAATATGTGATCTACCCACAGATCTGCTACGCTAGACTGTTATGTAGAGGCTGCATCCTTTTTACTTCCAGACAGTAGGATATAAAAGTTTTGGTTTCCCCATACTTTTTGCCAACTCCTAATGTAATTGTGGTTTTACTTTGTGTCTCCCTAATAGCTGAGGATGTTGAGCATTGTGTACATGCATATCTGAAAATACTCTGCCTGTTTTTAAAATTGGACTGTCTTTATTGAGTTGTAAGAGTTCTTTATATTTTGAGTACAGGTAAAATATATTCTTTGAAGTTTCAAGTTTCCCACTTTTTTTATAGTTAGTAATAATTTGAAATAACTATATATGTCATCAAATTTCCTTTTAAGTAAAAAATAGCAAAAAATAAGATTACTGATCCTAAAATTTTGTTTTTATTCCTTTACCTATTTTTATTCTGAATTAACATACAATTCCTATGTTTGCTTTCATCTTTAAGGTGTTTAAAACAAGTTTTCTACCAATCTGTGCATTGTCGTTCCTTTTTTTTTTAAGTTGGGGCAGTATCTTACTATGCCACCTGACCTATGCTTAGACCAGGCTTCTTGGCTCAGGTGACCTTGCCTGAGCCTCTCCAGCTGGTACTGTATAGGCTGTCAGTATCAGACACGGCTGTCATTAGTGTGTGTGTGTGTGTGTGTCTGTCTGTCTGTCTGTGTACATAGCTGTGCACTTGCCTGTGTGGGCATGTGTGGAAGCCAGAGATTGAGATTGGGTTTCTTCCTCTGTCATTCTCCATTATATTCAAAACACAAACAAAAAGCAGGTTAAAAATTGTTTAAGACTTTCTTTAACACATTTACGTTTTAATCCGATCTCTTCCAGCAGCCGCTCTTCTCTGTCTCCCCCACCCTTCTACATAACCTTTCCTTCCCAACTTCATGTGCTCTTTTTCTGACCCACTAAGTCCACTTAGTGCTGTGTGGCATTTCTACAGCCTGGTTTTGAGATAGGGTTCCTCACTGAACCCACAGCTCACCATTGTAACTTGACTGGTAGACATTGAGCCCCTGAGATCCACCTGTCTCTGGTCCATGGTACTGGGCTACAAATGTATGCCATTGTGCCCAGTATTTACATGACTGCTAGAGAGCAGAATTCACGATTTTTATGCTTGTCCACCAAGCACTGTATGAACCATCCCCCTAGTCCCTTGTCTTCAAATTCTTGACCATGCTCTTTAAAACTCAGGAGTTTTTGATTTTTATGAAATTCAGCTTACCTGTTTGTTTGTTTAATTTAATGTTGCTTTCTCTTTGGGAGTCATTTGAGAAACTGATTATACAGGATCATAAAGATTTATGACTGTTCTCTATATGTTTCATTTAAAATGTAAATAATATCAAGAGTAAAGTGTCCTAAAATACTAAAGAAATGTGTTCTGAACCTCCTCCTGTGTGTGTGTGTGTGTGTGTGTGTGTGAGTTCACATGACACACATTGACTAGATGGACTGTAATTAGTTAGTGTACGGGACAGGCACAAGGATTTACTGTGAATACTGTACCTCTAGGTATTGTTAGCTAAACTCTGCTATCAGTTTCCTCGTCTATTAATTAAGAATTGGTTTTGTTGGTATGTTATGGTAAAGGGTCAGGATTGGCCATTTTATGCTGACTCTTAATGATTTAATGGTAAAATGGCCTTTTCTGTTCTCTAAATCAACTTTAGTCTCTTACTAGAAATTGGATGTGAACATAAATTTAGGTTGTTAGCACATATCTATATCTATCTATCTATCTATCTATCTATCTATCTATCTATATAATGTTTTTAGATAGCAAAATTGGTTGTTAAGAAATTTAAAGTCTGAGGCAAGAGAGATGGCTTGGCAGTTAAGAGCTTGGCTGCTCTTCCAGAGGACCTGAGTACAATTCCCAGCACCCTCATGATACTCACTACTGAATGTAACACCAGTCTCTTCTGGCCTGTGAGAGCACCAGTCATGCAAGTGATGTACTTATTTGCATAAAATTAGTAAACCGTACAGGAAAAACAAATAAAGCTTGATTCTTGCTTTCTACAGATGAGGATGTCCTCAAAAGCACCAAGCTTCATATTTACCTAAGAGTGGTCAGGCTTGGGAGAATTCACTGTTTAAGTAAACTTGCATCTTGTAATTTGGTAGAATTTCAGGTTTGTGCTTTGTTTGGTGTTTTGCATGCCAATGAATGATTTTTTATCACTGATGTATTCAGCAGTGTGGTGCTGATCTTCATGTAGGGCTTCCTGTCAGAGATCAGATTGGTTTTAAGGACAGCATCCTATGGATAACACAGGCAGAGCTGAGGTAGACTGAGTTTTCAGGGTGTAACAGATTGACTCCTTCCTTGTTCCTGATATTTACTTTAATATGTCTAATTTATAAGGGTTCTACATCACACTTGATTTTGTGGGGAGGCAGCTTCATAAGTAAACAAAGGGTAATTCCATAGTATGTGATAGAGTGTCAGAGATGCAAGCAAAGTGCACAGTGGACAAAGTAAACAACACCCTGCAGAATCAGAGCATGGCACAGGGTGGGATGGGTATGTGGGTGAGAAGACGAGGAGGGCGGGAGGGAATGATGCAGTTAACTGTGGACAGCTTTAAAGGACTACAACCGTGCTTGAGGAGCTGGGATGCTGTGTGCTTGTGCCCCGCTACAGCATTGATACAGAAGATGGGGGCTGAGTAGGTACTGGTCCCTTCACTTAAGCAGAAGTGGGGCAGCCTCAGTCTCAATTGGAATGTGCTGTAAGTATAAAATGTGTACTGAGTTTCAGATACCTAGTATGAAAAGTAAATAAATCTCGGTTTCTACTGGATTACAAGTGACTGATTTGGGTACATTGAATTAAATGAAATATATTAGTGTTTTAATTTTACCTGCTTTATTTTTCTTTCCCTGATACAGCAGTGAACAGCTGTAAGGTTGCCAGGGTGCTTGCGTGTTTCTGTTAGAGCG
The DNA here is from genome assembly GCF_943737965.1 of Phodopus roborovskii. NCBI lineage: Eukaryota > Metazoa > Chordata > Mammalia > Rodentia > Cricetidae > Phodopus > Phodopus roborovskii. Next base: position 38,929,076 of record NW_026126511.1, on the reverse strand, counting down.
GGCAGCCTTGTTGATCTGAATTGAATGTAATGCAGTTGACCTGAAGTTCAGTGAGGGGCTTAGTCATACTTTAATGAATCTAGAGAACCTTTCAAATTATGTTCTGTTATCTAACAGAAGCATACTTTTTACAGAATTTGAACACAGTAAAAAGTTATTACTGAGAGCAGAATTGACCCTTGACTATAGTCAGTGAGAATTGTCAAGGATTTGTTAATGATAAAGGCACAAATGTGTCCTGGGAGCTATCTCTTAAGAGAAGCTGTGTAGCCACATTTCAGAGTTGGTTAACTAACTCATCACAATAGGAAAGTATCTGCTAGAGTTTAGAGACCCTCACTGGGTGTTCCCTTTGTTTACACAGACCCGTTCCTCAGGACAGATGAACAAAAGCAGTGGTTTAGCTTTTCTTCTACATGTTGATTGTTTTTTTCTGTATTTTTTATTGTGGCAAAATACAAAACTTTGTCATTTGAAGCTTGTTCTATTTTGTCGTGTTTCTTAGTGGCCTTTGTTTTGAGCTGGGCTCTGATACTGTAAATCAAAGTGCTTTGGCCTCAACCCCTCAAATGCCACCATGCCCAGCTTTGATGTTAATTTAGATGTTCAATAATTCTGTCATTTGTATGACCATTTCTAATTCCTGCAATGAACAATTCAGAGATTTTTCTTCTGGAACTTAGAGTGATATATCCTTTCCACTCTCCAAAGCTGTCAGTTGCTTTAATTTTCTGTTCTCCACCTGATTACTTATCTTGAGATAGAGAATCTGCTTTAGACTTGATATTTTCGTAGGTCAGTTTAATATTTGGCTAATTTTAAATTGGCCAATATTTCAATTACTTTTTCAGATTTCACTGTGGAGGTGGAGCTCATGATGATTGGCCAACATGTAGCCTATTCTAAGTGCACTATTCTGACATCATACACATACTACACTAGATCTTTTCCTACTCTTAGTTGCATGTTCTGTCCTATCCTGAGTTAAAACTGTGTTTCTACTATGGAGTGCATTGTGTTCAGAGAGCTTTCTTCAAGAATGCACTCTTTCACTACTAGTTTTGTTTTACAGTCTTCTCCTTAACTGTCTTCCTCACCCCTAACCCCAGCCATGTATGCTGTTCCTCTTCTATCTACATCTTTATATTTCTGACTCACTGAGGTAGGTGTGACCCTGGTTTGAGAAGGGAGGGGATGGTTCCATAGCTACTGCATTAAGGAGGACTCTTGTAGTGGAAAGCTTTAAGGTAGAAGGTTAACAGTTACCGACCATATATATCCCCAGTAAGCCTGTGACCTTGTTTTCCCACATGCCACAAGTTATATAAAAACTAAGTGGGCAAATACAAGTAGGAAGGCTTTAGAAAGAATGAAACAACCACGTGCAAAATGGAGTGGAAAAGAAACTAAGGTAACAGGAAGCTGATTGCTGTGGGGTAAATTGATCAGGTAAGTGTTTAAGACAGAAGAGGAGGCTAGGAGCAAGCATGTAAGCAGAGTTATAAAAACATTACTTGTTAGAAATTTCATAGCAAACAGTACAGGGATAATTATGACATTGTTTTTATCATGCATAGTTTCCTTTCACAAGAAATCCCACATGGTTACATAGTATTGAACATTTGCTGTACTAGTGAATCCTGTCCACATTCAGAAAGGTCAAGAATGAACATCTTGACTTGCTAAGGTGTATGGACCTTAGCAAAGGACTGAAACAATGTGGATTGAAATCGTTTGAAGGGCATCTATTCACATGTCTCAAAAGTTGGAAGCCTCAGTTCTTTATGTGGATAGCTTGGGCTTCCATTCACCTGAAGGCTGGGTACCAAGGGTTAATAACTTCTCTCTCTCTCTCTCTGTCTCTCTCTCTCTCTCTCTCTCTCTGTCTCTCTCTCCCTCTCTCTCTCTCTCTCTCTCTCTCTCTCACACACACACACACACCTACCTACCTTTTATTGGCCCTTTGTTTTTGTGGTATATTTTTGTGGTGTATTTTCTTCACCAGTTAGTACATGCTGGTAAATCTTAGGTTCTGGATACCAGACCTTTGTGGAAATATATGTATTGTATTGCAAATGTGTTTTCCCAGTGTGTGGCTCTCTTTGTCATTTATCTTGTATTGTTTTGACACCTCTCTCCTCAGTAATCTCTGGTAGTTCCTTTGTTTCCATTAATGTGTTCACTTAGAGGCTTACTACTGTTAGATTAGTCATGGCTTTCAAGGCCTCCTTTCACTAAACATCGGGAAGTGTGTTTGTATTTTCTCTTAAAAACAGACAAGTTCTAATCATTCACATTTGGGATTTCAGGACTTTTACAGTTGGGTTGCTTTCTTAGCAGAAAATTCTAGTCCGTCTTTACATTATTACACATTTTATATTATATTTAGATGCTATTATTACCAGTAAGGTATTACAGTTTGCATGTAATATGTCCTGTACAGGCTCATGTATTTGGAAAATTGGTCCTCAGCTGGGGGCAGTTTTGGTGGATTGTAGGGTGTTTGGCCTTTTGACATTGCAGCTCACTTTAACATTTACAAAATTCATCACAGAGCCAGGCAGTTGAATTAAAAATACAAACAAGCAAGCAAGCAAACAAAAAACCTTTTATAGTGTTTCAATGAAGTTTATGATGGGGCGGGGGCGAAGCCTGTTCCTTCTTGTGTAGGCCAGGCTACCTTGAGCTCTCGCCCAGCCTGCCTCAGCCTATGCAGCACTGCCATTATGAACATGCGCATGCGCCACTGCTCCCGGGTATGCGGACCATGATTTGGTGTTGTACCTCTGTCCGGCAAGTTGGACACGCCCCGATGGGGAGCTGGGTGGTAGCGCTTCACGGGAGAAAGTGGGTCACTGAGGGTGGGCCTAGTGGGTTCTAGCCCATCCCTGCTTCCTGTGTGGTCTCCACTTCTGGTCTCTGGTTGGATCTCTGTTCCTTCCTTGCTATTGTGAGCTGTACTCTCGAACTGTGAGCCAGAAGAAACGCCAGTGTTTGGGGTTGTGTGTGAGTGAGTGTGTGTGTGTGAGTGAGTGTGTGTGTGTGTTGTCTAGACTTTGTCATAGAGAGTTAAAGTTCTTTGTAACAGTTCTTAGGATATACCTTATTTGTTAAATATTATTGATAGGGGTTTATCTAGTTACTGTATTTTAAACCCCAAATCAACACATGCATAATTTAATCTGTGTCATTTTAATTTAAGTATTGGGGCTTCTTTTTTGATTTTGTAAATATACTGAATGTGTATCTATGTGCACTTGTGTATTTACATATGTTAAAAACATATGTTAAATGCATATGTTAATAGACACATGTATAGTCATATAAATTTGTGTGTAATATGTTTCATACATAAAAGGTGACCTTAGATTTCACATGACTTTTTAAACTTACAGGTGATTATTCCATAGCAATATATGGATTCCTTAGGCTTTTTCCTAGTTGTGTGCTGTTTCATTGTCTGACTAGGCCATGTCTTCTGTGCATGGGAATTTAGGTTATTTCAGGGTTGCTCCTGCTGTAGGTCTGTGCTGAGTGACTATGTACTAAAAGTGTCTTAGAGGAAGATATATTTGAAGAAATAGGGCTGCTGTGCTAGAGGGTCAAGGCCGAGGAGGCTAGGCAGTCTTGTATTGTTGCTGGTGTGTGCAGGGCCTATTTGTTTTCCTTTGCTTCTTTGGTTTGTCTTGCCATAATTGTTTCTCCAGCAAGATAGGGGAAATGATGGTGTGTTGGGTTGGCTTTTATATTTCTGTTGTGAAGTTTAGACATCCTTATATATCTTAAATGTGGTTTTTCTGTGAACTCTATCCATATTTCTTCCTCTTCCATCATCCCTACCCCTTGTCAGTTTCTTCTGTTTCTCAGTCTCCACGTTTTAGGGATAAAAGTTGAATATGATTTAATCCGAAAGAGCTAGAGAGCAGAAGTGTCTCAAATTTTAAGGTCCCTCCCCAGATTTTAGGATAGTTGCTTATACATAATGAGCTATCTTGGGGATGACAACTCCGTCTTAATAAGAAATTTATTTGTATTTCATGTAATGTATGCATGAAACTTGAAGGTAATTTTGCTGGGTTTTAGTGAAACCTTTATATGAGGATGTGAGGACAGTTGTAGGTTCCCACATGGCCTGTGCTAGTGATTAATTACAGGATCAAATTTGGAGCATTTCATATTTTGGAGTTTTGAATTAGGGATGCTCAGCCTGCAATAACATTTTGTTTATGATAGCAAGTATAATAATTTTCATTTCTCTTTTCAAAACTTAATGTTTGTTTAGAGCACTTTAGGTTCACAGGAAAACTGAATAGAAAGTGTAGAGATGACCTGAGTACTGTGTCTCACTTTAGCTGTGTGCCCTTTGCTGTCAGTGTCCCACCAGAGTGGCAGCTGTGACTATCTGTATGTATCTGTGCATCATTACTGATGCCCATACTCTATTTAACCATTTGTCCAGTGGAGGTGTACTGATTGTCCCCAGTTTTGGCAATTGTAAATAGTCCTCTGTAGACTTTGGTGCTGATTTTTATGTGGACACAATGCTTTGGTTAAACACCAGGAAATGTTGCTGCTGGATTTGTGTGGAAAAGAATTAAAAGAAAAGAAAGAAAGGAAGAGCTTTTGGTGATGGTAGTGGAAGAAGCTAGTTTAGCCCAGTCTGACAACACAGGATTTTCACACAAACTTCTTGGGAAGGCTAAGGCATGACAGTGGCAAGTTCAGGTACCGTCTAGGTAACTTAGTGAGACCCTGTTTAAGAAAACAAAAGAATGGAGTGGATATATCTCTGGCATAGCACTTGCTTAGCTGAGCCTATGTGCTACCGTAGATACAGTCCTCAGTAACCTCCCCCAACGCACACGCACACTCACACGGCAGGGATCAGGGGAGGAAATAGACCCTCTCCCAATAAAAGCTGCCTTTGCCGAACAGTCCCCCGGATTTTCATCTTGCATGCCCACTGATAGTGAATGAGTTCTGTTGCCCACAGCTTACTGGCATTTAGTGGTGTATTATATAGAATTTTATCTTTTCAGAAATGTGTGCCTAGTATGAACTTTTTTATTCCTTGTAATTTTAACAGTGACTTTCCATGTTGAACGTCGTTTTATATACTTGTCTGACATCTGTGTGTCTTCATTTTGATGATACACTTTTCTTTTAATCGGGTTTTTGTGTTGTTGACTCTTTAAGTGTTCCTTCTGTATTTTAGATAACATACTTTGTATGTTTTCAGATGTCTTTTGCAAACATTTTTCTCATTTTTAAAATTTGTTTTCTCATTCTCTTGACAGTATATTTCCTAATGTGAAACTTTTCTATTTTCATGAAGGCCACTTAATGAATTATTTCTTTGATGGACTGTATCCTTGATCAGTAAAATCCCTTACTTGAAATTAGATATTTTCCATCAGATTTGCCCCTTTATTAAAGATTTGTATAGTAATTGTGTTAAATACCATTTGCTTTAACCAAAAAAGCTTTTATAAAATAGTTAAACTTAATTTGATTGCATTCTTTGGTATTAGAAAAGTAGCTGTGATTTAGGACATTTGTTTTAGATGGTTATTTTAAAAGTCTGCTCAATGGTTTAGTCCTGTATGGTTGGGTTTTATATGTGGTTACTTAGCTATTCTTTCCATTGTACTTTATTCATTTCAAACTGGTTTTTACCTGTGAACTTTCACATAGAATCTTAGTATGGAGCAGAACATCAAGGTATTGGGTTTCTTTGCAATTTTAAAATATCTGAGATACTTCTTACATTCATCATTTGCTATTCTTTAGTAAATAAATTCTCTTCCTGTGGCTGCACTGGAGTTTGCAGATAATGACACTTACAAACCCTCCTCCCCCCAGAAGCAAAGCTGCATGAGAGGGAAGTGCTGTGTACCCAATGATGACCTCATAGTGTCTTAAACATATAGTAACCTGAGTGTGTACATATGTCCTTTCTAGAAAGAATCCTCAAGAGGGAGACATAGAGACAAGGAAGACATAAAAATTGTTAAGGAGAGAACTCCAGAGAGTGAAGAAGAAAATGTAGAATGGGAGACTAACAGAGATGGTGAGTTTGAAAGTCTTTGCTTGGCTTATAGAATCTTCATTATCTACCGGCCTAGCCTGCTGTGGGTTTTGAGATACCTTTCAACTGTGGTCTTCACATTGCTTCAGATTATCCTATGGGTTAGAACTGAATTATCAGGCAGAAACGGATATATAGTAGCAGTTCAGGGGCAGAAAATACTCCCTGCTTCAACTTGCTCATTCTTTCTCCCCCACTTCCAGAACTTTATCGCATCCTTTGGGATTTTCTTCTATTTGTAAACTTTAAAGTTTACAAATTCCGAATACTAAGTTTTAAAAATGAGAATCTACTCTAAATTTTTACATAAAATAATTTAAATCAAACTGTTAAAGTTATTTTCAAGAAATTGTTGGCTTTAAGTTTTCAGAAGACAGTGAAGTTACATAAAAATTGAATCCTGATATTTATTTATGAAAATTAGAAAAATCATCTTTGACTCATTGTCTTGCCAAATAAGCCTCATAAAAATCTGTCTTCTCTACTTCTTTGATGTTCTGGTGAGTGAACACTAACCAAGAAGTCAACATTTGTTGAATGCATTTTAATATGACATATATTCACCCAAGAATTTTGGCTTTAAGAACTATAGTGCTCTTGCAATATAAGGTGAAAGCAGACCAGTGCTAGACACTACAATGTGTGGACTGAAGGTAAACTTGCCCCAGAGCACAGGCCCTGCCCGTTTACTTACATACTTTTGAGTTACAGTGCTGAGTGGAGTCCTGTGACAAGGACCAAGAATTCACAAGACTAAAGTACTTACGACTGTATTTCAGGATGCTATTAGACTAAGATAGAAAAGTCTCTAATGGTCCTCTGATTAGAAAATCAGTATTTACTGATTCTCTATTAAAAAGTTGTTTCTAAGAACATATAGAAGTTTTGCTTATGATTAATTCATTGGGGTTTTATAATACCTCTTCTATAAAATAGCAGGAAAGGTATATAATACCCTGTTGGTAGTTGATGAATTACTTAATATATTGAAGGATTCATTTCTCTTCTATGTAAAAAGCCTTTCTATTACTATATAAAGTCAAACCTGATTTTCTCCTTTCTCATCAGTTTAGTGCATTTATTATATGCTCTCTTCTGCAAGTATGGAGAAGGGTATTGAATGAGAATGACCCATATGATCATATATTTGAATGTTTGGTTTCCATTTGGTGGAACTATTTGGCAAGGGTTAGGAGGTGTGGCCTTGTTGGAGGAGGTGTCACTGGACGTGGGCTTTGAGATTTCAAAAGCCCAAGGCCATACACAATTAGCTCTTTCTGCCTCCAGCTTGTGGGTAAGGATGTCAGCTCCAGCGCTGTGCCTGCCTGCCGCCATTGTTCCCTCTCCCATGATGGTTGTGATTTTTCCTTCTTGTTTCCTAATTCTTCCCTTATTTATTCATCATGTAGAACAACATAAAAAAATAAACATATCATTACAGGAGAGGAAAATACATGAAAGTACTTTGATTATCTTGGAGAGAGATTAATCATCCTAAAGTAGACTATAAAACCCCAAAGCTACAAAAGACTTCAATACATAAAAATTAAAAATGGTTCTATAACTAAATGAAGAAATTAAAAGTAGATCTTATACCAGAAGAAAATATTTGACAATAGTAAACATTAATAAAGATACCATATAAATACATAATGAACTATCACGGATGATAAAGAAGATAGCCCTTCCTGGATAGTGAGATTAACAACTAACTTATCCACCATCGTGGAGCCCTCATCTAGTACCTGTTGGAAACAGAAGCAAACACCCATAACTAAACACTGAGTCGAACTAGAATCCAGATGCAGAGGGAGAGGACAAGACCAGGCAGCAGAAACACATAGAGACAGCTGATCTGAACAAGGAGGAGCTAATGGGCCACCAGACTGATAGCTGGGAATCCAGCATGGGACTGACTCAGGCCCCCTGAATATGGGTCTCAGCCAGAAGGACTGAGCAGTGTAAGCGACCTCAGACAGTGGAACCAGAATGTATCCCTGGTGCACAAAAGGACCTTGCAGACACATCCCCCATGGATGGATACTCCCTTAACCTAGAGACAGGAGAGAAGTCCTAGTCCCTACTCCAAATGACTTGACGGATTTACATGACCCCACCTGGATGGCATTGCCCTACATATGGAATTGGGGTGGGGGTATGGGAGGGTGGCCAGGGTGCGTGTGACACCGGGGCAGAGAGGATAAGGGGGGGGGGACTGGGATCGACATGTAAAATAAAAAAAAAAGTGAGATTTTATATGGTTAATGCCTAAGAACTAGAAATAGTTAATAAGTGTTCAGCTTTTACTGCAGGGTAAGGCTCATAAAAGCAAAGAGAATTGTCTACCCATCAGTTTCACAGAAATGAAAAATACTAATGTTTTTAAGTGGTAGTTTCCATTGGTAAATTTGTTTGTGAGTTCAGTTTGGCCATAGTAAAAACAGAAATTATATGCTGATTCTAGCAAACCTAGTTTGAGAAACTTTATAGGTTAATATTTGCACTCCGAATCAAGGCAATTACTGCTGCAGCCCTGTGTATAGCAGCAAAACATGGCATCCCTTAGGAGACTGGCCATGTGAGCCATAATGTACTTAGCTTATGAGATGCATTGCAGATACTAAAATGGAGATAGTTGAGCTGTATGTATGACCTGGGGAGACCTTGTGTATATGGCAATATTTGTAGTTCTGTTGGGGGTTTTGTTCCTTTCTTCATTTTGATACAAGATCTTGAGTGGTTCAATCTAGCCTCAAATTCATTACCCTTCCGCCTCAGCCTTCCCAGTGCTGGATTGACAGGTGTGAACCAGTATGCCTGGCAGTTTGGTTGCTGTAATGAGAATTTTATGTACACAACACTAAGCTGTCAGCAGTGGTGACAGTGTGAAAATGGCCATTGAGGAGTTGAAAAAAATGTCATATTTCCCTTTGTACTCAGATTTGCTTAAGACTAAGTGAGAATGTGTCATAAAAAGAAAAGGAAATCTGAAATTTAGTCTTTAAGGTCTTATAAGACCTATTTTGAGATCATAAATAGAAACGGTTTTGATATATTAAAGAATATGAGTGTTCTTAAGACTTATACCCATATTAGTAAATCATTTTATGGGCTAGATGTACTAACTTCCATTCTACCGCTAGATGCCCACTTGTGTCTTACCAAACAATGATGTAATTAAAATGTTCAACAAACACATAGAAAACTCATTTATATGTCTCTGCTTGTGTGAATTGATTTGTCCATGGCCTCAATGTTCTTTTCCATTAATTAATAAGAATCTATTTAAATAAAGCCAACCTTCCTTTATTGTATTGGCATTTTTTTGTTACATATTTTAACTTTTTCTGCTGTGTTAAATATACTATTGTCATTGCATATACTATTTTCCCAATGACTTAGAACATATTCCAGCTGGGCGGTGGTGGCGCATACCTTTAATCCCAGCACTGGGGAGGCAGAGGCAGGCGGATCTCTGTGAGTTCAAAGCCAGTCTGGTCTGCAGAGCAAGTGCTAGGAAAGGCTCCAAAGCTACACAGAGAAACCCTGTTTTGTAAAACCAAAGTGGGAGGGGAGGAGAGAGAGAAAGGACAAAAAAAGATTCATCCTCCATATATATGCTGTGCAATCAATCACTCAGGTAGTAAACACAGTTACTAGCCCCCCCCCCCCACACTAGGATGGACAGTTGGTGGTGTAATGCATTTGAACTAAGTGCAGCAGTGTTATTTATTTTTCTTGTATTTAAAATAAATCAAGTGTGATTATGTTTAATGATTATTTTTAAAAATTCATTTTATTTACCTCTAGATGACAAATGTTCTAAAGTGTGAAGGGTGTGGAGGAAGCACATTGGCTTGTAGCCAAGCCAAATATGGTAAAGGGTTAGACTGGAATTCAATGGATTCCTTCCTCCAGATTTCTTGGGTGAGGGGTTGAGTGCCAGTAACTACTGAGAACTATTGTTTGCTGCAATAGAAGATCTTTATAATAGTGCCCCACACACACACACACACACATTCCTCTCTTAAAAACAAAAACAGTCCTCATCCTTTTCATCAGAAAAGACTAGACATGAAAGATGACACCAAATCTATTGAATGAAAGGTTGTTTCTTCTATAAAGAGATAATTTAAGTCAATGGAATAAGAATGCTAGATTTAGTACACATTAGTGTTAAAATTAGTTAACTTTCTTTTTAGACACAAATCAGTTGTCTCACAATAGAAAGGACAGAATTGGAGAGTTAATGTTCCAAACACCTGGCTTAACCTTTCTTTACCTTAGTAAATTGAGTCTAGCAAAGACAGAGGTCCTCTTATCCTGTATGAACTAGCTGTTAAAAATCTCTTGTAACAAAAACCTAAACATCTGATAACCGTAAGTCACTTTCAGAAAAATATAGAAACCTTAGTATTAGTTTCAGAAGCAATTAAGTTCTTCATAGAAGTATTATTATTCTAAGGAAAGAATACACTATTAAAAGTTCTATAAAAATTAGCTGAAAAGTCTAATCTTCTACACATAATAGTATCTAACAAATAATGAAATTTATATTTTGAAGATTCTGACAATGGCGACATTAATTATGATTATGTTCATGAGTTGTCATTGGAAATGAAGCGCCAGAAAATACAGAGAGAATTAATGAAGTTGGAACAAGAAAACATGGATAAGAGAGAAGAAATTATCATTCAAAAGGAGGTATGTGTTTAAGTGAGTGTGTTATTAACATAGACATGGATATTGATCACAGATCAGCTCCATGCTGTAGCATAACTCATACTAACAGATGATAAATTGTTCAGTTCCCCACATACCAGCTGTACCGTAAAAGATAATCATTCAGTCTTTACATGACTTTTTTTAAGTTGGAAATGTTTTTGCAGTTGAACCAAATTAACACTCCACTTCTTGTACCTATCAGCCTGATACAAAGTGAATTCTATACATGTCAGGCCTGTACTGTTTCTCGATGGCCCTGTCCAGTATGGAAATAGAATTCACTTGGAAATGATTTCTGGTTTTCCTGAGGAAATTTTGAAAAATTTTAACTTTAAAGTGTCTTTTTTTGATATCTGTGTCTGTTAGGGCTATTTAGTTAACTTATAAGCATGGATCCTGGAGTTGGACTCATGTCAATGGGTAGGATTGCTCTGGTTTTTAATTTTTACTCAGGCTTTTTATACACACACACACACACACACACACACACACACACACACACACGACTATTTTAAGATATGTGATTTTTTTTTCCCCCCATGAGTTTCTGAAATGACTTATAAATTACATTGACAGGTTTCCCCAGAAGTGGTTAGATCAAAATTGTCTCCATCGCCTTCTCTGAGAAAGTCCAGTAAATCGCCAAAGCGAAAGTCAAGCCCCAAGGCATCTTCAGCTGGCAAGAAAGAGCGGAAGGCTGCTGTGGTGGCTTCCCCACTGCTGGACCAGCAGAGGTCAGTAGGGTGATTGCAGTGCTGGGGAATAGGATGTCTCTGCTAACAGAACTACCTAACCTGGTATAGAAGGTGATTCTGATGCATTAGTCTAATCCCTTTGTTTCTTAGAGTTGTAGAGACATGAAACAAATATCCATGTCACATCCACACACCAGAGCTTTCTAATTCTGGGATTTTGTGTGTGTGATAATGTATGCTATGTTTTTTATGCTTTTGCCAAGATATATCATCTTGCAAAGTAATTTGTTTTTGTGTATTGAATTGGAACACAAATATATTATCCAACTTTCTTTGTTTTGTTTAGGTTCCTTTTTTTTTCTTAACTTTGTTTAGCTTTTAGTATTTATATTACATATTTATCTTTTTGCTGTCCAACATTTTTATTTTTGGTTTTTAAGCATTATAAATTATATGTAGGGAGTATTCTTCGCATTTCTTTGTTTATATGTCAGGAGATTAGAAGTTTTAAAGTATGCACTCAGCAGTATGTGCATTGTTTAAATGTATTATATATCTGATATAGCAGTTAGCTAAAGAAATAAAAATAGAAATAATGAAATATAATTGCATCAAGGACTAAGAACAAGACAGGAGACATGTAAATATCCCTCTACAATGTAAGTTTGAATTAAGGCACATATAGTAATTCTTATTTATTTATTTATTTACTTACTTACTTACTAAAATCATGCCCTAATATTGACTATTTGGTAAATCCTGTTTAGTTGAATCCACAATAAAGGTCATGTTACCTCCTGCTTTCAGACCATAACTCAGACTTTGCCCATGTAATGTGGCATCCACCTCTGAACAGGCTATACATATTTTCAATCAGAGACCCCAAACCATCTGCTTTGTAGATGTTGTAAGAGAAATCTTTAAAATAAATAAATAAATAAATAAATAAATAAATAAATAAATAAATAAATAATTCCAGGTAAATTTTATGCTGTTGAAAACTGGTTTTCTCTTCTCAAACTGAAATTCAAATTCCTTAAGAATGACATTTATGCTTTGACCTTTTCTGCCTTGTTAATATTTTTATTTAATTCTGTCCTGTCTGCCTAGTTCTCAGTACTCAATCCTGAAGGCTTTAGCTCAAGTTCTAAATTTTCTGTTAGGTCTCCCCATTTTCCCTTACTCTACATAATTTCTTTTCCCTATCCAAATTTGTGCAGATTTCTTTACATCTTATTTGATGTTTGCTTTCTATTTCAGCTATGGCATGTGTGTTTTACAACCCTTATTAAATTTAAGCTTCTTGAAAATTGGTTCTTGATGGTTCATTGTTCCATCTTCCTATGGCTTCTTCTTTGCTTAGAGCTTTGTCTTTGTAGCAAGCGCTCTTGGATCCTGTCTTTGTTCCTTGGTTTCAGTGATACTGTGAAAGATGTGAGGCATCCCGGCTTGTTCTTCTTCCCCTGACTATTAGTTGTACAGCTTACCCTATGTTCATCCATTTGTCCAACAAATTATATCACCCAAGCAACCTTTATTTTCTTACCTTTCTTTTTATATTTCTTTGAAGTTCATTTTTTTCATAGTAATTTTTAATAGCTATTTAGATATAAAGGGCTGATTTTTATCCTGTTTCATATAATCTTTTACTGTCAATCAATAAATCGCCTTTTGATTTATTGATTTGAATTTCATCATAGTGATTTAAGTACTATATTTCCTGTATTCCAGTATGTTGCTGCCCTAAGTGAAGGGGTTTTTTTTGTTTGTTTTTTCTGTTTGTTTGTTTGTTTTGTTTTTTTATAATTGCTCCCCTCTGAAGCTTCCTTGAACTGGTATCAGGGCTTACCCCTATCTTCCATGTGCTGGGATCACATGGATGTGTATCAACACACCCCACACAAGTATAGTGTTTATTTTTAGTTTTTATTATTATTGTGTATGGGAGAGTGGGCATGCTCATACCAGCATGCCAAGCACTTGGTGGTCAGAGGGCCACTTTCAACTTTTGGTAGTTATTTGTCTCCTTCCATCACATGGGTCCCTGGGATCATTGAGCTTATACAGCAAGTACTTTTACCTGCTGAGTTACCTTGTCAGCCTTTGTGTAGTATTAAATTTCCTTGACTCTATCAGATGGTCAGTGTGTACATGCGCATGTGCGTGTATTGCTAACAGTTAATGGAGGGCTTTGGATGTACTGTGTAATCATTGTATCTCTGAGCTACATCTGTAACCATTGCTGAGTCATACTATACTTTTGGAAGACATATTAAAATCCAGGATTGGACTTTGTGTTAAAATCGAATAGGTTATTTAAGCCAATGCCAGTACTAAATCAGCTAATTGACAGAGTTGTTGATCTTTTTAGCTTAGCATGAGGGACTGATGGGAGATGCCATTCTGTAAATATGTTTCTCTTATTGGTTAATGAATAAAGCACTGTTGGCCAATAGGAAAGCAAGGTAGGCAGGAGTAGGAGACAAAGAGGATTCAGGGAGAGGTAGAGGGAAATTCAAAATGTAGGACCAAGAGAGCAGAGGTCCAGACCCTCTCTCCGGTACAATCAGACCATGTGGAAACACTTAGATGGATAGAAATGGGTTAATATTTAAGACAGAGCTACCCAATAAGAAACGCTAGTAACAGGCTATACTACAGCATCTCTGAGTGTTATTTGGGGCTGACATGGCTGTGGGACCAGGCTGGAGGGAAAACTACTCGTAGCAATGGACAAATGTAATTACTGACAAAATAAGACTTTTCTCTGAAAGTTGACTTCTTTCTTTGGTGCTCATTCTAAGGTCTAGTATGATAATACCTGGAGGTGTGCATTACAATGTGATTTAGAATCAAATGCATTCTCTGTTTTGATCATTTGCTTTTTTTAACCTAGGAGAAGTTTTTTGTATAGATAATTTTGTAAAGAAAAATATGAAATGTGATTAAAGTTGTTTAAAAATAGTTACAGAGCGGTGTAAAAATGATAAAAGTAGACAGTGGGTTGTATGCCATGCATAGAAAATATATTGATTTTAATGTTGTTGAAAGAATAAGCAATAGACTTTAAAATGGTGAAAGATCTTGTTGAGCTCAGTCCTTCGTTTGGAAAACAATGCACTATAATAAAGTTTTGTTTTCCAACCCTGTGTTTTTGAAGGCAGTATGAAGAAATTTCAACTTTATTACTTTTAAGTTTGAGAATTTCAAACATGAGTATACTATATTTGTACCATTTCATCTCCCCCCTTCTATGTCCTCTCACTCTCTCTCAACTCCGTGACCTCTTTTATATTATTTCATACACATAACTCCCTCACACATACACATTAGTGCTACCCTTATTTTATTCACTTCTTTAAGGCATTTCTGGCCACACTAATAGCTAATCCTAAGATGTTAGTGATTTAACACAGCAGCAGTTTCTCAGGCATAGAGACTCAAAATGGAATATAGAATCATAATGGATGTTTCTGGGCTGGAGAGATGGCCCAGTCACTAAAGTGCTGGGCCTGCAAGCTTGAAAACTTGAGTTGGATCTCTAGCTCCCACAGAAACAGACAGGCATAGTAGTGTGCTCTTGTAGTCCCTGACTGTGAACCTAACTAACTGGAGCTAACTGGCCAACCAGTCTAACCTAATCAGTGAGCTACATGCAAATGAGGAACCCCATTGCAAAGAAGGTGGGCAGTGGGTGACACATGAGGTTGAGCTCTAGCCTCCACACGTGGTGTACAGTAGCCTGGTATATGGAAATCCTTGAAGTGTCATTTCAGAGAGTATGGTTCAGTGAGAGGCCAGGAGGAACATTGGTAAAGATCCAGCTTGTCTATATGATGTGCAGTAATGTGGAAATAACTTTTTGAGACATTCCTCCATATATTCATCTTTAAAAATCTTAGCACAAATGACAAGTATTGTCTAGTTAGTCTTTAAAATGGACAAAAGTTTAAAAATAGAGATATTTATTAGCATATTATACATAAGGATTTCTATAGTCTCATAAGTAATATATTGAAGTTTATGGCTATTATGGTTGTTGGTGGAAGACAAGGATGCAAAGATTCAGTTATCAGATTTTAAGAATCTCTTATGGAAGTGGCTGTTTCTACACTAATAACAAAAGGGTATAGACCAAGAGAGCTCAATTTTCTGAAGGCTAACCATGAGTCAGATGCTTTTATGCTTTTATTTTTCTTAAAATTGTTACTGGCAATTCTGAGAACTATGCTTTCCATTATAATAGTATATTAAATGAATCTTGAGACTGCAGAAAACTCAAGGTCACATAAAATACGCTCCAATGGACCCTCACTAGAAGTGGAAGACGAGGGCTCCTTACAATCCTAAGTCAACATTGGACAGTAAGAGCAGATGGCGTAACCACACAGAAAACAGGAATAAATTTAGATACATTCATAAGAATATTGCATTGACAGGCTTTTTTTTTATTGGAAAAAAATCTGTGTAAAGACATTTTGCGAGAAAGGATTTTCATGTACATTGAGATTATTAAATATGGAACTAGTAGAATGGTTGTGACTTAAAAATATTCAACTCAAAGACAAATTTGAGATTCTGGTAGAAGCAACTGGAAGCTGCTTGCTATAGTCACATCTGTTGCTTTTCGACAACACAGATGTTGTGGCCAAGAAATCATTGCCAAGTGAAGTGTTTATCCTTTGTGGTTTTTTCCTAGGAATTTTAAATTTTGGGTCGTATGTTTTGTTCTTTGATACGTTTTGAACTAACTTCTGTATATAATACAAGATAAAAGTTGAGCTTCATTTTTTATACATGGATATCTGGTTTTAAATGACTACATATGCAAAGGAAGAGACACAGAAGTTCTGGGTGTGTTAACGGTCTTTACAGTAGTTTTATTGGTGTAGTGCTTTTCCTTTTGTATTTGGTTTCATATAGGAAGAATGTTTAGAGACAGGGTCTTGCTCTGTGGTCATGGCACTCCTAGTATTCTGTGAAGCATAGGGTGGCCTTGAATTCATAGTAGTCTTTCCTTAGTACTGGGGTTACAGGCATATGTCACCATAGCACCCAGGTGCTGGGATTACAGGCATACATCACCAGTCTGTGATGCTTACATTTTTCGTGTATGTTTCTATATGAGCTATTAAAAAAAATGCAACTTTAGCAGTTTTTTTTTTTTTTAAATAATGCCTTTTCCTGAAACTCTTCCACTGTCCCTAACTTCTCTTAGAAACTGTTTAGAGTGATATAACTAATAAGCATTGTTTTAAAAAATAAACTAAATTCTTTGCTCCTTCTCACTTTTTCCCTCTGGATATTAGTTATTAGTATACAGCATAGTAAAAGAGCAAGTAATTGAAAAGAATGTTGCTGCTTTTAAAAGCACTTTAAAATCATCCAGGTGGGGCTCCAGAAATATTGAGACCTCTAACTATAGTTTTGTGTACCTTCAGGACTTCAAAAAGCAACCAAAGTAAAAAGAAAGGACCACGTACTCCTAGTCCACCTCCTCCTATACTAGAAGATATCATTTTGGGGAAAAAATACAAAGAAAAGTATAAAGTGAAAGACAGGATAGAAGAAAAACCAAGAGATGGAAAGGATAGAGGACGGGATTTTGAAAGACAAAGAGAAAAAAGAGACAAGCCAAGGTAAGTAGTGTATTGTTTAGTCAATATTTATGTGAAACCAAGACTCCTGACTGTGCAGAAACTGTGGGTCATAGTTGGATGGCTTTTTAAAATTATTGTTGTTTTCAATCATGTGTATTATAGTTACTAGTTTCTACAATGAGTTATAATTTAATGTCAAATTAATTTTGGTGTATTTACTTTAAGTGAAAGTTGACAATGATAACCATGTTAGATGTATAAAGTTGCATGTGTATAAAGATGGCAATGTGAGACAGATCTCCAGAATGTCATTCTGTACATCTGAAACTGCATTCATCACACAGTTCTCTCCCACACATCATTTTTTTTTTATTTTTTCAATATTTATTTTGGGGATCATAGTATAATTATATCATTTCTCCCTATTCTTTTCTTTCTCCAAATCCTCCCATGACTTTTTCTTGCTCTCTTTAAAATTCATGTCCTCGATGGGCGTTGGTGGCTCACACGTTTAATCCCAGCACTGGGGAGGCAGAGGCAGAGGCAGGTGGATCTCTATGAGTTTGAGGCCAGCCTGGTCTATAGGGCTAGTTCCAGGACAGACTCCAAAGCTACAGAGAAACCCTGTCTTTAAAAAAAAAAAAAAAAAAAAAAAAAAAATATGCCCTCTTTTTCTTTGATACTTGTGCATGCAATACAACCTTCTAAGTCTGTATAATGTTACTTTTCATGAGCTCACTCCTGTGATGGGGAATGTCCTTTTGTGTGCTGTGACAAGATGCCACTACACCCCTGTCCGTGTTAGCATGTCTCTTGGTATCTTCCTTGTTCAGGTCATATTTAGACAGTCATGTTAATGAGACTTTATGTGCATAACTTACGACATTTCTAGGGGATAGAGTCTCACAGCAAACTCCATCATCTTCTGGCTCTTAAAACTTCCACTCCTCCTGCACTGGTCCTGAGCCTTAGATACAGGAATTGTGTTGTTAATGTATCTGTTGGGCCTGGGCTCTGCAACTCTGCATTTTGATTGGTTGTGGTCTTCTGTCATTACAAACCCTTTCTCTCTCTGTTACACTTGTGGGTATACTGACAAATATTTAGAATACAGTAACTCTGGTTTAGTAAAGTGACAATTACAGTTTCCAAGATTTTTCCTAGAGCTTTTGTTTGCACTTGACTCCTAAATCACATATCTTTAAAAGGTAATTTTATAGCATTGTGAATTAAAATTTATCCTGGGTTATTACCTCTATTTCCAGCTTTTTGAGGATTTCCCTGGCTGGAATTGAAAACTTTACACAAGTTTCTTGGTTTTGCTCCTAGGTCTTCCTCCCCAGGACAGCACCATTCTCCTCTGTCTTCTAGACATCATTCATCCTCCTCACAGTCAGGGTCATCGATTCAGAGACACTCTCCTTCTCCTCGTCGGAAAAGGACTCCTTCCCCATCCTACCAGCGGACGTTAACTCCTTCTTTAAGACGTTCTGCCTCTCCTTATCCAACACATTGTCTGTCATCTCCTCAGAGAAAGCAGAGTCCTCCAAGACATCGCTCTCCGATGCGAGAGAAAGGGAGGCATGATCATGAACGTACTTCACAGTCACATGACCGGCGTCATGAAAGGAGGGAAGGTATACTCTGTGCTTGAGCTTTTTGTTCTTAAAGAGCTCTTATACTTTATTTTAAAATTGTATCCCATATTCATCATCACATAAGGAATAGAAGTGGGTTTGTTGTGTTGAGTCTTCTGTAACAATGCAGACTGAGTCAGTAGCCAAAGCTTAGACACAGAAATGTGTAAAATATTAAGTATGCACAAGTAGGCACTTAGAGGGATGGAAGTTTAATGAGTACTTTTGGCCATTGGAGTGTTAATGTATTATCTTCTACTTTACGTTTTGTTTTTGTATTTTTTAAACAAGGAGAAAAGTGAGGTGGGGACTCCAGTGGTAGAACACTTGCCTAGTATTTGTGAGACCATAAGGTTTAGTCCTCAGCACCACAGAACAGACAGACAAAACAGACAACCGCAAGCAAGCTCAAAGGAAGGAAAGCAGCAGATAATTGATCTAAGTTTAATAGCTCTGGGAAGGTGTGATAAAGGAGGGAGGGCTGGGGAAGCTCCCACAAGATCGGTGCAGTTAACTCCTGGAATCTCTAGGGTTGGGAGTATAGCCCAGGGGTGAGAGTCCTTCCTGTGTGTCAATCAGTCCTAAGCTTGATTCCCAGCAGCCGGTAAGAGAAGTCTTCTTTCCGGATCCCTGAAATTAAAATTCAGGCTGATGTGCTCTGCCAGTTCAGGCTGAATGAGGTCTAGAATAATAGCCTTCATCTCTTTGCATGCTTTGTGTATTGTTCTGTCTGCATGCATACATCTTCACCTGTGTGTGCACATCATGTGCAGTTGGGTGTGCATGTGTGAACATGGAGGCCAGAGTGCATGTCTGTCGGGCATCTTCCTTATTACCCTCTGTCTTCTTTTGAGACCCTCTCTGAACCTCAGCTCACCAAGTAGTCTAGACAGCCCCAGGGATCCTCTTGTCTTCACCTCCCATCACCAAGATTACAGGCATGTGCCACCACCTCTGGTTTAATGTTGACATTTACCCTTATTCTCTCTTTTTCTGTTTAAAACACAAATCTCTTTTTGTAATGCAATCTTAAAAGGTGTGTGTGAAATGTATCATCTAGTTCCCTGAAATAGTAAACAGAATTAGAGTTGTTTCCTAAACTGTTAACAGAAACTCGAGGCAAAAGGGATAGAGAAAAGGATGCCAGAGAAGACCGAGAATCTGAACACGACCACAGAGATGACAGAGAACCTCGAGACAGCCGAGACCGGAGAGATACTAGAGATCGCAGGGAACTGAGAGACTCCAGAGACATCCGGGACTCCAGAGAGTTGAGGGACTATGGCAGAGATACCAAGGAGAGCCGTGATCCCAGAGATTCCCGGTCAGCTCGGGATGTGCATGACTACAGAGACCGTGAGGCTCGGGATATCCGTGAAACTCGGGATGTTCGGGATGTTCGGGAAGTTCGGGAAGCTCGGGATGCTCGGGAAGCTCGGGATGCTCGTGACGCTCGTGACTCACGGGACGCTCGCGATGCACGCGATGCACGGGATGTTCGCGACGTTCGGGATGGTCACCGGAAGGAGGATATATACCAGGAAGAAGCCCGCAGTTACAGCAGAAACCACCTGAGAGAGGAGAGCTCTCGAGTTGAGCTAAGGAATGATTCTAGAAATGAGTCTCGAAGTGAAATTAGAAATGACCGGATGGGCAGAAGTAGGGGGAGAGGTCCAGAATTGCCTGAAAAGGGTAAGGTTTTTGGCATGTTAATGAATTGTATCTTGAGTATTCATATAGAAAGCATTAAATATCTAATGTTGCTTTTCTAAATGCCTTATTATGTATTTATTGTTAGTGTTTTATGAGAGTAATTTGCAGTCAGTTGAATGTGGTGATAGTTATGATTTATTAAAGTTTGCCTGATGGATTCAGAAAGCAAAGCCAGCCTCAAGGTATAGAGATCAGGCAGTGGAGACAGACACCTTTAATCCCAGGGCTCAGGATTAAGAGGTAGATGAATCTGCTAGTTGAAGGCCACACTGACTATAGGAAATCCATCCAGTCCTAAAAGAAACAGCTAACACAAAGGTGATCTCAACACCTGGACCACAGGCCTTTAATCCCATCATTAGGAAAGTATATAAGCCAGGAACAAGGTCTCAGAGCTGGCATTCAGTCTGAGCGTTAAGTCTCTAGCCACCTTGAGGAGAATATAACAGTCTGAGTGAATCTGAGGAGCAGTGAAGTCCGGAACAGTCTGAGAGGATCACCCCTTTGATCTGAGCTGAGGTAGAGGTAAGAGCTAGTGACCGGCTGCTTTGCTTTTCTGATCTTCGCCTTGAAGCTTGAACCCCAATACCAGTCTCTGGGTCTTTTATTTCTTGTGTTACAGTTGAATTCCATATTGGAATTACCAACTTGAGTGGGAAAACCTTACTACTAACTTAAATGGAGTTGGGTGAGTCAAGCCCACTCTATTGACTAATGTAAAATAAATACTATGAAAATTGATACAAATACAACAGAATCGCAAGGTTATTTGTAATAAACTAGTATTGCTTATGTGATCAAATGATCATTCAAGTGGAGTTAAAATAATGTATTTTCAAAATTGATGTCAAAATAATTGATTTATGTGTTTATTACTTGCTTCAAACCTTTTTTTGTTTGTTTGTTGGTTGGTTGGTTGGTTGGTTGGTTGGTTGGTTGGTTGGTTGGTTTGCTTTTGAGACAGGGTTTCTCTATAGCTTTGGAGCCTGTCCTGGAATTTGCTCTTTAGACCAGGCTGGACTTAAATTCACAGAGCTCTGCCTGCCTCTGCCTCCCAAGAGCTGGGGTTAAAGGCATGCACCACCACTGTCCAGCAAATAACTGTGAAATATTTTTGACTGTCTCCAAACTACTGAGATTTAATTAGTTTGGCCTCTTTCTTCTTCCCTTCCTCAATCCTCTTCCCAAGCACTACAGACTCCCATCTCTCCTGGTGGCTTCTGCTCTAGGCCTGTTGGGTAGACTCACAATCAAGCGTGAAGGTCTTTTGGCTTCTCTATAATTGTCTTGGCTATTGTTTTAATTTTCTGTTTGTTATGGTATGGATATATAGCCTAAGGTGACCTTGAACTTGAGATCTTCCTTGCCCCTTTTTCTCCAGTATTGGAAGTGTAGACATGTACCACTATGCCTAGCCTCTTGGCTTTTCTTCCTTTACTTTTTTTGTGTAAATATTAGAAAACTTTGCAACATCATGAAAAGTTGTTGAATTTTTATTTAAAATATATTTAGCATGTCAATTCATACCTTTTCCCATTAAGATTTTATGCATATTTAAATTTTAAAAATCACAGCTGGGCAGTGGTGGTGTACACCTTTAATCCCAGCACTTGGGAGGCAGAAGCAGGAGGATCTCTGTGAGTTTGAGACCAGCCTGGTCTACAGAGTGATTTCCGGGACAGTTAGGGCTACACAGAGAAACCCTGCCTGGAAAAACCTGAATAAATAAATACTAAAAATCTACTTTGAAGGAATCAAGGATTCATAGGATATTACCCTGAAATGAAA
The DNA here is from genome assembly GCF_943737965.1 of Phodopus roborovskii. Lineage (NCBI taxonomy): Eukaryota > Metazoa > Chordata > Mammalia > Rodentia > Cricetidae > Phodopus > Phodopus roborovskii. Next base: position 38,906,830 of record NW_026126511.1, on the reverse strand, counting down.
GGGAAGCGTCTGTGCACGGTCTTTGCCAGTGTTCACATCTTAACATAACATCAAGAGAAGAAACTATCATGGCCACAGAGCCTGTGTGCATGTGCGAGTGTGTACATACTGTCACATGAGTGGTCAGTCATACCGCCTTCTAAGAAGGTTAATCGTTACTCTGCTGAGGGAGAGTGCCATATGTTACTCCTTTGTAACCACACCCATCCCTTCCCCATCCTGGACTCCTAGTAACCTCTAACGGGTCTCTTGGTTCATGAATGCATTTTGTCAACGCTGGCTTTTTTCTTCACCTAGCACAGTCTTCTTAGGGTACACCCAATTTGTTGCCAGTCTTCTTTCTTCTGACAAAGTGTGATAGTATGGTAGATGTACATTGTTTGTTTAACCCTTTGCTGCTGAGAGAAGGTCAGGTACCTTCCAGTTTAGTGACTGTCATCAGTTACATTACTGGGAACAATGAACATGTACTTTTTCACATCTTCCTTGTTGGGTTTTTGTTTTGTTTTGAGGCTTGGGTCTCACTGTGCTGGGTTTGATCTCCTGCTTCTCCTGCCTCATCATCTCAGGTGCTGGGATTGTAGGATTGTTCAACCATATCTTTTAATAAAGTTTAGCTACTACTTCATGTTGTCAAATTGCCTTGGTTCTATATTAGAATATTTTCACAATAAATGTACAATTAAAGTAATAACATATGTTCCCATTTTTTCAGTTTTTATGCTGTGTCTATATTAAGTATGAAGAAGGGTTTTTTTGTTGTTGTTGTTGCTGCTGCTGTTTTGTTTTAACTGTTTTTGGCGTTAGTTTAAGTCAGTCTTACAGCTTTATGTTCCTATCAGATGACTTCCTTACAGATAGGACAAACTATGGCTTAGCTTACTGTGGGGTACTCAGCCCTTAGATTGGGTTCTCTGGCCCACATAGGGTTTTGTTGTTGTTGTTTTGGTTTCTTTGACAGTGTTTACAACATTTTAGAATTTAAGAAAAATTTAAAACTTCATACTGCTTTTAGGAAAGGTTGTGTCTGATATACTTGTTGCACCAAAATGTTTCTGTTAAATATTTTTGAACATCCTTTTGTGTAGGAAGTCGAGGCACAAGAAGTTCCCAAATGGATAGCCACAGTAGCAGCGGCAACTACCACGACAGCTGGGAAACTCGCAGCAGCTACCCTGAGAGAGACAGATACCCTGAGAGAGACACTCGAGATCAAGTCAGGGATTCTTCCTTTGAGAGAAGGCATGGAGAAAGAGACCGCCGAGACAACCGAGAACGAGGTTGGTCAGATGGCGCTATAGCCTTTCGTGCTCAACAGCTGGGGGAATTGTTCTTCAAACTGATAGGTCACTGTTAACAGAAATATGGTTCAGGTAACATATTTGAAGTTATTCACATAATATTTGTGTGGTACAAAAGTGGTTATGTAACTAGCTACCAGCACCTTAATAAGCAAATCTGAAGAGCTGGGGTTGCCTTATTGCATATGGTAAGTAGCTTTTTAAAGAATGTAGATTATTATGTATCATTATCAGTTAAACCCCTGTAGCCAAAGGTCCTGGCTACTCAATAATTAGCTGTTGTCAGTAATTTACAGAGTATCAGAGATCAGCTAAAGGTGGGGGGGATGAGAGAAGGGGGGTGTTGAAAAAGGGGGCTATGGTGGTGATAGGGCTGAGGATCATTGAGGACATGATGTTGATATTCTGTCCTGAGAAGCTATACTTGGTGCAGCTAACTTCTGTTGTACATCTTATAGAAGTTTCCTCATGCTCTATGAGATGACCTTTAAATCAGTTTTGAAGCAGAATTACTGGAAGTGCATAAGGATTGGATGCAGAACAGTCTGTGAGACACTCTTCTTACTTTAGAGAGCTTATTAAACATCAAGGAAAGGTATTTATGCAGAGATGTAAAGGCAAGAGAAGCACCTAGCTTTTCAACGTGATGAACAGATTCTATTGAGAGTAAAGAGCAGGAACAAATTCCCTGAAATGGGAAATGCTAATCTAGCATGTCCCAGAGTATGAAAGAAAACTGGTGTGGCTGTAGTATGGTGAGCAGGAGGAAGCGCAAGAGAGGCTGAGGGTGGGCGTGTGCCCAGGGATATCTTGTCCTCGCTTTCACAGTCTGAGTACAGTACACACAGACAGCTGAGATGGGGGATTGCCAGGACTGTGTAAAGTTCTGTTAGGCAAAGGAACAATCTGTGGAATGTCAAGAAAGCTGCCTCAAGTCAAGCGGTATTGCCAGTGTTGGCACAGAGAAAGTGTAAGCTTGCTGCAGGGAGCAGTGGGAGCGTGTGGAATTGGCACTGGTGGCACGCACCAGTTCTACACTTTCCCACTGTGCTACTTGTCTGCTCCCAAGTAGCAAGCATGAAGCTAAGGGCTTGCAGTATGGGCTCCTGAAATTGGTAGCAGAGCCGCTGGAGGAAAAGACTAAAAAGGGACTATAGCACAGCTATGCATAACCACCAGGCCAGACTGGAATGGTCTAATTCCATTGCTTGTTACTGCCTTTAAGCATGTGGGTCTGGGTCTTCATGAGAAACATTGTGCATCTATCATGTCAGGGAACTGAAGACAAAGGTACTGACCACTTAGACTGTTGATGATGTCATCGCCTGCATTCATGTAGCAACTGTAGAGATGGGGCTGTAGAGAAGGAGGTGTTAGAATGAAGTGGGTACACCTGTGTAGACTGGGAAGCAGGTGAAGCAGCACACCTTTGAAAAGTACACTTTAGGGGAACAATAGAAAGGTAACAGTTTAGTGTGCTACTGTGGCACTTGTAAGTTTTTAAGAATGGAAGTTTTGGCTGGTATCATGAAGGTTTCATCTGCCAAGAAGTGACGGACACTCAGGTGCTGCTGCATCTGAGGTCACAGGTGGCAACTGCTGGGAATTGCCGTATCGGGTGCTTTGTTGTTGTTTTTTAGGTTATTTCATAATGAAGAATTTGTTTATAGTCACTCAACCAGAAATTCCCCCTGAATATGGGTCTGCTGGGAAAAAAAGTTGTAGTGGATTTCAGCAGAAGTAAATAGGAATGAGAAAAAGCAGACTTTTGGTTTTGATATTTCTGATTAACTCTGGCAAAGGTACCAGAATCATTTCCATAGAAATAACAGTAGAGAGACCAAGTAGGATTTCATTGTGTTTGAGCTTTAAAAGTCTGTGAACTTTTGAAAGCTACCTAGAGACTCTTAAGGAGTAAATGTAGACAAACCTTATTTATTTATTTATCTATTTATCCCCCCCCTCCTTTTTTTTTTTTTTTTTTTTTTGTCCTGTCAAGGGTATGGCAAATTCACATTTCTGTATTGAACCTAGAAATATTCTAAAATTATCTGCTTAATAGACTTTCTAGTTGCCAGTCTGTAGAACATACGAACATACTGAGGCATGATTTATTGATTAACCAGCCAGTAGGCATTACTATATGAGAGTAGTCCCTTAGATTACTATTTGCTGTTAAAAGTGGCTATCTCTTTGGAGCCGTGACCCAGACTGGTTTCCTGTTCAGCCAGGCATTTGAGCAACATGTATTCAGTTTCTCTGTTCATGGGGTTTGTGTGAAGACTAGATCTGGGAGTGAGGGAGGGAGAAATACATAAGAGGCAATGAGTCAGTCATTTTAAATACATCAATAGTATGGAATTTTGTAAATTTGATTATTTTGAGTTGGGGGCATCACCACCCTTAGTTCTAGCTTATTCAAAATTAATATTACAACCACAAGTTTTAAACATCGGTTTGTCTTTATTTTCTCAGGTGATAGCTGTACTTTGGGGTGTGTATAATTGGGGCTGAAATTAGAGATGCCTATGTTCTGCACCTCCCGCTGCCCCTGTCATTGGCCAGCAGTGTTCTCTCTGCTGGGGGACAGAGCAGACTCGTGGTAGTCAGCAGACAGGGCAGGGAACATGGGGTAAGATCAAAGTTGGATCAGTACAGGGTGGGGTTGAGGGGAAGCAGAAAGCAGGGTCACTAGAGGGCAAATGAAAATCGTGTTTAAGAAAATAGTGTGTAAAGGTTGAGTTTTTAACATTAAAAGTTCAATTTTGTTGTTGCTATAATTTGTTGCTACTATGACCTGGCACTCTGTACTCAGATAAGAATTAAGACTTACTTGTAGGTTATATGACAGATCAATCATTGAAAAACTTGATTTTTATTGTAGATCAAAGACCGAGCTCACCTCTTCGACATCAGGGAAGGAGTGAGGAGCTTGAGCGCGATGAGCGAAGAGAAGAGCGGAGAGTAGACAGATTGGATGAGAGAAGAGATGAACGGGTTAGAGACAGAGACAGGGACCGAGAGCGAGAACGGGAGCGCGAGAGAGAGCGGGAACGAGATCGAGAGCGAGAGAAAGAAAGAGAACGAGAACTAGAAAGAGAGCGAGCTAGAGAGCGGGAGAGGGAGAGAGAAAAAGAGAGGGAGAGGGAGCGAGAACGAGAGAGAGATCAGAGGGATCGTGACCACGATCGAGAGCGAGAAAGAGAGAGGGAGCGCGAGAGGGAAAAAGAACGGGAACGGGAGAGAGAAGAGAGAGAGAGGGAAAGAGAACGGGAACGGGAGAGAGAGCGGGAGCGGGAGCGAGAAAGGGCAAGAGAGAGAGAGAAAGAACGGGAGCGGCAAAGAGAATGGGAAGACAAAGACAAGGGCCGCGATGACCGCAGGGAGAAGCGCGAGGACATCCGAGACGACCGGACCCTCAGAGACGGCCACGAGGACAGGAAGTCCAAGTAAGGAGGGCGGGGCCCTCAGTGTCCGTAGAGTCCCGTGTTCCGCCCGTGCCTGCTGCTGCACCGCAGCTCCACATGCAGTCCTGCAGTCGCTTCATGTGTATGCACTGCATGCACATTCCGTACTTGTATTTATTTGGTGTTTTAATAGTTCTGAATTCTATTTGTGGATGCCAGGGCTATATTTTTCCACATTTGTCTATTTCTGTTCTCTGACCCTCTCTCTACATTAAGAATAATGAATGCAAACTTCAGATGTTGTAGGCAAATGTACATTTCTCTTTAATTTTGTCTCTTAAGATAAAAAATTTTAAGTCTTATGTTTCATGCTTTGATGAATTTTTTTTCATGTATCTACTGTCTTATAGTAGCAATTTTTTTCTGATTTCATATCTAACCAACTCAAAAATTGAACATACAAAGTTAGAAAAGATGCTACCTATAACTAAAAATAGTTAAATGAGACTAATAACTTCTTTTTTTCATTGATTTCTCATTTCAATGTGCTGGTCTTATCTAGAACTTAAACAAAAAGCAAACATTCTTCTATGTAGGATTGCTGAATTGCCTACCATAGTGTTTGTTTTATTCTGATTTCAGGTTTTCTTAAAAGTAATTTAAATGGTTTTTCTTGTGTTTTAAATTCTGCTTTATCAAATACATCAGCTACCCCTTGCTGTGTTAACAGTTTACCCCAAAAGTGAGCAGGTGCTTTCTCTTGGTTGTCACCTGGGCTCAGCAGAGTGTCTTCTGCTGGTGTCACTCAGCACTGCGAATGCATCTGCTCTTGACTTGAAAGTTCACCAAGGCCTGGAGGGCCCACAGTAGCAGGTCTAGCAATCCTAGGGTCTCCTTTCTCCCCCACATGACCCATTGTAGCCTGCACTAGCACAGGCTTGAAACCCCAAGCCCTTTGTCCTCTCCATACCCATATAGCGTGACTTATATTCCATTTTCTTGTGTATAATGTAGTTTGAGCCAACACAGACGTAAACACAGGGAAACAGGCCAACTCTTGGTAGAAGAAGCTTTGCACAGTGACTTGCCTGCGTTGGGTCCTGTGAGTTGTCATGCTGTTCCTGAGACTGCCCCTGTTCTCATGTTCACTCGTGTGAAAGGAGCTGTTCTTCTTTCTCAGCTTTTGACCCTGGTATCTAAGTGTTAGCTCTTAAAGAGTTAGAATTTAATGGAAAAAAGGTCAGAGTTTATGCATGAGCATATAAGAACACACGAGGATAGTTTACCTAAGGTGCTTAAGCTCCTACTCAGTTAAAGTTTAGTTACAAAAACAAGTACAGTAAGTATGTGAATTATCTCTTGATTTGTCATTAAGCAAGTGATTTAATTATATGAAAATAAGGGAACAGTGTGCCCTCTTGGTGTTGGACTTTTATAACTGATATAATTCCCTTTAGCCTCATGAAAAGGGCTTTTGGTCTTTCTCCCATTTCAGGTGAGAGAACTTAAGATTTGGGGACCTCAAGGAACTTACTTAGGTTCCATGAAAGTAATGTGGCTATAAGTCAAACTCACAGCTTTTTTAACTTCCAAAGTAATTCCAGATTTGTCAAGTTGTATTGTAGAATACATTGTTGTATTGATTTTTCTGCTTGTAACATTTAGACCTGGCAAGCTTCCCTTGAGTGTCTCATGTGTGTGGTGAGAGAAATGTCCCTGTGGATTTTTAACTCAGTTTTACATTTTAGCAAATGAAGTAAAAGAAATTTTAATAACCGCACATGCCCTTTGTGGGTACAGCTCTGACAGCTGCCCTCCTGAGGTTGTACCTCTACTTGAGTGAAGAAATGCCAGTAAAGAGCAGAGTGTAGAACTCTTTCTTCCTATGTGGGACTTTATAACTTGTATTTCTCCAAATTTAGGAAACGCTATAGAAATGAAGGGAGTCCCAGCCCCCGGCAGTCCCCTAAGCGCCGGCGGGAGCATTCTCCGGACAGTGACGCCTACCACAGTGGGGATGACAAAAGTGAGTGCCTGTTTGCTGTCTGCGCATGCTCGTTGTAGGTGTGAGCCCATCCTTTGACATTAATTGCAACTGATGAGTCGAGCTTTTGAAAAATGCCCCTTTCCTATGCTGCTAAATGTTTCCTGGTGTGAGCTAAGAGTGTCAGGAATCCATTTTACACAAGGCCACTATGTTTTCCTTATTTCGGTTGTTAGAGATGGGGTTTTATTTTTATTGCCATTTTGAAGGTTTTGAAAAGAAAAGTGAGTTTGTAGTTTAAATGTGATGTTCTGTTTACTGACCTAATAGAGATATGACTGCTTTTATTTTTTTATATAGATGAAAAACATAGACTCTTGAGCCAGGTTGTACGACCACAAGACTCTCGTTCTCTCAGCCCATCTCACCTCACAGAAGACAGGCAGAGTAGATGGAAAGAGGAGGATCGTAAATCAGAAAGAAAAGAGAGTTCAAGGCGCTATGAAGAGCAAGAACTCAAAGACAGGATTTCTTCTGGCGATAGGCAAAGAGAGCAAGCTGAAAGCATGGAGAGCTCAAGAGTGCGTACACAAGACCTGGTTAGCCACCGCCAGCCTGAGGACCGAGACCGAGACCGAGACGGCTCTGATCGAGCCCATGATGAAAAGAAAAAAGCAAAAGCTCCAAAGAAGCCTATTAAGAAAAAAAAGGAGGAGGATGGGCTAGAAAGGGGTAGCCTTGAGACATCCGAAGATACTCAAGTGTTTTCACCAAAAAAAGGGCAGAAGAAGAAAAGCATTGAGAAAAAGCGTAAAAGATCCAAAGGTGACTCTGATGTCTCTGATGAAGAGGTGGCCCCGCAGAGCAAGAAGAAGAGAGGTCCACGCACGCCCCCTCTGGCCGTCAAGGAGGAACTGATTGACATCTCCACCGATAAGGATGGCATGCTCGAGGATCCATTGAAGAAGGAAGATACAGCCTTTAGTGACTGGTCGGATGAGGACGTGCCTGAGCGCACAGAGGGCATGGACCCTGAACACTCCGTAGCCACTGCCACTCCTGGCAGCACCCCTCCCCCTCTGTCCTCTCTTCTCCCTCCCCCGCCTCCTGTGGCTGCTGCCAGTACTTCAGCCACTGCTCTTGCCTCCTCAGCTGCTGCCGCCGCCACCTCTGCCATTGTTCCCAGCTCTGCCAACACCTCCAATGCCAGTGCCTCTGAGGACTCACATAGAAAATGCCACAGGACACGAGCGGAGAAAGCAGAAGCCCCTCATGTGACCCTAGAAGACACACCACATCGAAAGCTGCTGGATCAAAAGAGGAGCAGCAGCCTTGGAAGCAATCGAAGTCACCGTAGCCACACCTCTGGCCGCCTGCGCTCCCCATCTAATGATTCTGCCCATCGAAGTGGGGATGACCAGGGTAGTCGAAAGCGAGTGCTGCATAGTGGCTCCAGAGACAGAGAGAAAACAAAAAGCCTGGAACTCACGGGGGAGAGAAAATCTAGGATTGATCAGTTAAAGCGTGGAGAACCGAGTCGAAGTACTTCTTCAGGTAATAAAGTTAATGTTTTCTGTGGTAGTGTATTGCATCCAAATTATAACTCTAAAGCAGTGGCAAACTAGTTATTTTACGTGCTGCCTGAAATTGCATGGAAGTTCAAAACAGATCAAAAACTTCAAACCATTTCATTAAAAATTTCCTCTGTGGCCCTTCAATACCTGTAATGAAGTATGCGCAGTGAAGTGTTAGTCAGGACAGGATCTTAGTGACGTGTTTTATGAAGTGAGCTTATGTATTTTATAATAGCTCGTTCTCCCTCCTGAAGCCAGAACTATTTTTCCACCATAGAAAGTAAGATAGGGAAGAGATCAAAGACAAGAGCCGTATTAGTGCCTGGTCTTCTGTATTGGTGTTTTGGTGTTTTGGTCTATAGTGAATAAAAACTTATAAGTGAAACTTAATTAGTACTTTAATTGAGTCTTTGTATATATGGGATTACAGAATCTAGAAATACAGAGTATATAAACAACATCAAAAACATATTCCCAGCACTCAGGAGGCAGAGGCAGGTGGATGTCTATGAGTTCAAGGCCAGTCTGGTCTGCAGAGCAAGTTCCAGGACAGGCTTCAAAGCCATAGAGAAACCTTGTCCCGAAAAGCCAAAAAAAAAAAAAAAAAAAAAAACCAAATATATATATATATATATATATATATATACATACACACATACATACATATACACACACACAGAGAGAGAGAGAGAGAGAGAGAGAATAGAGAAGTCATAAATGTAAGGGACTGTAAAATGAAGCATTCTGTTTCTTGTGTTAACTTTCATATGCATACTCACTTTAGATCGCCAGGATTCCAGAAGCCACAGCTCAAGAAGAAGCTCCCCTGAGTCGGATCGGCAGGTCCATTCAAGGTCTGGGTCATTTGACAGTCGAGACAGACTTCAGGAGAGAGATAGGTATGAGCATGACCGAGAGAGGGACCGGAGAGACCCGAGGCAGAGGGAATGGGACCGGGAAGCTGATAAAGAGTGGCCGCGAACCCGGGACCGAGATCGACTGCGGGAACGGGACAGAGAGCGAGACAAAAGGAGAGACTTGGACAGAGAGAGAGAGAGACTGACTGCCGAACCTGTGGACAGGGACAGAGACCGAGACAGAACTTTTGAGACTTCCCAGTCAGAATCTGTGAAACGCAGTGAAGCCAAACTGGAGAGTGAGCACGAAAGAGACCTGGATGGCAGTTCCCGGGACTCGGTAGCCATGGACAAAGAAAGAATGGATAGAGACCTGGGTTCTGTGCAGGGCTTTGAAGATGTGAGTAGAGCTGAGAGAACAGAGAGTCTGGAAGGTGAGAGCGTCGCTCTTCTCTCTTGTGTTGCCCGCTCCTTTCCCAGTTCCCTACAGGGCCGTGCTCTCCTTTGACGTCGTCCGTGATTAAGTAGATGAAGTGACTCCATTCTGTTATGGTGGAAGTAGATGAATAAGGAAGGCCCGTGAGAGTAGAAGTATATCCATTTCAGTAATGTTGTAAAAGCCCTCAATGAAATAAAGAAGTAATGATTGAAGTAAAAGGTAGGGAGCAGAGCATTAAAAGATAGAACAGGCACTTCTGTTGCTGCCTAAAAATTTAAAAATAGAACTGATAGCTCACTTAAGTGCATTACCTGTAGCTTTGAACATCACATCTTTTTCTTACACATAAAAAAAAAAAAAAAAAAAAATCAGCTGAGCATGATGGCTCATACCTATAGGCCTGTCTCCAGGTAGGGTGAGGCAGGACAATCAGGTTCCAGGTCAGCCTGGCCTACATAGCAAGACCTTGTCTAAACATGTGACAGAAATAGAAGTGAGTAATTAAATAGCTTTTAGTGGTCCCTCTTTATCAGGGCAGTTAAAAATGAACGTGTCGTAACATCACTCCACACACTCTTTGATGGTAGATTGACTATAGAAGCCTGATGCTGCTCCCTTTCTTCCAGTAAGAACACAGGGCCTTACCAGCCATTTGGCCCAGTCGGAGCCAGTCAAGTCCTCTCCTCTCTACCCTTCATTCCACTGTGCCAGACAAACTGACTCTTTTAGAGAGTAGGGATAGTGACTTCAGTAAAAAGAAAGTTATTACGATCAGTTCAGTTTGTTGCATGCAGTTCAAGTAAATCCAGTGTAGTTATGCAGAAAGTCTAAACTAAACCTCCTTTAAAACCATGACTAATGATTTCATGTTATTTATACTCAAAACTGAGGTGAAATGTAGTAGGAAGAAAGCTAAGGTAGAAATGTCGTTAAGTCGTGTGTGTGTGTGTGTGTGTGTGTGTGTGTGTGTGTGTGTGTGTGTGTGTTATTGAGCTATCTAATCAGATAGCCAAGAAATGTAAACAGTCACTTTTTAAGTCACTGCATTTTACTGTAGGCTAAATGTTGTCCTGCAGCAATTCAGTAACAATAAAATGTTGTTCATGTACTCATCCCCAGGCCATAGACAAACTGACACAGGTGTTTCCAGTCTCTCACCTTTTCATCCTTCCTTTTCCCTGTTACCATCTCTTTCTTACTCAGATCAAAACCGTATTATATTACTTGCTTTCTGGAGTTTTCTGTACAAGCAGCTGCTCTGTGAGTTTTCACTGTGCTGTGTGTCTTGTGTAAGCATCCTTGCTCTGTATAGAATGTCTTCCCCATGTCTTCTTCCCCATACCCTCCTTTGTCATCAGGACTGTATCAGGACATGCTGTGCTGCCGATACTCTGCCTGTGTGCTTCTCCACATAGTATCCCTGCCTGGATTCTGTGTAGTCCAGGTTAACAAGGGATGGCTTCTGAAAATTCTTTGAAAATTCTGTCTCCCCAGGACTCTCCAGTTTCACAGTCAGGATTTACATCATTGTTCTGACTTAACCTTTCTTTTCAAATCCCTGTTTTGTTTTGTTTTGATTTTTGTTTGTTTGTTTGTTTGTAGAAAGGTTGTTGTTAAGTCTGACTCGACTATTTTCTTATTTAACAAAAGCATCTATCTCAGCTTTCATCACATTAAATTTTCATCTCAATTTTGAGTTTCAGTAGCATCAGGTCACAGGTTATGGTTCTAATGACAGTCCAACCTTGGGGTGTAACTGAATATAATTGAACTAATCTTTATAATAGATCCTTTATAACTGGAGTCACTGTCTTCATCTTAAATATACCATTTCTTTACTGTGACAACAGATAGTACAGTATAAACATTTAGAAGTGAATCACTTGCTGTATCATGTAAATATTTCACTCAGTATAGAAAAAAGTGTGTTAGATAAATGTGAAAACTTAAACTCTAATATTATGTATTTTGGTTTTAGGAATATATTTATATGGTGATATTAGAGTTGTTACCTTGGAGATGTGTTGGTGGGGATATTGGGAGAGTATTATAGCATTTTATAGTAAAGAATAATCAGTAAACTGTTGTTGGGGGAGGAGGCTCTTCTGTGGAAGATTTGTGCAGAGGGCCACAGTGATGCAGCTTCCTAAGTTGCCCATGCTGGCATGGGCTTTTCCACAGTGCCCATGTGTGAGACCCACCAGTGCTTCTGTGGTGTGCTCAGCGGAGAGCAGCACCGAGTCCAGCACTAACTGGTGTGCCTATGGCCTGTGCCCCAGAGCACGTGCTGAGTATCACCATCAAAGGAGGCTTTGGTGGAGGTCTTCAGAAGGCCTTCACCATATACCAGGGGCTCAGAGACCAGCTGATGCAGTAGCAGTCTGGGGGCCATTGATTTCAGAGATAAAACGGGTGTTGGGGTGTGCCCAGAATTAGGGTGACCAAATGGGTTAATCTAGTCAAGATTTTCAAACTGAAAAAAATCTGAAATCAGCCCTGATGACCAATCAAGTTACATAGCATAAAACTGTAACTGACCAAGAAGGTGAAAACCCTGGGTTACACTTCTCCTGTTAGTAGCAGCTTCATTGCTCAGCACAGCCAAAGAGGGAAGTATTCTCACTGTATGCAAGCCCACTAAGGTGGTGTGCAGTGATGTCATAAACCAGCATGGGGTGTTATTACTGGGAATAATAGAGTACATATGGGGAGTTCTTCTAAAATGTAGGGAAAACTATTAGGGTGATTAGAAATATTTCATAGTCTCATACTTTTATGCTTCAGATGCATACCCATGAGCCTGTTGTTACCATTTGAAAACAAGGGTTATAAATCCATAAAATATGTAGCTTAGAAATAATTAAGCATATTTACAGTTTGGGGACCAGGTTTACAACTTGCTCAGCAGGAAATAAAAGCTTAGCCTAGGAACAGTTGAGGGGAAAAGTCAATAAAATAGCAAAATAGAATTTATACTACTGATGCCATCAAAAGCCCTTAGTGTATTATTAACAATATTCTTCCAGAAATTTCATTCAGTAAGGAAATGATAGCATTGAGACAGAGAAGCGGGAGCGAGGGGCAGGGAAATTAACAACTTTCACATCTGTACCTCCCTATTAGAAAGTTCATATTATGAGCTGAGTATCATAGATTTAAGATTCGTTGTTGTGAATTGCGAGATTTTAAAATGGGTTTATTTAGGTAAAATATTAGTGTACCTTTTTGAAGCTAGACTTTTCTGAATGTTTAAAAGTTATTGTTGGAAATTAACACACAAAAAAGAAGACATGAAATAAGAAGGGAACTTGCTGAAGAAGACCTCGAACAGAAAGGGCAGGGGAGGTAGGAAGCAGGGTGAAAATGGCATAAATTCAGTCTGTACATGTGTGAAACTGGCAGCTAATACAGTATACATACTCAACATTGCATCTGGTACTTTAATTGTGACCTTACAGGGTGTTTGGATACTGCTACTGTGTTTTTAATATGAAAAATATAACTAGTTAAATTTTACCTTTCAGGTTAAAATTATCAAATGCTTGCCAAAGAAATGTAGTTCTCTGGTTTAAAAAAAAAAAAAAAAAAGTTTTTTACATCCTTTGATTATGCCCAATAGTCTCTGCCTTTCAGCTCCACTATCACTCCCATTTATTTATTTGTTTATTGTTTGTTTATTTTATTTATTTATTTTGACATAAGCTTAAATTGTCTGTTTAGCAGGAGATGATGAGTCCAAGTTAGATGACGCACATTCATTGGGGTCTGGTGCTGGGGAAGGGTACGAGCCCATCAGTGACGATGAACTAGACGAAATTCTGGCCGGGGATGCAGAAAAGAGAGAAGACCCTCAGGAAGAGGAGAAGATGCCAGGTAATGCACTGCAGCGTCCACAGGAGAACTGGAGTGTGGGTGAATGTGTCTTTTGCTCTCTTCCATGCTCTAAGAAGCAGTGAGGGGGGTCACCTGGACTCTCAGGTCTTAATTAAGGGAAGCCATTGGAAAGAATAATTATAATGCATGCATCTGTATTCTTTCATCACTCTGCCTGTGAAAGAGTGTCCAAGGGAAAAGCAGAATTGGACCATTTCTTTTCCAGAGTTTAAGATTCTTATTAACTCACCCAGAACCTCACCAAATTCCAGCTGCTTGCCGGTGTCCAACATGGTAGGTGTGTGGTAGAGGATTTTACAAGTGTGGTGTCCTGAGCCAACTTTATAAAGAACTTTCAAAAACAGACAGTCTGTGTATTTGAACACAGTTGATAAGGTTCCTTTTCTGAAATGTGTCCATTCTGTGACTGTCCTTCCTGTGGTCCGTGCACTGCCCGGCTCGCTTGTGAGTGCTGTGAGGCAGTGCCCGTGACACCCAGGGAGCCACTGCCTCAGTCAGGCTCAGTGTGCAACTTCTCATTTGATTCTCTTTTGTTGTTTTTAATTTTCATGTAGCCCAAGCTGACTTCGAACCCCTTGTGTAGCTGAGGATGGTCTTGAGCTTCTGATTCTCCTGCCTCTACCTCCCCAAGCCCTGTGGCATTTGCTGCCACACTTGTTTATTTTTATTTTGGTGTTTTTATCACAGGTTTGGATATATAAAATATACTTCATTTGTCCTTATAGGTGCAATTTGTCACACCATTTCCAATAGCTTATTTGCTGTGTGCATAATATATCCACTGTATTACTCTTGTACATTCATTCATCCATTCATCCATTCATTCATTTGTTGGGGGTGGGCCGTATGTCACGGGATTTGTGTGGAGCTCAGAGGGACAACTCTTGAGAGTCGGTTCTTCCATGTGAGTTCCAGGAATCAGACTGAGGTGGCTTTGACTTCAGCCACATGTACCTGCTGAGTCGCCTCGCGAGCCTCAGGACAGCAGTTTCTTGGTGTAAAGTCCTGCTCTTCTTTTTTACAGACCCACTAGATGTGATAGATGTGGACTGGTCTGGACTTATGCCAAAGCATCCAAAAGAACCAAGAGAGCCTGGGGCAGCGCTCTTAAAGTTTACTCCCGGAGCTGTTCTTCTGCGGGTTGGGATTTCTAAAAAGTTGGCAGGTTCTGAGCTATTTGCGAAAGTGAAAGAAACATGTCAACAACTTCTAGAAAAGCCCAAAGGTAATTTCATTTTGCTTTACCTGTGTAACATGCTGTAACCACGAGTGTGCCCTTGGGAAAGGAGTCCGTTTGGTTGTCTTGTAGACCCTGAGCTCTAGGAACTATTTTAAGGAGTTATATTAGTTCTTAAATTCAAGAAAGGCTTAATTTTCTTGAAAAAAAAAAGTTGGAAAAGAAAATGAATTTCCTGTATCAAATATTTTTGAGGGCTGAAGGTTTAGCTCGATGCAGAGCATAAGCACAGGCACTGACTGGGCTGAACTCCGGCACTGCAGAAAAGAGAAGATGCCTTTTAACAGATGAGTTCGTGTCAGAATGCATAGAGGTCTGCTCAGGGCTAACAAAACTATTCATGAAATCAGTAGTTTGTTTCTAAGCCAAGTGTGGGTGACAAGCAGAGGATTGTACCCAAATGTGAATGTCTAGGTTGAGCCTTAGGTGTGGTGGGGAGAGTCCCTGACTGCTCCCGAGAGCACTCCACCCTCACCTAATCTCCCTCTGCTCTGTCACCACTGTCCCTTGTCTGCAGTGAGCAGCAGGCTGGTACTACAGGCAGGACGCTGGGATAGAATTGTGTCTGGACTGCTAGTGTTTTGTCAGAAAACACTTCATCTCAATTGTGGTTCACGTTGGTATAACTTTTGGCAAATCTGAACTTTTTAATTTATGGAGTCTGGTGTTTTGGGTTTGTTCTGTTGTTCTATAGCTTACTGACAGTTCTGTCAGTGAGAGGCTGAGAGGGTGCCTGAACACAGGGAGGGAGGCAGAAAGTGAAGACACCGTTCTTTAACAGTTTTATGTTAAGTCCCTAAAAGTTAAAAAAAAAAAAAAGTACTTGAGAGAGAAAAAAAGTTTTTAAAGTACCATAGTCCATGTCCTTTTGCCTGTCCCCATAATCAGTAAAGTTGTCAATTTTAATACTACTACTAAGTTGTAGCTGAACACTTTGTAATCTGAAAAGTGCCCGGGGCTTCTTGGCTTACTTTGGTTAGGTCTGTGGTCCTCAGAAAGCTACTCCTGCTAACTCCAGGTGTTTGTTTCCTTTATCCCAGCAAGTTTTTAATAAAAACTTTCCTGGTTTTTTTGTTGTTGTTACTGTTGTTGTTGTTGTTATTGTTGGGTTTTTTTGTTTGTTTGTTTTGTTTTTTGTCAAGTTAAGTGCTTTCTCTTTCTCTTGCATGATATGATTTAAAACTAATTTATTGTGTCTTAACGCGTTGTTCCAGGTGTTTATGTGACTTAGACATTTGGCTGACACCTAACTGCTCTTTACTGGGGTTATAGAGTTCACTGTCTCTGCGAGACTACATTTGTTGTGTCTTGTTGTAAAAGAGCCCTGAAATAAAATACAGGACTGTATGTGGTATCTAATGCTGGGCAAGACACAGAATTTCATTTGGTGCAGTCGCCTGACTAGTGACCTCATTGTCCCTCTGAAGTCTGCTTTTGATACATCTTAAATTCAAAACAGCATCACTCTGCTGCTTTCCATGTAAGACTAGCAGTGTAGCTGTGTGTTGAAAGTTCTTCACAAGGGACCGTTGCTGCTAGCCTTGGTAAGTCATTCACTGAGTTTGCTAACCAGTTCAGTTAAAGTTAAGTCAGTGCTGACACTTTTTTTTTTTTTTTTTTTTTGGTTTTTTTTGAGGCAGGGTTTCTCTGTTTTGCTTTGGAGCCTGTCCTGGAACTTGTTCTGTAGACCAGGCTGACCTGGAACTCACAGAGATCTGCCTGCCTCTGCCTCCTGAGTGCTGGGATTAAATGCCTGGCAGATACTTCCCTCATTTAGGGAGACTTAACACATGCTTGTTTTGATTGAAAGATGCAGACAGCCTTTTCGAACATGAACTAGGGGCTCTCAACATGGCTGCTTTACTTCGAAAAGAAGAGCGAGCGAGTCTTCTTAGTGACCTGGGACCATGTTGTAAAGCATTATGTTTCAGACGGGACTCTGCAATCCGGAAGCAGCTTGTGAAGAATGAAAAGGTACCACATAGTGGGTGGTAGGAATAGCATATTTCATCTTAACTGTTCTTGTGAATTTGCTTTCCTAGTCTGCCTGCCAGACACGTAAAGGAAGAATTCACATTTCATGCTCAGTAGTATTAATAATTTTTGTGAATGATAATTATTCCAAACTTTATACATAAAAAGTTTATTTGTTATGTGAAATGTTTTAATGTGAAAAAGCTTCTGGGGGATAAGCAGACTTATCAGAGTTTATACAAGCACTTACTAGAGGCTAGTGAAGAGGCCTTAAAAGTCAAAAGTGAGATTTAAGAAGGGGCTGATGGGCAATTAAAGAGTCTTGGGCTTTTTAAAGTTGGGGAGCTGGGACTATAGTTGAGTGTGATGGATATGGGCAATACGACAAAGAAATTGGTTCTGTAAAGTTAGAAAAGTTACTAAGATTTTTACAGGAGTAGGTAGGTAGAAAAACATTGTGTTTTCTTTCTTTAACATCGCTATAAAAAAAATAGGCAGATTTGGGAGGATTAAATCTATAAACTGAGAATAAGTGACGTCTTCTCTGGAGACAAGTATGGACACATATGTAGGGAGTGGGAGACAGTTTAGAAAGTCAGGTCTGGAGAGCTGGCTCAGCAGGTAATCAGCTGCTAGGAGCACTTGCTGCTTTCCAGGGGCCCAGAGTGCACTTCCTGGGACCTATGTCGGTGGCTCATAGCCATCTATTGCGTGCGTGCGTGCGTGCGTGCGTGCATGGGGCTTCTATGGGTGGGTGGGGGGGCTTCTGTGGGTTGTGTGTGTGAGTGGTGGGGCTTCTGTGGGGGTGTATGTGTATGAATGAATGTGCGTGGCTCCTGTGGGGTGAGTGTGTCTGTGTGTGTGGCTTCTGCGGGTTGTGTGTGTGTTGTGTGTCTATCTTCCTGTTTCCTCCACCCCTCTGTCAGTCTCTCCCTTTCTCCCACCTTCTGTCTGTCTCTTCCTCCCCCTTCTCTCTTTCTCTCTGTCTGCCTTCATGTCTGTCTATCTATTGTCTTCCTCACAAAAGAACTGGCTCAAAATGACTTTTGACAAAGTTTATCATTCTCCTTTATGATTTCTGTTTTGCATATACTTAATATCTCCTCATTCTTCTGCCTAGGTGGCCATCTCTCCTGGCAGCCTTTCTCAACTCAGCATTTCTCTTGAGAGTATTACCACCCCCCATCCCTAAACATGTATGTAGTGAGTCCTCTTTGCAGTTGGGCACTAACAACAGTCACCATCATCCTTACTCAGTTGCAAATGATCACTCGTGTCATGTTAAAGCTAGTTCCAGTAAGGAGTACCGGTATCTTTAGGGTATTGCCCACTCTGTGTAAAAAATATTTTACGGTACTTGTTGGTCCCTCACCTGATACACCATTGTGTCCCTCAAAAACGGTAGCACCTCAAACACCCCTGAAAGACATCTCATGGCAATTACTTAGAGCCTCATACTCGTTACAGAAAGTGCACATAATTAACAGACTGTAGGGCACATTGTGAAGTTTTAATTACTCGTTATAAATGTTTTAACCCGTCTGCAGAAAGAATTTTGAGTGTTGATATTTCTCAGTGATGAAGTCAGCAGCACTAGTGGAGCTTGGAAGCTCAGGCTTGTGGATTCCGCTCAGGGCGGTCTTGAGATCCTGGTTACAAATAGCAGCACAAGCTGGAAGGAAGGGACAGGGCTAACATGGCTTCAAACTCGAAATAGCCTTAGAAGAATACAGAGATATGTACAGTTTAGTTTAGATCACTGGTCTCAGCCTTCCTAATGCCGCAACCCTTTAATACAGTCCCTCATGTTATAGTGACCCCTAAGCATAAAATCATTTCATTGCTACATCATAACTGTAATTTTGCTACTGTTACGAAATGTAATGTAAATATTTCTGGAGATAGAAGTTTGTCAAAGGGTCAAGACCCACAGATTGAAAACCTCTGGTTTAGATCCTTCTAAAAATGAAATTTCTATTCCTGGGCAGTCATACTTGCAAATCTGCTAAATAGCTTTAAAAAAAATTAAAAAGCAGTAAAACGAACATTGATTCCACACAGTGTTTCCAAAAGGGTGAAGAAGCAGGAGCTTATGTCACAGCTCCGGCATTGCAGGCACACCAAGAAAACTGCTCATCTCTCACGAAGATGGTCCTAAGATGCTCAAAAATGCTGGGAAATTAATCTAGTGATATATGAAGTGAACCCTGTACCACCATCAAATACGGGTTACCTTGGGAATGAGTGACTGACTAGTGTTTTAAAATAACTCGGTGTGAACTACATATCAGACTGAAAAGAAAAATACAGGATCATATCAAGTGTTAGCTAAGATTATTGTTCTCCTCAAGACTGGCCTGCAGATTTAGCAGAATTCTAATAAAACTTCAATCAGGATCTCTTTGTGGAGATGAACAAGCTTATTCTAGAATTTATGTGGAGTCTGGTCATGTCTTTTACACAAAACAAAACCACTAAAAAAAAATAAATGGGAGAATTTACCTACTCTTTCAAGAGTTTCTATGAGACGTATTTAAAATAATGTATTGGTGAAAGAATGTCATTTCAGTTCAATGGAAGTGAGCTGATTTCACAAGTAGAGAGACACAGATTTACCAGTTAAGAGAGGCAGGGGAGAGTATAAAATAGTTTTGATTTTTTTAAATTGTTTCATATTATGAAATAACCATCCTCTTCATAAATTAAGAGACTAGCAAGAAAATGAAAAGACAAACAGTGGGAGATAGTACTTACAGAATATACTTCTTAAATACCCTAAATATGTGAAGATACATACCCTCAAGAATTAATAGGAGACAACTCAGTTTTTCCAAAATGGTGGGATATTTAAATAGACATTATTCCAGTGTGGATAGCATTAAGCACATGAATGGAATGTAAATTAAGGCTGCAGTGAAATCCTATTAATTGCCTAGATGAGTTGCCAAAAAAACTTACTTCTTAAAACTTGACCACACTCCCTCCAAACCACCTCTAGTGTCCTTCATTATCCAGTAGGTGAACAGTAACACAACCCTGATAGTTACTATCAACAAAACATAACTGGACTATTGGCACCTTGGGCAGCATGCGTGAACCTAAAGGCATTATGCTGAAGAGAGGAACTAACATTAGAGGTTAGACCTGGACTGTATTTCTGTAAAATATGGGAGACATCATTGAGAGTTTGGTGTGAATGCTTCATTAAGTAAAGACCCTGTCTACTCTGACTATTGCTGTGTTTGCATGAATCTATATTAAACCGCATAGAAATGCATATAAAATTTTACTTTTACTCTACCATATCTTAGGAAATAAAATACTTTTTGAAAGAAAGCAAACGTGGTTCAGAAACCATCCACAGTCATTTGTATGTGGGGTCCTAGAAAATAAGAGTAATAAATAGTATAGTGCCCTTTTCATTATATGTAGTTAGGGGTACAGAACAAACTGTTTGACACTAATTGTCCCAGCCAGCGTAACTTTAAGCTGCAGGAACAGACACACATTTCTGTATGAGGCAGTAGCTCTAGCTCCTTAGCATAGTGATGACAGTCTTGTAGAAGATGTGTTCAGTTCTAAGGCCCAAGTGCAATGAGACCAGGAAGCAGTGAAGAATGTTTGACCTGTGAAGGAAAAATGAGGAAGAAGCTGTGATTCTTGTTTCAGAATTTTCACTTTGCCAGGCCATAGCAAGACTGAGTACAGGTGCTGCTCAGTAGGGCTTCCTCGGGAGACGCGGAGGCTCCGCACACACTGCCTCTGCTTCACTCCAGTGTTGGTCTTCTCCTTAGAAATTACTTGTTGGGAACTGTTGAAGAGCCCCACTCTAGTGAAAGCTAGACAGGGTGCCCTCTGAAGCTTGCTTGCTTGGTCTTGAACAGAGTCCTAATTTTGCTTTAACATCAGCAGAGTCCAGAGTCAGTGCTCAGCTAACACTGGGGTTGGGATTGGGGTGGAGCTGCCCTGCCTGTCTTTTCCCACATTGTGGCCCAGCAATATGCAGCTTGTTGCTTTTGTTTTCTCCAAATAGGGAACTGTGAAGCAGGCGTACACAAACACCCCGATGGTAGACAATGAGCTTCTTCGGCTGAGCCTTCGGTTATTTAAGAGGAAGACCACTTGTCAAGCCCCCGGACAAGAAAAGACTGCAGACAGTAAATTAGCACCGTCCAGCATCCAGCAGGAGCTGTGTGTGTCCTAGGCGAAAGTCTGGGCAGCTCTTTGGTTCTGTCTTCAGCAGTGCAGAATCTTCCTTGAAGTTCTTCAGTTTGAAAGCATTGCTAATATAGAGACAGGAATGAAGAACTTTGATCTTTAGAGACATCGGTTTTGGTTCATTTAAAATTTTACATTAATTTTTATACAGTACTGGACACTCAGCCAAAATAATGTGAAAGCATCTAGATTTAGTAATTCCGTCTGCATCTTCATTAAAATTGAAGATTCTAGGGAACCAGGTCATGCCTGCTTCTGCAGCCTGTGAATACTTTCTATGAAATAAAAGCACTGGTTTTTATTTAGGGTCATCATACAGAACTGACCGTAGTCCAGAAGGCAGCGTTGATGGGAGCTGCTGCTCATGCTGCGGTGCTGTGTACAGAGCACTGAGGAGCGCAGGTCTAAGGTGTGCACCTGGATGGAGGCCGTCTCCACCATGAGGAAGCCTGAGTGGGGTTTTTCGTTTCTCCTTTTGAAAATTCTAAAATAAGTGACTCCATGGGATTTTTTTTACACATGTACATTGCTACATTGTATATTAGAAGTCTTTGGACTATTGAATGGGGTTTAATTGTTCATTATCAGAGACTGTGCTATTTTATTTTTAATAAATGTATGTTCCCTTTCCTTGTTGTAGATTTACCTTGCTCTTTATTAATCAAACTCTAGACACCTAGAAGCATGTACCGTCAGCAGTATAGTTACGTGCTTCCGGTGTTTTCCTACTTTGTACTCAGCATAGGACAGCTGCATGCGTGTGAAGGTAGTGGAGGGTGTGCTTCCCATCCAGCTCTGCACTTGTGGAAGCAAGCGTGTCCTCCGAGGGTGAAGCTCTAACCGCATCGCATGCTGAGCTCCTCTGTCCCTCCTTCCTATGTAAAATTTGCTTTTTTAAATTCTAGAATACTTTGTTCCCTGTACATCTCTAACTCACGAAGCAGATTCTTAGGAAGACTTAGAATAGCCTGCAGGTTAAAGAATTTGGGTGGCCAGTGGTACTGAGGTGATAATAAAAGAAATGTTATAATTTGCTCTTGGATTTTCATGGGGTTTTGTTAAAACCACGAGCCTGTGTGGACTGTCTCTGGTTTCATATTTCCTTCTCTGAAGATTGCATAAGGACTCTGGGAGGCCATGCCTGCTGCTGCTGTTCTAGGAATAACATGCTTCCCAGTGAGAAGGAAGAGCTTTTCACTAAAGCTGGAGACCAAATAAGAGTCAGCCTGGAATCAAAGGTTTTGCTAGCCTGTGCGTACCTTAGGCTTCTGTGTTTTATTCGCAGTCATCCTTAAATCTCCTCAGGTCCTGGCCCCAGGTTATACTTTGCAAAGGGACAGGAGACTTGAAGTCTCGCTACTTGGGCAGATGGGAGGTTTACACAGCAAAGATGTTGCCAGGATTATTAAGTGTACCAGTGTTGTTCTTTTGAATAATTGTAACCCAGGGTCTTCTTTGCCCATCTGGCAGAATTATGATTTCCTCTAGAAGAAAACTGGAGGCTTTGTGGAAGGCCAGGCCTTAACATTGTGACCCTACACTCCTTCCTTGGACTGCCTGTTAGAAGCATGTTCTGGAATTTTCTTATCACAGTAGTATGTATGCTGCCTGATGCAGTAGCCTCATGGGAATGTGGTCAACACTTGAAACCGGAACTGAATTTTTGACTTCTTATTTGACGTAAGTACTTACATTCAGCTAGCTCCGTGTTGCGATCTGGAACAGAATGTGGACGTTTTCCCCAAGGCTATAACCTTTATTAATGTTTAAGTGATTGTCCATTATGGCAAGTGATAGTGTGAATTTACCACAGCAAGGCTTTTAGAATAAATGTTACTAAATTTAGGCCCGGTGTTACTGAAATAGGACAAAACACTGCTGTAGAGATAACTGGCCTTACCATGTGTGGACTGTGAAGCCAGGAGGCACAGCGTGGGATAATAGAGTGATAAGAGATACTCGAGCATGTTCTAAAAGGCAAGCAGAAGAGAAATGGAATTGTGGCCAGGTAGGATGGGTCTAAGGCATGGTGGTGCACATCTTACTCCCAGCACTCAGGAAGCAGGCTAATCTCTATGAGTTCTAGGCCAACCTGTCTACATAGCGTGTTACAAGACAATTAAGGCTGCGTAGTGACACCCTGTCTCAAAACAAAACTTTTTAATAAAATACAAGTATATTCATAAGTTATATTACATGATAATATATTTAAGTATTCCAGTTAAAGACGGTAATTATAAGTAACCCCATGTTACTTATAAGATATGAGAGAACAAATATTTGAAACTAACTGGAGATAAAAAGATACATAGACATAAAAGGAAACCAGTTGTCTATTTCTTATTTATTGCTGTGGTGGTTGCTAAGTGCTGCTTTCTAGTTCCCACATTTGCCAGAATTCTACTCCAGCAGCTCTCCTCGGCCATTTGTTTCTTCGTTCTTACCAGTATGAACTCACGGATTTCTGTTTTATACTTAATAATGCATTACCGTTGCTACTTGTTTTCTCTATAAATACCCATGTTTTGGATGCAAACTCAACTGAGTGTTTGACAATACCTGCTCCTGCTGTCATTTTCTGTGGACCGTTCCGTAGTCACTGGCTGCTGTGTGATACCCAGGCATGTCACAGTCCTATCATCTTCCCCTGTTCTCAGTTTTGTCGCAGGGACACTGTGCAAACTGCCCCTCTGAGCATCACTTTAGCTACAGAGAAAGGGACCCTGGCTGCAGCATGTTAGGCTCCCAGGACTTTCCCTTCTAGTTAAAAAATCTGTGGGTGCTTCATGTTCTCCACTGGACACTGTTCAGCCTGCTCCCAAATGGGCCTTCTCCCTAGTTCCCCTTTCCATCATGTCCTCGTTCTTCTTGCAGTCTGTATCTTCCTGCCTCGGGCTGACAGTCTGTGAACTCGGAGGGTTCCTGTCCGTCCTCAGTGCTGCCATAACCACAAAGGTGTAGCGACAGCACAGTGCTCACGCAACAGGTTTTGTGTGAATGCCAACTGCTGCTCCCTCTACCCTGAACACTGTCTCCTGCTCACAATTCTCCCAAAGCCTCCTTTCCCTGTGTGTACTTGTTTTTCATCTCCATCAAATGTCAATTCTACAAAATGACTTTGTTCATCCTATTTCTCAGTCTCTATCCTTTTTTTTTTTTTTTAATGTTAGCACATCTTTAACAGTACATTATATTCCTGTCATGCTGTGACATCTTTCTATATTTAGACACTAGGTGCTTATTTTCCAAACTTGTTAAAATACCAGCTTGGTTTTGTTTGCGTGTTAGAAACGGTCTCCTGTATCCCGAGCTGACCTCAAACTAGACATGTAGTTGAGGACGGCCTTCCACTCCTGTCTCCATCGCCCAAGTGTTGAGATTGAAGGTATATGCCACCAGACTTGGTTTCATGCTGGGGAAATTGAGCCCAGGGCTTCATGTATGCTAAACAAGCATTCTACAAAATGAGCAATATCCCCAACCTCAAAATTTGAACCATCAAAGCATGGATTTGACCAAGTCATGAATTGAGCAACTCTCGTGGGAAATGGCAGAGACCTCCAGGAGAGGTGGCTCAAAAACACAACAGAGAAGGAATTTGCTGGTTCAGGTTGGAGACAGTGCCTCTTTGGGCTGCCCGTTTAGCAGTTTAGTGGCCTCTCCGTGAGCCACTGGAGTGAGCTGAAGTCTTGTTTCCTTTTAAATTCTGGGTTCCATTTTGTTTTATGTAGATAAGAACTATTGTGTAGAGAGAAAGAAAACTGTGATGAGTGGGCTCCTGGAAAGGCACAGACACATAATTACCCTTCTGAATTAGCCTCATTAGGGAGAAGGGGCTCAAGCCTGTGATACTGGGCCTTGAGATGGGAACACACAATACATTAGTGTGACAGGATGAACAGGCTTTTCCTGAAGCCTGGAGAGGAGCTGCATGAAGAGATGACTTAGCTTAAAATAATAGTAATGAAAGACCTGTCAGGGATAGGGCGATGGGGGAGGGGCGAGGAGAGCCTCCAAAGAAAGCCTCTAAAATCGTGGTTCTCAGCCTCTGGGTCATGACCCCCCCCCCCAAAAAAAAAAGACTGCTGGAAAAAGGCAGGTAGTTACACTATGGTTCATAATGGACAAAATTATAGTTACGAAGTCACAAGGAAAATGGCTTTATGGCTGAGGGTCACCACAACGTGAGGAACTGTATTAAAGGGTGTCAGTGTTAGGAAGGTTGAGAACCACTGCTTTAAAACAAAGGAAAGAATATCTGGCTTTTATATCCTTTCCGTGGGTAATGGGAGTTTCACACCACGTGATTTGTCTGGGCTAGTGTATGTGACAGAGATTGGAGGAGCCAGATACTGCTTCCTCCTGTGCAGTCCTTAAGAATTTCAACTGTCACAAGTCATCAAGAGCCATTTGAAGCAGTAATCAGCTTTGTCAAAGTTGCTGCTGCTGTCAGCCAACTGCCTAGAACCTTCCCCATCACAGATTGAGCTTAAATGTAAAGATGTAGTTTAAGATAGCGAACCTGTCATCCACCCCTGGGCAGCTGGTAAAGAGATTATTGCCTAATTAATCTTCATGCTGTGCTAATGACAATGCTAAATGGGTTCAATCCTGAATCTGAATGTTCACAATCACTGTGAATTCCCTTAAAGGGTTAACATAGCCAGGTTTTCTCTTAAACTTGCCCACTTGATTGAGGAGTCTTTTAGTTGTTTTTGAAGTATAAAGGGTTAACGAATAATTGTGAAATAGCATGATGGCATCTCTAGTGGCCATATGTGAGATGTTAACATAGAGATCTTCTGAAGCTCTTACAACTTTTAAGTATCTTAGATGCCAGCTTTTATTTCCCATCAGGGCTCCTCAGGTGCAGCAAAATTAAAACATTCATCTCTAAGAAGCAGGCAGCGGCAGGGGTGGAGAGAGAGGAGGGAAGCATTCAGTTTATCCTACATTGGCTCTCATAGGCTCTGTGGAGAGATGATAACCCTTACCTCAGCTGGTCAAGTATTTCATGGATACCGTTGACTCATGTCAGTGCAAAGCACCGTTGCCATAGCAAACTATGTCAGAAACAATATGAACACAATCGCTGTCTTTCCACAGTGTCAGAAGAGTCAGGGCTCCTGGCTTTTGCACTGGCTTGTCTGATGCTCTCAGGTTCCACTGAGAAAGTAAAATGCTTGGAGGTTTTATAAACACAGAGCCAAAGGAAATCATAAAACAAGGCACTAAATACATTGGTGGTAACACTGGGTAGGAACACTAACATGGGGTCTCAGCTAATATTGTTAGATTTAGGGTTGGCAGAAGTCAATGACTGCTTAACTAATCCTTTCCAAAGGTTTTGCCTGATATTTGAAAGTGTTCCCAGGCAGGGCACTTTTGCCAGTTAGTTTCAAAGACAAAAGACTTAAATGTACTCACTCAAAAAGAGACTCAAAGACAATTCTGTTAGGGTTTGAGAGAAAAATAACAGCACAGACTGGGTGAAGACTCCGGCAGCTGCCTGCCAGGAAGAGGGGGATGGAGGAGAGTCATGCGCTCTGAGTTTTGTGTTCAGAAAATCAGGCGGGCTTGGCGAGCCTGTGAGCTGCCGACTTAGGTTAGGGGCCAGTCTTCAGGGTCAGTGAAAATGCCCCAAGTGTCAGGGCAAGCAGGTTTAGGATGTTGGCCAGTATCCAAAAGGCGAGACAGAGAGAGGGAAAAGAAAAAAGTCATAGTTTTCTGGCTGACTGCAAGGGGACAGGCTTAGCCATGGAGCTCTCTAAGCAGCCACATGGAGGGAGGCACTTCCAGGGTTCATCAGGAAGGGATAACTATTCTCCCCACCAGCTTAGCCTCTTTTCAGTTGTGTTGTGTTTTTTGAAGTTTACAAACCAGAGAGCATTCTTACAGGGTGGTTTCCTGCGTAAGTCGTTGACAGGTCCACTTCAATTAACTCTTGAAAGGACAATATTGTGTTTGCAGGCTTAACAATCTTTTGAACAATTTAGAATGTCACCAGGATAGGGACTCAGATCTCATTCTTCTGGCCAAAAATCGTGCAATAGAAAGTGTGGGGTAAAAGGGCCAGCCAAAGAAACCCACCCTGACCCTGACTTTGCTTTCTGAATCTTCAGGCAAGCTTTACTAAATCAGAAATACCACAACAACCTTTGCTGAGAAGCTGAGCAGAAAAAAAAGTAACAAATTGTTGCCAGAGTTGGCGGAGATTGCTTCACTTCTGCAAGGGTTTCCCCCTTTAGCACAGTGAAGCAGAAATAACATCTTGGACTGGAGCAGAAGAAACAGGTAGCTCTGCTAGAACATTCCCTCGGGGGAACAGAGCAGAGCTCAGCTGTAACAGCTCTCTCTCAGAGAGGAGCGAGGTTGCTACATCCTGCGGGAGACCTTTCCCCACTGCACCCCAGCTTCAGGTGTAGCCTGACTTCCCAACAGGTCAGGATACCTTTCCCTCCAGATCTGTAACACTTGCGGGTAAGAAAAAGAAAAAAAGAAATCTATGAAACAATACAGTTTACCAAGAGGAAGTGGTCTTCCCTTAAACAGGCCTCAACAAGCCCTGCCCTCCCCCATTTGTTTGGCACTTTAAATCTTGGTGCAAGTCAACTATGGTTTCCTCCCTCATTTCATAGGTATTTCAAGGAGGGCACTTGTGAGACTTTCTTGTCCTTAAAATTAATGTGTTACCAGGGACATGCCAGGTATGGTCCAAGGCAAAGTGTCCACACTCAATGACTTCTAGGCCTGCTAATGACTCGCTACCTAAAACAAGGCCATTACATCAGACAGAAAATGGGTGCAGAATACTGCTAAGGGGCTAAAGGATTTGGATATACGTATGTTCTACAATCCAAAGTTTTCCCATTCAGGTCCTAACCAGTTCCAACTCTGCTTAGCTCCCAAGGTCAGATCAGAGGCATTCGGTGTGGAATAGCCTTAGACTACAGTGGTGACTCTTATTAGCCTAGTAGAATTACAACTATGGTTTCTTCTAGAAACTTCAGTTTACAGTAGGTATACAGTGTGTTCCAGGACTATTTTGCTGTTTCTTTTCCCTTGTGAATTTAAAGTGGAACAAATATGTGCAGATTTCTATTGACCCATCTAGGCTATACATGCAGAGATTTCAATGTGTTGCTTGAAAATGAGTCAATTTTCAACTATTTGAGAAACAAGCCTTCAGTTCTTCCTATTGCTGTGGACAAGAAGGACAGAGGCTTCTATTTGGGGGAGACTGATAAGTTCTGGCCTTTAACAACACTTTCCTTTCTTTTATACTCACGCCGCAAAACCCATCTGTGTGGAGACTTCATTCTCTCCTCTTTGTCTTTCTATGTGGGAAGAGGAAATGTTTGTTTATGATATGAAGGATGGGCAGGAGGCATTTCTTTCATCCTGAATGTGTTTTGAACACATAAACTGGAAGTCACTTCAATTATGAAAATGTTTTTTCCCTGCGGTTGGTGCATAATGTTGAATAAACCTTCTTGGTATTTTCATTGTGGGAACAGCTTAAATACTGAGAATCTAAATAAGCCTGCTGAGTGCAAGTCATAATTGATTTTAAAGACTCTTAACAATGGGATCCTAAAATATCTCACAGTGGCTGGGAGGCATATGATTGGTTAAAGCAGGGCATCTTGGTTAGAGGTTAGCTGGTGGCTTCTGACTGGTCCAACTTGAGTTCTGTTCCATTAGACAGAGTGTGTTACCCTAAGCTTGTGTGGGAACCCAAGAGGGTGGAGCAGCCTTAGCCCTGTAGACTCCCAATTAGTGGGTTCCACAGCCCCTACTGACCAAGCAAACTAAAGAGCCATTGACTTAACTTGAATAAACTTCAGGCTTCCCCCACACCCCTGATCTTAACTCACCTACGAGCATGAACAACCTTGAACATCCCTTTCTGGAACAGTCCGCCCTGAGAACTGGCAGGCTGAAGGGTAAATCCTTTGCTCGATTGCTCCATCCCATTGCCTGCTGTCTCAGTCCCCACACTGGTGGGTCCTTTTCTTCCAATTAAGAAAACCCTTCTACAGAGCCTTTGAGGCATTCGCAGACCTGTGGTCAGCCCCTTGTCCCCGCTGCAGTCTCTCATCACAATCTTTTTTTTTTTTTTTTTTTTTTTTTTTTTTTGGAGTGGAGTCTCTCTTTACAATCTCTAACAGTTTATGGTTTTAATTTTTCAAAGTTTTTAGTGTTTTCTTCATTGGGTGTTCATGCATATGTTATGGTGAGTATGTCATGGCACGTGTGAAAAGTCAGAGGACAGAGGAAGTTGCTGAAGTGGGCTCTCCCCTTCCCCCACGTGGCTTCCATGCACTGGACCCCAGTCTTCAGGCTTAGCACCAAATGCCTTTTCCTGCTGAGCCATCTCCTGCCATCAGTTTAGGGTTTAAAACATCATCTCCATGTCCATGTTCTCCAGAAAGACTGGGGGAGTCCTTCTAGAGGTGAGGGAAATGGTGCTTGGTGGACGATCCATTGCTTCTTAGGCACGGGATTTCCCTGGAGAGAAGGCTTAGCAGTTCAGAGAACTTGCTGCTTGACCTGAACCAGCAGATCATTCTGCAGTGACAGATTCCTGAAAGTACCAGGGGATGAGAAAATAAAGATGAGGAAGCTGGGGTCAGGAGGTCTTGCACTATCTCTGTCTTATGCCAAGCAAGTTTATTAAGTGCAGCATCTTATGTACAGTTTGCCAGGGAAAATGAGACAGAGACGACAGAGTTATCCCACAGTGGACAACAGTCAGCAGGGAGCTAATCAAGCAGCAGCACAGGGAAACACAGTATATACCAGATCCAGCTCACAGTGGCCTTGGGACTGATAACCCTATCCCTTCAGTGGGGAAGCGTTGGGTTCTCAGGATCCAAAGCCACTGCTCCCTCAAGGCCCAGGCCCCAGGCCATTACTGGCCTTTCTAAGAATATTCCTGGTTCTGGACACGGAACTGTGTTCCTTCTCCATACATCAGAGCCCCAGGGAAAATCGTGGCTTGGCCTTGCCTTCAACAGCTGCTCTCCAGTGGAACTAAGTTCATGTCCTAACACTGGTGAACTCCAGCTCCAGCGCATCTGATGCCCTCTTCTGACACCTGTGAGCACCTGCACTCACATGCACACGCACACAGACACACATGTATATACAGAAATAATAAAATCTTGTAAGAAAAGGTTTGTAGTTTCGTCTGAGTGTCCATTTTTGTTATTGTTTGTACTTTTAATTACATTTATTTTATCCTGGATTTTTTCCCATGCCTTAAGTTTTTGTTTCTTCAGTGTTATCTTTTCCTCTATGCAGCCTCCTCTAGCTTAGAGATAGTTTTTTTTTTTCTTCTTCTTCTTTTCAGTGAGGATCATCTCAATGTGGCAGAGGGGAGCTCATACACAGATTAATCCAACCACGGTAAACTCGACAGCACGTCTTAGATGCTTTGTTCTGGATATGTTCAAAGGCCAGAGAATCTACATCTATACCCTTAGGTCAGCCTTACTGTCTGCATTTTAGAGCATGTATAGGATAAATACAGCACCCTTTTTGCACACATCACTAACCCTGTGTCCAGCCCCATCATGCTGTAGAATAACCCTTGTGTACACTGTGAAAAGGTGTTGCTCTCGTTGTTATTAAAACGCCCATTGGCCAGTAGCAGAGAGAATTCTGGGAAGAAGCAGGGAGGGTCTTGGGAGTCTTGAGCCAGACAAGAAGCATCATGGGAAGTTCATAGATGAGGTAAACAAGGTATGAGGCAGCACATAGATGAATAGAAATGGATTAAATTATGAGAGCTAGCTAAGAACCACCTAAGCTATTGGCTAAGCTCTCCTACTTAGTTGTCCTGTGCTGAAACCAAACACTGTGGTGGCAGAATTCTGGAAGAGGAGGCTGCTTACATCATCACAGCAGCAGGAAATCAGAGAGTCACAAGGTAGAACAGCATTCTCCCAGACGCCTCCTTCCTCCAACCAGGTTCCACCTCTCAGCATCTGCCGATGGCGACATCACATTAGGAATTCATAGGTCTGACTGCATAGGTCTGAGCCCTGATGGGCCTGCACCTGTCCATGATTGAATCTGCCATATGGAAAGCAAATCTTTAATGTGAGCCTGCACCATCATACCCCTCCCCTGGCCCATATGTAGTGGAGTAGTTCCAGTTTTCCTTCAGTCTTCCATAGAGAAAAGCTGGGCTCAGTTCTCCTTTGCCCTGTGTTACAGAGTTTGGCAGCGTTTCATTTATCAAGTGGGGCTTCTGACAGTAAGTGACCCCAGGAATGATCTTGTCATCACAGATGAGACGGGACAGGACACCCTTCAGTTTTGTTCTTTCCCCTGGGTGACAAATCATCTCCTTCACTTCCAGAACTACCATGATTTGGGCATTTCCCTTCTTCTCCAGCTCTCGTGTAGTTTATGGAATGCTTTGTCACTCGCTGTCCCTCTGGAGGCTGCCTCAGTTCAGGGAAGACAAAGTGAAACTCCTGCTCATAAGCGGGCAGTCGGGGGCAGTGGCTTGGACTGCAGAGCCGAGGCAGCCAGTCTCCGCGTGACCAGGCTGGCCCATTCTCCCAGCTCTGCTGCAACCAGGCAACGTGTCAGAATCAGAGCTGCAAATTTCCCCATCTCTCATGAAGAAAGATAGGAACCCTCATGATCAGGAACAAAGCTCAGAAGGAAATGGAACAGGCCTGCCTCCCGCTGTGTATACAGCAAGGAAAGGCCCTGTGAGGACTTGAGCAGAGCACTGCCCTCTGCAGAGGCAGAGTCAGGAAAGGTGGCCCAAGGCTCGTGTGTGGAGGGCAGCTTCTTCCTTCACAAGCAGCATCTGCACCCCACTGGGGAGCAGCTCCCAGGTAGAGTGAGTCTATGCTGGGTCTCTGGGTGAAGGTCTTTCCTCTCCTTATTGTCCTTTCCAGGGAGTAGACCAGGAGACAAGGGTAAAAGTGATAGCAGGAGGACTGGGACATTCTCCAAAGCTTTGTTTGAGTCCCTGCAGGTTTGCTGAGGGCATTTGATTTCCTCCATAAAGGAGGAAAGTTAAAAGCCCAGGAGAGCTTCCTTTTGTGGAGGAAACTGAGTCCTCTCCTATTGGAGTACTGACTATAAATCATGCTTTTGCATGAAAATGGTTGACATCTCAGTCCTTAGCCAGGGTTTCAGCAAACGCTCAATGAGAAGGGGTGAGTACATGTCCTTGTGTGCCTGAGGTAACTGGTGGTGGCAGGTGCACCTCTCCCGCAGGGCCCAGCCGGCATGTGCTCCTGCTGCTGCCACTGTCCTCTGCAATCATGCTAGGGTGACAACAGAGAATCCACGGAGTCACCTCTGTATTTGCCGATCTCCTTCCCTCGGTTGCTCATAGTAATCATCAATGACACTGAGGCATGGACATATGAGGAGCTGGGCTGTCCTCAGCCAAGATGCTTTTCTGGAGCCTCTGCTCTATGTAGAAAGTCACCTTGATTCTTTTCCTGGCGGACTGCATTCTCTGTTTCCCAGATAGTGCCGGGAGGTCCCTGAAGTCACTGAACTATAAATTCCCTCAACCGAGTCTGTGGAATGTGGGAGTAGGTCAGAGAGGGGATGAAAATTGGAGTTTATGAAGTCCCCACTGTGCAAAGAAATTGAACCTGCTTGCCCGACTGGAGTCTCCGTGGCATGCCCTCTGGTGACTGATGCCTGATGGCTAGCGTTAGGTCATGAGATGTGCAGAGGGAATCATGTTCTGGAAATCCCACTGTCTTCCTCGGGCTCTTGCCCTCCTCAGAGTTCTTATTTTGTATGTGCCCCAGGCTGGTGCTTTCTCAGACCTCAACCATAGCTAGAGGCAAAGGCAGCCTCTCCCTGGACCCCAAGGTGCCCCCTCACCCCGCTCTCTTGTCCCCACCCCCACTTCCTCTCAGTGTCCTGACTTCCCGGGACCTTCATATTTGATATATTGAGTATCCCCAAAGGATATTCCCATTGACACTGAATAGGCTGCTATACGGAGCTCGGCAATAAAATGGGGGAAATTAACAGGCATGTATATTCTGAGACTAATGAAGAGAGGTCACCGTCTTCAGAACATCTGTTTCCATCATTTCCAAGGGGCCTTCAGTTTGCAGCCTGTCCTCCGCCATGTGTTAATTGTGACTTTTGGTTCTCCATGAAAGATGGACAGTGTGACTCAGTCCAGCTCTCACCCCTGTAGCTCCTCTGAACAGTGTGTGCCCTTCATTGCAAGGCCCACATGCCTGGCTAGAAGCCTTACTCGGTGTTTTCTAAGTTAAAAAAAAAATTCTAGGACAAAGAGCTCAAAATGATGTCTTTGTGCCAAGAAGGGGACATGAGACGCTAGTGAACCACGAACCACACGATCCAATGTGAAAGTCAGCAGCCAGCCACCTGTGGCATGTAGCCCCTAGTGTGGCTCCCCTGAGCTGAAATGCATGGGCACACACACATCACCATGGATTTCAAAGACTTGGGTAAGAAGTATAAAGACCCCTAGCAATTTGCTATGAACTACGGTGGTGAAGTGATAATATCTTTAGCAAACTGGGTTATATAAGAGATGCTATTAAAGTCACTTTTAATCGCTTCATTTTACTTCTGGAGAATTTTAAGTTGCACAAGTACTGCTCAGACTTTCTTTTTGGAAACAGGGTCTCTGTTGTGCTGGAATTACACACTTGTGCCTGCCACCACACAGGACTGTGTGCCAGTGGCGGGAAGCTCCGTGAAGGCAAGGTGCACATGCACTCTACCAACCGAACCATTAGCCACATGGTTCCCACAAGACACCATTGTGTGGTAGCTCTCTATTTGGTTGTTGGGCTGGGCCTGGGCCTAGGAGTCTCTTAAGGCCCTCAGGGAACCCTTTGGAACTTTAGGAGACTCTGGAATTGTATTGATCAGAGGAGGGGCTACTGCGTTGGAGCAGATTGGGCATGAGGAAATGTTAGCAGCTCCAGAAATCACAGTGGAATTAGTCCACAACCTGCATCATTTTGAGTGTCCTAACAGGCCAAATGGAAGGTGGAAAATTGGTCTGTGTGTGTGTGTGTGTGTGTGTGTGTGTGTGTGTGTGTGTGTGTGTGTGCAGATACCTACAAAGGCCAGAAGAGGGCATTGGAGCCACAGTAACAGGTGGTTGTGAGCCTCCTGATATGGGCACTGGGAACCAAACTTGGTCCTCTGCAAGAGCAGCAAGTGCTTTTAACCATCAAACCATATCTCTGGCCCTTAATTAACTAAATCCATATTCTGTTTTATATATAAACAAAAGGGTTTTTTTTTTCTTTTTATTTTTCACAAACTAAAACTTCAAGATCACAGTTCTGGAAATCAAGGAATGATTTGCAATTGATTTTGTCTGAAATATTCCCAAGGTTTTAGAAATGCTTAGCACTGCTGTTTGACTTGACAGCGTAACACATGGCTGTCACACTTGCAGCCCCACCAAGAGTACATTCTCTCACCCACTGTGTCTTCTAGAGCAGCTGTGAGTAAACATGTTGACACAGCATTTTATATAAACCATTTGTCCTTAATTTCAGTTGCCACTTTATGTTAGTTTTTAAATGATATGTATACATAAATTTTACTACTGAAAAATGTTATTTATTCATTTTTGAGACATCTCTGTGTGTACCCAGGCTTGCCTGGAACTTGTTATGTAACCCAGGCTGTCTTCAACTTTCTGATGGAAAAGAGTTCTCACAAGATGTTCACGTTTCTTCAGCAAAGGTCCTGCTCATGAGCTTGAATTGCAGTCCCCTGCTGCTAACACACTCATACACTTTCACACTCACACTCTCTCTCTCACACACACACACACTCACACTCACACACTCTCTACAACTGAACCTGTGGAAATACTTCCCAGGGCTTTGCACTTCCTCGCCTTCTTTCATTATCATACAACTGTGCCTGCCATGCACAGCTTCTTCCCTGAAGAAGCTACGCACACACATCACACACACACACATACACACACATACACACACACATACACACACTCAGCACATTCAAGAACTCATATACATGTACCTACTTATATGTATGGATGCACCTACTTACATATTTGCACACATAAGCACATACCTTTGGATGCATATGCACACATGCACCACATAAACACAGACAATACAGCCTTCACCCCTTGCCCAGAGCATGTTTCTACATACACGCATCCACACACACATATCCAGGATCAGGGTCTTTGTTCTCTGACTCCTTCATGAGTAAGCAAACAAACGCAGATGAGGCAGACTTGAAAGTCTTTGGGAGTTACACTGCCAGAAACACTGGAATTGACTGGCACAAAGAAAACACAAAATTTGAAAAGTTCTTTGGACCCTCGATCTTCTGTGGACTGTAAACAGAAACTACTTGTCCAAGAAGATGAAGTGTGTGGAATAACCCTTCTGTACACTGTAAATATACATACTCTCATAGGTTAATTAAAGGCTGACAGGCTGGTAGCCAGGCAGGAAGTACAGTGAGATGCTGGGAGCAGGAAGAGTGGAGTCACAGGAGATGCCAGCCAGCCAGCTGCCAGGGAAGCAGGATGTGGAGGAAATGAGGTAACAAACTATGGGCCACATGGCAAAGCATAGATAAGAAATATGGGTTAATTTAAATGTAAGAGTTAGGTAGTAACAAGCCTGAGCGATCTGCTGAGCATT
This sequence comes from Phodopus roborovskii, assembly GCF_943737965.1. Taxonomy (NCBI): domain Eukaryota; kingdom Metazoa; phylum Chordata; class Mammalia; order Rodentia; family Cricetidae; genus Phodopus; species Phodopus roborovskii. The sequence goes on along the minus strand of NW_026126511.1, from coordinate 38,871,267 downwards.
TGCAATTAATATTAAGCCTCTGAGTGATTATTTGAGAGCTGTCAGGACAGGAAACTTCACCAACAACAAAGGGCAATCTGGAGAGGGGCATCAAGCATAATTGAGAGCGAGTCCCAGGTATCAAGTCCTGACAGAGAATTTCCGCTTGTACCAAGTGTCCTTTAGAATTCCTATGGGCTATGACTCTCTCGTGCATCCCTCTGCATCCCTCATGCATCCCTCTGCATCCCTCATGCATCCCTCTGCATCCCTCTGCATCCCTCATGCATCCCTCTGCATCCCTCATGCATCCCTCTGCATCCCTCATGCATCCCTCTGCATCCCTCATGCATCCCTCTGCATCCCTCATGCATCCCTCTGCATCCCTCATGCATCCCTCTGCATCCCTCATGCATCCCTCTGCATCCCTCATGCATCCCTCTGCATCCCTCATGCATCCCTCTGCATCCCTCATGCATCCCTCTGCATCCCTCATGCATCCCTCTGCATCCCTCATGCATCCCTCTGCATCCCTCATGCATCCCTCTGCATCCCTCATGCATCCCTCTGCATCCCTCATGCATCCCTCTGCATCCCTCATGCATCCCTCTGCATCCCTCATGCATCCCTCTGCATCCCTCTGTATCCCTCTGCATCCCTCATGCATCCCTCTGCATCCCTCATACATCCCTCTGCATCCCTCATGCATCCCTCTGCATCCCTCATGCATCCCTCTGTATCCCTCTGCATCCCTCTGCATCCCTCATGCATCCCTCTGCATCCCTCATGCATCCCTCTGCATCCCTCTGTATCCCTCATGCATCCCTCTGCATCCCTCATGCATCCCTCTGCATCCCTCATGCATCCCTCTGCATCCTTCATGCATCCCTCTGCATCCCTCATGCATCCCTCTGCATCCTTCATGCATCCCTCTGCATCCCTCATGCATCCCTCTGCATCCCTCATGCATCCCTCTGTATCCTCATGCATCCCTCTGCATCCCTCATGCATCCCTCTGCATCCCTCATGCATCCCTCTGCATCCCTCATGCATCCCTCTGCATCCCTCTGCATCCCTCTGCATCCCTCATGCATCCCTCTGCATCCCTCTTACCCTTGTGCACAGCAGCAGCTCTTCAGCATCATGTGCCTAGCTCACTGCTGTATGGTGGGTTGGGGAGTGGGTGAATGTCTTACCCCTATACTTCAAGGTGTCAGGATTGTGTTTGGCCAGGGATGGTGGTGGTTGGAATGAGAGCCAGGCCTTGGGGGCAGGGGGTGCAAAAAGATTCTAGGGCTGATGGATGGTTGGTAAAGGGTTAGTTGGTAAAGTTCTTGCACAGAGACCTAAGTTCGGGTCCAAATACTGAGGAAGCTGAAATAGGATCCTCCCTGGGCCTCTATCACAAGCCAGCCTAGCCAGCGGGTGAGTTCCATATTAAGTGAGTGATTCTATCACAAATACTGTAGTGGAGAGTGATCTAGGAAGACATACGCTGTTGCTCTCGGGTCTGTGCACACCACAGATGTGCACACGTGTGCACACACACAAGGTGGAGGTTTCTGCTCTTCTCCTGTGGCTGTGCATTTGGAAGTGGTGTGATTCATCTCCTAGCCCACATCTGCTTCTTGTACTAACTGTCTAAGCCTCTGCATTGCCTTCTCTGAGCCCCAGGCTGGTGGCCCACCTTCCTTACCCTGTCTCCCCCATGCCTCAGAATGGAGCCCCTTCATCAAACTGTGGGCACTTTCCCTAGCTAGGCGTCACGCCCTCCATCCAGGCTGAGCCCTTATCTGGAGACATGCCCCTGAGGCCCATGTTCTCCCTTTGCCACAGATAATGCATGGACCTTACAACACGCCTCTTAAGTTCCAACCTAGCAGTAATTTCTAGGGGGTCTTACCTGAACACCCACACTTTAGCCTAAGTAAGGATCTTACCTAATTTCTTCATTCTGAAAACATTTGGTTTATGAATTAGCTTCTCCGTGTTTGAAGGCAAAGAAAACCTCTGCTGGCTCAGCTCAAGGCCTGAGGCAAGTGACATTCCCTGCGACTTCCAGGAGGGTCAGTATTCTATTTAGGCCTTCAACTGATAATACAAGGCCCACCCACTCAGGATCCTCCCTCTGGTAGGAAGGTAGGAAACTACCTTCAGAGAAACACCCAGGAGGGTTAAATGTTTTGCCCTCCACCCCGTGTCCCAGCCAAAGACGCACGTAAAAAATTAACCACCCTGGGTGTACAGGAATATGTGCCCACTAAATGTCTCTTTCTGAGTCCCAGGGTGAAACGCAACCCATAGGCATTGCTGTCTGAGTGGACTATGGTGCTGGACCTGGCCATTCAGTCTCATGCAGTCCTTTCAGAATGTACTGACAGAGCCCTGGATTCTGGCAACCTAAAGGCTAAATATGTCATCCAATAGCATCTGAGGCCCACAGCAGAGGTTAGCCCACTCTGGGGCAACCCATCTACCTGATGTCACCACATTGGACCATGGGCTTTGAGTTAACCCGAGGCTGTGTTCTTGGGCCACGGTCACACATATTTGACTCTAGACTAAAAGTCCCTCTTACTCTTTTTGAGGTGAGAGCCAGGCATTGTGTTGACACCACACAGCCTGGGCAGTGGCCGCTCCCCTCTCCAGACAGCTCTTAGCAGCAAGCTGACTTTCACAGACATTTCTTGTCTCTGCTAAATCAGGAGCTGGCAACCTGCTGCCAAGGTCTGAACCCAGCCAGCTCTGTGTCTATTTTCATCTCTGGAACATGGCCAGCCCTGCACTTCCTAGGACCTAAGGCGCTTTCCTAAGGTGGCGCCACTGTTCAGGCCCTCAGAGCCAAGAAAATGCACTTCTGGTGCTTCCTAGAAAAGCTGTCCAGCTCACAGAAAGTCCTTCGGGGCAGATGCAGCTGTCATCATTATTTTCACAATGCATAAGCCAAATTGCAGAAACACACAGTTTACCCACTAACACGCTATCCCACTCCAGGTCACGGGAGTAAGGAGGGCGATGGGGATTAACAGCTGCAGTCTGGAGCAAAACGGCCAGTGTCGTAAGCTCTCTATTGTAGTAGTTTTGACAGTTTCAGTGTGGCCTGGACCCACGCACTGAGTCAGCATGACTTGGGGCTTTGGAGGAAAGGCTAACCCCTGGTCCCTTCCCATACCTCTGCAATCCGAAAACTCTGAGAACATGTCCATGTTTCCCTAGCACTCTAGGGGATCTGGGTAGCGATTAGGGAATCACTATCCAATGCCTCTTCCAACAAGCCTAGTGTCTCACTTCTTTAAAATCTTAAGCTTCTTACTTTAAAGGAGAATGGGGATGGGGGCTGTGCAGTGGTGTGTATGTAAGTGCGTGCGTGCGTGTGTGTGTGTGTGTGTGTGTGTGTGTGTTGAACCTTAGTGGCTCGGAACAGCCAAACACAGAATGAAGTGCTGTGGTAGATGCTTTTCCTCTCAGGGAGGGAGGGGTAGGCACTGGAAGTGTATTCTCTGAAAGTGCTTTTTGGGCTCAATGACCCTGTCTTGTAGGTCCCAATGGGGGGGAAGTACCTGTCCCTTAGAACTAGCAACAAACATCCTGTGTTAGGCCTATGCATTGGACTCTTGACTGAGCAGGGACTGTAGAGTTTGGGGTACAGGATAAAGGCTGAGTTTCATTCAAGGCGAAGGTTTTGGTCTCCTTCCAATGGCAACCAGAACACTCACAAGCTATGCCCATGCAAGAAATACAGACAGAAAAGGTACTGTGGGCAGGAAGCCTGGAGTCTTCTGGTTGGGAGTTACTTAGGGTGTGGCTTTCAGCCCATCCGGTTGCCTCCTTCCACCTGCTCAGCCCCTCACCAGGCTCACAGCCTGACAGTTGGCCAGAGTCATTGTTTGCCCCCTCTACCCAGTGTCTAGCGCCAGAGATGCCCCTCCCAGGCAATTCTCAAATTCACTCTGTTCAAACAAACTCAAGGCTGTGGCTTCTCATGAGAACCCATTTAATGACTATGCAGGGCTTCATCCAGAAGGTTCTCCCTTTCCTCACTACTTGAGGGAATTTAGGACAGTTAAGGATGAGACAGCTCACAGGACACTCTGCTCCCAACCTTGAAAACCTAGTGTTCTTGGCTCTCCAAGCAGGAAAGTATAGGATGGTATAGCCTGAAGGCTCCTTGGAGAAGGGGAAGCAGGAAGAGGCAACCCTTTGACCGGCAAAATGTGAAGTAGGTCAGCCTTGGAATGAATGAATGAATGAATGAATGAGTGAGTGAATGGCCTGAATGAAGTGATGCCAATTTGAGAGGAAGACAGGGAAGCTGCCAGCAGGAGTCAGGTCCTGAGAGGCAGGAACACCTACCAGCATCATGGTCACAGTGTCACACAACTCCAGGAGCCAGGTAAGGCTGTGTCTGTGAATGTCTTCTTGAAATGTGCAAGGCACAGCCTGCGCTGACTCACAGAGCAGCCCTGAGACGTACTAGTGACTTAAAAAGTTCCAGAAATAGACCTGGGATGTGTGTGTGTGTGTGTGTGTGTGTGTGTGCGCGCGCGCGCGCGCGAGCGTGTGTGTAAAAAGAATAAAATAAGCACCCAGGCGTTTTGTGCAGGACTGCATTATTAATGGCTGAGGCCCTGTCTTGGAGCCAGAGATCTAATAGAGGCTTTACGAACACATTTTGCATAAGCAGGTCAAAGGCAAGGGGCGGGGAAGAGGCCAGTTTGAGGCCGGGTTTCTCCCTGGCGCCTGTGGTTCTCTTCTCTAACTGGAAGGAGGAACCAGGAGGCCCCTGTGTTCCCATCCAGCCCCGCTTCATCTCCACATCAATATTCTCCATCAATTTCCTTCCAATACCCTCCCTCCCAAACAAGATGCTATCAGCTGTAGTCAATTTTGTGTAGACGGGTAAGGAAATGAGACCCTGAGTTTACTGGAAATCATGCAGGTAGTACTTCCCAAACTTCAGCGGACTCAGACCCAAGAAGACTTGAGAACACACTGATAGCCCAACCCCCAGAGTCTTCGTGGCCACTGTCTCTTCTCTTGCTTAGATGGATGCCCACCTGACATTTGGCCTCTCCTATGAGCACACTAGTTAACCTGGACACTCAGGGCTAGAGGTCAGACAGACTTGACCGCTGTGCACTCAGGCACAGTCCCCCAGCTCTGATAGGAGTAGAGGGTCAGAATCCCAAAAATAGACCTGCAACAGTCTCCACGTTGGCGGCAATGTCTTGCCTTTCACACCCCACCCGTTCTGTTCATCCCAGAGAAGAGATATTCTTTGTTCTTATTTTCTTTCCAATTCATTTTTCCATCATCAGTGGGGTTAGAGATGCCCACATTCACAAAGGCTGTCATCGTGAATCTCTTTCTGCCTCAGTCAACTCAAAGCAGGGTTCCAGGAATCACTGTAAATTGCAGCTGGGTGACAGATGCAACACAAACATGTCACAAACCTCATAAGCTCAGTGATGAGCAGAAGCAGGCTGGAAATTAATATGTCATGCACATGCCCCTGGCTTGTCTGCTTTTCTGATTAAACCACATTTAGACATTTATCTGCACTAGATAATCTCCAGTCACTAAATGGGCCTTTTGGGATCGTAAATGTCTTTTGGTAGAGCTTCCCTTATGTAAAAGAGAAGTTTGAAAACTCTTCGTAATGTGAAAGATGCTGAAAGGTGGTCCCTGTCCCAAATCTTACTCTTTGCCACCAGGCTTGAAAGTGCACAACTGAAGGCATTAGTGGGAATATGAGCCTGAGTATGACTCTGGGTTCAGAAAACATGTAACAAATCAATAACATAACCCAAAGGTATATGGTTGACCAGCCTCCCCTGCCCCTTCCTTTTCCACTTTTCCTTCTTTACTATTTCCTGAGTGTCCAGCATGTACGACCCCCAAGAGCTCTGAGATGCTAACCTCAGGCCCAGGTTTCAGTGGCTCCATGACACGGAAGCCAACTTAGTAAGTACAGGGTATGTGAGGGCAGTCCTCTAGAACTGGACCCTTACCTCCCACTGTGTGACTCCCCAGAGGAAAAATCCCATTGCATACTCTATACTAATTTTATCAGGTTAGAACACCTGACCAGAAAAAGAGAGACACTGGTCAGCCATCCTGGAAGGAGCTTATCATGCCAGTGTGACTGCATTGACAAGTGTTTAGGACATTAGTGCAGCATGCTCTGGGACTACTGAGAGATATTCCAGTACATTTAGGTCATGAAAGGCCAACCTAATCAATGGACCAGTCCTTTGATGGATTCCTAATATGATGGCATTATAGGGAGGTGGAGAAAGGTAGGAGGCAGGATCTATTTGTAGGGACAAGTCCTTAGGAGCTGTATCTTCTGTAGCACGTCTTTTTCTTTTTAAAGATTTATTTATTTATTTATTTATTTATTTATTTATTTATTTATTATGTCTACAGTGTCCCTCCAGCATGTATCTCTGCAGGCCAGCAGAGGGCACCAGATCTTATTGCAGATGGTTGTGAGCCACCATGTGGTTGCTGGGAATTGAACTCAGGACCTCTGGATGAACAGGCAGTGTTCTTAATCTCTCTCTAGCCCCCTTAGCATCTTTCCACCACTTCCTGTTCACCAAGTTGTTAGAAACAGCCTCTACCACACACTCTGGCCACCATGCAGTTTTGCCTAAGTACATGGGGACCAAGCAATCGCCGACTGAACCCTCCAAAACCATGAACAAAATGAGTCTTTCCTCCTCTAAGTTGCTTTTCTCAGGGGTTTGGTTGCAGGAATTGTCTTGGTTTTCCTCTTGCTGTAATGAAATGCCCTGAGAAGAGTAACAAGAATAATTTGGGGTCAGAGTTTAAAGGTGTGGTCCATCTTTAAACCATGGCGGTGGCAGCAGGAGCTTGAGACAGCTGGTCACATTGCAGCAATAGTCAAGAAACAGAGAGCGATGAATGTTTGAGCTCAGCTCATTTTTTAATTTTTATTCTATCTAGAGAGCAGACTGTGTACTGGTGAGGCCCCACCTCAATAAACCTAATCACAATAATCCCTCACAGGCTGGGCCAAAGGTTAAACCTCATCTAAAAAGTCCCTTGTAGATGTGCCTCACCTGAGGCTTATGATTCTGAAGCAGACAAGCATAGGGAACAGCTTAGCTTCCTAGGACTCTGCTTGGCTTGGACAATGCACACACTCCTCTTTTAATAATGCTCTTGTAAGCCTCAGACCTTTACCTGCACATCTGTCCACATAACCCCATGCCACACAATGCACTTATCAATGTGTTAGCAACCTAGTATCCCCATGTGCATCAAGCTCTGTGAACATGTCTCTCTGTACAATGCAGTTTCTTTTCCCTTAAATGACCATCAAACTCAGATTCTATTAAATCTGTTGGGGGTAGGATCCAGCCTAAACTGGTTTTGGGTGATGAGCGAACAATAAGGCAAACTCTGTCCTCTAAGTGAACTTTGGAGAGCTCTCCTATTAACATCACATGCCTGGGTGTATTTGGGCATGCATATGATCAAAATCAGATGCATCCTGGGAAAGAACATATGCAGTAAAAAGGAGATTATACAATTTGATATGTCAATCAATATAAGAAACTACGCATGCTTCCCTTCTGAATCCCATTAAAGAAAGCCACAAACAATAACCAGGAGCCCTTGAGTATCTTCTCTTGAGACTCTTGATTATGTATCTGACCTGGCCCATCACATTGCTTTGAATAAGGTGTCATTGCTATTTTGTAGATATGTAAGTCCTTATTCTAGTCCTTTGACTAAGAGGCCAAGGACCAAGGAGCTCCCAAACTTGACTAGGACCACTGGCAACAATTTGAGATCCTGTCATGGTGACAGGATAACCACAGGACAGATAGATACAAGATACGACCTGCTGCTCCAGAAGGAAAGCTGGTTTAAGGCCACTGTTTGGTGAGGGAGAGAACCAGCCTGGAAAGAGTTCACAGTTTCAGAGCAGCCAGCCATGTTTGGTTGACCCTACCGCTTTTGAGCCCATGGCAGCACAATGCCTCGTGGTGGAATCACGACCTGGAAATGAAAAGGGATGGAGAGGAAGGGCTAGAGTCTTGCGGCTCCTTTCAAGGGCATTCACGATGACCTGAAGACTTCCTACTAGACACTGTTTCTTAGAGTCCTTTCCCCTTCCCACTATCACCGTATTGGAAACCCAGCCTTTAAGGAATATTCCTCAGGAGAACAGATCCAAACTGGAGCATCCATACAGTTGATCTTCAAGAAGGCGGCTAAGGCTGCCTTTGAGCTCCTATGTGAGTGTAGGGATAGATTTCCCTCTGTGATACCTGCTCTTCCCCCACCTTCCCTTCAATGCTACATTCAACACCCTCCCAATAGCCACATGAAACTCACTAAGCACACGAGGAAGGATGGGAACACGATTCTGCATGCATTATCTACACAGTGACCATTTTGAGGTTCATTATGTTATTGTCCCATTTTAAAGATGGTGAAACCGGGATCTACCATGGTTGAATGGTTTGCCAAGGTGAGCAATAAATGTAAACTCAGAATGGGGCAAAACCAGGCTTTCAGCTCCTGGAGTCTTACCCCAGAAGCCACACATTTAACCTCTGTGTCACAGTTCTCAAGCTTGAGTGGATGCCATTGTCTCCTGGAGTCTGATGGAAGTAAGGCTTCTAGGCCTAGGTTAGGAGTTTCTGATCAGTAATTCTGGCTTGTGCCTTGAGAACTGGCATTCACAATAAGTTCCCTGCTGCTGTTCCTGCTGGGGTTCCCTGTGTCATATGGTGGTCCTGGCTAATGAGTTACCCCAAAACACAACAGCTCCTTCTAAAGTAATAGGAGGATCTTGCCAATATATTCACAAAATAATGTATTTTGTAAAGTTTTAAAAATATGAAACATTTGCACATCATTTTCTTCCCATGTATTTCTTACAATTGTGTAAACTTTGGCGTCCTCAAATCCTAGCTCTGTCTCCATACTATTGCCTTCTTCTAGTCACATTTCTCCTCCTTTTGTCTCAGATCCCATCCGCTTCATGTTAAGAGCTACCCCCCCACCCCAACCCAGTAGCCTAGGATGACTCGCAGCTCTTAAGTCTGTCTATCTACAGAAACAATAGTTTTCAGGTTCCCAATAGAAAAGGGACTAAAGTAGTTTCCTGTACCAAAGCAGTTGCCCAGATGTCAGGAGACCCTAATGTGAGTTTGGTTTTAGGGAATGTCATCTATATTCCCTGTGGGGAGGTGGGAGAGACAGAGGGGACTTCTTAAGTCTCAGACTGGGAGCCCCGCCATGGGCATCTGTTGCTCCAGGGCAGCCACTAGCAGGACCCAATAGCGCCCAGCAAGTGTGTAAGCATGGGGTTTGGGACAGACAGGAGAAAAGGGCAAGATGATGATAGTGATGAGAGAGAGAGGGAGAGACAGAGAGAGGACAGGGGGAGGGCAGGTGTGAACATGCCACAGCACACATGTAGAGGTCAGAGCATGACCTTCAGGATTCGATTCTTTCCTCCCACCATGGGTTCAGGAGACTGAACTCGGGTTGTCAGATATGAGTGGCATACACACACATAAACAGACCCAAACCTGTCCTTTTCTGAGTGATATAGATTCTGGAAGGCCAGTGCCTCCCATCACAGGCAGACCCAAGAACACTGCTATTCAGTAGGAGTGCAATTAGAACCACAGTTATGATTTTACATTTTCTTGCACCACATTAAAAAGGTGAACTTAATTTTGCTAACAGAACTTAAAAATATATTTAATCAGACACATTCAAAATATTATCACATCGCCCCGTAAGCAATAGGAAAGCAAGGAACAATCCGTTTTTACATTTTTTTTTTTTTATGGCATTTCATTTCAAATGCAACATCTGTCCACTCAGCACGCCTCAGTCCCAATACTAAGCTGGACTCCATCAACAGATGGGGTAAAATGTGTTCTGAACAAAACAAGTTCCTCTGAGATGAGAAATATTTTCTACTGCTTGGGTTTTTAAACTTACACAGAAAAATTAAATGAAGATTCCAGGCCCTCTAATCAGCTAATTCTATTTCATATATAGTTAGAGAATTCAATTAATGGGCAGCTTGGGTTCAGGCATGTGACATCAGTTTACCCAGTGATGGGATTTCTCCATCTCTGAGGCAGAGGTGGCAACAACCACTGCAGTTGCTATATGACATGGAAGATGAGGGACAGGGGTTTGGAATTTGGACAAAGCCAAAGGAGAAAACCCAGGTAGTTGGGCCTGTGTAGAATCCAGAATCCCTAAACTAGTTTTCGGCTGTGTTCCCTGATGGAGTGTACCTCATCTCTTTGGGGTCAGAACCCTTTGTTCTCTGGAAGCTCCTGGAAGGGGTGTATGTCTTCTTCAATAATGTATCCACTGAGCCTGGCACATGCCTGTCGCTGGAGGTCTCTGTACTGGAGGGGTAAATGAAGCATTGGGGGAGAGGAGGGTCTGGAACTGCCCCCAACCATAAGCAAATCAGCCCAAGCGCATAGTTAATACCCGAGTGGGGCACTATATTAGCATGTGGCTGGCCACATAGCTAAATGTTATCTCCATCTCACAAGCATCAGAGGGTATCTCTGAAGTCCAAACTCTCCTAGAACATGACTTTTCCTTTTATTTGTTTCTGTTTTTTTGATTTGGATTTTTCAAGACAGGGTTTTTCTGTAGCCCTGGCTGTCCTGGCCAAGCTGGCTTCAAACTCAGTGATTTGCCTGCCTCTGCCTCCCAAGTACTAGGATTAAAGGCACCACCAAGCTGGCAGTAAGCATAAATGCTTCTATGGCTAGTAACATTTGAGCCTTCCTTTGAAGACTCTGCTTCCGGGAACTTCTCCTTTTTTTTTCCCCAAAATCTTTTTAATTTTATATTACAAACTGTCTTGTTTTACATGTCAATCCCAGTTCTCTCTCTCCCCCTCCTACTCTGTCCCCTACTGACTTCCTATCTCATTCCCTTTCTGTTCCCCAGGGAGGGTGCAGACTTCCATGGGTGATCTTCAAAGTCTGTCTTATTTGGAGCAGGGCCCAGGCCCTCCCCCATGTGTCTAGGCTGAGAGAGTATCCTTCTATGTGGAATGGTCTCCCAAAGTCCATTTGTACACTAGGGATAAATAATGATCCACTACCAGAGGCCCCATAGACTGCCCAGTCCTCCTAACTAACACCCAAGTTCAGGGGCTCTGGGTTGTCCTATGCTGGTTCCCCAGCTATCAGACTAGGGTAAAAAGCTTCCCCCTTGTTCAGGTCAGCTGTTTCTGTGGGTTTCTCCAGCCTGGTCTTGACCTCTTTGCTCATCACTCCTCCCTCTCTGCACCTGGATTTCAGGAGTTTGGCTCAGTGTTTAGCTCTGGGTGTCTGCTTCTGCTTCTATCAGCTACTGGATGAAGGCTCTAGGATGGCATATAAGGTAGTCATCAATCTCATTATCAAGGAAGGGCATTTAAGGTAGCCTCTCCACTATTGGTTAGAATCTTACTTGGGGTCATCCTTCTAGATCTCTGAACATTTCCCTAGTGCCAGGTTTCTCTTTAGACCTATCATGGCTCCCTCTATTATGGTACCTCTTTACTTGTTCTCCTGTATTTTTGCCCTGAATCAGTCTTCCTGCTCCCTCATGTCCTCCTCTCTCCTCCTCCCCTTCTCTTCCCCCCCCCCCCCATGCTCCTAACTTGCACAGGCGATCTTGTCCTTTTCCCCTTCTTTGGGGGATCATGTATGTCTCAGAGTCCTAGCTTTTCTGGTGGTGTGGACTGCAGGCTAGTAATCTTTTGCTCTATGTCTAAAATCTATATATGAGTGAGTACATACCATATTTGACCTTTTGTGACTGGGTTACCGCACTCAGGATGGTTTCTTCTAGTTCCATTCATTTACCTGCGAATTTCAAGATTCTATTGTTTGTTTGTTTTTGTTTTTTCCCCCACTGAGTAGTATTCCATTGTGTAAATGTACCACATTTTCTCCATCCATTCTTCAGTTGAGGGGCATCTAGGTTGCTTCCAGATTCTGGCTATTACAAATAATGCTGCTATGAACATAGTTGAACAGATGTCCTTGTTGTATGAATGTGCATCTTTTGGGTATATGCCTAAGAGTGGAATTGCTGGGTCTTGAGGTGAACTGATTCTCATTTTCCTGAGGAACTAACATACTGATTTCCAAAGTGGCTGGATGAGTTTGCACTCCCATCAGCCATGGAGGAGTGTTCCCCTTTCTCTACATTCTCTCCAGCATAAACTGTCTTTGGAATTTTTAAATTTAGCCATTCTGACAGGAACAAGATGGTATCTCAGAATTGTTTTGATTTGTATTTCCCTGATGCCTAAGGATGTTGAGCACTTTCTTAAGTGTCTTTCAGCAATTTTAGATTCCTCTATTTAGTTCTGTACCACACTTTTTAATTGGATTATTTGGTATTTTGGTGACCAGCTTCATGAATTCTTTGTATATTTTGGAAATCAGCCCCCTCTCAGATGTGGGGTTGGTGAATATCTTTTCCCATTCTGTAGACTGCCATTTTGTCTTGTTGACTGTGCCCTTTGCCTTACAGAAGCTTTTCAGTTTCAGGAGGTCCCATTTATTAATTGTCGATCTTAGTGTCTGTGCTACTAGTGTTATGTCCAGGAAGGAGTCTCCTGTACCAATTTGTTCAAAGATACCTCCCACTTTCTCTTCTAAGAGGTTCAATGTGGCTGGATTTATCTTGAGGTCTTTGATCCATTTGGACTTAAATTTTGTGCATGGCGATAGATATGGATCTATCTGGAGTCTTCTACACACCAGCATCCATTTATGCCAGCACCATTTGTTGGAGATGCTTTCTCTTTTCCATTGTATAAGTTTAGCTTCTTTGTAAAAAATGTTCATATGTATGTGGATTAATATCAGGGTTTTCAATATGATTCCATTGGTCTATCTGTTTTGTGCTGATATCAAGGTGTTTTCAGGACTATAGATCTGTAGAAGAGCTTAAAGTCGGGGATGGTGATGCCTCCAGAAGTTCCTTTATTGTACAGGGCTATTTTGGCTATCTTGGGTCTTCTGCTTTTCCATATAAAGTTGAGTATTGTTCTTTCAAGGTCTGTGAAGAATTGTGCTGGGATTTTGATGGGGATTGACTCTATAGATTGCTTTTGGCAAGATTGCCATTTTTACTATGTTGCTCCTACCTATATATACCTATACAAGAGCATGGGAGATCTTTCCATTTTCTGATATCTTCTTTAATTTTCTTTCTTTAAAGACTCAAAGTTCTTTCTATGCAGGTCTTTCACTTGTTTGGTTAATATTACCCCAAGATGTTTTATGTTGTTTGTGGTTGTTGTAAAAGGTGATGTATGTTTCTCTGATTTTTTTTCCTCAGTCCCTTCCTTTATTGTCTGTATATAGTAGGGCTACTGATTTCTTCTTCTTCTTCTTCTTCTTCTTCTTCTTCTTCTTCTTCTTCTTCTTCTTCTTCTTCTTCTTCTTCTTCTTCTTCGAGTTAATCTTGTATCCTGCCACTTTGCTGAAATTGTTTATTAGCTGTAGGAGTTCCCTTGTAGAATGTTTTGGGTCACTTATGTAAACTATTATATCATCAGCAAATAGTGAAAGTTTGGCATCTTCCTTTCCAATTTGTATCCCCTTGATCTTCTTTTGTTGTCTTATTGCTCTAGATAGAACTTCAAGTACAATATTGAAGAGATATGGAAAGAGTGGACAGACTTGTCTTATTCCTGATTTTAGAGGAATCCCCTTAAGCTTCTCTCCATTCAGTTTGATGTTTGCTGTTGTTTTACTGTATGTTGCTTTTATTATGTTTAGGTGTGCTCCTGTTATCCCTGATCTCTTTAAGACTTTTATCATGAAAGGGTGTTGGGTTTTGTCAAAGGCTTTTTCAGCATCTAGTGAGATGATCATGTGTTTTTTTCTTTTTCAGTTTGTTTATATTCTAGATTACAGTGATAGGTTTTCATATGTTGAGCCATTCCTGCATCCCTGGGATGAAACCTACTTGGTCATGGTGGATGATTTCTCTGATATGTGCTTGGATTCGATTTGCCAGTATTTTATTGAGTTTTTTTTTTTTTTTGCATCAATGTTCATGAGGGATAATGGTCTGTAGTTCTCTTTCTTAGTTGTGTCTTTGTGTGGCTTGGGTACCAAGGTAATTGTAGCCTCATAAAATGAGTTAAATGAATTTGGCCATGACCCTTCTGCTTCTATTGTGTGGAACACTTTGAGGAGTATTGGTATCAGCTGTTCTTTGAATTTCTGGTAGAATTCTGCACTGAAGCCATCTGGCCCTGGGCTTTTTTTGGTTGGTAGACTTTTGATGACTGCTTCAATTTCGTTAGGGGTTATAGGTCTGTTTAAATTGCTTATGTGTTCTTGATTTAATTTTGGTAAATGATATCTATGCAGAAAATTGTCCATTTCCTTTAAATTTTCAAATTTTGTGGAGTACATGTTTTCAACGTATGACCTGAAGAGTCTCTGGATTACCTCAGTGTCCATTTTTATGTCCCCTTTTTATTTCTGATTTTGTTAATTTGCACACACACTCTCTCTCTCTGCCTTTTGGTTAGTTTGGATAAAGGTTTGTCTATCTTATTGATTTTCTCGAAGAACCAACTCTTTGTTACATTGATTATTTGTATTGTTTTCTTTGTTTCTACTTTATTGAATCAGCCCTCAATTTAATTATTTCCTGGAGTCTACTCCTCTGAAATGAGTTTGCTTCTTTTTGTTCTAGAACTTTCAGTTGTGCTGTTAATTCTCTCGTATGACTATTCTCCAGTTTCTTCATGTGGGCACTTAGTGCTACGAACTTTCCTCTTAGCACTGCTCTCAAAGTGTCCCATAAGTTTGGGTGTGTTGTGTCTTCATTCTCACTGAATTCTAGGAAATCTTTAGTTTCTTTTGTTATTTCTCCCTTGCCCCAGGAATGGTGCAACTGGGAATTGTTCAATTTCCATGAGTTTGTAGGGTTTCTGCAATTTGTGTTGTTGTTGAATTCTAACTTTAAAGCATGGTGGTCTGATAAGATACAGGGTGTACAGGGTTTTTCTATGTTGCCGAGTACATGATTGATTTTAGAGAAGGTTCCATGTGGCACTGAGAAGAAGGTATATTCTTTGTGTTTGGATGGAATGTTATATAGATGTCTGTTAAGCCCAACTGGGTCATAACTTCTGTTAGTTCTTTTGTTTCTTTGTTAAGTTTTCTGTCTGGTCTTGGGACCCTCTTTTTAGTTTCCTCCAGGGAAGTGTGGCCCATGGAGTCAATCTTAATGAGTGATGGAAGACAACCCATAGGGGACAAATTTATTAATACAGAAGAAGAACTCACATCCTTACCTTCAAAGAAACACACTTGAAAGCCAGCAGACCAACCAACAAAAACCGGAGACAAAACAAAGCCAAGGTACTCGTTATAAAAGCACCCAGCTTTCTACAATTCCAGACAAGAGTGTGCTGTTCACTGCCACAGCTAGAACCCAGACTCCAGAGTGCCAAGCTGCCACTTCTCAGCTGTTTCCTTTTTGTCTAGTTATTTGCATGGGCTTCCTTTGGTGTGGGGGAGAGGGGAGGTATGCTTCTATTTCCTATCCTTGCACACTCTCTGGTTTGCGTGGCTAATTGACTTCCTATCTCCTCATGTCAGGCACCAGAAGTGACAGCGGACTCCAGATGGCTATTTTCTGGTTGTACCCCTGAATGATAGAGGATTTGACAAAAGCGTTATGTACTTCACCCTCCTGCCCACCTCAGGCCCTGCCAAAGTAGAAGATTCTAGTGGTCTTCTTCTCCAACAGGCTCTGCTTTCTCTCCTGGAGGTAGCAGTTATGCCTTGGAATAGGAGGCTGCCTAAGAGCCTGGTGCATTCCTACAGCTCTGGCATGATTCTTACTGCTCCAACAAACCATCCAATCTATTCTAAGTAACATCTTAATTACCATCTCAAAGCATTCTTCTCACTGCTTTAACTGTCATCCACAGCCTTTAAAACTTAAAACTGTACAAGCTATTGTCAGTCTATTATTTGCCTATCAGAACTTGACAGCATGACCCTATTGCTGATGACATTACGCACTTTGGTCACAGGATTTGGAGCAACCAAATTGCTGCTGACCAGGAAGCTTCCTCTCTATTGGCTAGGCTTTCACAGGATTAAAAGGTTTTGTGCAGGCTATTGGGGTAAAAAGATTATCAGCAATCTTATCCAGCCATGAATCCTCCAGGCTATAATAAAGACTAGCATGGCAAGAGATGCAATAGTGGTACAAATTGTTTGGGAGCAACCAAGTACTTTTTGATCAGATCTAAAACGTCCCTTACAGGAGGAAATGTGTGCATATTACTGTAAATCTGGTTGAGAACTCATGGTTGGGAAGCTGATAGGCTCTTCTTTTTTTCTGAAAGACATAGTATCAATCAACCCTCTAAATCGGTATCTCTATACCCACAGATTAGTGTAGCTTTCAGACCTCACTGTGTACAGAAGCTCACAGGGGATCAGAGTTCAGGGAATAAATATGTAGAGATTGCTGTCATGAATGGGATTATATTGCATTCCCTTCTCACAAGGCTCAGGGAACATTTTGAAAGAGGGGAAGAAAGATTATAAAAGCCAAGGATTATGGAGACCTGCAGTGAAACAGCATCTTCTGGGCACAACAGAACTTCTGCACTCATGAATTCTCAGTAGTTGTGGTTGTTTGTACAAAACCTGCACAAGACCAAGCCATCAATGTTACAGCATGGAGGGCAGGAGAAGCTCACGTGTCCCCTCTGCTAGATGAGGAATTATTGATAGTTAACGGCCTCTGGGAGAAGAATCAGTTTCCTTTAAGGTTATGACCCATAGTAGGTTGGCCATTCTTCAGTTATTGATACCACACC
Organism: Phodopus roborovskii; assembly: GCF_943737965.1. Classification (NCBI taxonomy): domain Eukaryota; kingdom Metazoa; phylum Chordata; class Mammalia; order Rodentia; family Cricetidae; genus Phodopus; species Phodopus roborovskii. The sequence continues at coordinate 38,854,391 of NW_026126511.1, read as the reverse complement.
ATGAGTATATGGCCAACACAAGGAAGGAAGGAAGGAAGGAAGGGAAGGAGGGAGGGAGGGAAGGAGGGAGGGAGGCAGGAAGGAAGGAAGAAGGAAGGAAAGAAGGAAGGAAGGAAGAAGGAAGGAGGCACACGAAGTTGGGAGCAGGTGGTGAGGGGAGGGGTGAATCTGGAAAGAGTTAAAGGGGAGTAGTGAGGGTAAATATGATCAAAATGCATTGTATGACATATGACATATGAATAAGAATTAATAAGATATTGTATCATTCCAAAAACCTAGTAGAGATGTCAGTATTTATGCAAGTGAAATACTTTAACCTTCAGTGGAAAACAAGAAGATAAACAAAGATGACAACCTAGAATAGTTATTAATGAAAATATGATATGCGTATTGAAGGCATGCTGAAATTTGGAATCTTGGCACATTCCTGGCATAATTCTACTCAGATTAGAAAATATTGGGATGGAGCAAATCAAGTTTCTTAGAAAGTGCTTTCATATTTCTACCTTTAGGTGGTCCAAATAATTTATTTTTATTATTTCAAGACAGTTTCACTCTACCACCCAGGCTAGCCTGGAGCTCACTATGTAGTCAAGGATGGTTGTCCTGGACTTGGATTACAAGAGTGAACCACAGCATCTGGCTGCAAATAGTTAATAGTTTATAACTGTGCAACATTTAATCACAGGCTAATAGTGCATTAGATCTATTTTATAGCATTTTACACTTCAGGGCCTGAATCCGGATCTTCAGAAGTCATACAAACAGCTGGGTGTGGATGTGCATATCTACACCTCCAGTCTCTGCTGTGGGAGGCAGAGTTGACAGATGTCTGCTGAGTTTGCTGACCACTAGCCTAGCTTCAAATCCATTGAGGGACTGTCTTGGCTTAAGGTGAGTGCTCTAGCAGGACACCTGAAGTACACACACACACACACACACACACACACACACACACACACACACATTTTACTGCTTCTGCATCCTATCCTTGCTAAATAGATGTGAGGGCATCTCACATCTGCTGAGGTTAGGGCTATCCAGCATCCAGAACTGTCTGTGGGCCAGAATGACTGAAACATAGATGCCTATAAAAATAGATATATAGTTCTCATGTTTACAAAAGAGTGATTCCAAGAAACCCACAGTCCTCCCAAATATACAACCTTCCCAATAAAAATAAACAACCACATTTCACCTGCTGAGTGACTCACTCCAGTTCCTCAGTCTGCACAGAGACCACAGCACCTTCAGTAACTCCCAAGCAGTAGGTCTCTGCTGATACTACAGACCCAGGGAAGCATTGACAGCCCATAGGGGAGCTGAGGTCTTGAACCATGATCATACAGATAATCGTCTTTCCATTAAGACGTTGAAGGCTGTTGGGTGTTCTCAGGATGACAGTGTTGATTTCTAAATAATGGTGTCTTCTGGTGTAAAAAATGCTAGACGCAATGTGGCAGGGGGAGATACAGAGCAGAAGAGCCTGGCCTGTCGTGCTCCAGGTGACACTGATGTCCTGTTCTGATGTTCTAATAGGAGCCTGCCATGGACTCAGGGAATTGCCAGGCGTGGAAAGTGCAGTTTTGTTATTCGTATTTCTATGGATTGCAACTGAACAGAGGAAAATGAGACCTGATCCTGGACCGGAAACTGACCCACCCAGGGGCTGGAGCAAGAAGGTCAGGCCACAAATTGTGCCCCAGGGAGGCATTGCCTGTGGCCTTTCCACCTTTGTTGCAGTGACAGAAAAATTAGAAGAATTCAGGCCAGAGAAAGTGACTCGGCCCTGAGGGAGTTGGTGGGCAGACCCAGGCCCAGGGTGTGGCTACAAGGGCATTCTACCTACATGACCTCTAAGACAGGACCAGGAAGGTTGTCCATCGTCTCTTCTTTCCGTGGCCAAGCCCACTCCTCCCTCCAAAGTGGACCTCCTCCAATCTCTCTCTCTCTCTCTCTCTCTCTCTCTCTCTCTCTCTCTCTCTCTCTGTCTCTCTGTCTGTCTGTCTGTCTGTCTGTCTGTGTCTCTTTCTTTGTGTGTGTTTCTCTGTCCCTCTCCAGTGTAGGTCACCAATTTCCTAGTTGGTTAGTGTAATTTGCTCTCTGTTGCTGTAATGAAATTCAAACCAAAACCAACACAGGGGAGGGAAAGATTCATTCATCCATAACTTCTAGGTCACAACTCATCACAGAGGGAAGTCAGGGCAAGAACCTGGAGGCAGGAATTAAAGCAAAGACCATGAAGAAACCTTGCATCCTGGCTTGCTTCCCACGGCTTTCTCTGCTTGCTTTTGTCGATGGCCAGGGTCCTCCTGCACAGAGGTGGCACTGCCCACAGTGATGTTTTAAATTCATGACCCACTTACATATTCAGTAATGGACAAGGACCAGGGAGTCAGTGACAGTCAGCATGGGAGAGAAATGTTAAGTAGAGAGGTGAAGAGTCAAAATGCCAAAGGAGGAGTAAGAGATGATATGGCTAACTCACACTACACAGACAAAGAGAGCACTAACTAGAGTCCCTGGGACTTAAGAACTGGGAGATTAGAGATGTGGAGAGAAAAGCTTTTGATTCTGGCAGAGTTAAAAAGAACAAAGCTGTTGGGCTTTAAAAGACTCAAGCCTGAGGCCTAGTAAGCTCAGTGTAACTTCCTGAGCCTGATTTGAGCTTAGCTACCTGTCTCTGGCCAGCGACTTCCATATGCAAGTGACTCAGCATAGCCCGATCTGGAACTGACTCTGCCTAGCTACTGCTAACATGGTGGAATATTATTGGCCCTTACACCTCGCCCCATCCTGAGGCCCCACCCACTTCCTCGGTGCTATATAAGTACCTGCTTGTTACAATAAAACCAGCTCCTGCTTTGACAAGGCTCCCAGGTAAGCGAGGTTCTCTCCGATGACTAGGAGGGGGACTGGGTTGTCCACACTCTCCATCCCGCTCACCCCAGGAAGAGACCAGCTGGACCGGCCTTCCAAGCCCCATCTGCGGGAGGACCCTGCACAAAGCTAGTTTGAAAAGTGAGGCGAGAAGAGAGGTGGAAGCCAGTGTTGGTGGCGTGTGTCTCAGAACATGGCTCACAGACACAGCTGGATCCCTGCTTGTCCTGCCCCCATGTTTGTGAACTCAACCACAATATTTGGCAATAAATTGGGTGTGAAATGGACATGCGAAGACCTTTCTTTCTTGCCACGATTTGCTAAGCAATACATTGCAGTAGCTATTTACCTGGCATTGCATTGTGTTAGATTCGGTCTATGTAATCTACTGGTGATTTTAAGTGTGGGAGATTTGCCCACGTTATGTCGAGTGCTGCCCGTGTAATCAGGGTTCTAAAAGAACAGAACAGATAGGATGAGTAAATATCACAAAGGGGGTTGTTAGATTGGCTTATACAATGTTAGTTGATTTTACATACAATCAAGATGATAGCTAAGGTTGGCCATCACAATGTCCTTTTACATAGGACACTTGAGTATCTATGGATTTTGGGATTGGAGGTGCCTGGGACCAAACTTTCAAGGGTATCTTTTTAAATGTTTTAAGTTAATTAATTAATGAAACAGGATCTCCTGTATTCCAGACTGGCTCCAAACTCCCTGTGTATCTAAGGATGACCTTGAACTTCGGATACCATGGACTTCACCTCTGAGTATGGGGATTATGGGTATATACCACCATGCCCAGTGTAGGTGTTGCTAGAAATGAAACTGAGGGGTCCATGCTTGGCAGGCAAGCAACATTCTACCAACTGAGACCCCCCCCTCCAGGACACACTTCAAGGATATCCAGGGACAGCTGAATAGACTAGTGTCACCACATGTCCAGAGCTTTCCAAATGCACAAACCTTAGCCCAGGATGTCATTTCTAGGCATGTCGTATAGACAAAGATTTTGACAGAAAGCTGTTTATAACATTATAGTTGTGAGGGGGAAAAAACCTATGTCAATGTTCAATACAGATCTCAAACATGAAATTCAACTTAACCATTAACATGTTGGAGAACATTTAAACCCCTAGGATCCCAATATAATTTTAAATCAAATTGGGGCTATAAACTATATTCTGAATGAGTCAAATTTGAAAAATCAAAATTAGAATGACCCTAACTATTTGTATATCTATCAATACCTATATCCATCTACCTGCCATCTATTAATCTAGCCCCATATTGGGGTCACAGGTATTCTCCACCAAGACAGGGATGCTGGGTCACAGGCATCCTCTACCACCATGACAGGGATGTTGGGATCTCAGGCATCATCCACCCTGACAGGGATGCTGGGGTCACAGGTATTCTCCATCATGACAGTGATGCTGGAGTCACAGGAATCCCCTACTATAATAGACTCAAAGTTGCTTTTAAAATGGAATGAGCTGGTAGTGAGAAAGGAGAAACGGGAAGAAAGACTTTTTCTTAAAAAAAAAAAAAAAAAAGAGTAATCTATGGGTACCTGTGTGTGCATCTGAGTGTATGTTCACCGCACCAGTGCAGGGTACCAGCAGAGGGTACCAGCTCCCCTGGAACTAGAGTGACAGCGATTGTGAGCTGCCAAGTGTGGGTGCTGGGAACTGAACTTGGGTCCTCCACAAGAACAGAAAGGGCTGTTAACCACCAAGGCATCTCTCCAGTCCCAAAGATTGACTTTCAAGAAGTTTAATAGTGAAGGGTTGAGGAGAAGGAATGATCAGCCGAGGAGTGGCCATTCCAGAAAGGTTTGATTTAGCATTAGTTTTAAAGACTTGTACAGTGTCCCATGCTTTTAGGCAGAGAATACAGTAAGGAGCGCATGACTCAAGGCAGAAAAGTGAATGAAAATGACAAGGAATTCAAGGGACCTGAACCTGCTCAGCAGCAAGGGTCAGGGGAGGGGGTGGGGAGAGGGGGTTGGGGAGGTGGGGGGTTAGTTTTAAAGCCAACAAACTCTTTTCTCACAGGGCCTGGGGAGGAAGAAAGCAAAGCAAGGGGTGTGCTCATGTGACCTGGCCCCACTCAGATGTAGAGCCCAGCTAGGTGGCCGTGGCACTCCTGGCAGGACGAGGGACCTCTTTTGCTGGTACTGCGTGTATTCAAAAGGGCCAGGCCTTCCTGCCTCCTCGTGAGAACACCTTCCAGCTGCTATCTCTGGCCTCTTTTCCCTTGCAACGGGGTCACGTGAGACGCAAGGACAACACGGAATGTGATTGGCTGGAAGCCCGTGTGCTTTGCCTATAGCTGTAGTGTGGCTCTAAGTGAACCCTGGAAGAATGGCACTTTTCCCACATTTCTTTCCTCCCTAGTTTCTATTCTGCTGGCGGCACTGGTTTGCTCCCAGTCCGGTGGCTGGTAATCCCCGCTACTTGGAAAGATCAAGTCCGGCCTGGGCTACAGAGTGAAAGTCAAGGCTAGTCCAGGGAACTTAGATTCTATATCAAAACCAGGAAAGTCAAAAGAGGGCTGGGGAGATAGTTCAGAGGTAGAGCTTGCCAGCAAGCTTCGGGGGCCTAGGGCCAGTCCCTGTCACTGATAAATAAAGAAAGGCACTGATCTCCCAGACTGAGAGCCTAGTTAGTGTCTAGTGCTTTTGACTCTCAGACACCCTTCAACCTCACTTCAGTGGCGCCTGTGGCATCTATTTCCATCCCCTCTCAGCTGGTGGCCCAGTTGTAGTCATCCCTATAAGGAGTGACAACATCCCTGTCATCTCTCCCACTTCAACTGCACCCCTCTCCTCCATTCCCTTCTGCTTCTCCTCTGTGACCGCGACGTTTGCCTCTCTGGAAATGACCTCCCTCTTCCTCCAAGCTCCAGTGTCCCTGTCCCAGAGAATTCCTGACCCTCTTGCTTGTTTTCAGCCAGTCTTTCGCTGACCTTTGTCCTGCCTGAACAGATTGTAAGTATCCACATGTGTGGGTGGCCTGCAGAATCCTGAGAAGAGAAAGCCACAGTTCAATTTGTCATACACCCCACACATCTGACCCGATGCTGGGAGAGTGTCCTTAAGGGTTTGTTGAGGGAAGGAACGACAGTTGCAGCGTATTCCACTCAAAGAAGTAAGAGTTTGCCCTTGTCATAAGTTTGCTGTAGCCATGATACGGTGTCTGAAGTGCTTTTGCAATGTTATTTTCATAGGTCTCAGGGCTACATGGGGAGGAGGAAGATCAGGAGGGTATTGATATTCTCCTAGATAACAATACTCAGAGGAAGAGAGCTCACTGGATGGGACACTCGGTGAGCAACAGTCCCTGTCAAACTCCAAAGGCAAACATGGGGGACATTGTTATATTCCCTCCCCAGTGAAACTGTCTAGAGATTGCAGGAAAGCCACGGAGGAGGCTTTGCTTTGTCTGCGCATCTCTGAATATGTATCTTTTATCTTCACAGTCTGCTTGAAGGTCCTTGCAGGCAGAAACTGTGCCATCCGTCTTTCTGAAGTCTACAGTTCTTGGCAAGTCATAAGTATTTTGTAAATATTTACTGACTTTAATTATCCATCAAATTATTTGTTGATTTATTAAGTTAAACTCTGATGGTGAAGTTTTCTGGAATCAGAGTAAGAATTATTTTTGAGCAGATGGCCCATTCCGGGCGCCCATCAAATTAGACTAGATGGGTCATTTTCTAAGCATGGGACCAGCCCTGGGGCTATAGATAGAACAAATTCAAATTCATGATGAATTCATTAAAAATTCCAGGACAAGAAATCTTTCAGGGACACTAATGACATCCCCATTTAAGATTAAATTAATTCTGTATGGTTTAAATGTTATTACAGTAAAGTGCAAACGAACATAATTGTGATGAGGCTCTGCTTCTGAAAGGGACCCATTAAGTCAGTCAATCATCATAGCTCAGCTATTCATTAGCATTATTTGACATCTCCTACATTATGTGGCTTTTCTCAGTTCACATAGGCAGCATATTTATGGAGCGCTTCCTGGAACACACAGGATGGTTGTAAAAAGGATGGAGATGGAAGCAACCAGGTGTGGCTGCAGCTCCATCGAGCCTCACCAGTCCAACTATGTGACAACCAGTGGCTTCCGCATCCCCTGGGAGCCTATTTCAAATGCAGGGGCTCAGATGCTACCTGCATCAGGACCACAGTTTAACAACCTCCCCTAGGGATCTGATTACAATTAGAGAAAGAAATCGTGGCCATGTAACTGAACATGGGCCAGGCAGATGAGAAAACTACAGAATGAGGTGACACTTTCTCAATGAGATCTGCCACTACCCTTGCATATTCAGCTCCTGCAACCTAAATCTTCCATTGTACCACCCTCATCTCATTCCCCTGCACAACTTTCCTCCACACTGTTTATCACTTTTGGCCCATACTACATTCTACACTGCATATTTATTGTGTACGCAGTTCAGTTTGTCTCTGTCTCCTGCTAGAATTTAAGTCCATAAAAATCTTTGCTCACTTATTTAGTGCAAGCCCCAAGTATTACAGACTTAAGCTCTTCGGGGGCCCATATATCTCTTTAGCATTGTGAGGCTTGCTAAATGCAGAAAACACCCTTCTCAATAGTTGAATGAAGATATGAATGGCTACTTCTGGGGTCCAAAAACTTTTCTTTTCTGAGGTCTCTATTCTAAGTCAATGAAAAGTAACCCACTAGAGACCCTCTCGGGAAGAAGACCCTATGATCCACATTGGGACATCTTTGGGATATAGGTGGGGGTGGCCTTGGGGGACATGAAGAATTCTATGGCAGGAATAAATGAACACCATCTCCATCAACTATTGCTGATGAAGCCTCCAGAGTTCTCACATTAGACTACAATTCAGTTCCAGGAGGATATGTTGAGAAATTGTCTTCATAACAGTTTAGATTCCATGTTTTTGTGGCAAAATGGTACCTATTTTCTCACATAAGTAGATCATTGTATTGCTATCTTAGTTAGGGTTTCTGTTGCGGTGAAGAGATACCATGACCACAGCAACTCTTATAAAGGAAAACATTTAATTGGGGTAGCTTACAGCTCAGAGGTTGAGTCCATTATCATCATGGCAGGACATGGTGGTGTGCAGGTAGGCGTGGTGCTGGATGAGCTGAGAGTCCTACATCTTGATCCACAGGCAACAGGAAGTGAACAGATCTAGGTGTATCTTGAGCATAGGAGACCTCAGCCTACCTCCACAGTGACACACTTCCTTCAACAAAGCCCACCTCCTAATAGTGCCACTGCCTATGAGCATATGAGAGCCAGTTACATTCAAACTACCACAGTTACTTATTTGTTGTGACAAAATATATGGCAGAAGCAATTTGAGAGAGGAAGGCTTTATCTTAGCTCCTGGTGTCAGGGCATTTTCAGCCTAGCTGGCAGGAAAAGTATGTCAGAGAGACAATCTCGGCCTATGGTGACAGAAACATGCAGATGAAGGTGTTCCCATGGCAACAGACCAGGGAACAGAGTATTTTGTACCACGTTGAACAGGATATGATTCCAATGGCTAGAACCAGAGATGAGGCTAATCTTTAAAGATCCGTTTCTCATAATCTGTTCCCACCTGTTAGGCCCATCCTGTTAAAGCTTCACAGCCTTCAAATAGAACTACATTTCAGCTTCAAACCAGAGCAGTGATCTAGGTTGGCGCTAACATCTTTGTTTTGGATGGTTGTGATTTGAATGTGAAACATTCGCCATGGGTTCCCACCCCAGAATGCTTGGTCTCCAGTTGCTAACGCTATTTGGAAAGGTTGTGGAACCTTTAGGAGGTGGAGTATTGCTAGAAGAAGTAACCCACTGCAGGGTGGACCCTAAGGTTGTATATTCGGCCCAGCCTCACTTCCTGCTCACTCTCCACTTCCTGATAGGGACACATCCCACCCCAGGTAGCTTTTCAAGCTTCCTCTGTCCTGACAGCAACGATGACAGTTCTCTTGAATTGTGAGACAAAATAAGCCCTTTCTCCCTCAATTTGGTTTTGTCAGGGTATGTTATTATAGCAACAGAGAAGTCACCAAACTAATGATATACGAAAATGCTTTTTCACTGAGTGGGCATGAGATGTAAACACTGACTTTTTTCCAGAGGGGTAGTGTGCCTTCCTTAGAGGAAACACCAAGTGTCAGACTGTATCGGGGCAGGCATGGAAAGCAGGTCTGTCTCTGTTCTCTTTTTGCCTCTTGCCTAAACATGACCTAAGCCTCCAACTTAAAACCAGAGAACCAAACATCCACTTTTCCTCTTTTGTCATAAATGCCAAGTATGTGATGAACTTTTTTTAAAAAAGGGATCACATTCTATTTCCTTTTAATTTAATGATGTGGGTCTGGGTGGACGGGTAGAGATGGCTCAGCAGTTGAGAGTGTTTGCTTCTCCTGCAGAGGTGAGTTTGATTCCCCAAACCCGTTATGAGGCAGCTTACAACCCTGTCTGGCTTCTGTAGGTGCCCACACCCATGTGCGCATACTTATACACAGATTCACACATAAATAAAAAATAATTTTTAAGGTACACTCTTGGTTGCAGTGGGACATGGCAGAAACTGGCCAGGCAGAAACATCCTGTGGGCCCCGGCAGGTGCCACCGTGAGAAGGGAACAGGTGACGATGGAGAGATGGGTGTGGTGGGAGCAGTGTGTGTGTGTGTGTGTGTGTGTGTGTGTGTGTGTGTGTGTGTGTGTGTGTGATGGAGAGAGGCAGAACTGGTGAGCTAATATTGGTAACAGGTGTGACAGAGGGCTGAGGCTGGTGGCGGATCATGTTGTTGTTCGGTGGGGTCGACAGGAAGGTTGCAGTTTAAGCAGATGCAGACTCAGCCCCTGAACAAGCTATGGGATCACCCTAGATATGAGCCTGAAATGAGGAATGGTTTCACTTTTGAGGGATCATCTTATTTCATGATGCTGCTGAGGGCCATGCGTGAGTCAGTGGTCCTGATGTGGCCAGGGTCCTGGTTGATATCTAAGGACCACATCACCTAAGGACATGTGGATGTTCATGCCTCATGTGCTGTGGCCTGAATCCATGCTAATGCCCATGGGATGTGCTGCCTCCAGGGACCATACTGATGTGAGTGGCCTGTGCTGACACCAGAGACTGGAGGTGTCTGGGTCCTGAATCCATGTTGATGTCTGTGGGCAATGCTGCTGCTGGAGGCCACATTGATGCGGATGGCCTGACTGCCACCTGGGCCACTGGTCATATCCAGACCTGTGATGCCTGCACTGCCATCTAAGACTATGTTGATGTCCAAGTCTGTGCTGCCACAGAGGCCCATGTCTGGGTCTGTGGACCTCGTTTCCACTAAAGGCCACATGAATGTCCGTGGTCTATGCTGCCGTCTGAAGCCATGTTGATATCCATGATCTCAGTTGCATCGGAGGGCCTTGTCTGGGTCTGTGGCCCTGTAGCAGTCTGGAGCCCTGTCCGTGGTTCTGGAAACCACGTGGAAGTCCATGATCCATGCTTCCTCGGATAGTAAAGAGCAAGTAAGCTACTTTGGCAGGGATACCAATGCCTGTAGATGCACAGTTGAGAAAGAGGGACATGGAAGACTCTGTGACAGCTGCTACCTCCATCCCTAACCCTCCCAAAATAGCAACCGCTGAAACAGGAAGCCATTAAGAGAACTCTTGAAAACTGATAGGATGCTGAAGAGCAGCTCTCTACAATAGATGGCTTCCAGAAGGGGTGCGGTAGGGAGGGACTCGGCTCTGTTTAAGGGACTGGGCACTGAGAGTTTGGCCTCACTCCAGTGAGTATACAGATAACACAAATTGGACTTTGTCTTTTGCTGGGACGTGTACAAGGGCTGGAGAGGGTGGACAAGGGAAGGCTGAGAAGCAAATGTGACCAATGTGATAGGGGTGTATGACATGAGATCCCCAAAGAATCAATGAAACTATTATGTTGGGGGGAATTTTTAAAAATTCATAAAAATAATGAGAAATGATAGAAGCAATATCCTTATTCTGCTCCCTTTAGTAAAGCAATGACTGGCAATGGGTACTGCCACAGGATCACACTGTCATCATTAATGATGGCGGTGGCTAGTGATTTGGGCTGCCTCCATACTGTGACGTCTCTATGTTGAATTACAAGGTCATCAGAGGAGGGACTTTGGCAATGTTACTGTCTCCTGGACTCCTTTTAGGTAGGGGATACCTCCCCCCACACACACACACAACCTCCTTTTATTTCTTGACAACCTCTCCATCTTTGTTTTGTCTATTTCCACTTTCCCTCACCTCACAGGTTCCCATGCCTCATCCAGCCTTCTATGAGCACATGACCTTCATATTTCTCACCCCTCCTGCCTTCCAGACAGCAGAGCACTATTTACTGAAACCTGGATGTACTGTTTTATAGTCAGAAGAACATATGAAACTGGCCTAATTTGCCCCCTCCCGAATTGCCATACTTTCTGCTTATATGTTTGCCTTGCACAGCTGTTCTCATTTGGAGAGGCCATCACAATGCTCAGAAGATAATCAGAGAAGCTACTTAAGAACAACATGCAGACATTTGGGGAAGGAAAAAAACAACCAAAAATCAGTGCCCATGTTGAACTGGAATGGTAATGAGCTCAGGCAGGAATCCAACTGGGACCTCCACCACCGACCTACACAGCTGGGAGGTTTGCATTTTACACAACCCATTCAGTGATGCTCTGCACTTTGCAGCCTAACAGGCACGGGCCCCAGTTGTCAGGAAAGCCGTTTCTGAATGTATCTTTGGTAAAGGGAATGAAATTGCTCAGTTGTTACCACCTCCTCCAGGGTTTCATGACTTTATCTGACCTCTAATGCTGCCATCACTGTTTAGCCATGGAAAGATCACACTTAGGCTGATTAGCTTAATTTAAGTCTCCAGGCAGCGTTCAGTCTGGTTTCATTACTTTTTTCCCCCAAAGTTAAAAGACAAGTTATCAGTAACCAACCTGAGCAAACCCCAACAGACACAGGAGATTGGAGAGACATCTCGGTGGTAGCAAGTGCCGCCTGCTGCTCTAGAGGACCCAGCTTTTGGTTCTCAGCACCCACATTGGATGGCTCAGCTCACCATCACCTGGAACTCAAGTGCCAGAGAATGCAGTGTCCTCTTTTGGAGTCTGTGGGCACCTGCATTCACACATGCATATGGCCACACAAAGACATACACATGACTATGTCATTAAAAATAAAGTAAATCCTTAGAACATAAATAATACATCAAATGATAAGCCCAGTGTGAGTCAGGAATACCTCTGTCTCTTGTCCTTTGGAACACCCACTAGTAAAATTCAGCCACAGCACGAAACCTACCACTCTGTTTATCAGTTGGTTCTCAAAGCTGCTTTGCCCTTCCGATCTCTTCCTGACATTGTATGACCTCACGGTCACATACGTTTCTGACCTATGCTTTATACAGCTGCTTGCTTCTTAGGCTGCCTGTGCTTGGTGAGCCACTCAAGAGCACTTCTGAGCTCTAGGTAAGCATTTGACTTTAAGATGTATCCAAGCTATTTAATAATTATACCTAGCAACGGGGCAGATGGTTCTGGGGCCGGGGGGGGGGGGGTCTCAGTTTTTCTCAGTTATGTTGTCTGGGTCAACTCTGTAGTTTGGGTAGAGAATATGAAGTGGAGGATGTGTCATGAGACCGTCCTCTCCAGACTGTCCATCACTTATTTAATCAGGAAACAGACACTCATGATTCCTGGAAAACACCTTTGGCATGAAGAGGTGCCACTGTTTGGCATGAAGAATTGCTGCACTGTTCTCTCCTGTCAGTCGAATGGTGGAGCTGTGGGCATGGGGAGCAGGGCATAGGGTGGCAGATGACTGGGTGTGGTCCCTTCCGTTCCTGTCTTTAAGGCTCGGGCTCCACAAGCAGCCAAGGCCCACTGAGCCTAAAGAAACACTCGTCCATGCCAAGAGCGCGTGGCAGGTGACTTCATGGCATGGCGGGAGACGTACTGTCTGTTATGAATATGGCATGAGGTGACCAGGGAAGAGTCCCATGGCAGGTGAGGGACAAAGGGCAGGTGAGGGACAGGCAGAGACCTGCAGGCATAACTTATGCGGGAAGTTTATTGGGGGAAGGGAGGAGAGAGAGAGATAGTGACCTGTCTCCTCAGGGAAATGGCAGGAAGAGAGCCACAAGTGTGCAGGGTTTGCCTTCCCACCTGTGTACAGAACCAGGGTACTGCCAGCCATGTGTGCAGGGTTGGGCATTCTGCCAGGTTGCCAAGGGACAGGGCCAATAATGTTCCCCTAGACCTGTGCCCCCAAACAGACCTTTCTTCACTTGAATTGCTTGGTGTTGGGTAAAATAATCATATTATGAGAATTAAGTCAGGCTCAGAGATTCAAATTTCACGTTTCCTCTCATTTGTGGTTCCTAGACTTGATAGACACACAAATCATATATTACAGAAGACAGAGTAGAAGTGAAGCCGAGGAATAAAGAAGACACATAAGAGGGGAGGAAAGAAGGGTGTGGGGAGGGATATGCTCAAAGTGCATTATGTAACTGCATGACAATGGCCTTATGCAACCCTGTGCTACAAAGTTAAAGCCATAGATTACGGCACGACAGAAGTACTGTCCACTTGGTCTGCACAGGAGCAGAAGGGCACGTTTGGAAATTCACTGGTAAATTCTGCCTGTGGGACTCACAGAGCCGTCTTGATCTCATGTTTAAGCCACTATGGTGCTGACGCTGGGTTTCACACGACTGCAAGAACTCCCTTGTCGGTCTTCCTTGCCTTGGTCCCATAGCAACACCGTGGGTTCACTCATCTCAGATACAAATGTGATTCTATTATGCCCTCCTTACAATTCTGAAGGTTTCCCCACCGATTTCAGGCAAAAACAAACGAACAAGCTGGCAGACGGCTAACACTGGCACCACTTGGCCCCTAGCTGCCACGCTGGTCATACCTTAGGGCTCTCATTTGTTTATGTTATCCCCACTGTGCCAAACTATACAGAGTCGCTGAAGTGACCTACAGAGCTGTCTAATGACCTCGCTTGTCTTTGGGGCTTTCATCTGCCCTTAAAGCTCACTAAGACTCTCATTCATCATTTAAGACCCAGCTTACCCCATGACATTTCCCCGGACCACCAAATCTCCTCAACAACTGCGTTTATGACTTCTTCCTGCTGACACAGCTTCTTGTTCATCCCTCCTTCCAGCACTTTCCTCAGAGTATCTCACTACTGCTCTCCCACAGGCTAGTTGTTACACAACCAAGCCACATGGAAGATTTTTCAAAGCCCCTCTCTTAGTCTGTGCCCTTGAGAATCCTAATGTGGTCGGACGTGTGGACCTGGTCCCGTACTCTCATGATAAACTGGACCTTGTTCCTTTCCGACCACTCAACCTCAGCAGAGTGGTGTTTGGGAGGGAAAAGGAGAGAAAGGAGCAAAAGGGTACAGAAAGTGAAGAGAGGAGAGGGGCAAAAGGGAGATGAGAGGGAGCTCTATAAACGAGAGCAAGATGGGGTTGGGCATTCAAGGCTTACTGGAAGGATCTCAGCCTCGTGCAAACTGAGTGGACAGTGTTACCAATATGATGCGAGAGGGATCTTGGAAGGGTGCCATGACGGGTAAAGGACAAATATGTCATCAGGCAGAATTTACATGGGAAGGAAGTTTTATTGGGGAAGGGAAGGGACAGAGAGAGGGGAAAGAAAACACACACACACACACACACACACACACACACACGAGAGAGAGAGAGAGAGAGACAGAGACAGAGAGAGGGACATAGAGAGAGGATCTGTCTGCCTCCTCGGAGAAGTGGTGCAGAGGGGAAGTGGGTGGAGTTTGCCTCTTAAAGGGAACTTCACACCTGGGTAAAGAGCCAAGGTATTGCCTGCCAGGTCCCCAAGGGTGGGGCCAGGTTTGTATTTGCTTGGATGATAACAGTCATGGTAGAGAAGGTATGCTGGGGGGGGGAGCAAGAGGTCATGGGTCACGTGTGTCCATAGCAATGACGGGGAGCATGATGGATGGATGCTTGTATTCAGCTCCCTTTCTCCTTTTACTCTGTCTGAAACCTCAGCCTAGGGAATGGTGCCACCCACATGTAGGATGGGTCTGCCTATCTCCATTCACATAATCTCTACCCAGAAATGTGTTTGCATATTAATTCTAACCCTCATCAACTTGATAAAATTAGCCATCACAAAGTCTGAAGCAGCCAGGGAAGACATATCATTCAGCCTCCTTTGTTGGACCTGCTACCTCCTGTGGCTGTCTCACAACAGACTTACAAACCTCCCACTCCTATAGGCCATGATGGCTCCCAGGCCCAACTCCCAGGTTCCCACTTCCAAGTCATTCATGCGAGCCTTCCACTTTGTAGAACCACCTTCTGGTTCCATCTTTCAGTCCATCTATCCGTATCTGGCTCAGCCACCAGAGAACTGGAATTGGCACATAAAGGAAGATTCTAGAACAGAATGGGGGGAAAAAAATCTTCCCCCTCTTGGGAGTGCTTGAGCGAAATAGCAGTGTCACCATTTTCCTCTGAGTACCAGGACAAGGGCTCAGAATCATTGCGGTTCAAGACCTACATCCAATCAGCCCAACAGAAGGGCTGCCAGACGTGTGCAAAACAGGTCTTTCCCAACACTGGGGTGTGTCCTGGTTTTTGGAGAACCAGTGTCATTGAAAAAACAAACATCGGAATTTTTGCAACCAAGATAGCTGCTGCAATGAGTCTGGACAGAGCAGTCTGGACTTACTTTAATAATGCGGTTTTGACTTTCAGAAAACGCCCTGGTAGAGGAAGAAAAACTCATCATGCAAAGCCCCGCACTGCAAGCACCAGGCTTGGGGAAGAGTTAGGACTGCAGCAACCGCAGCCGGCTCCAGTTGGGGGTCTGCCAGAGTGCCCACACCAGACGGCCTTCTGGAGTCTACACCATGCGCTCTGAGGTAATCAATTCCAGAGGCTTTTATGAGATGACGGAGCACATTACTTAAAGCAGTCCCATTTATTTTGCCTTACTCTATGTTTTTATTACCTAGAATTTAAATCCAATCCATTTGGCAATGTTTTACAGAGGCAGAAAGGCAAGAGAATAGCAATTTGTCAGCTTGGGAAAAGCTAGCGGGATCGGACCCAAGGGAAGACTGCACCCTGAGGTGCCTCAGGGTGGGGAAACTTGAAAGCCTCCCCTCACTCGGGTGAGATGGAAAGTTTCTTATCGCTTGTCATATGAGGGTGTCCCTGCTCCTTCGTCCTGGAGGGAATTGAATCTGAGGCTTTGATCACTCTAGGCAAGTACCCTACCACCAACATCACCAGCTCTTGCCCACAATTTTAAGTATTTTTCTAAAGGTTCATTCTTACCATTGTTCTCTCAAAAACCTCCCAGCCCAGGCCCTGAGGTGGGAGCTGGCTCCAGGCTCAGCATGAGAAGGAGGGGATCCCGGTCTTGGAGCCTATACACATTGTAGAATGTGTGCTATATGTTGTACAGGTATTATATATGCTGAAAAATGTATTGCCATAATGGGGATTTTATAAACTTATGTTGAATAAATGAAACACATACTGAAAAAGAAAACATTTCATGAGCTAGCTTGGTGGCTCAGGCCTCTAATTCTAGCTACTCAAGAGGCTGAATCAGGAGGATTACAAGAGCAAAGCCTGCCTAGACTGCAGAATGAGTTCAAGGCCAGCCTAAGCAAGTAGTGTGCCAAATAAATCCTATGCCAAAATAAAAATAACAAAGAGGCTGGAGACCACTTTAGAGATCGTTCCCAGGGACACAGCTTCTCATCTCCCAACCCAAGGGCAGGGCTGCCATCACCAGGGTCATGGCTCCATTGCTCAGTCTTTGTCTCAGGTTCAGAACCACATCCACCTGACTTGCTTTGCTGTTAAGTGTTATGGAATGATCATTTTTGCACGCTGTAAAGAAGTGTCTTTGCCAAGGCGCCTTCTGATTGGTTTAATAAAGGACTGCTTGACCAATAGCAAAGCAGTAAGAAGTTAGGCAGGCAGTCAAACCTAGAGGACACTGGGAAGAAGAAGGGTAGAGTCACAGGAGTCGCCAGCCAGATGCAGAGGAAGCAGGAGGTGACTATGCCCTGCTTAAAATAAATAAATAAAATAAAGTGCCACCATGAGGTAGAGTGTAGATAAGAAATATGGGCTAATTTAGGTTGTTAGAGCTAGTTAGTACCAAGCATAAGCTGTCAGCCAAGCATTTATAAGTAATAATAAGCCTTTGTGTGGCTATTTGGGAGCGGCTAGAGGGACAGAAAACCCCGCCTACAGTTAAGACTGCACGTGGAAGTTGTCTTAGAGAAGAGGCAGAAGAATCTGAAGTGGGATGGAAGGAAGTCTTCTGCATCCCTGGGGTTTTCTGGCAGCAGGAATGATGCCATGCTTTCCGTGTTGATGGACAGTGGGACTGGATCCTTGGCTGAGGCGAAGAGGACGGGCTCAGCCAGCTCTTCACTTCAGCACTCAGGACCATGGAGACCTATAACCAGGACAAGTCGCTTGGCACTCACCCTGAGTGGGGGACAGGGTGGTCTGCACTGCGGGTGAAGCAG
Organism: Phodopus roborovskii; assembly: GCF_943737965.1. Lineage (NCBI taxonomy): Eukaryota > Metazoa > Chordata > Mammalia > Rodentia > Cricetidae > Phodopus > Phodopus roborovskii. Next base: position 38,836,888 of record NW_026126511.1, on the reverse strand, counting down.
CTCTGGAGCTCCGCCCTGGTCAGTCATGGCCACACACCTCACTTCTCCTTGTTATCAGGCCGTGTGATAGTTTGAATAAGAACGGCCCCCATAGGCGTCTATATCTGGATGCTTAGTCACCAGGCAGTGGCACTATTTGGAAAAGATTAGGAGGTGTGGCCTTGTTGCAGGAAGTGTGTTTCTGGGGACGGGCTGTGAGGTTTCAAAAGCCCAAGCCAGACCCAGTGGCCATTCTCTTCCTGTTGCCTTCGGATCCCACTGTAGAACTCTCAGCCCCTTCTCCAGCACTGTGTCTTTCTGCATGCTACTCCCTGCCATGGGGAGAATGAACTAACCCTCTGAAAGTTTAACCAAGCCCCAATTAAGGGTTTCCTTTTGTAGGACTTGCGATGGCCATGGCTTCAGCAGCCCAGTTGACAGAGTTCCCATCCCCTGCTTACAGCATAACTTTTCAGCTGTAACACTGTCTTCAGAAGGTAGCTCAATTGGTCCCTAAGGGTTTTCTTTTCTAAGACAAAGGTCTCCTATAACCCAGGCTGTCCTCAAATTCACCATGGAGCTGAGGCTTCTACCTCTCTACAAGTGCTGGGATCACAGGCCTGCACCACTCTGTCTGGTTTTATGTAGTTGGGGAGATTGAACTTATTGCTTCATGCATGGTAAGCAAGAATTTTATCAACTGGCCTACCTCCCAGCACCTCTAAATTAACATTTCTGAGTAAAAGAACTGGATCCACAGACCCTCTCTTTGTAACCTAGATGGATCCTGTCTGGCCACTTCCTTGGTCTGGTAGCAGAGGCATAGGTACTTGCCATTGGAGAAGCCATTAGTAAGATGCATCACAAGGGACATATCTGATACCATGTCCATGATTTTTCATGACCCCTTGGCTTAGGAAGGACCTCCCATTCCCCGAGTCAGATGATGGAAAAAAATTTACTGGCCAGAAAAGGTGACAGCTAATTTCTGTGGCCGTCCAAGCTCTGACACATTGCATATGAGCTTGAAAAGAGGATGAATTAACTGCAAGGCCCCCCAGGTTTATGGGTGCCGTGGTCTGAATGGACGTGTCCCTCTAGAATCTCTCAATTGAAATCCAATCCCCGTGTGATGACTTAGGAGGTGAGGCCTGGGAGGTGACTAGGTCATGAGGGTGGGAGTGCCATGAATGGGTTAAAGCCTCAGAGAGGTGGCCTGCTAGTCCCCTGTACCTTGAGAGGACACACAGAAGGACCCACCGGAGCAAGCTCTGACCAGGGACTGGATCTGCCCCAGCCTCCACCTGCAGCTCAGAGCTTAGAAATTCTTACAGATTAGAAATTACCCAGCATGTGGCATCTTGTTATAGCAGCGGAAACAAACTAAGACATGTAGGAAGTAAAAGCTAAAAGCATACCCAAGGGCAGTGATGGGGGCAGGGAGTTCGGGGAGAGGAAGAATAGTGAGGGGAGAGATTTAACCACCAATTAGCAGCGGAGCTCCCAGGCTTCTGATCATCTCTGTATTCATTAGCACCTCGCACAGAGTCCTCCCCTGGGTGGGGTCACAGCCAACCCTGGGTGCTTTTAAGGCAGTTGAGGTTCGGCCTTGGGTACTGGGAACGGAAGCGCTGACTCTCCAGAGATGTGGCGCTCATTGTGAGTCTTTGGAAGTAGCGAATGTTCCTTCTTGTTTTACCCCAGCATCCTTTGCCTTGAGATCACAGGCGGACTGTTATAATTGGCTGTTCAGTTCAGTGACCAAAGGACTATTTATTTCCTTTAGTGAGTCAAGTAACTGTCCATGTGTTTCGGAAAAGACAGTGGATCAGAGGATTGCCCAGTGCTAATGGCCACATTCTGGTTCCTCCACCTCCCTCCTCCTGGTTTTTATCTCTTTCCCTTTTCAAGAATTCTCTGATTGGGCAATGAATCCCACAGTGATCACTCGAACCAACTGAGCACTTAATATGTGCCAGGCATGCTTGGAAGTGTGTCCCATAATTACTCACTTGCCACCCCCCCTGGCCGGCCTGCACAGTGGCAGCATCCTTATCTTCTCTCATAGTATTCTGCCCCTTGTCAAGGTCCCAGCACTAGTAAAAGCATATGACCCTGGCAGGTCACCCCAAAGGCCTTTGACCTTGCTCCTCTTCTGGTCCCCACCTGGCAAGAATGAAGTGAAGGAAGGCAGAGAGCAAAGGCTGGACAGACACACACTTACAGGGGCAGATGCAATGAAACTTACTGAATGTGTGATGTAAACCGAATCGCATTGCCTCTCCATGCCTCAGTTTCCTCGTGTGCAAATGGAAAATAAGAGGTCTATCTCAAACGTTGAGGTGAGGATTATCTTGTGCCTGGAACAGAAATCAGATCAGTTACAATGTGAGTGTGGCTTTCATATCAAGCCATCATTTCCACATCAGGGCTGCCTGTGGCCATCCTAGGAGATTCCTGTCTCCCGGAACAGCAGGAACTCTGGGAAACAGTTTATGCACCTACCTTGACTGGAATATCACAAATTCTTCCTCCCAAAGTCTTCAACAGGTGGGAAAGGGTGAAACTTCCAGACACACAGCAAAACAATAAAACATTTATTTGTTGTAATACATAGTGTTTGTTTAGTTTGTGCAACAATTCCTTAGCCATCAGAGTCTGAGAAAACAGGGAATTGCCTCCCATCAGAGCCAGGCAAGGACTGAACCACTGCTCACAGCTGGACATCTAGTGGATAGCAGCCTTTCTGGCGAGCATAGTGAATAGCAATGATAGAGACAAATGTATCCCAAAGGAGCCTGTGCATGTTCAATGGGACCCCTTCCTTTGTCCGGCTTTATCCAATGAGCGGACCTGCCACCCCCTGATTCCTGGCTGTGGCAGCCCTGATGGCAGCCCAGCTCCACCCTGCCCGCCTCACTGGCATCCTTTGCTCTTTGTCCACTGTTAGTTCCCAGCATACAGGGAAAATGAGGGAAAAAAATGCCTGGTGAGGGAAGAAAAATATCCTTCATACAGCCTGGGAATTTTAAATTGAGAATGTAATAATCCTGCCTCAATACCATGACACCAGAGAGACGCAAGAATGGGACACTTATTTTGTCAACTGATTGTTAATATCTCATTATTTGCTTCTCACCTTCTTGGGGAAAATCCCACTTTCTGCTCCTCTGTCCTAAGGATCAATGTCTTCAGATACTGGTTGTGTTTCCCTTATTAATTTTATCTTTATGCTTTCAAAAACCATCTTTTTCCTTTATCATTCCCTGGAGTTTGTGATAAGTTTTATAAGTATACGACCCCAATTATCGTCTCTCTGTGGGCAGAGAAAAATTGTAGCTGAGATCCGACCATCAGCTGACGCCTGCTGTGGGGTTTCTCAACCCCTGACAGTCAGGACTCCCTTTGTTTCTCTTTCCCAACACTCTTGTCCCAAGGGGAGCCTTGCAAGTCCAGCCCTGTGTGTAGTACTCGCTGCCTTTTACCTCACATTGAAGTGCTCATCAAACAAAAACATAAAGTTGGGACTGGTGAGGTGGTTCCCGTAAAGGTACTTGTCACCCAGCCTGAAGTTTCCCTGGGTACCTCATGAAAGATAGAACAGAACCAACTCCCACAAGTTGTCTTCTGACCTCCATGCATAAGCCATGGCATGTATGTCTGCACCCGCATGCATGCGCACGCGCGCGCGCGCACATACACACACACACACACACACACACACACACACACACACAATTTTAATCCCAAAGAAGCGGAAGAAGATGGTGCTCACCAGCTTTTTACATGCGCCACTCAACTATCTCAGGACCAACTTGAAGCTTAAGAAAGAGCAAGATCTCAGAGATCTCACCAGACCTCATTGGTCTCCTCTAGAAGGGAACCTCCCCCATACGGGTATTGAAAAGGCTGGATTCTGCACTTGGTAGAGGATTTTGGAGATGGAGGTGCTTTCTCAGAAATCCACATGGCCCAGTATCCACTGGCTATAGGGCGAAAGAAGAATATGTCAAATGCACTGGTCATTCAGATGGATCCTGAAGGGGAAAATTAAATATAATGCAATTCCTCGACAGGAGCAGTCCCAAGACAAGGTCATTTACAGCAAGTACGCTGAATGCAGATGATGCAGACCTGCAAAGGCCTGATGAAGAGGCTATTAAAGAGATAACAAAAGAGTAGCCTTGGGGAAGTCCATATCGCAGAAGGTTGCTGCAGCCATGTCAGTTCGTGCAGCTGGCAAGCTGGCTCCAGCTCAGCATATCCGCTACACACCATCTCAGCAAGAAGTAGCATTCAACTTTGGGGCTAAATAGAGGGTTATTCGGATGGTAGAAATGCAGAAAGACTCAACGGAGCCACCAAGATTCAAGATTAATAAGAAAATTCCCCAGGGACCACCATCTCCTCCTGCACCTGTAATGTACTCTCTTAGTCCCCCCCCCCCCTTGTATCTCCAACTGAAGAACGCAAAGGGTTATACAATTCCTCTGGATAAATGGCTGGCTGCTAATGGAAGAGGCCTTCAGACTGTACACATAAACGAAAATTTTGCCAAACTGGCTGAAGTTCTATACCTCACTGATCGGAAGGCTCGTGAAGCTGTGGCAATGCAAACCCAAGTGGAGAGAAAGAAAAGGAGAAACATGAAGAGAAACTTAGAGAAATGGCCCAGAAAGCCAGAGAGGGGAGAGCTGGGATCAGAACCCATGTGGAAAAATGATGGAGAAGCATGCGAAAGAGATGAAATCCATCATGGCAGGCGAAAAGAGAGACAGCACAACCGGAACCTTTCCAGGGCAGCTCCTGATAAGAGGTCAAACTACAGAGAAATGAAAATCAAGGTATCAGTGAAGTCATTGCTCTTGGTGTGCCCAATCCTCGAACTTCCAATGAGGTTCAGTATGACCAAAGACTCTTCAACCAAACCAAGGGTCCCAACAGTGGACTTGCAGGTGGAGAAGATGGAATTTACAGTGTTTATGATCAGGCCTGGAGAGGTGGTAAAGATATGGCTCAAAGTATCTACAGGCTCAGGAAAAATCTGGACAAGGATATGTATGGTGATGACCTAGAAACCAGGATAAAAACCAACAGGTTTGTCCCTGATAAGTAGTTTTCTGGTTCAGACCACAGAGAGGCCAAGAGGGACCAGTCCAGTTTGAGGAAGATCCTTTTGGTTTGGACAAATTTTTGGAAGAAGCATGGTGGTTCTAAAAGACCCTCTGACAGCAGTCACCCTAAGGAGCATGAACATGAAGGCAAGAAGCAGAGGAAGGAGTAGACAGGCCTCACAGTCCTAATGATGCAAGTCATTGGGAAACCCTTTGTAAATGATCAGGACAAAAACCAAATCTGGGCAATAGGTCCCAGCACTACTTTTTATTCCAGGAGATGGGGGTTGAATATTCTACTTTGGATTTGTTTTGTTAAAGAATGGTTTATGTTTGTGCTTCTCCCATCATACAGCACTTACAGGAAATACTGCCCCATACAGAATTAAGACCACTTTCTTGTATGTGACACTTACTAATCCAGGGTAATATTTTGTGTAAGAACTTTATGAATAAAGTTACTCCAAAATGTCCACATACTGACTATGCTGCCAAAAAAAAAATAATAATCCCACAAAGGACAAAGTTATGTCCAATCCTGAAATAAGAATTAAACTCCAAAAAAAAAAAAATCACGTTTTTTTTATCCCTCCAATATAAAGCTTCTTTGCCTGTGGACATTGCAAGCTAGAATAATTCCATTTCATAGATAACCTATGGAAGATAAGAGATCCTTAGCCTATCAAACACAGGTCATCATCCCCTGGAAAAAATACATGGTCAAGCCACTAAAGGGAGAACTGGTTTATATTGGTTGAGAATTTTAGAAGGCCCATTATGGCAGGGAAGGCATGGTGGTGGAAGTGTGAGCAAGCTGTTTGTTCACACGAGGGTAAACAGGAAGCAGAGAGCTTGGACTGGAACCGGAAGCAGAGTGACCTTCAAAGACCCACCCCAAGTGGCCTACTTCCTCCAATGATACTGCCTACCTTCTGTAGGTCCTAGACTCTCCCTAGCCTGGGGGACAAGATTCAGACTCTTATGGAAGACATTTCCTACTCAAACCACAGTAACCACTCTATTCCCACCTAGAAAGTGTCTTTACTCACAAGACTAAGGATGGGGCTTTGCATTTTGCCTCTAACATGGAAGGATGGAGGAGTTTCCCACCCTGGAATCTGACTAATTCATCACTCCCAATGTGAGCACCTACTGTATACCAAGTTCTGCATTAATCATGGACCTAGAAACAGAGACCCTGGGAGGATCCCAGGGAAGAAATGAAGTGGATTCCAGTGTCCATTCTTTAAGCATAAAACCAATGGTGAGGTAGATTTAGGAATCTGGAAGGTAGAAATTAAAATGACAGGTTTGGTTATTGGAAGAAGCTGGATGAAGGACATGCTTTAGATGCTCAGCATCTGGTCACTTCACACTTGTCCAGCCCATTACTGCAGAGCTGGACCACTGCAGTCATCCGCAAAGGCCAGAGCATGTTAGACAGCTTTCTAGGAAGGGGAAAATGGTGAGGCGTGCATGGACTGATGGACAGACAGGCAGATCAGAGGGAGGACAGGCAGCACCTCTGTTATGCAGCGGGTCCTCTGTTAATGTCAGCTTGAGTTAGATGGACTATTACCGAAGTGTAGAGAAGAAATCAGTAAGGGTGGGGCAGGAACAGGAATGCAATTCTGACTACAGCCACTGTATCAGGGAAATGAGGCTTTGGTCTCTCAAGGAGAGGACAGCTCAGTGGGGAGGAGGCGGCTAAGTGAGAACAGGAAACAGAAAACAGCTTGCCAGGGCAGGTGGTCTCAGCGCCAACCCAGTGTCTAGGCAAACTGTCGTTGGATGTAGCATCAGTCTAGAGCTCTAAAAGCCTGTTCGCCAGAGACCAGCTCAAGAGGGAGGTGATGAGCAGAGAGTGACCTCCTGGGTCTCTGGAGGGCAGCCTTCTCCATCTCTTCTGGTGTGGAAAAGGAAGAGCTGAAATTGTGAGCAGATGGAGATGCTCACAGCCATGGGCCACGCTGCCTGTGTGCAGCCCACCGTGTCCTTGATTCACATCGTGTCCCAGTGGCTGCTATGAGCCCTACAAGGGACAGGCTGCTTTCCCTCTGTGCCTCTTTCTTTCACCAGTGGAGGTGGCAGTTCCAGTCATCTGCCCCAACCCCTCACTCCCAGGGTCTCTACGGTGAGCATTCTAGAATGATGTTTGCTCAAAGCTCTTAGAGGCACAGCCCTCTGTAAACACAGAGTTTCATTACTAGACCACAATGAATTTTTAAAATGCCAATTCTGTCCTGCAGTCCATAGTGTGTAACTCAACTCTGAATACAATTCGCTCCTTCTTCATCAAATACCTCGTGTGCCTCACCTACGAGCTGAGGACATGGGTCGGCACTCAGCAAGACCACAGTTGCTTCTGGGTGCCAGGGTGTTCCTATGAGTGTTGGAGTCTTGCTGCCACCAAGAGTGGGAATCTTTGAGGAAAGCAGGCCCAGTGTGCTAGTTAAGGGAAGGCAGCAATTTGCGTCTTAGGTGAAGCCTCCTGAGTTGTAAATGTTGGTCTCACCTTTTAATAGCATTTTCCATAAAAAGAGAACATGGTGAGAGTCACATAGGTACAAGTGTGGCTGAATTTACCCTCCCCCCCCACTATCCCTGCCAATCCTTGACCCACCATTTCTTAACCTGGATGTTAAGTTTCAGGAGCTGGACCCTATTGGAAGCAATAGAGCGAAGATCTAGAGGAAGCTTCCCTTAGTCCCGACAGGAAGGCCAAGCCCCATGGTGTGTAATATCTAATACTGCTGCTCCTAAGCATTTTTCCTCTTGACATGCACATTTCAGTTGGAGATGTTATCATATTTCGAGTTTATACCCCATAGCAAATCAAGAAGGCTTGGTTTAAAGCCTGATTCCATTGCTTCCTGTCTGTGGGATTTAGCAAATTTGCTTAATTTTTTGGGTCTTGTGTTAATTGATTTTTGAGTGTTGTGACCAAAATTCCTCACAGAAACAGCATAAGGGTGGGATCACTGTCTGGGCTCACAGTTTCAGAGGGCTCAGCCCATAGGTGCTTGGCTGTCTGTCCACACCATGGATTGGAGGGCCAGGAGCTGCTGCATCTTATTTGTTGTTATCTCTCTCTCTCCCATCATCAACCTTCCTGGCAGCTACCAAGCCATAAAAGTTTCAAAGTAAGAAAGGAAGGAAAGGAGGGAGGGATGATGGGTGTTAAGTTGGTTTTTTGGGAGGAGGCATTGAGCTAACTCGAGTCAAACAGAAGACATAAACAGAATAGGGATAGGCCCAGGGAAAGTATGACAAGTGGCATCTCCAAGAACACTCACACTACAAGAAGATAACTAGTCACACCGGAGCCATTTTACTGACACCCTAGCAAGGTGTTTACATCTTATGACACATTTGGAAGCATAACAAATCTCACAGGCCTGTCATCGGGTTGCCACGGCCATGATCCAGTCCATCCCTTCATGTTCTTATTTACTCATCACACATGTGAATTTCTAGACCGTGTGCCCAGGAGGAGCTCAGAGTCGATGGAGAGGTGTGCTTTGATCTCAAAAGCTGAACAGGAATTTCCAGGATGAGTGTGGATGGGGGAGGATTAAGCATAATGCTGAGAACCAAACCAGAGAAAGGGAAAAGATTAGGGCACAGGGACAAAGCTACTTAAAGCTCAAATAATATAAAGATCCATTTAAAATATTTATGGTGCCATATAGCTAGGCAATCCTAGAAGAAAATTATTTTTAAGTAAAATGGTTTTTTTTTTCCTCTCTCAAAATTGATCAAACAATTATCTGGCAAAGTAGAAAAGGAATCAAGATGATTCATGATACATTCCCCTTATTCTCAACAGAAAGAAAGCAAGTTCCCTTTGTCTGAAGTTGTGGCAGTTGCTGTCGGTCTGTGACAGCCCTGGCGATGCTGTTGGGCAGAAAATTCCTGCTGTCTTCACTTGTGGCTCAGCTCAGCCTCCTGGTGCAGGTTGCAAATGTGGGCAGCCCTCAGCAAGCACAGGAGAAGCACACGGGCCTGTCGGGGCCTGTCCTGGTAGGGACTCTGAGGCCCGTTCTGCATGGGCTCCCAGAAGCGCTGGTGAGGTGAGGCACTAACTGTCCACAGTGCATGGCAACCCTCCTGCCCGGCTTCCTTCTCATCTTTTCTCTTTCTCCACTGGCTTCCCAGTGTCTCTGGGGCTCATCTCAAAACTGAACTACTTACCTCCAACTCTGTGAGTCAGGATCTGTTTCCGGAGGAATCTATCTAGAGACAAACAGAAGAAAGCAAAACCAGAATTCTCCACAAGTCAGCAGACCCTGACTTGAGCCTGACCCCAGTCACTTGGGATGTCTTGTACAAACATCTAGAATCCAACTCCTAAGGACCGGTCATGCCTGACCACATAGAACTGGCGCCGTGAACGTTACTACTTAAGAGGACACCGAGACTCGCATTTACCCATCCAGAGATGGACGCTACACAAATGTCACACAAGATGAGACCTTCGGCTATTAGAGAAAAGCTTCTGTCCCTCTCTGAAGAGTAGTTTGCTGTGTCTCTGTCCCTCATTACAGCATATGTTCTCTACCAAAAAAAAAAATCTTTTCTAAATCTATTCTTGTCTACTTCAACTGCTAACTTACCATCATTCCAAATCCAACTGAAACACCTTAGAGTTTCGATTGTGTCCCCACCCAGCCCCTCCTCCCCTGCCTGCCTTCATTTGGACATGGGATCTTTGTACTGTAATGAAGATGAGGTCATCCTGTATGTGGATGGCCCCTAGTCCAATATGAGTGATGTCCTTCTGAAAAGAGAAGACAGACACCCTCAACGAAGAATATTACGTGAAATGGAGAGAGTGGGGACACATCTGCACACAATGCCAGGAGCCATCAGGGCAGACACTAGGAGACACCCACGGGAAGGGCACTCCTCGAAGCTTCCCAAATGAGCTGACCGTATTGAGACAGGGCCTTGGACTTCTACACTTGAGAGTCATTTTTTATCCCTTTGGATCTTGTAGTGTGTGATGTTTCATCATGATGCTCTCAGGAGACTGATGCCAAGGTGGCTGTCCCCTCTTGAGTGTTTCCGGAGCCGAGGGAGGGTCCTCCTGGGCTGCTGCTTCCTGCATCCCTTGGTGCTAAGACTGCATCATTCTTGCTGTGGGGTCAGGTTGTCATGTCTGGACAGAGCACACAAAGAAGGCTAATGGACTGTTCTAGAACCCTCCTGTCAGCAGGAGCAAGGAGAGATGCCCACATCCACGTTGTCACCCACAGCAGCCAAAGGGGTTCTGTGAATCCTTTGGGACCTTGGGTTCTTCCATGGAGAACGGAACTTCAGAATGAGGTAGAATGAGTCAGAAGTAGAATGTATTTAAAATACAAACAAAGGTTCTTTGGAAAGAGAAAAGCACCCCCGAGGGTGTGATCGAGGGTGTGATTGAGCACTTCTAATAAGCTGAGAATCTCAAATATCTTTGCAGTCACCAAATAGACCTATTGTGGCTGTCAGTTACATCTCACTGGGCTGATAAGAACACCCCCTCCCCACACACAGATCCTTTAAAAATTGAAATCAAGTTATAAAATGGTTTTAAAGATGCCTTGGGTGGAGTCACAGTCTCACAAGATAAGCCCTGGAGCTAATGAGGTTGCACAAACATTAGGAACATGCCCTTTTTCAGCAAAGGAGTTTCAGTGAGATTCCCAGAAAACTGTAGGTTTATAGCTGGGAATCGAGCAAGGACTTGAGCAAATCATAATTGTGTTGGGAGTCTCGATGCTCAGCCCCCAGGAGGCTTTTACCAGATTCCAGGGGTGGGGGTATCTTTCCCTTCCCAGGCCCCCATGAGTATTCCGACTTTCTACCCTGTCCCTTCCCAAGATGGCTACAGTCTGTGAGAAAGTCACGTGATCAGGCAGTCCAGCTGGAGGCACTGGGAAATCACAGAGCTAAAGCAGAATTCTCAGGCCTTTTCTGTTCACAGTCACAATCCCCAGAGAGCACACACACCCAAGCTAGCACATCTCCCAACACAAGCCATGCTGTTTGTCTCTTAGAGATGGGTCATGGTCCTGGTCAAACACTGCCAAGGTATTGACTTGAGGAGTTAATATAACTGTAGGCCATTCTTACGTCACATTATTTAATTCAAATGTTTTGGTTGTTGGTACTTCCATTCCATTCCTAGGGGAAACAAAGAAACCAGCCACTAAGTTTCCTTGAAATTCTTTTAACCTTTTATCAGAACCAAATTGCTGCTTTCAAGCCTTCAAATGTCTCTCTCTTTTTTCTTAAATCTAGCTTTGTTGAGCCAGCTATGTTGCCACGAGCTTGCACATCTGTGGAAAAGTAAATCTGCTTTTATGTGTCTGACCTTGAGCCCAGAAGATGGAAGGACAGAGAAAAGAAAGCTGAGCCAGAGGAAGATGCTCTAAACCTGCTCCTGAGGCTGGGGACATGCTTCCGATGTCCTTGTCGCCTTTGAGTTTTCCTCATGGTTTCTGAAGATAAGGACATCAAGCAAAAACTGAGTAGAGGTGGTGGCTGCAAGTGACCACAGCAATTTGGAAGTCTCTCTTAAGCATTTGATCTTACCATCTATCATCAGAGGTTACCACGGCAACTCCTGGGGGGCATTTTTAAACAGGCAGAGACACATTTCACTACGTGGAGGTAGTTGGCTAAGAAAAGCTGTCTTGATAAAGAGTAGACATGCTAATTTGAGACAGATGTTAAGAAACTACCTGAGGCTTAGGGCACCTCCTGAAACAAGGGTGCAAAATGATATAAGTGCCCTCCATATGTACTCAGCCTCCCACGGCAATGGGCAGGGTCTACAGCCTTTGGAGCAGTCTCTCTCTAAGAAGGCAGCCCAGCCAGCCGTTCAGAGCATGATCAATGGTTCCATCGGCGCCTGGCCAGGGACTCGCTGCTCTCATGGAGTTCTCCGGTTCTCACCATGTTCCTGTCCTCTTAGGAGATGTACCATGATAGGTTTCACATGCGTTTGAAGATGGAATTCATTTCCAGCTGTGAGATTTTTGTCTCCTAATCTCTCCCACCCATGAAGCCCTTATGTGTTACATGGAGTTAAACCATTTGCTCTGGGGGCTGCTGATGAAGAGTAAACAGATCATATAATCTGCTTAGGTATATCGGATCATTTCCCTCTTATAATCTTTCATCTTTACTGTCTTTGTGCAGAGAAGAGTGGATACTGCATGGCTGTGGTCCTGACATGCAGGACTCTGAACACAAAACAAAACAAATACATCTGTGTGTCATAGCAGTATGTAGTAGGCACTGCAGTTTACACATACGAAGCAATTATCTCACAGCCCTATGGTGGATAAAAGGGAAACTTGTCACCCCTATTTCCAGTTGAGGTAAGAGATTTAGCATATCAAAGTGACAGTGGCCCTCAGAGACTGCAGAGCTAGCAGGGATGGTGCCTGTAAGTCTCCTAGGGATGAACACTATCTGGTAAGTGGAGGCTAACTTATCCTGTTTCCTCAGATAAATAAAGAAAAGACCACCTTTCTTTGGTGGTGAGTGCTTCCTAGGACTGTATTTGGTCCACTGGCTTTATAAATGATCTTAATTGTGACTAATTAACTCTGCTAACTACTATGAGCCTCTTCACCTGCTGCAATGTTACAGACATCAAGGGTCTTGCTGGTAAATGACTAATCTAAGTATATCGGATATTCCAAGGGCTCTGAAGCCTTTTAAACATTCTAAGAATGTAATGTTCTAAGCTTGGTGCAGGATGTGTAACAACTATTTTCCAAATGGGAATTACTAGCCTCCTTCCTTCTGCTCCAACTTTCTTCACACATAGAACCAATGCAGAGAGCAGACGTGGTTTCTTCTCCTTCGTTCCTTAAACAAAAACAAAAACAAAACAAAACAAAAAACTCACAAGTCTTTATAAGAAATGCATCACATTAGGCAGGTGCTCTAGAGGGACAGAACTGATAGACTGAATATGTTATGAGGGGAATCTTTGAGACTGGGCCACACAGTAGGGCTGGACCACGCAACAAGGGCCATCTGCACATTGTGAGGCTGAGACCCCAGGATTGGCTCAATCCTCAAAGCTGGGTGCCTCCCATTCCACTGCTGGGGCTCTGGAGCCCTCATAGGAGCTGTGGGTATTCCGCTCATGAGGAAGGCAGAAGAATCTGGAGTCTGATGTCAGGGGAGGATGATGACAGCTGTGACAGAGCAGTGACTCAGAAAGATGCAAGAGAAGCCTCACTATGTTTTCCTTGGACCCTTTATTCCTGGCCTGCCCGTTGGGAGGCCAGGTCGTTTCACACATTTTTTGTAAACTTGGTGGAGGGAAGATGGATCAAAACCTTAGGCTCTTCTGCATCAACATGTTCATGCAAGGGCCAACCCTGAAGAAGCTCTCGTGTGTGTGTGTGTGTGTGTGTGTGTGTGTGTGTGTGTGTGTGTGTGTACAGAGAAACACTAGCCATGTCAAGGAAACAGAGCAGAACTGGTTGTCAACCCCAGCCTGGAACAAAGAAAGCTCTTGTCTGTTATTAATGGATCACTGAGTACTTACAGGAAGGGATATACTCACACACACACAGTGCTGAGTATAAGTGATTTCTTTGTGAGCATATCAGCTACATAGAATTCAAGTTTGGAACATACTCCACTACTCCCCTGCTGTGTATACATGGAATTATAATCATAAAAATATGAATGGTAGGTGTGGTAGTTTAAATTTAATTGGCCCCCATAAGCTCATAGAGAGTGACATTATAAGCAGGTGTGGCTTTGTTGGAGCAAGTGGCAGGTGTGGCCTTGTTGGAGAAGTGTGTCATTATGGGGGTGGGCTTTGAGGTCTCCTTTGCTCAAGCTTCATTCAGTGAGTCACTCAGACCACTTCCTGTTGCCTGTGTGTCAAGATATACTAACTCTTAGCTCCTTCTCTAGCACCATGGCTACCTGCTTGCTACTATGTCCAACCATGATGATAATGGACTAAACCTCTGAAACTCTTCAATTAAATTCCTTTATAAACATTGCTGTGGTCATAGTATCTCTTCACAGCAATAGTAACTCTAACTAAGCAAAGGATTTGGAGAGATGGCTCAGTGGTTAAGAGCAGTTGTTGCTCTTACAGAGGACATGGGTTCAGTTCCTAGCACCTGCATAACCACTTACAGCTGTCCATCACTCCAGTGCCAGGGAACCTAGTACTCTTTCTGGGTATCATGGGCACCAGGCACACACATCAAGCTTGCATACATACAGGTAAATCACTCACGCGCATAAAATAGAAATCAATAAGTCTTTTTTAAACACTGGGATCGTCTTGTCTCTACGGGGAATGAAGAGAAGAGAGTCCAGAGCTGGCATCCAGGGGAATGGCTGTTTTCCTGATTCTGAACTGAAATGATGGGGACCCAAGTTTCTTCTTTCTTAGTCTCCAAAATACATCAATCATATGTGTGCTGCCAGGAATTTAATATAGTCCACAATAAAAGTAAAGGCTGAAAAATCAACAGAAATGTGTTTTATGTCTCACTTCACTACACAACTCATGTATCTGTGTATATGTGAATATATTAGAACAAAAATGCCACCAAGAATGCTGACCTTTATCACATAAAGTGCCTTCTAATTATGTTATTCTATTCTATTCAGTCCTATTCCCTCCTTCCTCGTGTGTGTGTGGGGGGGAGTGTGTGTGTGTGCTTGCATATGTGTGCGTGCACACTCTCTCACTCACACACCAGCTGTAAAGCACTAAACTAACTTCAGAGTCCAGCGATATGTTACAACCCATTGAGAACACTGTCTTAGACTGAAAGGCATTGTGACAGGCATCCCTCTTCAGCCACCCTGGAAAGCCTGCCTAGTGTGGCAGGTGGCCCTCGTCCTCTCAAGAGGTTTGGCCCCTCATATGTCCTTTGTGGTTCAAGAACTTAAGTTTTTCTTTGACAGAGCCCATCCAGTAAGTGACTGCAGATTGTCCCATAGGATTTGGCAACTGAGTCATCTGGCTCAAACATCTGGGAAGAGCAGTGGGCATGGGAATGAGAGAAAAGAGGCAGAGCTGTGGGGATGGCTCAGTCCATGACATGCTTGCCATGCCAGCATGAGGACACACGTGAAAAGCCAAGCCCAGAGGGGTGGAGAAAGGTGGATTTCTCCAGCTCATTGGCCTGCCAGCCCTGAATCAGCCAGCTTCCATTTAAGTGTCACACACACACACGCACACACACACACACACACACACACACACATATGGAGGGCAACTATGAAGACACTCAATAGCCACCTCTGTCCTCCACAGACACCTCCACACATATGGCCTACACCACACACACACACACACACACACACACACACACACACACACACACACACACACAGAGTGCAGTTCAGGCTCTGTATGTGGGGAAGGACTAGCATCTACATGAGAGGTCAATGAAAAGTGCATCCTCAGGAAATAAACAAGGGGCAATGGGCACAGTTGACATGCAGGAGGGAGACACTTCCAAAGGATCAGGACTGCTGAGCTGCCAGTGAGGCTGTAATTAAGCATGCTGTAAAGATCACTGTGTTCAGGGGCCATCCTGGTGTGGTAGTGAATGCCATGGAGGGGGTGCCTGGTGGATGAAAGAGCTTCCTGCTGGCCAGACAATGGAAAGACTCAACAGGCGGGTTGTGAGCACTTCCTGAGAGCTAAATTAATTACTCCAGTGCTTCATTCAGTATGAACGCCTCTTTTGAGCGTGACTCAGGATAGAACAAGCCAGCTCCCTCTATCCAAAACACTGAGTCACACTTGTGCTGGGAGAAGAGCAGGTACCAGCTTGGATAAGCAATCCTGCTTTTCAGAATCCATAGAGGAAGACAGGCTGACCTCTGATCATCATGGACACTCTGTTCCAGCAAGCGTTGACTCTCACCAGAATGCAAACAAAGGTTAGTGGCAATTTGGAGTCCTCTCTCCAGGCCTCCAGCAAAGCCCTATGTGGGCTACTATAGGGAGCTCTCTGCTCTGGGCTGGCTCTCCGATTCTTTTCATGAGAATGATCAGAAGATAGGGACTGTGATTGCTTCTAAGTAGCTTGGGTCACACTCCACTGAAGCATCCAGAAAGCACCTGGAGGCAGCATTCAGGTGTCACCTCTGGAGAGGTCAACATTCTCTGCTGCCCAGTTCCAGCCTTGAGCCACAGGGGGGCAGGGCAAAAAGCATCACACTGTCAAACCAGTGACCTGTCAGTAGGGCTAGAGCCATAAAAACCATGAGCCCTAGGTCAGAGTTTGAAACAAGCACTACTGAACAAGAGCTAGAGATAACAGCCAAGAGCCCCAGCTGCAGAGACCCTTGAGCTAAAAACCCTTCCAGAAAGGGTAGTCTGGATTCTGACTGTGCCAGCATATTAAACCGGGTCTCCTTTTATTCCTGGATTTTCTGATGCCCTTATCCGTCCACAACTCAGGGGTAAATGCAGAGATAGAGCACACATGCATGTGCGTGCATACAACTCCCTCTACCACACATGGATACACACACACAGGAGAGAGAGAAATAGAGAGAGAGACATATATACATACACATACAGAATGTAGGCAGAGAGACAGGCACACACAGAAAGAGAAGGTAGGCAGGCACACACACACACACACACACTCACACACACACATTCACATTCACACACACACTCACACACACACTCACACACACATTCACACATATTCACACACACACACTCACACTCACATTCACACACACTCACACACACTCACACACACACTCACACACATTCACACACACTCACACTCACATTCACACACACATTCACACACTCACATTCACACACACTCACACACATTCACACACACTCACTCACACACATACACACACTCACACATACACACACTCACTCACACACTCTCACACACACATATTCACACACACATTCACACTCACACACATTCACACACTCACACATTTGCACACACTCACACTCACACACATTCACATACACTCACACACACACATTCACACATACACACACACTCACACACACATTCACACATACACACACTCACTCACACACATTCACACTCACACACACATTCACACATACACACACACACACTCACTCACACACACACACTGCTGCAGTGTCACATTCTCTCTCCCCATGAAGGAAGCGTGACATTCTGGCAGGGGCCGTATGTCGTGTCTTCTCAGTGGATACTTCACTAGGGACTTTAAGATGACAGACGCCCGCGGTTCTCTGCCTTTCTCATGTAGCCAGGCGCAGACCGAGGGCTGTGCATCTACGCTGGCTGGCTGTGGCAGGATGCTCTTCTTTCTGTGGATGTGGTAGAGGGCTGGCGCACAATGCAGCAGGGCACTTCTACCGAGCAAGAGGAATGGAACGGAAAGCAAACTTGTGTCACCCGACTGACAGTTTCATCCTTTCCTCTTGCTTCTCTTTCTTGTCCTTGCTGTTCCCATGCCACCCCTGGGTTAGACAGACTCCTCCTGAGTTAGTCTGAATCCTGCCGGCGGTATCGTCACTGCACACACCTGACCTCCAGGAACACCTGCTTGGAACACACTCTATAAGGAGGCCCACATGTGCTTTTGAGGAACTCACTAAAGGAAAAATTAACTCTGAGAAGACAGGTGTGTCATAAAAGCTTTATTAAACAATGACAGTGTATCGCAGTAGGTGCATACTTCTTGATTTAAAGGAAAATTAAGTCATGGTGGCCTTTTTCTGTCCTGCTTGTAAATTCACCCAGAAGGTAATAAGCCAAGAGCATATCCAATAACTTTAATAACTGAATAATAAATAAGCATTGTGTCTGGGCAGTGTGTATGGGAGAGTATTGTCAACAAGCCGTGGTGGTGTCTCCCTGGCAACACAAAGGTGGTTGAGACAATTCTAAGAAGTCTTAGGAAAACCCTCTGTGGATTTTTTTTTTTATCTTAGTGTGTGTCCAGAACAAATGGCCATATGCAAACAAACTCCTCAGTGCACAGCTAGCACACACCACCGTACCCCTCAAAGTCCCGAGTGAGTCCCCTGAAGAGGTGGGGGTTGTTTTAGTGTGGGTTTGGGACAGCGACTGGCAGCTGCCAGCCAATTGCCTGAAGTGCTTAGACCATCACAAAATTGGATGGACTCCGACTTTAGCATCAATCAGCTCCTTCACCAGGAGAAAGAAAAATGTGTGTGATGGGGCCAGGGAATTAGGTTATTGAGTTAGAAGAATTAACATAATGGAAAGGAATGAGGAACTACACAGAGTGCATGATTCGTTGCCATATATAACTCACTCCTTGAAGCCTCTTTCCTCTTTATGATGCCTGGCAAGGCTGGTCTGAGATTTGGACAGTGTCGGGCGGGGGGATGGGGAGTGGGGGATCCATTTAAATCAGAGAGATGAGGAGAAGTGGATTTCTCCAATGGGGAAAAAAAAAAAGCAATGGGTGACTGTGAGTAGGGAAAGCTGGCTGGAGCATGGAACGGAGTGAGTAACTTCTTAGGGGAACTCAAGTAAGGCGCTACCTAATTAGAAGTGACAGCCCCCTCCATTGCATCACAGAGATGCCCCTGTGAACCCCGACACCCACACTTGATGCCACGGGGTCCTGCAGGTGTGAGGCAGTGCGCTGGCCTCCAGCCCCTTCTCTCCGTGTAGACTCGTTGTTTGCTGATGTTTAAGGAACACAGTGACTTCTACCCTTCTCTGTCCCTTTTTTGCTTTGTGTCTCAGGATCCAAAAGTCTGAGGCCACCTCGAGGGTTCTTCCCATTTGTGGGGTCAGAAGATGTGGTCTCTGGTTGACAGTCAGCAGTCCAAGGGAACGGGGTAACACGACTATCCGCTGACATTTCTGTAGTGCCCAACTTATAAAGTGTGGGCTGTTTCCTGCACTCTGAGCACTCCAGGTAGACTCTGCCAAGAAATAGCATCCTTTCTGGCCCCCTTGTTACATATGTTGGGAACCCCAGACTTTAGGGCTGGCAAAGAGGAAGAAAAGAAAGAGCCCTTTCTCGCCCAACACACAGGCACCCTCGAGGTTTCTCGATACAATCTTTGTTTATGTTCCGGAGTTCTGGTTTTTGCTATTAGCCTTGAATTTTCTTGATGAAATTAAGTTAACAAACCTTGAAGAAATGCTGTATTTATGATAATGAGGGTGCCCAGGCCTCTGATAGAATTATCAGCTGCTTTGTTTTACTATGAAGCCTCCTGGAGAAGAGTCATTTAGTGTGGGTGTCTGGGAGGTTACCATCAGCATTAATGTTAAAAGGACAGTGTGTGTGTGTGTGTGTGTGTGTGTGTGTGTGTATGTGTGTGTGTGTGTGTGTGTGTGTGTGTGTGTGTGTCTGGGGGGGGAATAGCAGGACACGGAGAACCGTTCCCCTTCTGCGTGCATAGGCTTCAAACACACTGAGCAAAGCCCTTCTGATTGGAGGTGGGAAGCTCAGAGGGCAGCCACCAGTATCTAAGAAAGCACTTTCTCCTTTATTTTTAATTATATGATAAATGTACTCTTAAAACACACACACACACACACACACACAAATGTGTGTGTGACTTCTTCTTGTCTGTTTGGTTAAGACATGGTCTTGCAGGAGGCCAGGCTTACCTTGAAAATGCACTCCTGCTCAATTAGGAGCTGCAGGTGTGCCCTGCGATGCCCAGCCTCGACGTGTTATTTCCGATGATTACATACATGCTCTGTTCTTGAGATGACTGTGATTCACTGTGCACACTTGCCTGGCTTTTGCTGAGGGTGAACCGGAGGCCTGGCTAAGTGTTTCCAGCTACACTTGCAGCCACAGAGCCTCGGGGTGCCTCTACCTACACCCGCAATGGGCACCTTCCCCTCTGTGTGCTGCCTTCGTCCTTGGCTTCTGAGCCTCGGCACACTCCTTTTTTGACAGTCCATTAGAGAAAGAGCTAGCACAGCTTGAGGGCATCGTACAAGGGAAGACGGGCAGGCAGCCAGAACTGAAGGGATAGCTGGAATGGCCGGCAAGGCCTGCTGTGATCCTGCTCAAGAGTAAAGGAGAAAAGAGTCAGGTGTCCTCGGAGGTGTTACTCAGTTCTTCTTTTCTGTTCTAGAAGCAGCCAGGGCTCACTCGTGTCTATATTTCATCACTCTTCTGAGAAAGTTGGATCACCCAACAAAGTTTTGTCCTTCAACTCTTTTCCAGGTGCAAGTGTTAACTGATGATGGTATACTTTCACATCTTGCCTTCCCACACGTTGGGTAAAAACTTTGACCCCCAGATGAACCTCTTTTCTTTGAAAGTGTTCCTCTCGGGTGCTTTGAAACAGCATTGAGAAAAGTAATACAAGGAGGAAATGAAACAAGACACCAGATGTCCACACCATTATTATCAAAAGGCATTTCTACCACAGACCCAAGGTTAAAACATATATATGCATATAGAATATATATGTATCTATCTGTCTACATATCTATCTGTATACATATATAGTGTATGTAGATTATACATGTCTCTATATACAACTCTATATAGGTATCTATATATACATCTATACATAGATACAGACACATATAATCTACATACATATATATGGAGAGACACATATAATCTACATGCATACATCTATGCATTATGTGAAAGATTGGGGGCCATCTTGCCTATGCTAAATAAAGAAGATATCCTGCAATGGTCCTGTGAAAGTACACCATTGTCGGTTAACCTATCCAGGCAATGGCTGTCCCTCTCCAGTCTTCACCTCCACCTCCGAGGGCCTCCGAGACCTATTTCTTTCAGGATAGGTTCTTGCCTCATGGCGAACCCTGACTGGGCTCTTCCTGGTCTCTCGGTGGCTCCTGCTCAGGCCTGTCTTCTTCAGAGGAGCCTGCTTTCCTTACTGGCCTCTGTGCTGACGTGTCCTGACAGCATTCCTCAAATCTGTTCCCTTTCCTTCCACACTGCCTCATCTTCCTTCCTCCCTTTCCTCTGCGGAAGAAACAATTTAGAGGTGGGTTGAAGGGAAGAGGAGGAAGAAGAGAGGGGAGAGAGAAGAAGGAGGAGCGGGGGGGGGGGGAGAAGGAGAGAGGGAAGATGGAGGAGGAGCAAGGGGAGGAGGAAGAGAAGAGGAAGGGAGAGGAGGAATAGAGAAAAAAGGAGGAGGAGCAGGGGAGGAGGAAGAGGGGAGAGGGGGAGGAGGAAGAGAGGGAGGAGGAAGGGGAGGAGAGGGAAGGAGGAGGAGCAGGGGAGGAGGAAGAGGGGAGAGGGGGAGGGAGGAAGAGAGGGAGGAGGAAGGGGAGGAGAGGGAAGGAGGAGGAGCAGGGGAGGAGGAAGAGGAGAGGGGGAGGGAGGAAGAGAGGGAGGAGGAAGGGGAGGAGAGGGAAGGAGGAGGAGCAGGGGAGGAGGAAGAGGGGAGAGCAGGGGGTGGGGGGAAGAGAGGGAGGAGGAAGGGGAGGAGAGGGAAGGAGGAGGAGCAGGGGAGGAGGAAGAGGGGAGAGCAGGGGGTGGGGGGAAGAGAGGGAGGAGGAAGGGGAGGAGAGGGAAGGAGGAGGAGCAGGTGAGGAGGAAGAGGGGAGAACAGGGGGTGGGGGGGAAGAGAGGGAGGAGGAAGGGGAGGAGAGGGAAGGAGGAGGAGCAGGGGAGGAGGAAGAGGGGAGGGGGAGGAGGAAGAGAGGGAGGAGGAAGGGGAGGAGAGGGAAGGAGGAGGAGCAAGGGAGGAGGAAGAGGGGAGGGGGAGGGGGAAGAGAGGGAGGAGGAAGGGGAGGAGAGGGAAGGAGGAGGAGCAGGGGAGGAGGAAGAAAAGGGGAAGGGAAAGAACTGTAGAGGAGGAGAAGTAGAGAAAAGAGGAAGTGGAGGACAGGAAAGAGGAGGAAAAGGGGAGGGAGCAAATGTTTCCCCTGACTTCCTGCTCAAGTCCAGATACAGTAAAAACATAAACAAGCATCCTTCAACCACAGGAATAGATGCCACAGAAACTGTCACAAAAAAACTGTCACCGTGTTTAACACTCGAGGGGGTAAAGCTGTTAAGGAGACTCTGAAGGGAAAATACCAGTATGACAAGAGGCACTGGGCTCCCATTTGCTTGTAGGCAAATTATAATGTGAAAAACACCATTTGCCTTTTATCAGTGACACTTGCAGTGCGGTGAAAGTGGACTCTCCTGGGAAGAGTCCCTATTTTACAATCTTCGTTCTCCATTTCCTAGGAAAGATTTACAGAGCTGTCCTGCCTCTTTATCTCCAGGGCTTCGCCTCCCCTCACCCTCTGTGATGCTCGAAGCAGCTGCTGTTGCCTTGGCAACACTACAGAATAAACTTGTTGCGTTTGGACCATCTGTACCCAACCTGGGCGACGTGGAGGCTGCTCGCTTCCATTTCCTGTTTGTCATCTACTAAACGTCAAACCTCCTGGCTGAGCCACCGATGCCTGAGTAATGCTAGGGGGCGTCCAGCCCCAAGGCGGGCTCTGATTCATTGTGTTGCCTGCAACACCTGTCTCAAAATACATAGCTGTAATTAGGGAGACAGACCCATTGACATGCTGTAATCCAGAAAGAATGGTCAGTTACCCTATAGTAAACTAATCAGTGAATGGGTGCATAGGGCTATCATGTTGAAAGAGGGAAGAGATCTCTAGTTATTGGCATGGATTTTTTTCCATTAAAAACACTGAATATATCTATTTCTCTTATTCTGGGGAATATACGATATGGTAATTGTAAATATTTGATTCTAAAAGCAGATTTGGGAGCCATATAAAATTATTCTATTTCATTCACTAACTCACTATTGTTTTAAATAGTGTCTTGGACTAAACTTAGAGTCTCACACATGGTGAGCACAGGCTCCTGAACTGAGGCACGTACAACAAAACAAACTAGCATGGTTGAGTGCCAGCAATGGTCTTACTGACACTATTTTTACTAGTTTAATTACAATAATAATAATTATTATTCTTAATTTCTTTTAAAATAAAATGAATTCGTCTTGTAAATCCAATGCCCAGTTCTGGTCTGCCTAATTTTGCGTGTGTGTAGCGTTTTCACATTATTTAAAGCAAGATTGCTGCCTCCCCTTGTGTGTGTCGCTCTCCCCCAGCCACCTGATCCATACTCCTCACTTCTCTTCCCAGTTTCTTCCTCACTCATTCCAGAACGCAGTCATTCCCCTACACTATGCTTTCCTCAATGCTGGAACTTGTTAGTAATTGTAATTTCACGCTCCTCTGTCCTCTATGTTTCTGAAACAAGGTTGTTGAATCTAGAGAGTTTCTACGGATGCCATTTACCCTATAATGTTGTCTCCTCACACTACAACTGGCTGTTTCTGTTCCGTGGAGGCAGCCAAAACTATCAGACATAGCCTCTTACTGGAATTCTTTCAATAAACGTTTACATTTCCCAATTCCTCATTCCTCATGTGTTTGCTTCTCCAAGTGTTCTCCTCCAACCATCTGTGTATATGGTGACACCTTTACACAGGTGTGTGCCCAACTTCTATGAAGCCACATGTGTGTTAAGAGCTTGCACATTGCTCATCCATGGTTGGTAGAACACTGTGGTTGTAGAGAGATGGAATGTTGCAGAATAAGTTATGCTTGGCCTTGTGGCCCATGCCTGTTGTGTGTAATTCCAACAGGAAGGAAAACCGAGACAGAAGGATATCCCTGAGTTCAAGACCAGCCTGAGCTACACAGTTAGTTGCAAATCAGCCTGGGCAATAGAACAAGACACTTTCTGAAGAAAAATAAATAAACTAAAAAACCAAAATTACATTGTAAGCCATTTACTATCAACAAAAGTGTCTGAATTAACATTCTAGATAAAATTCTTGTAGCTGCTACCATCCTCCAAAATGTGGTAACATTACACATAGGAATCCTGTATAGGGTTGGCAATGCCCAGTAGTTGGCTGTTTTTTCACTCTTTGTTCTTTTGGGG
The DNA here is from genome assembly GCF_943737965.1 of Phodopus roborovskii. Lineage (NCBI taxonomy): Eukaryota > Metazoa > Chordata > Mammalia > Rodentia > Cricetidae > Phodopus > Phodopus roborovskii. The sequence goes on along the minus strand of NW_026126511.1, from coordinate 38,812,859 downwards.
TTGACGGCCACCCGGCTCACAAACAAATACATGGAGTCTTATTCTTATGAATGCCTAGACTTAGCTTGGCATATTTCTTGCCAAATTTTCTTAACTTAAATTATTCCATATATCTTTTGCCTCTGGGCTTTTATCTTTCTCTATTCTGTATTCCTTTCTTTACTTCTTTACTCCTTTCTTTACACCTACGACTGGCTAGGTGGCTGGGTGGCTGGGTGGCTGGGTGGCTGGGTGGCTGGGTGGCTGGGTGGCTGGGTGGCTAGACCCTAATGTCCTCCTCTACTCCTTTTCTTCTTCAGTCTTTTCTTCCTAGAGTTCTCTTCCTATTTATTCTCTCTGCCTGGCAGTCCCACCTATCTTTATTTCCTGCATATCTATCAGCCTTTATATTAGATGTTTTAGACAGGCAACATAACACAGCTTCACAGAGTTAAACAAATACAACATAAAAGAATGCAAACACATCTTTAAACAAATGTTCCACATAAATTAATATATCTTCAATTAATATTCCTTAATACTGACCCCTTAAAGATAACACTTGGATCCTATAGAAGGAATTTCCAGGCTTTTCTGTAGCCTGCCTCCTGGATGAACCTACCTACTTTCTTTTGTTCTGTGACTATAAAAGTTCATGTCGCTTTTCACATGGTGAGTACATCCAGGCAACAGTGTCAGTCAGAGAAACATGCTCCATACTCCCAGATCATGGTCACTCATATTTGCCTCAAAATAAATACTTATTTCCCTACAGCAAACAGCTATTTTATAATAACACATGAAAGGTAAAAAATGCTTTGTTTATTTTCTTTATTTGCCATTTACTAAAAAATAAAAATAAAATAATAGAATTTAAGTGCCAAACTTGACCTAGAGGGAGCTAATTAGTTTCTAGTGCCGTTGTAAGTGCAGGGGTTTAAATAAATACGACACCGACACCGTAGCCCCCTGCAGTTAGGATGTTGACTAACATGCCTGTTGTCCCCTTTCAGCAGGGATTTCTTTGTGCTGGCTTCCAAGTCTCTAAAAAGACCATGGCGTTGTTTCTGGTCTTCCCCTATTGCCTCCTTACTTTCTGGGGTTGTGAGATGAACTAAGCTCATCTTACATCTTTCCATTGGAACACTAAGGCCAGCCATTGCTTCAGAGAGCCCTAATCTATTGGTTTCTTGTTTCTAGTGGGACCATGGGGAAGGAAGCAACCCCTGGCCCCTGCGGCACTCCTTTTCTGAGGTCGTTTCAATGGACAGAACTGAATGCATGTCTTCTTCTCTTTCCTCTCCTCCACCACGCTTCCTCTCCTTCTTCCTCTCCTCTTCCCCTCCCCATCTCCCTCTCCTCCTGTTTCTTCCATCTGCTCCTTGCATGCCCCTACCTCTTCTCTCCCATAAGATAAATATAACACCAGTCACTACAACTCAAATTTAACCTCATCAGCCTCACACCCATAACCCTGTTCTTTTACACCAATGATGCCGACATAAACGCTCGTTGCTGTCATCTCCAATACACTCACATTGAGTAACTTCCAAACCTAGTGGCTTAAAGGCAAAGGGAAGCACCAATCACATCACAGCTTCTGTAGATCAGTGCGTCTTCGGCGGCTTCACCCCTGCTCTGCTCAGTCTCCCATGAGATGGCAGATGAAATGCTGTCCAGGGCTTTGCCATCTTGACTGGGGCTCCATGCTGGGGCCAACTCCTGTGGTTGGCAAGCTCATACTGTCTGGCAGAAGACTTGAGCCGTCTTCACATGGCTGCTGGACAATCTTTGTGTGTGAGTTCTGGTTTCCCTAAGGTGGTACTAGAGAGTGAGGTGAAGGTCACAACGTTTCTGATCATGCAGTCTGAGAAACCGCATGATGTCTTTTCTGTCATACCCGTCACTAAGACTTCCAAGCAGTTAAAGAAGAAAGACTTGCCTTACTAAATGGGGATGTGAAGGATATTTCCTTTAAAGACACTGCTACAACTTACATTGCTCCTGCAGGAATTTCCTAAGCCCAATTCCTCATAATTTGAAGACCTTTGATTTTATGGAGAAAGGTTTTAATTTGATTAATCTATTTTTTTTTCAAAATCACTTTCTTACCAGATAATTAAGATACAAAAAGCTGTACACAGGACTGGAGAGATGATGGATAAAGGTGGTTTCTGCTCTCCTGGAGGACCCCAGTTCAGATCCCAGCACCCATGCTAGGCGGCTAACTCCAGCTCCAGGGGCCTCTTTGGGCACCTGCACCCACATGGCATATTCTCTCGCAGACATATACACATAAACATAAATAAAAATAATTTAAAAACTGTATGCATTTAATACATGCATCTGGATTCTGGAACTTTCCTAGAGTGACTTTTACCTGGGGGAGTGTGAAATTGGTGTTTACAGGGGAGGGCCCAGTGAGGGCTGGTACCTCGTGTTCCGCCACCCACTAACTTGGCTTTCCCCTCGCCCCCTGCCTGTTTCCTTTCCTATTTACTCTGTTATCTGTTGCCTCTTATTTCTACCTTAGTCTTTCAAGTGTATAGTGAGGTCTTTGTTAGGAATGCAAACATTTTGCCGTAACTATTACAAATACATCTCCAATGTTTGGTTTTTCTTTTTTATTCAAATTGTTAGATACCAATTGCTTAGTTGGACATGCAGAATTTAGTGCTTCGTATAATCAAGTATTTCCCTTTGTTATTACCTCAGTAGATTTTAAAGATCTTTACAATTTATACCATCTTGTCAACATTCACTAGTGCACTCATATGTGCTACTTTAATATAATAGGGATTGTAAACCCTTCATACAGTGGTTGCACTGATGACAGCCGGGTAACTTTCTGAGAATGGTATATATTGCACTGCTTTGCTAGGGTGGGTGCTATGACTTGCGTACGGAATTTCTCCCATAGGTCCTTATGTTGTCTACTTGGTCCCAGCTGGTGGTGCTGCTTTGGAAAGCACTGGGGGAGCTTTAGGGTGTCATGCCTGCTTAGAAGAAGTAAGACACCAGAGGTGTGACACAAGGAGCTTGTTCTCTCCTCCACCATGTGGGTCCTAGGGACCACACTCCAGGTGTCAAGCCTTTAAGTCAAGTGCCTTCACCTGCTTAACCATCTCACCAGCTCACCTTCTCTATAATGTTGAAGTTTGTATAAAAGTTTGTATAAAAGAAGCCATGAAAAAAAAAAAAAAAAAAAAAGGAGCCATGAAGTGTGTATTCCTTTTTGTCTGACTTTTCAAGCCCGGAATCATATCTGTGAGATCCTTTCATGTTATTGCTGTAGTCAGTGCAGTAATAGGTAATAGTTTACTCTATTTTTATCTTGTGTGCAGTATTTGATTAGAGAGAAATGGTGTAAACTATTCTTTTTATTGTTGATAAGATGCTTTCTGTTTCCAGCTACTTCGGTGTGTTGCTATGAAAGTCCTTAAACACATCTTTTGGGGAGCCCAGGTTAACATCTCTGTTAGGTACTGGAGTATATTTCTGGGTCCAATGAGATCTGTCTGTCTGTCTGTCTGTCTATAGTCTATCATTCTATCATCTATCATGTAGCTAGCTAGCTACAATGTATAGTGTATCATCTATCTATCTATCTATCTATCTATCTATCTATCTATCTATCTCGAGTAGGGATTAGCAGTTTTCCACCACGTTTTGGTGTTACATGTCTTTCCCAGAGCCCTGTATTAACTGTATTAATTTGCACAGTTGTCTTTGGAGAGAAGACTGGGTGAGGGAAGGTTCTCACTGTGGGTCATATTTGTTTCACCTCTATTATTATGCTTACTTTTTAAATGACATGACTAGATTCATTTATAGAACTCATCAGAAAAATCAACTAATTTGACCAAGACCATATTAACTAAGAATGTAGGACTCAGGTCTTGATTTGCCTCCTTACTGATCTAACATGCAGGCAACTGTGATTACTGTGGCACCGATGAAGTGTTAGTAACATGGTGGAGCCTGGCTGGAGGGGAGGGGGCCTTCTCTGGGGATGATGGGCTTTGTGATTTTAGAGCTGTGCCTCATCCCCCCCCCCCTTCCTCCCAGCCCTCTGCTACATCGGATGGCTACATGTATCTAGTAGTAGAACATTCTGGAAAAGGAAAAAGTGACAATAAAAATGTCAGTGGTGCTAGGATTTTGGGAAGAAGAAAAGGGGGTTACAAGGGGACTGTGTTTTCAGAGCAGCATGAGTCTCGTATGACAGAGACAGATCTGACTTTATACATATGTGCAGACTCCTGATGTACTCTACATGCTCTGAATCCTAACATCAGCTATACACCCGTGTTGTAGGTATGTGTGAGTGGGGTTTTACCAGTTGTTACAAAGGCACTTTCTCACTCTGGTAGATGCATTGTTCATGCGGGAGTCATCCAAGTATGAGGGCACAGGCCTAGGGAATTCCCTGTGCCTTCTCCTTAAGTTTGTTGTGAATCAGGATTGTTCTAAAATAGTCTTTAATTTAATTTCAAATTAAGAGGATCATTCTTTTCTACATCTCAAAGTACACAGGCTTCATACTGTTGGTGGTGCCTTTATCTTGCTTACATTTTATTTAAAATGTACCTTTTATTTAAAAGATAATGAAAAAAAACCTCTCCACTGTCACTGAATGAAATAAACAAACAAACAAAAAATAAAAGTAAATGAAAGAATAGTTCCAATTTAACCAAGAACATAGAAGTAGAAGTTTAGGGCCTGGAAGTGGTGGCTTACACCTTTAATCCCAGCATTTGGGAGGCAGAGGGAGGTAGATCTCTGTGAGTTCAAGGACAGCCTGGACTACAGAGTGAGTTCCAGGTCATCCAGATCTACACAGAGAAACCCTGTCTCAAAAAACAAAAACAAAAAGTAAAAGTTTAGGCAAGGGGTCATGGGAATATATACTCACTTTCTGTTTGTTTTTTGCTTTTTTCAAGACAGTAGTTCTCTGTGTAATAGCCCTGGCTGTCCTGGAACTCCCTCTGTAGACCAGGCTGGTCTTGAACTCACAGAGATCCACCTGCCTCTGCATCCCAAGTGCTGGGATTGAAGGCCTGTGCCACCATCACCCAGCCTATGCGTTTACTTTTATTGAAGAAAAAAACAAAACAGAGTGGGCACAGTGGTGCACACCGTTCTCCCAGCATTCACGATGTAGAGGGAGGTCATCTCAGGCCACATAGAAGATTTGAGGCCAGCCTGGGCTGTATGAGATCCCATTGCAAAACACCAGTATGATAGCTGAGAAAACAGCGAAGGATCCACCCAGATTCCTTGAATGTGGTGTTAGTTAGGAGGACTGGGCAGGCTATGGGGCCTCTGGTAGTTGGTCAGTATTTATCCCTAGTGTACAAATGACCTTTAGGAGCCCATTTCACATAGAGGGATAATCTCTCAGCCTAGACACATCGGGGAGGGCCTGGGCCCTACTCCAGATGGTATGATAGACTTTGAAGACTCCCCATGGAAGGCCTCATCCTCCCTGGGGAGCAGAATGGGGTTTGGAGGGGGTTGGTGGGTGGAACAGGGAGGGAGGGAAGGGTTTGGGAACTGGGATTGATATGTAAAACAAGCTTGTTTCTAATTTAAATTTAAAAATTATATATATATATATGTATGTATGTATGTATGTATGTATGTATATGTATATACACACACATATTGACTTCTAATTTTGTAGATTAAGAACACTTGCTTATAAAATCAGACTATAAACTACACTTTTTCAAGAAACCTATACTGGTTAGTTTTTTGTGAATTGGACACAAACTGGAGTCGTCTGGGGAGAGGGAACCTTAATTGAGGGGTTGCCTGTAGAAAAACCTGTGGGACATTTCTTGGTTAATGATTGATGTGGGAGGGCTCAGCCCCATTGTGGGCAGTGCCATCACTGGGCTGGGTGTCCTGAGTTATATAAAAACAGGCTGAGCAAGCTATAGAGAACCAGTGTTTTCCATGGCCTCTGCTTCAGTTCCTGCCTCCAGGTTCCTGCCTTGACCTCTCTCAGTGACGGAGTGTGACCTGGAAGTATAAACCAAACGAACTCTTTCGTCCTCAAGTTGCCTTTGGTCATATATTCACCACAGCAAAACAGAAAGCACGCGAGAGCCCAGGTTGCAGGCCCAGGAACGCACTCCCTGTTTTTAGAGTATATTGACTCAGGGTTACTTGGTTCAAACACTGTCATATGTTTTCGCTGGTGTATTCACTGCCAAGGCACAAACATTAACCTCCTAATTTTATTTGTTATTCAATTTGTTCCTTCAGATCAATGGTTCTCAACATGTGGGTCGCAACCCTTTGGGGTTGAAAGACTCTTTCACAGGGATCGCCTAAGATCATCAGAAAACAGAGGTGCTTACATTACCAAAAAAAAAAAAAAAGTAGCAAAATTATAGTTATAAAGTAGCAACTAAATTATTTTATGCTTTGGGGTCACTGCAACATGAGGAACTGTATTAAAGAAAGGGTCACGACATTAGGAAGGTTGAGAACCAGTGCTTTAGACATTGATTTGGTTTTAAAATCAAGTTAAAATGAACTGGGGCTCTTCTGTGTTTTGGTCTGTTCTTATCTTAAGTGCCTGACTGGGTCACAGCTTAAGTGTCCTGGGGTCATAGAGTTGGCATCTATTGCAACCTAGGTCCTGTGACCCCAGAACATCTAGCCCTTTGCCATGGAGACAGATGTCACCTACAGAGTTCATACTGTGAACCGTGCAGTAGAGCTTTGTTTTGTTTTTAATCTCATATTGTTTCAAGCAAGTTTTCCATGCTGCTGACTGTGCTGGTAGCTATCCTGGGGTAATGCGGTGAGGGTCCAGGAAGGAACCACAGCCTCAAACCAATGGCTGAAGCTCATTCCAAGGCCGGTCCTGATCACTCAGTGCAAAAAGAGCCAAAGAATGAAAATCCAGTACTCCCAATTCTTGGGTTTCTATGGCAGAGACTAAAACAACCACGGAGCTTATTCCCAGAAAGCCCAAAGGCCTCCATGGACTGCTCAGGAGCCCTCCTCCAGGAAACAATGGCCCAGAGGCCCCACAGGCCACCTTGGGCATGGGGTGACCAGTGCTCTGTTGCAGCTAAGGACTGGACCCATCCCTGCCCATTCCAGCACAGCAATATGCTGCTGGCATTCACACAAACAAGTAAGTGCTGTGTGGCATGTGTCCCTAATCTGTGTTTTAACATCTCCAACAATCTACTGGTTAATTAGCAATTTGCTGCTCACCAATATGCAAATGAGTGACAGGCGCAGGTTCTTTGCATCTGTAATTAAGCCACTTTCCTCCCTGAGTAGTTTCTCTCTCTCTCTCTCTCTCTCTCTCTCTCTCTGTGTGTGTGTGTGTGTGTGTGTGTGTGTGTTTGTGTGTGTGTGTGTTCATGCATTGGGGATTTCATTATTTTTAGAAGCAAGCTCTGTGCATCTTTATGCTTTAATAAAGGAGAGTTCAGTGATTACTGTATTTTGAGATATATATCTCATATATATATATATATATGAGAATTTCCCTCCTCAATTTAAAATTCATTTGTCAGGTTTTTGTTGGTGTTGTTTTGTGTGTGTGTGTGTGTGTGTGTGTTTGCATGAAGAGTGGTGAGTTAGATTACCAAGGGGCTACAATCCAAATTGCAGAGAGTCAGAGCCCAAGATTGAAAGACACACATTTCTGCAGCTGCCAAATCCATATCTAGAATCAGTGTCTTGTAGTATTTGATTTTCTCTCGGCAGCTCTGGTGAGTAGAGCTGCAAGCTGCCTAACCCATCTGCCTGTTGGAGCACAATGCTCTCCGTTTGGAGGTTTAAATGTTTTACTTTTTTTTTTTTTTTTTTTTTTCTTTTGGTGGTGGTAGGGTGTTGTTCAGGGCACTAAGAAAGGCTCTCATGTTAAATTAAGTCAATTAATAAATGGAGACACATTAAGCAATCAATTTTGTCAGCCTATCTCCCCAGCATTATGTATGGTTGGCTGTAATCACAAGATAAATGCAATGTGCTGATCTATGGTAATGTTCAATAATACATTCTCCGCCAGGCTCAATTCATCAGGGAGTTTCAGTAGGGGAGGTATTTGTTATTGGCTGTCTCTGCACCTCAAGGATAACATTTCTGTCCTTTTGATTGGCTGCTTCGCTGCTGCAAGATTCTAACCGTCTTATTTTGATGATGAATATGAAGGCGCGCTAAGCCGGGCTGGAGCAGAGTGTTTCAGGCTGTGCTGGGTTCTGAGCCCAAGGACTTACAGCTTCCTCCGCTGCCTTCCTGTGCCAACAATCCCCCAAAAGTTGTGATGCTTTTCTTTACCCAGTGCTTTGGGGCTGTGTTGGATCTCATTCACCTCCGGTTTCAGCACTACAAGGCTAAACGGGTTTTCTCTGCTGCTGGGCAACTTGTCTGTGTGGTCAACCCCACGCACAACCTAAAGGTGAGTCGCTTCCTCTTATGCTTTATAGCCATCTCCATGGGGGCTCCATTCTTTTCTCAGGAGACATGTATCCCGGAGCTCATGCAAACAGTTTGCTGGTGCTAGCATCATGACGCTCTGGAGCTGTTTGCTTGCCGGGGCTCATTCTCGCTCTCTGGGTGGTGCTTTTACAGAGACTACATGGTGTTGCCTGGACTGGCAAGCAACAGTGGAGCCGGCATGTAGTGTCTTCCGCCACACTGTCCTCGGAGCAGGGTGTGGGGGCAGCAGAAAGGAGGGTGATGGGAAGAGTCCAGTAGAGGTGTCCTTACATCCCTCCCAAACATTTGTGGGCCAGTGCCCAGGAGAAAAGATCTGGAAAGTTATTCAAATTACCATCTGTCCTGCCGGTCAGTGTAAGAATTTGGACATAGGGAAGTAGCTACCGAACAGGGGAGCTTAGAGAAAGGAGCTGGGAGCTGGCAAAGGGCCGTTTCTGCAAGAGTTTGCCAGTACTCAAACTGTGGAAAGTGGTGTGTGTGTGTGTGTGTGTGTGTGTGTGTGTGTGTGTGTGTGTGTGTGTGTGTGTGTGTTGCTGTTGCTGTTGCTGGCAGGAGTGAGCTCCTTTCCCTCCTGCCAGCTAGCCTTCCCTGAGGACAGCAGTGGAAGAAGGGCTTCGCTTCAATTGTGTAATAATAAACCAGCTAGCAGCTGCAGAAGCTGCCTGGAGCCTGCAGGCGGCTGGCTTCCCAGTTGCGGGTGGCTGCCTCCTTGCTAGCTTGGTTCTGCCTCTATGTAAATCCATCCCTTCATGCCGGGGTTCTAAACCAAGATGCAGGGCTAGAAGGACCTCTACATGTCACAGTCCAGATGGGGAATTAATGAAGACCCAACAGCCTAAGGATGTGGGGAAGACTGGGAATGGGCTAAGGGGCATGCTGGGAGGACACAGCTAAACTCCCCAAAGGTGGAATGGTCGGAAAATAAAATGAAATTCAGGACTCCTTAGGAGGTTGCTTCACTGTCTTCACTGTACTGGGGGGCAGAGGGACAGGGGGAGGGGCTGTGTCTGCAGCAGAGTCTGGGACTGCCTGCAGGAGACCAAGTCTGTAACTCTGATCACTGTGGTTGGGCAGTGTTGAGTGATCTTGTGAGGATGAACTCTGGAGAGCAGAGGGTCCTCAGCCCTCTTGCTGCAGATCAGCGCTCACAAGTGGTCCCCACCTCCGTTCCTGGAGCCTCTCAGGCCATATTCCTGGGGGCGATGTGATGGAGGGGACCTGGACCATACTGAGACTGCACCTGGCTTTCTGTGGTACCCAGGCTGTGACGAATCCATGAGTCTCCCTGAAGCATTCCTGTGTGCACTCCCTCATCCCTGCTTTCCTCCTGTACAGTGGGGTTTTTTGTTTTGTTTTTCTGTTTTTCTTTCCCCTTTATGGCTTGGTTTTATAAATGAGAATTCTCTTCCAGTCATCCTTGGCAAGGCATAGTATCCATATTAAAAAATACTCTTGAACTCCATTTCGTGGCCACTTTGGAGACCTTACTCCAATCCCATTATTTTGTCAACTTAAATTAGTTACTTCCCTGTGGCAAGAAATGTTGTTTACTCCTGTTTTGCATTTTAATGCCTTTTAAATCACGAGACGTAGCAGTTCTAAAGTTTGAATTTATATGGTTCACTGACTGCTCCCAATGATGGGGAAGGGGGGCTTAGAGCTTGCTGGGGGGCAAGGAGAATTCATCCTTGCATCTTTGTCCACGATGACTGCTTGTTGATTGCCACAGTCTTGCTGCCCCAACCCGTGGGCCCAGAGTCAGCTTTGGGCAGCTGTGTGATTTTTTTTTTTTTTGAATGACTCAACCTTTCTGAGCCATCCCTTCCTCGTCTTCAAGGCAAACAGAAATAACTGTCCTGGCTCCTCCACTGCTTTCTGAAGCTGCTAAAAGATAGTGTGGGGGGGGGGGGTTGGGGGATTGTAGTGTTGAATGATGAATGTGTTTGCAACAATCTCCTCTTTAAACACACACACACATACACACACATTCTTGCATGAAATTTATAGGCTCTTAAAAGAGTATCACTGAAAGCTTTAAGGCAACTTAAGATTGTGTATGCAGGGACAGAAAAAAATAGATGCCATGTGCTTTTGAGGAGTGATTTTTTTTTTTTCTTCATGGCTCAGTTTTTCCTATAAATGTTCGTTTGGCTTTTCATTTCCCATTAATATCCCCTTCGGGACTCTACTCATTAGAGCTCACTGCAAGTAAGCTCATAGTGCTTTGTGTGTGGCAGCACTTGAGTCCAGGCACACCACACGAGGAGGGCCACTGTGGCCAGAGGGACCGGTCCAGCAGGCAAACTGCGCTGTGAGATCTCCAACCACTTGTGCTCATCCAGAGCCCAGGTGATGGAAGATGAGCAAACCCAACTCTCAACCTGCAGCTAGCAGACAGCTGCAGGCCTTTTAAATGTTTCAAGTAATTAATTAGTTAATTAATTTATTTATAAGAACAGGTATCTGTAAGCACCACTGGCCTGCTGGTCAGACTAAGAAGAGCATACAAACTCCAAAGAGTTCTCTTCCTCAACGTTATGCGGTCCGTAAATAGACCACATAAAGTATGCCTTTGCTATAATAAGCTGTGATCTATGGGGGGGAGGGGCTCCCTTTCTTTTGAGAGTTAAAAAAAAAAAAAGCTATGGCAATGTTAACCGAGAATAACTATTGATCCGTGGTGCTTGACTGAGGCCACTGTTCTATGGCTGGGCTGCCTGGAGCTACCAAGGGAGCTGTGTGGGGACACTCTCAGGCTTTCTTGAGACTCTAACGGCATTCCAAGGGAAGGGCTGAGTTCTAATTCACTAGCTGAGCAGAGAAAATCCTGTGTCTGCTATGCTTCTACAGGTCACCTTCCCTAGCGGTCTTACTGACCTGGGTTCCTTCAAGCTGGTGCCTTTCCTCCTAAGTGGAAGGCAGGGCCTTCCAGGGACTGCAGGCCCTCTGGTTAAAGCCGTGATAGCCAGAGGCTTTCTAAAGGATCCTTTAGAATGACTGGCTGGGCTTTAAGTACCGGCCTAGAAATGGCCTAGAAACGGGTGAAAGAGCACTCACTCCCCATTCCCCTGGTCTGTCTGTCTCTGCTTGTATTTGTAACACTTTGCCTAGAGCAGGAATCCAAATGGTGCCCCTCTCCGGTTTTCCTTTGCATCCCATGAAAATTATTCCTCGGGAGCCAGCATTCAGGCTAGAGGTCTCCAGGTGCTACTCATCCCCAGGCTGCCTCTCATCAGACCCCTTGTGTCTGCTGCCCCTTTGCAGGCTAAGTGATTTTTCTCTCCTGGTTCCTCTCCAATGGCCTAGCCACCAAGGCAGCTCTGCCCTCTGCAATGTCTGTAGACACACCCTTTGCAGGGTGTGGCAGCCATTCCTGTAGCCAGGGTTTTCCAGGGAAGGTTCTTCAGGCTCCCCAGAGCCCCTCTCATCCCAGTCCTTAGCCCTTCCCAAGCCACAGTGATTTGGGGCACCTGGGTGACTTCCTCCCCTTTAACTACAGCTTTGATAAATGAGTTCTTAAAAAAAAGAACTTTCTGGCAAACTTCCGAAAGGCTCTGTCTGATGCTGCCACCCAGTGCCCTCCTTTGCATTGGGCCCAAGGACATTAGTACCCCACCTCCCTGCCTCTCAGCCAGGTCCCAGCAATTCATCTTTCTTATATCTCCTTACACACACACACACACACACACACAGAGGACAATGGTGGTTTTGCTTCAAGTGCCCGGCAGATGCAAAATCTGAAACTGGGGTGTTCTAGTGCCATTCCTTGCAGCATCGATGCGACTTTCATTCTTGTGTGGATGACCATATGTGCAATGGCAGTGGGGAGGAGGAGTTGAGGAGGAAGAAGATGTGGCTGGAGAAAAGGGAGAGGAGAGGCGAGGTCCTCTAAGGAGAGATGAGGAAGGGGAGATGTGAGACTGGCAAAGTCAAATATGCCTTCTGCCCCTGCTGTGTAAGCTGATGTTGGAAACCCTGAACTGCCCGGGGCTTTTCGACCCTGCGCATGGGGGGTTGGGATGAGTCCAGAAGACCTGAGACTGAGGGACAGCCTTTGGAGCGTTCAGCGTGAATGCCCACTTTAAAGCGGTTCACAGCTTTGCAGCAAGACTATTGAAGAGCTGGTATGTGGGGTTATCCAGTTCTTACCCACGTCAGAGGGCCCTGTTCTCAGTCTTTCTAACATTTCCCCGCATTCTCTTCCCAGTTTGGAGCCATCCCACCGCTTGTTAAGGTCTGAGAAATTAGGGGCGGGGCGGGGGCGGGGGGGGGGGCGGGGAGAGGGAGGCCGAAAGTCTAGCCACTTCCACTTTGATACCAAAGGCTTATCCTCTTTCAGCCCCTTGGTTTCTGCAAACATATGACACTATGGGCCCCAAACAGCTGTGCAGCCTTTCTGGTTAACGGTGATTGCAAATGAGGCCCATGAGCCACATTACGGGAGACCCCGGGCCCCAGGCGGTGATTTGGTTAGCTGTGTGCTAGTGATTGAGTTGCAGAACAGGCTGGAGCTGGAAGTCTTGCAGAGGTGAGCTGATTACCTCCGCTCTGATTTTACCCGCAGCCTCGAGCACATTTTGTGAAATTCCCCTATCTAGGATCCCTCCACCAACAAGGAATGTCGGGGGAAATGAGGGAACTGACAGCCTAAATTCTCTGAAACCCATAGAGAGGTCACAGTTATCCCAATAGCTTCTCCCAGTTTAGACAGACTACTTTTCTGGCAGTGTGCAACGGAAGCAGGGTAGGGAGCAACTGTCTGAGACAGTGTTCTACACTTAAAAGTCGTCTTGGCCCCAGGAGTGAAGTGACCTGTTCAGATATGTGTAATGTCATGGACAAGAGTTCTACCTGGGGAATGAAGACTCACCTCTGCATGGCTTTTGCAGCTCCAGGAATGTTGGAGGGCATGTCAAAGCAAAGAAGTTAAAGTTTGCATGCAGCCAGGGGAATGTAAGGCCACAGAGGGGGCCCTGTGCTAGTCTATGCTAGTTTCTTATGGCTGCCATGAGCCACACACAGTAGAGCTGGGAAGGAAGTGCTGTTTTAGCCAATTTGGGATTTGGAGCCAGAGCGGGATGGAATCCAATGCTGCTTTCCTGAAGGAGGTGTGTCACTGGGGGGTGGGCTATGAGGTTTCTAAACACGTGAGCCATTTTGAGTGCTCCCTGGGGTCTCCTGCTTGTGGCTCCAGATGTGAGCTCTCAGCCTCTGCTCCCACCACCTGTCACTTCTGTCTCCACCATCATGGACTCTAACCCCATGGAACAATAAGTCCCAAATAAACCCTCCCTTCTGTACTGCCTTGGTCATAGTGTTCTGTCACAGAAAGAAAAGTAACTAAGACAGGAAGTTACAACACTAAAGTTCAGGCAATGGAAGATCTACCTGTTGCTGAAGGACAAAATTTAAAGCATGATCTTCAAGGGAGGAGTTAGAACAATGGTCCAGTTCAAAATCTAGGTCTAAACGATAAGGCTCACAGGTCAAGCAGCCAGTCCAAAGTCGCAGCTGATGGAGCTGCAGCAGGGACCGGCCTCACACCCACACTCTGCATCCAGACTGTAGCTCTGCCTGTGCCAACACCGTGAGGGAACAGGCACTTTGGTACAGGAAGGTGCCCCATGATATGGCCCACCAGCAGTATTGAGCATCATCTTGGAGGGGCTTTGCTCTCAGGATTTTGCCACCATGGGGCATCAAAGAAACATCAGTTTCTTGTATCTAAAATGCTTGAGCAGACACATCACTCGGCCCATGTGAGGGTGCATGGGAAGTTCTCAAAGCCAAACAGCCACTACTCCAGATGGTCAGACACTGGGAGAAATCAAGCTCTGTTACCAAAGGCTACATTTTCACTGTGGCTATGAGGCCAGGATGAAAGCACGTTAGAAACCAACCCCGTGTTTTTAGTAGAACAGGTTCTTTGTGGATAACTGGGAATGTCAGTTGTCTGAGCCCTTCGATGTATTTTTATGTCATGAGTCCATGACGAGGAATGTGCTCCATGCTGTTGGACTGCCTCCACCAGCCCTTGGCATCAGGATTCCAGCAAGGAGAGAGTGACCTAAGGTGAGACGGGTAGGCCTGGCCCCCTTGATGAAGTAGGAGAGGATGCAATGTGGAGAAAGGGGTCATCAATGACTGTTTTATAGAGGAAAGACAAAGTTAGCTTACACAGGTCCCACAGAAATAGAGCCCAGACCAGTTCAACAATATAGGCTTTACGACAGGCAGCCTAACCAACCCAGCCACTTCCTACCTTCGTACCTAGACATCATGGCCCCTCAAAGTATCTCACAGGACTTGGCCAAGATGTGCTGAAGAGTCAGAGGCTAGTAGCCACTCAGAGGTTCTGGTTCCTTTGCCATCGATTAGGTATTCAAGTGACATATCCCAGGCTGACCCAGGCCACATCTCCTGAAACTCTCACATTATAGTTTTTTCACTGTCTTGGCCATACTCAGGATAATAAATCTTGGTGATAACAGTCATACTGAAGGTGGTCTGGCTACGTTTGAGAACCATCTAGTGTGAAAATGAGCATCTGACTGTTACTAGGAACAGGCATATTAGTGCCACACTCCACTCTACAGAATATCAAAACAGAAACGGGTCAAAGGAGCCGGCCCAATATGGATGAGTTCTTGGTGGGTAAGTGCTCTCTTTCTTTGATTAAAATCCTGTAACTTTTGGCCCTTCTTGATATACTGTCCCTTCATACTCTTCACAAAGCACAACCCAGGACTAATATTAAATGTACTGTATATCACTGTAGAATATTGAACTAAGAGCATGCTTCATTCATCCTCGTGTATATAAACATGGGTTTGGGGTCCCAGCCCCTGCTGGACAATCCTGAGAGGCTTTCTCTGTATTTCTCAAGGCTTCTGGTGGAGCTGGATAGCTGCAGCTTGCATTGACTTTGTTTCTTTCCTCTGCTTGCTGGGACCCACTCCCAAGTCAACTATTGTCTCAGGCTCTGTTGTGGTGAGAAATTCAAGTGAAGACTATGCGAGTAGTTTTTAGTTTGTGGTTTTGTTTGTTGAATCACCTTACATTTACTGAGCACATACTAAGTGCCAAGCTTTGAATTGCTTTGAAAAAAGGGGCAGGGCCTTATAAACCTCTAAGACATCAAACCAAAGGAGCTGTGAATATTTTGTTGACAGCTTTTTTTTTTTTAAAAAAGATGAGGAATTGGTATCAAATTCTTGTCCTTCCACCAAACAGAAGGAACAAGTAGATGTATGTGTAAAATATGAGAACATAGATTCACAATGATGATTGAAGATGCTGCAGGTCTGCAGTTTCTGAACTCGGCTAAGGAGGGAAAATTCCACCGAATTTTTGATACATGAAAGTGAATGTTAAAATTAGCATGTATGTCAGAGTTACCTGTATTCCAGCCCTTCTCCCCATCAGGCCACAACACAAGTTGTTTCTAAAACAAAAGAGAATTGACGTTGAAAGGAAAACCGAATCATCTCTATTGCACTCATCCACTTGGAACCTCTCACTAATACACAGACCTGGTTAGCCAATGGGAAAAGGGTTGTCCAGAAATAGCATCTCTCATAGGGTGAGCCATATCAAAGACTTCATTGAAAAACAGCGAGGGTTGCAGGTGTCCTCTGCTTCCCCTGACAACTCCTTTTCCCAGACTGCTAGACGAGGCCCTTACTCTGGCAGATGCAGCTCTGCAGAATGCTGTAATCATTCCGACTCAAGCAAATTGCAGGGCCTTTCAGAAAACTTACATGGTATTGATTTTTGAGAGACACCGCAGAAATTCTGCAGAGAAATGATAGTTAGGAATGAACATGGGCAAGTAGGAGGAAGGAGAAGCCAACGGCTGGGCTTTTGGCTTGAGTGCGATTTAAGTCCCCATTGACAGGACAATTTAAAAATAATCGCATGTTATGAACATAACTGTGGATTGATGCGACATTCCGGTGCACCTCTTCCAAAAGGCCACTTAGGAAAAAACCACATATTTTCTCAAATACCAGTTAATTGCTAAGCATGATGGCTTATAACTGTAATCTCAATATTTGGGAAGTTGAGACAGGAGAATTATCATGAATTTGAGGACAAAGTGGACTACATAATAAGTTTCCAGGCCAGCCTGACTATGGTGGTTTGAAAGTAATTGTTCCCCATAATCTCATAGGGATTGTCCCTATAAGGAGGTGTGGCTTTGTTGGAGTGGATATGGCCTTGTAGGAGGAAGTGTGTCACTGTGGGGGCAGGCTTTGGGGTTTCCTATGCTCAGAATACCACCTAGTATCTCAGTCAACTTCCTGTGGCCTGCAAATAAGATGTAGCCAGTACCAGGTCTGCCTGCATGTCTACAAGCTCCCTGCCATGATGATAATGAACAAAAGCAAGCCCCCTCAATTAAATCTTCTCCTTATAAGAGTTGCCATGATCATGGTTCTCTTCACAACAATAAAAACCCTAACTAAGACACTGACCTATAGAGCAAAGTCCTAGCTCAAAAGACAAATAAAAACATACAAACAAAACAATCAAACAGTGAATTTGCATATGGCATCTTAAAGAGTTATATTAGAGTCCTACTATGTTTTAAATTAGCAAAAAGTATTCTTGGCATTAGCTATTACAACATCATTGTCAAATAATATGTATTTGTATGAATGTTAGTTGTCTAAGTTTTTGAATCCCAGTTCATTAAGGAAGGTCAAAAGCCCCAGTGTCAACCCTTTTATAATTGGGAAATGGTTTTAACTTCATTCATGTTGCTGAGATAAAGCAACTTAAGGTTAAAAGAGTTTGTTTGGCTGATGATTCCAGGTTACAGTCCATCATTGTGGGGAAGTTAAGGCAGGGACTCGAGGCAGCTTGTCACATCTCATCTAAGAATAGAGAAAGAATAAGTACATATAATCCTCTTGGTTACTCACTTGTTTGCTTATACTGAGCATAATTTCTCCATTTTTATGCATCATCTTAGATACTATTGTCAAATTAGTATTTCAAAGTATCTTGCCATACAGAATGAAAATGGGGGGCACATTGGGTTTGGGAATAGCTATGACAATAAAAGGCCCTCCCAGCCTTTGTTTTATCTGTTATAGTGAGCTTTAATTGTCAATTTGACACAACCTTGAATGACCTGAGATGAGTCTCCACTAGGAAATGTCTACATTTGGTTGGAATACCTATGGGGGACTGTCTTAAATTTCATTGATGTTGGTAGATCAAGTCTGTTGTGGACAACACCATTCCCAGACAGAGGTTCTTGAACTACATAACAATGGAGATGCTGCTCTCAGTACAAGCAAAACATTTCCTAATTCCTCGTAGAAATATACAAAGAAGCAAATATTTCTTATAATGTTAATGTGGAAATAACACACATTAACAATCCGACTTGTTACTATCACACGTCATGCAGCCTTTAGGAGAGTTCACTTGTGGTTTGAATGAGAATGTTTCCCATAGGCATATATGTTTGCATACTTAGTCCCCAGTTGGTGGAACTATTTGGGAAAAATTAGGAAGTATGGTCTTGGAGGTGTCACTGGACGGTGAGATTTGAGATTTCAAAAAGTCTGTGATTTTTGCCATCTCCCTCCCCCTTCCCCCTCTCCCCCTCCTCCCCACCTCCTGCTTACAGATCAGAATGTGGGCTCTCACCTATTCCAGAGCCATGCCTGCCTGCTGCTATGCCTCCTGCTATAATTAATGGTCATGGACTCACCCTCTGAAACTGTAGAGCCACAATAAACTGTTCTTCTCTGATCCATGGCACCATTACATACTCATGAATGACTGAAAAAGAGGTGCATGACATGTGTAATTATGAAAAAAGTTTTGACATTACAGACTCTTTAATGGATTCAGAACCCAGAAGCAGTGCTGTTCTTGATGGTGCGTGAGCCTTAGGGCTACAGTCACTTGAGGATCATTTCAAAATGCCGGTTACTCCTCCTGCTACCAACATTTGAGGCACTGTAAGGGAGGAGGGGGCCACATTACTTTGTTTGGATGGATTCCTGGATGATCCTTAGGGATGTGGCAGAAATACTGTTCTACAGAAAGCTCTGCAATAGCATCTTCCAAAGAAAGTAACTCCCAAGAATGAAGGAAGAGAGTAGTGCATACAGCTGGCTGTCCTGGCTCATCCCTTCCTTTGGAAGTCTACTTAAGGATGCCTCTTTGCCTGGCTCCCAGCCTGTCACATAGCAGAGGTCTTTGTACTGAGAGGGAGGGAGACAGGGAGTACCTTTCCATTCTGCCTCGGTAATGAGAGGGTGCGTGATAGAAAATAAATGCTTACTGTTGGCAGTGTTTATGCAGCCATGTCAGAGCTGGCTCTAGCCAAACAGAAACAAGTATTTTCTTACCCCAACTTTTTTAAAAAATGGCAAAAATCAATGAATTTTACCTTTCAGACACAGAAAATAACTTATGGTGATTATTAATGTGTTTGAAAATCTGTATTACATAGGCCTATCATGAAGCATGTTTATTTACATAATTATAAGCAATATTTGCTTCTCTGTGTATTTCTACAAGGGAACTCTCTCATAAGGGTGTTCCTTATGCACCCACAGAAGAGTCCCCTTTATGGTTTCCAGTTTATAATTAACTGCTGGAAGACAGGATGAAGGTTTCATGTACACACATGTAAAACACACATCAGAGGATCCAGATGCACCCTTCATTTTTTTTATAACAGAAGTCTTTCATTAATGTGAATAATGAATACTAGGATTTTCTCAAAGGAACCCATTATCTGATAAAGCCTTTCATTTGAAGGTCCAAAGGCTGTAAAGCTGTAATGTATAGGCTACTTAGCATAAGTTGACATTGGAAAGCGGACAGCACCAAGGGAAGGACTGTCACTTGAATGAACATCTTAGGAGATGAGTATAATTTGACCCAGGCTATTGCTTCAAAACTGCCATCAATCTGTTTCTTGCAGGTATTAGGATGGTCATATAAAAGTGAGTAGGTAGCCTTCCAGCTTCTGATTCATTGGTTAAATTGCTATGCTTACCAGGCTAGTGACATGGTTCAACAGCTAAAGCCATTTGCTACACAAAATTGATGACCTGAGCTCAATCCTGAGAACCCTCAAAAAGCAAATGCAGTGGTGAGCATCTGTGGTCCCAGGACTCCTATGAACATATGGGAGGCAGAGACAGGAAAATAACCCAGAAGCTCACCTGCCAGCCAGCCTGGAGAACACAGAGAGGTAAATACAAGGACAGTGACCCTGCCTTGACAAAATAGAGGAAGAGAGCTGGCTCTTGAAGAGTTGTCACATGATCCACACTTGGGCTGTGGCATACACATGCCTACACACACACACACACACACACACACACATCATCATCATCATCATCATCATCATCATCATCATCATCATCAACAACAACAACAACAACAATAATAATAATAAATTTTAAAATGCTTCTCAAGATGAAAAATTCTTATTAACTGTCACTCAGTACACTTTGGTTTATAATGTGGTGTTAAGCATTGGTTTAGTGTTTATTGAAGTTTATCTAGTTTATTAAAGTATTTTGGGTAAAAATCTGTTGTAATTGTCTAAGGATGAAATGCTCTTAGATAAAAGGATCTGTGGAATAATTATAAAATATTTTCCTATGAAAAAAACATCAAACCATCATCCCTATAATAAAGCCCCAACTCTATACCTCATGTCGTAGGTAAGGTTTCTATTGCCATGATAAAACACCCTGACCAAAAGCAACTTGGAGAGAAAAGCTTTTATTTCATCTTGTAGCTTGTAGCTGCATGGCCGGTTTATGTGCCCTAGCTCTTTAAAAGAAAGGCTCTACCCACTTCCGGTCTCTTTCCTGCTCTCTTTCCTGCCTTCCCCTGGGGCAGACAGGACTTTTCCTGTCTCTCCACACCTGTCTCTTCTGTCCTCTGTCCCCTTCTGTCTCTGTGTCTCTTTATCTTATTTTCTTACATCCCCCTCAATAAAATATGAGTCACATCTGCAGGTCTCTGTTTCCCAGGGATCTGCCCCATGTGTGGTCCTAACCCATTAAGCTTTATTCCTCACACAGGAACCTGGAGGCAGAAAGTGATGCAGAGGTCAAGGTGGGACACTGCTTACTGACTTGCTCACCCTGCTTTCTTATACCACCCAGGACCACCTACCCATGGATAGCACCACAAACATGGACTAGGCCCTCCTACCTCAATCATTAATGAAGAAAATGCCCACAGCCTTGCCCTCAGACCAGTCTAATAAGGACATTTTCTCAATTAAGTTTCTCTCTTTATAAATAACTCAAGTTTGTAGTGACATAAAACCAAAAAACTAGACATCACACACCATCTATACAGGAGGGGGCAGAGTCATGACAACTTGTCAAATAGGAAGGGCATGGTTCATATTTCTTTTTTTTTTTTTTGGTGGGGGGTTCTTTTTGAGACCAGGCTGGCCTCAAATTCACAGAAATCCACTTGCCTCTGCCTCCCAAATGCTGGGATTAAAGGCGTGCATCACCACCACCTTCCTGGTTCACACTTTTAATCTTGTTTGAAGGTTTGTTTCTCTTTTCTGCTTTTAGAATAGGTTGTCTGGAAGCTTCTACAAAGAGTACAGCTCCCTTAATTCAAGCTATATAAAAATGCCAAGTTCTGTAAAATACTTGAGAAACCGTTGCCACAGCTTCACTAAAATGTCCAACTAACAACTATCTTGTAGGAAAGGAGTTTGTGTACCAGACTTGTTTTTAAATGGTTTACCTGTTTGACAGACAATGTGTTTGAAACATGGGCTGAGCCCAGACTGAGACTGACATGTCTGTCTGCTCAGTATCCAACTGGCCTTGCCTTGACAGTGGGAGCCACCTCAGAAGGGGAATGCAAATTTTCTCTAGGCTGAGTTTTAAAGAAAAACAGTCTCTTTATACAAAAGGAAAGGGGCCCTTTGAGAGAACTGGCTCTCATGTAGCACCTGTTCTGTGAGAACAACAGGCCTTTGAAACAGCTTTCTCATTAGTATCAGCACTACAAGTTATTTAATTCCCTAAAATCAAAGAGGAGGGAAGTTCTAATGGCCACCTCCTACCTGATTCAGCTCAGTTTCCTCCTAGGGGGGCACACAGAATGAGCCTGGAGGCCACTATCCTCAAGGACCCTGACCCCAGAGGAGGAGGACAAGCTTCAGGCAGCGACATTGGGGAAATCATCACCCCAGGAGGGCAGGAAGGGCAGAAGTTACCAACAGCTGCAGAAGGCTCAGCACACACTGAAGTCCTCGATGCTGGGCCAGATACTTGCACTCTCCAGGCCGCCTGCTTGTCACAGCAGCCCTCAGGGTGGTAATGTGGAGGCAAGCTGGTCTGCACTGGCCCAGGAAACACCAGACTGCCCTCCCAGACACACCCTACGTGTGTCTCCTTATAGCCAGGAGAGCTGATGAGCGCATCAAAGGGTTGCCTCATTGGAGCCAAACTGATCCACCTGCTTCTGACAATTAAATAAATGCCACTTGGACCCTGCTCAGCATTCTCACTGACACACAAGCCAGCAGCAGCCTGCTTCCCAACAATCCAGGAGAAATGAGCCAGGTTGGTTTGTAAGCCTTACCCCCAGCTCATGAACATACCTAGCAAAGGGGGCCTGCTTACAGAGCAGGCATGAAGCTCACTGGCCCACCTCCTTGCTTCCCAGAGGCTTCTGAGCAATCAACCTAGATGCCGCCATCTGTCAAATGACAGGCATGACCCTTGCTCTTTGCCTCCCCCCCAAGGTAACCTTGATGTACAGATCTAGGAATTTGCAATTGGACTGACGTTAGATTCGGCATCTGTTTGAAGGAAATTTGAAAGCTGGATGTGGTGGTACACACCTTTAATCCCACTCACAAGGTAGAGACAAGATCAGAAACTCAATGCCAGTCTTGGTTACATAGTGAGTTGGCAACTAGTCTGAGGGCCACAGGCGAGCCTGTCTCAAAAACCCAAACCCAAAGTTTGAAGTTTGAGGTAATATACACCATATGGTAGAGTGGTGAAACAAGGGTAAATGGAAAGGTCATGATTATATAGCTTGTCCCATTTTATTGGAGGTGGCAGGGATTTAGTAGAAAACAAAAATTCACAGAAATATTGCAGAGATCAAATACTGTGATGGTAAGCCTAAATTACCAATTGGACACAGTTTAGAATACCTGGCAAAGGGTCTCAGCGAGGAATGGTCTACAATCATTTGGCCTATGGGCATGCTATGGACATTGTCTGAATTATAATAACGGATGTGAGACGACCCAGCCCACGATAGGTGGCACCATTCCCTAGGCAGGGAGTCCTAGAGTAGCTTGTGTAATAATAGCCGAGCACAAGGCGGTACACCCAGGGGGACCCAGAACAAGTTCTTCCCTGTGTCTGGAGCAGGCAGCAGTGTCTGCATTGTTACCACTAACCTGTCACAGACTGGAGATGGTAGATGTGGCAACTCACTCCTGAGGTCTTGCAGGTGCTTCCAAATAGACAGAATATGGTGTCTGCGAATGGGCATTGTTAAGTATCCCAAGCAACTAGGGCAGAAAAAGTGCCATAGCCAAAGATTTGCCACCAACCCTGAAGTTTCTACGACCCAGTTCATGTTTCTTCTTCAGCAAAAGCTGTCCTGGATATCCTTTCCCCAGGGAGAATCATGCTGCTGCATCTCAGGTCCCTGGAGAGCCTCCAAAGCACAGTGCTCAGACTTCATTCTGCTTTCATTCCCATGGCTGCACCTTTACCGGATGATGAATTCCCCAGGGCCACATCCCAAGGCTGTAGCGTAAATAAAATGACTAGTACAAACAGAGGTCTAATTCATGAAGCCAAGGGACAGCAGACATGAACAGGTTATGGAGGGGTTTGGGATGTGGCTCAGCTGGTAGAATGCTGGCCTAGTAGGTGCAAATTCTGGTTCAATTCTCAGCGCAACATGAAATGAGGTATAGCTTTATATAGATCTGTAACCCCACTACTTTGGAGGTGGAGGCAGGGGGATCTCAAGCTGAAGGTCGTCCTCAGCCGACCCATCCCCACTATACCCACTCCCAAAAACAAGGAAAAGAAAGAAGAGGTTAAAAAATATCACACTTATGCAGATGAGTTTGTCTCCTGGAGTATGCTATGAAGTGGAAACATGGTGTTAGGAAGAAGTCAGGTTCGAGGCCGGGGCGGGTGAGCAGTGAGGATGCTTCCAGCCTGTGATGCGGGCCTTCACAGTTGCACAGTGCAGAGACAGCAGTGATGAACACATGCAAAGTGCCAAGCACAGCAGGTTTGCTTACAAAAGCCTGGAATAATTGCTTCAGCCTCACTGCTAAGAAAATAAGCTGTTGCGTCCAGGATAATTCTAGTAAGAAATTGGCATTCGGGGATTAATTGTTTAGTCTGTAATGACTGCTGCAGCCCAAACTAATGAGAACTGAAAGAGGCTTCCAATTTGAATATCAGGAGGAAAATGGGCTTTGCCAGGCTGAATGGGGCAGAGTGGGAGGGTTTGTGGGGGGTGGGGGAGGAGTGGTTGACCTCAGTATTGATTGATCAAAAAAATTAGGAAGCGTTTTTTGTTTGTTTGTTTAAAAAAAAAAAAAAAAAAAAAAAAAAGCCAGAGAAGACTAGTGAACAGCTCGTATTGCCTCAGGAAAACTCTTGATTAATTGTTGAAAGCCTGGCTGACTCCTTACTGGAAGCCCCGGGCAGCTTCAGGCCAACAAGGCCAAAATGAGTCATCTGCTTCCTGGGAGAGGAGCCCACTCAGGGCCTGGGGTCAGACCCTCCCAGCTCTCCTAAGCACTGACCTTCAGCAGTCACCTCCCAATCCTGCAAAATTCACCAGCTGGATGGCAGCGCTCACCTTGCCAACCCAGTGGCGGCCTGTGGGTAGGAAATGAGAACATGCCCGGCACATTGCTCAGCAATCTTCAGATCACTAGCAGTGGGGGAAGGGTGATATAAATACATCACCCCTTTCCGGTGCTTTTATGTGTTTGCCCTGTTTGCTCCGAACAGTACTCCAACCAACCTGCATGAGTTGCTGTCCCTTCTTCCAGAACACTGAGCACAGAGCAGAATGATTAGGGCAGCAAACAAAGCTTCGAAATCCAACAGACCTGCAATGGGGGCTGGAGAGGGTGGCTCGGTGGGTAAGGTGCTCGCTGGGCTTCCATGAGGACTTGAGGGCAGCAACGTGTACCTGTAATTCCAGCACTGGGAGGGCAGGCAGGAAATAGAGAATCCCAGGGCAGGGGTAGCAGGTGCAGAGCTTGCTGGCCAGTTAGCCTGTCAAAGTACTGAGTGCAGTTCAGTCAAGACACTGTCAAAAAATAAGGTGAAGAGACTTGCCATCAGCACACACACACACACACACACATACAGAGAGAGAGAGAGAGAGAGAGACAGACAGACAGACAGACAGACAGACAGACAGACAGACAGACAGACTGAGGCAAACATAGGATGGTTTGCTAGGTCCAGCCAGACCATACACTGAGAGCCTGCGCGGGCCTTGGCCTGCTGTAAGGGAGCCTGGGAGGGCTGAGCTTTTAGGCTCTGTCTTGCCAGACTTCAGAGAGCTAAAAGTACTGCAGATGACAAATGATAGAGGAGATGTGGAGAGAGGACGATGGGGCAGCTTATTGGTTCTGCTGCCTTGAGCTTATTTTTATGTATTCTGTTTTGAGGAGTAGCGCTAAATGAGGAGGTTGCAAGTCCTTGGAAGATGGTCCCTGTAATGGTCATCTAATGGGAGCGATCCCAAGTTCTTTACAGTCTTCCAGCTCTACAGCTCTTTGGATACGGAATGTCCTGGAAGGACCAGTGTTTGAATGTTCGGTCCCCAGGGCAGCAAAGTTCAAATGTGGGGTCATTGAGCAGGACTCAGGCTCTGTCACTGGGAAACAGGGCCCAGGTGAGGAAGCAGTCTCGACCCTGAGGAATTGCTTCTGTCCTTGGTCCTTCTCCCTCTGTCACTCCTCCCTTTTCCTTGTCCATCATGAGATAAATGGCTCTCCACCATTGTGTGGTCCCTGCCGTGACCACACGCCTTACTGTAGCCTGTGAGTAACAGAGCCAGGCAACACGGGCTGAAGGCCCTGACCCATGAGCCAGAATAGGCTGCTTTCCCTAGAACTCAGATACTTTTTGTCACAGTGACAGAAGATGTCTGAGTTTCCTATCCAGTGGCCTCCTGTTTCTGATTCTTCTTTCAATTGTTAGTGATTGACCTTCACAAGGAGTCCCTTGAATTCTTCCCAGTGACCAGTGGACATGGGGGACTTTGCAGAGACTGCACACTTGGGTGGCCAGAGGTTCTGGGAGGACATAGAGCTTTGAGGATACAGAAAGTAGCAAGTGCTGCCAATAAGCTGGAGAACTTGGAACGGTGGTGTATTGCTGGAAGGAATGTAAAATGTTATAAAAAGTCAGATGGAGTTTCCTCCCCCCCCAAATTAATACAGAATTACCATATGACCCAGAATTTCGCTTCCAGCTATATACCTCAAAGAATTAAAAATAGAAACTGAAACAGATACTCATGCATGGATATTAAGCACAGCGTTACCCACAATGCCTAAGAGGTGGGAACAACATATATGCCCATCAATAGATCAATAAAATGTAATAATACATTCAGTGGAACATTAATGGAATTTTGATGTACCCTATACCTGAAAGATTAAAAACCTATGCTTTGTGAAATATACTAGAAACAAAATAACAAACAAGACCTATTTCCATTTGTATGAATAATGTAAAATAAGCAAATCCATAGAGACACAAGGCAGGTAATAAGGAGCCAGGGTGAGGAGGATGAAGAAGTGGGTGTTACTGCCGGGTGGACTGGGCTTCTGTCTGGGATAATGAGCATCCTCTGGAAACAGTGATGGTGGCTGCATGTTGTGGACATGCTTAACCCCACTGAATTATACACTCAAAAGCAGTCAAGGTGGTGTTATGTCACATAGATTTACCACAATAAAAACATGCACTCTACTTCAGAGATGATAGCATCAAATAAACTGAGAGATGACTCGGTGATTGATGTACTTGCCATGCAAATGTGACAATGAGAGTTCAGATCCCCAGAACCTGTGTGAGTACCAGATGGGTGTGGTGTCAGGGTACCCTCAAAGCAAGCTGGCTAGCAAGACTGGCCATAGTGGAAAGCTCTAGGTTTAAGTGACTCTACCCCAACTAATAATGTGGTGAGCAACTGAGGATGATTCCTGCCCTCAACCCTCAACCTCTGGCACACAGTACACACACACACACACACACACACACACACACACACACACACACACACACAATGCATACCTACACGGGTTGGGGGGAAAGCATGAAGAATGAATGGTAAAAGAAAAGAAACAACAAAAGCATGGTCTTTGAGCAAAGCTGGGCATGGCATGACCCTTGCTTGATGGGACTTCAGTCAATAGGTCACTGCCCTTTACTCTCCAGCCACTTGGGGTGGTTAATTCTCTTTGCCTTTTCCCACGATGGGCCTGGAAATTCTCTTTAACCCTCCAAAAGCAGCCACTGTAAGACACCAGTCTAGGTCAGGCTCCTTGGCTGTAATCTACTGAAGACCTTTCTTTGTAGGATGCATTTTAGTGATGGGTAGGACACATGTATGCACCGCTGAAAGATGGGAATATAGTCTGAGAAGTGTACAAATAGGTAACCCCCTAGTCATGTGGATATCATAGAGTATATTTAACAAACTTACATAGAAAAGCCTAGGTTTACAAATCTGTACAGTGTATTGCTCTTAGGGTACAAATCTATAGAGCATGCTGTTGCATTGAATATTTTAGGCCTATATCACACTGGTAAGTAGTTGCATATTTAGAGCCATCTATACCCAGACAAGGTACAGTAAGAATACTATACCATAGACATCTTTCATCTCCATTATAATCTAACAGGATCAGTGCCTTAAACATGTATTATTGATGGTTATGTTCCAATGTGGTGTGTGACTGTATTTAAACTCTGAGTCCGCTGCGGGCCTTAAATGCCATCAAGTCTGTTTCATCTCTCCATGATAGAACTGCTTTCCAAGGCAGGCCCTCGGTAAATACACACTGTAAATATAGACACACACGAACCAGTGAGCTTCTCCTTTGTCTTGACCATGTCTCTCCATCTGCTCTCTTATACTACCCATCATCCATAAGGTTTAATTTAACAGTCTGCTGGCCTAGTTTGTTCACACCAAAACACTTAGATAAACGTTGTGTGGGTCTTGCAGATGTTAGAGGTAGCCAAAGGGACAGAGCCACAGCCTAGGTCAGCTAGTGGGTATGGCTCTCAAGTCCTCATTCCATCTGAGAGGTGTTAGACAGTGCAGACAGCAACAAGGAAGCCAGTTTTATCTGAAACTAATTGCTGGGGATGGATAGATGCATGTCGGGTGGTGGTGGTGGGGGGGTCTGGTCTAAGTAAGTACCTTCTAGAAGGTAGCCAGTGTTCAACCTCAGGGCCTGAGTAGCAGTCTCTAGAGCATGCAGATGCTGCAGTTCTCTGAGGTACACACTGGTGAGTCACACACTTTACGCACAGGCGGTTTTTGGAGTCACTGAGCTTGGGCTTGCCAGCGAGCTGCCCTTGAGCAAGTGGTGGATTCTCAGAGCCCTCCATTTACTTGATTAAGAAGTGGGTTAGGCTAGCGTGCTTCCCTCGTGGCACACCTGAGTAGTGGTAGTTCCATGTTTGCTGCCATTGGATTTGATGTGTAGGCCCTCATTTATTAAAACCGTCTGGGTGGAAACAGGCAGGTTTGTTTATTTGTTTGTTTTGTTTTGTTTTATTTTGTTTTAAGGCACAGTTTTTCTGAATGAAAAATAGTAATTTCTGTCCTCCATTCTGTTATGCCAATGCCACCATCTTCTCACTGAGCGATTCAGTTTAAGCCTCTAGGTCTAGATGCTTCCTTTTTGCCTGGCAACCATCAGCATCTCAGCATGAATTCAGCCCCAAGAATGCTCCAGCAGAGGCCTCTAACAAAGGCTGATTGGAACAGGCTTTTCCTGCTCTTGTCATGGACCTCACCCTGGGCTCCTGGACTTGGTGCTGATGCTGGCATTTGATTCCTTACAGAAATGTCTGAACTCTGATTCCTCTTGGAAGAGAGGAGACTTTGGTTGCTCTATTAGTCCAGCTGGGATGGCGTCGGCTCCTGAGTCTCACAAAGTCCTGTCTATGGCTTCTTTATCATACTGCTGTAAAATTCTGCTGTCCCCTTAGGTGCAACTTCAAAAGGAGAAGTTGAGTTTGGTACCAACTCTTAAAAGCATTCAGAACAGCATTTCTAACCTCACAGAACCTCTTTCTCGTGCTGCCTAAGGATAAGGGTCCATCTCAAGCATCACTGGGAGAAAAAGAGATAGCCTCAGCTCACAAAGAGTTTGGGTGGCATTTCTTTAGAAGAGGCTTTGGATCACCAACTTAGGCCACAGAGATGGACGCGTGTCTAGCCTATCCACTGTGTGAGTCTGGCAGGGAGCAAGGGATGAGAAAGAGGAAGAAGTGATTCAGAGTCTGTGCCCTGCCATGCTTATGGTAGCTCATTTGGTTGTCCCAACAACTCGGCAAAGTAACTGTTCTCGTTTTATGCGTGAGGACACTGAGGCTCAAGCGAAGACATGACCCAATGTTTCTGAGCGGAAACTGGGTTGTCCGTATCACTGGTGGAATCCAGTACAGAGGCAAAGCAGGGGCTTCTTGGTTAAAATTAAGACTCTCACAAAGTGACAACAACACATTAAGTCAGGGGAGGACAGTTATAAACCGAGGGTCTTGTGGGTGGCACCAGTTGAATGTCCACAGAGCCTGCCCAATGCACAGGGACTATGAAGAATTGAGAGGAATGAACGGCAGAATAGCACATGTTGTCCCCTACATAACTCCTTGCTCACAAAGATGCCATGTAAAGGCACAATGTTCCGTTCCCTTAGCAGAGAGGAAACTGGGAGAGGGCAGTTCCCGGGGAATGATGGTCAGAAGAAATACAGCTCAATGCTGTACCCTGCCCTGTAACACCGAGCACACTGCCAGGCTGGGCCAGGGCTCTGCTCATGTGGCGTGAGGTCAATCAATATCCTCCCTCAATTGTGAGGGCTGTGGGGCAAGGCACTGGCGTCAGGGCCACACATCCATCCCTGCCTCCATCATTCACATTCCCTTTTATTAGCATCATGCTCCCAGAGTTGAGATAATGATTTAAAAGCTCTAATTGTGTTACATTCCAAAGCCTGGCTGCCATCAAGGCTGATTGTAATGAGATTTGGGAAGGAGCCCGGCTCTTATCCAGGGCCAATTCATCTCGGGGAGAAAGTGGTACCATCACCACACCCAGGAATTATTAGCACTTAGAGGAAAGCTGAAGAGGCCTATTAATGTGAGCTGCCTAGGGAGTCCTGAGGTGTGAGGCACAATTATATTTCTTATTTATTTCCCCTGGTTTCATGTTTAAGGGTGAAGAAAAGATGGGTAGGTAAGACCTCGTGAGGATCAATAAATATGTATTAAGCCCCGTAATGCTGTCACGACGCCATCCCCTGTGTAGAGTCAGCATTGTCTGTCGTGAGTGCATTAGCATACCACATCGCTCTCCGAATTCTCAGCACAGCCCTGGAGAGAGCAGAGGATGGGCTGCTTGTTATTTATTTCATGTTTTGCTAAATGAAGAACCTAAAGCCCAAAGAGAATAGGTTCCTTTCTCTACTAAATGTAGAGTCGGATTTTAAGCTAGGTTTTTCCAATTCTGGCATGCTGTTTTCTAAGTACACTCCAGGGATTTGTATGCCAGGTGGCATGCATCTGGGGACCCAAAGACATTTAGCACATGGTGTCCTTTCAAACAGTGGTTTCAGTCTGCCAGAAAGCTCCCTTCATGGAGGTGAAGCTCTGAAACTGCGGCTCCACCCCTGCTTCTAACATAAGAGTCTGTCCCAGAGCCATAAAGCTTCTCGGGAATGGGAGAGCAAGGGAAGACCATGCCAGGTGAGGGGACCTTGTACCACACCACGCTGGTCACTCTCTGCTCTTCCTTTTATTATTATTAGTGGCAATGATTTATGGACAGCAACAGAGGCGGCTGAGTGTCCAGCCTCAACACACCCCATCCAACCATCAACTTTGTGACACAGGGGATGCCAGTGATCAAGCAGACAGCTTATAGAAATGAAGAAAGTCAGAGGAATTAACTTCAAAAGCAAGTTGTGTCCATTACCACTCCATAAGTTTAAAGCCCACACTGACATTTATTGAAACCTCTGAAGTCAGAATTGCCTAGTATGTGTAATGTGATGTAAAAACTGGCCCTAAGGTACAGTCTCGTGAGCATGAAATGGAGAGAAGAATACTCTTGAGCTTTGTAGCGGCCCACTATTAAAGAAACATTCCCAGTGGCCAGAGCTGCTGAGCCAGCTGCCCAAGGCCACAGCTCTCAGTCAGGCTGCAGCAGGACCACTCCCTACAGAGCTTCTGGACTAAACCAGAAAAATATTTTCCTAATCCCTGCCCAAACCCTACTGCATTAAAAAAGAGGACAAGATAATACCTGCACCAGAGAGGCAAGGAGACTCTTCTGGTATCTTTGAAAGAGAAAAATGCTAAGACCAAAATGTCCCAAACGCTCAGGGAATGAAAGTAGATCAGGCTCTCAAGAGCTGAGGGTTTCTATTTAGAGTTTTCAAGCCAAAAGGTCTATCATTTGTAGATTTCATGAAAGAAAAGGGAAATTGGAGAAACTCCAGAGGCAGAATGAGGTTTGAAGTTTGAAAGTAACCACTATAAAAAGGCCTTCCTGGCTGGGAAAATAGGGCAGATGTGCCTTCCCTGTTCTGAGTCTGGAGATTAGCTGAGACAGGGGACAAGCCAGCTCTCTGTACTGGCTGCATTAGGAAACTGTGGAGGCTGGAGCCCCAGCCCAGATTAAAGAAGTCAGTGTGGTGACATGGGCCAGGCAAGCGCTATGCTGCAAGCCCTCGGACATCTGTACGGTTGGAGCTGAAGTTCCACCATGCTCAAGTACTGTGCAAATATGAACTGTAGTTATTTCATCATTCAAGCAAGCCCAGGCTGCTACGGAACAGGCTACCCCCTTTCATAGCCCGGAGGCTCACATAACACCTAGCAGCTTTAATCTATCATGGCAAGGATGGGTTTAACTGAAGGAAGAGATTCAGGTTGAAGTAAGGTTAAGCAATCTCTATTTGCCTCTCTCTAGGGCAGTGATTCTCAACCTGTGGGTCGCGACCCCACAGGGTTTAAATATCAGATATCCTACATATCAGATATTTACATTATAAGTCATAACAGTAGCAAAATTACAGTTATGAAGTAGCGATGAAAATGATGTTATGCTTGGGGTCATCATAACACAAGGAACTGTATTAAAGGGTTGCAGCATTAGGAAGGTTGAGAATCGCTGCTCTAGGGTGACCCTCTAGGACAGATCTCAGGGGCATCCTCATGGCCTCTGAACTTTACTTGGTCCTTAATAAAAGAAATTAAGAGACCCTCACAGAAATGGCATATAAAGCCAGGGCTCTAGCTCATAGGGTGCAAAAAGAAATCAGCTTCAAACACCTGTCACCATGCTAAAGGAATACATCTTGAAAGAGAGACATTTTTCCTGATTAAATATATATTTATAAAATTCTACATAAATTATATATTTATAAATATACATGTGCATTTGTTTTTTAAATTGGGAACTAAAGAATATAAAAAATAAAAATAAAAAAACCACCCACAATCCTGTTTCCCAGAGGCAGTCGTTATTAATACTATTTTTGTTGTTGTTGTTATTTTCCCCCCAGGCTTCCCCTATTGTTTCTGGTAAAGTTCAGCTCACTTTTCCATGTATTGAGGACTCTAGAGCAGTGATTCAGAACTCAGCTTCCATATGAAAGCTCACAAATTCAAATGCAGTTTGTTTAGCTACAGATCAGGTCCTCTTATCTTACTCTCTTCTCAAATGGCAATATGTTGCGTGCACCATGGGATGAAACTGCTGACTGATCTCGGGAGAGATGCTTAGGAAGCCTACATTGGAACTGAGGAACATGCCCCTAGATCACACTGGGAAAGTCTCCCCCTCTGAGTCAAGGCAGCGGGATACTGTACAGGTCTGAGTCAAGACCCCAGTGTCCCCCAAAAGCATCATTTCTGAGCAGGTCCTGGAGCACATGAGCCATATTCCACTGAGACACCAAGGGCTACCTTTGTCACCGACAGCAGGGACACAGGCCACAAGAGCATCGGCAGGTAAGGCGGGCTGGGAACACACAGGTGTGGGCATCCCTATGCCAGCCACAGCTGGCCCTGACAAGTCACTCCTGGCACCCAGCCCCTCATCCCCAGTCCATGAGGCATGGTGCTGAAAGACAGATCTACAGAAATCAGCTTAGCACATGGAGAAAACCGTCCAATGGCCCTAATTCTCTCCCTGCTCTACCACTGAGCACTGATCCTCATGAGCGCTATTCTATCCCAATCCCATTGATCAGCAACCCAATGACTGAGAACAGTTATTTCCTGGGGGTAGGGCACATCTCACGGATGCTATAATTAAGAGGACCACAGAGTCATTTGCATAACACTCTCTCATAATTAGACTCTTTGTTGAAGTTAATTAGGACAATGCTTGTGATTCTCTGTGGTAGAGGGTAGAGGTGTGTGTGTGTGTGTCTGTGTGTGTGTGTGTGCGCGCGTCTGTGTGTGTGGGTGCAGAGGCCTGCTGTCTTCCTCAATCACAATCACAATCCTTTTTTTTTTTTTTTTTTTTTTTTTTTTTTGAGAAAGGGTTTCTTCTCATTAGCTCAGACTTAGCCAACTCAGCTTGGCTAGCTGTCCAGTGAGCCCCAGAGATTCACTTGTCTCTGCCTCCCTAGTTCTAGAACTATAAGTACCAGCACATCAGCCCGGCTTTTTTTCATGAATCCAAGGAATCTAACTCAGTTCCTTGTGCTTGCAAGACAAGCACTTTACTGACTAAACAATCCCGCTAGTCCAGGTTGTCATTGTGAAGATGGGTATTCCTACGGCATCAACCTTTATTAAGGCATACCATGTGACAGGCACTGCACTGGGTCTGAAAGCAATATGGTCCAAACCGGTAAGAGCTCATGGTATAGTGGGAAAAAAGTTCTGTTCCATTGCTATGAGGAAACAACTTGTTGAAGGCAATTTATCGAAGAAAGCATTTAATCAGGGGCTTGTTCAGTTTCAGAGGGTGAGCTCAGGTTCACCATGGCAGTAAGCAGAAAAGCATGATGCTAGAGACCTAGCTGAGTGCTTACACCTGATCTGCAAGTTGTAAGCAGAGAGAGACTGGACCTGGCATGGGCTTTTGAAACCTCAAAGCTAACCCCCAGGAATACACCTCCTCCAACAAGGCCACACCTCTTAGTCCTTCCCAAACAGATCCACTAACCAGGGACTAAACATTCCACATATATGAGCCCACAGGGGCCGGTCTCATTCAAACCACCATACAAGGTATCGACCACATATTGAGAGTGGGATACTGGGACAGCCAAGTGTGCTTAGCAACGGAGATATGTTCTGATAGGTGCATCCTTCTGCATTCCATCCCTTGCACATCATAGCATGCACTTGCTCAGACCTAGACAGACTAGGACAGGCATGCAAGAGACTTTGCAAGTGATGTATATGGGGCAGTTGTCAATGGACCCAATGTTATTAACAAAAACAAAAACAACAGAACCTGTTTCTATATGGCAAGGGGCCACTTAAAATAGTGAAAAATGTAAATAAAAACAGTTCCATAGTCATTCATTACTATTGTCAAACATTGTGTGCTGCCCACAATTTTCATACAACTAGTGGCACAGTAGATGTGTTTGCAGCAACATTGCCACACACATGTGAGTGATATGTTGTACTATGGCCTCACCACAGCCACTGTGGTAGTAGACAAGAGGGACTTTTCAGATCTACCCCAGTCTTGCAAGACCACCTCTGAATACATGGTGGGAAGGTGACTGGAGTGTCATTGTGACGGGAATGTCATTGCATTACACTTAAGTGACTAATCTTGTCCTGGAAGCTAGCATTCAGAAACCAAGGCACAGGCAGATCTGGTAGCTTAGTGCAAATTCCTATTCGCTGTGGAGTTCTGCCTCTTTTCAATGAAATAATTACCTGGATGCTAAGAGGGACTCTGTACATCACTGTGAGTTGTCACTGTCGCTGCTAATTGCTGCTACTTGTAGGCAATGTTAGTTAAGCATTTTTCCTCCTGGTGGTTGTCATGCTCTGAGCCATCATGCTGGTCTGGCTGACCCAGAATAACTGAGAAGCAGTTACAAGCTCCACAAGTGCTTGAGAGGCCTGAACAGCCTCAGTGTGCATTCCCCAGCCAGCGAGGGAAGCAGGTCAAAGTGAGCAGAGGGAGGCAGAGACTGGAGGATGCATAATTACAGAGTCCTGGACAGGCTGTTGTTGCCAGGGTCATGCTGACATTTACATTCATTTGAACGTCCTTCCTGAGTCTTTTATAACACAGCTGCCTTGATTTATAAATATAAAATAGATGCACACTATTGCCCAGTGCAGATCTTAGTGGAAATAAGTGGCTCTCACACCTGTTCTTCTTGAGCTGGGCTATTACCATATCTTACTGGATAAATCCCCCATGGATGTATTGACTGTGGTCCAGCCATTGGCATCTAAGGTGGAAAGCCTAGCAGAAACAAGGCCTCCTGGTTGCTTAAGGCAGGAGCACCGTACTCTGTGGGAATAGAGAGATGTCTCTTGAGGCTGGGTGACATGGTGACACACACACACAAATAGGGAGAGATTGGCTTAAGGCATTGGCTCATGCACTTGTGAGGACTGGCAAGTTCAAATACTCAGAGTAGGAAGCTACACATGAGGTCAGAGTTGGAGTTGAGAGAAAATCTGGAGGCAAATTTTCTCCTCTTTGCATGATCTCCACCTGTTTCCTTTTGAAGCCCTCAGCTGATTGGATGAGGGCCACCTCTTTCCCCTTACTCCTAATCCACTGGCTAGAGTGTACAACCTAAACACTACATCCACAGGACCAATTAGACTAGAGTTTTACAAAACATCTGCTACTCTGACCTCACCACGTAGACACATAAAAATTACTACTCATTACTTTTCCTGGAAATACAAAACAGTCCTCACCACAAGAACACATGATTTTGGTTTTGTTGTTGTTGTTTGTTTGTTTATAATGGATCTCTAAAGGCAGTAAACTCATGACTTCCCAAGTATTCTAGAAAGATCTGAATCGTGTCACGCTATGAGAAAATGGTAAGACTCAGGAATGGTGAGAGCCAGGCCTACAAGGGAAGCTACCCCTTGTAGCATCTGTGTCTGCAAGCAGCCCTCCTTGTTTATCATTGCCCCTGTGGGTCTTACTCATCCTCCACCCCAGGTACTGTCTTGATACCTTAGGATGGAGCTGTTTCTCCTACTGAATACACCCTGGCCTGTTTCCAGGCCAGTATAATGAACTGTAGCTTTTCGTGGTGTATATGCTAAAACATCCTTGAGCAGTTGCATGAGTGATATGCAGCTGTAGTCTTTTAAAGTTGTCTACTGAAATCCTAGCCCCTGCTGATATGAGACTTTGTAGGAAGAAATAATTAGGTTTTGGCAAGAATATGAAGATAGAGCCCTCTTGATCGTATTTCCCTGTAAGAAGAGAATGAGTTCAGAAAGCTTCCTGCGTCCTTCTATATCTCTCTTCTCACCCCCGACTTTCCCCACTTCTCTCTGTGTCTGTTTTCCCCTTCTCTCCCCTCCTTTCTCACCACACAAAACAGGAGAAGAGTGGGAATCTACCAGCTGCAGACCAGGAAATGGGGTGTCCCCAGACACCCATTTGCCCACATCTTGATCTTGTACTTTGGCCACCAGAATGGAGCAGAATCAACTGACTGTGATGTACGCCACCTAGACTGTGATGCTCTGTTGGAGCAGCCTGAACTAGCTGAGACAGAAGAAAAGGAACAGATTGTATAGGACTAGGTGGGAAGGCTATGGTCACAGGTAGCTTGAGTAACTGGACAACACTTATGACCCTAGAAACAACACTCCCTAGGTCCCTTGGTGCACAGTTTGGGGCTCTCTGACTGTTTATCTTCAGTTGCTCCCTGTGTTTGAACCCACTGGTCATGGCGCCAGAGCAGTTCTCTGGCTCACCAAAGATGGGGCTTCCTCCCCCACAAGAACCCAGCTCCAAATGACCTTGGACCCCTAGGTCAGCAGAGAGTGCTCAAGGGAAGAAACAAAGGGACAGAGCAATAGACTCCAGCAGACTAGCCAAGACATTCAGGAAAAGAACTAGAGGCAGTGACAGGCGAGTAGTCACACTTTCCTAGACTGCGACCTCAGAGCACTGGTGTCAGAAAATGGCTTCTTGGTTGCAAAGTGTCACAATGAGTTTCACGTAGAGGTCATTGAAAGTGCAGATCATCATATTCTTTATCCACAAAGCCTACTTCTATAGTTGTTAAAATCTAGTCTGCCTGAAAACATTCGTTTCCTTTGAGAAATGTTCACTGTGCTCCCACCGTGGCCAGAACACTGTCACTGCATCCCATCTCTTCTATTCCCACTCATGCTGCCTCTCTGAACTCTCAGAGGAATCATGACAATGGCCATCACAATCATCACTATCACCACCACCACCATCATCACCATCACCACCACCATCATCACCACCATCCTTACCATCACTATCATCACCACCATCATCACCATCCCCACCATAACCACCACCATCACCACCATCACCACCACCATCATCACCACCATCACCACCATCATCACCACCACCATCATCACCACCATCACCACCACCATCATCACTATCATCACCATCACCACCACCATCACCACCACCATTACCACTATCACCACCACTATCACCACCATCATCACCATCACCACCACCATCAACACCATCATCACCACCATCACCACCACCATCACCACCATCATCACCATCACCACCACCATCACCACCAGAGACAACCCTGACTTCTACTAAGTCACTGGAAGTGGGCTTACTTTTATATGGAATTCTTTCAGTTACTGAATTAACTTGTGACAGAAGTTCTGGCTTTTGTTCATACTTTGCAGATAAAACTCAGAGAGGTTAAATAAGTATCCCTGGACCACAGAGCACATGAATTACTGAACTGGAAACTCAGGGTTTCCAAGCCCGTTCTCTAGGCTTCTAACTCATTTTGGCTCTCTTGGGCATGTCAGAACAACCCTTCTGCCATATGCCCTCAGAAGCCAACTACTAGATATAGGTGAGCAAGCTGCACGTGCTTGGTTTTGCTTGGACTCTGTGCTTGATTTCCAGAATGTCCATCCCAGACCCCTGTAAGCAGTGTGCATGCCAGTTTTTACTGTAACTAACAGGTTCACGGTGACCATCAACTAAGGAAAATTGCCTTTTTCAGCTCCAGAGACATCTAACTAATTAGAGGCAACAATATAGAGCCAACCTTTAGCAGTCAAATTAATCCGAATTAATCACTTGGTTAGATTATTGGTAGCCCCAACCCACACAGCAGTATGTTGTTTCTCTAAGGCTCTGCTCCTAACTCTAAAACCAGCAGAGAGAAACCAGCCAGCTTGAGGCAAATGCACTGGCCTAAATTTTTAGTTCTCCATTTACCCCATAATAGAAATTTTCTGTTTCCAGAGGACGATTTGCTTTACTCCAGGATATACCACTAGCTCCCTGCCCGACCACTAAACACCAGCTGCTGGTGGCAGGATTTGAAAAATACCTCTCACATTTTAAGCATCCAGAGTGGTTTGCAGTGGTACTATATCAGTCCTCCACACACACGAGAGCCATAAATGATATATGTAAGCATCTAGTGTGGGCAATTCCTCACTCAGGTACCTGTGCTAACTAGCAGTTCATCAGCCCCTTCACCCACCAGCCAGAGTCGTGAATGAGGGATGGTGCCCACATAGCATCTCTCATTTCCTTTGGCAGCTGGAGGTGAGATGAGCAGCAGGGGATTCTGGTGTCTCTTGTGGGAGGGTAGAGAGCTCTAGACCTAAAACGCTGGCAGTGGCTGTCTATCGTCTGAGCTCCACTAACCTTGGTGACCTGTCCCTTCAGCTTGTTTGCTGCAGGATGCAGGACCATGGGTCAAAGCTAATTCAGTCAAGGCTGAATGACAGTGCTTAGCATCCTTACTCTGAATTCTTTTGGGTTGTTCCTCTTTTGTTTCATCCTCCATCAACTGCATTATACTTAATTTTTTTTTCTTCAAGACCGGGTTTCTCTGCGTAGCCCTAGATGTCTTGGAACTCACTCTGTAGATCAGACTGACCTTGAACACACAGAAATCTGCCTGTCTATGCCTCTGGAGTGCTAGGATTAAAGCTGTCCATCACCATCATCTGGCTAGTTTTTTATTCATAAAAGTAGTGTACATGCTGTGTGCAGACATGTAAAACCTTTGAGAAACACATCCCCAATAATCCCATCCAGAGAAAAACCACTGTTACCCGGGGGGTGGTGCTTTCAATAATTTTTAAATGTATATGTTTATGTTTTATAAGAGAATTCACATCATCATGTATAAGTATGCATTTCTGTGTGTGTGTGTGTGTGTGTGTGTTCATACACATCTATGCATGTGCCAGTAGAGGCCGGAGGTCAACTTCAGGTGTCTTTCCTCAGAATGCCTTTCATCTTACCTTTTGAGACAAGTCTCTAACTGGTTTGGGGTTGAACAAATAGGTTAGGCTGGCTGACCAGGGAGCCCCGGGATACCTGTCTCTGCCTCAAATGGAATCTGGAGGTCGAAATTCATGTCTTCACACTTACACAGCAAGCACTGGACTGGCTGAACTAGCTCTCTAGCCTCTTCTCATGCTTTGTAAAAGGAAATTTGTTGTAAACACCTTTATAGCATGGAGACAGAGCCTTGTTTGGTAAGTGTTTGGGGACTTTTCAGCTCACTGTTCCTTGATTTGAGTCCTGTCCAATCTAGAGGTAGATGACCTAAACCATTAATCCTCTTATTCGAAGAAGCAAAACAAAAGACTCTGGGCATAAGCAGGGAGCATGCCTGACAATTTCCCCATGACATACAATCTCTAGTGGGCATGCGTGATTTATCTGAGGTCTCTTACAATATCTGAGTCCGTGGGTCTGGCGACAAAACATGCTTGTAATGATTTCCAACTCCCAATCTATCAATTCCCAGTGTAACCTGAAGTGTGAAACAAGAATTACGAAGTCTATTTTTAAAGGTCTCGGTCCTGTGGAGCCCCCAACGTCCCCATCTCCCTTCAGTAGCTCAGCCAATTACCTGAAGGCAGCAGCTGCTGAAAGGTCAGAGGTGAGATGGGACAGCCTCAGGATTTATGTCCACGCCAGGATGCATTGACCCACATCAGCTTCTTTTATGAGTCAGGACCAAGCAGGGGTCATCAATATTGTTACAACAGGGTGGGAAGCCCATCCCCTCCCCAGTGGGGGCAAACAGCCCGTGGTTTCAGCCTCACAGTGTGCTTGCTCAATCAGCCTTCAGATGCAAAATGGGAGCAAACTCTGAGCACACTCAGAATCGGAGCTCTGCAGGAAAGGGAGCATTCTTTCCTCTATAGCTGAGTTTAATTTGCTCATGGAACCCCATCCCATGAGGAGTAGAAACTTAGCCAAGTTGGAGATCATTGACTTGGCTCAGAACACGGACCAAATTTTAGAAACTTGTGAAGTGACACTTCCGGCAGGTGTTTAATAATGGGCGCTTCTGAAGGAAAATGTGTGTGTGTGTGTGGGGGGGTAATCTCTGTGTGTGTGTGTGTGTGTGTGTGTGTGTGTTTGCGTGTGAATCTGTGTATTTGTATGTATCTCTGTGTGTGCATGTGCACATTTATTATAAAATTTGAGGTTATAATGATATAGCCTGCTAATAATAATGAAATGCATAGTTTTTATTTTACTTTATTTTTTATGTGGGTGATGCATGTACATGTTTATGTATGTACAAGCATGTGGAGGTCAGAGGTTGATAATTCATGTCTTCTTCAATCACTCTCCACCTTGGTTTTGAAACAGAGCCTCTCACTGAATCTAGAGCTTATCAGTTTGGTTAAACTGCTATCACAGTTATACCCAAGGAGCCTCCTGAACCCCCCCCCCCCAGAGCTGGCATTATAGGCATATGCCCTGCCTGGGCTTTTTATGTGGGTGCTTGGGGTCTGAACCCAGGTTCCCATGCTTGTGTGGCAAGTGTCTTATTTCCTGAACCACCCCCTCCCATTTTAACTTCTATAAAAGCACACAAGTACCTTCACTGGTTTTTATCAGATTCTGGTGTTCATAACCAATGTACAGCGGTGATCCAGCCATCATGTGACGGACTTGGACTGTAACGATTCTCTAGTGCAGGAAGGAAGGCACCAAGTCACTGTGTGTAACTTTGGGTGGATGCTGACTGTGTGTTAATGAGCTAAAAGTGAAGCAGTAAGATCTCTTCACTCCTGAATGACAAGAACTTCTGAGCTAAATCAGGTGACTGTTGTAGCCATGGAATGAACGTCTCCTCCATTGTTTATGCTATTCAACACGAAGTTTCTTCTGAACACGGAGCAAGTACTTCTGCCATAGCTAATTCCAAATGCCTATTCAAGTGTTCCTACCATGGCTAATCTCAAACTGCCAGTGTCACATCATGGGGCATGAAGTTAGGAAGCATGCTTAACATTATGTAGTATTGCTTCCACAAGATACAGATGTGACACACACTCATAAGACAACTAAAAATTTTATGTTCGATGTACTTTGTCCCTGTGTTTTTAATACACTTGGTGAATTACAAGTTTGTATAATTTTATTTGATTTTTTTAAAAGATTTATTTATTACTTGTACAGTATTCTGCCTGCATATATCCCTGTAGGCCAAAAGAGGGCACCAGATCTCATTACAGATGTTTGTGAGTCACCATGTGGTTGCTGGGAACTGAACTCAGGACCTGTGGAAGAGCAGTCAGTGCTCTTAACCTCTGAGCCATCTCTCCAGTCCGATAATTTTATTTTAATAATAGTTATGCTTACTGATCAGTGCATAAAACTGAAATATTAATAATCAGTGCACATAGGCAGACATATTGTTAGACAAATGTGGATGGATCTGATAGACATCCTTTCCCGTTCTTCGAATCATGTGATATATAGGCTTTTGTAACTGGGTTCTTCCACACAGCATGAGGATCCCAGAGCTTAGTCATGTTATAGTGGGTAATAAGGACAGTGATGAGACTGATATATAAACATTAACTTACTACTCATAATGAACTCACATAAAATAAAAGTGATTCTATTTTTAAAATATAAGAAAGCATTCTACTTATCAAAGTTCTAAGCAGTTTACTTCTTATGAGTCAATCTGTCATTGGGTACAACTATACATGTCTCTGTAAAGGAGCTACACATATTAATAACTGGATAAACACTTGTCACTGGATAAAATCTTGTCACTATTACCTTACATCCTTCTCATCCTACCCCACCCATCTGGCAATGTTTTCAAGAGAAACTTGTTCATGACATGCTCCTTTCTTACCTCCTTAAAACAAAAGCTCTCAACTCATTAGCTGGGCTTTTTCGTTGCCAACCTTGACTTCCAGCACTCTGACCTCCCAGAATGGCTGAGTTAACCATAACATGCTGTACTGGAGATCTGGCTTTTTGTCTACCTGAATGACCACTCCTCCTGTTCTAAACCTGTGCTGTGCAGAGATAGT
Organism: Phodopus roborovskii; assembly: GCF_943737965.1. Lineage (NCBI taxonomy): Eukaryota > Metazoa > Chordata > Mammalia > Rodentia > Cricetidae > Phodopus > Phodopus roborovskii. The sequence goes on along the minus strand of NW_026126511.1, from coordinate 38,770,590 downwards.
TCCCACCCATCTTCCACAACCTTGCTAGGCTCCCCCAAGAGACTTCCTTGGTCTAATTCTCACTGTCTCTCCTCTGGACCCCTACAGCAAGGAGGGTTTATGTCCATCACAACACTGATCATGTGTGTCATGCGCTGGTCTGTTTTCAGCCGTTATAATATGCTGTCTTAAGGGAATAGACACTGGGTCTTATTAATCATTCTATCACCGGGTCCCATCACCATTTCTGACACATGAAAGTTGATCAATGAAGCTTGATGGCTAACTGAATAAATGAATTTATAAATGGAACTAAATCCATTCATTCTGGCCTCAGACATAGCAAGATATACTCAGCTACTTGCTGCATATCCACCAGAGAATGGAGAAAGACAGAATATTCAAAATTGAGGCCTTCTTTCAAACTAGGAAACTAAGTCAATCCTATTTAAAACCTATCAAGAAATTATTGTTGGTTTTTCTTTTAAGGTTACAAAAAGGATATGTTCTTCAAACAATGCTAAATTAACTTTTTGCAAAATAATTGTAAAAAAAAAACGTATACCAGCCACTAGAAAGCACAAGAAGTCAGTGGCACACACTCTCTCAAGTGTAAAATAGTGCAACTTTTTCTTTTTGCTAAAAATATTTCTTCTTTCAATATATTCTGATCATAATTCCCTGCCCCCCAGCTTCTCCCGATCATCCGCACCTCTGTACCTTATTCTTTTCTCAAAAATAGATATTTTCCTACAATATATTTAGTTATAGCTTTCCCTCCCCCAACCCCTTCCAGAATTTACCCATTTCATCTCCCATCTGAATCCACACTCCTTTCTGCTGCTGATCTATCTGGTCTCAGGTTCTTGGTGACGTGAACAGTGTCAGATACAGGTTCCACCTTATGGAATGGGCCTTAAACTCAAACATATTTTGGTTGGTTACTCCCAAAGGCTTTGTACCATTATTGCACTAACAAGTCTTGCATGCAGGTCATCTTTGTAGAGTAAAGGTTTGTAGCTGGGTTGGCGTTTACCTTTCTCCTCAGTGGTGTGCAGCGTACCTTCCGGTACCATGGACATGAGTCCATAGAGGTAAAAGCTCTAGGTAGGCACCAGTTAAACTTCTCCATGTTCTATGAATTTTATATGTGTTCTTTCAGCAATACGGGCTTTCATAAGTTTGTGGAGAGCAACCAGTAGCTAAGCAGGCCTCTTTATCCATGGCTGCTTCAATACAGACTCTGATTTTATTGCATACTGCATGCACAGTGCAGATCTGGAGTCAGCTGGGGACTCTTGTAAACCACACCAGGGCTTCTGATCTATATAGCTCAGAATACAGCATTACCAGCTAGCTATTCAAAGTGATGAGTTGTGGCTCTTGGTGATAGAATGGATTTTTCTGTTCAGTGTTACAAGCATTTCCCTGCCAGCCTGGCCCCAGAGCCATATCAGCCACCAATAACACACAAAGACTGTATTAATTATGAAACTGTTGGCCAGTTACTAGCATTTCTTATTGGCTAGCTCTGTCTTAAATATTACTCTATTTCTATCCATCTAAGTATTTCTATGTGGTCTTGGCTTACCGGAAATGCCAGACCTGCATCTCCTTTGCCTGTTACAACCCTGCAGAGAAGAGAACAATTTCCTGTTTATCCCTGTTTATATTCTGATTCTGTCCAGTTATGTCACTTCCTGCCTGTATGTACAGACCTCCAGACCTCTGTGGTTAGCTAGTGGCAGTATCTGCCATGCTAGATCACTTTCTGCCTGCCCAATCAGTGTTTTATTCATCAACCAATAAGACAAACATATATAGAAGAAAATCCCCCATGAGTTCAGTGTATAAATATTTCTACTGAGAATAAATTTGGTGATCCTGAAGTTTTCCCCGCTCTCTTTTTCTGCCCAGGGACCACACCCAGAAGGAAGGCTAGTTCAGCAGTATTTGTTCCCTGCCTCACTTCAAAATATCTCAGCCATCATCATTAGGACCCAGTGACTGAGAGAAAATGAATTCTCACCACTTTGATTTTTTTTTTACATTGTAAATGTAAAATTTCTCTCCTGAGAAATGTCACACTTTCTAGTAAAGATGTTTTCTTCTCTTAACGGCCATGTCATGAAGCATCGTGAACAGATAGCATCTCCACAAAAGACAAAACAAAACAAAAAACAAAAGAACAGCTCACCTCACTGCCCTTTTGTGTCTCCATCGCTTGGCCTAGACCAATGCCAGGGCACAGAGTCTATCAATTAGCCATGGCCATCACCTGAGCAACTGTGTTAGTAACTTTCCTTGTTGCTGTCACAGAACAGTTGACAAGAACAACATTAAGAGCAAGGAAGGGTTGATTTTGGTTCACCGTCTGAGAGTTCAGTGCATGCTGGTGAGGAAGGCATGGCAACAGGAATGCAGCGGCTGCCCACATTTTATCCACACTCAGGAGATAGAAAGAGGTGCACGGTGGCTTTCTACTTGTCTTCTCCTTTTCATTCAGAGACCCTAGTCCAGGGATGGTGCCACTCACATTCAGAGTAGGTTTTCCCCTCTTTGGTTCATCCTTTTTGGGAATAAAATCATAGACAACATCCAGAGGTGTGTTTCCACAGTGACTTTAAAGCCTGTTGAGTTGACATGAAGTCATAGAAACCAATGCCCTTGACCTTGCCTGAGAGATTACAGGAGGAACCAGGTATAAAAAACACTTTATGATGCAGAAACGGTATCTCAAGATAACTGTTCTTCACTAGAGAGATGTACATAGCTCCATGAAAGGCCATGTGTGTATATTTCCATTGTAGTGTTTAGTAACCAACATCAGACAGGCATATGTCGGAGCTGAAGAAATGGTTCAGTGGGCAAGAGCACTAGCTGTGTTTCTCAAAGACCCCGGTTCAATTCCCAGCACCCACACGGCAGCTCACAGATGTCTGTAACTCCAGTTCCAGGGGATCCATGGCACCAGGCATGTACATAGTACACACACACATATATATGCATGTAGGCAAAATACCCATACACATAAAATATAAAAATCTTTTTAAAAACTGACATATGTCTTCTCATTTATCCAGTATCTGGACCAACTAAAAGTGTGAAGAGACCTCTTCCCACCCTCTGTCCTCCCCACTCTTCTCCTCTCCACTCTCCTTTGACTTTCAAAATGCTCTGTACAGATGGTTCCAAACTTGGAGTCTTTCAACTTCACTAATGCGTCAAGAGCAACACCTGGAGTAGAACTTGTGCTTTGAGCTTGTAACTATGGTCTTTTGGGGTTGGCTACATGGTATGATAGATACTCTTGGGTGGCAGCAGAAAACTGTAGCTCCCAGTCAGCCCTGACCATGCAGGGAAACAATACTCCACATCAGATGAAGTCCTAGAATGGTCAGTAGGTGAGATGTATCATGGTGAGGTACATTAGATTCAGACAAATTCTGCCTGGCGATAGGACTCTTAGGACATAATTACATGGTAAATTGAGAAGCATCTTTAAACCCACTTAGACCTTTCAATACAACCTCCTTGTTCTGCTAAAATCAGTCCCTGAAAAAACCCAAGTCCTCCCTGTTCCCAAGATGGTCCAAATCTGTGGTAGTCTGAATGAAATGTGGCATTATTAGAAAGGGTTGGGAGATATGGACTAAAGAACCTGTAAGCCATCCCAATTAAACATCTTCCTTCATAAGAGCTGCCATGGCCCTTATGTCTCTTCACAGCAACAGAAACCCTAAGACTCCATCCTTTCATACCACCCTCAACCCAGACTCACCTATTATTTCTGGCTTGCTTTATTGTCACCTCTTACACAAGTCTTCCCTGAACATCAAGCCATTTGATTCTGAAGGCAACACACCTTGCTTCACATCATGCTTCTGACAATACAGCAATATATGACTACATGTATGCTAGGTGCTGATGAGCTTCTCAAGGCTAAAGTAGCAACACTGATGACCATATCGTCCTCAACATTTTCAGTATATTCTAGGTGCTCCACAGGTATAGAGGAATTATGCCTGCCTTTAGGGTCATAGTCATTTTTTCCCAGGGTTTTTCAGGAACCTAAAGATCAGAAGTAGGCCCTGGCAGTCTGTCTTTCCCATGGGATGGTTGTGGGAGTAAGGCTTCATCCAACCATCTGCTGTAAACACAGCACCAGGGGAGGTCACCCACAAAGACAAAGATGTTCCGTCTCATTACCAGTTCAGTTCCAACGGAAGCCCTTGCCAGGACCCCTAATTTCTTGTGTTAAAACAACAAATGGGGTGACCCCAGTACAATTGCTAATAAGCAGCATGGGTCAACAATCACTCATTTGAACTAGAGCTTCCTTCTGCCTGACAGGCTAAAATGAAAATTTGTGCTCTTACTGGCAAGAGCTATAAATTAGTTTTATGCTACTGTTAAACCCAGAGGCAAATGAGACAGGATTGAAAGTGGGGGAGGGTCAACATGAAAAGCCTGACTGCTTCCGACAACAAAGCCAGCTACTCTGGAGCCCATATGGAGAGAGAGAGAGGTCAATGTGAGTGAGCCAAACAGAAATTCACAGTGACTCTAGGACGAGACCTTGTCCTCTTCGAGGATCTGAATGAAACCCTAGCTTCCTTTTTATCCTAAATATGGGGTGGGGTGTCCAATGAATGAACAAATAAATGATGGAGTGTATGGAGCAATCTCCTTCATCAAGGTCCAAATAAAGCCATTTATATGACACCCATGTGAGTTCTCCTTGGGTTCTCCAAGACAAAAGCCCCTAAAATGGTACTCTTCATTTACATTTTTGACTAATATTATTTCATGACCATCAGAGTGGAAAAATAATTTTCAAGAATACACATGCAATCATTTAGGCATTTATGTTAAAGAACATGGCAGGAAGAGTACCTAGCAAAACATAAATAATACTCCTGTTAGGATGGTGGTGTTGTGAGAGTGTGCTTTCTTGCCTTTGTACAATGCATGATTTTCTAAACTTTTTGAGATGGGAATACATTATCTTTTAATCAGAAAACAGTAAGTTTGAAAACAGTTCCCTACCAGCCCACCGTTATCTGAGGTAGAAAAAGAGTTTGTTGATATGACCCATCTAGAGGAGAAGGGAATCACCCGGGCTTGACTTTGGGATGCTACACACATCATTTCTCCGTAGATTTATCTCTGTCATTATGTTTTCTCTTTACTTAACATCAGGATTAGATCCAGGTCCTTGGCTCCTCTGCCAACTGAGGAGCTAAGCAGGTTAGGAAGGAAAGCTCAGCTTGGAATGAAATGAAGTATGAGCTGCATACTATCTACACGGGGATGATTGCATGTGGAAGATGGATAGGGAGGGACAGGGAGTGCCCCCACGCAGACAGATCCCACCTTCTCCATTCTCTGTCCGTGTGTGGTAACAACAGCTGAGAGCCTGAGAATACAGTAGGCACCTGGCCTTTGGCTGGTGCCTCAACAGAGGGAGTAGTCTGCTAGCCAACAGCCCTGTAGTTGCCCAGACCACAAGGCTGGGCGCACCTCAGCAGTCCCAATCTGGTGCAGAAACCCGCCAGGGTTTCTGCAGAGCTGCCAGTCTCCATCAACAGTGGACGCCCGGAAGCACTGACTCTAAATTCAGTGAAGGAAAAAACAGCAACAGGGTAAATGACTCAATGGCTCAACAACAAGAGAGAAAGCCAAGCCAGCCGAAGACAGACACTCTCCCGCAGCCAGGCCCTTTGGTATCTCAGCTGCTACCGGAAGGGGTGGATCTTCCTGCTTCAGTTAAGGCAGTCTGGTCAAGTTGTCAGCTGAGGCTTCCTACTGTAAGAATGAGGAGTCTCCCAGTTTCAGTCGGTACCCCCAAGAATCCAATGTCCAGTCCACTTGCTGCAACACGCAAGAGGCTTTAATGAACAGGAAACGTTTGCACAAACAGGCCCCCTCAGCATGCAGGCTAGAGAGAAGCATCATTCTCCAGGCACAGGCATTTTAAAAGGCAAAACCCACAAGCTTGGGGCTGGGGGTGGAGGTGGGGGGGTGGAGGGGTGAGGGAGGTGAGGGGTGACCCTCTGTCCATTGAGTATGTGACCCTTTGAGACTGGATGGTTTTGCTGTTAGGGTCAGCAGACCTTAGGGCCTTGGGGTGTGCTAATTAATCTTGTCTGGGCAAACTGGAGTTGCGGCTATCTCTTTGTTTCTTAAGAACCCTATTTACCATCTGCTGACTCACTGAAAGTAGGGGCAGTGTGAATTCTTGGTATCCTGCTATCTCAGGGCCAGTGGTTAGCAAATTCCGCCCAGCATTCCAATTATTTGGGTTCCATTTAATTTCTTTGCTAGTTTAAGTCTTTCACTACTCACTCTAATTTATGGCAAGTTGACCTTAAAATCAACTACCACATCCCTTTACTAAAGTATTCAAGCAACCTCCGCCAGAACCTGATCAAGATACCTTCTGACCTTTCTCCTACAGGTGGAATAGTTTCCTTCCCTTTGAAAAAAGTGACCTCTCAGAGGAGAGAGGTCACACAGGCTTTGTTCACTGTCTTATCCCTCACTGTCTTATCCCCAGCACCTCACAACCCATAACATAAAATGAACAGTGATGGACGAATGGGAGGAGGGGTATGGAAATCAGACGGTCCTGGAGAAAAGCACATTTGTTTATGTCTTATTACTAAGAGAAAGAGAGAAAAGCTGTTTTGGAACCCTGCACATGAAAATCACATTAAGCTAAACAGTAGAAAATTATAGGCAACTATAAAAATGGGTAATTTATTAATTAAAGCTAAGTTCTTTGCTAAAGTACAGATTTAAATACTGTGAGAAGAAAGAAGATTAAGGAACTTCCATTCTGTGAATAAGAATTCTCTCAAGGCTCTGCTTCCCAGTCCCCATATGACTTCCTGCTTTGCCAGCTGTCCCCAGGGCTCTGCTTGACTACTAAATCAGGCCTCTCTCCAGCTCAGGGTCCAGCCCCATTACCTCTATTGTGAAGGTAACAATGGAGCCCCATGGGAATGAGAGCAAAGACACAGAGGGTAATGGCTGAGGTCATTTAGAAACTTCTCCTTGATCCCTGGGGTTTCAGGTGCTTTTGTGCAGGTGGGGGTAGGAAATCCCAGGTCTGATGCAAGTAGCCAAGGGAGAGGAAGTGAAGCTCTCATGCTTCAAGATACAATGACTGAAGCTCCAACTTCCCTGGGAGCAGGTCCAGACCCATGCAGCCAAGCTTGAGTTTTAGCAAGTTGCATAGGGGGTTTGTGTGTTCACCGTACAGGGTTGGAGACTGCTAGGGTCTAGTCTACTAGGCAGAGTAGTAAAACGGGGAGGGGTCCTGGTGCTTGTGCAGCTGCTAGGAATGTATATGTGATTTATACAAATGTGGGCTTTGGGGTAGGGTGAGCTCCTCCCCTCCACTGATCCCCAAGGAATGGAGAGAAGAGAAAGGAAGTAAACCCACCCTCCTGGGTGGTCACAGGGAACCCAGCTGCAAGTGTGACACAAGATAAAGAACTTTAGTCCACAGAAGGCTGGGGACTTCATCTCTCATTGAGAGACCAGGCCTTTTGGAGAGTCTAGAAGCTTCAGAGAAGGTGACTGCCTCTCTAATAGGGAAAAACGTGAACAAAATAAACCAAGGTAAAAACAGAGCCATGGTGAATTCTGGGACGAAATACCTACATGGGGACAGTCTGAATTGCCTTGAAAGTAGCACCAACTAATTATCTTGGAACACTAATAAACCTGTTCCTTAGAGACATTCTGGGGCTTTAATAACTCAAAGATGAAAGGTAGATGAATGAATTACTTGGGACTGGATGGATAGCTAAGCTTCCAAGCCCAGAGGGCAGCAATTTCTCCCTCTTCCTTCATACCTCCCCCAAGCCTGATTTTTATTAAATATGCACCTAGCATCTGGCAAAGATCTAGACTTAATAAAACAGCTGCCCCACCTCATTTAGGAGGATACTCAGTGCTATCAGTAGCTGTTTGAAGCTGCACTGTCCTCGGGTTGGAATGAGGGTAGCCACATATACAATGGGGTGCTTCCTTGTTTCAGAACTGAGCCTTTAGTCTGGTTTCAGAAAGGAGCTTCCTGGCTCTAGGACACAGAACAAATTCCACACTCCCATAGGCAGGGCTGTGGTGCCAGTCATGGCTCCCCAGACCCCGTGGCTCTCTAGAACTCACCCACAGAGTTCTTGCTCTCCATCGTTCTGATCCAAGTGTGACTCTCATGGCCCTTCTTCCCATCCCCCAGCTAGCTAATAGCATCACAGGCAACAGATACAACTTCTACCTGATAAAAAGGTGAAAGGCAGGACCTCCTAAATTCTTAATCCTGTGATTAATCTGTTCATAGGATTGTCTAAACTCACAATGATGATTGCCTTAACCAAATGCTTAATGATAAAGATGGTAACAATGATGGTGGTGGAGGTGATGGTGATGGTGATAATGATGGTGGTGGTGATGCCAATGGCAGTGGTGGATCACCAATTACATTCCATGTAGTCAGCTAGGCTTCCTCTGTGCACTGTAGCCAGTATTCACTGTCTAGTGGTCAAGTGGAAATACTCAGTGACAGACTTGCACTGATGAAAATATTAATCCCAACCAAAATCATCAGGAGTCTTTAAAGGATATTTGTTAGTCAACTAGAACCACCCACATTTCTACTTCACCAGGTTTCCACTGTGCGCATGCTCCATACCCCTATAAAGCCCATCGACCCAACCTGGTCCACCAGTGGATGATTTCCATCCCCTGCTCGGAGGCAGCCATTCTGTGCTCCCTCTGCATAACTCTCTTGTGTGAAGTCTGTTGCCTGGTGTGATTTTTGTGACATTCCTTGGCCCAGATCACCAAGATACTCTTTCATTGCAAGACCCTTTCAATATTTAGAGGGGCATTCATGATTCACAGTCTCATCTACTGTATGTAAAGTGTGGGTCTTTAGCCCCAGTCAACTATCTGTTTGTTGGTGATTATGGCTGCCGCCTATGTCTTTCTCACTTTGGGCTCTACTATTACAAATATTCTCTGTGTCTCATTCAGTCCTTACCTACACTCTGGGAGATCTGATAATCCCACTTTATAAGCTGGGAAACTGAAGCATGAAGAGGTTAATTAAAGAGCCCAGGACTCACACCCATGTTAGTGTGACTTCAAAAATCAATTTTCTTTCTATTCTGCATCCCGGATTTCCCATCTACTCTTGATAAAATGATGTATACCCCACTTTAAGGATAGACTTATGAAAGCCTAATTTTCCAAGAGGGGTTATTTGAACTTAAGCCTGCACTGGGACACGGGGGGGGGGGGGCGGCTTTGCTCCAGATATGTGTGAGATGTGGGGAGACAAGTATCCTGGGAAGGGTCCTATGAGCTACATTCATGCCTGAAAGTAGACACCATGCCTTTTTATGGTGACATCATCTCCAGTTTCACTTATTCAGGCCAGAGTCAAGAAAACCAAAGCTCAGAGTCTTTTTTTTTTTTCTTTTTCTTTTTCTTTTTCTTTTTCTTTCTTCTTTCTTTCTTTCTTTCTTTCTTTCTTTCTTTCTTTCTTTTTTTAATGAGACAACAAAAAGTTTCTCTATGTAGCTTTGGAGCCCTGTCCTGGAACTAGCTCTTATAGATCAGGCTGGTCTGGAACTCACAAAGATCCGCCTGCCTCTGCCTCCTGACTGCTGGGACTAAAGGTGTGTACCACCACCTGGCAAAATTCAGAGTCTCAGCACTAGGGAGTTTTAAAAGCACCAGAGAACAGAATCTGCAGGGGCTACAACTAGGAAGGTCAACGTGAGTATTGAGAAAGCAAGACATGGCAGAAACATTGGAACGACCGAAGATGAGTGGCTAGCCGGGAGGAGCCAGAGCAGCCACCGGCATAGAACGTTGAAGAGCTAAGGGCCCCGATGCCTAAATCTTGGAAACTGTGACTCTAGTCACTGGGTGTTGGTTCTGTGAGCCCAAGGCAGCAAACCTCTGCCGTGAGTACCTAGAACAATAAGCCTCTGACTTAGAAGACTTAGAGTCACAAGCTTCTGATCCTTAAGACTTAAAGCTAGACCCTCTGGACATAGAACTTCAGTCTGAGAATCCCTGGACCCTCGGGCTGTTAGCACTGGAGCAGCTACCCATTTGCCTATCTCTGAATTCTTTCTCAGCTGAACAAATGGACCCACAGTGATTGTTCATAATAGCTTGAACTTGTTATCCTTGCCTCTTCCCCGTCTGCCCCCTCTGACCCAGTGGCTTTCTCCTAGGAGATGGCCGTGAGATCCCGGGGCTTTCAGTGTGTGGCATTCTGGGGGCACTGGAGCCCAGTGCCTTTATTCAGTCGTTTGTGATCTTGCTCTTGTCTTCAGTCTGCTGGTTTGTAGGGCCAGAGTGAAGAGAGGCTGAAGCAGTCCCACACAGACTTCAAAGCTCGGCCAGTGCTTCAGGTGACAGATAGTTCACTAAGCTATATTAGGCCTGACCCATCCTGACTCCTGGTTTGTCTCCCACCCTGAAGGGACTCATGCTTACAAATGCATATCATCAAAGCCTTCTAGGTTCATTTCATCAAAGCCTTCTAGGTTCCACCAGCAAGATGGAGGGGAAAACGAGGGTTCCTTCTCCTGCCTGCCTGAGATCTCTGCTCAGAATTCTGATTTCTCACCTCACTTACAAACCAATCGCAAGCTTCCCATTACACCAGTCTCCAGGCTCCTTGCTGAATGGCCCAGGAGGCCCCTCTCTCAGCCAGAGTGAGAACAGCTGCATCAAGTGTAGGGTCTTCTAAAGTTTGCCAAGAACTGCTTTGCCCGGCGTGGAATCTTCCAAAATAGTGCAAGTTACCTGAAGTGGCTGTTGCTGGAGCAAGGCTTCCTGAAGCAGGTCCGGTGATCTCAGCATCAGTCATGGCTGCAGTGGTCTTCGCAACTGGAGTCGGGTTTCAAAGCGATCATGGAGAATCCAAAGCACCGTCAAAGGACATGGACAGGGAAAGGCCCTGTGCGGGAGTATGGTCAGCATGGTCAGCAGACAGCACAGGCCACTGTGTACAGAGCAGAACACGGGAGAGGTAAAGAGGAAAGGATGTGAGGCTGGATAGCTCAGAAGCAGACACAGTGGGTTGGTTCCTGATGACAGTGAGAGGAAGTTTGGGTTTCACTGTAAAGGATGGAAACTCTTTAGACTATTTAATGAGAACTGTTCCAGCCTGTATGAGGATAAGACAGACACAGGGAGACCCAGGGCTTAGTTCCGGAGTTTGGATACCATGACAAATCACTGCAGCTTGGTGACTTATAACAATAAAAGGCACACTCACACAGTCCAGAGAACAAAAGGCCAGATTCAAAATGTCACTGAGTGGGCTCTCCTTCTGAATGCTCCTAGGAGAATTCACCTGCTTCTTTCAATTCTGAGGAGTCCAAGCATTCCAGGGGTTGTGGCTGTATCTCTCCAGCTCTACCTCTTTCTTCAATGGCGCTCTCCCCTGTGCCCACGATGTAGGAGGCTCAGCTTAAAGAAAGCATTGGAGGAACCAGGCTTCTGAAACAACACAGGCCTATTTTCTTCAACCGAGGGAAACAAGCGATGCCTGGCCACTTGGAATATGCAATGACTTTATCAAATAACTCTGTCATGCTTTGCTATTCTATTAGGAGACAGCCTCCAACTGAATGTTCCCCCAAACCTGAGAATTGTTTAGGCCCTAATCATGGGCTTTGTCTCTCAGTAAATAGAACTCATTCTTATGAAAGAGGCCCCTTCCTCCATCCTTCATCCTCCATCAACAGAACCTATCCTTAATGCTTATTATAAACCCTTTCTCTCAGGCTCTAGCCCTGAACACTGTCTATCAGCCAGTAGAACTCATTCTTATTGTACAGGTCATGTTTTGCAAGAATTTCTATGTAGCTATTCTGGAAGCTTTGTGGAGACTTTCCCCCAAAGTTTGAGTGTGTTTAAATGTGCAAGAAAACTAAACCACAGGATCAGACTCTCTAGAAGTTTTGATTCAGTCTGACTGACCAAGTCCAGCTGTACCAAGTTTCCAGATTCATTTCCCTGTAGGACATGATAACTGCAGAGACCATACCATCACCCATGTCCCCTGCTCTTGTCTCTTCTAAGAGGAATTGTCATTGGATTTGGGGACTATTTGGATAACCAGAATGGTTGTATCCCAAGACTCAATTAAATCATTCCTGCAAAGACCAATTTTCCCAAATGGAGACATCACAGTCACATGTTCCAGGGGGTGACCATGTAGGCATATAATTTTAAGGGTCTCAATTCTAGCACATTCTGTCTATCGAGGAAGCTGCTATAGTAGTCCTGAGAGTTAACGCAGATAATCTGCATCTGGGTGGTGGTCTCAGAGAGTAAACGGTGATTGGATCGTGTGGGGGTCACAGGAGGAGTAATTTCTCCCACACACATGTATCTGGCAGCTACCACTTCTGAGCAATGCTGTTGAAGATAGACTTGCACTTGTAGACAGACACATGGCTCACCTTTCTGGAGCTCAGGTCACTGTCAAGAAAGACTCTGGACACACAATGAGTTGTGTGTTAGAAGGAACAAAGACCCTGGATGAATGCCTTGTGTGTTAGAAGGAGCATGGGACAGACTAGACCTTGCTACAAGCAGGGACCCTAGTGGGTGGATACAATGTAGCTGATCCAAGGGTGCTCTGCAGAGGATGGGGAGGCTGTGGACATGATGGGACAAGTTGGGATTTATAACCAAACTAGTTGAATTTGTAGAGTTCTCAGTCATGATGTCTTTGAAGAACTAAGAACCAAGCATACCTGGAGCAATCAGAACATCAGATTGTCTCATGCCACCCAGGATGTACTTTGTAATACTTGCTTTCCATGTTTACACTTGCACATGTAACCATTTCTAGAAGCCTACCTTCTCCCTAAGGTTAGGACACTCAGTCAGCTGTAGGGGCCTCTGTTGTTAAAGGATCAGCACTACTGCCCACAGTCTGGATTGTCCAGTTCTGCTGAGCGTGCTCTCCCAGTGAGGCCCAACACACCTCCCTCAGTCACCCTGTGGTCCTGATGCCATCCTACATGGATGCTTCTAGTTAATGGAGTTCCAGGTAATTACATTTTAACCTTTAAACTATGCATGTAGGCCTAGATTCCACTTACAGCTGCAATATAAAAGTCGAACTCTACAAAAAGTGACTTCTAAGAAAAATCTTTTCATCTACAAGACTCATTAGCATGCTCCAAGTTTCACAGATAAAAATATCAGAGCCAGACATAAATGGAAAGAAAGCAGCTTTCCTCCAGCCATGTGCTTTGACTGCAGGTCTGCCCTGAACACCTGAAGAGCTCACAGCAAAAATTACAAGTGAAAGGTCACACAGACACACAGAGACACACACAGACACACACAGACACAAAGACACACACACACACACACACACACACACACACACACGATTTCTAAGTAAAAACTCCAGGTATGAGACTCTACAAATGTTTCATTTTTCTAGCTTAATAACTTAATACCTTCACAATAAACTATGTACACAGTTTCAGACAACAGTCCACGCTCCTTTCTTCCAAATCTGGCTCATTCCACACTGTAAGGAGCCTCCCATAAAACCAAGTGGACACTACAGCTCACACATCTAAATTCTTCTCACCTTCTCCCAGATACCCATTTATTGACTACTCTTTGAGCCCAAGGATTTGCCTCCTGGTTGATGAATCCCTGAATAGCATAGACTGCAGGGAACTGTCTCAGCCATTAGGAGGGAAGTCCAGCATCCTAGTTATCCGGATGGAATATAGAAATACAGATGTAATGTGGTAGATTGTAGGGCTCTGGATGGACACAACCTGTTAGCTACTGTCTTAGTCACTGCTCTACTGCTGTGAAGAGACATCATGGCCAAGGCAACTCTTACAAGAGAAATAATTTACCTGGGGGTGTGTTTACAGTTTCAGATGCTTAGTCCATCGTCATCATAGCAGGAAGCGTAGCTGGAGGGAGTATTGAGAGCTACATCCTGATCTGCAGGCAGAGAGAGAGAGAGAGAGAGAGAGAGAGAGAGAGAGAAAGAGAGAAGGAGTGAGAGAAGAGAGTGTGTGTGCTCTGACTGCAGGTAGAGAGAGACACTCTGGGCTTGGTATGAGCCCGCTCCTAGTGACACTCTTCCGCCACACTCCTGATCCTTCTAATCTTTTCAAATAGTGCCATTCCCTGGTGACTAAGCTTTCAAATATATGAGCCTGTGGGGCCATTCTTGTTCAAGCAACCACAGCTACTCATCTTATGGGAAGATAGACTTAGAGAACAACAATCATCTTTGCTTGGACTGAAGCTACCTTTGTGTGAATAATAGGAGCGCATGGGCGCTTCAGCCATTTGTTAGGTCAATGATCCTGCAGAGGTACTGAAAGAAAATCAATCTAGATCTATCCAGGGGACAGATTTCCTCTGTTAACCCAGCAGACTCTATTTCCAAATCTATTTGCCTCTTACTGTCACACCCATCCTCAACCAGCAAGGAAAAACATGACTCAGGGAAGATCTTCTTCTAGCAGTTTAATCAGGATCCTTGAACATGCTTCTTCTTCTGGCGACCCCAGGGAAATGCCCACACAGGCTTAAATCCCCTTGTGCTGACCAACCCCAGTGAGCCATGTGGACCCTGCAGATAGGCTGCTCTTATACGGAAGCAAACAAGCCGAACAGGCTTAGCCAAATAAGGACTTGTTTACGACAGAGAGCCATGTGTTCATTCTCTCATTCCAATAGTGTGTACTCACTGAGAATCTGTTAGCCACCTGGAGCTTCAAAGTGCTGGTCTTGCCCTCCACAGGACACAGTGCTGGGCAAGTTAATATAACCCCTGTCATCAATGACTCCATCCCAACCAAGGAGAGGTCAACAATTAGTGACATCCAGTGCAGGTTGAATAAAGAGTTAAGTTGTCTGATGCTCAATTGCTTTCCAGCCGCATCACAGGTCAGGGGGTAACACAGTCTTCAGAATAGCTGATTGCCTCAAACAGGCACCGGGCTGGGACCATGGCTGACACAGCCGAGTGAGGTAAAGGACTGACCACTGTGTCCTAGAGGAGGCTATTACTAACGCTCTGTGCTGCATATGTGTGCCAAGCATCCGTGTGTGTGTGTGTGTGTGTGTGTGTGTGTGTGTGTGTGTGTGTGTCCGGCACTGTACCCACATCAGCAATGAGTCTAGTCAGAAGATGACACGGGTAAGTCAACAGTCCTGCTCAGGCAAGGGAGTGGAGCTAGAAGCTGACGGCCCCGTGATCTCATGCCTAGGGACTCAAGGCTGGGTGTTGCTGTTGTTCTCACAGCATCACCCCATTTTCTTTCCTTCCCTACCATGACCAGGGATCTCATTTAAGAGAGGACAAGCCTCTTGGGAGGCTTTGAGACCACAGACTAGTGCCTATGTGCTCAGATCTATGAATTTCTTATGTTGTCACTCGTGGGTCTCGATTTAAAATAGTATTTATCCACCAAGGTTGCTTTCTTCTTTTTTACAGTAGCATCCCCTTTCCCTCTTACTGAGTGAGTTGATGGCATAGATAGATCCTGACTCAACAACCTCCACATCCAACTTCAGGGGATTTAGCCACCAGGTCACTGGGAAAGAAAGTACGCGCATAGACATTTTTGTCTTCTCTCTCTCTGTCTCTCTCTCTCCTCCCCCCCCCTCTCTCTCCCCCGTCTCTCTCTCTGACAGTTTCATACGCGTATAACATGGAGTTTGATCACTTTCACTGGCCTCTCTCATTCACCTCCCTCTGGAACCTTCTCTTCCCTACCAGCTCCCTTCCACTCCTGGGTCTCCTTCCCTTTGCACGTGATCCACTCACCCAGAGCTGCTTCCAGGAGCATGGGTGGGGGTTTGTTTTCGTTTTTGTGTCACAAGGGCCACTGCTCAGTGCCTACACCATTGAGGAAAGTGACGCCGTCTCCCCCGGCAACCATTAACAGCCAGTACTCCCTACACACGCACCATTAGGGATAGGGCCTCATGCCCCTCCTGCCCGTGACAAAATGTTGGTTGGACCATTCTTGTACAGGTCCTGTACAATAACCACGGCTTTGGTGAGTTCATGAGTGCCGTGGTCATGCCATGTCCAAAAGCCGTATTTCTGCCCATCTCCCCCGCCTGACTCTTACATTCTTTCCACCCCATCTTCAGCAATGTTCCCTGAGCCTCGGAGGGAGACACAGATGTCCCATTTAGGGCCAAGCACTCCATCATCACTTCCCCATCACTCTGACCAGCTATGAGTCTCTGCATTACCTGCCCTGCCCTGCTCTAGGAGCCCTTCTGAACACACACTTATCTATGCTTATAAATATGAGTATTTGCAAAGCAGCTTGACAATGCATTTTGAAACAGGGTCTCACATTACAGCCCAGGCCAAGCTCAAACTCATGGCAATTCTCCTGCCTCAGCCTCCCAAATGCCAGAATTACAGCATTCAGTAAAGTAAAAACCTGAACTCTTAAGGGAGGGTATCCATCGACGTAAGTCCCATCTCAGAGGCTGGGCACCAAGTATTTTGAGAAGAAACTTTCAGAACCCATTCACCAAATGAGGAATTTGTCTGACTTCTCATAACTGACTCTCAGACATCACAGAGAGTCCATTCTGAGCATCTGTTATGCTGAGTGACAAGCCACTAATTTCCCCAATGAGAACCCATGCATAAGTGTTAATTAGCAGCATCTGGTGTGAATCAGAAATACAGATACCAATTGAGGCAATTGTCCTCATTATCTCTGGGATATGGTCTTTTCCAATAAAACGTTAGGTGATCATGCTGAGGTGTGAATTCCCGAAACAGGCACTGACAGCCCCACCGAGCGAGCGTGGTGTTAAAATTATGCATTTATATCCTGTTTGTTATGCAAAAGTATTTTAAAGAAGAATGCAGGCATGACCACGCCGTCCACAGGAATATGACACCCTTCCATGCCCCCAAATTCAGCTGAGAACTGAATCTGAGGAAGTAGGGCGGGGGAGCATTGCTACATTAGGAAGGGTGCCCTGTCTCAGTGGCAGAGCTTCACTCCAGCTTCTTAGCTCTAACCCTTACCCTAACCCTAACCCTACCCCCTAAGGATTGTTTTGTTTTGTTTTTTTGAGACATGGGTTCTCTGTATAACAGTCCTGGCTGTCCTGGAACTCACCTGTAGACCAGGCTAGCCTCGAACTCACAGAAATCTGTCTGCCTCTGCTTCCCAAGTCCTGGAATTAAAAGCATACACCACCATGCCTGGCCTTTCCTCACTTCTTAACCATTGGCGGAGCGTTCTAGTGTTTTCCTGGGCTTGTGATGTTTATAGTCACTGCAGGTTTTGAGCGAAAGATGTGGAGAGGCAGGAAAACCAAATAAACAACATTAAGTTTTCCCCTCTTTCTTTCCCAGAAACAGAAAAGGCCCACGTCACAGTTATCCTCACTGTTTACTTGGGACCAGGCCTTTACTTGGGATCAGCCCCAAATGTTTCGCCACCCAGCCTGTTTGTTCTTCCACTCGCTAGATAAAAGGCCTTGGCAACATCAGATCTGTCCCTTCTCCCAGACTCAATCCTCAGCTAACTAACACAATCATCCCAGCATCGGTTAAAGAAGGGTGCAGAGTCCTCTTTCTGTTCAAGTAGCAAGGGCCAGTTCCTTGAGGTGAGTGGAAAGGCAAAGCAACCCTCTAGGGGAGACTTCCACCCACCGGGAGCAGAAGTTGGAGGAAGGTCCCAGATAATTCCAAGGACGGGTTTCCCCTCCTGAATCCAGGATTCAAAAGGACAACCATTACCAAGCATAGGAGTGTGGTTGATCAAATTAAGAAATGTGTTTTAAAATTCAATTATACCCTCGGTGGAAATAGTCTCACTAATGGTTAGGGATAGAATTATACCCAGTCTATAAAGCCTAACATTTCTAAACCCAATTTTGTGCATTACTCTAAAGGTTAATTCAAAACCTCTCTTCCAAAAGGGAAGTTAAACACAGCCAATGGAGGGTCGCCATCCATTGCCTGACTGAGGGTTTATCAGTGGCAAGAGTTCATTAGTTTTAATTAGTGTAATCACTAATGTTGCATTAACAGTTTAGTGAAGGAAAGTAATTACTCACACATCCACTGTATTAGATGGGAAGATTAGAATTCATTTTCCAAAAATGATTAGCATTTTGCCAATTAAACAAATCCCTTCTCCTTGCCAGCAGCCCTGTGACCTCCCTTACCCAGGATCATTTAAATGAAACATATTTTGCATCAAAAGACGGAACTGGGAGAAATGAAGAATTAAGGCTGCATTTATTTTTAGTTCTTTTTCAGAGTGCAGAGAGTGCACAGGTCTCCATGAGTTCATAATGCCAGACTCCATTTGCATAGTCATTCGATTCAGTCTCCTCTGATTAAGCCCCTATCTATCATGTAGTGCCACAGCAATTAAAAAACAAAAATGGCTAGGGCTGGTGGAAGATGAAAGAAACCGAAAGGAAGCAACCAGAAAGACTAAGTGAAGGGCCATCACTTGGGCCCAGTAGGGACAGGGTAGGGACCATCTGACGGCCCCATTCTGAATGCCAGTTTGGAGCAGGCTCTGCTGTCTGGCTTTTAAAAAAAAATGCCAGACTACCCACAGAGGTCCCTTAAAGCTAACAACGGAGTGTCCTAAGCCTCTTGCTACTCCCTACTAGGCATGGGAGGTCATTTCAGGCATAGCTTGACTTACAAGACCTTGGAAATATGACCCCACTACTCTCCATCTGCACCAGAGTGGCAGGCTTCTAGGAAAGTTCTCAGCACTTCTAATGTACCTTGTGCTCTTTCTGGTTTCTCTAATCTTCTGTTCTCCTTACTGGTAAATATTTTGTTCTCACTAGAGAAGCCACCTTTCTCCTTGCTTGGCGTAATGTTATCCCATACCAGCTAAAATAGTTACTCCCTCCAGTGTGAACTTCCAGATCCCCATTGCATGTGGTCCTCTCTGTACACACAGGGCTTGGTTCCAGAACTCCCCCTCTCCCTCCAGATACTAAGATTCTTGGATGCTCAAAACTCTTATATAAGAGTCTAGTATTGCCATATAGCCCATGAACCTCCTCCCAAATATTTTAAAGCAATGATTCTCAACCTGTGGGTCACTTGACCCCTTTACAGGGGTCACCTAAGGCCATCAGAGAATGCAGATGTTTACATTATGACTCATAACAGCAAAATTAGTTCTAAAATGGCCCCCATGACATGAGGAACTGTATTTAAGTGTCGCAGCATGAGGAAGGTTGGGAACCATGGGTTGAAAATGTTCTCTACATTACAGTAGCTAACAGAACACAAACACTATGCATTTGTTCCTGACACTAGCTGCACAGCTCAGAATGGAAAGAATAGGACATGGACTGGGGAAAGACATACAGACGATAATATGCTCAGAGATGATGCACTCGGTCACTGTACTGTCCTGCCTCAGCTTTGGGACAGGAGGTCTAGGCCAACAGCAAGACTGAGCAGCAACTGAAGGCCAAGATTCAAGGTCACCAAAGTCTTTAAACCATATCTAAATAGTGGTATAATAGAGTTTTTCTTGGGCAGGCAGGGGAAGGTGGTGTGTATTAGTTCACTTAGTTGGTTAGTTGATTTTCCTTTTTTCTTTTTTTTTTTCCTGAGATAAGGTTTCATATAGCCCAAGCCGGCCTAGAACTCACTATCTAGTTGAGGATGGCCTTGAACTCCTGATCCTCTGCCTCCATCTCCTAAGTACTGGAATTACAGGTATGAATCCCCCCCACCCAGCTTTTAACTTAGTTTTTAATAGCACTTTACAGTTTTTAACATCATCACCATGTGATCTTCTGACACTCATTTGAGGCAAACACTTTCTCAAAAAGAAAATTGACTTAATCAATGCTATTGGACAAATATATACAAAAGCCAACTAGAGCCCTAATACTCAGCCTGGAATGATTCAAGCATGTCCCTAGTTCCTTCATCTCCACTCCCAACCTCAGCCCCATGAGCTCTGGGACCTTGGACAAGTGGCTTATTTTCTCCATATACATGGCCACTGTGTTCCTATTATGGTGGTTTCAAAAAACCAGGTAGGAAAATAGGCTTCTCAGGGATGGGGCAGCTTCTAGGCTTTTCCATAAGAGCCCAAGGCCCCTAAGCATAGAAGAAGAGCTGGGTCACCTGCCAGGTCTGCATACATCCATGAAAGAAATTATTTTCTATTGTGGAAAAAAATAGACGAACGAATCATTCAAAAATATACCTACTTTCCATAGTGCCTAACACGTTTTTAGAGGCTGCATATTAGTTAATTATTCCCTTCCCTATATGAACACTGAAGAGTAAATCCAATCCATCACTAGCAGGATTCTTGGACCCAATCTTTTGCTTCACTGCTGAAGACAACTTTTCCTCTTGGACAGGTACATAGAATATGTAACAGTCGTGTAGGTAGAGTTTTCCTGTCCTGCAACCACTCTCAAATAAACACACTGAGGCTTATATTAATTACAAGTGCTCAGCTAATAGTTCAGGCTTATTACTAACCAGCTCTTACAGTTTAAGTTAGCCCATATTCCTTATTTACACTCTGCCACATGGTGGTACATTTGTTAGCATGGCACATTCATCTTCTGTTCTCTCTGTCTGGCTGGTGACTCCTCTGACACTGCCCTTCTTCCTCCCAGCGTCCTCAGTTTGATTGCTGTCTGACAACAGCTAATCAGCATTTTATTAAACAAATTCAAGTGACAAATCTTTACAGTGTACAAAAGGATTATTCCACAGCACAGTAGACCATCAATAGCTTCCCATAGAACTATGGGCAATGTCTCTTAGAGTTCACAGCCCCACACGGAGAGTATAGACAACAGCTGCTGGAATTGAGAAGTTGAAAGCAGAGCACCTCTGACACATGCTCGCCTGTTGGTGATGGCCATTGCCAGAAGACCATCTCAGTGTATTGTGTATGTGTGTTCATACATGTGCAGTGTGTACATCACACATAAGTGTTTGCATAGACATATACACGTGTGCCCATGTGTGCCAGTCTGTACATATGTATTCATGTATGCCCTAAAGAAAGGGAAGCCTGGAAGACTTTAGTTAGCCACAGTGAGCTGGGAGGGAGTTCTTCTGACAGTCATGGTGGCAAGTGTGAGGACAGACTCACACTGTCCTCTGTACTGAGTGAAGTGGAGAAAGCTGGGGAAGCAGGCACACAAAGGGACTTCTCTCTCTTGAGATAACTTAGGAGACCAATCCCAATGAAGGCCCTAGGCCTGGCCCACTACAGAGTAGCACCATGGGTCAGATCCTACAAACTAGTTAAGACAAGAACTTGAGCATAGGGGAGAGAGGGAGCATAACTGGGTGGGATATGCACTCTTGTGTCCGGAGTCAGGAGATAGAAAACTGAACCCTGGGTTTAACAGTTCTATACCCTCAGGCATGTTACCAGCAAGACCCGTGTCTTCCCATGGAAAATAAGAGTCACAGTCCCTATGTCACATGTAGGATCCTTGTAAAACTGTAATCAGTCACAACGGAATCCATGTCTGTATCACACGCACTGAGGGGCACCACATCCTTTTTGCTCACAGCTACATACATACCTGATGCTTATAGTGTCTGCCCCTTTCAGTGCTTAATAAATGTTTATGTATGCCTGATCAGAACATGCAGCCATGGGCCTGGGGTCGGGAGTATTTGTGGACACATGAAGGAGAGAAAGTAGGAGACGGTCATGGTGGAAGCTGCCTGGAGATGAGACAGCTATAGAGTGGAGCTAGGACCAGGGTAGAAACGTGTCTGGCAGGGCAGTTGGGAGTCCCAGCTGGTGTTCCCTCCCTGGGGACTGTGAGTGCACACGGTCAGTCACCTTTACATCCCGCATGTTGTCTTAGGGCGCAGCATGACCCCTGGGGACGGTGGAAAGACAAATGGCTATAACAGAAAGGGTTCTCTTTCTACAAATAGTAGCCATGATCCAAAAGGAATACCATCTACACATCTCCATTGCCTACATAAAAATCATCAACAAACATGACCAGTGCATGCTACTTGAGAGGGACATGAGCCAGCTGCTTGGATGCCTTCCTAAAGAAAAAGAAAGACATGAATATTGGATTTTCTTAGTTGATTCTTTAGAATCCCAATCCCAATCCATGATGTCCCTCATTTTTTAGTATGTGTGGTTACACGTTCACCTGTATATAGACGTATGTTCTGTATAGGTGTATACACACTTGTGAGAGCCAAAGGACAATATTTAGTCTCAGTCCTTAGACACAGACACCATTTCTTTGCTTTTCTCTTTTTCTTGACACAGGTTCTGTCATTGGCCTGGAACTCACCAAGTTAATTGGGAGAGTCACGGGCCAAGGAGTCCCAGGGATCCGCCTGTCCCATCTTCTCAGCATTGGGACTGCAAGTGTGTGCCACCACACCCAGTTTGTTTGTTGTTTGTTTTTAATGTGGGTTCTGGGGATCAAACACAGGTCCAGCACTTTACCTACTAAGCTATCTCTCCATCTCATTTAAAAAATAGTGGTGTGTGTGTGTGTGTGTGTGTGTGTGTGTGTGTGTGTGTATGTACTGAGTAACCATATAAGTGGGAAAAGGTCAAAGAACACCTTGAGGAAATTTGTGCCCTTTCTTCCTTCCAAACTCTCCTACCTCTCCTTGCCCCCTCTCAAATTCATGACCTCTTTTCCTTTAATTATTATTGTTACTCTGTGTGTGTGTGTGTGTGTGTGTGTGTGTGTATAACTGCAACCTACTAAATCTGTTCAGTGTTGTTTGTAATGTTCACAATTTCAGGCCTGGCCATTTGGTATTATGTAACTAATTAGTGGGCTCATCCCTGGAGGAGACCATACGTCTCCTCCCCAGCACTCCTTAGTTGCCCGTGAGAGTTCCCACTCTTTATTAGCATGTCTATTGTTGTTGTACTTCTTTGGGTCTTGTTCAGGTAGCCATGTTATTGCAATGTCATGTTATTTCTAGGGGACTCAGCCTCACAGCAGACACTCTGATATTCTGGCTCTTACCATCTTTTCACCTCTCTTCCACGGTGTCCCCTGAGCCTGAGGTATAGGAGATGTGTTCCAGATAAATCCACTGGGGCTGGGCACCTCATGACCAGTTCTTCTCTGCATTTTGATGAGTGGTAGCTTTCTATAATGGTCTCCATCTGCAAAGAGAAGTGTCTTTGATGAAAAATGAGGGTTACATTTTATCAGGCAGAGAGAGAGAGAGAAGGAAGGGAGAGAGGGAGAGAGGAAGAGGGAGAGAGAGAAGGAGGGAGAGAGAGGAAGGTAGAGAGAGAAAGGAGGGAGAGAGGGAGTGAGGGAGAGAGAGGGGAGAGAGAGAGAGAGAGAGAGAGAGAGAGAGAGAGAGAGAGAGAGATTCCATGCTTTCACTGTACAGCCTGCCTTTAACGCTTCTAACATCGGGAGAGCCACACTTGATACCAGAGACAAGCCTCACACCCTGCTGACACACTTCTCTTTCCTTCCAGTATGTGTCCAGTAGACGGGCCATCACTCAGAACTCCACAGAGCAAGGTAGCTTCCACCCGAACCATCTTCCCCACCGCCATCGCCACCACTGTCACCACAGCCACCTGTGCCACCATGCCCGTCCAGGCCACCTCCACCACCAGGAGGCAGGGATGCACAGCGCTCAGGTGACACCCTGCCTGTGCCCACTCTTCTCCTGCCACTGGGAAGGCCACCTGGAGGTGGTGGTGCCTCATCTGCGGCAGACCCACAGGATCGACATCCTGCAGGGAGCAGAGATAGTCTTCCTGGCCACGGACATGCACCTCCCAGCGCCAGCCGACTGGATCATCATGCACTCCTGCCTGGGCCACCACTTCCTGCTGGTGCTCAGGAAACAGGAGCGGCATGAAGGGCACCCTCAGTTCTTTGCTACCATGATGCTCATTGGGACCCCCACCCAGGCCGACTGCTTCACCTATCGCCTGGAGCTCAACAGAAACCACAGGCGTCTCAAATGGGAGGCCACCCCGAGATCCGTCCTGGAGTGTGTGGACTCCGTCATCACTGATGGGGACTGCCTGGTTCTCAACACCTCACTGGCCCAGCTCTTCTCTGACAATGGCAGCCTCGCCATTGGCATCGCCATCACTGCTACGGAGGTCGGCGCCACGGATGCCGAGATGTGAGACCAGGAGCCGCTGGGTACCCGCGCTGCCTGTGCACCTTGGACCTCCAGGTGCCTGGACCTTTTTGTTCCCCCTCCCTTCCTTTTTTTCTTTCTTTTTCGTCTCAGGTAACTTGTGGTTGGTGTTAGCAGTCATCTGCCATTGGGCATTATGTTATGTAAACATCTGTGATTCAAGATCTTTGTGTGGAATCTGTCTCTGTGTTGTTGGTAAAAGTTTTGTAGAACATTTGGAAGATTCGACCAGAATAGTTAACTTCCTGCCACCACTAGCCTCTTTCCCTACTGCCCCCACAGGGAGAAAATACCAAGAAGCAGAGCACTGGAGTTAAAAGGGGGCTTGGCTTCCTTCTCTTTTCAGGCTGTTTGAGGCAGAGCCTAACTTTAGCAGTGGAGGCAGCCAGTCTGGGAAGTAGACCCAGTCAGTCATGGCTGACACCTTCCTGGAGCCCGGGGTCGAAGCTCAGCTGCATGAGCATGAGAGACAGAAGCAGTCGCCTGATCCAGGCCTGGGACAGCTGTCAGATACAAACCTCTGTTTTTCAGGTTCTCCTGGCCTCCTTCCTGGCCGTGCCATTCCCCTTTGCTTTGCAGTTAAAGCCCAGATGTTGTTGGTGCTTTTCTGAAAATCGATAGGTATGATGCAGGAAAAGAGCTGCAAGAAAAAAGACAGCACCAAATTAACCTCTAATCTCTGGAAGGGCGGGCCTGCCTCGGGAGATGTTTTAAATGCATAAATTATAAAACCATCACACACACATGCACACACACACACACACACACACACACACACACACACTTCCACTAAAATAACACATTTTTTTTTTAAATCAGGCAGAGAGCTACTCTGTCCTTGATAGTTTATACATAAGACCTGCCATCCATCATGGGGACCCCAGAAAGAAGCCTGAAGAGCTGACGCCAGCACACTCTGGGCCTCCCCTTTCCTCTCCTTACTCTCTAAACATGGCTGCTTAGAATAAGCTCACCATATGTAGAAGGAAGCCTCGGGAACCCAGCTCACCTCACCCTCCACTCCCTACTGCCACCCCCAGTCCCCAACTCACACCCCACACCCCACTGGCCCACCCCTACCCTCACTCCCCACCCACCTCCAGCCCCCGCCCTCCCCCCCCTCCACTCCCACCCCACAGAGGCTGGCTGCTCTCTCCTGTTTTGTTGTTAGAAAAATGCATCAGCCTTTGGGGGAAGGCCTTCCTGCACTGGAAGAAAGTGGGGGTGGGGCGGGGTCTTCGCTCTGCTTTCTTTCTGATTTAAGTCACACACCCTAAAGCCTTCCCAAAGGGGCCACATGTTCACAATGTGCTTTTCCTGTCAGTGTCGGGAGCCAGGAGAAAACATGGCTCCCCAAACCAGCACAGCTCTCAGGCACACCAGCTGGGCCTGGCTGGCCTCCCAGAGAACACTTAGTTTCAGGCAGACTGTCCTGCTGCCTGTCAGCAATCTTTTCC
This sequence comes from Phodopus roborovskii, assembly GCF_943737965.1. NCBI lineage: Eukaryota > Metazoa > Chordata > Mammalia > Rodentia > Cricetidae > Phodopus > Phodopus roborovskii. The sequence continues at coordinate 38,744,925 of NW_026126511.1, read as the reverse complement.
CCACCAAAAATACTTCATCTTAAAATACACTACCCTTCCCCCAAACTGGTCGATTCTCCAGCCACTTTTGTTGTAGCCCACGCTTGAAGCATACATTTATAGAACTATGAAAACACAGTTCTTTCCAGTCCCCCAGTCATGACTGGGACTCTGAACAGAGACGTCCTCCATCTACGGCCTGAGGAGCATGAAGACGAAGCTGTGAGGTATCAGGCAGCTGTGTCCTGTGGGCTCCAGGCCATCAACCTCCAACCATGGAAGCCCCAGCCCCAAGGCTGGTGTATCAGCCCTGGGAGACACCTGTGGTATGGACCCTTTCCCACTCCCCAGGGTCTCCCTAGCTGCCCAAAGGCAGGAGAAGCCACAGTTCCTCTCCTGGCTTCTGACGGTCATTTGTAACATCATAGGTGCCCCAACTAAACAAACACACAACACCTCACGAAGAATACATTTAGCACATACAGGCCTCGGGCCTCCTGCCGTGTCGTCTTTGCCTTTACAGAGCTGAACTGGGAATAAGTGCAGGCCGTGGTGACTGCACATGTGTTATGAGTAAGTGATCCCGGGCACAGACTGGAATGGTGGTTCCTAGAAACCTTCAGAATAAAGGTTAGGAAATGTGTTCTTTTCCTCCAACTATGGTGCTCCCAAGATGGCTTCTCTCCCCACACTAATATGCGAAGAACAGAAGACAGAGGAACAAGCTAAGACTAGCGAATTGGTAACAGAAGAGAAGAATGACAGAGTATGGTTGAGTGTTACTGCAACCCAAAGGCTCTCTCCTTTAGTCTTGAGTAAATCCTCACCACTCTGTCAATAAGCAGGTTCAGAATCATGCCGCGACCTTCTCAAGGTCACACGGCAGGACCACTCAGCTCTACCTGTGCAGGGTTAGTGTTCTCAATAGGAAGACGCTCCTGCCCCACCTCCACCCCCCCACCCCCCACCCCCCACCCCAGAGTTCAGCAGGGTCTTGCTTCAGCAGTGGATTGGAGACCCGGAAACTGAATGGGTCTTCACCCTGGAAGGATGAGGAGAATCCAGAGGGAAAGGCCAGAGGAAAATCTGCTTTTAGTGACCTCTTAGCATTGTGGAAGTAAGCTGGTCCCAGGGAGGTGGGAAGGAAGAGGCGCACAGAGGCCTCTCTTTTGCCTCCTTTGCCCACTGGCAGGGCTCTTGTTCATAGATTCTGGAACCCGGTTGCCTCATTCATGCCAAGACACTCAACCTACTGATAGCCTCTGAGGAATATTTGTGTTTGAATAGAGGACGTAGCCAGACAGCAGCACTTAAGAAAAACGTGGTTATCTGCATTTGAATTGGCAGCTGCGAGCAGTTTGTTCAAACGGTGTTTAAAGAGAAGCCAGCCTCTCCTTGAGTCTGAGCCTAAATGAATGATTGGTGGAGTAGCAGCATACGATGCAGATTCTCCCTAACAGTGAGTACGCGTATGAACCTGTACCTGGCACAGATCTAACATTCCTGCAGTTCGGGGATACTTAGAAATGGATCAGGGTAGTTGTCACAGTAGACCTGGTGGCTGCTGCGGACTGAAAGTTCCCTGTATGGCCCAAAGAGATAAATACTTGGAACGTATCGTCCCACATAATCCTCAAAGCAACCACATGAAGCTGCTTCTATGTGTATTGACAGATGAGAAACTACAGTTAGCAAACGGTAAAGCTGTCTCTACAGCCAGGCTTCTAACCAGCTCCACCCATGTCATGTCTATGAACTCCTGTTCAGGAGTCTGGAAAGGAGCCAGTCATAAAGTCTGAAGGGCATGGAAGCCCTGCTTTAGTATTTCAGTGCTAAATGTACCCTCTCTCTCCTTTTTGTCTCCTCCCAGACCAATAGCTGACTTGTATTCACACCGTTACATTTTTAGAATTTTGTAGGTATTACAACCATTACTGAAAATTGACTTATATATAATCTTACAATTAAATAAATTCTATTTAAAACAAGGATACTCAGGCTTCATTGCTTCCTGATTATTTCACCACCTTTTTTTCTGTACTCCTGATGCCATTTGCCCCACATCTACAAGGATCATGCTTACAATGATGCACCAATGCCTGCCTCCCAACTCAGTGTGCAGTGACTGTACGGGTATAGCTTGCAATTAGCTAGGATGGGAGGATTTACACTACCACCGCTGGAAAATACTATAAGCCAAAGTAGCCCCAAAGAGCTAATTCTTCAGCCTTTACCCTCCTATCACAGTCTAAATATGCACACGGGTTGGGGAGAAATGGCTTGGGAAGAGGAGTTCTTGGTGAGTAAACAGATGGTGGTCAGACAGCAAATTGTTCAGGAAATGCAACTCTACCGGGGAAGAGACCCTGACGCTTCCAAGTAGCTTCCTGCCTACTTGGAAGTACTTCCTGCCCATAACACCCTTCAAAACTACCCTCTACCCTACCCTGGCCTATACTGCTGCACACAGAGACTGCCAGGGAGGGCATGGTTCCCACTGCCACAAAAGTCACAAGACGTTGGAAGTCCTGTACCTGGAAACAGATTCTCTGAGGCGAAGAGTGAATCAAGGAGCCGGGCAGAGGGCTCAGTCACTAACGAGCTTGCTAAGCATTGGTGAAGACTGGAATCTGGGTTCCCAGGACTCACATGGCTCTGTCAGTAAGGTGTTTGCTGAGCATGCATGAAGACTAGAATCCAGGGCCCCAACACTCACATAAAAGCAAGTGATGCAGTGTATGCCTGTAATCCTGGCAATGGGGAGACGGGCAGAGGAGGATCCCTGGGGCTTGCTAGCCACATAGTCTACCTGAATCAGTGAGAAACCCTGAATCAAAAATAAAAATTAAGGCAGAGACACTGACCTGCCATGAATCTTTGTTCTCTACATATGATCACACATGTGCACACTCCCACTTCCACCACACACACACACACTCACACACACTCACACACACACACACTCACACACACACACTCACACACTCACACACTCACACATACACTCACACACACACTCACACACACACACTCACACACTCACACACACACACACACTCACACACACACACACACTCACACACACGAGCCAGTGCCTCAGTCCATTGGTTTCCTTGTAAAGGGTATAACAGAAATGAGGCTTTCTAAGGCTGCAAATTGGACCTAAGTTCTACAAGAAGGGACTGGGGGGTGGGGGTGTCAAGGGCTGAACATAAAATCTGTCTTTCATTTAAAACAGACTCTAATATAAAAAGTGATGTTTCCAGGTCAGATCATCACATTTCTGATTATTTGCTTTGAAGAGTTTCTCCACTAGTCAACTGAAGGAATACCACGGAAACAGACCCAGAAGATGTATTGTACATGTGATTGGCAGAACACGGCGGTCACCTACGCAAGCTGTCATTTGTCTTTCCAGCATTATATGAAAATGTTTCATTTTAAGTGTGCCAGAAACATCCCCTGTCCAAAAAAAAAAAACTTGTTTGGAGACTGGACACAGGGAAGGATGGACAGATGGACACCTGTTGCTTTCTCTCCACCCCTCCCCCATGGAAAAGCCACTAAGCTGCATTCAATATCATTTCTTTGAGCCCGTTGGGATCGGCTCGTTCTTACTGGTGGTTTGTTCCCTGCAACATGAGGGAGCAGCAATGCCGAGCTACCCGGCGGTGGAGTGCAGCACACAGCCAGCACTGGGGGCCATGCTCACCCCGTGTTTCGTTACCTCCCTCCCCCTTTTTACGTGTGCCACCATTTAAAGTCATAACTGAGCGGAAGGAAGAAAACGCTACCAGCGGCAAATTGAAACTGTGATGACGTCACCATTTCAGTACCTCGTGCTGCCCTGAGAAGGGCACCTCTGCCTCTCCCCCTGCTTTCTAAAGGAAAGGAAGGGCTTCACCCCAACCTCCTCCAACCCCTTGTCTCACCTGTCCCCTGCCTCTGCCTGACAACACTGTCTCTGAAATTTACTTCTGGTCTACCAGATCGCTTGTCAAAGAAGCCTTCGTGGTTTAATTCTCTAATTCCAGGCCACTGTTAGTTACTCCCAACAACAGAATTGAGCATGGTTCTAATCCTATTGCCTGTCAATTCATTTTAACCTCAATCTTCCTACTGCCCTATTCCCAGAACCTGTTTCCTGCTCTCACAAAAGCTGAGAGAGAGAGAGAGACAGAGAGAGAGAGAGAGAGAGAGAGAGAGAGAGAGAGAGAGAGAGAGAGAGAACCTTGAATTGCTTTCAGTGATCAAAAGTGGCCAGAAGGCTATCATGAATATTCATGAGCAGGGACGCCTTTCAGGCCATGTCATTGACCACTTTGCACCTTACAGTAGCCTGGGCACTTGCTTTGTCAACTGCCTGTCCTCAAAGACTAATGCGGCTCAATATTGGGCGAGAATGTCCCCAACATGAGGATGGAAAAGCAGCCTTCCCAAAACTCAGCCACAGGAGGAAGGCCCATCTCCACTGCACCCTGGGATCTAGGGATTATTAAACTGTTAATTGCCCTGAGACCACAATTTCCAAGGCTGCAGTTCTGATTCAAGGGGGCCAGAGTGGAGCCCAGAGAACTCATTGTTAATGTTCTCCCCTACAAGTTCCGAAATCCAAAGCCAGGGTCCTGTGAGGAAAATGGGACACAAGAAAGACAGAAAGCAGGTAAAAATGTCCTAGCGACTCTGTACCAGGAGGAAGACTGGGAGAGCTGACTGGAGATGATCCAGGCTGCGTTTGGACAGTGACAATAGACATAACCAGGGCTCCAACCCATCCTGAGGGGTCTGTCATCCAGTGTTATAGAGGTCTCTGCTCTTGCCATTGCAGGGCCAGGGGTGGGGATGGGGTGACAGCGGAAGGTGGAGCAGACAGAGGAGAAGAAAAGTCTGCACAGACTGATGAGGGTGCAGAAGCTTATCAGACAGGATGGATGGGTGAACTGCTGTAGAGCAGTAGTCCCCAGTGACAAGTGTCACACAGAAACAGTCCCCAGCGAAGTCACTGCAACTGTGTAAATCTTCCTCTGAGCTGAGAGAGTTTATCCTTTAAATCCCTTCCTGGAGATAGGAATTCATGTTTAAACCTCCATCCCATCCGAACCAGAACTTCCCCAGCAAATCCCCAGGGATGCGGTTATTTACCCTGAAAATCTCAGGCTGCATGAACAGGGCTGCCATCCGGGGCTTTCCCTGGGTGATGTGAATTATCAACCTCCGGCCTCCAACAGCTCAGAACTAAACCCACATAAGCTTTGCCTACAGGCAGCAGAGAAGGAAATCACCATGCCACTTCCCATTTACCTAGAGGTAGATGGGATACGGGATGGCGTTTGCTCAGTGAGGGAGCCAGTGGGAAAAGCATCCTTTAAATATCTACATTGGGGGCTTTGACTATCACCCCCTTAGAAGGGAATTAACTCTTCCATTCCCTCTGCCTCTTCCAAGATACCAGTTCAACTTCCATTAACACACAGAGGTAGATATGACTTGATTTTTAGATCTGACCCTGAGGTCAAAGGAAATGGCATTTAGTTGGAAAAATAGGGATTGTAATTCTAGCATACAGTATCAGGGCACCACAGAGAATGTTCCAGAAAATAAGCTGGATTATGAGGATTTCTCATTTTGATAGATTCCACCAAAGTTGTTTTGGGAGGCAATTGATTGGCTGGACAGACATCCTCTATCACAAACCCATTCTGACTGATTAGTCATTAAGTACATTTGATGAGAGGCAAGGAAGGCCCGTCCATGGGTATGCATTTCACTATTTTATCTAATTCTTTCACTGTAGTTTTTATCAGCCATAGAAGGCGATACATAGTAGCATATGTGAGAAGCACAGTTAAATGCTGAGGCTATTAATTAAGTTTTCACTCCCCTAAACAAGTTCATCTGACCCAACTTCACTGGAAGTGCTTGATCCAATGTAGGTAGGAGGTACATGGGCAGGGAATATGTCAGAATGTATGCTGGCCCCTGATTGGATGTAGGGCATAGGTATGTGGGCAGGAAATACGTCAGGATGTATGTGGCCCCTGATTGAATGTAGATCATAGGTATGCAGGCAGGCAATATGCCAGGATGTATGCTTGCCCCTGATTGGACCTGTTGGGAAATACAGTGACCTGGGAGTTTTGGCTTTTTAAGCCTCTGCAAAACACGACTTGCAGCCATTTCCTGGGAACTCTGGAATGGACCTGGCTAGAGTCCATTTTCCTGGCCAGTATTTTGATGGGAGATGTAATTCTGTAAATATGTTTCTCTTATTGGTTAATAAATAAAGCACAATTAGCAAATAGGAAGGCAAGATAGGCGGGGCTAGGAGACAAGGAGGATGCTGGGAGATGTAGTAGAGAGGAGTCAAGATGTAGGAACTTGAGAGAAGAGGTCCGGACCCTCTCTACTGTAAAATAAGACCACATGGAAACTCTTAGATTAATAGAAATTGTTAATATTTAAGACAAAGCTAGCCAATAAGAAATGCTAGTTTTGTATCTGATACAGTTTTATGTCTGATACAGTGTCTCTGTGTGTTATTTGGGGCTGATGCGACTCTGGGGCCAAGCTGGTGGGAAAGTGCTCATAACAGTATTTAATTAAAGCTTGCTTCAAATTTGGCTCAAAATTGTGGAACTCTCAAGATTAACACTTATAGACCATGCCTCACTGGCAGTAACCTAAGGTGTCCTCAGAGCCTCCCACCCATGGAGGCAGACCCTTCACGGCATAAAGGAACTTCAGGAACTCAAGGGTCCTCTTATGTCCACCCACACTGCTCCTTCCCTTCCTGCCCAGTGCTGGGATTATAGACATTTACTGCTGTGCTCAGCTTTCAACATAGGTGCTGGGGACTCAAACTTGCATGGCAAGTGATTTACTGAGCCATCTCCCCAACCACCAGAGCTGGACTTTATTAAAAGAAAGTTTAGTGTAGATTCAAGCACAGGAATTAATGGAAAGAGAGGCATTCAGTAAGAGACCAAGACACTCAAGTGTGGGTGTGGACTTAATGTGTCTATAATAGCCATATAAATGATGCCAGTGGGGTTGGAAGTTATAGTCTTTAAGGGGTTGTCAAGGAGGCTCACAACAGATAGGTAAAATCCTAGACAACCAGAGTTGTAAGGGAAGGTAGAGTACTCTGGGTGTAATGAAAGTTCATAGCTTTGTTTGTGAGATTCCCAAAGAATATCAGGTTTGCATCTAGGAAGGAGGGATGGGAGGAGAGTGAGCAGAAGTCCTTGGGTACAGTGGCCACCAAAGCCGCACCAGAGCACAGACTTTTGGGCCCTTTGTCTTGCAGACACAGACTGAACGTGAACAAAAGAAGGGTGAGTTTCAGGAAGGAATTTTATCACAGGTGAGAGAGAGCTCAAGAGTTAGGAGGCAAACAGTGTGCCTTTAGGTTCCTAGGATGGGCTGCAGCTGAGGAGCTGAAGCTGCCGTTAACAAGGCCTTATTGGCAGAAGTATGGGGTTGTGAGTTGGTCGGTCCAATTGTCCTGCCCACAAGGGGTATCTGGACTGGGGTTTTGGACACAGGTTCCAGCTCTTCTGGTCTCCCATAGCTTCTGGGTGTCTGTGCTCATTAAAGCAGCTGTTTTTTTAAAAGGAAGAAAGACAAAAGGAGCACAGAACTTGAACCAGCACCCTTTAGCACCTTGGCATTTCTGGACTTTGGTCTGGACAGCACTGCGGATAGAACCAAAGACATTTCCAGCTTCTAGACAGGAGAGAACTGGTTGTCAAAAGCAGCAGACCTGCTGGTTTTGAGTCTCTGCATCTAAACTGGCTGGTGTCTTTCTCTTGTTCTCATTAGGAGTACGTGTTGGAAAAACCGAGAACCACACGCACTCCCCCAGCCCACCGCAGTGACTCAGTGCCAGCGGCCACGTCATCGCCAGTCACCAAATGCTACACATTTCCAGTGTCACCACACGTCGTGTGTTTTCCCGGGGTACGTGCACTATTCCCTTCATACAGCTGTGCCTTTGTGGCCTGCTACTTTTCCATCCTCACTCAGAGGCAGCCTTTTGTACATCCCTCACCCCCAATACATCTCTCACATGAGGTGTGTTGCATGGTATCACTTTGTAACATTCTTTCCCTCCAAACCCTGTGAAAACCCTTATAGTAAAGCCATATTTGAAGAGCATATGCTCTGAAGCCTATTGCTATCTTAACATTATGTGAAAATATCTTTACATAAAAAGAACATTGCCTCTATGCAGGCAACCACACAGCAAGTGTTGTTAATTTTCTTAGAATTCTTGATTCTCCAGAGGCTTCAAGCAGACTCAAGGGTTAGGGACTCCTTTCTCTTTTCAAGGCCCCATTAATAGGTTTTCTGCCCCCCCCCCGCCCAATATTAAGTTTCTCCATGGACACAGTAAGCCAGATCAAACTGAATTGAAAATGTACAACAGGCATATTGAGCAAAGTAATTCCTGGGCAGGCTCTCTGGTTCCAGAGATCAAGGCCAGAGAAGTTCTCTACCCAAGTCAGGGCAAGAGGAATGCTTGAGTAAAAAAAACATTGCTGAGTGGCTATTGCAGCAAATAGGAGGACTAGAAGGGAAGAGAAGATGTGGTCCCTGCCCTCAGGAATTTCTTAGTGTACATGAAGCAACCAAATGCCCTTCATCTAATCAAGCAAGCAGTAAGGTTGATCATAGCACACAGCATACACATGCAAACCATCAACAGCTTCCAATTCACAATTGCCACAGCTGGACTGTTTGGCATGCCTCTGTAGACTGACAAAGTGAAAATGCACCCAAATGTAACAATCTATTATTTACAGCAATGGGAACAGTTTGGTGCAAGGTCTCTGAGCTCCCAATCCTACTATTCAGTAGGATAATGCATCAGGGTCTGGAGGTTGCTTTGTGCACGCACATATGATATATGTGCATTAATGAAAAAGCACTCAGAAATTAGGAGAACTCTTATTTATATATCAGCTGCAAACATGCCTGTCCTCTCCTCTGGAGAAATAGGGAGGGGAGAAAATGTTAGTATCCTGGAAGGTAAGTAAATCCCTCTGAGGAGCACTGGCTTTGTAAATTAATCTGGTCCAGACAGAGTCACTGTCACTGGCTTAGATACACATTACTGAAAACGTAGTTCCAGATGGGCTGGGGAGATGTTGATTCAGTAGGTAAAATACAAGGATCTAAGTTTGAGTCCCCAGTATCCACATGAAGGCCAGTTTTGGCAGTATGTACCTGTGATCTCAGTGCTGGGTACTGAGACAGGTGGATCCTCGGTGCTTGCTAGCCAGGAAAGCCAGTCAAAATCTGAGCTCCAGTGAAAGACTCCATCTCAGACACATAAGGTCAAGAGTAACAGAGAAAGATACACTATGTCTACTTCAGGCTTCCCCACGTGCACATATGGGTGCATGCATTATTACATACATGTGCACACATATGAATGTACCACACACTTGCATACAGCACATATCTGACAATAAATAAACTCCCTTAAAAAACTAAAGGTAGTTCTGGAACAATTAGCCATTCATACTGAAATACATAGAAGTATGAAAGATTTGTGGACAGTTGCACCCAACAGCATCGCGAAGCAATGGAGAGGAGTGGATGATCCATTAAGCCACTGGTGTGGCTTGAAGAGGAACTTGATAGTTGAATGTTCCATCACTAAGGAAGAGCTCAAAGTTGATTAAGGCAACCTTGACTCTGTTGACAGGTAACCTGTATCCGTAAAGCAGCAAGTCTTTGTCAAAACAGTGAGGGTTATCCCTTGATAGGAAGTCCTGAGAGTGAATTCCCCAAGGCAGAAGATAGACATGCCCCCCCCCCCCAGGGTTCTGTGATGGGAAATCCAGCTTACAGCAAGAGATAAGGTCTTTGGAAAATGATACTGCATGCTCAAACATCTTTGCTTTCTGTGTTGTTAAGATGTACCCAGGGTTTGCCTTCATCGGGAATTATAAGATACCAGTCAGAGACAATGGCTTTTATAGGAAAAGTGTATTACTTTCAGTTTGGAGGAGGACCCTCTCTCCCAAGGCACACAGAGAAGACCGGGATCAACCAGGAGACAGAAGGATGGAAGGAAGCCTGGGCAGAGAGAGCCTTTATGTTGCTTTCACTAGAGTAACAGGAGAGGCAGAGGAAGTATCTGAGTGAGCGTCCTGTTGGCTGGTTTGAATAAGATAGGAGTAAAGTGAATTCTGGGCTATTGGGTTTGGGGTAATTTAGGGCAGAGAACAGTGTCCCAGATTGATAAAAGGACCAGACATGGGCTCTGGATTAGTCATTAGCTAATCCTAGAAGGACATTACATCCCCAAGGCTGTAAGACCCCCGTGTCAACACATCAAAAGACATAGAAAAGGATATAACATGATTAAACCAACCCTTTCCCTGTAAAATCACAATTTACTGAACAAATGAAACTATAATCTAAAAGCTTTCATCTCTTGTAGAAAGGTCCTGCGGGTGGAAGGAATTGTAATCTTTGTGGAAAATTCTCCCTTCACAGTTGGCTAGCCAAGTGTGGTGAGGCCCAAACCGGGACAGTGGGGGACAGGGGAGTGTAGAGAGGGTGGCAATGTATCACAAGTGTAGAGAGTCAAAGGTGACTGCCATTCCCAGGGTGTGCCTCAGACAGAGCAGGCAAGTGAAAGAAGAGATGCTAGCTAAGGATCCTGATTACAAATAACAAAACCCATTTCAGCTAGTTGAATCAAATGCAATGTTAAGTCCAAGTACACCGGTGCAAGCCTGTAATTCTAGCACAAAAGAGGCTGAGAGGGTAAGATTTTAAGTTCAGCCTGAACTACACAGGGAGGCCTGATGTGGGATGTCCTTCTGTATGCAGTGAATATGTTTCTCTTATTGGGTAATGAATAAGACTGTTTCAGCCAATGGACAGGCAGGATGTAGCCAGGCAGGGAATATAGGTAGGGCTACCAGACTAGGAGAATGCTGGGAAGAGGAAGGTAGAGAGTGAGTTTTGAGGGAGACACCATGTAGCTGCCAAGAAAGCAAGAGACTCCAGCATCACCGGTAAGCCAAGGCCATGTGGAGATACACAGATTAATAGAAATGGGTTAATAATTAAGAGATAGCTAGCCAATAAGAAGCCTGAGGCACAGGCCAAACAGTTTATAATTAATATAAGCCTCTGTGTGTTTATTTGGGACTAAGTGGCTTCAAAACCAGGTATGACAGAAACCTCCATCTACAAAGGCCCTGTCTCAAAGCAGAAGGAAGAGAAGGAGGAGGCAACACAGAAGATATTTACAGGATATTACAGGACTAGAAAGTTACTGCCAGGGACTAAACAGATTTAAAAAGTCAAAAAGGAAAAAAAGAAAAAATCCCACCCAGCTACAGCATATAACTCTTCTAACAGGAATACCGTGGCTATTGCCTTCTCTGCTAGATATCATGATGGTTGGTAAGGCAGGATGGAAAGAAAGATGGTAAAAATTACGGGGACATAAGAGGAGAAAAAAAACAAAAAATCAAAAACAAAAACTGGATTCTGGTTGAACTCTTTTACCTGCTGAGAAGCAAGAACTGGAGTAAAACAGTCAGTGTTCACTATACTGATTGTACCAGCTGCCTACACAGAAGCAGCATCCCTTTTATATGAAGGTGTTTTTATCTATAAGAACATTTGGTTAAGCCCTTTCTCCCGTCCCAACTATAAAACTACAGTTTTCCAGTAATTGCACCAGAAACCCAATTTACAGTAAAAAAAAAAAACATGTCCTATACCCCTTGCACAGGGGTAGTGGCTCCTGCTTGATCAGACACCTCCATCCAAGGCACCTATGGAGCCAGCCTGCAATCTCACTTATCAAAATGAAAGAGACCAGAAAAAGACAAGCTTCTCAGCCACACTTTGCGGCACATCTAGGGGACCACCGGAAGCGTATACACGGCTGAACGGAAATGATGCGCCACCATCGCTCGGATATGTCTCTTTTTCCCCCATGAGCCTCATCCTTTTTTTTGTTTTTGTTTTTAATTTATTATTTTACAGTTCCCTCTCCCTCCCTCCCTCCCTCCCTTTTGCCCTCTCTGCCCCCTCACATGCACCCTGACTACCCTCCCACCTCCCCACCCATTCCCCCACCCCAATTCCACATATAGGGCAATGCCATCCAGGTGCGGTTATGTAGATCTGTCAGGTCACTTGAAGCAGGAACTAGGGCTTCTCTCCTGTCTCTAGGTTAAGGGAGTGTCCCTCCATGGGGGATGTGTTCGCAAGGTCCTTTTGTGCACCAGGCTCCACTGTCTGAGGTCCCTTAGACTGATGAGCCTCGTTCTTTACTTAACCCCCATGTTTAATGTGTATGTTTAAAATGTCTTTAAATGATCTCAACTTTTCTTGGAAGGCCACACCCATGGGTCTGTTGTTCCCTGTTCTTTCTCTAAGCAACTTTCTCTCAACTTTTAACAGATGCCAGCTCTGCATCCTACTGCCTTGTCCTGAAATTCTTTTCTACAATGAAACCAAGGGCCTGGTTTTATTTGAGTTGAGGTACCCCTCCCCCACCTGCAACATTTCATGAAACTCTTCTGCCACAGCAGGCCAGAGTCAAGCTGTGTGCTTCTGCTGACGGTAGACCAGTTGCTCTGCTCCAGACACCTCAGAAGAGGCTGCTGTCTCTGTGACCGTGCCTAACGATAAAAAATAAACAAATAATAAAAAATAAAAATCAACTCCTCCCATAACATTCAGCGTCCTAATAGACCAGGGAAACTAGGGAATGTAAGCCCTCACTTACAGGAAGTCAAAGCAAGAGGGGAGACTGAGTTCGAACTGATCAGCTCACACCGTGGGCCGGTTCACACCGTGGGCCGGTTCACACCGTGGGCCGGTTCACACCGTGCTGTGTAGAGTATGAAATTTCCCCCATGGGTGAATGTGTCTGAACCCTTGGTCTCTGACTGGTACACTGCTATTGGAGGTTACAGAACCTTTAGGATGTGTCCTAGTTAGCAGACGTGGGTCACTGCAGGTCCGCTATGTTCACTGCTACTGCTCCCTGAGCTCTCTGCTTCCTGATGCCAGATGTGAGGAACCCCCTCCTCACCCTCCCTCAGCTAGGGATGCAAACTTCCCAGAAGCCATACCTTCTTCACACCATGATAACTATGTCCTCTGAAACCGTGAGCCCAAATAGGGCTTTCCTCCCTTTAGTCCTTCTGCCGGGTTTGTTGTTTACAATGACAAGAAAAGCAACCAATAGGGGACTACAGTGAGGAATGAGACTCCAGAGCTCCTTAAACAAAAACAAAGATTAGAAGCAATTGCCAGGGAGAGAAGCACCCATGAGTTCCACTGTCCCTGTGCCCCTGTGAGCTAGGGAGCAAAGGCTGAGTAATTGGAGAACAAAAGCACCCAGGCCCTTTAAGTACGAATACAGCATTTTGCCCACAGACATCTTCCTGAAACAGTGAACTAAATCACACACTAAGTACCACGAATAATATTTATCATCCTCAGCATCCCCGCCATGACTCCTTTCACAAAGTGAATAACCGCCCTCCCATATTTCTCCTGTGTGAAACTGGATTTAATATATTGAACTTTCTTAAATCAAGACACACCATCCCCTCTGGAACCTTTTAAAAGAACAGAACATCACACATTTTATGAAAAGAGGCTATAAAAAAGTCCCAGCTTTGCAGTAAAGGACACAAGAACCGTGCAGACAGAAGGGAGGCTCGGGCAATGCCATCACAGCACTATTACCTTGGGTCGGGGGCAGCTGGTGACCTGCTTATACAGACCAACAAGATTTGCGTAATAGTCTCAAGGGTGTCAGGTCATGCACAGAAGTGTGGCAATAATGGCTGTTTTGAGAGCTAAAGAGCTCAAGATGATTTGGTTCCCAGCCTGTAACATATACCAGCTTTCTGCCATCATGAAAGTTGTTTTTCTTTTTTTTAACATTGATTTTATTTGTGTGTGTGTGTGTGTGTGTGTGTGTGTGTGTGTGTGTGTGTGTACCACAGGTGTGTGGATATCTACAGAGGTCAGAGGAAGGCATTGGAACTTCTGAAGTTAGAGTTACAGGCCACCTGATGTGAGTGTTGGGAACCGAACTCAGGTCCTCTGAGAAAAAGCAGCAAGCTCTGTTAGTCACTAAGCTCTTTCTCCAGCCCTGCACTGAAGCTTTGATAAGTCAGCCTTGCAGAGTATTTAATAGAGAAGTGTGTTTTTGAAACTTACTTCCAAACAGCTAAAACAAAGCTGTAAGGTTGTAAGGGGAGTGAACTGTGTGGTCCTAACACCTGGCCATGCCCAACGAGCAGCTAAAAGCCTTTGGGGTGTCCAGTCACCCCAGCAAGAATGTGTGCGCTATATCTACCTATCCCAGTGTTGGAAGGGGGGATCAGTGTCCTCACAGAAAGCAGCTAGGACATGGCAATTGACACCTCACACTGGTCTGCAACATGCAAATCAAAACTACTGAGATGGTGATGGCTGTGTGGAGGCAGGGGATGGGCTCCCTGTACCAGCTTCAACTTTTTTTCTTATTATTTTTATCAGTTTGGCCCTGAGACCTGGAGGCCAAGCGCTATACATAATGAAAGATTTCTCCGCCTGCTCACTCAAATCTCAGCTCATAATGGAGATGGGTTCTCACTAATAGATTCCTGTATTCTTTCCCCGGTGCCTTGTCAGATAATAGCACCATAGAAGCAATAACAGAGTAGAGGCCAACTGGCACATCTCCACGCCCAAGAAGGGGAGGGGGCTTCTGGGTTGCACTTTCTGAGGCAGAATCAAATTATTCATGGGCCATTTCGATGCAAACGTATCGGACATTTAGCAAACAGGTTGCATATGCAGACAATTTAGCCACACAATGACTGCATCAGGACAGCCCATCGAATCTCCCAGCATCAACTGTGTCTCTTCAAAAGGGCTTTGGATTCTCTCTGAATTGATCAAACTTGACAAGCAATTTCTACCTAATGTTTAGGCGGGCCTCTTTTTCTCTCTCCATCTGCGGGTGAGAAATCCTAATGTAAAAGGCTACAGACGCAAGTTAAAGAAAAGGAGGAAATATTACACCGAGGGCTATGTGGCCACAGAAAATAGGTTTTGGTTTGGTAGCTTTGAAATTACCAAACATTTCCATTTGACACAGCCCCATCCTGCAGCTCTCTTTCTGCCCCTGAGTGGACAAAGGAGAGAAAACAGGGGCCAGCCGAGCCTTCTCTGTACAGAGACAATGTGTTCTTACACACACACACACACACACACACACACACACACACACACACACGAGTCTGCATTCTTGCCCAGGGCTTGTAAAAGAGCCCCCCCCCCCATGTTCCAAGGACTCTCAGAATCAATGTAAACAGCATTACAGAAAGAGAGACCAAATTTGAAAACTCGGCTCAGCCTGGAGTTTATTATCAAAATGTCAGCTTGGTTCAGTTGTCCTAAACAAGTGGGTGGATAGGAGGTAGGGACACCGAAAAGCACAGCAGGCTGGGGAGGTGGCATCGGTGGACTTTTCGTGTCTTGCTGAGCGAGCAGGGAGCTGTGCCACCTTGCAAGGAGTTCTGACCCCAGCCTGGAAGGTCTATACACTGATCTCCCAGCTCAAGCCTGGAGGGTTTATACCCTGATGCTACTTGGGTGATTTTAAAATTAAAAACCACATTCCTTTTGTTCATAGCCAGGAGCAGAATTGGAATGCCAACCTGGGATTTGCCCACAGCCTCCCCAAAGATTGGGCCTGAGAGAAGCCTCTGGCCACCGCAGGCTCTCTGGCCTGGTTCCTGGGATATGCAGCTACATGTATTTACTTCTCTAAGAAGAAACTTCCCAGCTCCCCAGGCGGCCAGCTAGTGCTTTGATTTCAGAGACAATGATAAAGTACCAGGGACCCTAGGCTAAGTGCCTTTTACATTTCTTAAGAAACAAAGCTTTTTAAAAATGTTATTGAAAGAAATTGAGATGATGTGATTTTTTAAATAAAGCTTTTTATTTGGGATCTTAGAATTGCAAGTACGCAGATCCCAGATCCCAGTAGAAATCACACTGCCCTTTAGGGAGAAATTTGGGGACTCTTCTTAAGGTCACAAGGAGATGTTAAAGTGGGTGTCTATGTGTCAAAAATAATGACTAGGTGCCAGACACAGTAGTGCATGCCTTTAGTTATAGCATTCAGGGTGCAGAGGCAGGCAGAGCTCTGAGAGTTCAAGGCCAGCCTGCTCTACTTAGCCGTTTTAGTCCATCTGGGGCTTCATAGTGACAGGACAATTTTATCTGTACTACTCGATGGCAGAGCCTAGCCCAGCCATCCACATCCTGTTCTAACAGAGTACCGTTGTGCAATCTGCCTTCCCAGCAAATACCTTTTTCTTGGCCTAATCAAGAACTTCCCAAAGCAGTCACAACAGAACAAGAAGGCATGGTGGTCACAAAGTGGAGTCATTACTTTCAACTCTCTTTCAGAGTTTGTTTGCTTTTTGTTTTGTTTTGTTTTTTAAATCAGTGAACTTTGTATATGGAATTCATGTAAAACTCATCTTTCTCAACTCTACGTCTTCTGTCTTCACACACAGACAGGTGCACAAACATGTGCTATGTCCCTACCTTTGTCTTCACACAGTGCCTTCCTACAGAGTCTTCAATGGTTCCCTACTGCCCAATGATTCAACTCTGGGTGTTTCAGGGGTGTGTTCCTGCTGCTCTCCAGCTGAGTCTTAGGGTTTCTATTGCTGAGAAGAAACATCATGATCATGGCGACTCTCCCAAAGGAAAACATTCATTGGGGTGGCTTACATTTTCAGAGGTTTAGTCTATTATCATCTTGGTACTATATGGCATCACACAAACAGACATGGTGCCGGAAAAGGGGCTGAGAATTCTACATCTTTGATTCACAGGCAACAGGAAGTGAACTGAACTAGGCCTAGGTGTAGCTTGAGCATAGGAGACCTCAAAGTTCACCCCCACAGTGATGCTCTTCCTCCAAGGTCACACCTGCTTCACAAGGCCACACCTCTTAATAGTGCCACTCCCTATGTTGCTTCTTCTGCCTGCAACTCTATTCTTTTTGCCCATCTGCATACGTCTATCTGGATCACTCCCACCCCTTCATACCTCAGGGTGGTCTTCCTTGACCCCCCCCCCCAGGTTAAGTTCATGTTTAGTCCCTCTTCTGCTATTTTTCTGTGTCCTGTCACTCAACAGCACTGGTCATACTCATGATGGCTTGAGTCTTGGTGTTTATTTTTGGTCTGCTTGAATACACCAGAACATCCTTGGAGGTTTATCTGATTTGAACCTTTAAGAGGTGGGGCCTGTTAGGTCACTGTCGCCATCCTAGGAAGGAACACCACTGGGCTCTTTAAATGAGTTAGTTCCCTCAGTACCAGGTTGGTATAAGTCAAGCCCATCCCATTTGGTTAACCTCTTCTGGATAAGGCTGCCTCTTTTTCCCTTTCTTTCTCCACTATGTTTACAACATTGCCAGAGACCCATGCCAGGATACCTGTACTGCACTGCTTGGAGCCCGCGAGTATCAGAACACAAATTTTTAAAAAGCTCTTTGTTTATTTACTTATTTGTTGTATGTGTACACATGCACGCTTGTATGCATGGAAGTCAGAGGCTGATGTGACTGTCTTGCTTGATCTCTCTCCACCTTATTTATTTGATGCAGTCTCTCCATAAGCCTGGAGTTTGTCAATTAAGGTACACTGGTTGGCCAGCAATTTACAGGGATCCTCCAGTCTCCACATCTTCATAGCTGGGAGTACAGGCACCCTCCATGTTGTCTGACTTTTCAAAATGTGGATTCTGGGGCTCAAACTCAGGTCCTTGTGTTTGATCAATAAACACTTTACCAACTAAGCCATCTCTCTGGCCCTAAACTTGTTTCCTTTCTGAAAGTATTTTGTTGTGGCATCATAGATTAAAAGCCATAATTTTAAAAATGAGGAAATGTAATTGCAAACTCTAGGGTGCAGCTTGTGAATTTCTTATTACAATGAATGAACAGAAGAGTTCTGTCAACACAAAACCTGGCTCCCATCTTAAAGGGAATAAGAGACCATTTGTTCTGGAGACATTTTGAGTGACCACGGCCCAGGATCACAGATTTAGGTTACTCCAAACTTTATTCTATCATAGTAGCAGTTTCATGAAGTTTTTATAGTTTTACAGAATGAAGAAAGTCATACATAAGGGCAAGGTTAAAGTACATTGATGAATATATCAGAGAGGCAAGTATGGCGAGATGAGGGAGGCTTTTCTATAGGCCCCAGATGTTACCTGATTATATTTTTCTTAGTGTTTGGATTGGTGGAAGCTGGTGGGTCTGCTAAAAGATTATATTTTTTGTTTGTTCGTTTAACCTAATAGTTACAGAATGTTCGTTCTGACACAGGGGTGGGCAAGGAATGGTTGGTTGAGCCTAACACTAGTCCAAGATAAGGTAATTAGCCTCTGGACCTATAACATTCCAATCCATCCATAGTACAGAAGTTCTAATCAGTTCTTATTCATAGTTTTATTCTGTGTCCCATTCTTATTTTAAAAAAGTATAAGACGTTGAACATGTTCTTGCCAGTTGTATTATGTGACTTGATGTCTTAGTTACCATCCCATTTCTATGAAGAGACACCATAATCAAGGCAAATTTTATAAAAAGAAAGCATTTAATTGGAGAGGCTTGCTCACAATTTCAGAGGTCATCATGGTGGGAAGCAGACAGGCATAGAGCTGGAGAAGTAGCTGAGAGCTTTACAGCCTGACCCACAAACAGTAAATAGAGAGATACACTGGGTCCCTGTCTTAGTTAGGGTGCTGTGAACAGACATCATGACCATGGCAACTCTTATAGAAGAAAACATTTCATTAAGGTGGCAGTTTATGGTTTCAGAGGTTTAGTCCGTTGTCATCATGGCAGGGAGCATGGAGGCATGAGGGTAGATATGGTGCTGAAGAAGTCTACATCTTGATGATCCAAGGCAACAGGAAGTAAACTGAGACACTGGGTTTGATTTGAGCATATATGAGACTTCAAAGTTCATCCCTGATGTGACACACTTCCTCCACCAAGGCCACCCACACTCCAACAAAGCCACACCTCCTAATAGTGGGCCATTTTCTTTCAGACTACCACAGTCTGGCATGGGCTTTTGAAATTCCAAAGCCCACTCCCAGTGATGCGCTTCCTCCAACAAGGCCACACCTTCTAATCCTCTTCCTAGCAGTTCACTGGTTTGGAACGAGGCATGCAAACATGTGAGCCTATGGGGCAGCAGGACATTCTCATTCAAACCACCACATTTGATTTTAGTAATTTCCCTTCATCTTTCAACAAAAGTCAGAAAGTTTACCTTATATTTAGCACTGTGTTTTCAATATAAATTGATACTGCAGTGAATTGTAAAGCACTGATAAAGTTTAAATTGCCTTTAGTTGACATCCAAATAAAAGTGGAATGGAAAAATAGTCATAAAATATATTTACAGGTAGTTTTTGTATAATCACTTTAATTGCCATGGAAAAAAAATCCAGTGAGCTCAGTGAAAATTCCCTAGTTATTTCTTCTGTCTTCAACAAGTGTGTGTGTGTGTGTGTGTGTGTGTGTGTGTGTGTGTGTGTGTATGTGTGGACAAGGAGGTGTATATGAGCACATTTGCATGTGGGAGCCAGAAAGAGGTCAATCTCAGATAGCATTCTTTAGGGTGGCCATGCACTTCATTTTTTTTTTTTTTTTTTTTTAAGACAAAGCCTCTCTCTGAGACCTGGAGCTTGCTTACCAAGGATTAGGCTAGGCCCTGGCCAGTGAGGCCCAGAGATCTGCCTGTCTCCTCCTTCTCAGATCTGCTGTTACAAGCAGATTCTACCACACTTGGTTTTGTACTTGGGTTCTGGGAATTAAACCTGGGTCCTCATTCTTACACATGAAGCATTTTATAGACTAAGGAATCTCCCCCAGTCCTCTAGCAACTTTAAAAATCATTTTAATAGTCTTGGTCTTAATGTACAAACTTTTCATGCATAATACAAAACAAGAAAATTTATTTGGAAAGAAATCAATCCCTGGAAAGAAATCAACGGTTGAAAAAAAAAGTCCTAGTTAAATATAATTAAAACAGTGGCACCGACAATAAGCTTAACATGAGTTTCTTTCATGCAGAACTCAGCAACCATTAAACGCAATATGCACGGGGCAGGGTGTGAGGGCAACCCAGGACCCTCTCTGTGTCCATCATCTTCACAGGACCTGATGTGCCCACTGTGCAGAAAGCGCCTGTGGTAACTTATCTGGGGTCTGTCATCCCAGATCTGTGTCTGCCCACCATGCTGTGTCCAGAACTAAACACGGTGATGGACTCACAACAGAAAAATCGATGGTTGTCTGCTGAATTGAAAGGAGAAGCCTGATGAGGTTGGTCTGCAAATTGCATTGACTGTCTACCACATATCAAACCTTGTTCCCAAATGGTGGGAGGAGCAGCCTTGGCCAAGGTGGGCAGGATCCCTATCAATAAGTTTATGTTCTGAGGGAGGGGGAAAGACTTCTTAAAAATAAATAAATATGTGGGAGTGAAACTACTTACTTCACATAGTGCTATCTTTGAGAAAACGTTGACATCTTCTTTCTTAATTTGATCAGGCTGCTGAAGTTATATGACTCCCCTCCCAATACTTGAACTATATTAATATCATGTGACTGACAGGAAACTTCCTGGTGGGCTGGAGCCCAGGGGTAAGGCAGGGGAGCCCAGGGGTAAGGCAAATGCTCTTTGATCTAAAAGTGAAGCACTCTGTGTGTGTGGGGGGGGGTAGGGGGGTTCCAGAAGTCTCTAATAGCTCTGTGAGATGGATCCAGTGCATACTCCATAATGGGATGGAGCAAAGGGCATAACTTAAAAGGTGTGATATAAGTTCAGGGTTCCTTTGATGAACACCCCAGATCCACAGCTCTCTAGCTAATCCCTTTGACAAGGGGAAGATTAGTCTCAGTACCAATAACTCCTTTCTCTCTCTAAGTTGCATGTAAATGTTCCTGCAGTTCCCTGGAGACCCTAGAGTAGCAGACTGCCATTTATCTCCCACTAATTGGAAAACTATATAAGAAAGTAAACGTTGCTGATCCCGTAAGAACTTGAATAATGAAGCCCCCTGTTCCATATTCCCTCACTTCTCTATTCCTTTACTAACTGCGCATGTGTGACTTGAAAGGATGGATGGTGGGGCATAACCTTGATGTCACCAAATTTCCCATTATATTAAGATAGTAATGTCTCTGTTGAGGGAGGTCACTAGTCCAGAAATCCTTTGGACTCCCCTGGGCTGGAATGGGGGCTTTACAAGTTTAAATGACTCTCTTTGGGAACAAAAGGGCATCCGATGTACTTGCCCATGGTAGAATTAAGCTACAGCAGCAGGAGGAGGTAGTGAGCATAGGTGAGGCTGCATGCCTTCACTCCTTGTTCTGTGCTACTTCATAACCCGTGTTTGCAGGGTCTCAAGATGCTGTAGCTGTGAGCAGCACTGGAGGCCATGTCGGGTCCACAGGAGAAGTAGGACTTGAACATCCTCCATGCAGAATCCACAATTGGAGCCTGACTCTGTCATTGCCGCAGGTCCTGCCTCCCTGATGTCCAAACAGACCACCAGGTCCAGAGATCAGTTGGCCAGTCTGCCTGTTTACAAGACCCAGCCACCCATAGGACTCCACTAAAGAAGAAAAAGCCATGGCACACATTCCCAGCCCTAGGTGCTTGTTACCAATCAAGACAACACTGGAACCCAAAGACTGCTGACCCCGAATCTGTCGGTTGCCTAAGTGGTACCCCCAGAATCACCTGTGAATCCCTCCTGCTTTGTGTGATTTCTACAGAGCAAGAGTGGTGTGAGATGGGGCAGGAGAGTGCCTGATACTGAGTCAGGTTTTCTCTTAGTTCAGTCTTTCCACGCTACTTTCTCTTGCCTTAACTTAAGAGATAGTAAAATGTCCCAGGCTAGTAAAATAGTGGACATCATTGGTAGAAATGTAGTAGAATGATGCTTTGAAAGCATCACATTTAATACACCCAGGAAAGGCATTAATGAAAATTTAATGAGACATCAGCCTGCAGTCATTTCAAATTGATGATTCTCTCCCCTGCAAAACTATCCAAATAACTGGCAACCAGGGAGATACACATAGTTAGCACATAGCTAGCATATATACATAGCACATGCATAACTAAGAAAATCAGCCTACAAGCAGACAAAGATGGTGATTTTTGCATAAGCATGGCAGAGTGCTACTTGTGAAATCTGTCTAAGGCTTTACAAAAGGGAATATATATATATATATATATATATATATATATATATATATATATATATATATATATTCTCCTTAATGGGTTTCTAGTTTGGGAAAAATTTTATGGGAGATGCCTGTGACATACACAGAGACACTTTCTGTGGCTCAGCCCAGGACACCAAGGATGTGACTGCTTTCTTTTTACTCAGAATGACACCTGAGCTGGAAGATACAGGCCTTGAAACCCAGGAGCCATCAGCAATGTGCTTGCAAGCCTGAAAACTTGGCGGGGTGTACCCTGAAGGTCAGGGTACAGCAGGGAGAAAGGATGCTTCAGAGCATCTGTGATAGACTTGACACTGTCTTTCATCTGTCACCATGCCAAGGCCACACCATCTTATTAAACCTTATGTAGTTTATTTTTTGTTTGTTAGTTAGTTTTAGAAACCCGATATTTCTCTTTGTCACCTTGCAATGTTCTAAAACTATTGACAAGAATCTTAGAAACATAAAACAATGATTTATGTCCACAGGTTCTTAGCTAAGGAATTTGCAAAGGCCTTACTTTATTAATGATACCTGTGTTCTCTGCAGGGGTGACTCAAAGGTGGGTAAGAGCACTTAGGCAGGGGTGGAGTCATGACAGCTAAGGCTGGAGGAGATGCTTCCAAAGGGGCTTCTGCTCAGTCTGGTGCTTGAGCTGGGAAGACTTAAGAATGAATTAAGTCTGAATTAAGTCAAATTAAGAATGAATTTGTTCTACTAGGTTTGTCTCAGATGGAACGCACATGGTTCAGGGGTCCAAGAGGGAGTCTTCACGCAAAGTGGGAGATGTGTGGCATTTAATGTCCCACCCTTTGAAGTCACACAGAAATACTCACTACCAATCCCAAGTCACACTCAGATTCAAGGCAGACCATAAAGGCTAACCCTGATAAGGTAAGCATGCCTCAAAGGACTTGTGACTCTGTGTTAAAGTAGTCACATGTGTCACCCGAGTCATGCTCATTTGGAACTCTGGGCTCTTGAAACCAAACAGAAATCTTTTCACAACTCAGCCCCAGGTAATGAGGGTACCAATCAGTGTAACAGGGGTCTGTATGGGAGGCTGAAAGATATCAACAAAGGAGCCCACCTCTCATCCACCCTGCAGTAGTGTTGGGAAATTTAAGTACTTGTTCCTTACAGCGCTCTTCCTCCCCACCCAGCTGTAGAACTCCCACGCTCTCAAGGTTGATCAACAAGGTTGTTCTCATAACTTTCCGGTGTGCAGTGACCGTGCCTTGACCCCAGGTGTGGGTGGTGCATGATTTCCTCCTATGCTTAGCCCATCCCCTAGCTTGGGTAGATAAGGCCATTGCTCTCTGTAATAAATGACAGCAGCTTCCTCTTTACTTCTCATGGTTAAGTGTTTCAATCTCAACACCCTCCGCCAAGCTCAGTACTCTGGCCATGCGTGTGCAGCACAGGAGTACTGAGTACAGCAATCTCATCCCCAGTAACACCCAGCCCACTGAGATATGCTCATGCATGGCTGTTGTTAACATGCAGATACTTGTTTTAACTTACCTGTAGATATGCACTTTTTTTTTTTTCTTTGCAATAATGGGGATTGAACTCAGGGCTCTATGCATGCTAAGTGCATGCTCTACCACTAGGCTACACTCCCAGCTTTTACATATATAGTTCTTGTACCTAATTCCACACCATAGACAGTAGCTGCTCCTAGACAGGAATGAATGAATACATGTCTCCACGTCAGGCTCGGATAAACCCCAGTACTCATGAAAAGGCCTTGGCTTCCAGGGCACCCCTTCGCTGGGGGCACTTGGCTTCCAGTGTCCAGCATCTTCCAGGTACTGTCTTGACCTACATTTAGGTGACTGTCTCCTTCTACCCTTTCCAGAATTCTGTGGTTAACACCCCCTACCCTTGAGAGCCTGACAGAAGCAAGGAAGCTATTCACCATCCAATGTGGCCTACAGGAGAGAAAGCAGATGGGAACTGATGGAGGATGGATTAGGCAGGGAGCATCAGTCAGTGTCAGCAGGCTCTGCAGACCATTCATGAGCTCACTAAGCTGCCAGCAGTGTACTGAGATGCCTCTCATATTGGTTTCCAAATGTTTGCCTTTCTCCACTCTTCACAGTGTGGCTTTGTGTTGATTTAAGTCTAGCAACTTCGACTTTTCAACTGTTTTGTATTTATTTTTATGCATGGGTGTTTTGCCTGTGTGTGTGTGTGTTGCCTACTCCACATGCATGACTGGTGTGAGAGGAGGCTAGAAGATGGTATTTGAATCCCTAGGTCTGTAGCCATCATGCGGTGACAGGAACTGAACTGCTGAGTCATCTCTCCAGCTCCAACTTCATTGATTTTAATATTTAAGACTCCCTCCTCTCTACCCCACTCCCCTCCTCCCTCCCTTCCTTTCCCTTCTCTCCAATATTTATTTGAATCACAGGTACCCCAACTTTTGACATTGTGATATGACATTGTCGTATACAAATGTGTTGGGACACATTCAGAGCTTTCCTGGGATGCATGCAGCCCAAGGGTCACAAGCTGGAGAGGCACTAGGGAAACAAAAGTAGAAAAAAAAAAAAAAAAACCGGACAATTTGATTCTGCCTAGCAGCAGAAAGAAAATAAATAAATAAATAAATAAATAAATAAATAAAGTAAATTATATTTAATAGTAAAATGTAGACAGACTGTGGGGAAATTGGGGCTGGCAAGAAGATTACAAACACCAGTGTGATGGTAAAGTCTTGAATTAAATATTGAAGGATGAAATTTGATGGAAAAAATAAAGGAAAAGAGTTTCCCACAGAACCATTGATGTGTGCCAGAGTGAGCATGGTTGCATCCTGGGATAGGGCCCTGGCTTTGTGGATGGATAGCAGAGAACACACATACACAGGCCCGGGGTTTACATTTATTCTGGGAAAATGAGGGGGAGATGAAGTTATTGCTAAGTCACTACATAATATAACAGTCTCAGAAAATTGCCTTGTCTGCCTTACTGGAAACAGACTTAGAGTGGCAGGAAGGGAGAATGAGGAGACCAATTACAAGGCCGTCACAGAGGGGCAGGGCAGAGAAAATAGTGGCCAAGACAGGGAACCATTCCCACAGATGCGGAAATGTGGCCAGCCTCAAGTTAGGCCTCAAGATAGATTGTGAGAACTTGTGGGTTAGCTAATGGAGTATCGAGAGGAATGACATTAAGGGGAACCCCAAAGCTTTGGACTGCTCTGGGATAGATGGGAGAAGACAAGGCATTCTGTTGAAACATGTTAAGCCTAAAGAGGGGAAGGCTTTAACAAGGGGAGTTAAGTAAAGGGACACCTCTCAGCTGGAGATGCAGGACACTGCCCCCTCCTTTGTTTGGCAACAGACCTGTAAAACATGATCTGGAGACTCTGGCCAAGGTTATCTTCTCCAAGGGCCTATGAGAGCCCAGTGGAGTAGACTCACATTCTACCCTCTGATAGCTGAACACAAGAGAGGACAGACACAGCCAAGAGTTACCATTAGTCACAAGAAAGGTATCAGCCTGTGAGATCTTAAAGTTAACCCACAGAAAGTACAAGAAAGATAGGAAAAGAAAACTAGCAGATTCTTCTGCAAGTGTCCTTGTTTGTGAGGTGTATTGGAAAATAAGTAGAAAATGGAAGGGATTGGATAGCTATTTAGGTTCCCCGACGTTCTACAAACCCACCTCCAATTAATTCATAAGGTATGAAGCTACTCTCTGCCAGCAATGGCCTTCAGAAACTATTTCAAACACTAAGTTGTTGGTTTTCAAACACTAAGATCTTTTGAAACTTGTAAAAACTTAGGTTCCTGGGTGACATCTTTAGGGACTTTGATTCACCAGGTGATTTTTCAGTCAGGAAATCCTAGGAGTATCTAGCTATGTGAGCCATCACTACCATGACCATAGACAGACAGACAGACAGACAGACAGACAGATGATAGGTAGAAAGATGATAGAGGGAGATGAGAGAGAGAAAGATAGATAGATGATAGGCAGATAGACAGATGATAGATAGATAATAGACAGACAGACAGAATCTCAATGAGCAAGACTTTGTTCTCTATAGAAAGCAAGGGTTGCCCATCTACAGCAATGGACAAAGAGAAAGAGGACAACCAGGTCACTGTATTTGCTCTTTGTAGGGGGCTCAGCCAACATAGCTCAAGGAGCCTTTGCTTTGGTGTCCATTGGATTCTTGGAGATTTGCTGGTGTACTGAGAATGTGTGTATCTCCTTCAACCAAATGTCACTGTTACACCTTTCACTCTAATACACAGCAAACAAGAAATGTGACTTAAATCTTTTTTCTAGAAAATGCAGTAACTGTATTCACCCAGCACTTATATATGTGTGTCTCTTCAACAACAATGGAGTGAAAGTTTTTACTTGGGTTGGACTCTTTGCCCTTCCTGTCTTTAATGCATATTATGTCATAATTTTTAAAAGTCTTTTTTTAAAAAAAAAATCCTGCTATTTATCTATGAGTGTGTGTGTGTATGTGGGTGTATGGCTGCATAATTGCCACGGTAGGCATGCTTAAGTGAGAGGACATCCCTCAGACCTGGTCTCACTCCTATTATCTAAGTCCCAGGAATCAACCTCAGTATCAGGCTTTGCAAATCACTTAACCCACTGAGCACTGCCCCAGCCCAGTGAGCTATAGTTTATATGATCCAGCTGTTTCAACAATGACACCCACTGGGCTACGGTGGCCTATCTTTCATTGTCAGTCCTTTGTTCTGGTGAGCTGCGTGTATTTATTGAGCTCTAAATTTATCCCATATGTTGAATTGTTAATTATGGTTCCTTGAGGGGAGGGAGGTTGTCATGTACACAATGTGTCCCAAACAGAGCTACTGTGACTTTACTAGTATCCTTAACGCACCAGGATGACCGATGAGGCTGGGGAGGGCTCTGCTTTCTTTATTTCATGTATACTGAAAGGGACCCAACTTCCCAAGCACTTGCTGACCATAAGTTCATGAAGGAAGGAGAAATGGATCTGTTCAGCATCATAGGATTTGACCCCTATCTGTGACTCTAAGATCATTTCCCTCCCCTCATCTTGCTTATAGACAAACATACCAAGATCAACCACATTTTCAGCTCAACATGTACT
Source organism: Phodopus roborovskii (assembly GCF_943737965.1). Lineage (NCBI taxonomy): Eukaryota > Metazoa > Chordata > Mammalia > Rodentia > Cricetidae > Phodopus > Phodopus roborovskii. The sequence continues at coordinate 38,717,497 of NW_026126511.1, read as the reverse complement.
AGCTACTTTGGTCACTGCTATGACAAAATACCCGACAAATGCAACTTAAGGAAAGAAGGTTTGTCTCGGCTCACAGTCCCAGAGTACTGTCCATCACAGTGGACAAGCACTGTGGCAAAAGCTTGAGGCTGCATTGCATCATGGTCAGTCATGCAACTTGGCCCATGGAATGGTGCTAATCATAGTTAGGGTGGGTCTAGAAATTCTCCCAGAGACATGCCCAGAGGTTTATCCTAAATGCTATCAAGGCGATAACATTAGCCATCACAAGCATTTCCCCACAGTCAAGGAGGCGTGGTAGCTCTCTTTATCTCCACAGCTACACTTGGTCACTTTAGAATCACATTTGACAGAAAATCTCTGGTGAAGAGCTCCATCCCCTGCACACCAGAAACTATACAAAGGTTAAACACTCCATGGCAGAGAGTTAGGAAAGAAACCCCCAGGAAGCCCCCTTTTACAAAAAACATCATCGGCAATGCACACAAAATGTTTGCAAGCACATCTTTGCTCCTCATCCTTTGTTGTCAAGGATTCCGTCAACCTTTTAAATCACAGGAAATGAATGCTTCCCAATGACCTGTCTCCTGCCTGCCCAATGACCTCCTTGCTGTTAACCTCGGTAGATGGGGGAGGAGAGGAGAGATGCAGAGGGGAAAAAAATGGACGGAGGAGTCATTGACATCAGGAAAACAGCTGGCCATATTGAGTGCTCCCTAATTTAATGCATGGAAGTCAGACGCTATAAAGGCTGGCTGGCACTGGTCCTTGTTGGCTTTCTAAGACCTCAGAGCCGCCCTGCTCTCCTCAGCTGTTCTGGAAACCACAGTCAAGGCTCAGGCCTGGTTCCTCCACTTGCTCCCTGTCACCTGGGGCCTCCGCAAGCCACGAAAAACAGACTATTCCTTTTCAAAGTGATTGTTTTCTGAAACCCTCTTTCCCATCCTTGTTCAGACTGAGAAATAAGAGGTCACCACGGCTGTTTGCCAGCTATTTCTGGTCTCCCACGGTTGAGTGGAATAGGGACATGTAGCATGTTTGAGCTCATGGACTGTTTGTTTTTTTTTTTTTTTTTTTGCATTTATTTATTTAATGTACCTGGGTGTGTATATATGTTTGAGCATGCCATAGAGGTCAGAGGACAACTCGCTGGAAGTGATTCTCTCCTTCCATCATGCAGGTCCCAGTGATTGAACTCAGGTCCTCGACTTGGTGGCAAGCACACATACCCATCTCTGTGGCTCCTGATGGTTTTTATTACTGCAACATCCTCATGCTTGAATGAGTTTACTTAGTAGCCATGGTTTTAATTCTGAGCAGAAGACGCAAAGAAACCGCAGTTTCAGGACTACAGGACTCCTCCTCCAGTGTGGTCTCTGACTCCAGGGAGGAGTAGATGTCTGAGATTCCTGGTGTCCTTGAGAACACCCAGCTCCAGAGAATAGCCACATGAAGATTCCGAAGCACTCCTCAAACCTATGTGAGTTCAAGGGCTGCCTATGACTCTGGAGACCATGGCTTTCTGTGCCTGATATGTCTGCTCCCTGCAGAGACCATCAGTAGACAGCATTGTAGACTGAGAAATAACTAGCACATGTAATAACAGCACACCCTGCTTCCGCCAGTTGGGATCGTAAGTGCGCATGCGGCCAGGGGCCACACTGACAAGTGGCACTCCAAGTCCATCACTTACTAGCTTCGTAATAACACGTGGGCAAACTGCTTAATGTCTGTTGTTTTCAGCTGTGAAGAAGCAAGACTATTACCTACCTCTGTGGGATAGTGGTAAGGAACAAACAAGGCAGGGAGTGGGGAGGAGGCCGGGTTATGAAAGTGCTTGCTGCATGACATGAGGACCTGAGTTTGGTCCTCGGAATCCATGTAAAAAGCCAGGCATGGTGGACCATGCTTCTAATGCAAGTGCTGAAGTTTGCTGGTCAGTGTCACTTAACAAGTTATGCCTAGTTCCCAGTGAGAGATGCTGTCTCAAAAATAAGACACAAAATTCTGGAGGAGTTCCTGAGTTATCGGATGTATGGCTTCCACATGCTCTTGAACCCACACGTAGATATGCACACACAGATACACACACACACACACACACACACACACTAAAAAAACAAATAAATCAAAACAAGAAAAGAACTTGGACCAATGCCTTTCTCACATTGAGAACCATGTAAATGGCAATTATTCAAATTGACTTATTGTTACTTGATCTGGACCAGATCAGTCTTCAGTGATAGTGTCCTAAGTGGGAGGGCTAGGAGATAAGAAGATAAAGGAGATAGAAATAGAGGGTCAGAAGGTTTTGCACAAGCTATGTCTATGTCAAGCAAGCTTATTAGAAGTGCAGCTTCTTATGTACTATTTGGGGGGTGGGGAATGGGACAGAGTCGGCTATCAAACAGTGAGAGGAATTAACAGGAACCGAATCAGTGTTAGACAAAGAGAACGGGATTTCTCAAGGATATATAGAGACTGAGCACAAAGCAGCCATGAAGTGTGTAACTCCAAGTCTCTTCCCAGGAAATGGACCCTTAACCCCTTTGAGGCCACAGCCCATGCTCCAGACTGGACCCTCCAAGTCTGCTCCTGGGCAAGAAACAACTGGGTTCCCTTGTCCTGTCACCTGGGCTGCTGAGAAAACCTAGGATCAACCTCAACAGTATTACCACTAGCTATGCTCATTCCTATCATTAAATAAACGACCTTATGAGACTGTTAAGTATGAGTACGTACATAAAGAATTTTTACTAGCAAAATATTTTGAAGCAAAATAGATTCTGAGTATTATTTTTGCGGTCCCAAAGTTAGCTGCTTGGATGGCTTGGTGGCCCCGGCTGTAAAACACGGTGCTTCCACCCATGGTAACACATGTGGGGCATGATCAAGAAGCACCCAAAGGGCTACCCTTCAACACATATGTAACCATCAGGTCGGGTGAGCGAAGGAATTTGCTAACACATTTGAAAGTTTCTTGTACATCCTAGAAATAGCCATTCTCCAGAATTTTGGTAAATGTTGCCTTTGCCTTTATTACATCACCACCATCGTCATCACCATGTATGCACCTATTCCTAAACAATATAGTGCTTGATTTTGTATGGTTTTATTGTGACATATTGAGACAGGCTTCACTTTTGCCTTTAGATTGAGTTCTTGACAGCTGTTTGAAATTGGTATTTACCTTTCTCACAGGGCAGTTCCAAGGCAGCTGCTAAGTGTGCAGCGATTTGCCATTGTCTTCAGGGACCCGGGCTCCCTCCTTCTGATCTTCACCTCATGCTCTTGAGATATTGATGTCACAATCCAAGCATCGCAGTCAGCTTCAAGACAGGAAAAGGAGGAAGGGGGAGGAGCTAACTTAGGCCCCTTGCTGCCTTAGGAATACTGGGAAGGAAGCTCTGGCCCCAAGCTTGGCCTACAGAGAAAAGAATATGGGGGAAGGAGTGGATCTTCCTTGGAATCTATGGGCCCTGGTTCAGGCATCATTGGTTTGGAGGAAGGAATTACTTTTGCCTCCTTTTAATATGTTCAAAAACTTTGTTTTTATGCCAGTGGCATTGTGTCTAGCAGCCTTGGTTGAAGAGCCTCTGCTTTGTATTCCTCCAGGGATGTCCTTAGCCAGCTGCAGCACTTACTGACAGTGTGGAAGACAATGCCTCAAGTGTTAGAGTGCATAGGCCACAATGGGTCTCCTGGGTCTGTAACCAGATCCTTGCTGATCCCTCTCCTCTTCCCTCTTCCTTTATCATCACCAGCAGCACCATCCAAACACAAAACAGGTTTTAATCCTCCACTGGAAAGATAACACCAAGCCTCTGCTTCTCGTGTTGAAAGACTACTATGGAAATGTCAGAAGCTTCTAGAACTCAACCTCCTGAAGCCTAGATAGCACAGCCATGGAGAAAGCACATTCCCTCCCTGGCAGCCTGATTCTGGCAGCCAGCCAGTGGCACTGACCAACACTCACTGTCCTGTGGGGGAGGGAGGGCTGTATCTTCATGTTCAGCAAAGACAACACTCACTTGCTACTCTGCCTGAGAAGTTGCCCTGCATCCAAAAGAGTGAGTGCTGATTTAGTGCTCACTCCTCATCAGATGAAATGTTTTTATTCTGGGAGGGAATCAGCTAGCTATAATTATTATTGATCTCCATGACAACAATCAGAGAAAGCTTTCATGTGTCCCTGACAAGCAGTGCCAGAAATAGATGAAGTGTCCTGTTGTTTTTGGCCAATCACAGCTTCTTCTTGCCCCCAATTGATTTTTATAGCTGACTTGCCATTTAAAGAACAAAATTAAGTTCTACACAGAGAATTTGGGTGTCTTAACCCTCACCCTCCCACACCCCATCAGCATTTTCAAGAGAAGCCACCAGGATCTTGGCCATATCCTTTTAGAGAAGACCTTACCTGACTGGCAACAGATGGATGCTAATGGGATATTTATTTACAGAGTAAAATTAAATTGGAGCTGCATCTTAATGCCCAATTTACATAATCAGCTTTGTTCTGAACCGATGAGCTATTTTCAATAACACTTGGGACCTTTCTGTCACAGCTGTCTCAAAGCAGCAGCCACTAAGAATGGAGATTAAGTAATTTTCTAAAGCTAGAAGTCTTGATGACACTCTATTATCCCATCCTGGAGACCTCGTAATTTCTCTAGATACTGGCATGGGATCAAAGATGCATGCTAGTTTCTCAACATTATATGGGATCAAAGGAAAGATGCTCGGTTTGCGATGGGAAAGGGTTAGTTAGACACATAGGTAGTCTCCACGCTCACCCTCACGTCTGCAAGATGGATATAATGCCTGCCACTCCCCATAATGCTCAGGTTTCCCAGTGCGCCACACTGGGAGCTTGGTGTGCCTGGAGGATGAATTTCACTGTAGTGCCTTGTACTCATGGTTCTGGTTCAGGGAGAGCAGACCTGGGGAGCTGGAAGAAACATATAACCTAGGGTACAACCGAGTTGGCAAAACTGGATCCTTCATCAATAAGCTGTGTTAAACTGTTAGCTTTGCAGCTCTATATTGGTACGGAAGACACTAAATGACCTCATACTGTGCATCCTTCCAAATCCATTTAGTGCCAAGCAATTCTATGAAGGGTAGCATTATTTTCTGAGGAAAGTCCTACCAACAGACACTTGCTGAAAACTCAAGTTCACTAAGTACACTTTGCCCTGGGTTTCCTGTGCCTCTAAGATAACTACAATTGCTCTCCTGACTTTTGCAGACCAGAAAAATTGAGTGCTAGAGAAATAAAATAATTACCCCCAAACTCCTAACTAATTAAATGGGATAACCAGAGCCAGAACTTGGTCTGTCTGGCCCCAAAATGCAAAGCACTTGTGCACCAGGCCACGTGAAATTTCACATGGCAAACACTGTAGGCAGTTCTATTAGCAGAGATGAGGCCCCCTTTATTAATAGAAATAAAGGATTTTTAAAATGAGATCTCCATCCCTTAGAGCTATAATTACTAACCTTGAGCATCGGGCAAATACTTCAAGTCCTTGAAAGGAAAACTGATCTGAATTATTTATTCCCCCTGTCAGTCATTTATTCATCACAAATGGTTCACTCTAAAGTGTTCCGTGGTTAAAACTCAATGGAGAGATCAAATCCATTTCCCCTTGAGAGCAAGCTATGCTCAACTGGCTCTCAACAAACTTGGGACTTTGTGAGAACCCATTGTCAAAATAAATCCCAATCCTAACAGAGTATTTTGTATACGTGGAACCTGTTCCTAAATTCCACTGGGGTCATTAGAGACCATCCACACGGTGGGGGAGTATTCTCGTGGGACTCAGTAACTGAAGGCTACTACTTCTCACTAAGCCTGTGACCTTTGTCTCGTAGGCATTTCCTGGTGGATGGTCTAGAAGGCTGCATCCTGTGTGTACCCAAAAAGCCATCACACTCTTGCTCTAGGAAGATCCACAAACAAATGCTCAAGGGCAAGAGAGTGTGGTGTCACACCACTTAACTGTCCCTGTGACAGAGCACCTGGCAGCAGCAAATTTGGGAGGAAAGACTTTTGGCTCATGGCTTCAGGGTGGCTCATCGAATGGAGGATGGGAAGGCGTGTCAGTGGGAGCAGCTCAGTTCATGTGGGCAGGCCCATGAGGCAACTGGTCACAATATGGCTGCGGTGGTTTACATGAGAAATGTCCTCTGTGGGCTCATGCTTTAAACCCCTGATCCCAAGATGGTGGAGCTGTTTTAAGGGGTTTTCGGGAGTGCAGCCTTGCAAGAGGAAGCACACCTCTTGGAGCGAGCTGTGAGATCTCTTAGCCTTACCTCACTTCTAGTTCATTCTCTGCTTAGCGCTGGCCCTTGAAGATGTGAGCGCTCAGCTTCCTGTTCTGGAAACCGGACCTGCCTGCTGCTGCTCCTCCCTGCTAAAATGGGTTCTTATCCCTCTAGAACCCAAATAAACTCCTTCTGTAAGTTGCCTCTATTGTGTTCTATCCTGGCAACAGAAAAGCAACTTGATTCTACAGTAAATGGGAAGCAGAGGGAAGGAGACAAAGACAGTAAATCCCAAATGAGCCACTTCCTATGGCCAGCTTCCACCAGCCCAGCCCCAACCAGCTAAAAATCCTACAGCTTGCCCATAACACTGTTAGCTGGGGAACAGGAGCCAGCGGGGGACATTCGTGAGTCCAGTTCTAACAGTGTCCAAGAGAGTGAGTGAGCATACATTTTTATGACACCAGATTAGGACAAGTTGATCTCAGTCTGGGCCTCTCTCTCTCTCTCTCTCTCTCTCTCTCTCTCACACACACACACACACATACATACACACACACACCACCCTCTCCCTCACACACACACACACACACACCACCCTGTCCTAACACACACACAAGCACACACACAAACACACACATACACACACTACCCTGTCCCTAACACACACGCAAGCACATACACACAACCCTACCCAGCCCCTAACACACACACACACACCCTACCCTGCCCCTAACACACATACACACACACACCCTGACCCTGACCCCCCCACACACCCTACCCTGCCCCCCCACACCCTACCCTGCCTCTAACACACACACACACACACCCTGGCCCTGCCCCCCCACACCCTACCCTGACTCTAACACACACACACACACACACACACACACACACACACACACACACACACCCTGACCCTGACGGGGGAACCAGCTTTGTGGACAACTTCATTTCAGACTTCTGGCCCCAGAGCTATGAGAATAAACTGCTATTGGTGTAAGCCACTGAGCCCATGGTGGCCCCGGGACACAATGCACTTGGGAGGGGCCTTTCTGTAACCACACAAGAGTCTTGCTTTCCCAGTGTGATGGAGAAGCAGTCTGAGCCCTCACCACAGCTTTTCAGGAAAGGACCCATAATGCCATGGACCTATGAAGCCCTGGCCTCAGGTCTTGTCACACAGGAGAGCCAACAGCCAGCATTCTCTGCCTCGGCCTCCCTCCAGCCTCAAATGCCTATGTGAGGAAGAAGTTGGGAATGAAAACTTAAAAGGAGGTTCCAGCTCTGGGAAGAAAACCCAGAGGAATAAAATGCATAGCACCAGGACAACCTTGAGAGACAACTGTTTCCTCAGACAGCAAGAGGCTTACCAAAGGGGGAATGGTGGGATAAAGGGATGGAAATGCGGAAGTGAGAGACAAAGGCGGGATTGTAGGCCACTTCGGGGTAGATGGGGAAGGCCTGTCACTCAGAGCAGTTAAGCTGAATTGGTCAGCAGGACTCACGGAAACCAGGGTCACCAGGGCCACGAATTAAATAGCTAGCGAGGCTTCTTCAGAAAACAGCAATTATCTAGTGACAAGGCTTTCTTCAGAATGAAAGCAAAACCCCGTGGTTAATAGAGTAGTTTTCACGTTAAAATAAATAAATAAATAAATAAAACTCTTCCTTTGACTTTGGAGTGGGTTTTCCTGAAAGTTGCTAAATTGTCTACTTTTTTGTTTGAATCTAGGGTTTTTCCTTGTTTGTTATTATTGTTGTTTTGTTTTTTGTTTGGGTTTTCTGTATGTGTCTGTGTATTGTTTTTACTCAATCACCATTCCTATGGGTACTAACCAGTCAAGGATATTAAGTTATCCCCAAAGCAATCTCTGCAGCCACCAACATCCTACTTTCAGAACTCAAGGGTCCTCATAGGTGCTCTTAGAGGTCACATGCAGGTAGAGTTGTGGGCAGGCACAAGGCTTTCTCAGCCCCTCTGTCTGCTTATGCAGTCCAGGTTCCCAGCCAAGGACTCACCTGGGTGGGTGAGTCATCTCACCTGAAGGAGCACACTCAAGATTATCTCCTACAGGCACGTCAGAAACCAGGCTCCCAGTGGATTCTAGATTAATCTTACCACTCTAGAATGAGAGACTCTGCATAAGCCCCTTTACAGGATGAATCATCTTACCCGCAAAAACCAATGTCTCCATCCACTCCATTGTCTGTATCATCTGAACTGGAGATAAGAGACACACAGAAAGAGCATGGGGCTTACTACCATAATGTTTCTATCTCTGTGACGCTGTGCAGAGATGAGGAGCATGCCATCGGATCTGTGTGGCTTATATCCCAAGATGAGTAAGTAGTTCCCCTTTAGTGTGTAAGACCTTCCACTATCGTGGGCCTTGCCAGCCCTTCAAGATCCAACCTACAGATGTATCTGTGTCAACCTTGGGCTCATGCCCTCTTACCTTCTTTTCAACACTCAGCTCCAGCTACCCCAGGGCCTTTGAATGTGCTATTTTCCTACCTGGAATGGTCTCCCACACTCTTCATATGATAAGTCTTCCTCTTCATTCTCATCCCAGCAGAGATGCCACATGGGAGCCTTTAGGCTTCCTACCCCTGGTTTCAAATCCAACATATAAAGTTCTCTGAAGCCGACATCCTCTGCTCATGGGAGGCAGGCTTTAAAACTGAAAGTCAAACATTCTTTTGGGATTCACAAAATTGAAGTCACATGATCATACCGGAAACCTCTGTATCAAAAATCAAAGGGAGACAGGAAGGGTGAAAAATCACTGAGTATCACAATGGAAATTTCCTCTGGAAACAAAAATCTCAGGAGTAATTGATTAATTTCAGGGGCTTTAAAGGGGCAGATCTGAGACTGGAGAACTGGAGAGTGGGTGGGGGTACAGGGTTAGAGAGATGGCTCAGTGATTGATTGAGAGCACTTGCTGCTCTTGTAAGAACCAGGGTATGGTGCTCAGCACCCACATGGCAACTCATAATAGTTTGGAGCTCCAGCTCCAGGGACTCCAGTGCTTTCTTTTGACCCCCACAGGCACCAAACATGCAGGCATACTTACACAAATAAAAATAAACCAAATTTTAAAAGGGAAAAAACTTCTGGGGACCCAGTCATCAGCCTATCCCACCCCTATGATGTCTGAGTTTTATCTCCAAAAATCTGCCCAGGCTTGCACAGAGAAAAGCCCCTGGCACCAGGCCACTTTGAAATATGACAGTATTCTGTTGGTTTTGGGTTTTGTTGTTTTAGATGAGGAGGTCTTACAATAGGGCCCAGGCTGATCCATAACTTGCTATGTAGCCCAGGATGGCCTCAAACCCGTGATTGTCCTGTTTAGCATCCTTAGTGCTGGGATTACAGGTGAAGGCCATCACCTGCCGGAAGCTGAGGCTGTAGGAGGATGGAACATTTTGCTGTCTCTTCTCTCATCACACAGATCAATCCAGAAGAAAACGGCAGAACTATGTAGACACAGTGGTCTGAGCTGCTACCCCCCACCCCTATGTGGGACACCAACACCAGTATGGTAGTATTATTAAGGAGCCAGGGGCCGGAGGATGGCTCATTTGACAAAGTACTTGCAACGCTACCATGAGGACCTGATTTTGGACCTCAGCATTCACTTAAAAAGGTTGGGCACAGCAGTGCACACTGTAATCCCAGGGCTGGGGAAGCGGAGGCAGGGGATCCCCGGGGCTTGCTGACCAACCATTCTAACCAAATAAGCAAGCCCGCACTTCATAGGGTAGAGAGTGATGGAGGGAGACACTGGATGTTGAACTCAGGTCTCTGCATGTGGAAGTACCACATGAACCCACACACACACACACACATACACACACACACCACACAGACACACACACACCAGACAGACAGACACACACCACACAGACACACACACACAGAGACACACACGCACACACACACAGACACACACACCACACAGACACACAGACACACACATGCATGCACACACACACGCACACAGGCACGCACGCTCACACGCACACACAGACACAGACACACACAGACACACACAGAGACACATACACACACACACACTCGCTCCTCTGGGGAAGGGATTAGTCATGATTAAGGGATTTGTTCTTTTTTAGAAGAGGTTGAAAGCAGCTGCCTTGTCCCTTCCAGCACCTGACCATGTAATAGGAAGGTATTATCTTCAAAGCAGAAAGCTAATTTCCCCAGATAATGAATCTGCTAGTGCCTAGCAGGCTTCCCAGCCTCCAGAACTTGAAGCAAGAGTTTGTGTTATTTACAAGCTACCTAGCCTGAAGTATTCTCCGTTGCCGGCTGCACAGATTATGACAGCATCTCCTATCTTAATTAAGAAGCCTCAAAGAGTCCTCTCCTGGCAATGCTGGATGAAATTGTCTCCAGCACTCACAGCTCAGCCCCTCTTCCCATGACTTACCTGAGATTGCTTTGCTTGTACCTACCTGTCTATCACTTGTCTGCCCCATTAGAATACAGATTCCTTGTCTGCTTTGTTCTTCAAAACACATAATGAAGCCTGGACAATGGTAAATGAATGGTAAATAACTGAGTACTAAGTAAAAGCAGACTCGATGGTATGGGTCTCATTTGCATGCCTTTCTCATGAAGTGTAACTTAAGCAGGTTGTTTTCTGTCTTTTGAATAGTCCAAAGACAATGTTTTCATTTTGGGGGTATGTATGTATGTACTCTGTATGTTTGTAAACTCTGGGTAGATAATTATACACGTGAATGGGTGGGTAGATAGTTCAATTGTATTCTAGCTTTATATAAGGAACGATGAGATAGGTAAGTACAAAATTCATTTCTGTACTGAAAGATATCAGCAAAGATACTGAGCAGTCTCCTCCAGGCACACATTCACAGAGAAAAACAGATTTGATATATTAGGTAATATTTAGAGTTGCAGTAAGATTTGGAGTGATTCTTCACACATTTTTTTTTTAATCATAGTACCCCATCCAATTTTATTTTAGTTTCTCTCCTTCCTCCCCACTTCATTGTAAAGTACCAGTTTTTTGATCCATTTTGGGTATGACCATTTATTAATGGTGGAGAATAATTAGTGGGACTATCAGCAAATCCCTGGAGTCCCTGAAATCAGACAAACGAGCTAAACTGTAATGATCCTGTCGTTCTCCACTATACTGTGTGACTGTTAAATTTATATGGGAAATTGACTGGGTTATGGGATACCCAGGTGGCCGGTAAAACATTATTTCTTGGTGTGCCTACAAGATATTAGCACAAGATCAGTGCAGGCAAGTGGCATCCTGTCTACAAAGGCCAGACACAGCCGAACCCAGGGGTGAAGGGGGCTGATATCATCTGTCTGATCTGGGACATGTGTCGTCTTTGCCTATCCCTCTCTGCCTCTCAGCCACTTCTCAGGCCTTCAAATGGAAAGCAGTTATACAGTGTGGTGTTTTGAATGAAAATGGCCCCCATGGGCTCACAGAGAGTAGCATTATTTGAAACTCTTAAGACATGGGGCCTTGTTGGAGGAAGTGTGTCACTGGGCTTTGAGGTTCAGAAGCTCAAGCCAGGCCCAATGTCTCTCTTTCTCTTCCTGCTGCCTGCAGATCCAGATGCAGAATTCTCAGCTCCTTCTCCAGCACCATGTCTGCCTGTGCTGCATGGCATGCACTCCACCATGATGATAACAGACTAAACCTCTGAACTGTAAGCCAGCCCCAATTAAATGCTTTCCTTTATAAGAGTTGTCATGGTCATGGTCTCTCTTCACAACAATAGAAATCCTAAGACACACAGCCAGTTTCTTGTTTCTCCAGTGTGTAGATGGCAGATTCTCAGCATCCATAACACCAGGAGCCAGTTCCTGCTCCTTCCATGGATGACCCTGGTACTCACTGTATGGGTTGTGGTACCTAGAAGACAGTGTACAGACATGCTGCCTCCCCATGCTGTGTTACGCACATCGTGCAGAAGCTCATTCTCCTTTAGCAGGAACCACTTAGACAGAAAATCGCCACCACAGTTTTCCATCTCTTTTCACTCTGATCCCTGAGGTGCATCCACCTTCCTTCCTCACAGTGGCCCTACCAGGGATGATCAGTGAAGCCGACACTGGAATCTACCAATGTTGTGTGGTTTAGGACATTACTGTAGGGTATCTCCTGAGAGCTCTCTGAGCACAGCATCCTGGGTAAAAGCTTCTGTAGCTACTGGACTCCAACAAATTATATTTCTAAAAGTATCATGTTCTCTAACTTCCTATGTGTGGGAGTGCCTGGCAGGGGTGAGGTATTTTATCATAAACTGACCATCATTTGTTGTTATAGCTGATAGCACTGTTTTCTAATATTGGTTCTGTACCAGACTAATTGTAAGCATATGGTCTTGCAAATGGTTATTTGCTACCAACTAATGGTCTACAGACTCTAACAGCTAAAATAATATTAAGTCCTTGGGGCTATGGAGGTGGGATACAGCCACCCCAAATGCCAGCATCATATAGTAGCAGTGCTAACACAGCAATTCTCACTCCCCTGTCTGTCTGGTGTGTTACGCCTCTTCACATCTGCTGCTTTTCAAAACATCGAGAATTAGAGAATCTTCACTCTGTCTACCCTTCATGATACTCACTTCAGCATTTTGATGCATGGGACTTAAAATGTTAGCAAGTAATGCTGATGACATGTAAATAAGATGCTAGGAGCAAGCCTTGAGTGTTTAGCTCTGCCAGCACAGAAGTGAGCATCGTACCTCACCTCCAAATGTTCCCCAGTTCCCAATTTACTGAGTACTAACCTGTGCTTAGCATGATGCTGGGTAGAATGTAACTAATTTTGTCTTCAAGGAACTCTTAGACTTGAGGAGGCAAACACATAGAAAATTGCTTCTTGGTAATATACTCATGGCTAAGGTAACAAGACCTATCCCTAAATAGATCTCCTAATCTCTAACCTTAACCCTAACTCCTAATCCTAACCTTAATATTAACCTCTAACCACTAACCTCTAACCCTAACCCCACACCTTACACCTAACCCTTGGCCCTAACCTCCTCAGAAGAGATGAAGGGATGAATCCTTCTAGGAAAGATTCCTGAAATAAATGATTCTCAATCGAGTCTTGGATGATAATTAAGAATCCAAACACATAAACAAGCTCAAAGAATATTTTAGATGCAGGGAACTACATGGGTAAAGAGCAATACCCAGGGGGCTGAGTTAGTACTGCCCAGGGCAGGGTAGCAGATGATAAACCCAGAACAAGAAGCGTGGTCCAAGCATCTTGGATTCTCTTCTATACATCTTTCCCACATCATGACACCTGCAATAAATGATGTCGGCATGGAATGGAAAGTGGGGTGGGGAGTGAGTCAGTGAGGCTGCTCACAGCGTGGACACTCTTTGAGCTAAAGGAATCATTATGCCTACACAGCTGTAATTTAACCCAATGCACTAGTGAGAACACTAAGAGAAATAATGAGCTATTAAAAGCACCGAAGAAAGGTTGTGGCATAGGCAGGGCTATGTTTTAAATTGCTCACCTGGAACAGGGTTTTTTTTTTTTTTTTTTAAAGGATTAACTTAGGATTTGACCATCACCGTTCAGGCAAGAGTAGATGAGGCACTAACTGGATCAGTGACCTGGCAGAGAAAGAGAAAGTACATGTTCAGGAAGAAGGAGGGAATGAGGGAGGGGGCTCAGTTTGTAGAGTGCTTGCCTAGAGTCTTAGTTAGGGCTCTCTATTGCTGGGATAAAGAGCCTGACCAAAAGCAACCTGGGGAGGAAAGGGTTTATTTCATCTTGCACTTCCAAGCAATGATGTATCACTAAGGGGAAGTCAAGGCAGGATCTGAGGTAGAAGCCATGAAGGAAAACAACTTATTGGATCACTCCCCATGGCTCCTGCTTTCCTCTACTACCCAGGACTCCCTGTTGATGGGTAGCGCTGGTCACAGTCAATCGCTAATCAAGAAAATTACCTGCAGACTTCCCTTTGTGGTGTAGTGGAAGCATTCGCTCCTCTGAGGTGCGTCTTCCTGGATGACTCTAGTTGGTTGTTAGGTTGATAAAACCAATCAGGACACATAGCATGAATGAATCTGTGTCTGTCTACAGAGTGCATCAACTGGGCATGGTGTCACACATCTGTACTTATCCCCTCCAACGGTCCCAGCACTCAGGAGGAGGAGGCAGGAGGATCTGGAGTTCAAGATAATCCTCAGCTGCATAGCAATTTTAAGGACAACCTGCTCTACAGGGACTCTGTCTCTTACAGACACAAAAGAGACTGAGGAGGTGAGACTGGCCAGATCTGATGATTTCATAGTCACAGGAAATAAGGGAAGGAGCAGAGTCCAGGGCAACTGCCTGCTTCTGGCTCGGACTGAATGAATACAGAAATCTATCCTGTCTGAAGATTAAAATCTTTCCCCATTCACAAGACCATTGAACTAGATTTAAAAAAAAAACCAAACAAATAAATAATAACAAACAAACAAAAAAAAAACCAGACTTCTTAATCCATACAAGTTAAGAAAACTCATTGAGGGAATCTGAAATACCCGTCTTCTTCGTAAAGTCCTACACATGATAAAAACCTTTGACCACAGAGGCACAACTGAGAAGAAAGAAGAGGGGAGGGAGCCATTAGCCAATTAAGCTTTCGGTGTGATGGCCTGATATGACTTCTCCTTAGCTGGGACCATGTGAGGCTCTTGACAACCTATAAGATAGTATGTCAGAGTCACACATGGATATTGCAGTCCACGCACCACTGTGTATACTTTACGGCTCCTGCCCTCAAGAGATGGGATATGTTTCCCATCTCTGCCACTCCAGTGACTTCTTGACTTCTCATCTGTAGAATGTAGTCATTGGAACCGACCCATCCTGGGCCTAGGCTTGGGGTGCGGGTTGGGGGAAGGTTGCTTACAAGCTGCTGCTTTGTCTCTCTTGGGCCTTTGCCTGAGCCTGGGGTAAATCGCTGGAGGAAGAGAGAACATGTTGGGGGAAAAAGTTAGCCAGTTGCCAGAATCAGCTGCCCAGTGACCTGTGCTGATTTAGGACATCAGGGAGCCCAGCTCACCAGTTTCCTAGGTGAGCTCAGCCTGATGTTCCAAACTGCAGACCTGTGAGTTAAATAAATGGGTACTGCAAGTTGCTATGTTCAGAACAGGTTATGGTATAACAAGTAATTGAAGTGGGAGGGTACTGCCATTGTCTCCAATGTTGAGGAAACAGAGCAGACATTGGAGGGATCAGAATATGATAGAAACTATTTGGCAGAGGAAAAAATAGGAAATATTACCACCCTGAGGCCAACATGAAATAGAGCATGTGCAAAACAAACAAAAACCTCTCACTATACAAATAACCTTAGAGGTCACATTCTATAAGGCACAGGTGCCACTGAGTGCCTAACCTCTCCTCTAGCTCAACTCCTTACCTGGGAGTACGCTCTTTGTTAACAAACTGGATCTGTTTCTGCTGCTGTCTACCTGCTGCTGCCCCAGAACACAAAAAACTGGGAATCCTGGCAGGTGCCCACTAGACTCCAGCATCTGCTAATGGCTGGGTTTCTGGTGAGAACCTTTCCTGGCTTAATGAGAGCCCCTGGCTCAGAGCATCCTCACAGCAGAGGCAGAGCCATTTCTCTGATACCTTCTAACTATGACAAAAAGCAAGTTGGGGACGAAAAGATTTATTTGGCTTACACTTCTACATCATGGTCCATCATTGGAAGAAGTCAGAATGGGAACTCAAACAGGGCAGGAACCTTGTACAGAGGTCATGGAGGAGTGCTGCTTACTGGCTTGCTCATTATGGCTTGTTCATCCTGCTTCCTTATAGAACCCAGGACCATCAGCCTAGGGATGCCACAAGGGGCTGGGTCTTCCCTAATTAAGAAATCCCTAATTAAGAAAATGCCTTACAGCCAGACCTTATAAAGACGTTTTCTCATTTGAAGGTTCCCTCCTTTCAGAGAACTCTAGCTTGTATCAAGTTGACATAAGACAAGCCAGAAAAACCTGTATTATTTTTCTCATTACTATGACCAAAATACCTAAGAGAGTGACTTGAGGAAGGGAATATTTACCTTGGCTCATGTTTTCAGAGGATACAAGTACATGGTGTCATGGAAGGCATGGCAGAGCAGAGAATTTCCGTCAGGGCAAGCCAGTAAGCAGAGAAAAGAGACTGTGGGTGCTCAGCTAGCCTTCTCTCCCCCCTGTTTTAAATGTCCAGTACCACCCAGGGTAGATCTCTCCCCTCAGCTGATCCTTTCTCAGCTAATTGGCTTTCCTAACTTACAGCTTCTCCTCAAGTTGATGTTCAAGATGAAGCTCAATAGCCAGCATCTTTGTATTTAGATATGCATTCATCTTTTTAATGCAAATATTCCATTGTGTGGGTACATAGAGATGCAACCAGTAGATTGGATGATTCTAAATTCAGTCAAGTTAATGTTGAAGATTTATCATCAAACCACCCTTGTGACCTCATCTAAGGTTAATTATCTCTCAGACTTTGGTTCCAAATACTATCTCTTTCCAAACACTAACACATTGATACAATTAGTCCTAGGGCTACCCTGTTTTCACTCCTTCATGTACATCTTCCTCAGGACCTTCAGCTATCTTTCTCAGAAGGAAAAAAATCTTTGTGCTCTCTAGCTGTTATATATGTGAGTCAGGGATAGCATCTGGAACCACGTAAAGAATTCCGGTGGGACCCAGAGAAGCTCTGATGTAAGTGAATTCAGGTCAGGAGAAAATGAAGTAGCATCTACACTTAAGTCAGAGACCCATAGTAAAGTTTCAACCAAAGACATGGTCAGAGGATGGTGGGTTTTAAGGAAGGAAATTCCATGATTATATTTTCATGTTTAAGAAAATCAGTCATGGAAAATGGCTAGAACTAATTCTAAGGAAAGATCAACTCATAGCTGCAGCTGTCACCCAGCAGACCACATTGGCCAGAACTGGATTAACCGTTGTAAATAGAGAAGTGGAAGGTTCTAGGGCTGTCTAGGAATAGTTAGAAGATGATTATCCAGTGACTACATGGATGAGGAGAAGACAGCAAAGGTGAGACCCATCCAAAAGCTCCACAGAGAGTAACTGACCACCAAGAAATTCTCATGTAGCTCACGAGACATTCCCTGAGTAGCAAAGTACCCAGTTTTTAACAAATGATTTGTACTTGATGTTTCCAAGGGAAGGATTTCCAAATGAGCTGAGCTGCCTGCAAAGAATAAAAGCAGGCTTACAGAGAAAGTGCCACAAATAAACCACCACTTGTCTTGACAGCACAAAGAATAATGCCTCCTGCCCTTAACTTTGTTCTTGGTTACAGAGGCCTTCGTTGGAGTGAACAAATGGGGAGGAACTGATAAGAGCCCAGGTTGGAGAAGACCTGCAGGTGAATGAAGAGTTGGGAGAGCCAAGCACTAACTTCCAGTTTGCTGAAACTCACACCAGCCAATTGAAAGGCTCCAAATTATGAATGGGAAGAAAACCGTTTCCAGCAGCAGCTCTCAGCAATGCACGAAAATAGCTTTGCTTCACAGTGAGTCCTTTCGCATCTGAAACTCAACCAGAAGACAAAAAAAAAAAAAAAAAAAAAAAAAAAAAAAACCTGTTCATTGAGAACAGTTTCCTCCATCTTTCCCCAACTTCCTCCATCAGAGACTTTATCCTTTTCTCGCCAATGATTCCCATGCTTCCCAGTGTAACACTGGGCAGACATTGACTCTGTGAAGGCTGAAGAAGTCACTCTAATTTATGGAGATTCCAGAGTAAAGAGAAGAGTTCAGGAATAGAATCTGATCACTCAGATCTTCCCTTGGGGTCTTTCTGATTTGATTCTCATCCTGGACTTTGCAAAGCCCACGATGACTGTTACCATTTAAATGGAGCTTGAGTGTTTTATCAATGGGGAAGTTTGGTGTTCAGAGTGGCAATATTACAGGGTTTTGGGACCTTTAAGAGGTAGGATTTTTAAACACTAAGCTTGGCATGAATACATAAAGACAAATTCCTGTATTAAAGCACGTACAAAAGATCATTTCCTTTTGTTTCACACACACACACACACACACACACACACACACACACACACTTAATTTTTGGAGAAAAATGAGCATACCCGCAGGCATTCCTGATGTTTTTGAGTCACAACATTTTAACTTTTTCAACATGTACTCTATAACCATGAACTATACATGCAGAGATAGCCTCCATATTTTTTGCTTCAACCATACGTGATCTTAGAGCATGCCCAGAAATAAACTCTTTAACTGAGCATGCTCAGGAAGGTGCTTGCCCCATAGTGCTTTCCATTTGTAGACTCCCAGGAAACTATCCTCAGGCTTCCTTTAAGGGGTCATTGTTTGATTGCTTTGGAAATAATCCCCATATTCTCCTTACCAGTTAAAGGTCATGTAAATCTTTCTCTACTCTTTTATTTCCTGGCCATGGTCAATTGAGGTTTGCGCTTACTGAGATGTGAATTCATGTCTGGTTACAGAACACAGTGAAAGATTCTTGGGTCCCTGAGGCCAGGGGTGGTTTGAATGAGAAATGTCCCCCATAGAGTATTTGGATGCTTGCTTCCCAGTTGGTGGTGCTGTTCCGGGAGATTTGGGACGTGCACTTTGCTGGAGAAGGTATAACACTGGGGAAGTGATTGGGGAGTTTAAATCATTGAGCCACTTCATATGCTTTGTTTCCTACTGACAGTTCAAGATGTGAGCCTCAGCCTCCTATGCCTGCTGCCATGCCTGCTGCCTACTGCTTCCTGCCATGCTGCCCCACTATTATGGACTATATTCCTCTGGAACCATAAGCCCAAATACATTCTCCTGTAAGTTGCCTTGGCCATGGTGTTCTATCACAGCAACAGAGAAGTAACTAAAACAAGATCCCTGGGAAAATTCAGTTCTTGTGGAACTCTTTGGTTAGGCCTGGAGAAGATTTTTCTAAAAGAACAAGCAGGCCATTCTTCGGCTTCTTTGGCTTCCTGCAAAGTCATTTGATATCTTCATGTGTACTCCTTCCCTTGAACTGCCCATCCACCATGAGTCCTCACCCAAGCTGGCCTGAGGCTAGCTCCATGGCCTAGGAATTTCTACAACTGTAATATAGACAAACTTGTTTGAAATAAGTGCACAGCTTTGTTTCATTGTTTCAATGATGAATCTTACATCAATATTTACCTCTTAGAAACCGCCCCCCCATGAATTCTGGGGCTGTTGTTTATGTTACTTAGCTGTTTCAGATTGTAATGGTCTCTGTTGACCCTGACCTTCAGTTTATAGCCAGATAATCCTACGGACAGGATCCAGCCAACTCAGCAAAGAATGTAGTTGACTATAGCAAACAAGAAAGCCAGCCAAGCCAATGACCAAATGATAAGACCTATGAGTGACCAGTGAGGGGCTGGATAGATAGCTCAGTGGTTAAGGGCACTGGTACTCTTCCAGAGGACCCAGGTTCAATTCCCAGAAACGACATGGCAACTTACAACTGTCTATAACTCCAAGATCTGACACCATCACATAGACCTACATGATAGCAAAACACATAAAATTTTTTAAAGTAAAAATTTTAAAAGAAAGTAAACTCTCTCGCTGTTCTATTATAAGTTAGATTCCACTAAAGTGCTGGCAATCTGACAGATTGCATTGAGCTGTGCAACGAAGCAATGTTGTGAAATAAATCTCCTCCACACCATAAAAATGGCATCTTATGGCTTGTCTGGCTTTTTTTTTTCACCCATTTAGATTCTGCCTGACAGAGAAAGTTGACATGGCTAAATAGTATTAAGCTCCCTGAACACTCTCGGCTCACGAGACAACATTCAACTGCTGTTATGTAGATTAATCCAAGTTAAATATTGAGAACACAAACCTTAGGAGAGTGTGTCTTTTGTCTTCCCATTGTGCAGGATAACAGAATCGATTTGGTTTCATCAAAAGACAAAAGCAACCCTCCCACCCCCCACACACACCCTGGAATTAGTACCCTGACTTAAACAGGTGTGATATTTATGATACCCTGAATGATGAATTAATTGAACAAACAGAGGAGGAAAAACTACTAAGGCCCAGAGGCTCATAAACCACCAGTTCCCATTTTTCAGATTCAGGAGACATGAGCAGAATAAATGACCAGCCTTCCCCAGTACATCTGTCACTGTCCACCCTGGGTGCAGAGCAAATGTGCCACTGACTAGTGAGAGGAAACTCTCACATACTGTCCCCCCTCTCCTGGGATTTCTTCTGGTGAGACTTGTCAAGTTCTTAAATCTGGAAAGCAGATACCAAAACCACCTTTGATTCTTAGGGACTAGGAAACTGGCAGTGAGTGTCGTAGGAGCCTGACCTGGCCTGCAGTACGAGTCCCCACTTGGCTTTTCCTACCTGCCAGTCGGTGACTGTCTTAGAACTCCTGTTCCCATGTCTGTTAGAGAGTGCCCACCACACAAGGTTCTAAGGATGCTGAGGGTCCCAACATGCCAAGACCTTCAGGAGAGGAGTGGGTTATAGTTCTTGGCTCACGGTCTACAGAACTTAGCTGGAGAATCCTAACCAACTCTGGACTTTACACGCTGATGAGTCAATGTAGAGTCATCAGTTTTTATAAATCTTGGTAGGGGATGCTGATGAGTTTGGACCAGGTCTTCAGAACTTTGACTTTCAGCTCTATTTGCTCTACAGACTAAAGTGGTTGTCTTTCATCCCAATCACGTGCTGCCGACCTCAGCCCCTTCCTTTTTTACTATGGCAGCCTAGGTAGGGCCTTAAATTCACAATCCTCCTGCCTCAGCCTCCTGACTCCTAAGAATACAGAAATGTACCACCACACGCAGTCTACAGAAGGGGAGAAAAAGCATGGGGGTTGAATGGAGAGGAAGGGGGATTGGAGAATAATAAGGTTGACGAGGAAGGAAGAAAGAGAACAGGAAACAGAAGACGAAGTTGGATGTTAAAAGAGTAGCGAGGACCAAGGACAAGAAGGAGCCAAAACTCCATACTGGTGTTGGCTGGCCCCAGCCTCCTCTGCCTTTATTGTGTCTGGGGTGTAGGGCGGCCCTTTCTCTGCTGTTCCACAGGCATGCACTGGGGGCGACAAAGGTGAGAAAACAGGGCGGTTGGGGATTCTCTCTGCTGTGCTTGGTCTCAGTGTCACTCTATGCCAGCTGCCAAGGCCTCAGACCCTGCTGGGCTTCTTGGGATCTTTATTGTTCTTGGCCGGCATGAAGGCATACAGCTCTTCAATAAGCATCTCCATTCGGGCTGTGACCTCCGTCACCGTGTCAATGACCAGCCGTTGCTGCAACTTCAACTTGTTGTTCTCCCACAGGGCCTTGTTCTCCTCCTGGAAGACTCGATGCTCCTCGCGCAGGACGTGCAGAGCCCGGTTCTCCTCCTGCAGCAGCCGGTTCTCCTCCCGCAGGGCCTGCAGCGCCTGGTTCATCTCTCTCAGCAGCTGCAGCGGCTGAGCGCCCTCAGCTAGGTTGGGGCCTACTTTGCCCTCCTCTTCCCCAGATGGTCCGGATAAGTTGTTAACCATCTCCCTGAGGGCACGCAGCGTCTTAGAGTCCTCCTGTGTTGTGGGGGGGCCCTTGGACTCCTCAAACGGGGAGGCGAGGCCCGGGCTCTGATCTGGCAGAAGCCCAGGGTTATGGGGCTCCTCCTTGGGTGAGGAGGTGGGCTTGCCCTCCTCGGCAGAAGTTGCATTGTCTTCTGCCTGGGCCCAGTAGGCCTGCCTCTGCTCCAGCAACTGCTGGAGGGCCCGGTTCTCTTCTCGGATGAGCTGTAGGGTGTTCTCCTTGCTACGCTGGGCAGGCAAGGTGGCATTGTCTTTCTTCACCACTTCCTGGGAGGCCGTGTCCTTGTGCAGCAGTGGCGAGGAGGACGGACTCTCCTCGTGGCCCAAAGTGACCTTGTGCTCTTCCCAAAAGACCTGCAGTATCTTGTTCTCCTTGCGGAGGGCCTTGTTCTCGTCCCGCAGAGCCCGGTTCTCATCCCGTAGGGACTTGTTCTCCTCCTGAAGCAAGTGCTCCTTGGCCAGCCTCTTGTGGTGCAGCTTATGATGGAAGGAGGAGGACGGGGAGAAGTAAGGGGACTGCAGCCTGCAGTTCTCGTTCACCCACCGCCCGTCCTGGAAGACAAACATCTCATCGCTGAGCTGCACCCTGGGAGGGTTGTAGTCCAGTTCCAGGTCAGCCTGGGAGGTGGGGCGATCCATGGGGTCAAAGGGCATAGAGGAGAAGCGGTTGAGTGGGTAGGAATGCTGGCTCACTACCCTGCGGCTCATCCGGGGCAGGGCAGACTGTCTGGAGCAGCGAGGAGTGCTGTACAGGTTGTGCAGCCTCAGGAAGGGCTCAGTGGTGCCCCTCTGTGGGAGAGAGCAAGGAAACTGTCAGAGGAGGGACTAGCAAGGGACTTCCGAAGGACGAAGAGGCCCGGAGAACCCTCAACCTGACCTCCAGGATCCTCACAAGGAAGTATAACCGGCCTTTGTTATTCTGGGTACCTTTCCTCTTGAATTAAGTGAATACTGAACCATGGTTCCTAGGGGAGATGCTGGGCTTGGTTCCTATAAGACTCTGGTCATAAAAATTCTGTCAATTGATGGATCGTTTCTGTTTAAAGACACCCTCTCAGGCCTGCAGGTTGACAGTGGGTGCATGGGGCCTGAGCAGAGCTTATCTAACAAGCTTGCTCAGGGAGGCGCAGCACAGACACACCGTAATTAGGACAGTCTTTAACAGGTGTGAAGGTGCCACTTTAAGCAAGGAAGCCATCAACAGGAAGCACAAGCTTCAGAAACATAGTGGTATGTACACTGCATACAGGACACCGTTTTCCAGGATGAGAGTTCAAACCAGAGGCGTCTGGAGGCTAGTTCTTGGCCGTACACTCCCACACAGACTCTGTTTAGATCCAAGAATGACCACAGTATTCTATGAGCACTGAGGCTGGGATAGTCAAAGGTCTATAAATGCATAACTATGAAGTCTGTGAATAAGGAGCTATGCCTTGCACAGGCCTGTGACCCCAGCTCCGTGGAGGCAGTGCAAGCAGGTGTGGCCAGAACTTCAAGGCCATCCTGCTCCACATAGCAAGTTCCAGGAAAACCAGTGCTGCATAGAGAAAGACCGGCTCAAAAAATGAAAACCCGCAGGTAATAAGATCCATGGATTTTAGAATCAATCTTTTTTTTTTTTTTTTTCTTCAACTTTGGTCCCTACTATGTATCAGTTATAAGAATCTGGGCAAATTTGTGAATTTCAGTTTCTAAATTTCTATCTTGGGATAGGTGCACCTCTTTGTAGAGCGTGTCAGATCCCTCGGAACTAGACTCGCAGGCATCTGCAGGCTGCCCACCTGGTTATGGGGTTTCATTTGACTGCATAATTCATTTAATCCTCACAGTACTGAAGTATTATTTCAGATTAGCTTGAACATTCCTCACCTGAAGAATCTCAGTTCCAGAATGCTCTAAAATCTGAATCTTTCTGAGCATCCACAGGACGCCACAAGTGAAAAATTCTGCACCTGCCTTCATGCAAAGACACAGGTGCACTAAAATAGTGCATCAAACTATTATGAGCTGTATATGGTATGTAGATATGGGTTTAATGTTTATGCTTGGGCTCCGTTTCCTGTGAAGTTCCAACTATATATTCAAATATTCCAAAATCTAAAAGTTTCCCCTTAAAGGATGCCTCCTGCACACAGCATTCTGAACAACCATGGTGGGTGGTTTTAATCATCAACTTAACACAATCCAGAATCACCTGGAAGGGGGGGGGACTCTCAATGAGGAATTATCTAGATTGGGATGTCCTGTGGAATACGTGTGAGGGATTTTCTTTTTCTTTTCTTTTTGAGGGATTTTCCCAAATTGGGTTACTTGGTGTGGGAAGATCCAGTCCTTGTTGTGTCCATACCCTAGGTTTGGGTCCTGGACTATGTAAAAGTGGAGAAAGTAAGCTGAACACTAGAAGAACACGTGCAATTAGCCTCCCTCTGCTCTAGACTGTGGGTGTGACTAGGTGTCTCACCTTCCTGTCTTGACTATCTTACAATGACGCCCTCCACCATGGTGGGACACAACACGAAGGCCAAAGGCCGTTGCCAGAAGATGATCAGGTACTACTATAGTGCCATGACCTTCATTCTTTGTGAACTGTCTGTCCTTAGACATTTGTTACAGTAACAACACCGAAGCTCTCTCCCCTACATGAAAGATATAGATACCACCACCCAGAAAAGACAGCCACATGCTCCCAGAAAGCCCTAGCCAGCTGACCAAGCTTTTAAAGCACCTATGTCGACAACACATTGAGGGTTAACAATAGGGAATGCTCAGCCAGCTGAAGTACTTTTAATGCTGACGGGCACCAGGGTCCTAGAAGGAAAATCCAGTGCTAACTTTCACAGCTGAGTTCCACTGCCAAAAAACAAAACAAAACCTCTCACCTATGCTAAATAGACAAATAAGACGTTTGTTTTACTAAGTGCTAAGGGATGAAAAGATAATTCACAAGGTAAATGTGATTGGTTTTGATAGATTTTTAACACTAACAGGGAAGAAAATAAAAGATGCGGTCATCTTAGTTAACTGATAGGCTCTCCTAAAATCTTGCTCTGGAGTTATTCACTTGGCATTGTTGTGAGCCGAAGAGTGAGGAGGGAAAGACAAAGGGAAACGGAGTGGGCACTGGGAGGTGCTATCAGCATGCACTGGGACCCAGATGGAGATCTCAGTGTGATCTAGCACTCGGTTTTCATTGACATTCTAGCACTAACAATGTCCAAATGAAGCGCACAGAGAGCTCACTGGGGAAGCTTGAATGCCTGGAAAAGTGAGTCTGCCCATAGGAGATCAGTGGCTTGGACAGGAAATAACACTATGGCTTGCAAGCTAACATGCTAGAAGAAAAAAAAAATGCGTTCAATGTGAGGAAGAAAAATTAGAAATCAATAAGACCTGAAAGGACCTAAAGGCGGTAACTAATGAATCATACATAGCATTTGCAGTGTAATTGAGAACTCCAGCCACCCAATAGAGTGGGGAGCCAGAGGTACCGTTATAATTCCCTTCCAAAGATAATGAACTCTAAATAAATAAATAAATAGAGGATGAACTCAACTCAGAATGAAGCTACCTGGAGCAGAAACATACAGGCAGCTTGGGGGTTAGCAGCCCCCCACCCCTTAGTTAGCTTGGGGAGAGGAGTTGCACCAGCTTCTACAAGCAAGAGAAGAATTCGAGCCCATGTTCGAGCACGTGTTCTTCTAGTGTTCAGCTTACTTTCTCCACTTTTACATAGTCCAGGACCCAAACCTAGGGTATGGACACAACAAGGACTGGATCTTCCCATACCAAGTAACCCAATTTGGGAAAATCCCTCAAAAAGAAAAGAAAAAGAAAATCCCTCACACGTATTCCACAGGACATCCCAATCCAGATAATTCCTCATTGAGAGTCCCCCCCCCTTTCCAGGTGATTCTAGATTGTGTTAAGTTGATGATTAAAACCACCCACCGTGGTTGTTCAGAATGCTGTGTGCAGGAGGCATCCTTTAAGGGGAATCTTTTAGATTTTGGAATATTTGATTATATAGTTGGAACTTCTCAGGGAACGGAGCCCATGCTAAGACATCACCTGGCCCCACTGAATAGCATGACAGGCTAGGTACTGGCCTGGGTTAAGCCTCAGCTCTGTCCTTGTTACTGAGTCTCCCAATTCCAACAGCTGTGAAATATCTACCTTATATTTGTGTGGCCCTGTGGCCAACATGATATTCTTCCTCACCTTGTTTCTTATAATCCTGCCCCCCACTACCTCATTTGGGGAGGTACATGAGCTTACAAGCCTATCTCACAGCCCTATGGGTGGGGCTACTAAACTACTTTCCAACCCAAGAGGACCAGTCTAGGGTGTCCTGGCAGGTTGCTTGACTTGTGCCTCTAACCATCCTGGCAGGAATGAAGATATTCTAAAGAGATACTTATGTCCATCCTTCTAGATATCAGACTAGTGAAACAATGGATACCAAGAAAGATCCCCAGCTGTCTTATATTTGGAGAAGGTAAAGGCTGAAGGCTGGTGCCAGCCAAAGGGAAGATCATCTCTCAGAGATTTCACTCATCATAATAACTTGTCAGACCACCCCGCAGAAGAGACTGGGGATGACACAGTGATGCTGTGCTGGACCACACCCAGACAAGGACTGCTTGGTCATGTGAACCTCTGCACCTCTACTTAAACCCAAACTTCATGTCCAAGATGCACTCAGAGGATCACTGGACATCTTCGTTCCTCCTTCCAGTGTAGCCACGTTGAAGAAATATCCTCTCCCTGCTGACTAAGTCTGACTGGCATACTTAAGGTCACGTCTGGCCATGAAAAAATCTCCAGACAGTAGTGACCCCTTCCTTCCATATCTCTCTGCCTTCCAAGATCCAAATAACTGCACAGGAAGTATACCAGGCCCTACAGCACAGGAAGTGCACCAGGTCTCATAGCACAGGAAGTGCACCAAGTCCCATAGCACAGGAAGTGCACCAGGCCCTCCAATACAGGAAGTGCACCAGGTCTCATAGCACAGGAAGTGCACCAGGCCCTACAACACAGGAAGTAGGCCTACAGGGACCAGAGCAAACCTAAGACTTCTCAAACCACCTTCTCTGGCTGGTAGCTGGGGACAGAAAGTCATGCCAGTGGTAGATGGATCTTTCTAACCTTTCTGTCACGTGGCTTTGTGTCAGCTTGCTGGGTTAAACACCTAGGGCACTAGCAAGCCATGCTTCCTTGGATGTGTCTGAGGGGACTTTCTGGGGAAGGACTAACAGAGGAGAGGCCCATACTGAATGTGATTAGTACTCAAGAGCTAGGATCTTGGACTGAATAAAATATCATCTGCTGTGATGTGAGGCATGACTTTACTACAGTAGCTTCTGCTTCACAACGGATTTGTCCCCTGAACCCCAAGTTCCAAAATAAAGACAACTTGCTTTTTACCGGGTATTTGGTCCTAACAGTGTGAACAGCAAGTAATACTTTTCAAATTTTATCCCCAACCCCTTTCCCCTCACACATCTAGGCTGGTATCTCCTGCCTGCTCCTAATATGTGGGCTCGTAAAGTACCAAAGGAGCCTTGCCCACCCTCACGCACAAATGTGCATTGTATGTACTAGGAATCAGACCTAGCAAGGTTCCTTGTCCTTCTATAGGATGCCCAGGACATTGTTGCCTAATATCCTGGCTTAGCCATCATGAGCTGAAAGAGATGTAAGCATGGCTGCTCACTACAATGCTGTAAGGAAAACAAATACCCAGCTGGTTTCCTTGTTCTGTATTTCTATCTCCTCCTATTTGCTGAGCTAGTTATAATTACACTAAAAGAGAACACCAGCTAGAGATCTATCTTCTTTTGTGCATACCTCCCTAGACAAACTTTTAGAGAAATTACCTGTGCCTTGGTTCCCTCCATCCTACATTTCACCTCTACTGGTTGCATGACCCTGGTCTTCCAATAAGCTCTTGGGTGACTCTGGAGAAAGCAAGGCCACCCCTTTGTGACATAGCCACAGAAGGAACGCTCAAAAAAAAAAAAAAAAAAAAAAAGGCGTCTCACCAAGAAAGCTGCTGTGTGCAGGAGACCTGGGGACCACAAACTGCAAGGGTTTTTACCATTCGCTGGCTTCAAAAGAGACAAGTGAACACTCATCCCCAGTGAAGCATCTTTGGCCCATCGACAACTGCAAATGGGCTCCATGCTGGGGTTTCAACTCCTGGGTTAATTCTTATGCATCTGGATTCAAAGTCAACTCTAGCTCTCAACAGATGATCCAGAGTTGTTGTATACTACCATGCAATGAAGGGTCTCCTTTGGGAAGGTTAGATTTTTGTCATAGTATCAACAAACCTTGAAAGGCTAGCTCTGGAGGACCTGTCCATCCAACCCAGTCCCTTTATTCAAGGCCTGAGGATCCCAAGGTTCAGAGAATCCATGTGTCCCCATCAAGACACATAGCGGGGGGGGGGGGGGGGGGGGGGAACCAACCAACATGACAAGAACCTGGGTGGCTGACTTCTGTGTTCATTCCGTAAGGCTTGGAAACAGGTTAATTCTAGCAAGCTACATCCTCCCATGATTGTCCCTACCTGAGGTAGAACCACATTGATTGGAATTTCTAGGTTTTCAGATCTGGTATCTCGCTTTCTTGTAAAATTTGGCCTTGAGTGCTGTGAAAAAGAAAAAATTAAATTTCCCCTTCTCAATCCATCCTCAAGGCCTCAGTGGCTCACCTGAAATACAAAACTTCTTTCTACACATTTAAGCCCTTCTTACCATTTATATACCTTATAAAAAATCAGTCTCAAGGCATGTGTAGGTGGTACCTGACCAGAAGTCTTACTGCTCAGTGATCGGTAACCGATCAGTACTGAACAAAAACCAAGATAGGAATTAACTGACATAAAACCCTCTTACACGTCTTTGAAGCAGAAAACACCACAGCTCTTCCTGGTTTTACACTATGATTTCTATATCAAGTAAGAAAACCTTACCAATGTGAGGTGCCAGGTATAGGTCCTATGCATAAGCTGGTCACCAAAACACTCAGAACATTCCAGAGGTGACATCACAGAACAATACGGTATTTTTCTGAGCGCATAGTTTCTCTCTGGGCATCTCGGGTGGGAGGGACAAGGCTTCTGTGGGAAGGAAGAGTTGCTGCTGGCTGTGCCCGTGTGGCTAGCCCGGGTCAGTGTGACACACAGTAGCCCTTGTTTGGTCAGCCTGGCTGCCACTCACACCTCACTGCCAGGCTGGCTTGAACCCCTCTATCTCCCTTCAGAGGTAGCCTCTACTACAACCTCATTGCTTAGGAAAGGAGAAACTAACTGTCCAGACCTGGGGAGGCTTGGCACTACTGAGGAACTCCATCCAGTTCAGTCCCTCTCCGATACTTGCTACATGGACTTAGTGTCAGGTTCCAAGAAGTTAGGGGCTCAGCTCTACAAGATGACTTTTTACTTCAGGTACCTATTCCAGATCAGGGCCACCCGTACTTGTAACTGGCTAGCCATGCAGGGCTCCCCTGAGCTGCTCCTCAGGTTCAATAGCTGTCTCTCAGAATGCAGGACAGCGCTTTACTTAGGATCACACTTTATTAAGAAGCATGTAGCTCGGGAGGGCCAAACAGTAGTGACTAAGCGTGAAATGTTTGATGGGGTAATGTCGTAAAGCTTCAGGTCTTCTCTGGACACACCTGCCTCCCAGCATCTTCAGCACCATTGTCTGATCCCTGTTGTTTACAGGAATTTGTGCAGTTACATTATGTAGACGAATTTAATTAAATCATTAGCCTTTGATCACTTCACTAAAGGTCAAGTCCTTCCTACTTCCTCTGCCAATCACCCCCACCCCCAAAGTCGTGCCACTAGCACAAGCTGATGTGTTCCAAAGGAGGTCCTGTCAGGGAATCCCAAGGGTTTAAGAAGCCCTGTTCCGACACAAAAATACAATGAAACAATTATAACACCTGTAGAACCTGTATTAAGGCCAGAACAGCCATCCCTCCATCCATAGCTCTGTCCAATCTGTCACCTCCAGAGCCATTTAATAGCCCCAGTTCTGTGTGATTTTGCCCCTTGGGGTAGGAAGAGAGTGGTGACCCGAGGTCAGCAGACTCAAACATGCAGGATCAGACCACTTGAGTCCCCCACATCCAAATTACAAGCAATTACATTATAAGTAACTCTCGGTATAAGAAAATTCAAGGGCTGGAGAGGTGGCTCAGAGGTTAAGAGCACTGGCTACTCTTCCAGAGGTCCTGAGTTCAATTCTCAGCAACCATATGGTGGCTCACAACTACCTGTAATGAGATCTGGTGCCCTCTTCTGGCACACAGAACACTGTATATTTGATAAATAGTCTTTTTTAAAAATTCAAGTAAACAAAAGCTGAAAGATACAGGCAGATAAAAATCCAAGTGGCTTATTCCATTGCCAAAGAATTTATGTCTACAAAGAAACTTCAAGGAGATTTTTTAAAAACTGCATATATTGGTGAGGGAAGAGGGCTGAAACTTGACAATTTAATGAGGTGGGGCCAGCGAGATGCAGAGATCTATCTGCCTGTGTCCACTTTACCAGCACTGCCAGACAAGAGGGAGCCACACCAGGATTTTTAGGATTTTTTTTTAAATATAGGTTCCGGAGATCAAATTCAGTTCTTTACTGAGTGAACTACAAAACTTGTCTTCCTGATTTTGAAACTGTGATTATAAATGCACAGTGGTGAACTTTTCATTTTTGCCATTTTTAAGTGTAAGGTTCAGTGGTTTTGAGTATATTCACACTGCTGTGAGGGGAACATTATAGAATTCTCTCATTATGGAAAAGTATGACTTCTATTAAGCATGAATTTTCCCTCTTCCCTCCAGTCCTTGGCAACCACATTCCTATTTTCTGTTTCTATGATTTAAATTACATTAACGTCTTAGTTAAGGTTTCTGTCTCTGTGATAAAACACCAACCTAAAGCAACCTGGGGAGGAGAGGGCTTGTTTTACCTTACACTTCAGGTAACACTTTATCACTGAGGAAAGTCAGGGCAAGAACGAACACAGCGCCCATGGAGAACTGCCTCGTGGCTTGCTCAATGTGGTTTTTTATAGCACCCAGGACCACCAGCCCAGGGGCAGCGTCACCCACAGTAGAGAGCCATGCCTCCTCTAGTCTCCATCAGCTCCACAAGCTTGCCCACTGGCCTGTCTTAGTGGGGCACTGTCTTTATTGTGTTTCCATCTTCTTAGATTGCTCTAGCTTGCGCCAAGAAGAAAGACCAAGCAGACAGCTACCCAGCACAATGGGATGTCTTCTATGGGTGGAATTTCAGAACAGTAGTCATTTCATGATATACCCAAGTTGAAACAACTGTCAAGATTTCCTTCTTTTAAAAGGCTCAGTAGTGTTTCGTGATACGCAGGCATTGTTTGGGTAGTTTCTGGAAATAAGGCTGCAGTAAACTTGAGTGTGCAAACATCCCTGTGAGATTCTGCAGTTACCCTAAATGCCTGGTATTACACGGATTAACAGAACCCTCAGGCACGCATGTTCCGCAAAGCTCCCAATCAGTGAGCCCTACACAGAGTGCAGAGATGGTGGGTTTCTACTCTAGACAAACTTAACAAAGACTTGACAAGCATGCCCTTAAGACTCCCCTGGCTGCTCTGGCCTGCGGCTGTCTGGTTGTCTATTATATGGGGGTAGTCTGACAGCAAGAAGGCTGCAAGAGAGTCTGGACTCCTCCCTTCCTCCAGAACGTCACACAGACTGAAGCTTTTAGCCAGCAGCAGGGTTATGCTCTGCCCTCTCTTGTCTCCTCGGGACTAGAGAAAGGCATCAAAACTTGGCAGGAATAGTAACTCATCTTACCAAATGGGTGTACCAACTGTCCTAGTTTGCTACTTTTTGTTTTGTTTGTTGTTTGAAACAAGGTTACTCTATGTAGCCCTAGCTGTCCTGGAACTAGCTCTATAGACCTGGGAGGCCTCAAACTCCCAGAGATCCATCTGCCTCTGCCTCCTGAGTGCTGGGATTAAAGGCGTGTGCCACCACCACCCAGCTTCTACTTTGCTGGTAAATGTAACAAGTACAAAGCCCCAAATAACGCACAGAGACTCTGTATTTGATATTATGCTGTTGGCCAGGTGCTAGTTTCTTATCGGCTAGCTCTGTCTTAATTATTAACCCATTTCTATGTATTTCCACGTGGTCTTACCAAGAGCAGAGGAATGGCGGTTCTGTTCTCTCCAGGCTCTCCATCTTGACTCCTCCTTACTACTTCCTATTTCCTCCTTGTCTCTCCTATCTTCCTTTCCTATTGGCCAACGGTGCTTTATTATTAACCAGTATGAGAAACATATACAGAATGACATCTCCCATCATCTCCTCTTTTCTGTCTAAATAAAAAGAAGGGTTTTAACCTTATCATAGCAAAATATATAACACAACAGTTATCCAATAAGAATCACAGTTAACAATATTTAGTCCATTAACATTTAATAAGATTTAAGAAAATATTCCATCATATATTCTGTCTTTGTGAGTTTAAAGCCCTATACATAACTTATCTTTAATCCTAACTAAGGAAAACTATAACCATAACTATTTGTCTTCAACTCCTTCAAAGACCACAGAAGGATAATATATAAACTCTAGAAATGACTGAGACATCTCACTGCCTGGCCACCCGAAGTTCTTTTGTAATCTTCCATCTTTAGCCCATAGGCCATAGTGTGTCTGGCAGACTCTTCAGCAAAGCAGGAAACTTTAAACTGTCTTCTCATATTGGCAGTTTGTCAGTCATTTTTCTCTGTGTCCTGCAGACTCTTCCATGAAGCAGGAACTCTGTAGCAATGTCCATCTTGAATTAGCAGTTACATTTCTGTGGGCCCTGCATGTCCAGTTTATACAGCATAAAGTCAAACAGTCCAGACAAGAGCAGTATCTTGTCCAAATGGCTAGTCTTGCCATATTGGAGGCAAACGCCATACGTGTTTCTTCAATGTCCATCTTCCTTTCTGACACAGGTGGTGTTGCCAGGAACAATTATGTCTCATTGTCAAGAAAAACCCTAAACCATGTTAAATGCCATATTCTGTAGGTCTTTGAAAGGTTTGAAGAATGCCTAGTCATCTCAAATACATCTCTGTATATCTAGAAAACCTAACTAGCTTAACTATAAGTTTTGACTATCATAGGTAATTATCTATAATCTGTACTACCTTATACAATACATTTCTGAATGAACTATATAAACACGATACCTAAACAAAAGGAGAAATATACATATCACAAAATTGACCTTAAATTGTATCAATAAATGAAAATCCATTCCAAAACAAAGTATTCATATCTATACCATAATCCCCTTTTTACCTTTAAAAAGATATTGGTTGTGGTCATTAACCATTTATAACCAAGTCCATTTAAATGAAAACAAACATTTATAAACAATATTTGGGAATTTGGGCGTCGTTCTTTCCAAACTGCTTCCTGCTAATAGGGGGCGCTGTCATTAGGGATCCTAAGAAGATGCAGAAATCCTGGTTGTAGTCTGCAAGGCTGCTTTGTCCAAGCTGTTTTGAATGTAGGATCACCTGGTACTCTGTTTCAGGGGGTCTGACTTGATCAAACCACATTAGTCTGGAAGGAATCCACAGCTTTTTATTTTCTGTAGAAACAAAAATAGAAATCCTTTTCCCCAGTAACTTGTCCTTGAACTTAAATTTTTGAGTCAAAGCATTTTTAAAATATATAAATTGAATTAATCCAGCAGCATTTGTTTTAACTGTTGTTTCCTCAGCAGTCAAACAATACAAAGACAATATAATGCCATATAGTATACAGATTCTCTCCACCTGTGGCTTTTTTATTATTCTGTTTCTTTTCTATTTTTTTGAGACAGGGTTTCTCTGTGTAACTCTTATCTGTCCTGGAATTCACTCTGCATACCAGGTTTACTTTGAAATCACAGAGATCTGCTTGCCTCAATCTCCCGAGTGCTGGGATTAAAGGCATGTGCCACACACCCAGTTCCTCTTTGTCTCTTTAAAACCATTTCATTTTTTTTTTTCTCTTTTTCTTCCAAGCCTACTTATATTTTAGAACATACTGTAAACCTTTAGCGCTTTTTCTTAATGTGAATCTGTCTTTACTGTAAATCCTTATCTTTTTGTAGCCACGAGTCTTTTATCTGGTAAACAACAACATTGCTGAAATGAAAGTCATAGTTGTTTCTGCAGCGGTTTATAAAAGATGGCGGTGGCTATTTTACTGCCAGCAGTAAAAGCTGTGCTCACTGCCTTGATCTGCATGCTGCCGGCTTGGAGATGTGGTCACTGCCATTGCCAGCTCTGATACACACCAATAAATTGTTAGCAGTGCTTCTTAAAAGCCTTGCAGTTTTTTGCCACTTATGCTGAGTCAGGAACCTTCCCTTAAAGGAGCTGCGCAAATATCTGCTTGTCTCTCCCAAAGCAGAGTCCAACCGAGAAAAATGCTGCTACCAAGAATTCTATCATTTTCAATGTTTTGAATCCTTGTCTCTATGCTTTGAATTCTATCATTGTCAATGTTTCGAATCCTTGTTACTAAGTCTCCTATGGTTTGTACAAGTTCCTTATTGTTTGCTGTAATCTCAAAGCATTTCTTTAAGAATATCATGTTAATGATGAAACCCATTGCTATTACAAAATAAAAGTACATATTGGTCCAGTCATAAGTTTCTTCTGCTAAAATCCCTTCTACATATGAAGTAAAATAATTCCTAAAGTTCTGCATTGTAAAATTATCTGCCATAGTTATGGAACAATTGATCTCAGATTTTATATCAGCTTCAATTGCAAAGGATGTTACAATTGTCTTAGGTGTAATTCTGTTGTCCTGGAACTTTGATGCTTTTAGTTGTATATCTCAGCTTGTGGTAGTTACGCCTGGAGGTGTGCCACCAAATAGCGCCTAGCCGCGGAGACCCGTCTGATCCCGGTTCTGCCTAGAAGTGTACCGCCAAATATTGTCTGGCAGCAGACGATCCTTCTGATTCCAGTCCCTGTAGAATAGCTCTTAACACACTATGGCAAGCAAAATTTTGTTAAAAGGGGACTTTTGGAATTACTGGGAACACAAGACTAAATGCCCAAGCAGGGCGGGTGCCGAGCGGCTCTGCGCAAATGCAAAGTCCCGTGCGGAAATGGGCAAAAAATGTTAAGCGGTGAGTGCCTTCTCAGGTCTGCTTTAGAGGCAAAGATCTCCTTTGCGGTAAGGAAGAGGCAAATGTCCCAATGCTGTGGTGAGTCCACCTGGTTAAACCCTGCCCCTTGGGAAGGTGGGGGAGGGGAGCGGCGTCTGCCGCCTGGGTGAAACCCAGGTAATCCTGCTTCTGACACCAGATAACTCGGTTAAATAAGGATCAGGATAAACAAATAGGCCGAATAGATGTTTATTCAGGGAGAAATAACTTACAACCTAGACAGATGAACACCAGGAAATTCAACCCTATCCTCTCCTGTCTGAGTCACGCCAGTAAGAGAGCTTTTCCTCGCTCTCCCTCTGACCTCCTTCCACAGGTCACTCCGCCCATGGTTCCACCCCCCAATGGGCATGGTCAGTGCCACAGAAGGACTACCTCACTACAGGTAAACATCATGACCAAAAGCAACCTGGGGAGAAAAGGGTTTATTTGGCTGATACATCCTGATCACAGTTAATTGTTTAGGTCAGTCAGGGCAATAACTCAAGCAGAACAGAGGCAGGAAGTATGGAGGAATGCAGTTTTTAGCAGCTTGATGGCTTTCTTCATTTGTTTCCTTCTACAGCCTGGGATTACCTGCCTAGGGATGGCATCTCCCACAGTGACCACATCAATTAAGAAAAGGCCCCTCAGAAAAAACCCACAGAACAAACTGGTCTGATAGGGATAATTGCACTATTAAGGTTCCCTCTCCCCAGGTGACTATACTTTGTGCCAAATTGATAACAAACAAAAAACAAACAAACAAACAAAAAAAACACCACAGCACAATTGGGCCCTGTGATGATTTGCATGCTTAGTCCACAGTTGATAAACTATTTGGAAGAATTAGAGGGTGTGGTCTTGTTGAAGGAGGTATGTCCCTGTTGGAAGAGGAATGTTACTGGGGTTGGGCTTTGAGAATTCAAATGCCCACACCAGGCCCTGTGTGTGTCTCTCGCTCTGCGACATACCTGTGGATCAGGTTACAAGATCCAGCATCATGCCTGTCTGCTTCTCATCATGATGAAAATGGACTCACCTCTGAAACTATAAGCCAGACCCCAACTAAATGCTTTCTTTTCTAAGTTGCCTTGGCCATGGTGTCTCTTCACAGCAATAAAACAGTAATGAAGATAACCCCTTGTCAACTTGACAAAATGAAGCATCACTTGGTGTTCTGCCTGCATGTGTATCAGTGTGAGGGTGTCTGATCCCCTGGAACTGGAATTGTAGACAGCTGTGAGCTGCTCTGGGGATGCTGGGAATTGAATCCAGGTCCTTTGGAGGAGCAGCCGCTGATCTCAACTCCTGAGCCATCTCTCTAGCCCCGATGCATCACTGTTAGACCACAACATTTTAAACCTTTCCTTTCTTGTTTAGCCCCCAAATCTCATGTTACTATCACAATATAAAACATGGTTTAACTTATAAAGTCTCATAATCTTATAAAAAAATGATCACATCAAAGTTCAGTATCTCTTTAAAATATCTGATATCTTAACTATGAACTCCTATAAAATCAAAACAAGTAATTTTATTATTATTATTATTCCAAGAAGAAAGAGGCAAGGCACAGTTACGATCAGATAAAAGAAAAACCAAACTCCAGCAGAGTAAATGGCTCATTACCCAAGGTCTGAGACCCATTATCATTGAAGCTCCAATAGGCTTGGGTAGTCCCACCTCTCCAGATCTGCCATCTGTAGTAGATAGCTTGTAGAGATGCCCACTGCCAAGCCTCACCTGAGTTTAACCACATAGTGGATGGAGGGAAGTGGGACTCCTGAAAGTTGTCCTCCGACCTTCATACAAACATACCTATGCTGTGCCATGGCATGCTCCCACCCCCCCCCAGGCAAATAAATACATACATATAAAACACAATTTTAAATAATGCTATTTTATATAACTCATTGTTAATGCAAAAAAACTTATTTTTTTCCACTAAAAAGGTAAATTATCAATTTTCTGGTCAACAGCCCATGAGGGAAAAAGGAACAGAAGACAGGACCAGGGTTCGGACAGCAGTGAGCATGACAGAAAGAACTTCCGAGAGTCAGCTTCAGAGAGACAGCTCATTTTATTGTTCCAGGTATCTAAGGGTTCTTAGGGTTACAGGTGGCCGATTGGCCATGACACAGCACCTAATTATCATATGGTTGGCAGGAGGAAAAAGCTAGACTTGCATGCTGAATCAACAGGGTTGCAGGGAGCTCCATGTTGGGGCCATCTTCCAAATAAGGTCAGACATCTGAGCTTAGAGACTCTCTCCAATTAAGGTCAGACAGAGAAGAGAAATCCCCACTGAGAGAGAGAAGAGAAATCCCCACTGAGAAGGGGCTCCTCCATGTTTGTGCTGAGCTCAGGAAGCTATCCAGACATGGTGAACTATGACCTTAGTGGCAGAGTTCTCCAACATCTCTCTGTGTTATTTTAATATAGAGAGATGTCATCATAGGTTTTAAGAGCTTATAAACTGTATTGGAGGGGCCCAGGGTCTGAGAGTGGATCATAACCTGGTTGGTGGTAATTCTAGCAATGGTGGCAATCTTTCATCAGAGAATTATATCAGGCAGGGAGCAAGCATCAGAATGAAATATGGCATGATTAGGGAGCTAACAAGACGTAGGAGCCAAGAAAACAAGGGGTTTGAGCCAACCTAATTGTTCAGTGGATTGGAATTGCTCTCAACATCATTTGATTCATTTACATAAAATCAACACTATTCTTCCAGTACTGTGCAAGTGCTCCCATGTTCAGCAGTTTTTAAATCTAGGGCCCAGATATTTATTTGTTGGGACCATAGTGCAATTAAATGTGCTTTCCATTCTTCATAATGAGCCA
Source organism: Phodopus roborovskii (assembly GCF_943737965.1). NCBI lineage: Eukaryota > Metazoa > Chordata > Mammalia > Rodentia > Cricetidae > Phodopus > Phodopus roborovskii. Next base: position 38,679,545 of record NW_026126511.1, on the reverse strand, counting down.
AACATCATTGGAAGGAGATATCTGACCCCAAATCAAAGCTTACCTAAAACTGTTCTTCTGAAAACAATTTTAGACAAAGGATCTCATCACTGACAGTCACTGCCATTTCGTACAGACTGAGGGCAACGCATGCATAGATTGATGGAGATATTTTCCAGAACTATTTTCAGATTGCTCTCTTCACTGGATACACTTCTTTCAAAACCTCTTAGCTAGTCATTGTTAAACCACCATCTCTAGCAAGAAGGGGGGAAATGTGTTTTCTTTCTTTTCAGTGGTTTCAAGATAGCACTCTGTAAACAGCCACTTATTGCCACAGAGGCCAACAGGCGTGATGCTTGGTCTTTAGCAGCAAGAGATGACTGGAAAACTCTCAGTGGCACCAGAGATGTCCAGATCATTCTCTGTACCATTACAGAAGAGGTGCTCAAATTTCATGCAACACTGTTGCTTTTTGAAAGTAGGTCGGCTCCATCCACACCATGCTGCCGTGTGTTGTTCATTTCCCACCTTGACTGCTCAGTGACAAGAGTTTGACCAGACACAAATCTCTACGCCTTTAAATAAATAAATAAATGGCAAATACATTTCCTCAGTGACACTACCCCCATATGCCTCCAGCACCCTCTTTTAACCCCAGCCAAAGCAGCTACTCCATCAAAGGTTATCTTCCCTCACTGGCCCCTCTGCACATCATCCCTAGTAGAGATGTTATTTACAGCTGAGAGCACATTTCTCAAGGCATGCTCTCTGTAGCTCATTCACAAATTTGTACATTTTAGTATCAAAGCAGAAGCTGCATTTATATTTCAGTCAGCAGTGCAGCCATCAGTCACTTCCTGGTTTATTTCCTTCACTCATTCCTTCCCAGTTCTCCCCGCATCCCAGCATCCTCTGCAGCAAAACGATGAGAATCTACTTCATTCAATCATTCAGGAACAATTTATTGAGTACCTTGAATGAGCCAACCACTGTCTGAGGAAGTAATGAGAAAAATTAATTTTTTATAAAGCTACACTCCTATAAGGAGAGGCCAATGATAAACAAGTTTTAGAAATCAAATACAAATTATCCTGTAGAATCTGCTGCAGATTGCTTCCAGGACACAAATATCTGGCATGTTTAATCAAGTCTTTCATATAAAATAGCAGCTTGTGAAATAAAAATGACCACACAATGACAGAGTGTGTAAGTTAATCTACCCACATCTACGGTTTGATCATCTTTGAGTTCTTTATAATAGCCCCCCCAAGCAATAGAAATAGTGCTTAGATTAGATTGTTTAGGGGGTGACAACAAAAAATTTCTGTACATGTTCAGCACTGACTCAAATTTCTTCAGATATGTTGCTCTGTGTCTCTTGAATCCACAACTATGGAAAGAGTATAGAAAAAGGCCAACTTCATATGCCACTAATGTATGTACACAGGCAATTCAGCTGCCTACTGAAACAATGTCAGGACAGTGGTTATAGGCAGTGGAGAGGCCTCGGGATGTGAATAAGATTGTCTTGACCTTTGAGAAGAGACTGCCAGCAGGTAAGGCAGTAGGAGGAAGTCTCTGAAATAGAAGCCTTACAGAATGGACTAGACCACAGATGCTAGTCTAACTGGATGCAGAGTGAGGGGTAGGGCTGTGGAAGAGTCCGAGGGTAGAGGGCAGAGGGCACAGGCAGCCCAGGGAGGTGACAGAGGACTTGGAGGGCTAGAGTAGTGATTGTGGCTTTTATTCTGAGTGGCAATAGGAAGTCACTGGAAGGTGTGCATTAGACATGGCATGACTTGACATCAGTAGAAAAGGGGTTCTCTGGCCCCAGTGGAGAGTAAGCAGCAAAATGTTAAGGCAGACCAGAAATGGACACATGGGGTGAAGGCAAGAGGGCCTGGTAATCAGATTCTGGGTATATCTTGATGCAGAACCAGTGGGACTTGCTGGAAGTTTAGCTCTAGGGTAGGAGAGAAGGGTGATGGCGGGCCACACAGTTCTAAGGTAAGCACTTGAGAAAGGCCATATTCTTGGAGTGGTGTGGGGGTGGGAGGGAGATGAAGGTGGGCCAGAGATGAGGATCCAGAATTCAGTTTGGACATGGAAAGACTGTACATAGAACTGAATTTAGGGGCCAAGGTAAGTGTCCCTTGTAAGAGTCTGGAACTACAGGAAGGTGCTTGGAATGGAAATACCAATTTAGGATTTGTTAGTGTGTAAATAAGATTAAAAGCCTTGCCACTGGATTTTTCCCACTCATCATTTTACATGTATTTACTGTGGTGGCAAGAACAGGCATTCCTCTGAATCAACACCACTCTTTTTCCTCACTGTTAAGTAACAAACCCCAGAGAGGCTTTGAAACACATTTCCCATTACATTTATTGACGTTTTAAAATACCACACTGTGCTTTATTTAGATGGCTAAAAAATATATTATGCCTCTTTATAGTCTTTTTAGAAATTGTGATGGCTTCAAATTCTTGTTAGCCAGGATCCCAAGACAACACAGTTAGATGAGGTTCATCACCGGAGAATGTGAGGATTAATCTGCATTTGTACAATACCTAGTAACTTCATTGTAAAAGAGAAGGTTCCAAATGAGACATGGCCACTGTGGCCTTGTCTCTTGTCCATTTCACTTCCCTTGTGACTACATTCTACCTACCCATCTCTTCCCAGAGAGCTTAAGCCACGTGTCCATTTTTAGAGAAGTGTTCTAGTCATGACCAGATAACATCATTCCTAAATCTACTTTATCTAGCACAGACAAACTGCCACCCATCAATGCAGTGCTCAGAAAGGAAAGAGATCCTACTCAGTCCTTGCAGAATCTGCTTTCCTGAGGACACTTTCCCTATCAAACAGAGGACACTCAAATATGCAAAGGTCAGCTTCCTTCTAATAATAATAATAATAATAAAATCAATTGGAAATTGGGAAATGGGAAAAATCAATTGGAAGTTGGGCTGATGAGATGCCTTAGTGATGAAGAGTTCTGGCTGTTTTTGCAGAGGTGCTGGGTTCAGTTCCCAGCACCCACAGGATGGCTCACAATAATCTGTAACTTCAGTCCCAGGATATCTGATGCCCTCCTTTAGCTTCAGAGGGCTCCAGGTACACATGTGGTACACAGATGTGCACGGGCCAAATGCCCACTGCATTGTAAAAATGGACAAATACATCTAATCAATGGGAATCAGAAACATGCTATTCTCTTCCTGCACTCAATGGGGTGTTTTGTGCATCATCTGAGAGACTCTGCTCACAGGCTGCTTTGATGGAGCCCCTTTGGCTGGTAAAGGAAGTAACTAACAAATGAGGCCACCATAGAATCAGAATAGGAACGGCCTCAGCTTCTGAGTCAACAGCCAACACCTCAGTTCCCACACATCTAGTGACACTGAACGATGACAGACCGAGTCAACATCTGAAACTTCAAGATGAAAACATTCAAAAGCTGAAGTTGTCCAAACTGAAGACTTGCCTGGGGGCTGTTTAAAAATTAAAGCTCTGTTAATTTTCTTCTCTGAAGCAATTGGTATTAAGTTCCGTGACTTTTGTTTGGTTGGTTTTTATGTTCTCCAAGGACTGGGGAGATGGCTCAGTGGATAAAGTGCTTACCATCCAGAGTTCAAATCCCCAGAACCCACATGAAGGCTGAGTAGGTTTGTTGGACTTCATGTAACCCCAGCACTCAGGAGACGGAGAACCCAAGGGCAAACTGACAGCTAGGATAAGCACAGCTGGTAAACTATGGCTTCAGCAGAGTTCAGCAGAGACACTCTCTCTTTCAATATGTAAGATGGAGAACAATCAAGGAGAATTCTCAACGTCAACTTTGTGTGAACACAAATCCAAACTTGATGACCCCTTGAAGGAAGCACCCACAAGCTCTGTCACTTGGAGCATATTGCCAGCAACTCACCACAAATTAGATTAATACCTTGTATTAATTAGTTTAGTCCCTTGTATCTGGGTGATGTTGCCCTGTAATGTTGAATTTGTTGGACTCAGTAACACTACATTGAATAGCTCAGGGCCAATTGCCAATGTCTCTGCTTAGCAGAGGGCATTATGGGAATTGTGGGGCGACTTGCAACAAGCCCAAATGTGGGCCTGAAAATGTGAAGCAGAAAGAACATGACCAACAATCTGTCTGTTTTTCCAAGGAGCAAAGACATAATTCATTATAAGCCTCTCCTAGGGAAAAGAAAGCATCCAGAACCCACTGTATGACAATGAAATGGCTTCAAGATTTCCCCTTCCAAAACCTTGCCTCCTTAAAAGATCTTCAAGGTCATGTTACTCAGGCCTGGGAGAGCTGGAGTAACCCAGCAGGCCAGGCAAGTCAACTTCAGAGAGACTGAGTAAACCATTCAACCCAGTTCTTGTCCTAGCTTGGTGTGTGTGTGTGTGTGTGTGTATGTGTGTGTGTGTGTGTGTGAGAGAGAGAGAGAGAGAGAGAGAGAGAGAGAGAGAGAGAGAGAGGGAGGGAGGGAGGAGGGAAGGAGGGAAAGGGAGGGAGGTCTATGGGTGCTTTGTCTGCATGTAAGTCTGTGTACCATATGGTACTTGGTGCCATTGAGGCCAGAAGAAAATGTTTGTGAGCCACCATGTGGATGCTAGGAACCCAGTGGATGCTCTTCAAGAACACTCAGTATTCTTAACCACTGAGCCATCTCTCTAATGCCCTAGCTGTGGATTTTTCACGTGTTTCAAAAGAAAACTAAGATAGCTTATGACTCTGACCATGTCTCTTCTACTAGTACAACCAGATAGGGTCTCCTGTGCCATGATGCTGGCCTGCTCTCACCCCTATAGCTTCCAAATCAGATCAGATACCAGAAGCCCTGGAATGAGTTTAAAAGGTGGGGAGAGAGTAAATAATGGTATCACTCCTTTGCTTTCTCCCGGTGGGGTCACCTCGACCTGGAAGTGTCCACATTTGGTCACTTTTCTAGAGGTGCCTAACTACCAAACTTTTCCAGTAGCTTCTTCCTCCTCCCCTCCTCCCCCTGATTCCAGGGTGGTAAACACCACACTGCTAGACCCCCAACTTTGGAAAGTCTCTTGGTACATACCTTCCTCGTATAACCTACTTCAGCTTTCACGGTGCTGCCTGCTAACCCAAGAGGATGCTGCAGTCAACCCTTGGACCCTGTAGTGTTTATAGATAGAAGCAGGAAGTGTGTCTTTTAGAGCCTGAGGGATGACTTGGAAGGCCAAGTTTTATCATGTTTCCTGGATCTTTGAGAGCCCCAGAAGGAAATGGCCACTCCAATTTAAGATAAACCTAGATTACTTAATCCCGGCAAGAGTTGAAGGGTGCAGAGGAACTATGGAACAGGCCCACCGAGTTATTAACAGACCAAAAACTGGAGGAAAGAAATGGCTCTCAGAACCTGGAGGAAGAGAGTGGGAAAGACCACCAAGTTTGAGCCATGGCCAGTCCACACAGAGGCCACAGCAGGGAAAGAGGCGGCAGCTTTCTTATCAGCACTGTCTTCTCCACTTCTGATCACCTGACTAGGTCTCCTGCTGATAAAACTCCAGGAGCCAGAGAGCAAGAGAGCTCCTCACTGCAGTAAAAATCCACAATCTTTGTGCAAACAGAAAGATGGGGGTGACGTAAAGAGTAAATGGAAGATAACCATCACAAGAAGAATGCACAGCATCAGGACCCAGTCAAGGGACAGTTATCAAAATGCCACCACCCTCCCAGTTCAGAATTGATTTTTCAGGGAAGAGTTACGCCATCTATGTTTTCTTAAGATGTGTATCTTAGGGCTGGAGATAAGCAGTTAAGGATACTTGATGTTCTCCTGGTAAACCTGGGTTTGGTTCCCAGCATCCACATGGTGGCTCATAGTCATCTGTGACTCCACTTCCAGGAGATCAGAGCCCTCTTCTGGCCTCCTGGGATACAAAAAGAACTTGTGGTGACAGACACACACACACAGGCAAAATAGCCATTTACATCAAATTTAAAGATCTTCAAAATTTTTCTTAAATGCTTTCCATGAGCAACTAATAAAGGACCATCCTGTTTTTATGAGCCATAGAAATGACCTTGAAGATTTCAAAGGAGGTCACAGAACCCCTTCTCAGCACAGAATCGAGCCGGGCAGGATCCAATCACTTAAGAATCCTCTATGAAGTGATTGCATTCTGTACAATTATACCATCCTCGTTGAGAAAGCGCTCACTAAGAAAGAACAGTGCCCTCAAGGACTAACCCTGACGACAGCTGAGCCTCAGAAGATTTAAACATTGATCACTATCGTTCTTCTATTTCTGAGTGGAAAATGCAAGTAATCACCGGCAAAGAAAGTCCTGGTCCCTTGAAAACCCTCCACACGAAGCCAGCCTGTCAACCCACGCCCTGTTGCAACTCCAGTGGCTAAGGCATACTATATTAGCAAGAGGACTGTTCGGTGGCAATCATGTCATTTGGATATTTCATTTAAAGATCATCCTTCCCATTTTGATCCTTGAAGTGAAACCATGAAGGGGGTAAATACCCCTGACAGCCTGTGTCCTAGACTCTTAGCATCAGACAAGCCTATTAATCCAATACAGAAAAACTCACAAACTCCCAAGAATCCTCAAGGTACTCTTAAAATTGAAATTGATTCCGTGAAACTCCTTCCACCTACATCATTAAAGAAAATTCCATTTTAACTCAGCTTGCCACAGAGAGGACGTGAAGAAAAGGATTGGGTCTAGGAGTGCAGGTTTTTGCACACACTGGACTCCTAGAAGCAGCACAAGGAATGCCCAGTCCAATCCTGACATTTGCCTGCTCCTGCAGGCTCTGAATCTAGCAACTGCCAACCTTCCCAAGTAATAAAATAGAAGAAGCATCTCACACTGTCCATCTCGCAATATATCTAAAAGCTATGTACGCTGCTTTTTGCAAAGCAGTAAGGATTCAGGCATTACGTTGGCCTGCCCCTGTCACCTGGCAGAATGTACTCAGGCAGTACTCTGGTCAGCCCAGGGTTCCATGACTACTAATCTGCACGCAGGTGCAAAGGACCCCTTTAAAAGAGACCCCGCCCAGTTCTCTCTCTCTCCCACTCTCTTTCCTGCTGTTCCCCTGGGGCAGACAGGACTTTCCCTGTCTCCCTCTTCTCTTCTGTCTTCTCTGTCTCTCTGTCTCTGTCTCTCTCTGTCTCTGTCTCTCTGTGTGTGTGTGTGTGTGTGTGTGTGTGTGTGTGTGTGTGTGTGTGTGTGTGTGTGTGTCTTTACCTCTTTTCGCTTTCCTTCCACCCTCGTCCCTTTCTAATGAAACTTCTCACTTAAGCTCTGTCTGCCTGGCATGTTTGTCCCTCCCCTCCACTACCCTTGCCTACCATGGAATCTGCCAAAATTCCCCTCGAACTTTGTCATAATACTTTTCCAGTTAATGCACCCACGGGTAACAAAATTTTGAGGAGCGGGGAGATGGCTCAGACAGTAAGGTACTTGCCTTACAGGGACAAGGACCTGATTTTGATACTATATCCAACCATATGAGGACCCGTATGAAAAGGCAGGGCAGGATGCTGTGCATTGCTATCAAGATGAACACAGGTAGATTTCGGGGCGGGGGAGTTCCTGGCCAAGGAGAGACCTTATTTCAAAATAAGGTAAGCAGCAATTCTGAAGGATGACACACCAAGGTTCCATATGCATGTGCACTTATGAACACACACACACACACACACACACACACACACACACACACACGGAGTAGGTGGTGACGCGGAAGGCATTCCTTATTTTCTTGTAGAATGTGTTGGTTAGTGTTAGTTTGTTGTGTTAACTTGATGCAAAATAAAGTCGTCTTTGAAAGGAGAACTTTAATTGAGGAATTACCTCAATTAAAGGTCTGTGGGGCATTTTCTTGTTGCTGATATATGTAGGAGGGCCCGTTCCACTGTGGGCAGCACCATCCTCAGGCAGATAGACCTAAGGTGTCTAAGAAAAGTGTTTGAGCAAGCCGGCACATCATATCCCTCTGGGGTCTCTACTTCAGTTTCTGTTTCCAGGCTCCTGCCCTCAGCTTCGCTCAATGATAGAATGTGAGCTGTAAGACAAGATAAGCCCTTTCTTTCTCAAGCTGCTTTTGCTCAGTATTTTTTCACAGCAACATGGAAGCAAGTGAATAAATATGGGCAAGGTAACCGAAAGGCCACATTTGACTGCAGGCTCCAGAATTGGAACGAGTACTTTGATCTATACAGTAAGTGGATTGGTGTGGCTGGACTCCTGGGTCCTGTTCACTAGCAGGCTATTAATCTTCCTTGTGGCCTTGAGCCAGAGCTTTTAAATGTTTCCTATCAATTTCTTGGCATGAAGAATGGAATTAAAAATATGCCTACCTCTCCGAGCAAAAGCTCCTTTCTGTTGATATATCTCACCGTAGACAATATTTGTGTCCCTCTTTGCGATGAAATGTCACTTACAATGAGTGAGAAACTAAATGGTTGTCAAGAGGCACTTACGTTTTGCTCAGAGAGTGGGCTTTAAAAGCACTCACACAGGAGGGGCTCAGAGGTCAGGTGTAGAAGAAAGCACATCTCCTTTTTTATAACAAGAAAATTGGCTTGGGCAGATTAACCATTCTTTTTTCTTAATTCCTATTAACTGTCCAAGACCCTTCTCTTCTGCCAGGAATCTCCTGCATTTACCTCTTTGTCAATAGCAGTGTCTTAATTAGGGTTTCTGTTGCTGTGATGAATCACCATGACCAAAGCAACTTGGGAAGGAAAGGGTTTATTTGACTTACACTTTCAGGCAACCGTCCATTATAGAGGAAAGTTAGGGCAGGAACTCAAACAAAGCAGGGACCCGGAAGCTAGAAAGCTAGAGCTGATGCAGAGGCCATGGATGGGTGCTGCTTACTGGCTTGCTCCTCATGGCTTGCTCAGCCTGCTTTCTTTCTCTCTTTCTTTATTCCTGCCTTCCTTCCCCTTCCCTCCTTCCTTCCTTCCTTTCTTTTTTTTTCTTTTTGGTTTTTTGAGACAGGGTTTCTCTGTGTAGCTCTTGCTATCTTAGAACTCTCTGTTGACTAGACTAACCTTGAACTCAGAGATCCATCTGAGTGCTGCTGCTACTGAAACCACAACTGCTGCTTTCAGCCTTCTTTCTTAGAGAATCCAGGACCACCAGCCCAGGGTGGTGCAATCCACAATGGGACAGGCCCTCCCACATCAATCATTAATTAAGAAAATGCCCTACAGCTGGATCTGATAGAGGCATTTTCTCAACTGAGGTTCCCTCCTTTCAGATAACTCTAGTTTGTGTCAAGTTGACATAAGACTAGCCAACACAGGCCATCAGCAGGAATGTGAATTATATTGTCCCTCCATAGGCTAAGGACACTGCTGGAAAGCAACTGACTAACCAGAGACGGCATTCTCCAGTCCCTGTGAGCTAGCCTGAGGTCATGAGGCTGAGATAGAGATGACACATGCCACCACAGCCCCACCTTCAGAGGGGGACATGAAAAACGCTCTGGTCAGCCAAGGGACTCCCGAGGTCCACTTGAGATGGTACACACACCTCTCTTTCCTGTGCCTCAAAGAGCATCACACACTTCCCTAGAGTCAGTGGGGCTGCCCTCCTGGCCTCAGCCTGGGATGGGTCAGCCTGGAAATTAGACTACCTATATTTGTTACTTTTGCCTTAGCCTGACCACAATATCTGACAGAAACAGCTAAAGGGTGGAAGGATCCATTTGTGCTCATAACTTGAGGGGATTCCGGGCCATCGTCAAAGCATGATGGAGCAGCTCAACTGATGGTAGCAGGCATGCAGGGTGGTGACTGTTGACATCACAGCAGACCAGGAAGACAGGCAGGAGCCAGGGGCTGAGGGTAATCTTCCAGTTGTCCTCACTTCATACAGGTCTCACAATCCCCTCAAACAGCATTACCAGATAAAGAACATGTATACAAAAGACGAGATGTAAACCAAAACATGTGGTCTCTGATGAACTATAACATGCCAACATCTTTCACGTGACAAATATCTTCTTCTCAAGGCTGAGGATCAAATCCAGGGCCCAAAGATGCTAGGCGAGCACTCTACAGATTGAACTATACCCCCAGCCCCCACAATCTTATTCTCAAGAAAGGAAGAATCAGCTGCATTTAGCAGGGTAAGAAACTGGGATCAAAAAGATGTGATTAATCCAAGGTCAAATAGAATTCAGTAGCTTTGACGTTTGAAGCCAGGTTTACTGGCTTGGGCTGCAAAGATGGTCACATTATCCCACAGACCCATCTTCCAGACTGTGTGCCCAAAGGAATCTCCAGCTGTCATTCAGCTGTTACCCTCAACCCGAGGCATTCAGCACTTCTCCAAATTGTTTGATGTACATGAATGCATAGGCCATGGGGTATGACCATCTGTCCACTGTCCTTGTGTAGCTGACCACTGACTGCCAGGTGTCATGCCAGCCGGCATGGATTACATAGTGTAAAACAAGTCCATTGTAATTAATTATTTAAATTGGAGCCTTCAGTGTTTAATAATACTAACTGGATACTATAAACTTGGGACCCAGAAAAGATGAATGACCAGAGAGGAAGGATGAATGAGGTCATTAGTGAACCTGATTCTTGCTTGAATCAAGTGTAATACTCATTTGCCCAGCAGAGACTCTGTCAACAGGCCATTGTTGTCATTGAAAAATTCATGTGCCTGAACACATATGGATTCGTGATCATGTGACCCGCCACAGAGAAACCTTACACAGACCCTTCTGTGAAAACAGCTCCTTGCTGATTCCAATCAGACCCATACATTCCAAATCTGCTGGCTAGGGACAGGGAGGTGCATTGCAGTTACCATGGCAGAGCCTCCATTTGCCCATACCCTCTGCCTAGGACCACGACACATATATCATTCTAGCTTCCCAAGGGCGCTCCCAGACTGTCTGTGCTAGCTATTGATTGTTTCAGCAATTTACCAGGTAGGGGGTTAGAGCTATGGGTTGGTAATTTCCTGTCTGTGTCTTCCTTCCATTGTTGTGTTGCTTGGATGCCCTGATGGTGATACAAAACCTGGCTATTTATCTGCAAGATTTGTCAAAACTCGCTAATTGTCAATATGTCTCTGGGTGATGTACAAGACCGGTTGCCAAAAAAAAAAAAAAAAGCTCATTCTGGGAATAAATTGAAGATTCGCCTAGGTGGAAAGTGAAAAGATTGGAGAAAGACAGCTTGGCATTATTCTCCAAAGAGGCAGTAGGAAGGGGCCTACACTGCCAGGGACGCTACGTGTAGCAAGCATGTGCCTTCCTCAGCTGCACCCCCCCACTGCACTGTGCCAGTTTACCCCATAAAATCAGTCAATGTATTCAGCCAAAGAAAGGCCAAACTAACGTGGAAAAAAGTAATCCTCACAGGGAATGAATGCTAGCAAGCACCTCCTCCTCCTCTTCCTTCTCCTCTTCCACTTTTTTCTATTCTTCTCCTCCTCCCCCTCCTCCCCCTCCTCCCCCTCCTCCCCCTCCTCCCCCTCCTCCCCCTCTTCCTTCTCCTTATTTGAGATAGGATCTTATTATGTAGCCCATCTGATCTTGGACTTACTAGGTAGACCAGGCTGGCCTCAAACTCACAGATATCTACCTGCCTCTGCCTCCCAAGTGCTGAGAGTAATTAAATGGATGGCTTTATCCTTTGCTCAATCTTGGATGATCTGAAATCTTTTGTCCCTGGACTTGCTCCACTACAAACCCTATTCTCAATTCATGGGTTAGTTAGACAATCCACTAAGGTCCATTTGGCTTCTTCAGTGCCCCCATACCCCAAAGAAATATTAGCAAAGAGTCTAACCAAAGTCACCTAAGAAATGGCTCCATACTGTCTCCAGCCAAAGTTTCGTAACATACCTTGTATTTCCAACCTTGTCAGGTCCCAAAGAAACTCAAATGGCTTACTGTATAGTGCCTATTAGCATACCAAAGCATATGCCAGCCTCTAGACTCCCTCAGCAAGTACAGAGTCAGCCTGGCTGGCCTACCCCACACCCTACCCTAAACTTCCCCAGCCTAGGGACTGTGCTTCTCTTCTAGCTTCTCATCTCTATAAAAATAAATAAAAAATAAACCCTACCATTTCACCATCTTTTGACTCCTTTCTTGGTCTTGAACTCCCCTCTCTTGGTTCTCTCCCTCCACCCCCCCCCCCCTTCTGTTTTCTTGGTCCTCTTGGTCCTTGTCTCCTCCCCTGGTCCACTTGTTTTTCCCTCTTCCTCTTTCATGGCATGGTTCTGCCTGCAGGCCATGTTCAGTGTATTATTTTCTCTCCCCACTCTGGACCCTTCCAGACACCCTCTGGCTATTCTCTCCCTCATATCTACAATAAAGACCTCCTCAACCATACCTAAGAGCGATCATGTCCTCATTTCATTCAAACACTGTTTTCATTATTGAAATATCAGTAGCACAGATACACAGAAACACAATCAGGATATGAAGTGTTTGCAAAAGAGTGGTGGTTCTTTGGCTTCTCAAGTATTTGGCTGGAACCTCTAGCTCACTCCTGCTTGATCAAGAAAGCTCCATTTCTCTCTCTTCAAACCTCACCTGCTCAGAGACTCTCCAGCCAAGAAAAGGCCCCCCAAAGCCCAATGCCACATCCTTGGCAGCTGCAGCGGCCTTTCCCCTGAGGTTGTCAGGGGCCCAAGTCCATGCCTGAAGTGTACCATACTTGGGCACAAACCCAGCTTATGGAGAACACACCATCACCCCTCACCCACAGGGTGTTTAAGCTCCCTGCTTTAGTTCAGAAACATGCTCTCTCCTGCCTCTTCTCTGGCCTCGATCTCTGGAGGACTCCGCCAGGAGTTGCTTTGCTCAAAATAAACCCGTTCTTTTACTTTTTCAATTCTGCTTGATCTGAATTACTGTGTTAGCAAAAAAAAACCTACTATCAAGGTACAGAAAGCCTATTACCAAGAGCTAAGCATTGTCTGTTGGGAGATGTCATTCTGTAAATATGTTTCTCTTATTGGTTAATGAATAAAGCCCTGTTGGCCAATAGAAGAGCAAGATAGGTGGGACTAGGAGACAAGGAAGATTTGGGGATAGGTTGTAGGAGATTCAACATGAAGGACCAAGAGAACAGAGGTCTGGATCCTCTCTCCAGTAAGATAAGACCACATGGAAATACTTAGATTAATAGAAATGGGTTAATATTTAAGACAGAGCTAGATGATAAGAAACGCTAATAACTGGCCAACAGCTTTATATCTAATACAGCATCTCTATGTGTTATTTGGGGCTGGTGCAACTTTGGGGCCAAACTGGAGGGTAACAATTGTCCTTTGAGAGAGAAGACAGAGTCTAAAATTCACATAAAGGCATGGAGCTTGGTGGCAAGACATGTCTTCTGGAATAGTGAGAATGGTAGATGGAAAAATGAACCAAGGAATTTAAAAATATCCAGAAGTGAGGACTGAAAGGACCAGAGTCAACACAGGACATGCCAAGACCAAGCTCTCAGCACAGAGATTTGCCCCAGAGGGACAGAAGGCAGGGAATAAGAGACAAAGCAGGAGACAAAGGACAAGGGAGAAGGGGAAAGGAACAAGGGAGAGGAGAAAGGGGGTATTTGTCCCCGAGGGACAAAGGATTGCATCTGCGTGGGGTAGGTGTAGCCCTAAGGCAAATGGCAGTTTATAAATGGAAAGGGGGAACACCCCCCACCCACCTCATGTTAGGATGAGTTGGTTTGTTTTTATTGGTCATGTAAATTAGGTGATCTAAAAAGGGAGCATTTGATTGCTGGACGTCAATATTTTGATAGCTGGACCTTGGTAGTCAGCCTTAAGAGGAAGAAATGGCTGAATAGGGGATAGACCTTGGTGGCTAGCTTTAGAGACGTAATCTAATGGTCTAGCCAGGAAGAGGGCATGCAGAAAGGGCAAGACCTTTCAGAGCCATGATTGCCATGCTCACGCCTGCTAGTGCCCCTCAATGGCCAAAGGCAATTCTGTGCTTTTTATGATATTGTCAAGGACCAGATGCGATGTCAACATCATGGAGATAGCCACATTACAACAGGAGAGCTTTGTCACAACTCCTGAGTTTAGGGGCTTCAATCTGCCTGGGATCTTGACCTCGTGGCTTTCAGACCACCTGGAGAGGGCATTTCACCGTGCCCGAAGCACATCAGGTGACAAAAATCTGGTGGCCAGAAAGCAGTGCAGAAGACACAGGAAGAGGAGAAGCTGTGTCACCAACCCCCCTTTAAGGACACACTTCCAATGACCTAAGATCTACCAAGACCCTGACTCTTAAATGTCCCACCACCATCTCCCAGTACTACAAAGATGATGAGGGCAGACTGTGGAGGACTGTCAAGATCTGAACTATAAGGCTGCACTCACTGACATAGAGCCTGGTCTTCGTTAGGTGGAATTAAGAATCACCCCAGTCACACTAAATGCCTTGCCTTTGCACACAGTTTGATAGAAGCAGCCTCTGTGGAACTGGTGTGGGCTAAGGAAAAACACCCAACTCTAGCAGACAGAGCCCTTATCCCAAGCCCTATAAAGCACCTGTCCACCCCCACCCCCGAATACCCCAACTGTCCTGGTAGCCTTAGTCCCTGTATTGTTGGTGCCAGGCTGTTTCTTAGGGCCTTCTGTAATTAACAGGAGTATTTCAGACCCATATTTTAACTCATCTCACAGACTGATTTTCTAAATTAATGTGTCAGCATGGATAGGTGACACACACTTAACTCAGCAGCAATTGCTTACAAAGCCTTTAAAGATTAACTTTCGATTTCACGGGTCTTTAAGAGCCAGAAATGATATTGGTAGCTACTGAAATCAAGTTGTGTTTAATCCCTGGCTGAAAAAGCATTCAATGGCATGAATGGTCTTATTACTAAGGCAATATTTGTTCAGCTTTACTTTTCTGTTGCACTTCTAGCTGCTAACATTTCTTATACACACACACACACTTACTCTAAATGGAGACACATTGGGGTAAAATTTGGCTGGAATGGGCATTGGTCATAAGGAGTGCTCTTTGAGAATGTCAGCACACTGTTTTGTACAACACTTAGGTATAAGGCAGTTAGTACATCCACCAGGCATTTCCAGGAAAACTAGGCCTCTGAAAATATGATCCTTGGAAAGGTGATTCTCAGTCATTTGAAAGCTTCTCTGTCTAGTTGGAGAGGCCCAATTAGCAAGAAGCCACTTATTTTCAGCAACAGAAAGCATTTGGTACCACTTTCTGTCGGAGCTCAGGAGCATGCTGCGCTCCAGGATGAGGTGAGCAGTCTATATTCCTGCCTGTAACTCCGAGACCTGATGACCTCACACTGACATACATGCAGGCAAAACACCAATGCACATAAAATAAACAATTATTTAAAAAAAAAAAACCCTGAAAGTCAGGGACAGATTGGGATGTGAGTCCAGAGGACTATCCTTCATCACCTAATACCATAAGGACTTGGAGGCTGAGATCTGGCAAAAATGTCCCCTCTGTGGTCTCCTACCTGCCAGGTATCAAACAGGCTCACAAAGGTCTCCTAGCTGCCAGGTATCACAGAGCTTTCTGCTCCCACTGCCCCTCTCATTTGACATTGTGCTAACTTTAATCTCGTTTCTCTTTCTTCTAAAAAGTGAGGGGTAGGGGACAGCCGCCATGTTTTGGGACAGTCATTCTTTATGACTGAACATTTTCCTGAGGCTGCCTTGTCCGCTTGAGCTCACACACCTAAACTCCCTTGGCCTCATGTATTTTATCTCATTAGATACACACCAGCCACGTAAATCAGTGTGCTTTGACTAGCAGGGATCACAGAACACACTGTCTTCAATGTGACATAACTCACAGTGGCTCACGTTTCACGCCATCTTTGTCCTGCTTTGTCTCCTGTCTCATGACATTCTACAAGAGTTCAGGATCTTGAATAGTCTCTTAATTACTCCTTATGAGCAATGCCCATCCCAGCTAAATAATTACACAACAGTAGCCTCTGTTCTTCCATCTTCCCTTGGATATAATCTATACAGCAAGTCACGAGAGAGAGAGAGAGAGAGAGAGAGAGAGAGAGAGAGAGAGAGAGAGAGAAACAATGTTTATAGAGAACAAAATTACCTATAAATCAGTGATTTTCCATTTTGGATTAGCCAGTCTCTGAGGCCTCCCTGTGTGAACATCCTAACTGAGAAATGTGGATCTAGGGGTGGCGCTCTTCAGTGAGGTGATTATTGTGGTACATCAAAGACCATAAAACCTCCACACCAAAACCCCCTGGCTCGCTCACTGTGAGTCAAGCTGCCTCCACCCACTGAGAAGCATTTTCCGTCTTTAAAATGGCAGCACTCACTCTTCTCTGGTATACTCTTGTTATGGGGATCAATGGGAAGCATCTATGAAGAGTTTGAACTCTTGGGGGACAGGGCTCTGTATCTGGAGTTATCTTTATCGGCAGCAACAAGGAGCTATGGTGGGACTTTCCTAATACAATTCCTGCTTGTGCCAGCTTCTCAGGGACAGCTGGAGCAGGTGATGGAGTCCACACACTGCCTTTGTCCTGCTGCCAGAGGGCATGCTTAACCTTAGCTCCAATAAGAGACCAAAGCTCCGTGCACATGAGTGCTCACATGTAGACAGGGCCAAGGCTGGGAAGAACACACCATCACCATGGCCAGTAAAGAAACTCCTGATCTTGTGAGGGTCTCTCATGGTAGACACACGGCGGCTCTGATCTGGAGACAGGCATAGCTGTGTCATTCCCAGGGGACATCATTCCACAGCATCACAGCATAGGCAGTACAGGCCTCAGATCACTGGAGCTAGTCTGCAGGAAGATAATCCCTTCCCTGGCCAGCAGTGCTTGCCTGGGATTTTGTTCTTTATGCTGTCAAAACTAAATGATGTGCCCATCGCCTTTGAAGACTGTTCATCCTCAAAGCTTACATTATCTAAAGGAGAGGCCCAGAGTCCAGTCCATAACCCTTTACTCTGCCTCCTGCAGCAGCCACTCTCCTTTCTTTTATATGATGGCCAAGGCTCATTTTCACAGGCAAATTCCTCTTCTGGGAGATTCAGAGGTTCCCTGACCCGAAGCATTGCCCTTTGCAACCCGAAGGCTTCTATGTCTGAATTTTTGAAATATACTGTTGTGTTGCTGTTTCCTCAGAATTAAAATACTTGGTTAAGGCTGAGGTGAAAAACAAAAGAAATCTCTGGAAGCTACTGAAATATGAAGGGTTCACAAGGCCCCTGAAAAAGGTCATCTAAGCAGTAGCAACTGCTGTGTGCTAAGAAACCCTTCTACTGGCTGAGCTGTTGAGTTCCTGCAGGAACTCCAGAGACATCGCCCAGGCTGGGCTTCAGTGGTGAAGCTGCCTTTGCTCATCACGTTCCTGTAACCCATTGCCCACGCTGCTGTAAGTCACCCCAGCACACTTACAGGTTCAACTTTGGGTGGAGTAGTTTCTCTGGTTTATCATCAGCACCCAATCGATCTGGCGATGCCCTATCTGGAGTAAAGACACTTTTGATCACATCTCCCCCAGACCTCTACAAAGCACATGCCTGCTGAGTCCTTCTCCAGCACTTTGGTTTACACTGTTTTCTCTCAAGTTTTCCCAGATGTCAGAGAACATGAGAACAAGTCCTGAAATCCGATGCCAGTCACTCAGTTCCAGAGAAAGCACTTTTGTGTGCGGCTGGAAAACTGCTGAGCACAGCTCATGGCGATGTCGGCAGTATTGGCAGAGTAGCAGTGAATGACCAAAAACTTCAACGACCAAATGAGATGAGATGGTTTCTAAGTCGGGTTGGGAGAGACTGAAAAGCTAAAGTCAAAAATAAATAAAAAGTAAGAAAAATAAATAAAGAAAGAAAGGAAAAATACACCACACCACACACAGAGAGAGTTCAAGACTTATCTGACTAAACAAGCAACGTTTATGGTACTTAGCATCAATGAATGCCAGAAAAGGCAATTTCAGAATTTCTGCAACTCAACTGCAAATGTCATGAACACTTGGGAAAGAAGAGGAAAATGAGTGACAAATGTACTTGGAGTCTTGCAGACTCGTTTTTTGGTTTTTGATTTGTTTGTTTGTTTTTAACTAAATTGCTGGTTTGAGACAGCTCATAGGCTCTGTGAGAACACCCACTGCAGACTTGTCGCTTCCAGCTCTGTGCTAATACAAGCTGAGTTATTTTCCATGTCTGCTTGCCCCAGTCATCAGCCAGGCTCGGGGACTAGTGAGAGCTGTCATCAGTGCTGTAACTGGGTGATGGGGAATGGCGGTTACAGGCAGGGGGCACTTGGTGCACAAAGTATGAGCCGCACTAACAGAGAAGGCATCCGTTTGATTGAAGGCCCCTCAAGCCCAGTGTGGACCTAATAAGCTGCTCTCTGTTGGTTCCGTGTCCTGGCCCTGTGCTCAAGAACCACTGCCTTCTCTCCCCCAGGGCCAGACTCATTTTAATTCAGGCCACATTCTCCCAAAGACTTGGAGAGAAAGCTAAGACTGCAGGCCTAAGAACTCCAGGATAGGAGTCACAGTTGATCTGCTTTCTTAGGGGTGATCCTACTACTACTACTGCTACTACTACTACTACTACTATACTCTCTCTCTCTCTCTCTCTCTCTCTCTCTCTCACACACACACACACACACACACACACACACACACACACACACACACCATACCATACTGAATGTGCTTGGTGCCAGAAGCTAAGTAGGGTTAGGCCTGCTTGGTAAACAGATGGGAGAAACCATACAACTAAGAAATTATTAAGTCCTTAGATTTTTGTTGTTGTTTTGGTTTGGTTTTGGTTTGTTGTTGTTGTTTGGCTTTTGGTTTTGTTTTGCTTTTTGTTTTTGAGACAGGTCCTCATTTATCCTGGGCTGTCCTCAAATAGATTATGTACCCAAAGATGAGCTTGAATTTCTGTTCCTTCTGCGGAGTATGGCAACTGATGAGGTGAAGCCAGAGTGATCTGAAGAAAAGATAGCCAAACCCACGGAAGCAGCTGCGTGCATGGCTCCCACCAGGTACTGAAACACCGGACACGGACTCTATGCCTCCGGGATTTAGACCAATTAAAAATAAATAAATAAGAGGGGGAATATAAAAGTAGGGGAAAGAAACACTAAACAAGTCCTCAAGAGGGTTACCTCTCCGCATCCTTGAAGTGTGTCAAGCTTACACAGCTCTAAATCCTGGCTTGTGTTTTGTTTCTGACCCTTATATCTGGTTTATGGAAGGGAAATAAAAGCAGCCTGCATCCTCTCCCCCACTCCTGCAATGGCTGTGCTAACATCTGCAAAATGGAAACTTTGTGTGCCGCACGCGGTCTGTTCATTCTTGCCACACCACTGAGAATCATTGATTATTGAGACTAAATTAACTTCTTCAAAATCCATTGACACCACAGCATGTTATCAGTTGGCGATGGTACTTTTTCTCAGTGCTTCGTTTTTATTTTTCTAATATATTCTGGGATGTAAGAGCAGGAAGATGGAGGGGGTGTCGTAGAATGCTGTTTTCTGGGGTTTCGTGCCTGTTATACACATAAGACCTGCGCAAGAGCCTGCCAGTGGATTAATTAATTAATGTATGGGTAAATTGAATGCATAGGTGAACTAAAGATTGACTGAGTCCACTGAAACCTGGCACAATGCTAAAACACTGTGCAGGGGAAAGACCAAGACTGCGAGAGATGCCCAGTACACACCACAGGCACATGCTGCTGCCATTTCTGTTTGTCATATAGCCCAGTTCTGAGTCGTCTGAGGCTGAGAGCAATTTCCTTCGGATAGACTCTGTTGGTCTTTACGGCAGGGCATGCTAAATGCCAAAGGGCCAAAAGATTTACTGGAACATTGTACTGTGGCTTATCTAACACTCCCTGCCCACATGCGCTGACTCACTGGGGAGTTTCCGGTAGATGCTGTCTAGCACTCCTTGTTAGAACGCTGTGCTGCTCAGCGACTTGCCAATGATTCCTTTCTCACAAACAGAATGACCAAGTAACAGTGCTTTACTGCAGAGAAAAGAAGAAATCTCACATCCTGTGAGGACAGGCCTCACAGAGCCTCCTACAGTCTTCGGATAATGACAGCGAGAGCTCATCACAAGTCCCAGCTGTCACCGTGGGTGTGCAGTGTCAAAGACAAGAGCAAATCAACCCAGAGAAGCAGTGAGACGGATAGCCTTCCTGTGTTTTGATGTGCTGACCACAGGAAAATGATCATCCCCTTCCTGTCTCTGTTCTACCTTCAAAACCAAGCAAGGAAAAAGATTCAAACAGAAAATGAACCTTCCTCAGCATGCACAGCCCTGGTCCCCATCACCACCAGGCCCCTGAGTTCATTGCCCAGAGCCCACAATGGAAGGAGAGAAGTAATTCACTTGTGAAAGTGGTTTTATGTCCTAAATACACACACACACACACACACACACACACACACACACACAATCATGCACATACATACAAAACCACAAGAAAATAAATGTTAAAATAAAGTTGTATCTATATGTTTCCTCTCATGTGGTAGCATGCATTTATTATTGGTGAATGGGAGGTCTCTAGCTGTTACTGTTTGCTAATGCAGACTAGTCTTATTTCTTTTTGCCCATTTTTATTCTGGAATTATTCTTCTTCTTGTGCCTTGGTCAAACTCCTAAGAGTACTACTATATTTGTAGGTTTGCACACGTTGTCAAATGCCCTCCATACTTTGTCTTCATTACCTGCCAAGTGTGTCTCCTTTCCCTTATGGGTTCTAGATTTTCAGTCTTAAAATTTTACCAAAATCCTAAACTATATGTACAGTTCCTCAAATTCTTATTATGAATTTATTCTTTTATATTAATGTCTTAGTGCACCAGAAACTTTATTCTAGACTATGTTATGAGTTAAAAACCAACTTAATCTTCCGGGTTTATCTTTCAGCAAATCAGGATCCTCCTAGCATGTAGAATCCCTTATAGCTCTCTATTCCTCCTTATAACCCACACTGGTTTGATACACTGGCTTTGGGGTGTGTTCTGAAGTCTAGAATTAAAAGACTCTCTCCCTGAGTTGCTTATATTTTTCAGCACCTGAGATACAATGATTCTCACAAATACCTTGTAAGATCATATTACTCAATTCAAAACCATCAAAATAACCAACCTGATACTGTTAGGTTTTTCTCTGAAATTTCATTAAATTAATATTATCTTGGGGGACTCGATTCTTTGGGGCAGTCATGATTTCTCTTAAAGGACCATAACTCTACTCTTCATTTATTCAAGGGCTTCATTCTATTAGAATTTTGTATTAGGGCCCTCTAGAGAAACAGAACTTATAGAATGAATGTATTATATATAATATATATATATATAGCCAATATTATATAATATGTAAAACATGAATATATGTGTGTGGATATATGCATATATGCATATATGTATGTGTGTGTGTATATATATATATATATATATATATATATATATATATATTCACATATATTTGGGTTTTATTGGAATGACTTACAGGCTGTAGTCCATCTAATCCAACAGTGGCTGGCTCTGAACAATAAGTCCAAGAATCCAGTAGTTGTTCAGTCTACAAGACTGGATGTCTCGGCAACTCTCCAGTACACACTGGAGCCCTGAAGAAGTAGGCTCTAATGCCAGTGAAGGAATGGACTAGCTTCTTCCATGTTCTTCTACAGGCTTCCAGCAGAAGGTGTGGTCCAGGTTAGAGATGAATTTTCCCAGCTCAAAAGAGCAGGCCTGAAGGTGTGTCTTCCTACCTTAACAATCCAGGTTAGTTAATCCCAACCCAGTAGGCAGAGGCAGCTGGATCTCTTTGAGTTCAATGACAGCCTGGTCAACAAATTGAATTCCAGGACAGCCAGGGCTGTTACACAGAGAAACCCTGTCTTGGAAACTAAAAGTAGTAGTAGTAGTAGTAGTAGTGTACTAGTAGTAGTAGTAGTAGTAGTAGTAGTAGTAGTAAATTTAAAATATCTGGATTATAAGTAGATCTTCCCACTTCAAATTAAACAAAAATCCCTCACAGATATGAGCTATGTCCTTCACTTTGGGGGTTTTAGTTAATTCCAGATAGTGTCAAGTTGACAACCAAAAATAGCCATCACAACTCTCCCAAAGATGTATAATATTATTTAGTTACAGTTAGTAAACATTTCCAGCCTTGCCTAAGTATTGCTGAAAAGTATGTAAGTTACTGGCTTGTATTTAATTGGTATGAAAGCACTTAGCCAACTCCATAGTCATTCTAGCATTTTTCTTTTTCTTTCTTTTCTTTCTTTCTTTTTTTTTTTTTAACCAAAAACTCTTTCTGAGAAAATCATATGGCAAGCAAAAATTGACACAATTTTGTGGTTTGTGGTTTTGTTGCTTATTTTGATGTGAATTCTTCTTTGAGCCAATCAGCAATAGCGCTCAAGCAAGAGCAGAGTAGCTGTCCATTCAGGGAGATGGTTGACAGATACCTGCATCTTCATTACCGCCTTGGATTAGTCTCCTCTGCAAAACTGGAAACAGACAACTGGAAAATTCTGAAACTAGAGCCAGCCACTTTCTACCAGCTAGCACAGAACTGACTTAGACACGGTAGAGCCGTTCCCAGATTCCCAGCAGGCTGTACTCCGATCTCATTTCATTAACTTCCAAAAACATGAGTCCACATTTTGTGTGGCTAATCCCACACTGTCCCCCAATGGGCTTTTGTCCCACTAACACTTACTTGCTCTACTTTATTTTGAGTCTCTATGGTTTTTGTTCACTTTGTCTGTTATCTTACTCTGTTCCCTCAAGCCTTCAAGAAAACTATGGAGTAATGATAGGGGGAGTGTCCTTCTGTATATGTGCTTCTCTTATTGGTCGATGAGTAAAACACTGAGTGGTCAGTAGCCAGACAGGAAGAATAGGCGGGGCTCCCAGGCGAGTAAAATTCTTGGGAGAGGATGCAGAGAGGGAGCTGACAGGGAGTCGCTGGGCATGCTGCCTGGGCATTCTCTGGTAAGCCACCACCATGCAGAAATACATAGATTAATAGAAATGGATTAATAATTAAGAAAGAGCTAGCCAATAAGAAGCCTGAGCCATCAGCCAAACAATTTATAATTAATATAAACCTCTGTGTGCTTATTTGGGACTAAGGGGCTGCAGGACCAGACTGGACAGAAACTCCATCTACAGAATAATAACAGTAAGAGGAGCCAACCTATGTACTTGTTGCTCGATTTTAATTAAAATGTCTTTTGTGCTTTTTTACTCAGAATAAAATTTGCCATCGGTTTCTGGTTATTGATCATTGTCCTTGTGAAATAGCTTGAATATAAGTCACAGAGGCTTGGCTGAAATTTAGACAGCTATTTAGGGACAAACAATTACTACTGCTGATTGGCTGGTGCAACAATATTTGTGACTAAGTGGCCTATTCCTCCATCTTGTTGCCTCACAACTACAAAATGTGTACTGCGGCTCCAGACACCACCATCACATTCAAGGTAGAAGGAAGAGAAAAAGAGATTGGAAAAAGCTTTGTTAGGAACCCCACACAGACTTCAGGAAGCATTAGTGACACTACAACCCCTATCTTAACGAAAACAATAATGGACTCGGGCAGGAAAAGGAAGATCACTACCATAGGATCTACCAAGTACTCTCCGCCAGTCACACTCATTTCCCCTGACAATGGCTGCGATTTGTCAGAGACGGTCACCGTGATTTGACGCCATCACTCTCTCTTTATTGATGGAATAAATTGCAGCGATGCTGTCCTTGTGTTTTAAAAAAATATATATTTAAATTTGAATTGTGTATGTGTGGGTATGTGTCTATGTGTGAGTATATGCACACGAATGCAGGGGCCCATCACCCCAACACTCAGGAAGTGGGGGCAAAAGGGTCCAAAGTTCAAGGTCATCTTTGGCTATACAAATGACGTGCGGCCAGCCTAAGACCCTGTTTTAGATGATGATGATGATGATGATAATTGTTATTATTATTACATGGAACTCAACAGTAAACTTATTACAATTTCATCCCTGGTAATTGGTCCATTCATGCTTTCAATGCATTCAGTAAATTTAGTAGATTGAATCTTGACTCCTTCTGAGTCAGTGGTTATACTTTCCAGCTAGCAACCTAGGACACGCTCTCATATTCTCCCTCCCTCCTCCTCCCTCCCCCTTCACCCTTCCCTCCTGAACATTAGCCAGCCTTGCTTGCTAGTAATCTGTCTTTACTTTTATTGATCCTTTCAAAGAAATAACTCTGTGTGCCTTTCACACTTCTGAAGGTGTTCTATTCCATTATCTCAGTTTTCTCTTACTCTAGATTGCTTTATTATTGCCTTTTGGATTTCCTTAACCTAACAGAAAAAAAAAATATGTATTTTTCTCTATCTTCTTTAACAGGAAAGGTACAAAGGCCTGGCTCAGCAGGGAAAGGCATTTCCCACCAAGCCTGTGGGATTCTACATCGATCCCTGGATCCACATGCTGGAAGGAGAGAACCAACTCCCACCGGTTGGCTTCTCTCTCTCTTTCTCTCTCATGCATGCATGTGTGCACTTATGCACGCACACACACACACACACACACATACACACACACACACACACACACACACACACACACATACACACACACACCCCAAGCCCAGCCAGCCTGCCCATGACCCCAGCACTTGGGATGTGGAGTCAAGAGAAGAATCAGAATTTCAAAGCCATCCTCAGCTACATAGCCAGCCTGGGCTACATGAGACCCTGTCTGGAAAAAGGCTTGTTTTTCAAGTGGCTAAACCTGGGGAGAGAAAGCAATGGAGAGGATACTTTTGCTTAAAATGTTAATAGCACTGTGGGCTGGGGAGATGGCTTACTGGGGAAAGCACTTGCCACACAAATATAAAACCCTGAGTTCAAATCCCAGAACGCAGACAAGTCAGGCATAACAGCATGTATCTATAACCCCAGTGCTTCTGTAACAAGGAGGGAGGCAAAGATGGGAGAATCCAGGGACACTTGTGGAAGAGCTGGCCTGGCATATGCAGTTACAATAAAAGGACCCTGCCCGGAACAAGGTGAAGGGGTGAAAGGCGACACCTGACCTCTGACTTCCGTGTGCACACCAGGGCACGTCCATGCAGACGTGTGCACTGACACACACGTCCTACACAAAAGTAAAATAAAAACAAAACATCAACACTATTGAACTGTGCTCTGAGAAGGAGACCTCGAAAATCTCTATTTTCTTCAAATTATAAAGGTTCCCTTATAGCCAAAAGCATGCTTCATTATTTTGATTCACAAACAAAAAGCACACTTGCTTTTGAAAGATGGGCCAGACGAATAGGACGTTGACGGCCCTGTGTGCATCTCTGTGTCCTCAGCCACGCTTGTCTTTGCTGATGATTCAAGGGATCTAAACCCATTCCTAACCGGACCAGTTCCCTTACCTTCTCTCTCCTGGGCTGTGCTCAGCAGCTGCAGGGACTTCCTCAACGGTGGCAGGATATCTTGTTTAACACGTGCACTTGACGCCTCTTAGATTCACCTTCACTTAGTGCCACTCCTCCATCCGCCTTCGCCTCCTCCTTCCCTCTGTTGTCAACTTTCACCTCCTTGCCTGTGGTTTTATCATGTCTGGGTCTTCTAGGCCAGGGCATGTCGCGATGCTGTTACCTCCTGCAACCCCCAGGGTTTGGGTGAGGTGCTCTTGGCAATTTATGTCTCAAAAAATTATTAGACTTTTCTTCGCAATCTCTCTTCAATTTCAGTATTGATCACTCAATAGTTATGTCATACATTCCTAACCTCCAGTCACTTCTAACAGCATGGGGGCTAGGATGACTCCAACTGCTGGGACAGATACACCTTGAAATCTAAGGAGCCTGAAACCATGTAAGCTGATTTCCCGCGTACAGTCAGTGTGAGGCAGGAGCTCTACTGGATCACTTAGGAACTGCACCGTGAATGGCCTTCCCTGGCAGGCCCTGGATTCCACCGGCCCTCCATGCTCCTTATGTAACTGGAGGACAGAGAAAGAAGGCAGCAACCCCAGCCTAATGTGGCCTGTTTCTTACAGCTGTCACGTATGATGAAGAGAGTCAGGAAGTGGATTTGGTGAACTATCCTGCTCTGTCCTTTCACTGGCCATCAGGTGATACTCCACGTCTCTTCAAGAAACACAGCCTACTGCACCCAACTCAAAGCCCGGAGACTCCCCAGTGCTGCAGAGATGGTCCCTCTATAGAGAGGGATGACCTAAGTGGCGATGACCTAAGAAGTTAAAGTACAAGTTAACACTCCATCACACACACATAGAACAGACAGGCCCACCCTGCAATGTCCAGGTGCAGAAGAAGCCCAGTGAAAAGCTCCTTTAGGAAAAATAACTGGGATTCACAGGGGCCACCAGTCCACGGCGCTTACACTGACCTGGGTAGGAGGGTCGGTAAGGCTTTACTGAGGTTGGGGAAGGCGCAGTAGGTGCCTGGCTCTGTTCCCTGAATGAGTTTCCTGTTCTGCTCTCTCGACCTCCAAGCCACTTTCTCAGTGTCTCTGAAATGGCCTGTGAAAAGCATCCCTTTTTCCACGGCTTTCTCCATGGGGCTGAAATTTAATCAACATTGGTCATTCAAAGTACTTCTCGGGTTTGTGTAAAGGCCTAAATGACAACCACTTTCCCAGCTTCACGTGATCTCTAACTCTGGGCCCTTTTCTTCTGTCTTTTGTCTGGATAGCATGTGAGGATCTGAGACACAGTCTCGCTATGGCCTGAGTGGAGCCGTGTGCCCTCTCATCGTTGGGTGAGGGATTTTAGGAAAGCAAGGAGTGAACCCTGTGTGGATAAACCTCTGAGGGGTCAGTTCTCCCTCACCAGGGTCTCCTCAGCTGCCCCTGCAGCCTCTCCACCGGACACTCTTCTTCCCTCTTGATATTCTGATTTGTTTGTTTGTTTGTTTTTCTCAAACACTTTCTCTGAGCATACATTATATATTATCAATCAGTATCTATATACTCACAAATACGTTTTTCCATCCACCTGATGTATATAGCATATTTCCTTGGATTCTTAGATTATATTTCAAAACGCGCCATCATTTTACTTACCACTTCAGAAAAAAGAAGAAAACATTCAATTCCTATGACATCATAACAAAATGTTCTGATAACCTGAAGCTTTATCTAAACATTATAGGAATGTTTTTTTATTTAATTTTATATAACAAAGTCCAATTAATTGAAAACAAACATTTATACACAATATTTGGGAATTTGGGCGTCATTCTTTCCAAACTACTTCCTGCTGGTAAGGGGCGCTGTCTTGGGGGATTCGAAGAAGATTCAGATATCCTAGCTGTAATCTGTAGGGCTGTTTAGGAATGTTTTTTTTTTTTTTAAGCTCTCTCAGACATAAATTTTTATCTTGGTTTTGTGCATTAATTAAAAAAAAAGGAGAATTGAATGAAATAAATTGGCTAACACACTTCTCTGGATTCTTCATCTAGAGACCAGATCATCTAAATTGCTCATTGACTCAGAGCTAAAATGTCATGTTTTCTCACACAGTGTCATCCTCTGTCCTATTAAGACGATGTCTTGGGATAGTATTTTTTTTTTTTTTGTATGTTCAGGAATTTCATACAAGATACTAACTCTCAAGCTTTGGTGCCATTTTTAAAAAAAAAAAATATTTCTTGAGTTTGCCTAAGTAAAAAAATATTTTACTGGCTCAGTCAGAAAAAAAGAAATCTTTGCTACATAAGTATGAGACCTGAGCTCCATCTTTGGAACCATTGGAAAAAGCTGGGTGTGGTGGTTGAGGGAGCAGAGATGGAATTCCTGGTTTTTGTTGGGCAGCCAGCCTAGCTGAGTCAGTGAGTTCCAAGTCTCAGTGAGACACCCCATACCGAAAATAAGGTGCATGGCGTCTGGGAAATGACACGCTTGAGGCTGAACTCTAATCTCCACATGCACGCAAATGTTCACATTCTTGTATGCAAACTCTTTGCCTCCCTCCCTCTCAATGGATAGATGATAGAAATATAGATTAGATAGATAGATGATAGACAGACAGACAGACAGACAGAGACTAGATTCTCCTGATAGTAGAAAGGATGACACTGTGTGGGGAAACATGACATTTTAGCTCTGAGTGGATGAACAGTTTACATTATCTGAACTCCAGATGAAGAATCCAGAGAAGTGCATTAGCTCATTTACTGCATTCAAATCTCCTTTTTATTAATGCACAAAACCAAGATAAAAGTTTATGTCTGAGAGAGCTTGGGAGGAAAAAGAAAAACCCTTCCTGTAATGATTAGGTAAAGCTTCGGGTTATCAGAACATTGTGTTAAGATTTCACTGGAACGATTTTTTTTCTTTCTGAAGCAGATAAAATGACAGTGCATTTTGAAATATAATCTAAGAATCCAAGGAAATATGATTTGTATGTCAGGTGAGTGGAAAATATGCTTGAATTACATATTAATTGATAATATATAATCCATATCCAGGAAAGTATTTGAAGGAAAGAAAAACAAAATGAGAAAAAAAAATCAGAATAGCAACAGAGAAAAAAGAATGTCCCGTGGAGAGGCTCCAGGGCCAGCTGAGGAGACCCTGGTGAGGGAGAACTGACCCCTCAGAGGTTTGTCCACACAGGGTTCACTTCTTGCTTTCCTAAAATCCCTCACCGGATGGTGAGAGGGCACCCAGCTCCACTCAGGCCATGGAGAGACTGTGTCTCCAGATCCTCACATGCTATTCAGACAAAAGACAGAAGTCACCCCTTTCAGGAAGGCCAAGGTAGAGAACAAGGTTGGGGAGATGGCTCAGTGTTTAAAGAGCTGCCTCAACAGCACCAAGACTTCAGTTCGAATCTCCAGACCCCATATACATGCCAGGTGGGTGTTGAGGCCTCATGGAATAATGGGGAAGCATGATGGGGGATGGTTCCTGACACTGACCTTGAGCCTCCAAGTGCACATGTGCCAACATGCATGCAAACCCTCCCTGGACACATGCCAACATGCTTCTACTCCATACACACATGCATACACACATGCATGCATGGTATATACACAGACACACACTAAAAAATAGACAAACAAATAAATAGAAGAACCTAGGAAAATGATCAGCCCACACATGTCCTCCCACCACTGGGACACAGTACTTGGAACCACTGTTCCAATGTACAAACGGCACTCTGCCTATGTGAGTCCCTGGGGACAAGAGGACCAGGATGTTAAGCCTAAGGTGGCTTAGATTTATAAACCCCCTTTACCTGACCTGACCAAGACAGCAAAAAGACCATTCCAGCTTCTCGGGGAATTTATGCAGAATGGGCAAGGCCAGCATAATCTAGACAGTGCTACCAGACCCCTCAGTTCAAATCCGTAATTCCCTTAACATTCAAGATTCTTCATGAGGGAAGGGGCAGTGAGATCACAGAGAAGCGTCCCATTCAGACCCCTAGCCAATGAGGCCCGGCAACACACACTGCTGTCCTGTCTCTTATCCCAGCCAGCCTGTACTAGAGTCAGCTTGCCACCGGTGTGGTCTGGTGGCCTTCCCAGCTTGACACTCTGCGAATGTCAGTGTCACCATGCTCAGTGTCCCAGTGCCTTCTCCAAGACATCACACTCAACTGTCCCCGAGTTTCTATTGAATGTGAGGCTGCTGGCCAAAATGTGTCAAAGTGTTCAGGACAGTACCACACGTCTACAGTTCTGTCTCCATCCTTCCTTCTCACGGCCACCCCATCCTGCCCATTTCTAGTGGGTAAAAAGAGAGAATAAAGACAGAAGGGGTGAGAAGGGAAACGGGCCGAGTGAGGGGGAGCTATGGGGAGAAAGTAGAGAATATTCCTTCCACCTCTATGCAGGGGACAGGGAAAAATACCCTGCAGCATTCTTGGAAAACAGCAAGGTGGCCACAGAAACAGGACATGGAGTGATAAGTTTGACATCACACTGGTCCTGCAAACTTAAGCCGCAGACTTCAAATGTCTACCGTGCTGTAGGATTATGGAGTCCTGGGTGCATTCTGTCCTCTCTGGAACACTTACTATTCTCACATTTCTTGGGCAAATGAATGCAACTGGATGGATCTTGCTGCTAAGACTTGCAAATGAAGGTTCTCAGTAATGACACAGCCCCCCCACCCCCCACCCCCCATCCCAGCAGACTTGGCCCAGGAACAAGTCACAGGAGCTTCAGTGGTGGCTTCCTGCTCCTCCACAGGCTTAAGCTGCCATCTTGCAACAAAATCTAAAGGCTTTAAAATGAAGTCTTAACATGAGGAGGGCCTAGGCCCTGCTCCAAATGGTATGACAGACTTTGAAGATCCCCCATGGAAGGCCTCACCCTCCCTGGGGAGCAGAAAGGGGACAGGGACAAGGACGGGAGTTGTGGGGGACCCGGGAGGAGGGGAGGGAGAGGAACTGGGATTGACATGTGAAACAAGCTTGTTTCAATTAAAAAAAATAAATAAAAATAAAATGAAGTCTTAGTTTTCCAGAGGGGGTCAGCATTCTCAGAATTTATGTTTGATTTTAAAAGCCTCGTGTGAAAATAATTACCTTGGTCCCCGGGGCTTCTGCCCTTTCAAAAAAAAAAATAAATAAATAACAAAAAACAAAAAACAAAAAAACCAACTGAGGCCAAAGCTCCAGGGAGCCCCTGCTACAGCAGAAATAGCCCCAACAGGTTAGCAGGCCCAGAAGGACATCGTCCAGGGTGCTATCCCTTTTCACATCTTCCTTCATCTAGAGAGCTTGGCCGGCAAAAGCTGAGCAGCTGAGAGACTGCAGTCTTCGAAAAGAGAAGTTAAACCCGTGCTCCCCCACAATCAATAACCAGGAGTCTGGAACTGAAACAAAACAGTAGCCTTTGCTTTGTCTTAGGGAAGATAAGCTTCCCAGCTGCCATTCAAACGAGCATGGCTTTAATGGAACAGTGAAAGGGTTGCATGAAGTACTCAGAGACGTTCCAGAAACACCTGTGTGAAATCAGTGGCGGCCTGTGGGCAGGCACACACTTAGAGGGTCATTTCACACGCATTCCCAATCATGACCCCACCATGTGAACCCTTAATTAATTACGGTTGTCCTGGTGTGAAAAATACTTTCCTAACAGAAGGGTGACCTATTCTCATACATAAGCCGACCACAAATCAGTCACAACTCCCTAAACACCACCAAGGAGGTGCTCAATTTGTATCTGCGATGAACTTCAAACGCTGCATAATTTATACCTAGAATCCACTCTCATACATCTGCTAAAATACCCACTCTGACCTCCGCTCCCAATCCCAACTGCATTAAAAAGGGACTATAAATCACTGATGCACAAGCCCCCGTCACAGCCCAGCTCTCCCGAAGCCAGCAACTTTCTTCCTTTGATGAGTTCATCATCCCCCTTGAATGGGTTATGAAAGCTGCTTGCATCTCAAGATAGTAATTCAAAGGCTCTTACATCGAGGCTCATTGTCTGCACAGGAGAGCTAAGTGAGCTTATAGACAAATGGCACATCTCGGGTTCCACAGAACCTTACATTTATCTCTAAGTTGAGGGCACCACCCTCGGATCCTGCTCACACTCTGCAGAGCCGCCCTCATGTTGACAGAGCTCAGCTTTCATCCCTTTCATATCTCATGTCCAAGGGCACCCTGGGCTCACACTGACTTTGCATTAGGGCACTGGGAGACAACACTATGTTTGCTTGTTTTGCTGTGGGTATTTAACATTACTTGGAGCTGGATATGATATAGCTCAGTGATAGAATGCTCTCCTAACATGTACAAGGTCCTAGGCTCAATCTCTGGCACTGAAAGAACCCAAAGATTCTCAAACTGGTTGCACTACTGAAGCCAACAATAAGAAGCTGTCACTCCAAGTCCCTGTGTGTGTAGAACACCAGAAGCCCTGCAATGAATAGGTACCACAAAAAGGCGTTTCTTCCAACTGCTCCCAGGAAGACTTTTAAAAACGACCCAAGAGGGACTCTGAGAAAGTCTTTCCATCAGCTGTCACCCAGCAGTGGGCAGCTCGGTGTCCGATGTCCACCTAAGGATATAAGAGAAGACTCTGGAAAACTGACCAAGCTTGCTACAGAACAGGGGCCCCACTATAAATCAGTCTCCAGAGAAAATGTTCTCAGGGTGACATCAATCAATCCTATTCAAGGGATGCTATCAATGACGTCCAAGATGAAGAGTTGTGTTGAGGTCCCATCCCCACAGGCCCTAAGGGCCTTTATTATTTATGATTGGTTCCTTGCAAATGTAGATATAACTTGTGAGCATCTCAACTACAAGTCAAGTTGCTCTGACAAAAAATAGTCATCTAAAATACAAACTACATCTTGGCCACCACAAGCAGCAGAATTAGATATGTTCTGCCCCCAAAGAGATAGCCCTTCCCCTTGCTCCACGGTGCCTCTCCCTGGCTTCTTTTTCTATTCTTCAGCGATTACTTTTTCCTTTGCATCTTCAGATGGGATCAAGGACGCTGTATGGTAGAGGCAAGTTAGCAACGCAGTGGCTTGATCACTCTTCTGTTCCTATAGTCCTGGGTCAGGGAAACATCCCTGGCCTCCTGCCTACAGGACAATTCCTTATGGCCAACCCCAAGATATATAAGGGAGCTTTCTAAGGTCAAACACGTTCTTCGATTCTTCAATGGAAGAGCCACCAAAAGAGTGGGGAAAGGATGCGTTCAAAATACAAAACGGGAAGAAAGCGCCCCAAAATGTAGACAGGGGAGAAAAAGAATCAAGAAGCAATGGAGGCCGAGAATGGAGCTAAGTCGATAGGGGCCGCACGAGAGGTGCTGGGAGGGGAAGACGTGCGTGGTAATCCCAGCACTTGGAGACACAGGTGGGTCCCTGGGGTTTGCTGAGCAGCCAGTCTAGCCTATTTAGTGATCCCTAGGCCAATGAGGGGCCTTGTCTCAAAATATGGACAGTTCTCCTGAAAGATAACAGCAGGGGCTGTCCTCTGGACTCTGAAAGCACACAAATGCATATTTGTACACACATGCACACAATAAATAAATTCACAGATGATAAATAAAACAGTGTGGGTTCCAAGGCACGGAGGCCAGTGAAAGCTACCAAGGGTTAAAACCATGTCCCACATCCCTTCCTCACATGAAGATGAAACTGGGGCTGCTGCGCAAGAAGAAAATGCACCTAGCAATTGCCAAGTGCTGCTTCAAAACCGTTGCCTCTGAAAGATGTTAAAACCGATTCCACACGAGTCCCTTTGCACCAGCAAGGCTTTATGAAAAACCTTATCATTCTACCCTCATCTGACTGTGTGGTTTAGATGCTGGCAGGTGCAAGAAAGTAATAGACGGTATCGCTAGGCCCACCATTAGGCTCTGGGTTCTCTTATTGCCAGCAGCCGCCCAAGGAGCAGCCTTTGAATGAGGGACTTGGGGGCTGATAGCTGGACAGAACAGAAAGTCTGCTTTGGGAAAGGGGCAGGCAGGGGACAGACAGCAGAAAGAGAAGTGAGGTCACTTCAAGGCTGTCCTGACTGGGGGTCAGCAAACGGTGACCCAGCTCGGGTGCCTGGAAAGCTGAGGCTAAGCCTTCTGAAGTTGTAGAATGGGTCTGGGGCTGTAGCTAACTTGGGAAAGCGCCTATCTAGAATCATCCAATCCCAGCATAGCAGTACTCACCTATAAAGCTGGTACTTGGGAGATGGCAGCAGGAAGATCAGGAGTTCAAGGCCATTCTGGGCTACACAAGGAGTTCAAAGGCAGCCTTGTCAAAAACAAACAGAAGTGAGAAACAGAAATAACTGAATCCCAGAAATAACTCTCTTTGGTATGCTGCATTTGCCTGCCTTTATCTGCAGCTATTCATGGCTCCCTCTCTTTGTGTTTGAAAATAGTTCTGACTGAAGCCAATGTTAAGAAGAAAACAAAATCAGCTTGCACATTTAACCCTTCTAAAACTGAGGGCTGCCCTCTAGTGCCTGTGCAAATCAATCTCAACTGTAAGTACTCTTCTGAACTTGGTGTCCAATTAATGCCTTTTAAAATTTTCATTCTAAGTTCCTAAATTCAAATAAGATTTATTAATGGGAAAAGCTACTATCTGTGTATCAAATGGGCTTTATTTTTGCCCCTAGTGGTGCATGCTAACTATTGCTAAAGTGATTGTTTCCCCCAGTTTTCTGGAGATGACGCCCATTGTCTGTACATATTCATCTTATCTTCCCTCTCGAGGCCCCCAGTCTGGATGACAAATTGTGCTCACCCTATCTGTGGACCACACACAGAGCTTTCTTCCTCTCCAGTTTCCCCTCCCTAATCACCAGCTGCCTCTTCTAGACCATTCCACTGTCATAATTTACCCTTTATGTCACACTTACTTCCAAAAGCGACTTAAATGGTTTAGTATGCAGTTACTTGACAAATATTTACGGGAATCTTAAAAGTTTCCAGGAGCCAGCCAACATGGCCAGTGTTTGTAATCCCAGCACTCCAGAGGCTGAGGCAGGAGGATCAAGTTCAAGTAGTCTTGGCTATACAAGAAGACCTTGTCTCAAATAAATAAATAGTCAGGGTTATTACTACCTGAGGATATGCACAAAGTTCTCCAAATAAAAGTCTGTAAGGTGGGCCAGTGAGGTGGCTTAGTGGGTAAAGGCTCTTGCCACAAGGCCTGATTTCAATTCTGGGTACCCATATAGTGAAAAGAGAGAAAACTTAGTTCCAAAAGTTGTTCTGTGATTTATACAAGTGCACTATGGTATGTGAACATGCATGTGAATATGTGTAAACACACACACACACACACACAAGTAAATAAGCCTAAAGACAGTAAAAAGTCATCAAGGCAGAATTACTAAATTAGAGATCATAAATAAAATGGAAATTATAATGATAACTTTACCATTGACCTTTTTAATACTGACACAAAATTTATGTGGTATATATATAACCTTAGCCATATTGCCTAAAGACACGTAGCCTTGAAACAAAAGATGCTTTCATTTTCATACTGATCTCCAGAGAACTTAATCATGAACTCAGTAAATATATACTGAGTGCCTGCTGAGTCCCAGGCACTGCTCTATACGCCAGGACATGAAAAAGCAGACACAACAAATGTCCCTCTCCTTGGACCTAGCCTCTAGTAAGACAAGACAGTCATAAATAATATATAGACTGTGCCATACCGTGATACGAGCTATGAACTCAGAGAGGGGATGCAGTTTTAATGTGACATTTAAGGACACATGTGAAGATGAAGAGGGAGGAGCCACAGGGATATCTTAGGAAGAGTCTCCCAGGCTCAAACAAGCAGATAGATTCATCCATGAGACCGGAGCACTTCTGACACATAGGTGCCAGTGTGGGAAGACAAGTCCAGAATGGGAAAGAGAGGACTCAAAGGGGCAGGCAGGGGACAGACAGCAGACAGAGAGAGAGAGAGAGAGAGAGAGGTCCGGTTCCAGGCTGTTCCGGCTAGGGTCAGCACACAGAGACCCAACGTGGGTGCATGGGAATCTGAGGCTAAGCCTTCTGAAGCCACAGAATGGGGAGGAGATTGTATCTAGGAACTGGCACAGGAGTTTTATCTCCCCAAGAAGGAGAACAACAACCGTGGGAAGTATGACTCGACGTGTTTTAAAGAATTGCTCTCTGATGGCAATAGATGGAGAGAATTAGAAGATCAATCAAGAACCTCGTGAAATCTTCCAGAGAAGAAAGGAAGTGGTAAGAAAACGTTCAGCCTCTGGCTGTGCCCTTGGGTTGAGGATCTCCCATTTGGAAGCACACTGCGTGTGGAGAGGCGAGAGTATCCAAGGTGTCTAAGTGCTGGCCTGAGCTGTAGAGCAGCAGTTCAACAAATAACAGAGATCCAAGAAGGCCACATGGCACATTCCTTCTGGACGCCCAGGGAGAAAGGCCACTCAAGCAGATGGCCATAGAAAGGTGAACAATAGCTTTAATGGACAGAACTTAGGGAAAAATTATGAAAGCATTTGTTTGATCACCATTTTTCTATCAGCCTACAATAAAAACAAAGAACATAGTCTTCCATGAGAGCCGAGCAGAGGCGTGTCTAGAAGCAGCCACGTGGTGTAGGAAATGTCTGAAAAGATGTTTTCATTCAGAAACGTAAGAGGATGGTTTAGTGAAGGCAGAGGGGCAGACCGCTCAGGAGGACCTCTGACTGCCTCTCTACATCTCCCCACTGTGTGAGTGCTGGGATTGCATTTCTTCTCTGGGGCAGGTGGTCAGGCAGCAGGGCTGACAATCAGTACAAAAGGAAGGGACGGATAAATACCCACCTAGAACAAAGACGGACTCACTCTCACTCTAAGGCAAGTCAGCAGCACGCTTCAAAGACCTACCTGAGTCCTTTCATTAAAAAGAGCCGTGAAGGCCCAGTGGTTAAGAGGGCTTGCTGCTCTTGCAGATGACCCTGGTTCAGTTCCCAGTACCCACATCCAGGAGCTTAGCACCAGTTCCAAAAGATCCCAATGCACTCGGGCCTCCTCAGACACCTGAACACAGGTAGCATACATAAACTCACACACTAAAAATACAAATTAGTTTAAAAGGATCCGTGAAAGCCTCAAATAACAGATGAATCCAAGCTGAATTGCCAGATGGTGAGATAGTGTTCAGCAATAATTCAGAATTGCACCGGTGAAGACTTCCGCCTCAGATAGTGACTTATCTGGGCAGGTGTGAGTTAATCCCCATCTCCAGACATAAATAAGAGCCTTCCCATGCCTGCCAGCCTAGAGAACACAAGGAGTATGCCATTGTCAGAGACGTAGCAGAACTATCAAAAGAACCTACCGGCAACAAAATAGAGAAACATATCACTCTTCAGCTATGCATCCTAGGACTGTGAAAATACAACCTTTTGAAATAACTTAAAACCTCAATCTGTATTCCCAACACCCCCTGACACAATAAGGTATATAGTGTTTGTTTGTTTGTTTTAATCTCCACAAAGGAATGATCCCATCAACACAGAACACTAAAACCCAAAACTGATGGGTACCGTCCTGTGGGAGACTTTACTGTAACCATGTCCCAGATTCCAGACACCAGGCTGTCAGTGAACCCCAAGATGGACCTGAAGTGTGAGCTAAGGGTGCCACTTGCAGTGACAAGCTTGGGGACTTTTCTTGAAGCTAAGTGCACATGAGCATTAGATTCCTGTAAGAACTATAGAGATGACAAGGGCCTATAGTCATTTTTCCCAGACCAGCCCTTGGTACTGCCCTTGAGAATAACTGACAAGTGTAGATGCCCAAGCCAGTCCAATCTGTTCTCCACTCTCCATCCCAGCCAAACAGAAAGAGGGGGCAGGATTCTAAGAACTCTCAATCCATGGATTGCACCCTCTGTCTCCTGGCTCTTTGATCCCCAAACCTCAGGATCCTGGTTTGAATTTCCCCCCTTGTTTGTTTTTTTTTGTTTGTTTGTTTTGTTTTGTTTGTTTGTTTGTTTTTTCTTTTCCTATCTTTTCCATCTCTTGCTGTAGGTGGGTAAAAATTATCACTTGGCCACTTTCCGTTTGCCCATGTGGGTCTGTGTCCATTTCTCCCAGAAGATTCTTTTTTATTGTTCCCAGCTCTTCCCAAGAGTCTGGCCCAGGCCACCAAGAGACATTAAAAGCCAGAAACACATGATAGGCACACAGTACTCACGATTCTTCGCAGACACCTGCAGCTTGTACAGTTTGGAAGACTCTCAGAAAGGAACAAATAGTTGCAATTACAGAGTTAAATGCAAACACAGTTGTTTATTTAGAATGGGAAACCACACCAAATTATCACATTTCAAGTACTCGGCTCACTTTCTTACGAAAGTACTGTATAAACCCCAGAAACTGCCTGCCCCTGCACACAGATAGACCTCCCCGCTCATCTCAGCTCCACCTATAATGCCAGCCCAGCCGGTCCATCCAGAGAGCCACAGCCTGTGACTTTCACCGTTGGTATCCTCTGCCCCTTGACTCCAGATCAGTCCCATACGTGTGGGCTTTGTTCCCTCGAGGCAACTTGTTTTTTGCCCCAGGGATGGCACTCAACGGGGCTAAGGAGCAAGGAACACTAAGTGCTTAGAGATGTTGATCCTGACAACCAGTTTCATGCAGGCTGCCCTGAGAGGCACTCATGCCGTCTTGTCTTTTTGTCTTAGTAGCCACTCTCCCTCCCACCCCCCTCTCCCTCATCTAGGAATGGCAAGCAGAAGGTACCATCCCAAGTGTAGAATGCCTGAAAAACCTCAGAGTGGTGGAGAGGCTTGTTCCATCCCCATGGTAACGGAGAACGATCCAAACTTGAGATCGGAAGAGTGCAGCTGGCTCCTGGTCAGGATCCAGACTCCGGTAAGAGCTCTGGGCCTGGGCCCCTCAAGTCTTTGGGCCTTGGAGAGGCAGAAGCGAGCAGGGAGAGGGTCTAGAGTAGCGCAGAGTCCACAGGTAGCAACGAAGATACGAAGATACGCCAAGTACCCAGACCTCTTTGTTGCTCTTTCCCCCGCCCCGCCCCCCCCCCCCCCGCCCTGCACTGCCTTGACCTTTGTGTTCCCTGCTTTGACCCCATCCTTCCCTTTGTAAAGGCGATGCTCTATGGGTGCTGTACAAATAGAGGAGGTGTGGGTCTGTCCACCCAGAGAACCCAGGCCCCAAGGGGAAAAAAAATCCTCAATCTGAAACTCCAGCCTTGCCCAGACCTACCCTGTAACCCAAGGTGCGACATTCAATTTCCTTCCACCCCACCCGCCTCTCACCTCTGTCAGGTGGGAAGGAAACATCACCCCTACCCAGCCTGGGTGAGCGGGGAGAGGGAGCTGTGCCCAGGACTGGCCTTCGACAAGTGCTTTGTATCATCTGTAAGCTCAAAGTCACCCTCCTTCTAATTCCAGTACATTTGAAATCCTATTTATTAAACAAAAAAGAGAGATATTCCTAGGAGATAAAAGTCTCAACAGGGCACTGGGTGTCTCTTCTAAAACCTGTAGCGATTGGTCCACGAGGGTTCCGTGGAACTTTGGGAAACTAGTATTTGTCCCTGGCATGGAATGTGGATCTAGACCAGGTATGCATCCCAAACCTCACAAAAGTAGGCCACCATCAATTGTTCCCCTCAAGAGGGACAGCTGCTGCCTGCCACCCAGGGTCCTGCCAGAGCGCTAACTAAAAGGACACAGCCCCGGGAGGAAGGCTGTAGTGGGATTTCCTGGATTTCTCAGAACA
This sequence comes from Phodopus roborovskii, assembly GCF_943737965.1. Taxonomy (NCBI): domain Eukaryota; kingdom Metazoa; phylum Chordata; class Mammalia; order Rodentia; family Cricetidae; genus Phodopus; species Phodopus roborovskii. The sequence goes on along the minus strand of NW_026126511.1, from coordinate 38,640,293 downwards.
CCGTAGGACTCCCCGGTCCATTACAGAAGTGAGATTTCTTCCCTTGTTCCAGATAGCATTTCTAAACATCTGCTGTGGAAAGCCCAGTGATCCCCAAGGGTCCTGTGGTCCACTCCGTGTCTTCATCAGCTCCCTTTTTACCGTCTGAGCCCATCACTATCCTTGGCTTTTCCCCAGTGGGGAAGTTAAGTGGATGAAACATCCAAACCATTCATAGTCAGTCTCCTGTATGCCTCCTCCTGCAGCTCACCAATTCAGTGCAGAGGAACGTCTGTTGATCCCCACAGTATGCCAGCATGCGGTGGAGTAGTGTCCCAGGAGTGAGGCAGATGTGTCCACAGACATGAGGCCTGCAGAACTACAGCAGGAGAGCTGGGAGAAAGATGTATTTTTCTCTAGAGAACCTGCATGCAAGAAGAGCCTGGGAGAGCAGGCTCTGCGTGTGCTGCGTGTGCTGCGTGTGCTGCGTGTGCAGGAAGACTGATCACACAACCTAGCACTTGCTCTAGCCCTGGAATATGACCCATTTTCGAGCATGACCCATCTGAATGCCTGGCCTCTTACTACATAAACACTGGCCAGACTGGCCCTTAGTACCGAATGATATAGCTTTAGTAACAGAGCCTGTGTTGTGGTTTAAATGTTAAATGTCCCCCACTAGTTCATGTGTTTGAACACGTGGGTCCCAGCACTGTTTTGGGAGCTACAGGAAGCTTTGGGACATAGGATCACTAAAGGTTTTAATTGCCCCTGGTCCCGATCTGTGTTCTCTGCTTCCTGCTCCAGAGGCCATGTGAATTCCGAGCCTGCCGAGCACTCCGGCTGTGGTGGGACTCTCGGGCATGCCTCCCTCGCCATGATGGACGGATCCCTCTGAAGCCATGAGCCAATATAAATCTTCCCTTAAGTTATTTCTGCCAAGCGTTTTGTCTCAGCAGTGAGGAAAGTGCCCAAGTCATCTCCTTCTGGGCACATCAAGTCTGACAGGCAAGAGGCAGGAGGAGTTTTTAATTAACTGGCTCATTTTAGTCCCCACAATTACCTACCCAAACTTGAGGCTCCCTTTGCACCGTGACAGGGAGAAGCTCTACCTCCCATATCTCCTAATATGTCTGTTAGGAGAGTCCTGAGCAGAAAACCCTTCACTCTTCCTAGATCTCAGCCAATGGAGCGGATCAAATCAGCCCTGGTTTGATTGTTTGACCCATTCACTCTCGGGAGGCACAGCTCAGACCATCTAGCAACGCCTGCCTGTGTTCTTCCTTCCCCGCCATAAATGGGAGGCTGATTCCATTGTTTTGCTACATCCCTCTTGTGGGGATCAATTTGGATTGTCAGCTTCCCTGGGTTGAAAATACCTAGCGATGGTATCACGCCCTACTGTGCCTTCCGGTGAGAATGATCCCACCGGAGACCTGCTTGAGAACCAGTAAACAGGAAAAGCCTGCCCGGAATGTGGGTGCCAGCATCCAGTAGGTTGGAGGCCCACAGAACGTGGAGCTAAAGACGATGAAGCCAGCTCTGCTCCCTCCCTACTTTCCCAGTGTGTGCACTTTGCTGCTGCTGTCTCCAGTGGACACCAGATTCTCAGGTCTTCAGCCTCTGAATGCAGACTTGCGGTATAGCGGCTGCAAGAGCTCTCTCTCTCACTCTCTCTCACTCTCTCTCTCTCTCTCTCTCTCTCTCTCTCTCTCTCTCTCTCTCCTGCCCTTTGTGAGATCATTTGGCCTGTGATGGCACACAGTTTTCCCATCCCATCTTATGATGATAAGTGTGAGTGTGCCTCTCTATGTACAGATACATATACCTTCCACTGCTTCTCTGCTGAACCCTGACTTACACACACTCTTGAGTTCTGATGTGGAGCCTTTTAGAAGAGGAAGGTGTTTGGCCCACCTCAAGTCTGGAGCCTGTCCTCAACCCCAAACCCATAGAGCTTGTGTCATGTTTTGATACAGTCAGTGGCAACTTTTTGTCATGCTTTCAGAGCTCTGCTAGGTGTGTGGTCTATAGGCTGGGCACTCGTTGTCCTAAGGGAAGGCAGCCTGTAACCATATTCCTGGTCACAATGTCAATATTATTCACCCAGATCTCATTGTTTAAAGCCTACAACAGGAAGGGATCAGCAGCCCTGTTCAAACCAGCCTGTGCTGTCAGCTTTTTATAAGTGGCACTGAGGGGAAGACTCGAGAACAGATCCCAGGGGAAGCCAGGCACCTGGCCCAGAGCCAAGAAGTTTCCAGAACTCCCTGTCTTCATGACTGCAAATATTTCTTTCTTCAGAAAGGGCTTACTGCCAAGAGGGTGTCCCTCAGTGAGCAAGGACACAGGGTGATGGGTCTACCAAGGTCGCTCATTCTCCGTTCTTCACATTTCTAACTCCTGGCACTTTCAGACGTTGGTCCCACCCTGAGCTCTCCAACACACATAAGCCCAGGTGGGTCTACTGTGTAGCCAAGGATAACCTTGAACTTCTGGTCCTCTACCTCCAGCGTACTGGGACTACAGGCCTGTGACAGAGTTTATGTAATCCTAGGGATCAAACTCAGGATATCATGCGTGCTAGATGAACAAATTACCAAGTAAGCTACATCCCAGCACAAGGAAAGCTTTTAAATGACACTCGAAAGAAGCTCATGAGAAATCCTAAATACAAAGTCCCCTTGCGTTTGATTCTACCAGCCTTCCCAACAACTAGACGCTCATTTTCAGATTATAAAAGACCCATTCCTTTCTGACTCCTCTCTCCCTACTCTTTCACTCACCAACAGAATAACTTGTGCCTCTCTAACCTACCCTGCACAAACAGACTCTTCAACCAAGTCAGCTGCTCCCCACTCTTCAGGAAGCCTTGGTCAGGCAGGGACAGGAAGGGCCGGGTGGCAGAGAGAGAGGCGGGGGAAGAAAAGGCTAGGACACTGGGCAGTAGCAGCCTAGGCAGCCCCTTGCAAGCTTTTAACTGAGTAGGGACTATACTTCCTAGGTAGGCTCAGGCTCCAGAAGCCAAAACGAGGGCTGGCTGGCTGCTGGTTCCCCAGTGTCTCCTTTTGCAAACACTATGATTTCAATTCATGGTAGAATTTTTTTTCATTCATTTTATAATTGTACTATGCTGTATCTTAATTTATATTTAATAAACATAATAAGCTTAATAAGCAAGTGGCTTTCTTGGTATTTACCTGCAGGTGTGCCTTTGGTAATTATAGAATCCCAGTACCCAACACAACGTCTGGCATGTGAAACACTTGCAGGATATGTTTGTAGAGAGAAAATAACACAAAGGGAAGGCTAGGAGGGAAGCTGGCAGCTTATCATTTTCAGGAGAGAGTTATGTAAGGTCTAGTTAATATACGGAGTGGTACACTCCCAACTCACAAGTTTCTGAGCAGCTTGGGTGGGTGAGACAAGCCCAGCATGCTACAGTGTGATGCCAATTCCTTAAATACCTATGTCGGGATCAAAAGGCAAACTTGAACGTAGGTCAGGAAGACAAAAGGAGTAGAGGAAAAACATAAAAGCTACTCTGAGTATCTGCAGCTTAGTGCAGAGCATGTGTGCTGTGTGTGGCTGTGGAGTGGACCCAAGGCAGCTGGCTGCAAGCCCAAGGGGACAGTTAGAGGTAGAAGGCTATGCTGTTTGTTATTCACTAAGTGCAGTGTCTGACATATAGATGGTGGCTGTGATCTTTGCTGTCACTGTTATTTCCAGCATCGGGGTCATTATTTATTGTTTGTTAGAGCCTCCATCCCTGGAAATGCAATGTTTTATCACCAGGGAGCCACCTGTCTGGGGTGTTTGTGGACTTGATTCCTGACCCATGGCTTCCCTCATTCTGTAATCCTGTGATCCGGGGAACAATGCCCCTAAGTCCCTGCTAGTGGAAGGCGCATTGCTAGCTGAGCAAGCGCCTTTCCAGAAAGCCCTTTGCATCACGGTGTGTGCTGCTTGCTGCGTGCCTCCTTCAAGCAGCCTTTTCCAAGCAGCTCTTTGATGTTGAAAAAGAAAATTGCTTTGTGTGAAAGCTCCTTTAATCTTATATAGATACAAATGCCTTGTATCTTTGGGGATATGCCAAAATGCGCTTCATATTTCGGAATTAATCTTATTAAAGAAAGCTCTGTTTAATCCCCACTGCTGTTGCCCAGAGATGTTGAATAATTCTGCACCTGTGCCTATCATGGCTCTGCCATGCACCCTTCCTGGATTCACTATGGAAAAAGCATATCAGCAAGCCGAGGCCAGACAGAGGCAGTCTTGTTTTGGTTTAATGCCATAGGTGCAAAGGTTCCTTTTTAAAGTCTTTGTCTCAGTTTCTCTAAAAAAAAAAAATAAAGAGGGGGAAGGGGAAAGAAAAGGCAGGGAAAGCTTGCCCAGCATGAAGAATAACAAATAGTGAAATAAAACTGCTTTAGTAACTAGGTAATTCAATATAACTACTTATGATGAAACATTAATATTGTTTACGAACATGGGGTTCATGCATGAAAACTAGTTGCTGAGTGTGTGTGTGTGTGTGTGTATATATATATATATATATATATATATATATATATATTCTCCTTGTCCTTGGCCAAACAACCTTCTAACCTTCTGTTTATAAATGTGTATACATCAGCTGAGTTGAAATCATTGGCTCCCTCCCTTCAGGAGCACCTTGGGGTTCTCCCTGATACCCCATCCTCGTCCTTCCCCCACTACCCAGCAAGAGACCCAACCAACCCATCCGAGATAACGCCTCCCTTATTTTCTGACAAGTTCTTGTCACACTCCTACTGTTCCAGGCCCTGTTTAAGTGGTGGCAATTTGTCAATGGCAAACAAGCAAGCTGGGTTTCTATTCCTGACCATACGGGCCCATAAACATAATACTTACCAGAGTGATGCACGTCTTGAGGAAAATAAAACATGACGAGACGTGCCAGGACTAAGAGGAGATGGCCCAGCTTCAGATCAACTACTGAGGGAAGGCCTCGCTGGGAAGATGCGGCTGGGCAGAACCAAGCGTGTGTAAATCTTTAAGGAAGTTAGTAGTTTTTCCAGAGGGTAAGAAGTGTAGAGACCTGAGGAGGAACACTGCAGCAGGGGAACCCAGGAAAGCAGGTAGCACTGAGGCTGGAGTTCAATACTCAGAACCCACATTGAAAAATAAAATAGAATCTGGTCATGGTAGCATGTACTTACAATCCCAGGACTGGGAGAGGTAGACACACAAGTGGTCCTGACTGACTTGGTCACTTCCAGGCCAGTGAGACTCTGCCTCCAAAACAAGGTGGAAAGCCAGCACCTGAACAGCATCACCTAAGATTATCCTCTGGCCTCTGCACACATATCACATATGTGTACACACACCCACACATGTGTACTCACACACACAAATACACACAAGCACACAAATAATTTACACCCCAGGAATCCCATTACGAGAGACCAGCTGGCCTCAAGCTCACAGAAACCCACCTTTTCCTGCATCCCAAGTAATAGTATTAAAGTCATTCACCACTCTGGTCCTACTAGAACTTTTTAAGGCTTGTTTTCATTTCTGTTGATGTATTTGGAAGGTGTTTTCTATGTGTGTGTAAGTGCCCAAGAAAGTCCAGATTCCCTGGAGCTGGAGTGACAGGTGGCTATGAGCCACCCAAGGTGGGTGCTGGGAACTGAACGTGTGTGTGTCCTCTGAAAGAGCAGTAAGGGCTCTCAGCCATTGAACCATCCTTCCGGCCTTCCATACTGATTTTCCATGGTGGTTGCTTTTCTATTTCAGCAACTGCCAAAACCAATCTTTGCAAATATGTCATTTCAGAATGGCATTTATCTAACACCGCTAGTCCCCGTGATGGCTGGCAAATGTTGAATATTCTCCTTCTCTAAGAGCTTTAAATTATACAGTGGTATTCTCATGAATTCTCTGCAATATCTGGGCATCTACGACTTGAAGTAAGGAAATTGACATGGATGGGTGTACAAGAGAGCTGCCTGAGTTTGCTTTGCTTGTTGGACATTCAAAGACATCTACTGGCCAAGGAAATTTGCCTTTTTCCTTTTCTATTACAATGACAAGATACCATGACCAAGGCAACTTATAAAAGAAAACATTTAATTGGGTTAGGATTGCAGAGGGGTAGAGTCCATGGTGGCAGAGCAAAAGCATGGTGGTGGGAACAACTGATAGGTCACATCCCTAAGAGCAAGCAGAGAGAGCTCGCTGGGAAAGGTACAGCCTCCGGTGACATACTTCTCCAGCAAGGCCATGCCTCCTAATCCACCCTAAACAGTTCTACCAACTGAGACCAAGCACTGAAACACACGAACCTGTGGGGCTAGTCCTATTCAAAGTACAGTGGGAATTTACGAAAGTGATAGATACTACTAAAACAAACCCCATCCAATAGTACTACAGAAAAAAAGTATCTATTGTCCAGTATAAGGATAGTGTTCTCTGCCCAGTTTTCTGGATAAGTAACCAGAAGGCTGTTTTCTTTCAGCTGCCATTGCTACGAAGTCTCCTGGCTTGGATTCACTCTCCCAGCATTGTAAGTACTGAGCCCTGAACATAACTGCTTCGTGTTGTTTCAATGGTCATAGACTCCACAGACATGGCCATGAATAACTCTCATTGCCCTCTGTGTTAGCCACACTGGATCCCAGAAAACAGCAATGTCCAAATCCTTTCTCCATGAGGTGGATTTTATTTCCCTACGGAGAAAACATTCCCCATCAAGAACTTGATGTTAGATACACCGTAGGTGTTACCACCAAATGTTTATATGGAATTAAAATCCTCTACCTACAAATTCTGACACCCTCAAAGTTCTAAAAATTGGATCTTTGGGGGGAATTAGCAACAAATCAAGTGGCCATGTGACCTCAACCCACTGTAGCTCACCTGGAAGCAAATTTCAACCTGAACCTATATGGGACCATGTAAAGTTCTTTTTTTTTTTTTTTTTTTTTTTTTTTTAATACTACTAATTGTAAAGACTTTCATGCTGTAGAAATACAAATAAGAGCCTCTCAGGAGCCCTGCCCTGGACCTTTCTAGGGCTGCTCCACAATTACAATATCTCTGATATATCTGAATTCCACATCACAACCTGCCACAACAGTTTCAGACAGGATGAGTTAGTCTTAGACACATGGCTAATCTATAATATTATGGAGAATGACAAAGCCTAGAGTCGTATATGACAAAAGCAGGGAATATGTTCAAAATTACATATTTGGGTTGGAGCCCAGCCAGGATGTGTGATTTTTTCCTCCCGACCCTGGCTATCACTTGTGAGAAGCCGAATGTCTGCTGGCCCTTGTTCAACTTTCGCACCTTAGCGCTCTGGTGATGTGGACAGGATATACCCCCCAAATACCATCCTACCACAGTTCAAAAGTGACATGTCTCAAGTTGAGCGTGCCCCCTTGTTGCAACATAGTTAATAACCCTGCTTTGTTGCTGATACCTTAGAATATCTGAAATGGTTAATTAGAAAGCTTGCAAATTAGTCTAGTAAACTTCTAACTGACGATGTGCTTTCATGTAAATGAGTTTCCTTTTAATAAGTAGGAACTCTGTCTTCCCCACTCGTTTGTTCTTTCAAATCACTGCCATGAAAGCCTCTAAATAATTGAAGGAACCCCATTGTGTGGCTTTTCCTGGTGAGACATGAAGAAACATCCACTCATTTCATGTGGGACACTGAGATCGGATCAAAAGCCTACTCCTCCCCACTGCAGCATTAGTGAGTCAGTGGATTCATTGGGATTACTCTCAGAAGCAAGGATGAACACTTACTAGCAGAATCGTTGCGACTAAAAGGCAGCTCCGTCACCAGGAAGACCACCCAGGGTGGGTGACGACTCACAAAAGCTTCATCCCACCTTGCAGGGAGCTCCTCACGAGTCTTCTTCAGAGACCATTCACTACTTATACAGCTTTAGGGAGGGTCCTCCTGAGTCTTGCAACTTTCTGAGCATCCTGAGACTTGTAAGTTTAGTGAGCTTCCGGAGCTATGAGCTTCCCTCTCCCCTAATGTTTCAGTGCAGAGGACATAGCAACACTACTGTCCCTAAGAGCTTGGCTGTTACATATCCTACTCATCTACTCCTACACGGAATGCTTTATGTAGACTTTGGGATTACACACAGCTACAACAGAATCCCAAATGTGGTCCTTAGTAGCTATAGTCTACTGAGATCAACCCAACTTCAGAAAGCCTGGGTTTTTGTTGTTGTTGTTGTTTCCTCTTTACTGGATGGATGTCAGTTTTTAAGTGAAAGAAACAACAAAGCAGATACCTTGTTCTGTTATAGCTACACAGCTTGTGCCCAGTAAAAGACAGGAGCCACTGCTCCTGCCTCCCCAGTTCTTACCCTCTGTCAAGGTGGATGGTTGTTTAGCTAGGGCGTGTGACATCAGCCATGGGATAACTAAAGCCAGTGCCCAGAATGCTAGCAAGCTTCCCTAAGAGGCGCCCTTGTCCTAAAACTATCCTTCTGTTCCCTTGATGGCTAGCAACCCGATGCTCAGCCACAGTAGGCCTGGGTCCTCCCTCAGTGTGGCCTCACTACCTGTCTAACCCTGATGGAGTCTCTTGGCTTCCCTGATGCTCAGATGCTTGAGGGCAGGTGACACTACATGGTACATAAAGACAACCGGGCATGTGGGAGCATTTAGAGGACCAACATAAGATGCACAGTCACATCATGGAGGGGGATGGGGTTGGACCCAAACCTAGAGCCAAGAAAAAAATTCTCTCTCTCTTTTTTTTCATAAAAAAGAGAATAGAAGGCAAATTTGAGGCAGGCATTTTGACACCAGTGCTGGACACAATTCTAGAACATTTCAGTATAGAGTCCCGGGAGAGCAACAGACAACAGGCTTCTGGAGAAGAAATGTATTGAACCTCTAATTGTCCCTTAAAGAAGGGAAACCTTGAGGGCACAGGAGTCTCAGTGGGCCTTGAAGGAGGGGCTTCGGGGAGCCCAGGAAAGGGGATTCAAAGAGCTGAGAGGGTGCCACAGGGATTCAGTGGTACTGCGGAGAAGCAAGGGTGGGAGCCTGAAAAGCTTCCCATAGCCAGACAACCACAAGAACTGTATTCAAGGCCTGATTTTCTCAGGAAAAGAAAACTGGACACATACGTGTTATAGTAAGACCTCCCGACACACTTCAGACTTGATCCTCGGGACGAAAATAGCTATTATCTTCAAACTGCTTTTAGTTTTGGTATGTGTAAACAAAGATTGCAAACTACCCATGGCTTCCTTCACCACTGAAGCCCATTTCTTCTTCTGTGAAGTAAGTATCAGAACCCTCAGCGGTTAAAGTCCTCACACCATGGCTGCCATGGATGTGCCAGACACCACCCCCCAAAGCCTCATTGAGGACAAGAGTCATTGAGGGGGAGGTCTGTAGTCACTGTCCTTTGGACTCTATGACATTTCTGTCAAAGGTTTTAATGAAGACACAGGAAACAAGGCTGGGAGAGAGAAAATGGATGGTGTGGGGTGGAGAGCTAGCTCAGCTGTTAAAGGCTAAAACTCACAACTGAAAATCGCAAAAATGGATGGTGCAATAAGACTGTGGTGATATCTTGTTTGTACAAATAAAACCTGTCTGAAGATCAGAGGGTGGAGCTTGCCACCAGCTAACCATAGAGGTCTGGAGGTCTGTACAAACAGACAGGAAGTGAGATGGCATTTCAGAAAGTCGGTAGAGCTGCGACTCCTGTGAGAAATACGGAGGATACCACAAGTGCTGAGCCTCCCTCTGTTCACAGAGAGATCCCTATGGGCCCTTAACCCATAAAACCACAGCTGGAAACAGGCTATTCATCCTCTCTGACCAGTATTGGACCAGTCACCCGCTGAGGGAGTATTCTGTTCTGTTTGCTTGCTTGCCATAGCTACTTAGGTCTTTTCATTTACTATGCAACGTGTAAGGTCTTATGCCAGAGCGTTGACCTTGACAGAGTGTCACACATTGCACCAAATATATGCCCACAACAAGGAAGTTAGTTAAGCAAAGCACATGGCACATGACTGGTACCTTCTTTTTCTCATCCATCCATTCATTCGTTCATTTATTCATACACTCGACTGATTTTGCTGAGTTCCTATTACATGTGCTAAATTTTGACTGGTGTGAGTTTATGTGGGAAGCCTCCAAAACAAAACATTAAATCTTGAAAGTAAGCTCTTCGCAGGGTGTTCTAAGTAGAGGTGAACATTCCACCCTATGGGAAAGCTTCTTAGACTTCAGGAAGTAAACAACTCAGTAGCCTCAGGAAGTCCCTGATACTAACCAGATTCACTGGGTGACTTCCGTCCCCCAAACATCCCCCACCACTAAAGACATTCTCATACCAGCCAAACTGCCCAGAAGAGGCAGACAGCAACTGAGCTGTCTAGAAGAGGTGATGTCCAACCTACGGACCAGCCTGCAAGTCATTCAGTGATCCCCAGCTTTGGGTGGGCTTTGGGATGCAGCTGTCTTTGAAGTATTTCTGCTCCTGTAAGTAAACTCTCACCCATAGTCCTGTAAGTCTGTCATTGGTTCACTATTTGGGGTGAGAGGTGTTGGCTTTCATTTCTCCAGGAGCAGCGTCACACCGCCTGGGGTGTGTGCTCACGTGCATATATGCAGAGGCCAGAGTAGGATGTTGGGTGTAAGCTCCACTCTCTGCAGGGACCTGAACCCTAAAGGTAGTATATAAGCAAACCATTAGGAATCACACCTCCTCAGGCATCTTTTGTTCTCTCTGTGTTGGTGAGGGTGTGAAAACAGGGGCTGTTGCTAGGCACACAGCAGGACTCGGGTGATGCTCAGCCTCCCTGCTTGAGCAGTAGTGAAGGGTAGTGAAGACAGAGGGACAAGCATTCTCCTCAGAGAACTTCCCTCCATTCAGCTTCTGTCTCACAATAGGAAAGGTGGACTCCTTTGTCCAAGAGAAAACAGAACTATCAGCTCCTTGTCGGTTCCAAAACTGAAAATATTTGCTCCAACTTTTAGAAATCCATTATTTAAACTGAATGGAAACTGCAAGCTGGACTGAATGAATGTCGACATGTTGGGCAACTGGTCTAGCAATCGATAAATCACAACCACCCATTATAAAATCGCTGGTCCTGTTGTAGCCATAGAAATTAGCCTGCAGTCTATCAGGCAAGTCAGAGTCACAAGTTGCCTCATACAGCAAGCATCAGGCTGCCGTTATGATTTAGTTCTTCTGCCCTGGGCTTTTAGTGCACATTTCTAAGATAATTAAAGTGAGGTGTTGAGAATAATTTCCTTTCTGGTCTTTGAAATGAGAATGCAGCTGGCTAGATCCCTCTCCCAACCCCCCACCCCACTGCTTTTTCCAAGGCTTGGGGGTTGGGGAATGAAAAGAAAAGACTTGTAGCCCTGAGTGACAGCATGCTGTTGATAAACGCAATCTGGTCGGTCCAGGAGCCCGGCTGATTTCGATTCCTTAAGCAGCTAAGAAGAAATCTCAAAGATGAGCATTTGATGAGCCTATGTATATGTGCTCTTCACCCATCAGTCTGGACAGCCCCGCTGTCAGAAACCAGACCCCAAAATGAACAGACACTGAAACTGCAAAAATAGATTCTATATAGAAAAATTGCAGTAAGAGTAAGGGGCCTTGGTAGACCTGGGCTCAGTTCTGAGTACAACAAAGGGCAAGGGAAATCCACTGCTGTGGACCAGGGTAGGACCAGTAAATGTAACTCCAGGGGAGGGACCAGTGAGGGATGATAGAAGGATGCACAGAAAGTTAAATAGCGGGTGTGGGGGGGATTATAGTGAAATTGATGTGGCAGGATTCTTGCTGAGAATCAGATTTGACCGGGGAATGGTGGAGTGTGAGGACCCTGATCAGATATTGGTGATGATGAGGTCTCAAGAATGGGGACCATTGCTAACCTCTTAGCAGAGCTCTTGCTACAGTTAAGTGTTACAACGACATACACGGATGAACCTAAAAGAAAGTCCCAGAGCCCAGCTTAAGTTTGGTCAAATAATGGGTTTTTGTTTTGTTTTGTTTTTTTACTTCTAATTGTTCTCACCATCCGAAGCTCTGGCTGGAGGCATGTGGAGATAGTGAATGGAAGCCGACAGTAATTCCAGGGGTTATGCTTAGGTTTCAAGTCCAGTATAGTTTCATGTGAAGGGAAGAGTTTTCTGTAGACATGGGTTTAGGTCTAGCATTTGCTGACACCCACCCCTTATCCATGATAGCTGACTCTATCACAGCGTCATATATGTAATTTATACCTTGCCTTCCCCAAAAACACAATGCAGGCAACCCACAGGAAAAGACATTCACCTTGCACCAGCAGAAAACAACAGTTCAGGGCAAGTCAGCTGCAGGCAGAACTCCCAGAGTGTTCATTCATCTCTGGCCAGCACAAGGCCACAAGAACCCTCTTGGTTGGTTTAATTGAAACACTTCCCCAGTCGCCCTATGATAAATAAGAATAAGACAACCGTGTACACTAAGCAACAGACCAGACCAACCATGATCAAGTTTTCATGCTAAATGCTTCATACTTGAACAGAATTTTGCCCCCAGTACCAGGGATTAAACCTAGAGCCCTATATGCTTCATGCTAGCCAAGCACTTTACCATTGTCCTAGTGCCCAACCTCAGCCCCAAGTAGCTGAGATTACAGGCCTGCCCCACTAGGGCCTAGCTATAAGTTACATTCCAGGGAAGCAGATTCCTAACATGGCTGCTCTTTCCTGCAAACAGAAAATTCTAATGGATGGGGTCAGTTTAATAAGAAAGCCTTGCTTTGCTCTTACAAAAGAAGAGGAACCCAAAGGGCTCCCTACATTGTGTTTGCTTGTTCTTCTGTATGACTTCTGGGCAGGGACCGCCTGCTCTGAGGTTACAAGTGCACACACTACCACACTCACCTTCTTGGTGTGCTCTGAGGGTCGAATTCAGGTCCTCCAGCTCTTTATGGACTGAAATAATTCCTGGTAATTCTGTCTTCCGAGACCACCTATTGTGCAACTATTTCCTTGGATTTTTAACACCTTCCCTCTTAAAGAGAAAGTTTCAAAGACTCAAGAAGCAAAGGAAATTTAAGGGCCCTCCTCAAGGTTTCCTGAGCAGTTACACATTGCTCAGGAAAGGGAGACTCCACAACTGAGCTCAGCCTGTGAGCATGCCCAGAGTCCCGGATGCAGTGTTTGTGTCATTACCCAGCCTGCAATGGGCTTTTTCAGTGATGCAGTTCCTTTGAGATACTCACTCTCCTGTAATTTACCCTGACCTGTGATGCTGCAATAATCTCCATAAACACGTTGGTTTACCAAGCTAGACCAGAGTAGAACAATTTCTCTGTTTCTGTCGTCTGTGCCTATCTAGGATAAATGCATTTTCCCTGGGAAAAGTCACACAGCACACCTTACAGCAAAATCTTTTTTTCTTTCTTTTTTCCTTTTTTTCCTATTTGGAAGGTGTTTGTACTTTTATATTTTACTTTGCATGTTTTTATTTATTTATTTTTTTCTGAGACAGTGTTTCTCTGTGTAGCCCTGGTTGTCCTGGAACTGGCTCTGTAGACCAGGCTGGCTTCAAACACAGATCCACCTGCCTCTGCCTCTAGAGCTAGGATTAAAGGTGTGTGTCATCACACCTGGCTTGATTTTTTAGATTATAATATAATTACATCATTTTCCTTTCACTTTCCTCCTCCAAACTCTGCCATGCACTCCTCTCTGTCCTCTTCCAAACTCATAGCCTCTTTTCATTACTACATACATATATGTGTATGTGTAGACACATACTCCTAAGCACATAAATGCAGCCTCTTAGTCTGTTTAATGTTCTTTGTATGTATGTTTTCAGGGCTGAAAATTTGGGATTGGGTTAATAACTGGCTCACACAAAATTTGTTAGTTTGATATTTTTGTTGTTGCTTTTTATATTTGTTTCATTTATTTATTTTACATCCCAACCTCAGTTTCCCCTCCCTCCTCTCCTCCCATCCCTTCCCCCCATTGTTTTGTTTTTTGAGACAGGTTCTCTCTACATAGGCCTGGCTGTCCTAAAACTCATTCGGTAAACCAGGCTGGCCTCTAACCCACAGAGATCTGCCTGCCTTTGCCTCCCGAATACTGGGATTAAAGGTGTGTGCCACCATGATCAGCCACAAAATTCTTTGTTGTTGTTTGCTTGTTTTTCAAGACAGGGTTTTCTCTGTATTGCTTTGGAGAATGTCCTGGAACTAGCTCTGTAGACCAGGCTGGCCTCGAACTCACAGAGATCTGCCTGCCTCTGTGTTGCCCACCACCCCCCAGTGCTGGGATTAAAGGCATACACCACCAATGCCTGACCACAAAATTCTTAATGATGAAAAAGCCTTCCTTTACTGTCACAGCTGCTATTACTCGCTGTAGTACAAGACTCCCTGCCACACTTTAGTTACTCCTACCATCACCCCTGTTGCTATTAGTTTCTTTTCCTGTTGCTGTGAGAAAATAGCCTAACAAAGGTAATTTACAGAAACTGTGAGCCAGAATCCATCCTTCCTTCCTTAAGTCCATCCTTCATTCCATAAGTTGTTTTCATTAGGATGTTTTCCACCATGGCAGGGGGAGCCATGGCTACAGGAACTTGGGGCTGAGGGTCACATTGCATCCATAACCAGGAAGCAGGGGAAAGAAATGCTTATTCCTTCTCCCTTTCATGCAGTTGGAATGGAACACAAGCCTAGGGAATGGAGCTGCCTACTTTGAGGATGGATCTTCCCAGCTCAATCCATCTAATCTAGATAATCCCTCCCAGGAAAGTCTGTAAGTTTGTCTGCTAGGTGATGCTACATCCTGTCAAGCTGACAATCACTATTAACCTCTACACCTTCCCTTCTCTTTATTAATTCCTAAATTCAGTTCTCTTCCAGGATGGCATGAAGCTGCCTACCACAGGGCAGTTGCCTGGAAACAGACTGTAAGATACAAACTGGTGAAATGCAAAATGTTTCTTGGGTTCAACCTCCATGAAAAAAGGAGGCCTAGATAGTACTTGTAAGACAAGCTTGGGAACTTGAACCAGACTACAGGGGAACTATAGGATGACATTCATCTCATGGCATCCCATCTAGAGCTGTCTGGGCTTCCTTAGTCATAGGCTAGCTGTCCCTAGAGGAGCCCAGCTACAGGCAGAAGACACCGCGGCAGGCAGATACTGAAGGCCCTGGCAAGAGGGAGCTGATGCATAGCTGAGGACAGTTCGTCTTTGGGCAGGGACCTGGAAGGTCCACCTCTGTGTATTGTGGCAGCGTTTCCCAGCTAATAAGTACTGAAGTTCTCTAGTGGTCACATCGCCGATCCCTGGCCTCGCCTTCACTTTTCAGCCTGTTTAATGCATGCTGTTGCTGTGCTGTATGTATTCCCCTCCACCAGCTACTGAGGGTGAAGCCACTGGCCCTTCTATTTGGGGGCAGAGGCAGGTCTTCATGCCTTATCTGTACACACAAAGGGACTGCTGAAGGAACGGAGTGAACAAAATGGATCTTCATCCTACTTGGTGGCCTGTGCTTACTAATGGGGATTTATTCCTTTCTTGGCTACCAGGACGGTAAAGTAACATTGTAACATTACCTGCTACTGAAAGGACCCGTCTGCTCAGGCTTCTCCATCATGTCTAAAGATAATTTATCACCAGAACCCTCAGGTCCTGGCCCTCCAGTGGCTTCCAAACACTCCACACTGGCAGCTACCTTGGACAGAGAGGATAGTGAAGAACAGGAAGATGAGAGTTCACTGGAGGAATCTCTGTCTAGTCAGGAGGATGAGTCTGGGGGTTATGATGATGATGATGATGATGATGCGCTTCTACTGTATGGGGAGTCTATAGAGGACGATGAATCTCTGGAGGAGGAGTACCTGGAGGAGGAATACCTGGAGAAGGAGGATTATCTGGATGAGAAAGCATTTTTGCAGAATGAAACATATCTGTTTAAAAAAGCATTTGTGGAGGATAAAAAGTATCTAAAAGAAAGGGAGTTTAAGAAGCATCTGAAGGTGGGTGAGTATCTGCAGGGGACGGTATCTGGAAGAGCATCTGGAGGTGGGTGAGTATCTGCAGGGTAAGGTGTCTGGAAGAGCATCTGGAGTTGGGTGAGTATCTGCAGGGGAGGGTGTCTGGAGGAGCATTGGAGGTGGGTGAGTATCTGCAGGGGAGGGTGCTGGAGGAGCATCTGGAGGTGAGTATCTTCAGGGGAGGGTGCTGGAGGAGCAGCTGGGGGGTGAGTATCTACAAGGGAGGATGTCTGGCGGAGCATCTGGAGAAGTGAGTATCTGCAGGAGAGGGTTCTAGAGAAGCATCTGGCAGTGGGTGAGATGGAAGAGGATAGGTCTGGCTGGCTGAGAGACTGGGTGCAACACTCGCTGCTCTGTCCATGGTGCTGACAGAGAAGATGCCTCAAGGACCAAACTGCTCATAATATCTACAACAGGGCACCCTGCCTAGAGAGCATCAGGGGAGACTATACCGGTGTGAAGTGTGTTTGGTTTGTTTTTCCATCCATTCTTTTCCCATTTGTTTGTTGAGATAGGGTTTTATCTATTCCCAAATGGTCTCAAATTCATCCTATAGCCCAGGATGACCTTGAACATCTATCTAATCCTCCTGCCTCTACCT
The DNA here is from genome assembly GCF_943737965.1 of Phodopus roborovskii. Lineage (NCBI taxonomy): Eukaryota > Metazoa > Chordata > Mammalia > Rodentia > Cricetidae > Phodopus > Phodopus roborovskii. The sequence goes on along the minus strand of NW_026126511.1, from coordinate 38,623,645 downwards.
CCCGAGTGCTGGGGTTACAGCCTGCACCATCATTCTCAGTTTATGTACATGTCCTGAAGGCACTCTACTAGCCGAGCAACATTCCTTTCAATCTGTTCAATAACAACAGCGACATTGTCCTTTATGAATGGGGAATGAAGCTTTGTCACGGGTGTTTTAGAAACCATATACAATATAGGAGAAAAGAAAGTTCATAAGGATGACACTCAAGGCTGTCCTTCATAGTCCACCCACATGTGAACATATGTATACATGCATGTGCACATGCACAATAAAAAAAGAAAAACTTACCACCAAACATGACAAGCATTTTTCATACTTTGCTCTATTCTCCTTAGACTTATATGCACATATATGTGCACATATAATATACAGACTTATTGCATATACATAATTTACTGGTAAGATCTTAGTACTATATTGGTTAACAGGTTGATAAACTTTACCATTTGGAGAAGGATCATGCTTTTTGTCGTGCTTGCTTGTAAGGTGCACTTATTTAGGTATTTTTGCCTTGTGGTTACAAATACTACACTTCATGAATATAATTTTATATTTTATAAATTGAATGTATTAATTTTTCTTTTTAATATTTTTATTTTTAACTGACATAACAATTGCACACATTAGTGAGTGTGGCATTACAATCAGATAAGGAAGCTGGGAAATGTGCCTTTCATACATGTATCTCTTCCTTATGGTGGAAACATTCAAAATCCTCTCTATTAACTATTTTGAAACATTCAGCTGTTATCAGCCATGAAAATCCTTCTTTTCTACAGAACATTTAAAGTCATTCCACTCGTCTACTGTGCCCATTAGCCATCCTCTTCCCATTGCCCCTACTCATCCATACACACTTATCCCAGGCTAAACCACAATATTGCTATTCAATCCCTGTTACCGATCATTCATTGTTTCTGACTTTAGTGTTACCTTTTGTCTCATTTTGTTTTGTTAACAGGGTCTGCCTATGTAACCATAGTGAGTGTGGCATTCACTACATATCTGAGGCTGACCTCGATTTGAGGGCATCCTGCTGCCTAGGCCTTTGAGTACTGGGGTTACAGGCCCACCACTCCTTGTTTATTGTTACTTTTATAAACATCCCATTGAGCCTGGGAAGTAGCTCATTTGATAGAGTGTTTGTCTAGCACCCATGAGCCTTAGGGTTGATCCCCTACATCACATAAACTGGATGTGGTGTGCATGCCTGTACTCACAACACTCACTCAGGAAGTAGAGCAGGATAAACAGAAATCCGAGGTCATCCTTGGCTGCATAATGAGTATTCCCTAGACACAGACCTACAATCTGACACTCTGCCACCAGACTCCACTTCCCGGGATACCTGCTCAGCCCCCTAGAAGGAATAGATGGCTCTTGGCCAAGGACTGACATTTTCTACATCACTGTTCCTGAGATTGGCAGCATCGCCTTGAGTTGGGTTTTATTCTGGCAGCAGCAGCCACTGTGCTATTTGCTAGCTCTGGCTAATGTGTTCTGGCACAGAGATCCACGTGGCATCTTTCCATGATGTCATGACTACATGATACTATTTAGTCAAGTACAGAAATTTAAAACCCCAGGGTATCTGCATCATCTTGATGTGGGCCTAAATTAAGAACTCTCCTATTTTTCTGGGCCCAGTTTTGTTACCCTCAGCTTTTATCTTTACATCCTCCAGCATCTCATCAGACATACCATTGATTCCGACTACCCTTTGTGGAAGTTGAGTGGCTGAATTGCAGAAATAACTCTATGGCTGGGAAATCCTTCTCTGGGCACCTCTACCACCAAGCTTCCTCTAGGGATCGAATATCCCTGCTGTCCAAATACCAAGTGTAATGTTAATACTGAAAAATAGCAACCCGTGATTTTCTTCTGCACAGTCTGGATCAGGCATTCTTAACGTGTCCCCTATGTGTGCTGGATCTTTGTAAATGTATTAGCCACTAGAGCAGGACAAATACAGTGCTGTCGAGCGAATGGAACTGTGTATAAAGCACAGGCTTTGAAAATAAACGACCTGCTAGCAAGAATTGGAAAAGCCCTGAAAGCCCTGCAGGGGAATGTCAGAATGACTCAAAGGCACAGGGAGGAGCCTCCTTGAGCTATGCAAACCCCAATCCCACACTAGATTATGCAAAACAGGTTATGAGGGGGTTAAAAAGAGAATTCTTAGTTTTTCGAAAGAATTTGTATCAAGGTTTTTAATGTAGAATATTCTCTAAATATCTTTAAGATATAACTATTATGGGACACAGTATTGAACAAGAATGCCATCCTGACCCATGGCAGACATGCAGCAAATTGAATCTATCAATCAGATTTATTTCTGCCGGACACACACATACACATGTGTGCACACACAAACACATACACACACGCACACATACAAACAGACATACATACTTAGTTTTAACAAATTAATTGGCATTATAAAAGGAACGTTAGAAAGGACATATGAACTATCAACTCCCATTCCAATGGGTACATTACTAGCCATTAGAGGCAGGTCACTAACTTCAGGAAGATTAAGGGGCCCTACCTAAGCACAACAGTAAAGAGTACTATTATCAGCTAGTAATGTCCACCACAGAATCAGGAAGTGACAATGAAGATGACCTCCATTTGTTTATTAATAGCAGACAGGAATCTACCATAAAGAAGGTTTTTCTTTCTTAGTGACCTGACTTCTTAAATGGAAGCTCTGTCCCACTTGTGAGTTACATGAACTTGGACAAGTCTCTTGTCTTGGTATCTTCTCTTGATTGAGGAATAGCAATAGACTACCTTACAGGATGCATCAGACACACAGAATTTTGAGACAATGTGAAGGTTAGCCATAATCATATTATATCTTATTCCCTTGCTACTGTCTTATGCGTGACAAGTCTTCCCAGGCCACATTTTCCTGCTTTGTGAAATGGACAAGATATTATGGGGCAGTGAAGAAGGGGATGGGAGATATTTACTCAGGAACAGTCGATGCCAGCCATGCCCCTGAATACCACGCTGGCCTTAGCAACTCTTCATCGCTTGAGTTGATGACAACTGTACTTGAGGCTCTTGCTGTCTTATCATTAAAGACAATCAGAGTGTTAAGTGACCCAGTGGTTAAAATCCTGGTGCATGTCTCGAATCCCAGCATCTGGAGGCAGCGTCAGGTGGATAGATCTCTGAGTCTGAACCTGGTCTACATGGTGAGTTCTAGGTCAGCTGGGGCTACATAAAGAGATCCAAAAGGAAAAACAAAATCTTTCTAATCTTAAACACCCATGCCCCCGCTCCACCTGGTGCCTCTGCTGCAGAGCCATCCTTTGAGCCTGTGAGCACCTAAGGTTAGCAGGGCAAACCCAGAGAACCATTAAGACAGAGAACACTGAGGAGAGGCAGAAGTAGAAAATTTCTATAAGCCCGGCCCTCTCATCCTCACCATCAGGGATGTAACAAGATATGTTAAATGTAAAGAAAAGTGCACTGTGTGGGTCAATAATGCCTTTCTGTCCTTTTTCTCCCCCAATAGAACTCAAGACACCTGGCACAGAACTCAAGACAGCAGGCCAGTCCAATCTTAATGCAAGGTAATACTCTTGTGGGACAGGTCAGGTGAAAATCACATTTTCAAAGATAGGGAGGGGTGGAGAAGGTCCTAAGGAGCAGGTCCCTGAGGAAGAGGGCATTGAGTAAGGAGCTCCTGGAAGTCACCACAGTGCCACCTTGTGTCATGCTGTCACTCACAGGGGAGGGTTCCAAGGTCAAGTGTCTGAGTGCCCAGGTGCCCAGCAATGAAAGGCAGGGCCTTCTGAGTTTGGGTCAAAATCTAGATCAGGAACAGGCACTCCCCAGGGACAGGCAGTAACTAGAGGCAGTCTGCAAAGGACTGGTAAGCAATGTTCCTGATGGACAGAAGAGTGAGTGGCCAAGAACTTGCAAGCCATACAGGGAAAGAGTCAGCTTGAGCATATCCCAAAGGCTTCAGTGAATAGTGACTGGAATACTGCAACCAGGGCTAGCGTGCCCTAGGTGATAAAACTAAAAACTAAAAATTTCTATGGAATAAGCACACTCTCCTATGTACCCAGCTTTAAAGAAGCCGGTAGAGACTCGCCCAAGTGTCCTGTCATGCTATCCTCATCTTTTGTCCTGTGCCCTACAATCCCCCCACAAGTGCACCTGCAGAGGCCCGGATGGGCCGTCATCTTTCTCCATGGATGAGGTGAATGGACATGAGATCATGAAAACTCACAGGCCACTTGGGGGTGGTGAGAAGTTGGGGTGAAATCCCTGCTTTACCACAAGTTGGAGCTCAGAGCAGTGGGTTGATCCTGGCAAGGCAGCCCCCCTCCCAGTTCTGCTCTGTACTGGCTCTTCTGGTCTATATTTCATTTTCAGGGGCCAGGTAAGATGGACCAGATGGGAAACACCACACATACACACACACACACACACAGGCACACACATGCACACACACACACATGCACACATACAGGCACACATAAACACATAGGCACACACACATGCGCGCGCGCGTATACACACACACACACAGGTGCACACACAGAGGTACATGCATACACACATGCACACACACATGCAAATGCACACACACAAGCACATTTATGTGCACATAACACTCACAGGCCATATACAAACACACACACAAGGGAGTAGCTTGTCAGAGGCACCTTCTGTTCAGTTAACTTGTTTGGGGATTGGCTGCAAAGCAGACAGACAGACAGCCTGTCAAGTCTGTCTCACAGCTCCAGCCAGCTAGCCAGGCACTACAGAGCAGCTGCCTTGTCTCCTGGCAACCGTGTCTTTACTTGGGAGGAAGCATTTCCACCTCCCAGGTGTAGAGAGAAAATGAGAGAGAGGAGCATTAGCCCAGGGGAAGTACTACACACACACAGAACAGGCTTGGCAATTTTGAAGGTTCTTCTTCATTCTGCTCCTCATGGACCACTAGGAAGACTCTTAGCAGGCCTAGAGCATGCATCATGACCACAGGTCATCTAAAATCCAAGAGTACACACACATCCCATCTTCATCCACACTTCACTAAGATCATATTCAATTCCCTGGGGCCTACATTGAACTCTAAGGACTGGGGGGGGGTTATGTGTTCACATGTCCTTTGGAGAAGTACCCTACAGTTTCTTACCAGACATTGTTACCACCCCCATATCTGTTGGACCGTCTCCTTCAGCCTGTATCTGCCGGGTAAACCAATTGATATTAAATAATTTCACAGTGGACACTCCCTTTCAGTCCTTCGAATTTAAATCTGAACCCAGTGAAAATCCAGATTTTCCTGAGAACAGACACAGTATGTTGGAATTGTCCTTCTTGACTCTCAATTGTAGGGAGCCCACACCTCATCCCAGCACTCTGTCATCCACGTGGACAACCCTTTAGGCAACAGTGAGCCACCTACAGGGACATACCTCCATGCTCGATTTTAAATGCTCTAAAATCATGGCATGCAACCCTTGTCTTTTGTCATTTATGGCATGTACTTCTGTGGTTCTAGACCAGGATTGGGGGAGTGTTCTAGAATATTCTGCTGTCAATGAAGGCATCCATAGATCCTTTCACATTTTAATGAGACAGCAGCTGGCTACATGGAAGGGCCACACATGTCTATTCTGCATGATCCATAAGCTGGTGCCTCAGACACCTGGCACTGGACATCTATAGGAGATGAGTAGCCACTGCCTTCCCAACCCCATAAGTGCCATACAGCTGGGATCCAACCCTGACTTCTATATGGAAATTAACCAACCCTTTCTCTCCCCTTTGACAGGGGCCCAGTTCACAGCCCTGTTCAAGTGATCAATCTCATGACTGCCACTCCTCCCAGCTCCAACCATGACCTGAAGTTTGCCACATCCTCTTACTACAGTTTGGCAGGAATCCCCATCACCCTAAGAGACCAGAGCAGTCAGACGGAATGGCCCTACTTTGGGAGCAAGTTGGGTAAGGGAGGCTCCACCCTACCAGGACCCCATGGCCATGTTCCTATGCCTGAGATGGGAGAAATGGCTTTGCAGTGTGTGTGTGTGTGTGTTACTGAGGCATGAGTACTGTCTCCTGTACTTAGAATATGACACAGTTCTGGGGGATAGGATGCCAAGCCAGACATATTTGGGTAAGAAGTGAACTTCCTTGGCATCCCTGTCACCCACCACAACACATCCCAAACCCTCTTGGAAGGATCTGCAAAGAGTGATACAAGTTATTGACTTCCTGTTAGTCTTCCTGCCCTTTGCTGTGTGAGCATAAGCAGCTCTTCCCTCAGGGGCAAAAGCATTCACTTCACTTTCAGGCAATAGACCATATCCAGATAATTATATGGAGACTAGTCGTCAGGACAGAGGCCAAGGCAGTGTCTTGGCATGTAGTTTAAGCTTGTTCTGTAGCATGAAAAATAAAAGACCCAGAGATAGATATTGGAGTTCAAGCTTCAAGCTGAAGATCAGAAAAACAAAGTAGCCAAGCCAGTAGCTCTTACCTCTATCAGGCTGAAATCCTGTCTCCACAAATCCTCAAAGGCAAAAGCTTTCAGTTCCTGTCTCCTCCTTTTATTCCTCTATCTGTCCAGCCATATCCCTTCTGCTGAGATTAAAAGTGTGTGATCCCAGATGCTCTGGGATCACCTTTGTGTGAGCTGTTTCTTTTAGGACTGGATCAATTTTGTGTACTCAGTGTGGCCTTGAACTAACAGATAACCGTCTACCTCTTTCTTTTTTATTAATTTATTTTTTATTTTTATTTTAAATATCAATCCCAGTTCCCTCTCCCTCCCTCTCTCCCTCCCTCTTCCCCTCTCTCCTACCCTCACATGCACCCCGACCACCCTCCCCTCCCATCCCCATCCATCTACCTCTTAATCTGAGTCCTGGGGTTAAAGGTGTGTGCCACCATTCCTGACCTCTCTATGGCTTGTGGCTGGCTTTGCTTTCTGAATCCCTCAGGCAAGCTTTAATAAATCATAAATAATATATCACCACAGAGCTCCACCTCAAATCCAGGCCAAACCATCATACAATGAAATACACAGAAAATATTTCAGGGAGATGGCATCAATGGTCTTAATTCTCTACCCAATTAAGATCAAGGGCCCTTCCCTCTGGGTCTTAGGAGTAGCAAACCGAACTACATTTCTTAGCATTATTAATCGTTGAAGTCCAGCCTTGGTAGAATCGACCCATGGCTGATTCACAGATTTAGTCCCCATCTGTAACCATGACAGCAGGTAAATTGGATTCTCCATCACCTTACCTCCCTGCCCCAACCCCTGCCTGCTAAATTTTGTGCTTAGAAGCCACTCCAGAAACAGTGGAGACAGGCCCACATGAGCCAGTGTGTGATGAGTGTGTTTTCCAAGGCTTAAGAGGCTCATTTGGCCCACACTGGAGTTTCATGCCCCCCCCCAAGAACTAGAACCATGCAGTTAGTGACAAATATGGGAGAACACTGGGCTCTTATCTAGTTATGCATAAGCAAGACTCTAACTGCCTAGCAAGTGTCGATAGAAGCTTAAATGAATGTGGGAGAGAGGAGGATAAAGAGGCTGTGGGAAGGGAAGGCCCAGGATCTAATCATACCGTTGTGGACACACACCATAAAATCCGTCTAAGACCTCCGTGTGTTTTAGTACCCAGGCTCAATGAACACCACTCCTGCATCTACGTTTCAGTTGTGTCGTGCATCTCTGATCTGTGTGGACATCTTGTGTAGCTATGCATCTTCCCATCAAATGCTGAGTAGACATTTATGAAGAGTCCAGCATTCCATAGCAAATGTCTACTGACCAAACACTATGACATCAGCAGCTACAAGTGTGGGCTATTTTGCAGCTTCCAAGCCAGGCTCATAAAGACACACAAACGCCTACAGTTACTTGAGGATAGTCAAGAATGAGTCCGTGGGCTGTGGACTCACCTATGGCACCCTGGTATTAAATCAAAGGATCCTAGGTGGCCACAAAGACTAGAAAAGGTCCATATCCACTGCAGAAGGAAGTAATCACCTCTCTGCATTTACAGTTACTACAGGAAAAGGGGCTACAACCTGTTGACATGCCTGAACAGACTTTGTCTACACACTCCCGTCTTCCATTTTGGTCCCACTCAGCATTCCAAACAGAATCACTTGCCACCCTTTCTCTGTGCTGCACAGACAGTGGACACTGTCCAGGTCACTGTGTACTATCTAAGGCTTTGGGATACCCTGAAACATTGTATATAGCTGGCAGCTATGTGCTTGTTAAAGCCTTGGAAAATGTGATTGAACCCTGTCCTGATTCAAGATTAGTCAGCACTTCCTACTCCGAAGACACAGGTAGAAGCACGTGCAAAGGCACTGTGTTTGAAAATGTAGATGAGCAGGACTGTGATCCTCTAAGCCCCCTGGCAAGAGAGATGTGGCCAGGGTTGGAAAACAGTTGTGTTCACACAGTATGTCCTTTGGTGGCCATGGACTTGGATTTTGTTTTCAATGCTGGAACTGAAACTTGAGCCTACAGGATATTCTCTGCCAAAGTCACATCCCTGGTCCCTAGTCTGGGATTCCAAAGAGTCATGTGCAGAGGTTAAAAAAAAAAAAAGTGATGGTGATGGTCCTAGACATGAATGAACAAAAATAAATGGTTTTGAACTTTAAAAACATACTTGGGAAAACTCAATCCCAGGAGAGACATTCCTGTCAAATAACAACAATAGTAATAAAATAAAATAAAATAAACAGGGGCTTGGGTTGGCCCACCCCAACATCCACCCCATCTGTGATCTGCCAGATCATGAACTAGGAGGGTCAGTCCTGTGGACCCAGAGCTGCAAGGTCTCCATTACACAGGGCAATAATGGGATGTCCATGAAGAGTCCCAGTGAGGGCCCAGTGTTGATGGTGTAGCAGAGATCAGGGGCCTCGAGGACCCCTGACCTCCAGCCATGATAGCCCAGGGATGGCCAGGGGAGACCAATGATTTACTGCAGACTTCCAGTAAGTCACAAAAAAGTCAAGGCAGCCATACCCTGCAGCCTCCACCCTTCCCCTCTCCCAGTGTACAGGCCCCGTATGTACAACATGGAGCCATTGCTAAGCCCAAACCTGAAATCAGAACGGCCACTCTCTTTCTCTTTTCACAGGAACACCCTTAAGATCAAAAACAGTACTAGATCAAGACTCTTCCTCCATGCTAACACATACGAAATCTGAGCTGGAAGGTAATGATTGTGATGAGTTTGAATGACTGTAGAAGTTACTAACCCAGCCACAAGAAAGTAAGAAGAGCAAAAGTAGCTGAGCCCTGCTAAGCTACTCCCTCAACCAGGCATCCTCACTCACTGGCCATGGCCAAGGCACCATCCCTGGAATGTAGAGACAGGGGCATGGACGATTTGAAAGGATAAAAAACAGTGACTATGACTAGAGGCAAGTGGAAAGATAATGATTAGCATCGTAGCTCATCCAATGGCATCTTTTTGTTCACTTAGCAGGATATGTCCAAACTCTAGTGAGAAAGAAGAAATAGAAAAAAAGGGAAAGGGACGGTGTGTACTGAGTAACCCTGCAGGCCCCAGGCTGCTATGGACCGATTTTCTCTCTGTATGTGTGATCTCAACCTCCATCACCTTTCCTCCCTCAGCTACCTAAGAGGTGATTTTAAAATCAATTCCCTCAAGGATTAGGAGGTCCACACACATACACATGGCAGTAATCATTTCTCCTATTCTTTTCAGCATTTGAAGCCAGTAAAACAGAGAAAGGTAGATTAGAGTAAAAGTCCATCTTCACCTATGATTTAGAGATTTCTGCAGAGTACTGTGTGCTTAGGAGGTGCCCCCAGGTGATTGCTCCCTTGCTAATGAGGCGTAGATCAAATCCTGGAGGGGGACCTGGGGACATGCTGGCATAGACCCAGCAAGCCTCCTGAGGAAGGAGAATAAAACAGAAAATAAGAGGCTGCAGAGGAAGCCATGTGGGAAAGGGCTAGAAGTCTGTCTCTATATCCAAAAGCCTTGGTACAGGGAGGAACTCCCACATTTCAGGGGGGTCCATGCTATGGCTCCGTTCCTGAGGTCATAGAAACAGCTTTTATGAGATGTGTTGTGTCGCATCATAGACTAGCCCAGTGCCATCTTGATAGAGAAAAGGTTTGGCATACCTACATATGGAGTTCTTTGCTGCTTTCAGGTCACAGAAACAGCTTTTCTGAGATGTGTTGTGTCGCATCATAGACTAGCCCAGTGTCATCTTGGTAGAGAAAAGGTTTGGCATGCCTACATATGGAGTTCTTTGCTGCTTTCAGTGTTTATTATTAATGAGGACTGAGCTGACTCCCATGGGAGACTAAGACAGAAGAAAATCCTAACCTGCACACCATCCCTTCATCATTTAACAGGAGCAATGACCCAAAGCCATGCTCACCCAAAAAAAAAAAAAAAAAAAAAAAAAAACAATTTAGAGACTAAACTGAAGGTTTTCTGGGCTCTAGGGATGTCCCGGTTTGAAGGACCTGCATTGTCCTGAAACTGAGGTAACAAGCCATGTCATTTCCCTGGAGACTCAATTATCCAGCTAGAGCCACTTCCTCCAGGCCCTACCCCAGGAGCCATACCTTCCCAAGAGGGGGACAGGGAAGACCAGAGTTATAATTATCAATTCCAAAATTCAATTTGCACCCCCACCGCCCCGAAGGTTTGAATCCCTCCTCCATTTCCTAAGCCTCCAGGCTAGGGCTGATTATGAAATACAAATGCATGCACTATTTCCGGTAGATGCTCTTCAGCTTTTTGGACTGGGGAACTCTCTCCTATCTCAATTAGCAATGGTAAGCCGTGGGCAAGTCTAGAGATCAGCAAACTCGAGAGAACTAGTGGGAGATAGATACAGGTCTTGGAACTTCTGATGTAAAACCATATTCAGACTAAATCTCCCTGGAGATTACAAAGTCCCTCTTGACCATCCACAAGGACCTCTACAGCTAGCCCCTGCCCTCCATGTCCTCTGCTGGCTCCCCAGTCTCCTCCTTGTGCTCCACACCAGGTATCCAGTGCTTTTGCAGTTTTTCAATATGTGTATACACATCTCTCCAGCCTCACAACTGGGTAGTACCACCCAATCCCCAGCCATCTGCCTGTTCTCCACCTTCCACATCCAAACATCACTTTGTCAAGCTGCCATGCATCAGACACCAGGACCACAGCAGCTCCCCTAAGTCAGCCACTGAAATTACTTACCCCATGCCTACTGTATTATTACTCCCATGTTGAACCTTAAGTAAGTTGATGAATTTGCATCCTTGGTGATGCCTGTGGTTTTTTATTGACATGATGAGGGTGAGGTAGTAAATCTATTTCTCTTCTCTCTTTTTTTCCTCTTTTCTCTCAAATGATCCTCCTCCCAATGTTCCTTCCCAAACTGAAAGCAGTGGAGAGCTTTCCTCAAGGATCCTTCTGGGACACTATAATAAATGGGCCTTTTGACAAGCAGGAAGATGAATCCTTTGATGTAAGTGAAGAACCACAGTCCCCTCCCTGGAGGGAGACACAGGTTTCTGGAGACTCAGGAATGGCAGACCACACTTTGTAGCCTTCCAGAGCATTCCTTGGGACAAGTGGGCTGAGCAGGGAGCACCCACCACATCACAAGCACCTCACCATCCTGGGGCTTTGCCACCAGAGGACATGAAACATAGCCTTACTTATTTATTGCCTTAGGTAGTCTCGTTCAACCTATATTTTTGAATATTAAAGCTACCTTGTGCAGATGATTTTTAAAGATTGAAAAGGTAAAAAGGCTGTAAAACAAAATTTTCAATTCTCCTTCTTACCTCCCAGAAATAGCTATTATATAGTGTAATTTATGGACATGTCTAGAAATTTTAATACATAGTAAATATACTTATTGCAATAGCACAACTAGCTACAATGAGACCAGAATATACATTCTGTCTATTTCTAACTTTTCCCTTGACAATATATTTTGGAAATCTGTATTTCGTTACATATCTTTGGGGGTGGACATGGTTTCTCTCTATAGCCCTGGATGTCCTGGAACTCACTCCGTAGATGAGGCTTGCCTGGAATTAACAGAGATCCACCTGCCTCGGCCTCTGGAGTGCTGGGATTAAAGGTGTGTGCCAACACCACCAAGCTTCAGTACATATCTTAAACCTTTATTTAACTGGTATCCATCATTGGGTACTTTTCTGGTAAGTGCAGTATATGAAACATGCACAGGAGAGGGGGAGGAGAGAGAGACAGGGAGGGAGGGAGAGAGGGAGAGAGGGAGGGAGGGGAGAGAGGAAGGGAGGAAGGGAGAGCATGCGCATCTGCATCCTTGACTTAAAGGATGATGATAGGTGTTTGTGATAGCCCACACCTGTAACTGCACTGGGGAAGCTGAAGTAAGAGAATGAGTTTGAGTCAGCCTGGGCTATGCTGTAAAGCCCCTGTGACAAAAACAAAACAAACAAACAAAACTGGCAGATTTCCATCCAAATAATTTGTGCTGTCTTCCTTTTCCCAAGAGACTGAGAGAGCCCCTCCATGAGGGTCTCAGCAGGCCCACCTGGCAGGGAGGCAATGGTGATGTTACTGTTTGCACCCAGACTTCGTGGTAACGGGGCACTTCCCCTGCTAGTGGGCCTCGTGTCTCCTCTGAGCACCCACCTGGTGTCTCCTAACTATCCTCCATCTCTTCTTTTCTGGTTTATAGAACTTGTTTTAATTTATTTTACGTGTATGGGTCTTTGTCTGCATGTATGGTTTGTACCATGTGCATGCCTGGTGCCCACAGAGATGAGGAGTCAGATCCCCTGGGCCTGCAGTTACAGAGAGTTGTGGGCCATCATGTAATTGCTGGGAACCAAACCTATATCCTCTGGAATAATGGCCAGTGCTCTTAAGCATTTAACCATCCCTCCAGCCCTGTAAGCACTCTTTAATGAGTTTTCTGACATGTGTTGTGAAGCTTTCATTCAGTCTTTGTATTCCAAATCCTTCACAGCCTTCCCCACAACATATCAGTTTCAATTTTTCTGTGGTCTCATTGATCAATATTTTCTCTTATGACTACCAGCTATCATTTTATGCTCATTAAAATGTCTTTTCATGCTCAAAAAGTATTTCATAAATCACCTGGGGATTTTTCCTACTTCTACAAGGAATCTTTTAAAAAGTTAACTGGGAGGTATTTGAAATATATATCATTTACACACATATACATATATATACACATATATATGTATGTATGTGCATACATATGTGTATGCGCATATGCATATTTTTAGGAGCTGTAGCCAGAGTGCCCTGAAATACTGAGAGTCGATTTTGCGGTTTTAAAAGTCATTCTGGCAGCTTTGTAGATGGTAGGTTACAATGAAGAAACCGAGGACTGGGGGAGAACCAACTTCACACTATCAGTACGGATGAACAGCAATGATGTGTGGTTGCTTAGGGGCATGACACAGGATGCAGTAGACTGGAGTAAAGAGGAGAAAGCAAGCTTGCAGGTTAAGGCAAAAACTTCCACTTGGTCCACACAGAGTGCTAAGTTCCTGTAGGATATCCAGAGAAAGTTCAGCTAAAAGCCAAGGAGATGGATCTTGGTTGGAGAGTTTGGCATGGAATCTGTTCATTTACTAGGGTTCTGATTGGCTTGAACAGCAGAAGTGTGTAGTGGTTGTCTTTTGGGTTTTATTTGTGCATGCATGTTTTGTGTGTGTGTGTGTGTGTGTGTGTGTGTGTGTGTGTGTGTGTGTGTGTGTGTGTTTCTCTTTACTCTTTTGGAGGCCTGCCACAAAGCTCCCAAATAAATGCAAATGGAGGCTTATTCTTTCTTATAAATACCCAGCCTTAGCTTCATTAATTTCTAGCCAGCTTTTCTTAAATTATCCCATCTACACCTGGGCATTTACCTTTCTCTATTTCTGCGTATCTTTTCTTTGCTTCTGATTCCATGTCTGGCTGTGTTGCCTAGTGGCTGGCCCCTTCTTTCTCTCTCCTTGATTTCCTTTTCTCCCAGATCTCTCCTTCCATTTATTCGCTCTGCCTGCCAGCCCCGACTATCCTTGCTATTAGTCACTCAGCTCTTTATTAAATCAGTCAGGTGTTTTAGACAGAGTAACACAGCTTCACAGAGTTAATTAGACAAAAGCAACATAAAAGAATGTATCTTTGCATCATTGAACAAATGTTCCACAGCATACACAAATGAAACACATCTTAAAATAATAGTCTTCAACAGAAGTGTGTTGCCTAGAAGCCCAAAGTCTAGGTGTTGGCAGTCCCAACTCTTCTGTGAGCTCTGAGGGAAGTCTGTGCCCCAGGTTTCTCTCCTAGGCTTGTAGACAGCATCTCTTCCCAGATCACTTCATGTCATCTTCTCTCCTGGTCCTTCCTTTAGTATCTCCACCCACCTATATAAGGGTCTAAATGGTGTTGAATGAAGGTTGTGGTAGTTAATGTTGACCATCAGCTTGACAGGATCGAGAATCACCAGAGAACTAACTATAGCCTCTGGGCCTGTCTGGGAGGGATTTTTTTCTTCCTAACAGTGAGTGGCAACACTCCATGGGTTGGGATCCTAGATGGAAATAAAAGGAGAGGAGGAGATGGCAGCAATGCAGGGTGCCGGCCACTCTGCTGCTCAAGGACTGGATGCCTGCAACCCAGAGACAGAGCCAGGGCACACACACCAACCCTTCCTGACAGGCAGGGTCTTTGGCAGCTCTGCATCACCACAACAAAACACCGGACACGGGCTACTCACAAAGCGAGATTTATTTTGGTTTACTGTTCTGGAGGTTCGTGTCCGAGACTGGGGTGGTCCACCTATTTCAGGCCTCTGTCATATCCTGAGCCAGAAGCAACGGGAAGCAGGAGATGAAGGTCATACAACCCTTTTAGGTGACACGCCTCCAGCAGCCCAATGACCTCTCACTAGGTCCCACATCTTGGTTACACTGTCATCATGGAGCATACAGCCTTAACATGTAGACCTTTCTGGGTACATCCAACTTCCAAAGAGTGGCTCTCGAGGGTGTAAGCATGGCAAAATAGGACTTCTCCAGGCAACCTGGTAGAAAACATGTTCCGGCAAGTTTAGGCAGCCTAGAAGAAGGAATGTCACATGGGACAACCAGCTGCTAACACTTCAAAAGAACCTTTAGAGGGGATCCCAGAAGGCGCTAGGATCCAACTAGACAGAGGGAACTTGAGCCCTCCTGGTGGTATCCTGACACCTCAATTCACTTGTTATTTCTAGTTTGTTTTTACTTCTAAGATACATGCATTTACCACAAGTTTTTCTGTGCAAACATTTTTTTATTCTAACAACCAGAGATTTACCTAGGAGGGTCTCTGGGCACAGGAGACCTCACCTCTGGAGTGCCAAATAAGTTTACCATGATGCAGAGAATAGACAGCTTCACCCAATAGGCTGAACAAGCAAATGGGGCGACCCCACATGATGTCACATGCTGGCTAAATAGAGTGGATCATCACAGCCTAGAGAAGACAAGAACCTTGGATGAACCCATTCACTTGTGTCTATTACGGTGGACAGTGTATTTTCTGGCAAATAGGACATGGAATGTAAAGTGTGGTGAGAGATCAATTGATAGCAAGGCAAACAGTCATCCCACCCCTAGGGAAGGGTTTGCCACCAGGAACATGGAGGCAGGAATGCCAATATCAAGAAGGGCCTTCACCTCAAACGTCCCTAAAGCAATGGTGTGGGGTGTGGAGGAAATGTATTCAGAGATCACAACCAGGCAAGTCAGTCCTAAGCTGCCCCCTTAACCTAGAAATACCATGAACCACAAGCTATAGTTCTGCAACTGCCCCACATCAGATGTGACTTAGAAAGGTAATACAAGTTTAATTGTTCACTGCAGGAGGCTAACAAGTTAAGGGTACACATCTATTATCACATATTGAAGGTAACACCCTCAACTTGGAGACGTGCTGGGAACAGGTATGATCGTCCCTAGCTCTCTCCAAGAAGTCCACTTTCACCTCTACCAAAACTGTGAAAAAGAAACGAGGTGAGGACTCACCTGAGGGTCAGTCATAGTCAGCAGCACAACCCTGGGACCGAACGGTCCCACTTATGAGCTCATAGACAGAGTAAGACCACAGTGTAAGCCCTTCCAATGCGGAACCACCCACACACTGGGGGTTACAAAGCCTAGATCTCGAGCAAGCCAGCCATTCCTGGGAGATCAGCCATGTGTAGAATGCAGAAAGGCTGCTTCATGCTTCAAACATGGAAGCATGTTTATTATCTATAGGCACTTCCACAGTCAACCCATGATTCTGTGCCCAAAAGATTTCTTAGCACACAGACACTAAACATGATTCTTCAGGGGGTGGGGGTCAGGCACGAAGAGGGTCTCATAGTAGTGGGAGATTTCGTTATCCATTTGTATTTTTTATGGTGTGTGTGTGTGTGTGTGTGTGTGTGTGTGTGTGTGTGTGTGTGTACCACAACATGTGTGTAGAGGTCAGAGGACAAGGCTTGGGAGCTGGTTCTTGCCTTTCCTTTGTTGAAGCAGGGTCTTTCTTTTTCTGCTGCCACTCTGCAAACTCCATGGTAGTTGTCCCAAGCTTCTGGGTAATTGTCCTCTCCTACCATATGAATTCTGGGATTACAGATGCTGGGACCACACTTTTTTACATGGGTTTCAGGAAACAAACTAGGGCCATCGGACTTGGGTGGCCATGGCCCTGGCCCTGGAAGACTTCTTTAAGAGAATCCTCATAGCTTTCCGACAGCCTCATACGTGCAGCTGGTGCTTCTTAGCAATAGATTAGAATGTCACCTGTCACGACTGGAACCTGGAAAGCAGTTAGCTGACAGGGCATCAATCTCCACTTCCGGGCTATGTCATTTTGTGATCCCTTTGTAGTCTATTTCCAGCTCCTATCAGTCTGTGTTCAGGGAGATAATCAGCGAACTGGCATCTCGCCATGAATTGGAAGAGGACATGGACATGCCCCTGAGTAAGCTAATGGAGGTTGAAAACAGGAAGAAGCTGGGACTCATGTAAGTAACTGATGAGGGTAAGCTGGTCAGTGGGTTCCAGGAAACCAGATGTGGTAACAGGCCAAGTATAAACACTGCAACCTGGGAAAGAGACCTGAACTAGGGTCAGGCTGGAGCCCAGGCCAGGACACAAGGACATGGCTAACACCCCAGAGTCAGATGCACACAAGATCCAGTTGCCAGGCCCAAAGTTCACAGGGAAGGCAAGCAATGTATTTGATTTGTACATTGACATGAGCCCAGGTAAAAGGCCTTGATCACGGTGGAAGGTGGTGCTTGGTCTTTTTTAAAAATAAATCACATTGGCTAAGCCTGCTTGAAATTTTTCCACCAGAACTGATTTAATGCCTGTTTCCCACAGATATCGGTGTCCTTTCTATTTGGTTGGATCTAGCCATCTGAATGGTTGTACATTGTTTTGAGTTTCAAGGGCTTTTGCATGGTTCTGGTCAGTTCGTGGACAATGATATTTTTCCAAGCCATGTCCAGATGTAAGCCCCATGGGATTCAGATAAACCACAGAGAAGAAGGCTGCAGGAACTTAACTCATATAGCTACCCTGGCACCTGGGACCTCCAATGCTTATTCCTGGCCCCAACATGAGCCTCACTGGATTCAGTATCCATGCTGATCAGTTACAGGCTACATGGAAAGAACTGAGTAGATGCCATGTGGCATCCCTCAATTCTTGAGAACACCAACCAGAGGGGAATCTGGGTCAGACAGCAGAACCCTCCATCTAACTTTCCCTGATAAAAGACTCCACAACCTCTAAACCCACTACACTGTTTATTGTGATACACAAATATGGGTTAAACTTGACTTTTGAAGATCATTTACATTCCTTTCAGGTTGAAGAAAAATTTTGACAAATACAGAGAAACAATTCTGTGGATTATGAAAAAACGTGAAGGTAAGTACAATTCTACCAGTCTCTATCCATGCCTGGCCTTTGTTTGCCTACTTGCTTGCCCTCAGCTAGGTTTCTCTTTTCTAATACTACTCAGGAACACCACACACACACACACACACACACACACACACACACACACACACACTCCTGCTGCCTAGGGAATGGTACCACCTACAATTACCTGTGTCTTCCTACAGCAATTAACAATCAAGGCAATTCCTATAATCAAGATTGACCCACAGACAAGTCCACAGGTCAACCTGATCTAGATAATTCCTGATTAAAACTCTTCCCATGTGATCCTGGGTAATGTCAAGTTGATAGTTAAAACCAACCAGCACAATTTCTAATTTGAAAATGAAATAAGAAGGCTTGGGGTCACCATAATGCATCACCATCATGCCTGCCTACACCCCTGGATACCCTGAAGCCTAAAATGTTTGAGCAGCCTATACAGGAAAGCAATGGCTTTAACTGACAAGTGGCTTCTCCTTCATGATCTTGACATAGCCAGTTCCAAGGAAACCTCTAAGCACCTTTGAGAGGTTATCTACTTGCTTCCTGTGTCTGGCCTACTGTCCTGTATTACTGATATACCTCCCCACATTTCTGAACACTCTAATCTTCTAGCTAAGGTTAGAAATTATACTGGCAGCCACTCTGCAAACAGCTCTGTGCTTGTTATAAAGCCCTGATGGCATTGTCTTGAAATTCTTAGTGATTTCAGAACAAGAATCCTTGTGTTTTTATTTTGCATCATTAAATGAGGTAGCATCTGCTAGCCAGACCATCTATTCCAATGAAAAGGCACACAGTAGCTGGGTGGTGGTGATGCACACCTTTAATCCCAGCACTCAGGAGGCAAGGGCAGGTAGATCATTGAGTTCAAGGCCAGTCTAGTCTACAGAGTGAGTTCCAGGACAGCCAGAGCCACACAGAAAAACCCTGTGCAAAGCTGACCTGCTGCTGGGTGGTACCCTGAACACACTGTTTCATAGTAACAGCATGCTTGTTATGGTCAGAGACAAAGTCTTTCTACTTATCAGAATTCTGGGATTTGGACACTTTCATTTTTTCCTTGAGATTCAGTTCTCCCCGACTTCTCCTTTCTTCACATTGTTCCCACACATTGATGTTATGACTTTTCACTGGACTCCCATGACTGCCAAGAAGATGTCTACATTCTTCATGTAGTTTATACGGTTCTCAACGTTGCCTCTCCAGCCACACTGGCTTTTTGCCGTCATTATCAGAGTCAATGTCCCCCTGCTGGAAAACCTCAGTACTTTGTTACTTCTGCCTGGGATAGTCCTGTCTCCAACATCCTGTGGCTGGCTCTCTCACTTCACCCAGGGCTCTGCTTAAATGTTACATTCTCAGAAATATATTCTTTGGCTTCCCGTTATAAAGCAGTGTGTGCACCTGCCATTAAGCATCCTCCTTTCTCTGCCTAGTGGCTCTTCACAGCACTTGTAACCATCTGGCATATCACACAGGACATCAGGGAACACAGCCCCCTACCCCCATCATCTCTCTGATGCTCAGGATAGTTCTTTGTACTCAGGATGTTTGTTGAGAACATAAGCAAACTGATGGTCCAGCAGTACCTGCCTCTACCAAGTCACCTGTCCCTGTTAACCCATTCCTACTCTAACCTTGAGCCACCCAGTTCTTACTTTAGGACCCCTCAAACATTGCACATTATAGACATGCCTTCCTGAAGACACTTGGGATTCAAAACCTGGATTGCCTTCCCCTTTGAGCTCTCATGGCAGCCTGTACTGGCCCCAGTTGGTGGACACCAAAGCTGGTTTAACCAACCTCCCCTGACCCAGGTACCAAGGAAGCCAGGGTCCTTATCCCCACCAAGAGTGATGCTACAGGCAGCAGTCCTCACTGTGGCTCCTAGTACCATGTTCAGCTCACCAAGAAGCATGGGAAAGGAGCTTGCCCCTCTAGCTCCTACTATTATAAAAAGACAAAAAGATTAAAATAGAAACGTGTTTCCATGAAAACTAGGTTAAAATGCTCTTTTAGAAGCTTAATAAGAAAATAATGTTTCAAAAACCTGCCTTTCGTACAACGTGAACCAAATGTGCAAAATGTTTGGAGACTATAGAATACTTTTAAAGATTATTAACCTTTCAGAGACTGCAAAAACTGGATAGCAAAAAATAAACTATGGGACTTGGGATGTGGCTCAGTTGGCAGAGTGCTTCCCTTATATGCAGTAGGTCCTACGTTCAAACCCCAGCACAGCACTGAATAAACTGGGAGCTGAGGCATGTGCCTATAATCCCAGCATTCCAGAGGTAGTCACGAGGTCAGGAGATCAATACCAGCCTGAGCTACATGAGATCCTATCTCAATAAATAATTTAAAACTAAATGCAATTTAAATAAAAATGATCACAGGGCCCCAGTCACCATACCTCAAAAGAAAGGCTTCTTCCTACATCTTAAATAACATGTTAACAGACATTTATATTTTACATTTCCTTTTTTTGAGAAGTTAACCCTTGAGTCAGTGCATGAGTTGGGCCAAGTGCAGCACTGCTCTTCTGTAGTGAGCATATGGCTGCACCCATGCATCCCCCAGGCTGTGCTGGCTACCCTTCACCTCTGCCTGTCATGCAGCATGGGGCGGGTACACTCTAGGCCCATGATGGTATTTGTTGAATGGCTAAACAGAGAAACGGGGCTTGCTTCCCCCAGCCCCCCAGCATGCCCCACTGACCTGCTGAGTGGCTGAACCCTCAGACCCTGTAGCACCTTGACAGATGGAGTGTAACTCAATTCCTCTTCCCCCACCAATACTGTAACCGATGCAGTCACCCAACTAAAAGCAGTTGTCATGTACTCTTTAAACAGCAGGGCAGAAAATGTCCGAGAAGAGTACTACCATTACATACACACTATCAACCCTGATACAGCCCATGAAGTCAGATGAACAACAAACCCTAAGACGGAGTTCTACTTTCAAGAAGTTAAAGCTAGATAAAGAATGGATCCAGGCAAAGATGAAGGTAAAAATGGCAGTGTGTTGGTGTGTTCACTGTGAACAGGCTTTTTTGTTTTTGTTTTGGGGTCTGGCGAGGCACACATATCATCTGTGGACACAAACAAACAAACAAAAAAAAAACTGTCCTCCATATGTGAAGACCCAGCTGCCTGTGTAGGCTGTTGGAACATGGACTAGGGTTTAGTAGACCTGGTTGAATATATTCTCCCTGTAGGACCTGTATTAATCAATTAGGTGTAAGGATCGGAATAAAGAAACTACATAGTGGGACTACAGAGATGGCTTAGGAGAATGTACAGGGGACCTGAGCTCAAGTCCCAGTATCCAGATCAGGCAACTCAACTGGCCAAAACTTCAGGTCTGGGTACATCACATCTCTGGCCTTGTCAGGCAGCCACACACATGGCATTCACACACACACACACACACACACACACACACACACACACACACACACACACAAAACTTTAAAATAAATGAACAATCTTTAATAATGAACTTAATATAATAGGTAGTTTCCTTGGTAATAAGTTAGAATCCGCATTTTAACAATTAGTTACACAGTGAATAAATACATGCATAGAATGGAGCTAGAAGGCTGAGGCAGGAGGATCATGGATAAGAAGTCATCTGGGTTATACATCAAGTGGTCTTTGATATCCCAGAGTTCTGGTGTCTACTTGCCTTGACAGAATTCCCAAAGCTAGAAGCCACATTTAAATGCCATCAAGGAGGACAACTCACATGAGACCCCCCCCCCACTTAGCTGCAAGGGAGCAGGGCAGGAGACTCAAGCTGGGTGTCCAGAGAAGAACGTCATCAGTTTGCACTCAGAGGAAAATCAACTAGCAGCGTTCATATGGTCCTAGTGGAAGAGAAGCAGAAAGCAGCAGTCCGCCACAGAGCATCTTCCAGTTCCTATACATGCTCCACACCCTCCATCTCTCCGTCCTACATGTAAAGGGAGATATAGCAACCCAACCCAGCTAAACCAAACTTCTGCACACAGGGGAAAGGGTTCTCTGGGTGACAGATCACGAAGAGCTTAGAAGCCTCACTAGGTCCTGGCTCCCTCACTCCCCACCCCCGGCCTCACTTCAATAATTAGAGAAAACATTCTCCAATTACCCTAATCAACTCACACAGCCCTTCTAAACACCTGTGGGATATCTGCAATGTCTGGGCACACAACAGCCCACAAAACAAATACCAACAAACATCATATAAACCAGGTCCTCTACTGCATTTTAATTAATAGCAATGTTGATGTCATTAAATGTACCATATCCACTGCCAAATGTAAAAACACTTACATAACTTCAACATCAAAGAAGAAATCAAATTGGTCCTTGAAAATATTAAGATGAAATAAATATGAAAATGAAGTGGCTTCACTTCTGGGAAGCAGCTAAAACAATATTTGGACCTTATTATTTTAACTGCTCGTAAAATGCAGGGAGAAGGGGGTGGATCATGAAGAAGGGTAAAAATTCCAAATGTTAGCATTCAGATCTAGAAAAGAAACTTACAAGGCATGAACAAAGAACTAGAACAAATAAAACATAAACCAGTGTGTAGAAAAAAGAAGAAAAAAGACTAGTAAAGCAAGTAGGCTTTCTGGCAAGATTGATCCGGGCAGGGGGGTTTTAAGTATAAAAAGAATGAGAACATAAGGACAGGGGAAGTCAAGATTTTTTTTAACAGTACATGCAAGCTTTGTATGGCAATAAATGCAAAGTTTTACATAAAATGATAACTTCCTAGGAAAGTATCATTTACTAAAACTAATTCAAGAATGAGGTTTTAAAAACCTAAATGTACCAGTGTTATGGGTTGAGTTGTGTTCCCTTAAAAGGACATGTTAATGTCCTACCTCCAGGGCCATAGAGGATGGCCTCAGCTGGAAAGAGCATCCTTGGGGATGTAATTAGTCAAACAAAGATGGAGGCATATTGGAATCAATAGGTCTCTACCCACTTACAAGCAACCATGTAAGAACCCATTGCCACAAGGAAACAGAGGCAGAGACTGGGGTGATGTGAGCCAGAGATAGCAGGATCACCAAGCCTTCCTCACAGGTTTGAGACCTAACCCACATCTGCATTTCTTACACGTTGCCTCTGCAATGGTGAGAGTATATTTCTTTTTTTAAGACTCATTTTCATGTGTGAGTGATTTGCCTACATGCATGTATGTGTACCAGGTGCATGTCTGCTGCCTGTGGAGGTTAAAAGAGGGTGTTGGATCTCCTGGAACCTGAGTTACCATTAGTTGTGAGCCACCATGTGGGTTCAGGGAATGAACCTGGGCCCTCTGCAAGAGCAACTAGTGCTCTCAATGGCTGAGCCACCTTTCCAAGCAAAGTAGCGAATGGGTGCTGGTAGATGCAGGACCTGAGCACACAACTGACCCCACGCCTCTCTAAGAGACAGCTATCACCTGCCTGCTTTTCTTGTCTCTTCTCCTCAGGCACATCGAAGTGATGGAAAATTAGTTACCTACCACAGCGGGAAGAGTTTCCATATTCTGTTTCCTAATGGCACGGGCCAGATATAGTATCCACTGGGGAAGAAGGGTTGCTCGCGCTGACACCTAAATGTTCATGATTCTGGCCTGGCACCTGTTTTGACTGAGAACTGTGTTCTCTTCGGTGCCTAACTTTTCTCTGGGAGAGAGGGGCTGACCCAAGAAACTGCTTGTGCCTTAACCAACTCGCAGCTATCCGTCAGGGAACCTGGCTCTGCTTATCACCTGCAAAGGAGTCGCAAGGATCACATACTTTGTTCTGGAAGACTGTGCAGAAAAAATGATCCGAGGCTTTGTCACCAACTCTGGCCATGCCACCTTCTATGATAAGGATGGAGGGATCTGGTAAGTTTGAGTCTTCAGTCGCCACCATTTGGGCCATGTCAAAGCTGTGTGGTAGAAGCCTGGTCCCTGTCTCCAAATGTGTGCACGATGGAAACATAAGAAGGGGTACAGCGGAGGAATAGTACAGGCCCTGCCCTCAAGAGATGGCTGCCATAGCATCCCCCAGAGTAAAAGAGTAATTATGGCCTCTATGACCACAGGCCACACCAACCTCACCTCTAAACACCTCCCAAGAGTCCAACCTTGTGAGAACTGCCCCCAGAAGAGGCTGGGGGGTCTCTATTTTAGGAGCCTGGGAGTGGGGCTTAGGGACACACACATCGTATACAGAATCCAGAGAAAAAAGACATAGTCTTAAGTATTTCTTAAGTCTCTAGTTCTGGCAATGGTGAAAGTTTCTCTCTCTAGTTCAAAGTTACTAGGTCACCTCAAACTATCCCTGAGCATCCTTAGGTTCTCAGTACCTCCTCTTCCAGCTGAAGTGATTACAGAGTAGGGGAAAACTATTATCTTGGGTTAACGTATTTTCATCAAAACCAAATGCACTTCTATTTCTAAAAGTCTACTCTTGTCCCCTGGGCCTTGGCTTTCAAATGCCATTTCCTGGTTGGCTTCTGCACTCTTGAGGAATATCTGCTCTCCTCGGATGTTCACCTGTGTAGAACATGCTGTCTGCAAAGTCAGGTCCTGGATACAGGAAGCACAGGTCCTTG
Source organism: Phodopus roborovskii (assembly GCF_943737965.1). NCBI lineage: Eukaryota > Metazoa > Chordata > Mammalia > Rodentia > Cricetidae > Phodopus > Phodopus roborovskii. The sequence goes on along the minus strand of NW_026126511.1, from coordinate 38,599,066 downwards.
AGGCAAGAAACACAGTTAATGACCACAAATCTTATCTGGTGACATGCAGTTGGGTCTCTTCTGTTTGAAGTTTTAAGGCCAGAAGGGAACTTGAAGAAACCCAGGACCTGATCACTGTAGGTACAGAAATTTGGACCCAAAGGATATAGTTACTTGCCCCGAGTTGCATGTAAAATTGATGCACAAGATCTTGGAGCATTTACTTTTCCTGATAAAAAGTGAGTTTAAAAATCAGCAAAGAGCAGCTATAACCCCAAGTTCTGTCAACAGCCAAAGGGCAGAGAGATGGTCAGAGAGGGAGTGAGAGCTGACCCCATCCTCAAAGTTCTGCTCTGTGGGCCTGTGATCTCTAGGGTGGAGAAGAGCTCTACAAAGCTCTCAAGGGAGCAGGGAGGGGGGAAGCAGAAGAGGAGGCTTGCTGCATGAGGCCAAGGGAAGCCATGACTGAATCTAAAAACAGAGCCTCAACTTGGGTGCACATTCCTTGTTGGAACTCTATCCACTGTCTCAGTTAGGGTCACTATTGCTGCAATGTAACACCATGACCGAAAAAGCAAGTTGGGAAGTGTTTATTTCATCTACAAATTACTGTTCGTCAAAGGAAATCAGGACAGAAACTCAAACAGGGCAGAAACCTAGAGGCACGAGCTGATGCAGAGGCCATGGTGGAGTGCTGCTTACTGGCTTGCTCCCCACGGCTTGCTTAGCCTGCTTTCTGATAGAACCCAGGACCACCAGCCCAGGGATGGCTCCACCCATGATGGACTGGGCCCTCCCCCATCAATCACTAATTAAGAAAATGTCCTACAGGCCGGCCCACAACTGGGTCTTAAGGAGGCATTTCCTCAACTGAGGCTCCCTCCTCTTAGATGACTCTAGCTTGTGTCACGTTGACATAAAACCATCCAGCACACCCTCCCACCCTTCCAAACCTGTGGGCCCAGGCAATAAAGGGGGAGAGGGAGGGTCTGAGGGGACGAGGGGCCCTGACACAAGAGGGCTGTATCCCAGGCCCCGGCACCAGATGTGGTTTCTGACCCATCTCCATCCCGCAGGTTGAGCCTCAGCAAACTCCTGGGCTACTACTTCCCCAAAGACAAGCATCAGAAGGCCTGGAACTGGTGGAATCTGAGCCTCCATGTGCATGCACCCCCCATCATGTGCATCACTTTGAAACTCAACAAGTACATCCATGTCCAAATAAGGAGCCAGGACAAGGTCATCTTCTGCTTCTCCACCCCCAAACAGAAGAGGATTTGTTTAAACATGGGCACCAAGTTCAAGGTAAACCCTTCACTCCCACAACTGGCAATCAGAGAAAGGAAGCGTGAGAAGGGTTCAGGGTGAGGAAAAATGTACAGCCCCCAGGAGCGCACTCTGGGCGACCTACCCCCTCCAGCTAGGCTGTACCCCCTGCTTTTCACCACCCCAGTAATAATGCCATCCTATTCAGAATCCGTCAAGGGATCAATCCATATCTAAAACCGCTGCTGCACACAGAGAGGTGTGCTTTAGTAATCTCAGTCCAGTCAAGACAACAGGCCTGTCTTAGTGCTTCTGTTGCTGTGACGAACCACCATAACCAAAGCAGGTTGGGGAGGAAAGGTGTTATGTGGCTTAACCTTCCACAGCACTGTTCATCATTCAGGAAAGTCAGGATGGGAACTCCCACAGGGCAGGAGCCTGGCTGGAGGCAGGAGCTGATGCAGAAGCCACAGAGGGGAGCTGCTTACTGGCTTACTCCTTCCCCCCCCCCCCCAGCTTGCTTAGCCTGCTTTCTGATAGAACCCAGGACCACCAGCCCAGGGATGGCTCTGCCCACAATGGACTGGGCCCTCCCCCATCAATCACTAATTAAGAAAATGTCCTACAGGCTTGCCTAAAGCCCAGGTTTATAGATGGATACACTTTCTCAATTGAGGTTCCCTCCTCCCAGATGACTTTAACCTGTGTCAAGTCGACAAAAAACCACCCAGCACAACAATCAAGGTTAACCATTGTCTTAGGGTTTCAATTGCTGTGAAGAGACACCATGATGATGGCCACTTTTATAAAGGAAAACGCATGCCGTCAATACACACTGCTTCGAATGTTCACAGCTGCCCTATTGGAAATTAAGAGATTTATCCTCTTTGGTCCTCCCTGAGAGCACAGTTCTCACATATACACCCCCAAACGGGACAGAACAGCGCAGACACAGAGCTGGCTCACCCCTAGTTCCACTGGAGAACAGTGGCATCAGCAGGTCACGTGACCATAGAAGGCCAAGAAGGGTACCGGTAGCAGAGCTAGGAAGCGAGATCTACCCTCTGGGGCAAAGGTTCCGGAGACATTCATGGGGCCTCTGTGGGGCTAAGCCCTGGGTGGGGGTACAGCATCTGAGCAGCACTGGTCCTCACCCAGCCTTCTACACACCCCACAGTTTGTAAACCTGAAACTGCTTCAAGCCATGAAGAAGAAGACAATCCTGGAGACAGAGCCTGGCCCAACATTGTGGAAGATCCAGGCCCTTCTGGGCAAAATAAGTAGGAGTCTCAACTTCCTGACCCTGTCTGACTTGGAAAACTTCACACAGGTCATCGAGGTGGCACTGAATAAGCTCAGTATGAGGAAATCTCGAACCTGGCTTTAGGGCAGCCACCAAATCGTCTCTGGCCTCCACTGCACGTCTTTGGAAATGGGAGAGCTCAGGGCTTCAGGCCACCCACAGAGACCTGTTCTTGTCTTTGAGAGGCAGCTTGCAGTTCAGGACCTGTCCCAGCTCCTTCGTTGGGGGTCAAAAAGAAAAGGGGGGTAGTAAACATAAAGTGTGGCTGGGCACAGAGAAAGTGTAGTGCCCAGCCTTGACCTAGCCACTTGGAGACACATAATCTCAGTAAGTTTGGCCACCGTATGTATCCCCTTGCTACCATCCCTGCAGTACAGAAATTCTTCTCGGCCTGTCAGTACTTGCTTTCACTGAAGACATGGACCACCATTGTGTGTCTTTGGGCAAGCAGCTTTATTCCTTAGTTTCTGTTTCCTGTAAAATTGGCCTAGAAATAGTTCCTGCATGACAGAGTCGAGAGTGTTGAATTCATTCATGCAGATAGTCTCCGAGGTAATGAACCCACAGCAAGCATCATTGCAATGACTAGTAGCTTGGCCACCCCACCAGTGTGCATCTCTTAGTTAAGGCTGGGTATCTGCATTTCCCTTGGTTAACAGGCTCAGCCCCCATCCTCTGCCATGGGTCATTTTTGTCATGATTCTGACTACCATTTACCAAGCCTGTGCCTTGAGCTAGTTGGGCCACAGGGCTCTGTGACACAGGTGATATTTCTCCGAAGGCACGGAGGCCAAGAAAGCCACAATGACTCCCTTTACAGCCTATAAGCTACCTGTCTACTAAGTGGCATCCCCCTGTGACAACACAATTATCTGTATGATTCCTCATGTATCCCCAAACCTCAAGGTTACCCCAGGGCACTTCTACCCTTCATCTACACCCATCCCAGCCCATCCTGGGGCCATCTGGAAGACTGTCCCATCCATCAAGTTGCCACTGACATTGTACAAGTCACACCCCACTCCTGGCTTTGGTACATTTGGGGGACAGTACAGACCACTGTTGCTCATGCCAAGCTGAGAACGCCACAGAAAACCCTCCCTCTGGGACACCACTGTTTCTGCACTACCTTGAAGACTGTCACTAACACTGACCCCATCACAGATGGCCACCCACCTCCATTCCCTCAAAAGAAAGCCCAGACAGAAACCCAACACCAGCCCGCACTTAGTTCCCTAAACTAGAAGCTGAACTGAGGCCCACAAGAGTCTGCAAGTTCACCCCCTAGATAGCTAAGAGTTCTTGGGTCACTGGTTAGTCATTAACTTGGTAGCTAGACCAATCAGAAAATATGTCATCACCTAGCTAAGATGCTCTGCCGAGCTAGCAGTGACCTCTAGATCAGAACCCAGACAGCTCTGTCCTTGGATGCCTGCCTTGTCCTAGAGAAGCTTCCTACACATCTTAGTTCACAGGCTTCTGTCCTCTGTGTACTCTTGAAGACCCTACTGGTCTCCATTAGACACCTTTGGTCTAATCCAGTGTGGCAAGGGAGGGTAGAATTATGTAGTGTAAACAAAGCTCCATGATACCTAAGCATGGGGTAGAGTAGTTCGTTGAAAAGTAGGAGCTGATCTTGGTGGCCCCCCAACAAAGTGCCTTTTGTATGGACATGGGGTACTTATTCTTCCCAGAATGACCTTAACCCCAGGCTCAACCAAGAAAGCCAAACACCTCTCAGCCCTGCCTGGCAATCAGCCTTTGTCTAGTGTGATCAGTGACGCCTAAATGCCATCTCTGTGTCCTGTTCCCCGATGATTTCCCACTGGCTGCCACCCACTTTCACCAGATGTCACCACCCCCAAAGCACCACCTGAGCAGCTGAAGCAGAGCTAAAGAAGACTCTCAGAGGACCCACAGTCACTTCTGCAGGGCTGCCACACCATATTCATATTGGTGAGCGGTGTCACTGCAGAAACAGAACACAGTGAAGTTGTGACAAATATGGCATCCCCTACACACCGACATCAACCTTTTAGTGACTTCCGGGCAGAACGTCTATGTCCCGTGTCTGTGAGCTCTTTTCACTGACTGCTGTGCTTTGGATCTTCAATGTGCCCCTTACCCCATCCTTAACTGCTCAGACTATTGCTGTAGATCTTAGCAACCTGTTGTGTTGGAGATGGGGGTACTGGTTAGTTTGTTATGGCCCAGTGCATGTCTGCTTGGACTAACATTTCATGTATTTGGGAGGACTGAATATACTATAACCTTAGAGAATATAATTTACTAATGGGAAAATCCAGGCTTTGGTTCATTATATAGGATACCTAGCCTGTGTAAAACAAAAGGACGGACAGAGGGGGAGATGGGGAGAGGGGGATGGAGGGAGGGAAGGAAGGAAGGAACTGTCACCAAAAGTTGAGGGTGGTCAAATCAAAAGGAACTGAAAAGGGCTGGGGAAAGGGTTCTGTAGGTCAAGTGGTTACCAGGCAAGCTTGAGAAACTGAGTTCAGCTCTGCAGCACTCAGATAAATACTATGCACATGTCCTGGCCCAGCTATAACCCCAGCACACAGGAGGCAGGGAGAGAATTCCCCAGAAAGACTAGCCAAATCAGGGAGCTCTGAGTTCAAGGAGACCCTGCCTCAACACCTAAGGTGGAGAGTGATCACGGAAGGCTCCTGGGATAAGTTTGTGCCCACACACACACACACACACACACACACACACACACACACACACACACACAGACTTGCAAGGGCAGCCTTGCTGTCCCATGCTCCCCTGCCATGGCAAGTGGCCTCACCACAAGCCCCTAGCAATGGGGGTGAAATATACATTGCACTGGTGATTATATTGTCACTTGCTGTGCAAGCCCTCCCTCATCTCAGCAAGTTTATCTTATGTCAAGTCCCCCACACTGTTCTAGGTCAGGCTGGCCCAGTCAGGTTGATCCCTCTGGCTCTGTGGCAGGGACAAGGAAAACAGCAAAATGGTGAACATTTCTGACAGAGGTTACTATTGCGTGTCCTGTGTATAAAAACACCTGCCTGGGAAGGGGGAGCTAGAAGCTCACCCTTGAGAAGAAAACTCAGGTTGGATCTTGACCCTACTTGATTTCTGCTGGCTGTTGGAAGCCCAATCAAGCTGATCCAGTTTGTGCTAGGTATCATGAGTGTTTGATTCGACGATGCTTTGTATTATGGGAGGTTTCTATCTGCCACTTGCTACTTGTGTTTGGCATATAATTAATAAACTCAGAAATTAAAAACCAAGAATGGCTAGAGATTGTTCTCCAGACTACAAAATAGGGCCAGTCTCCAATTAACACATCTTGATGAGAGCCAAAACCATGAGCCAAAAAGAGCTTTCTGTGTTCAAACTTTGACTTATCCCAGGTATATTACAGTAACAAAATTAAACACCCCTCTTGCTAATAAATCACTATGCTATCTCAAAGTTGGCTCTGATGCACACCTCCCAGCACTTGGGATGCCGAAGCAAGCAAGCCTGAGATAGAGGCCAGCCTGGTCTACAAAGCAAGTTTAAGGATTGCCAGAACTGTATAGAGAAACCTGGTCTCAAAAAACTAAAGAGAGAAATAAAGAGAGAGATTAAAAATGTCCTTTCACAATTATTACAAAGTAATTAGCAAAGTCTATTGATGTAAAACTCTTGGTTATAGTGAACACCACAGCTTGTAAGATGTTACCACTGAACAGAATTAGTTAGCTAAAAGGAACTCAGGGACTATTTCTTATACATATAAATGAGTCTACAACTTGCCCCAATAAAATTTTCAATTAAAATATTTTTAAAGAATCTACACACATACCAAACAGATGACAACAAAGTAGGAAGCAAAGATCTTTATTTTTTTAAAAAAATTTTTATTTATTAAAAACAGCAATTTCTAGCTAAATAATATAAAGCATTTAAATTAATTATTTCAAAGTATGTACACTCTGTATAAGTAAACACTTGAAACTGTACAGATTTAAACAAATATTCATTCAACAAACAAACTGAATCAGTACCACCTTCCCAGCACTTGGTAAGGTGTTGAGTGTTTTCAGGAAAAAAAAAAAAAAAAAATCAAACCCAAGGACAAGTGTCTCCTGGAGAACGCACCCTGCTCTGAGATCAGACTACTGGATCACAGTGCTGCACAATTACGCCCTCATTTCTTTGGAAAGGCTATTTGAACACCAAATGTACATATAATACACAGAACTGGATATTACAGTTCATCACATTAGACATGTATTAAAATAGTAAGTACAATCTTCCTTAACTCGTTCATTTCATAGCAAAGAAAAATATGGACCCTCTTACCTTCGAGTTTCCCAAAATATAGAGTAATATGCTCTACCAAGCAACGTCCACCACCGATTTAAACTGGGTTGAAAAACAAGTGGCCTGTTGCATCAGGATGGGTCACCCACGTGCACACTGTGCAAGAGGCTGCTCCTGTCACTCCACCTGCACCATGAGGTCACCTGCCCTATTTCAGAGCCCTCAGCACAGTCCTACCTTCACATCTACAGTTTGAGTAACTGAAGAAGCAGGCTACATTTACTGTAACACCAGGCTCTAAACCAATCCAATCCCAAATTCAGAGAGGATCTGTAGGAAAATTCAGGGATGCGTATAGTCCTTTGACCCTTGACTGGTGTAGTGTTTAACGTATGGGCAGTGTTTGCCACAATTAGGTGTTTGGCTGTTGCAGGACTGGGGACCCCAGAAAGATGGTGTCTTGTACAGCAAGGGCAACTAAAGAGTATTCACTTTATAAAGGACTGCAACCAAGGCCAGCAGAAGGCCAGCAACTAAGCTCCACTCCTGAGACCCGCTTCCACAGACATCCCTCTGCCTGGGATGTGTCAGACTTAAGACCCCATCACTGGTAACTCCTACTCACACACTGATGCCCATACTGGGAAGATCTGATTATCAAGACACATCTGTCTAGTGAGGAAAATACAGTTCAGGAGAGGACCTTACGTGAGGCCTTGGCTTCTTGTAGCTGCCTCACATCAAGTCCATAGGAAGACAATAGCTTGAGTCCAGGAAAAGCAAGAAGTCTTCTTGGAAGCATCCAATCTACTCCCAACTCAACTTCAAGATGGCAGGGAGAAACACTCCATCAGGATATAGAAGTAAGATTTCTCCAAGTAACAGTCACCATGGGATACCCGGTGGATAAAGAAAGGCCTTGCAGTGTCCACAGGAGCAACTGTGACCCAGCAGCTTTCCAGTGAGCTGAGTTCCTATGAAGTACTTTGCACTATTTACTGTAACCTACTTTTATTGCACAATCTCTGTGAAGGAACGTTTCACTGTGAACCATGGCCACCTCTTAGACCTCTCCATTTTTGGAGACCATTTGAGTGAGGCTGTCGATCTTTGGCGTTTGATCTTCTGCTTCGCTCAGGTTTCCTTCTGCAGGCAACACCAAGCAGCATGCTCGTGTTTCCCCAGAGCCATCCCACATAGGGGTCTTGGGCACCCTGCAGGCTGCAGGACTCCTCAGGCCTCTCCCACGGGACAGACGGTGACACCCACAGTCCAATGGTACTATTTAGAAACTGACAGCAGGAGGTTCAGCTGAAAAGCAACAGAGGCCTGTGTTAGTTCCTCTAACACAGAAGTCTCCAGTCCCAAAAGCATGAGGAAAGAAAAAGCCTTGGATGTTTACAGCCACTGGAGGCACTGCAGGGAGTTGTACTCCACTGCCAAACCCAAGCCTCAAGTCTCTTACAGTACCATGATGGTGATGGCAAAGCAACACACAAGTGGAAGATGGCAGGCATGTACACACAACCCATACCACCTCTTCCTACTCAGTGCTTGGGAGAACACCGTTGTAAGCTTAATTAGTTAAATGATGATTTTGTTTTGTTTATTTAAGTACAGCCCAGGCTAGCTCTAAATTCAACACCCCCCTATCTCAGCCTCCTTAGTGCTGGAAATTAAATGACTTTAAAAGGAAAAAAAAAAAAAAAAAAAAAAAAAAAAAAAAAGGACAGAGACTCATGCAGTTTAGACTAGCCTCAAACTCACTATTTAGCCGAGGGTGGCCTTCACTTTGATTCTCCCCATCCCAAGTGCTTAGGTTAGGGCATGCACCATGCAGGGCTGCAGGGTTCCTGTGGGGTAGAGATTGAACCCAAGGCCTCCTGCACTCAAGGAAAGCGCTCGGCCAACTGGGCTTCACCTGCAGTCCTTAGACGATGTTTTAACGGCCCTCAGCAGGCATGCTAGATGGGTTCTGGCTTAAGACACCAACTCTTACCCTCGCAGGTAACAGCCTTGTCATTCAGGCAATGTGCCAGTAGACAATGGAGGCCTGAGAATCCAGAGCCAGGTCCCTGTGGCAACCCAAGAGGAGTGACCACGCGGGCCATGGAGACCTGTAGTAAGCAGCTGACTCCCCTTCTACAGGGGACGGCTGCTCTGGCTGTCACTCATCACCTCATTGTCTCTATGACTGTGCTTCCAGGAGAAAAGAGACAAAATCTGGGCTGTTCCCACCAGGAATGCAAAACCTGAAACTAGCTGTGAAAAAACCATGCAATCATCCAACCTTCAGAGGACCTCTACTAACTGACAGGCAGGGGAGACTAGGAGGGTTTCCTTCTGTATTCAGGAGAACCAAGCAAGCATCTCCCCACTGTCTCTCAAAGGAAGGATGGAAGGAAGCTAGAAGAGGTTAAAACCAACAGAGCAGTTAGCAATGGGGTAAAGGATGCAAAGGAGTTTCTTACATCAGTTCTGCATCCTTCTGTTACATGCTGGAACACTCCCCAAAGGCCCATTTGTCCAAAGCTTGGTCCTCAGACACTTGGTACTGAGAGATGGGGGAACTGACAAGGAATGGGGCCCAGAAGGTCTCAGGTCTCTAAGAAAGGAGACCAGCTCCTTCCTCTTCCTTTTTGCTTCTTGGCCACACAGAGAGTAGCTTAACAGCACCACATGCTTCCCCATGCTTCCCAATTGCCCCAAATGGCCCTGAAGCAATGAGGCCAAGCAAGCATGGACTGGAGCCCACAAACTATGCCCCAAACAGGACTTTCTCTGTCAAAGTGATGGAGGGCTGACTAATACAACTGACTCCGATGGTCCAGCTACTCCACTTATTTCCAAGCAATCCACAACAACTACAAAACAAAAACAATTAGACAGCTAAGATCCAGATTCCTAACCACTATACTTAACCGAGCCTTCATCTTCAGAATCAGAAAGCACTACAGTGAGACCTCCATGAGCCCCACCATCCCAGCACCCCACATCTGTGCCACACACTCAGACTTCCTTTAACTCAACTGAGCTTCTCCGTCTACTGCCACTACACTATACTACCACCATACTATACTACTCCTACTACAACTATACTAGTACTATACTAGTGCCTGTATTACTAATATAGTATACCATCCTACTACTATATCATTCTACTAATACACTACACTACTACTACACTATACTATACTATACTATACTACCATTCTGACAGCCTCACAACAGCCCCCTAAACAGCACTAGAAAACAGAACAAGAGTCCTACAAATTTACCATGTTTCACAATTCTGACTTGTAAGTAAGACATTTTATATAATCCAAAAGCAAAATTAAGACCAGCGAAATGGCTCAATGGGTAAAAGGTGCCTGTCACCAAACCTAATAACCTAGGTTTGATCCCTGAGACCACACAATAAAAGGAGCATGTTGCCTAAATTGTCCTCCGACCTCCACATACATTCTGTGACACACACAAAATAAATGAAATAAAAATACTATAAAAATAAGCAAAAATAAATCAAAGTGGAGAAACTCTGTAAATAAGCCTAACTAAATACTTAGCAGTATAATCACACAGAAAATGGACATTTCAAATGACTTAAGTTTAGAAGCTAGAGAGAAGATGCAGTGGCTAATAGCACAGATTGCTCCTCCAGAAGACCTGAGTTCTATTCCCGGCACCTACAACAGGTGGCTCACAACCACTTGTAGTGACATAGCCACCCTGCCCGCACCTGTTACACTGACCACGCCCATTGGGGTGTTGGGACAGGTGAGGGCAAAACCTGGGGGGACTATGTCTGGGGTACAGGACCCCAGCTCACATTCTTACTTCCTGGTCAGAGACAGAGAGCATCCGGGGGCTTCCTTGGACTGGGAACCTGCAGCAGTCATCTGTTTCTGGTATAAGTGATTTCTCCCTGAATAAACATCCACCAGACAATATTGTGCCCTGGAATCCTGTTTCCTATGCTTTAACCACTCATAACTCCAGAGAGTCCAACACCTATGGCTTCTACGGGCACTCATGTACACGTACACACACACACACACACACACACACACACACACACACACACACACACACAAAATTTTTAAAGGTTTAAAATCTTAGCCAGGTGATGGTGGAAATGGCCTTTAATCCCAGCACTAGGGAGGCAGAGGCAGGCGGGTATCTGAGTTTGAGGCCAGCCTGGTCTACAGAGCAATTTCCAAGACAGCCAGAGCTACACAGAAGCCCTGGGTCAAACCAACAACAAAATTAAAGTGTTGATTGTAGGATACTAGAAGCCCTAACTTTTCCAAATATGACCCCAACTATCTACATAAACAGGGGGAAGAAGGGGAGGAGGGAGGACAGAAGGGAGGGGAGAGATGCTTCAGTGGTTAAGGATACCTGCTGCTCTTGTAGGGGACCCAAGTTCAGTTCCCAGCACCCACATCCTGCAGCCCCCAACCAGCACTTCAGCTCCAGGGATCTGACCACCCTCTCTTGGCCTGCACAGACATCTGCACAAACTCACATAGAGACCCAGACATATACAAATAATTTAAATTTTTTTAAAAATAAATCCAAATAAAAAATTAAAAACCACATGCTGTGACATGTGTGAGCCTTGAAAGTGTGCTGAGTGATAGACCCCAGTTAGGAAAGACAATGCATGACTCCCTGTGATGAAATCCACAGAATCTACAATCCCAAAAGGACTAAGGGAGAAGGGGAGAGGGAAGGCTGGTGACTGGCTGTGATGGGCTCTTAAGAGAGTAATGAAAATCCTCCAGAATCAGATGATGGTGACGGCTGCACTGTTGTGTAAATATACTAAAAACTACTAAGCTCTACATCTTAGCAGGAGAACTGTGTGGTATACAAACTGCATCTCACTAAAGAAAAGCACAGTTCTCCCCTCAGCGTTCTTCTCCCTGGTACAGTAATATCCCTAGAAATACCCACACTGCTGTCTCACGTGCTCCCCAGTCTCTACTCACACTTCACTAAGCTCTCAACATCCTCACCGCTCCAAGACTCTCTGGTCCTGAAGACAAGAAATAAGAACAAAGCACCAGCCTACTCCTAATAAAAATTTCCTGGCTGAATTGTATAATGAAATGAGTGCTGACACAAACTGGACTCTCTAATTTAGGTTTTTAAATTTAGAAAGAAAAAAAACCCAAACACACAGATAGGTCCAGCATCAATTCTAATTCCTAGAAAAACTTCCGTTTCGAGCACTTGAATGCTGGCCTCTTGTTTTGAACAGGGAGAGTTGACTGATGCACTGAGTCTTTCACAAGCAGGATATCCATCCTCAAAATGGATTAAACAAGAAACTAAAACTCTAAAGCCATTCCCCAGAGTTAGTCACAATTCAAAGTTTGAATTCTTACTCATCAAAATAAAATGATGCAGAAGTTTTCAAATTAAAATTAGAGACATGTTTACTCAAACATGTTATCAACTCAAGTGAAATAAACAAGGGGCCTAAAGGATCAGAGGCCTGTAGTCTGTGCATACCTGTTCCACTGAAGGACAAGCAATGATCTGGATGTCTTCAGGGCTAAACTCTTCCTTTAACAGAGCATGGAACTTCTGGTAGACTTGCTGAATGTTGTTCTTAGAAGAAAAAGGAGAGACCGTATCAGACAGCCCAGGGGATATATGCCCACATCATAAACAAGAAATGCTAAGAGTATTAAAGCATCATGGTTCTTGCCAAAATGAGTAGAGGAAATATATTTTTATGAGATTACCAAAGACATATAATTTGTACTTTAATATTTTACATGCTAGCACAACCTGATGAAGACTTATCAGATGATTCCTAGAAACATTAAATTCTCATATATCTTATCTCCCCAGAGCATAGTAAGTCTTCAGCAATTTCTCACATAAAAGATAATAAAGTTTCTAGACACATAAAATGCACTTAAAAAAAAAAAATCGACCAATGCCTTGGGTAAAGCTGTGAACTCAACATGAACTGAAAGTTATGAGTCTTAAATCTACTCTGACACTTAATCCCTCGGTGGCTGTTACAAGTCATTTATTTCCTCTACGCACTAGTAAAACGGGGTGTAAATCCTGAAATGCTGCTCTCCCAAGTGCTGAGCCACAGTGCAAAATGCAGGTCTGATTTTTTTTTTTAATTATTTACTTTCAAAATAAACAAAAGGTTTAAGGCAAAGTGAGCCAGGAGTAAGATCTAAGCAGAAGGTCACAGAGAGCATTAACATCACTAACATCTGAAATGTCTGCAGGAAGAGAAAGTGACAGGAAGAAAAGCACACTGTAGTCACCAGCCAACAAGCTGCCACACCGTGACTCACCCTAACAGGCTTAAACAAGATGAACTCGGTGTCCTTATTGGACAAGTACAGTGACATGCTCCTCAACGTCAGTGGCAGCTTCGTTTTTATTGTCTTGTAAGCCGTGGCCACGAGGTCATTGACCTTTGCTGTGGAGAAATTACCCTTGTTAGTGTCACAAAGAAAAGGAAAATTTTTCATTTTAATTCAGAGGGGAATAAAAAAAAAAAATAGCAAAGACTCTCTACTTCCCAAAGAATCTCTTCCGTATGTCTTGTTATTTATCAAGTTTAAATACAAGCCCTCTAAACATTCATTAAGTATATGCTATGTACAAACTCTAAACCCAAGGACTAATGGAGCCAGAACGTCCCCCAGTATGATTCAGGACGCTCATAGGCGCTGTAATTTGTGCCTTGGGAATGTGGAGGTAAAGATGAGGTTTAAAACTTTCAATTATTTTTAGAGATACAGTGGATTGATAAGAAACAAGTCTCTCCATGTGCAGAGCTGACCCCAGGCAGGCATCTCTGACTGCTTTGCTTGGGTCATTCAAAAGATGCTTATTTACACATGGTGGAGCAGAGCTATGTGCTCATTTATTTCCTTCTTGTACTCCGGACCACACAGTTTTTAAGATCTATGCTACCCAAGTGTAGCATCCGAAAGGGCTATGTGGAAATAAGTATAGTCAAGAGGAAATCACCACATAGCTACAAAGGAAAAGGTGATTTGTAATTTCTAAAATGCTCAGCCTCACTCAAAATGCAGTACAAATTAAATACTGGTAAAAGGATTCAGATTTCCATGCCTGACAGAGTGTAGAGAAATAGGTAAAGAGCCTTCTACATATTTTTTTTTTTTTTTTTTTTTTTTTTTTTGGTTAACATAAAAAATATTCAAAGGAAAACAACTAAAACCACCACAAACTGAGCACAATGGTACACACTTGCAATCCCAGCATTCCAGAGACTGAGGAAGGAAGATAATGAGTTTGAAACTAGCCTGGGTGACAGAGAGGCCCTGTCTCAAAAACAAGCAGACTAAATGGAAACCAGCAGATACTAAGTAAGGGACAGTGTATCTTCGTCAGCTGTTGATGGCAGTAAGATGGTTCAACCTGGGGGTGTGCTAGACAACGTCCCGAAAACTGAAAATAAACCCTCTTAACTAGTACTAAAGACTATGCCATGTAAGCATTCATGAAATACATATGTACATATATGTAATTTTTTATTAAAGGGTATATGGAAAATCCAGCTGAAACATTAAATGTAGTCATAATAAATGACTGAAGGAATCATGATGTGGTAAGGTGTTCTATGCACCCACTGACCAGAATGAACAGTGTCCACATATGGAAGGGCTGCAGAGCAGGCCGTGAAAGATAATGAGGGATGGTACGATCTCACAGGACAGCTGCAGTCTGTGTGTGCTAGTGTATACATACAAACAACTTGGAGACAGAAGCTGCAATCATGGTCTTTCCAAAGGACTAGTTTACAGATAGAGAACAATAATTTTATTATATACCTTTTCACAGGTCAAATTTTATATCATGTAAAAAAAAGTTTAATTGAGGAAAGATTGGGCAAAAATATGGTAGGAATGCCAATGCTTTCAGGAATTGCTATTTTTACTAAATAACTGAAGTCTCCTTCACGGTCCTTTCTCCCTGGGTTCTGGTCCCATCATCACTAAAATGCTTCAGGGGTCACTAAATCAGACTTGAAAGTTCTCAGTAACCACAAAGTGAGTGCACAGCCAGTGAACACCATACTCACCAGCTCCTAAAAGATGTATCTCCTAGCTTAAGTCAACAAATGGACATTAATCTACAACTCACAACATAATCTCCCCCAGAAGCTGAGCTCAGGGCAGAAGGCCCAGCAGTTTCTAGACTGCTCTTCTTGATTCACCTCAAGAGACCCATGAATCTCTCTCTGACATTGAAGGAAGGGTGTTACTCACTGCAGACCATGAAAACCAACTCCACACTTCCAAGGTGACCAAAGAGGCAGAAGATGAATTTATAAGACAGTGAATGATCCCATTCCAGTCTGTCCTGTTACCTAATGCTTTACTAATGGCATTTAAGTAAAAATGAAATACACAATACCCCCAACATGGAACAGTGTAATACCTCTTAAGAAAAATCACGGGCCCTACTTCAAGAGATAGGATCTGTCCAGAAAGGAAAGAGCTACAGTTATCTATGCATTGAGTGCCTGGGCTTAGCGGCATAACATGCTATGCCTGCTTGTCAGTGTTATCTATTTTAAGAAAGATGTACTGCACCTCAGAATTCCATTTACATAAACATTCAGAATACAAGCCAGTTCCTACTTCTAAGTGAGTAAGAGACTAAAACCTTAAGCCAAAGGTTCAAATTAATTCAAGATCAAGAGAATGACCCCAAGAGCCATGCTGTCTAGGGACTGCCAAGTGTCCTCACTGTGAGGACCAGTGGTCTGCGGTAATGGTAACCTGTGGTGAGAATTTCAACACCGAAGTGAAAGATTTGCTACCTTTGGACAATATGCTCATCCATCAAATGTGCTCTAGTTTTTGCTGTTGTTTGCTTGTTTTTGTTTTCTGAGACAGGGTTTCTCTGTGTAACCTTGGCTGTCCTGGAACTCACTCTGTAGACCAGGCTGGACTCAAACTCACAGACATCTGCCTGCCTCTGCCTCTGCCTCCTTAGTGCTGGAATTAAAGGCATACACAGCCGATGCCACCACCCAGCTGTGCTGTTTTTAGAAGATGTCACAGATGTCAATCTCCAGGACAAGACAAAAGTCTGAAATAATGAGAGACTAAAAGATACACTGTCTCCACCATGGTCACCAAACAAGCAGAAGTGTATCCTCAATGTACACAGGAAGGATGTTTCAAATAACACCATCTCCTTCCAACAACAACTGGTATCTAAATGTACACATCTTCCTAAGAGACAGCAATAGGTACTTCTTAGTTTAACTTTAAATTATGACTGAAAGCTTCAATCAAAATTTTATATGGTATGAAAATTTGACCTGTGAAAAACTATAAAGTGGAAAGGACTTCTTGTTTTCCACCTACAAACTGGCCCTTCTCTCAATGATAACCACCATTATAACGTCTTCCCCAACTGTTGATAAACATGCTGCACGAACTTTAAAAGTCACCTGCATAAGACTGTACCATCCCCTATTCAAAGGAGATACACGCCTAACAGGCATGGCTTTCTTACACCATGGAAAACCAATGGTATTATTCAGCTGGTTCTAGGTTAGGCACCTGCAGCTGCCAATCTCCATGGACAAGCCAGAGCACTCTTTGCATCTCTCGCTATGTGCGAGCAGCAGGCCTCCCTCCAGAGACTCAGAAACAGTTTCTCCATGACTAAGACACTGTTCTTTCATGACCGCCTCATTTTAAAATTTGGGCCATGGGATGGCCAGAAATAGCAATTTAACAAATTTTATTCTAGTTAATGGTAACTGAAAATGTCATTTAAAAATAGCTAAAAATAACCCAAAGGGGTGTGATTCTAAACGCCTCATACCTAACACTAAAGACCCCCCTCCACGTGCCAAAAAGAAAAAAAAAAGCCTTTAGCATAAAAAAAATTACATTAATGGAACAGAGTGACTGGAAACATTCAAGTGAATCTGCAGGCCACATGGTGGAACTAACTGCCTGCCAAATCCAACTGACTGTTTCATTTTTACACTTTTTTTTTTCCCCAAACACTCTAAACTGTCAACAGAGGATGTAACTTGGAGAAAAATAAGGAAAGAAAGAGTGGCCCAACATTTCTTCGTGCGCTGAAAATAAGTGCATTCCTTCCATCACTCATTCATCCTGTGCAGCACTGTGTTCCCATTAAACCCAGGCCAGGGAACAGCAGGCGCACACAAGTCTGTGGGCGCAAAGCACTCCCAAGAAAGCCATGCTTTATTTTTAACCCAGTAAACTTCCACCCTTCTTCCCTCTAAATGAACGTTTGTCAGATGTGAGCAGTGCTGGCCAAGTAAGACCTGTCAGCCCCAAGCCGAAGCTGAAGCTGGCTTTAACCCACATCCAGTGTCCTGAAGCAAGCAGGAAACCATGCCCCAGCGAGGGCCACATAGATCCTTCTCTTTCCTAGAAAGAGAAGTCCAAGAAAGTAAAATCCCAATACCTGGTTGTGCCCAAGGCTGCTGTGAGAGGGTGTACTTGGGGCCTCCCTGACTGGCCATGGTTTTTAATGCTGACACCTAGTAGAGGAAACAAAAGCAGAGGTTTCATCTCACCAACAGCAAATAAACAGCCATTTAAGCCTATTCAAAAAGGCACACTGGTAAACAACCTGTGCAAACTCTAGCAAAACTCCATAGACTCTCACAAGCTTTCACAGCCAGACCTTTTTTTTAATAAGACTTTTGTGATTTTAAAGCATGTGCTATTCTGGGGAGAAAAACAAAAACAAAACAGCAACAACCTATCAGGCATTCTGTGTGAGACTTTTCAGGACAGGAATCTCTGAAGGAATTTCACCAAAAAAAAAAAAAATGGTCCCTCCCAGAAAGACTGCTGTGCTAATACTCATCACTATCATTGCTCACTCACAACTGCACAAGAGGCTCCTCACCAGGACTTTCCCCCTTCTTTAACCTCATCACAGGCACAGAAAATGTACCTAAAGCAAAAGTAACCAGGCTAGAGGACTGGAGTTTAGATCCTGAAACTTGTAATTCCAGCTCCTAGGGTAGGATGCTCTCTTCTGAACTCCACAGGAATACATACAAATAGCATACATTCACAGACACAGGCACACACATCTCTCCTCTCTCTCTCTCTCTCTCTCTCTCTCTCTCTCTCTCTCACACACACACACACACACACACACACACACACACACAAATTCTAGTCAGGCATGGCAGAAGCACCTGCAGAGTCAGCATCTGGGAAGCTGAGGAATAAAGTACAAGAGTTTGAGGCCAGCCTGGGCTACATAGTGAGACCCTATCTCAACATACACACAACAACAACAACAAAAAAAAAAAACAAGTAAGATTTTCAAGTACCACTACAAGGCACATTTGAACAACATATGCTGAAGAAATTAGAAGCCACTTCTGTATTTTTCATTCTACTGAAGCAGCTTAGGAAATAAATACAAATTATGTTAGGCTAGCTATTTAACTTCATGAAAATAAGCAATAAAATACTTTTTTGAGGGGGGAGTGACTCGAGACAGGAGTTCCTTGCTGGAACTAACTCTGTAAATCAGGCTGGTCCTGAACTCAGAGATCTGCCTGCCTCTGACTACCAAGTGCTGGGACTAAAGTGTATACCACCATCACCCAGTGCACGAATTAGTTTTTAATGGATAGACATGGTTTGGGCAAAGGTCCAAACCATTAGAAAAACTGAGGCATTACTCCAGCTTTCCCATAAAGGCAGACTATTTTGACAAAGGCTCGGCAGAGTTGTATCCAAACACTAACTGAGGTGTCTTTCACTTCTGTCTATCTCTGATCCAGAACCAATCTAGACCTTTGCTCTTACTGCCCACTGCAGATAGACCTCACCTCTAACTCCATGCACTTAGTTTCTTTCATGACTTTATTTTTATTGTTGAGATGCAGCTTTTAAAAATAAATTATAAATGGCTGAATGTGGTAAAAGACACCTTTAATCCCACCACTCAGTAGGCAGAGGAATTCACAGATCTCTGAGAATTCCAGGCCGTACTGGTCTAAATAGTGAGTCCTCGAATAGCCAAGACTACCCAGTAAGATCTTGTCGCAGAGAAGTACATATAAATTAATTAGAATAAAATAAATTACATATATTATTATAAATTAGACAATGCTAAAAGTAAATTTACCTTTAGTATACATTACCCCAACTTTTTCCAGTGTAAAGATATACTCCTGTATTTATTTATAAAAATCGGAACACAGAGTTCATTAACTTTTTTCTAGTAGCTACATGCTAAGCCTTTTTCTAGCCCTGAAAGTTTTATTTTAATAATAACTACTACCTATCACTCTCCACTGTTTGTTCTAGGACCTCGCTAATTCTCTAGTAACATAACTCACGCTTTTTTAAAAAAAAGAAAAACAGCATCACACTATATAAACCAGACGGGCCTGAAACTCACTCTGTAGCCCAGGCTGGCATTGCATCCACAGTGGTCCTCCATTTTCAGTCACTGTTCTATGGCTGCAAAGGGACAGACACCACGACCAAGGCAATTCTTAAGGAAAGCATTTAATTGAAGCCCGGCTTACAGTTTCAAAGGGTTAGTCCAGCATTATCACAGTAGGGAACATGGTGTGATGCAGGCAGACATGGTGCTGGAGGAGCTGTGAGCCACATCCTGACCCCCAGGCAGCAGGCAGAGAGCAAGACACCGATCCTGGTGTGGCCTTTTGAAACCTCAAAGCCCACCCCCAGCAACACATTTCCTTCAACAAGGCCACACCTACCCAACAAGCCCACAACTCTTGATCCTTCTAATCCTGTCAAATAGTGCCTCTCCCTGGTGACTAAAAACCAAATTTATGGGCCTATGGGGGCCATTGTTATTCAAATCACCATATCCTCCCTCTATATGTGCCACCATGCCTGGCCAGCTGCTTAAAAACTGCAAAGACTTCTATATTCACCCTGTTTTGCTATGTGCATAATTTACTTCTCTTTAAGTCAAAACAAGGCTTGTTTCTTCAGAAGTTCTCCTAGATCTGCCAGGGCAAGCCCTCCTAATAAAGTAGGCCAGAGACAGAAAGGAAGGCCCATCTCTTATAGAGCCTGGAGACCAGAAAAGACCTACACTCTCCCTCATCACTGCTCGATATACTTTAATGTGGACACAGTTTATATCTTGATTTCCATACCAGATTACAATTCATTGACTACCAGAATTAAATTTGTAAGGTCAATTTCTACTATATGCACTACATTAATAAAAATATTAATTTATACATGTCAAGGAAACTAACACTTCCAAGGGGATGATAAAAATAAACATGCAAAAGTTTATCAAACAAAAATGTGAAAACTTTTTATCTATGAGTGAGATTTTTTTAGCAAAGGCTGGCTCCAGAAATATTATAGCTCAACCATAACCTGAATATGCTTCCTTCAAAATGCCCTGATTTGTACTTTGCTGAAGTAAAATCTTTAGTTCAGTTCTGACTTCTTTTAGTATAGCTTTTCTGAGGAGTTTTACAATCACAAAATCCTCACATTTTGTTTTGCTTTGTTTTATTTTTTTCAAGACAGGGTTTCTCTGTAGCTCTGAAGCCTGTCCTGGTACTTGCTCTATAGACCAGGCTGGCCTTGAACTCACAGAGATATCTGTCTCTGCCTCCCAAGTGCTGAGATTAAAGGTGTGCGCCACTACCACCTGGCTCTCACACACTGTCTTATGCAATCCTCACTACAGCCTCAGGTATGGCAGATAGGTGTTGTGGTTTTCAACAAATAGGTTTGAGGGGAAAACTGGAAGCCACTGACTTTCTGGTGATTTCAGCTGGGAGGTGGCAGAAAGGGTCAAGGCCCACCCAGCTCAACCAACTCTAAGACACTGCAGTAGTTTTTAAGAAAATGGCCTTCATAGGGTGTGGCACTATTAGGAGGTATGGCCTTGCTGTAGGAAATGTCACTGTGGGGGTGGGCTTTGAGGTTTCAGATGCTCAAGCCTCACCCAATGAGACAGTTCACTTCCTGCTGCCTGAGGACTGCCTGAGATATAGAATTCTTAGCTCCTTCTTCAGCATTTATGTCTGCCTGTATGCCACCATACCCCATCATGATAATAATAAACTAACCCTTTGAAACTGTAAACAAGACCTCAATTAAATGCTTTCCTTTATAAGAGTTGCCATGGTCATGGTGTCTCTTCACAGCAATAGAAACCCTAATACAGAAGTTGGTACCAGGGACTGTGATAGGCCTGACCATGCTTTTGTTTGAAGGAATATGGATCTTGGGACTGTGGGTTAGATGGAATGCTTTAAGTGCTAATTAATGGGCCATCCTAGTAGAAACATAGAAAACAGTGATGCTGAAGAAGATTTGAACTGTGAGGCCCTGGCTCAAGAAGTTTCAGAGAAGAAGGGAATGTGGCTATTTGGCCCTTATTCAAAAGTCAGCCTGAGGCTACAGTGAAGAGATTTGGATTAATTCTGTTTGGCAGAAGAAATCTCAAAACAGCCTAGTACAGACTCTGTCCCATAGTTATTAGCGTTGACTTTAATGAAGATTATATAATTAAAAAGAACAAGCTGAACAAGGAAAAATACAAAATGTACAATTTGAGGAGAAAAAGGAGTATCAAGAAGTAGAATGAAACAAAGTCTTGTGTTCAAGGAGACAAACAGATTAAGAAATAGAATAAAGAGAGTAGTGACCTCAGGGCAAGATTCCACCCAACTATATTTCCAAATTGTGAAAAGGAATTAAAGAAAAGCTTGGAGCTGGGTGTGATGGTACATACCTTTAATCACAGCACTTCTGAGGCAGAGACAGGTGGACCTCTGAGTTTGAGGCTAGAAAACTCAGAACAGCCAAGCTCAAGTAGTGAAGGAAACCATGGAAAACAGAAAGCTTGTGACAATGTAATTAAGCAAGAGGCCATATTCCAGCCTCAGCAGCAGCAGCAGGACTTGGCAGCTTTAGTCACATGATTCTGGCTTTAGAGTCAAGGACGGAAGAAAGGGGCAATGGAACCTTACTACACAACTAAGGAAAGCCACCAAGGCCAGGCATGTGTCAGAGGTGTCCCTGAATAGAGGCCTAGAGTGGCCATTGGTTGAAGTTGTCAAGTTGAAGCCTGGATTGCCTTGGAGACTCCAAGATGTTGGAGATGCCAGAGTAACGGGACATCTGCCAAGGAGAGCTGCTAACAGGGAGTGGAATCAGCCCAAGAGAGAAATGTTGCAGTCAACAAAGCTGAAAGGAGCTGGGAATCTGAAGACTGTTTTGACATGGAGATGCAGAGTCTGGCGTTTGTCCAGCTGGTTTTTGATCTTACTTTGGTCCAGTAAAATTCCCTCACTATGCTCCCTTCCCTATGTTTTGAAATGGTAATGTATATCCTGTGCCAATATACATTGGAAGTATGTGATCTGCTTTTTGATTTTACAGGGGGATTATTACAGTTAAGACACTGCCTGAATCTCAGAAGCAACTAAACTTTAGACTTTTAAGTGGGTTTAAGACTGTTATATGAGACTACAGGGACTTGAAGTTGGACTGAATGCATTTTTGCATTATGTTATGGCTACAAGCCTATAGGAGCCAGGGAGTAGAATGTGGTGGTTTGAAAGGAGTGGCACTATTAGGAGGTGTGGCTTTGTTGGAGTACATATGGCCTTGTTGGAGGAAGTATGTCACTGTGGGGGTGGTCTTTGAGGTCTCCTACACTCAATCTACACCCATTTGCACAGTTTACTTCCTGTTCTCTGCAGATCAATCTACAGAACTCACAGCCCCTCTCCAGTCACCATGTCTGCCTACATGCCGCCATGTCCTGCCATGATGATAATGGACTAAACTTCTGAAGCTGTAAGCTATCCCAATTAAATGTTTCCCTTTATAAGAGTTGCTGTGGCCATGGTGTCTCTTCATAGCAATAGAAACCCTAAGACAGCCATGTACTTTTTCTACACCTACTATAACTCAAAAGTCCTATTTAATAGTGTTAAGCAACATGTTTACCATGGTATTCTAGAATAAGAAAAATTTATTGAAATTCTTTAAGCCTTAAAGAAAATAATCTGAACCAAATGTTTTCATATATACATCTACCTCAATATTTACCACAGTATTTATTCTCTTAGGCCATCTACATTTTTTGAGTAAAGGTTATTTTTGCAGGGACAATGTGGTAGTTATTTTTACTTATCAACTTGATGGATTGAGATTCACTTGGAAGATTGGCCTCTAGGTATGCCTGTGAGGAGTCATCTTGACTAGGTTAATTGATGTGGAAAGACCTGCTCACTGTGGATGGTACCATTCCCTAGCCTGGGATCCTAGACTATGTACAAAAAGGAAAGTAAGAGCTGAGCACAAGCAATCCTCACTCTCTGCTTCTTGACTGCAGATACACTGTGACCAGCTACCTCAAGCACCTAGTGCATTGACTTCTCTGTAATAAGGGACAATAACCTGGAACTTCCTCCCTTAATTTTCTTTTTTTGAGAGTACTCTTTCACATCAACAGGGAAGATAGTTAAGGCAGGCAGAAAAATGAACCAAAACAATATAATGATATAATATATATTGTTTCTACATCTTCTTATATGCGAATACATAATATATGTGATATATATCCTTCTGATTTATATATTTATATTACACACATAACACCATTCACACACACATATATATATGTGTATGGTGTGGTGTGTGTGTGTGTGTATGAGCCAATGCTTTATTTTTCTCAGGAAAAACTACTATCAGATCAAAAATCAAGTAGGAACCAGTTGAACAAGAATGAAAAAGGTTTATCCCACATACAACCAGTGATTCAAAGCTTCACTTCTCAATCTACAAAATAAAGCCACTCCCCTAACTCTGGGTACTAGCAATATGGTAAAGGTTCAAGAAAATTCCAAGTTCAAGGATAACCTGGTCTACAGAGTGAGTTCCAGGACAGCCAAGGCAATACAGAGAAATCCTGTCTTGAGAAAAGAGAGTTCAAGAAAATGAAGCATTTTGTTAGGGACTCAGGAAAGGAGTGCACAAGCAAAGGCTGACCTGCAGCTTGTGACAGGGACCTTGTGCTGTGAAAGAACTGATCTGACGCTTGTGAAGGGGACAGTCTACAGCTTATGAAGGGACTGGACTCACATCTACAAAGCCAGACTCAAAACAAGTCTCCTGAATGCCAAAAATGCCCTCTATACACAAGCATGGTTTGCTTTGTTATGCCAACCTATCTCTGCATTCTTTTCAAATGAGCCTGAAGCAAGCCAAGGTTGATGAGGTGCGCATTCAATGGCACAAAATCAAATCAACAAACAGAACTATAAACACTGGTTAGTTGCTACAGTGCTTGCCCTAGCATATACAAGGCCTTGACTTGTATAATAGATGTGATAGCTCATGTTTGCCATCTGAGCTGAACTCTTGGCAGATACTGGCAGGAGGAACAGAAATTCAAGGTCATCCTTGGCTACATCAGAAGTTCAGGCCAGCCTTGAACTTGAGACCCTATCTCAAAAAAGAAGAAGTACAAAGAACCTGACTGCTGCCAAAAAGCCCCCAACAGGAGGTGGAGGGAGAGATTTCAGCAAACTGAGAGTGGCAGCCAGCACAGAGAAGACTTACAATGGAGATAACAGAACACACCAAGCAGGGCTCAGCTACAACCAGCTGCACAGTGTCTGTTCTTCACAACTACATGCTGCTAAGCTCACAGAGATGCAAAGCAGCTTTTGTGATAACTCTCCTGGAAAGACACAGCAAGAAAGAGTCAGACGTCCTCTCCTTCCACTGTGTTTTCACCACTCAAAAGCAGGCTAGGAAAGAAAAGAGGACTAGGAAAGTGGCACCTTTGTCATAAACTCCTCCAGCTGCTCTACAAACAGCTTGGTCTGCTGCTGAATGAACTGTTCACAGGCGGACTTCAGGTGCCGGTCTACATCCTTCTTAGAGTCCAGGTAATGCTCTCTGATCTCAGGAGTCCCCTGAAAAACACAAGGGCAATTTCCTTCTGTTTTCATGTGCCTAGAGATTACCAGACATGGAAAGAAAATCATTTAGCTCCCACCACCAATGAAACAGATTCCTTCTCACCTCCAACAAGAACTCTATCAAGGCATTGTTGCTATTCAGCCTAAAAAATCTCGGAACAGTCATAGGGTTCAGGATTTTAAATGCTGCATCTGTGAAACAAAATTACTCATCCAGTGAAAATGTACAGGTTCAACAGAGAAGCCCTGGGCAACACCAGCTCCCAACTGCTGCCAAGCAGTAAGTATTCATCTTCACTGGGTCCCCTCAGGAAGGGCTGAGATGAGACCAGTGACAACCTATGCCCACACAGTCAGGTCCAAAAGTCAGTTGCATTAACCACAATCATCTACTTACAGGGGGGAAAAAATGATAAATAGGATAATACACAGAATTTTTAAAGTGCACATACTTACCTAGCTTCTTTATGATCTTGGCTGGCACAGAAGTTTATTTACTTGAATGACAGTGAATAAACAAATGTGTCAGCCAAGAAGAAAACACCAAGAGGACATATTTACCCCTTAACCTCCAGACTAACTAGAATCTCAGAGAGTACTAACTGAGGTCTCATTGATGTTCAAATGCAATAAGATATGCCATTAGTCACGAGATGTTAGAGGCTTAAAAGTGAAGACAGGAAGTATTATTACATGACAGTAATGGCTTTGCTTTTCCAGACTGAAGAAAGCAAAGTACACACTGCTCCCAGCCCTGCTCTGCAAGCACATGCCAAGGGCCTAAGTCCTGCCTTGACCTGGGTCTTAATGAAAAGGAACCTCTATCAGAGTCAGTACTCAGGAGAGACTGTTCCCAGAGGACAGAGCCAAGTCACCAACCACATGGTAGGTGTGTGTGTGTGACCTTCATGATATGGTAGGAAGAGAAATCCTGCCAAAATCTTAAGCTATTTCATTTTCTCACATCTCAGCAGACTTAGAGCAGAACCAAGTGGCAGCAACATACAGATTAGAAGTAAAAGTGAACAATCATACTGCATCCCATCACCCAAACGGAGGTCATCAGCAGCCACGAGCTCCACGCAGTTAAAAGCCCTGTTCTCATAGCTCACACCAAGAGAAGGCAGTCAGCCAGGAGCAAGGGGAGAGATGCTCCTTGTGCCAATATGCTTTTAAACGACTGGGCATTCTTTACAGGCAAAGTTCAGAAAACCTGAATCCTATTTAAAAATGCAGGTGACAAATCCAACAAATAATACCCACAGCTTTACAAGGCCAAAAAGCATTACTGTAATGACCATATGATGGCAATAGGAGAAAGACAGGACCAACTGCTTTGACATGACTCATCAGGAGACCAACACGGAATTCAAATAAGTTAAATCAAGTCCTCTCTCAGATAACCAGTGATAAGGGAGCTAAAAGCCTGCTATCTTCAGGATTCTTTATTAGGCATTTCTGAATTACAGAACATAAAAAATAGAGTCACTATCCCTTCAACTGCCTCTAGATTAAGAGGGGAATTAATTCATTACACAAATGAATGCTTAAGGAATAAGAGCTTAAACTCTGGAATTCATTAAGAAAAAAAACAGCTTACAAAAATGTGTAAAAGAAACAAATATATTTATGGTGTGTCCTTATAAAAATCTATTAATTCAGGGCTGGAGAGAGGGCTCAGTGGTTAAGAACACTGGCTGCTCTTCCAGAGGACTCGGGTTCATTTCCTAGCATCCACATGGCAGCTCACGACTATCTGTAACTCCAGTTCCAGGGGACCCAACACTCGTGGCAAAACACCAATACACATTTTTTTTTTTTATCTGTTAATTCAGAAACAAGTAATTAGAAGACATGAATCATCTTTCCCAAGATGAGTAAAATTCTACATATTTCATATCACCTGATTTAACAATAAGCATCTCCATCTTGATGTTATCTTAAACACAGTGACGTATCTTTGCATTCATTTTCATTCTTAATGATCTTGGTAACCAATGAAGGTTCCATGACAATGTCATTGTGCTCCTTTTACACAAGAGGAAGATGGGCTCTGGAAGTTAACCATCCCTCAGTTCAAGTTTACATAAAAGTCAGGAATAAAACCTGACTCTTAGACACTTAGATAAACCCCATTTTGCTGACACTGACACATGCTATTTATCTTATTGGTATTAGTGATTTTCATCTTAAAGTTGCTCATGGCATATGTAGAAGGGCCCAGGAGAGTTAAACTGTATTATACATAGCAATGCTTATATATAACTCCTTTCATAAGGAAAATACAACAAATTAGAAGTAATTAGGACACTGACAGCTCTGTTTAGTATGAATAAGTAACATATTTAGCAAGCAAAGCATGCAAAAGAAATTGCAGATGAACATAAAATAAACCTGTGGCCTGTGCTGACACACTTGGACAGGTCAAACACACCCAACTGTGCCAGCCAGGACAACAAAGTACCTCTAGTTTTCTTGAGGTCCAGGGAAATTTCCTTAATGGTGAATTCAGTGTGAAATGGAGCAATTTGTTCACGAAGAATCAAAAGGTGCTTAATTAAGAACAGTTGTCCATCAATCTGAGTCTAAATCATAAGACAAAAGAAATGGATATTATCACAGATGAATACAGCATGAAATACACTAGCTTTCCTTAACTTAAACATTATATCTATTCAGATTCACAGCCTTGAGGAACCAATACTCTGCTGTACAATAAACTCTCTCTAGATCATCCATGTCCAAGTTCTCTGGAAAATTCTTACTTCAAACTCTGAGCATTGTCACTTTCTCTACTTAAGGAATCCAAGAGAGTCAACCACTCAAAAGCCAGGAAGAGAAGTTAGCCTATTAGCGTGATGCAGAGGTAGAAGGATGCTGCTACCTAAGGGCTACCTTAGCAGCAGAAACACTCAAAAGATGAGTGTGAGCCCACTCGCTCGCTCACAGCCTTCTAGTTTCTCTTGGGAGGACATTTGCCCCATTTGGTCCACATGGTTTTGATACCTGGAACATTAGCATGAAATAAACTGGCATCCCTAACCTGGATTACCTACCACCCACAAAGTATTGGCTGTCTCTACACAAACGCTTCTGCTCTCTCAGGACTGTCTACTATGGCCCAGTGACTGGAGTGGAACCCTCAAAGCTCTGACCAAGGCCCAGAATAACAGCTACAAGCCTCACGACCCAAGTTTGTGGATTAACAAAGCAGGGTTGCTCCTCAAGGCACAACTTCATTTTGAAAACATTTCTAATGAAGTTATCCTTCATAAGCAGTCTAAAAGGATTCATAGACAATTTGTCAGCCCCTCAATCCCCTCAATCCCTCTTTCCACCAACTTCTAACAGACAAATCACTATCAGAGCAACATGTGTAAGGCAAACTCACTCTTCTGTGGAACACTGCAGCAGGTAAATATGAAATGCTGCCCACTGTAAACGCTTGTTTACGACTTCCTAGTTGTGAAGGACAACTCTGACAGCAAAAACGACATCACTTACACTTCACTTGCTTTATTAAAGCTGTTGTAACTCAAGAAAATAGTATCATGTTAATTTACTAAAGACTAGGAGCTGGAGATGGCTCAGCAGTTAAGAGCACTGGCTGTTCTTCCAGAGGAGCCAGGCTCATGGAGGCTCACAACTGTCTGTAATTCCAAGATCTGACACCCTCACACAGACATATATTCAGGCAAAACAACAATGCACATAAAAATAAAATATATTATTTTTAAAAATTTACTAGATTAAGTGTTCAATTTATGTCTATAATGATAATTTACCTTAAAAAAAATACAAAAACTAAGTTGAAAGGTAAAAATTAAGCACAATTAAGCCACAGAAACAAATAAGCTAATTATGCTTACCAAGCAGAGGGTCTCCCAGACACACATAAACCCTTATAACATGCAGGATACAGAATTACATAAAGGATGGAGACCTACAGGTAATGAGGACAAAAGGCTTGGGGGCTTAAAGAAGATGGTGGCACAAGAGGCCATAGTATGTAACCGCCTCTTCAATTAAGTCAGCCTTCCTCCTAATGAGCTGAGAAACATGCTCACTGTACAAAACCTACAGACAATAAGGAAATGTGTAGGGAGCAGGGGCAGCAATCACCTAGTCTCCCACTTGCTTCGTGCCATTTTTGCTACATAAAGCCACAGGCTGTGTGTCTTTTTCAGCGTTATCCTTTACTTGTCTTAATACAGTTAAGTAACATTTACTTGTGGTGATACCATGCTCACCACGTTTACTGTTTCACGTCTTTGCACTCTGCAGCTGTGTGATATTTCATCATACAGAATATGTCCAGTTTAGTTAACCATCTCCCCCAGGGACTTTTAGGTATGAGTCCTACATTTCACTCATCATGAAAATGTGAGAGATGAGACTTGCAGGTATTATTTAAAACTTAACTCTGCCTGTGTAGAATTTGTCTGTCCCATGCTCTCTTAATGCCTATGTGGAAATCCTCTCAGTGTCATGCACAAATGGAGAAACAGGGGCAGTGCTTCTCTGGTAACAAGATACCAGATTCTTCCATCAGGAGACTTTTCTCCATTATCTGCAATTCTGAGAGTGGAAACTGAATTTGCAAATCTGGAGTTTGCAGGCTTGAACAATGCTAACAAGGGTGAAATGTGGCCTACAAGCAATCCCTCTCTGCAGGCAACAGGCATTCTAGGGAGAGCCTAATAGGGCTACACTGCTGCCCACACTCGACTTTCTGAAAAGGCAGGGGGAGAGGCATAGACCAGAAGTTTCTGGCCCCAGAGCCAGTGCTGACTACAAACGATACACCATGGCAACTACTTCAAATCACGCAACACAAGGACTATAACAGCCTATTCTCAGAGCTGACTGGCTGATCTCCTCCAGGTAAGACTGTTAGAACTATTTAGAATATTGTAGGGATGGCCAGGCAGTAGTAGCATTCGCCTTTAAACCCAGCACTAGGGAGGCAGAGGCAGAAGGATCTCTGTGAGTGGAGACCAGAATGGTCTACAAAGTGAGTTCCAGAACAGCCAGAGCTATACAGAGAAACTCTGTTTGGGCTGGGGGGGGGGGGGGGGTTAGGGTTGAAGGGATGAGGAATTGCTGTTTCCTTGAACACAAACAGCAGTACCATTTCCTCATCTTCATCCTACAGGGTTAGGCCCTCAGTACCATTCCTGGTACATCAGCAGAGTACACTCTCTTAGTGCAATCTTCCTTCAAAGGGTCTCCAAATCCACTCCCACTAAACAAACAAATCTTACTGCTAAGTTGCTTTAAATTCCTGTGGTTCCAAATAAATGGCATATTGCACAATACTATTACAGGTAATAAAATTTCACCTAATGCTTCATCAAACCTTGTTTTTGCTGATAGACTCTGATGCTCCTAGCAAGGACTGTATGCAGGCAGACAATGCTTCTTGTGATAATCCTTGGAATACTGCCCTCTGGTGGAAGAAAAGAAAAACATCAGCCTGCAGCCATTCACGAAACCAAAAAAGAAAAATATAAAGCCATGAAGGCAGAAAACAATGCTTACATCCCTTCATCACAGATTAATACTTAAACCATTCTCCCTCAAATTTCATGTCCACTCAACTGTCCACCTTTCTCAACTGTCACACGGCTCTGTATTGTCATGCCTTGAAACACTCACGTGTCCTGTACTCACTGTGGGGTTCACTGGGAGGAGAGATCGATTAGGCAGGTAGGGTTAGCCACAGTATCCACTCCAGAACAATCTCATGTAGTGAGCTAGAACTTTATATAGTGCAGGCTGGCCTCAAACTCCAGACCCTCCTTGCTCAGCCTCCTGGTACTGGGCTCACAAATATGTGTACCACCACAGCCAACTGGAAGGCTGTTTCAAAGCTTCAAATTAACTACAAAAAACCCACCAGTGAATCTTCTCAAAGTGTATCCCAGATGGTTATAATGATGCTTTAAGATCAACATACAAGGCCCTTTGCTGCACTGCTCTTTTAAATAGGAAAACAATGGAAACAGTCAGCAGGAGAAGGCTGTGTGGAAGCCCAGAGCCTTCTGAGGACTATGCTCAAACTCATAAAAAAAAAAAAAAAAAAAAAAAAAAAAAAAAAAAAGGGGGGGGGTGGAGATGGCTCAGTGGTTAAGAGCACTGGCTGCTCTTCCAGAGGACCCAGGTTTGATTCCCAGCACCCACACAGGGGCTCTATGACTCCAGGTTCCTCTGTGATGCCTTCCTCTGTCCTCTGGAACCAAGTGCACACATGATTCCCAGAAATACATGGAGACAAAACACCTACACAGATAAAGTATTTTTATTATAAAGTACAATTCATTGGAGCCAGGCTTGGTGGCACCTGCCAATAATCCCAATGCAGGACAATCTCGGTGACATTATCAAGGAGGAAGCCAGCCTGGAGTACAAGAGACCCTGTCTGGGGCACAGGAAAGAAATAAAGATAAAAATATTTCTATTTCAGAGCTAGGCACAATGGCCCATACCTACAATCCTAGTACTCAGAAGGCTGGGACAGGACTGCCAAGAGTTCGAGGCCAACCTGGGCTACACAGTTCTAGTGCAATATTGGCTACAGAGTGAGACTCAGCCTCCAAAACACGAGAACAGAAGATTTGGATATGGGGTAAGTGGGAAAAGAGGAGGTAACCCTGAGGCATAAGGCAAAGCAGATGGGTAAGGGTCATCCGAGCACCCACCTGTGCCTTGGATGACATTCCTGCCAGCATCCTCAAAGGCTGAATGCACTGAGGTCTGGGTAACAAAGGGCATGACCCTTGCACATTTCCCTCAGGATCTTGGCTCTGAACCCCGGTCTCCTGCATCATTCCCTACTGGGAACCAAATGTCCTCCTAGCCCACACTGGAAGAGATCTGTGAACCACACTTTACATCAGAGTAGTACGGGTGGCTGATGCCAGGAGACAAGCATGAGGCCTTATTTGGTCCTAAGAGTCTGAAGCATAAAACATGCATGTATGCGTGTGTGCATAGAACACACACAGAGAGTACACACCTACTCCTCTTAAAAAATAGTGGGGTCTGGACAGGTCATTACATGACTACTAGATGCAATCATTTCTCTTCATGTGCAGTAGGATTACAACAGTCACTTAGGAAATAGAATTGAGCCAGGTGGTAGTAGTGCACACCTTTAATCCCAGCACTCTGGAGGCAGAGGCAGGTGGATCTATGTGAGTTCGAGGCCAACCTGGTCTACAGAGCAAGTTCCAGGACAGGCTCCAAAGCTACAGAGAAACTTTATCTTAAAAAAAATAAAATAAAAATAGATCCAAGACAGTGGGGTTGCCCTCTGCAAGCTGGACTGGTGGGCCATGGGGTGGACAGGACACAGTTCTTTATCCTTTTCAGAGGGAAACGTTCAGATATCAAAGTCTAAATAAATGCATTCAGAGGTTTAAAAAAAAATAGGAACCACCAAATTTATAAAACTATTTTGTTTTAAATGTAAACCACTGACAGCAAATATGTAGCTAAATCTGCTACTGTAGGGAAGGACAACCATATCATTAACTCAGCATGCTTAAAACAACTGTTTCCCAAAATAGTGCATGGTCTAAAAAGGTGCTTTTAAAAAATTCTGCCAGCTTCAGCAAGTAACTAAACTTAATTCATGACTGGGAACACATGCACTCTTGCACTATGTATTAAGGATGCTGGCAGAAAACAAGTGCAAAGCCAGATTTACAGGGACTGGGCATGGTAGTACCCACCTGAAATGCCTGCACAGGGAGACTGCAGCAAAGGGATCTGCAGGTTCAAGGTCAACTAGAGCTAGCTAATGAGCAAGACCCTGTCTCAACAACAAAAAATATGTTACAGTGGCTCCATTTAATACTAAATATTATGCCAATGTGGCAATCCAGTGTATTAGCCCACAGTCTTTACTGCATCCTTACTCCATCTCTTTACTTCACATACAATCTAAAACAGACAAATTAATCAGTAGTTTTTAACTTATTTGTGGTTATGGACTCCATCAGATGCAAACTCCAGCCATGGTCCTCAGAAAGACACAAATATAAATACATATTAAAACGTACCCAGTTTCCAGGAGCCCTTAATTAGATCAACCTTCAAGTTACCATCATCTAAAAAATCACAACTCTGAGAATATCAACAAAATACTGCATCAAGCTCTTAAAGTAGATTAGACCTTAAAAATACTCCAAAAAAATTCTAGAATAAGCAGATAAAAGAATTCACACACATACATCTATGCATCTATATAATTTGGAGAGACAGACAAGCGTTCTTCGCACTGTGGGATACCACATCCCGTGAAGATCTGCTGGAGAAATCGTGTTCTGTGGTCTAGGATTGAGGGAGTCTGTTGAACCTAAAACCCAAATAGAAAAGAACATATATTCAAGGCATGTGAGTATCTGCCATACAATAACTTACATGGCAGTTATGAACTACTTATTCTCAATGGCTATCAATGGCTAGAATCAATTTCCTCCCCCCACCTCATAGTTAATAAAAATACTCTAGGAAGTCTAAACAGGCAAGTGACAGCTAAGGGTTCAGACTGAGAAAAACTGGAGCAAACATGGACATACACATTCCAGTTGTACACATATACACACATGCTCGATACCACTCAACACTAGTCATTTTTCCCACCTAGGATCAAAATCTCTATGGAATAAATCAACAACATGCTTATGGAAAACAACCAGAGCCTAGAAGGCAGATAGTGCTACATGCAGTGGGTATCAGTGAAGGTAGGAGAGTGACAGGAAAAGAAAGTTTTTCCAGTACAGAGGAGTACACCGAGGGCATCACATGCCAGGCAAGCGCACTATCACTGAGCAGTAGTCACATCCCCCCTCTTTCTTCCCACTTTTTGAATTCTGAGACAGGATCTTGCTAAGATGTTCAAGCTGGCCTAACTCACTTCAGTTCAGGCAGGTTTTCAACTTGTGATCCCCTGACTCAGTCTCCCAAGGAGCTAAATTACAGGCCTATAACAGGCCAGGTGAAACAGGACAATTTTTAAAAGGTACATGGATCAAAGCTGGCTTGCCTGACACCTTCAGTTCTAAGCTGTATCAGCTCCCAGATGATCAGAACTGGCCCCACCATTCAGGTCAGAAAAGGCAGGTTTTGGCCAGTGGGAGTACCTGAACAGAAGAACATCTTTGCAAGACAATCACAGTCACTGCAGTATCCAGAGCCAGATTTAAAACAACTATAGAGTCAGGAGCTCATACAATTCTCTGGAACAAGAGGCAACACTCACATATAAACTACTCAAGGGCATCTTCACAAACTACATTTTTAGCACGATAACTTGTAGTTCTGTAAAAGATGTCCTCATTCTAGAGAGATGCAATACTACTGGAGGGCAAAGTGTCAAGCAAGGGTACCAACAATGTAAAGTGTCTGGCTGCCTGGTGTGGTGTGGTGGCCACACCTTTAATGCCAGCACTTGAGGCTAAAGGAGAATTGTCAAGCCTTCAGAGCTAGCCTAGGTTAGACAGTAAAACTGTCCCTCTGTGTGCATTTGTGATAAACACTATCCCAAAACTAGATGGTACATATGTGTATTCATTTTATCTTTCTTTTCACTTCTCTACATATTTGAGTTTTTTTCAATAATACAAAATAAAAATCCATAATGAATTAGAAATGTTGCAAAATAAATACAATTTCTTAAAAATATCTAGATCTGGATTGTTCAAAAAATCTGGAGGAGGGGCTGATAAGATGGCTCAGTGGTCAAGAGCACTGGCTGCTCTTCCAGAGGACCTGGGTTCCATTCCCAGCACCTACTCTGCAGCTCACAGCCATCTGTAACACCAGCTCCAGGGGCTCCAATGCCCTGTTCTGGCCCCACAGACCCTACATCTATGTGGTACACAGACATTCAGGCAGGCAAAATACCCACATACATAAAATACAGGGGGAAACGCTTTAAACAAATAAAAGATCTGATGGTTCTGTGGCACAGACTGAGGAAGAGAAATGAGGGAAAAGTTGAGGTTTAAAATTTTCATTTTAAAACACAAATTTTCAAAAAATATTTTCACTTTTGACTTTGGTAAGCACTTTTTTCAAAGTTGTCAATTTGTATAATCTTTCATCTCTTTCGTAAGGCCACTCTTCAATCTAAGACCTACTTTAATGTCTTAAAGACAGTGGGGTGCTTACCTAAAACACACAAAGACCTGGGTGTGATCCCTCAGCACTGCAAATGCTGAGGACAGTGGAGCATGCCACTCAGAACGGAGGCAGGAGGATCAGAAGTTCAAAGACAGCCTGGTCTACATAAAACCCTGACTCAACAGAGGAAATAAATAAGTACAACACACACACACACACACACACACACACACACACACACACACACAGAGGTCCTTTGCGGGTTCCTTCCTTCACATACAGAACCAGAACTACCAAGTAAGAGCTGAGTGCTCCGAAGCTGCAGGCAGCTTGTCTGCTCACTTTCATTGCCCTATTTAACTGTACCAGGGAAGTGTCCCCTCAGTGAGCCACCTTGCCAGCACAGGGAACTCCTGTGACCCTCCTGCAAGTCCTCCGCCATCACTGTCCCCTCCTCACTTCTCTACACAGGAAGAAAGCCTGAGCTCTTTAAGGGACTGATAATGGCGTTGTCACAGAAAAGAACCACAGCCTCTGCCAGGTCACCGTTGTGCCTCATGAACTCACATTCCAGCCTCCCTCTGGGGCGGTTCCCACTGTCTCCCTTGCACACACCCGGGGACTAGGGCAATGACTACACTCATGTCCACTGCTCTTCGTGCTGACTCCTGTTCCCACTGTAATGGCAGCACCAGGCGGATGACATGTGTTCTTGCCCTTCCTTCTTAGCGGCAAGCTTTTTAACCCTCACCAATTCCCCATACTCGTACTTTCCATGTTAATTCCTGAGAACTACACTTACAGCTTCCTCAGGTTCTCCTCTTCCTCCCACTAGTCCACCATATTCCAGCCGTGTCCCCTTCCCTAGTGACTTCATCACTCTCAACTGGCCACCACCTTAATCACACTGGCCTGTTCTTCCTCAGTCACCCCCCATGAGCTCCTCAACATGGGCACTGTCACCGGCTCCCCCTGCCAAACAATGGCTGGGCTCTGCCTTGGTACAGGCTACAAACTCAAAGCATCAATCATGCCTCAGTCTTTATCATTAAGCCAGCCTTCCTACGATAGCTCAACAACAGTGCTTTCAGAATTACAACATAACATTACGTTATGTTATTATAACGTAAGTCAGAAATGTGGTACATTAAAATGATGCTATAACAAAGTAAAAACAAAGGGAATTATAATGTCTTACTTAATCCAATAAATCTCAAATATGAATTTAAAATAATAACTAAGAAAAATTACTATCATAGTATTTTCCATTCTTTTTTTTAAGATTTATTTATTTATTGTGCTGTGTTCTTCCTGCATATATCCCCTGCAGGCCTGAAGATAGATGATTGTTAGCCACCATGTGCTTGCTGGGAATTGAACTCAGGCCCTCTGGAAGAACAGGCAGTGCTCTTAACCTCTGAGCCATCTCACCAGCCCAGTATTTTCCATTCTCTAGTTCATGCTAAATCTTTGGTTCTGGTATGCACGTAACATGTCTTATGGCACACTGTATGCACTTGTCACGTGTGGAAACATTCCACATGCTCAGTGGCGGGTGGCTGAACACTAGAGGGCACAGCTCTAGATCCCTTCCCTTTCCAGTGGTTTCTCTGTTGCTATGATATACACTGACCAAAACCAATTTAGGGGAGCAAAGGGCTTATCTGTTCTTGTAACTTGTGTCACAGTTCATCACTAAAGGAAACTGAGGCAAGAGTTCAAGGTAGAAACCTAGAGGCAGGAACTGAAGCAGAGGCCATGAGGGGATGCTGTTTACTGGCTTGGTCACCATGGTTTCCTCAGCCTGCTCTCTTACACAACTCAGGACTACCTGTCCAGGGATGGCACCACCTGACTTTACCTGACTCACACACTATAAAAACACACTCCAGTTCCCAAACACCACACCTCACACCGATCCCACCTCCTGCATTCAGCATATGCCCTCCCCAACTTCTGTGTCCCAAAGCTCTTCATGGTCTAGGAGCGGCCAGTATATCACACTAACACTTCACTCTACTGAATTACATTTGGGATCTATCACTCTGCCCCTAGAAAGCACAAAAACACAAGCTATTTTTTTATGCCAGTTTAACTAACTGAATGAATAAATGCCAGAAGTTAAGCCATTGTAACATACCAGATTTTCTTAAACTGCCAGACTCTCCTTCTTCTAACCGGACATCTGAAAAGGAAGCTTCTGAGGGTAGCTTCTTCTGCTCATCCTTTAAACTCTGAGCGATTTGCTACATGGAGAAACAGGAAAGAACATTCAAGTGTAGTTCATCTTAATGCCTTGTGATCTAGACCAGCTGAACACTGAACAGATGTTCTGGGAAGACCTATAACATTCAAGTATCATCCAAAGGGACCCACTCATTACAAAGAGGAAATATGCCGAGTGGTGGTGGCACGTGCC
The DNA here is from genome assembly GCF_943737965.1 of Phodopus roborovskii. NCBI lineage: Eukaryota > Metazoa > Chordata > Mammalia > Rodentia > Cricetidae > Phodopus > Phodopus roborovskii. The sequence goes on along the minus strand of NW_026126511.1, from coordinate 38,561,680 downwards.
TTTAATCCCAGCACTCAGAAGGCAGAGGCAGGGGGATCGCTATGAGTTCGAGGCCAGCCTGGTCTACAGAGAGTTCTAGGACTGCCAAGGCCACAGAGAAACCCTACCTTAGGGAAGGAAAAAAAAAAAAATCAAAGAGGAAATACACCTTCATAATCAGCTCAATCCTTAAAGTTACCCTTAATGTTAACACCTCACATTATCCCTCAGGTATAATGAAGAAGTACATATCAGCTCCTCAGTATTCTCACCAAAACAAAACAAAACAAAAAACCAGAATCAATGAGACAAATCCTGGTCTCTTCCAGTCAGTTACAGAAATAAAAAACAACACAAAGCCAGAGGAGGAGCCTTAACTTCATTTTTAGGGTTTTATTTATTATTTTGTGTGTCCAAGTTTTTATTCATTAAAAACTAATGTGCTCAGGAGTCAAGTATCCAGAGTCCTTAACTTGGGCTGGAGCTATGACTCAGAAGCTAAGACACATGCTTCTCTTCCAGGGGCCCTCACTTGGTTCCCAGCTCCCACATCAAGTGACTCACAACCACCTGTTACTCCAGCTCCAGCGGGATCCTACGCCCTCTTCTACGCCTCTGAAGACACAAATATATACACATAAATGGAAAAAAAAATTAACTTTAAGTATTCAAACGTCTTTTTTTGTTGGTGGTGGGGTTTTTTTTTGTTTTTTGTTTTTTGCTTTTTTGTTTTGTTTTGTTTTGGGGGGTGGGTTCGAGACAGGGTGTCCTGTGTAGCTTTGAAGCCTGTCCGAGAACTATATTTGCAGTCCAGGTTGGCCTAGAACTCAGAGATCCGCCTGTCTCTGCCTCCCCAAGTGCTGGGATTAAAGGCATATGCCACCAATGCCCCGCTCAAACTACTTTCAAATGATTAAGCAACAAAACACACTGACAAAAGTATAAGATAATGTGACAAAAGCATTAACCACTGCTGACTCTGAAACACTGGCTGTCTGGATCCAGAATTCTAAAAACTCTATTGTGTTTAGGTGAGAAATTCTACCATGACTGTGTTAAAAACGAAACTGCCCTCACCTTTCAGAGTTACCTACTGAAATACTTACAGACTGAAGTAATGCCTGAAAGAAACTCACCCTAAAACAACTGATGGGAACAAGGGGAGCAAGGGGAAGGTGAACAAGACACTGAGCAGGCCTCATGGAGACTTCATTGTGTAATTATCCACACTCTGGCTTTAATTGTAAGTTTTCACCTAAAAAGCTCTAGATTCTCAGAACCCTGCTACAGCACCAATATTCTAGGCAGTCTTTGAACTCTACCCAAAGGTCACAGAAATGTAGGTACAAGAACAGTCAGAAGAGTCAGGGTGACAACTGGAACCCTCAAGACATAAATCCAAAGTTGGGACAATATAATTTTAGGAGTACAACCATTTTAGGAGTAGGGCCATGCCACTGTCTTTAACTGTGGTGGCTGCTATGCCATCAACCCTCTTAAATGCCAACCACAAAGAAAAATGAGAAAAGGTAGACAGCACTAACTCAATTTAAAATTTAAGGATGCTCACACCCTGGCAGAGGGGAGAAAGCTATATAGTATACTTACCAAACATAAGTACAAATTAACAATTTCTTTGTGTTCAATCCTTCAGTTTCATCTCCTATGACTTTTATGGCAAGTACATTTTGATTTTATATTTTTACTGATAGTTTAAAGAGTAATATTCTATCTTAACAAAACATGTGGGAGCAGGGAGAAGATGAAGGACAGGTAAAGAGGCCGCACCTCCATCATGACTAGCTTATCAGGGTATGCCAAGTCTCCTGGTGCTGGTTTGTAGCCTGTAATGTCCGTCTGAATGTAGATATGGGTCCGGTATACAAGCCTCTCTTGTACATCTTCCAACATCTGCTTTACTCCAGCTGCAAATGCCCCCAGTTGTTCAGCTTTAAAAAAGAAAAAGCCGTCATCAACTCCTTCAGGGTTAAGACAGTGGTTCTTTTAACTAAGCAGAGAATGGTTCACACTGAATGAACCACTGTGTAGGTGGACTCTATGCCAGTATGACTCAGTGATCTCAGAAAATGTTGACAGCTTTCAATTTCCACAGGTTGAAAATGGAGAAATAAAATGGCCATTCCACCTTCTTCCCTGGACTCTGAAATTTTATTTCTATTACTAACAATCGTAATGAATCTAGGTGCACTATACTAAGTTAATTCAGACCAATCCTAAAAGATGGCCAAGGCAGCTTACTAACTGGTTTGTCAAGCCCATTTAACAAATAAACTGATGTGTTAACATTTTTACAAAGAAAAAAGAGAAAGATGAGTTTATGCAGTAAAAACATGAATTAGTACTATCTTTCCAAGGGACTAGAGATACTGCACAGTAATGGAAAACATTCACGGCACTTTAAAAATCAACCTAAATTCCCAAGCATGGAGGTGTGAGACATTACACCACAGAAAGGACTAAATACACAAAGAATAAATTGGAAGCACAACGTGGCACCTACAGATGGAAGCAACAGCAGCAGTAAGTCCCACCAGCAAAGGGACGACAAAAGGACTTCTTAAAGGTTATCAAAAGCGTGTTCTCTACTGCAGTCTAACCAAACAGAGGGTAACTGGTCAGATGGCTAAGTGCTACTGAGAGAAATCCGCTCTTCACTGCAGTTTGAAGAGGACAGATCATTGCCACCTGAGAATGCTACATAATCCCTGGTTTTTCATCAAAAGCATGATGCGAGTTGGCTCCAGCGTGCTAGGTCTCTAACACAGGGCAAAGCTCAGTTTTCTCTGAACTCCAAACGCCCAAGTGAAAAGTGACTATTTCACTACTGACCTCACCAGATATTTCTTATCTGTGTAATTTCCAGCATTAAATAGATCTAGGTGAAGACACTCCTTGATTTAAAAAGGAGTAAGGTATCAACCCAACCTCCTCATCATTAACCTTCTACTTAAAGTTTTAAAACTTAAAAAACATGACATATTTATGAAAAGTTCTTTTTTCTTCTCACATCCCCTGAGCCACAGACGCTTCTGCATAATTACCATTGTTCTGTACATGGTCTTCAAGCACTTCGTTTTTAAGAATGCCACAAAGCTCTGATAAAGTCTCTAGGTGAATGACATGGATGATCAATGGCCGGAACACATCGTACAACGACACGCACAATTTCTCCAAAAGCTCACTAAAAGAACAAAATACAGTTGTTAACAGTAAAATTTTCAGGATTTTTCCAATGTGTTAAAAAGTTCCGTGTATTTCTTCTGGCCGGTAAAAAGAATAAATAGCTACTGGAAAATGGTAACTGGGCACATTACAGGGGGAGGAGAATGAGTCTGTAAACTGCTTTTGCTTTAAAAGCTCAGAAGAGGTACTTAATCTGTAACAGTTAATTCAAATTACATATCCCCAACCACAGGTCAACTGATTATAACTTTTATTTTAACAATAATTTTCTATTCTTTCAAAAAATAGATTATTTCAGTAAATGATATTACCTTTTATATTCACTGCAGATCAGTGATACCACCACTAAACACATGTTCAAACTTAAAAAAAAAAAAAAAAAAAAAAAAAACTAGCTGAGCATGGTGCCGAACACCTTTAACCCCTGCACTTGAGAGGCAGAATCTGGCAGATCTCTGAGTTCAAGGCCAGCCTGGTCTATATAGTGAGTCCCAGGACAGCCAGGAAAGGCTACATGGAGACACCCTGTCTCAAAACAAAACAATGGGGAAAAAAAGTTTAAAAAAAAAAAAAAAAAACACTCAAGTACTTCAGCGCCCACATCAAGTATTTTTGAGAAATTTTAAACATTTGAAAAGAAAAGGTTTGGTGTATATGTTTTTCAAACCACTCTTTTATATACAGTACCACCCCAACCAAAATCAGGAAATCCATTTTTCTCTTCCTCAGTCACAATCTCAGGATCTTTATGAGTCAAAAATAGCCAACATGAGGGAATCAAGTGACTAACAGTGAACCTGAAAGTCACTTTGAAAAAAACAAAGATTATCAAGTGACATCTACATTTTTAAATACTGTTCATGTTAGATGTACAGAATTTCTAAACTAGAAGGAACTATTTATTATACTTGAGGTAGATAAAGGGATCCAAGTCCCAGGACTTGGTTTCTCATAGACTTCTTGTTATCATCCCATAATGTCTCCAAAATTTTACTACAAAATATAAAAGCATGCTTACCTTTCCACTACAGACAAAATAATCACAATCAACAATATTCTGTTTCCATACACAGAAAGTTCAAACACTGCAGTTAACTGTAAGATGTTTCTACAATATACTAGCCCATTATTGTCGATAGCAAATTAAATCTTATCCACAAGAGCTAGATTCTATGAATCACTTACTCTAATTTTGACGTTGGCTTTGTGAAAAATTCATTGTAAAGTTGGTGCTCATCTTGGCATACATGGACCATAAAGGCACAGCCACTGCGAACCTGCAATAAACAAACACATTCCACCTACAAAGACGCACATTCTGGCGCTTACGAAGTAAAGCTTATACTTTGCCTACAAAGAGATTATGCACATATACATATAAGCAACTTTCTAGAAAACGGGAACTGGCTAGTTTCCAATGGATTGCTGCAAAATAGGACCCAATTTTTAATTTCTTACTGTTTTATTTTTTAAGATTTTGATAACATTATTTTCTAACTAAAAGGTAGTACTTTTTAAAATAACTTTTATGTGTTTTTCTAAAGTATGAATTAAAACCACACCAAACAAAGGCCATTTCTGCATCAAACACTATGCTGAGGCATGGTGGCACAAACATGTAATCCCAGCATTCAGAAGACTGAGGATAAGTAAATGTCAAGGCCAACCTAGGTTGCAGAATGAGACTCTATCTTACACAAATCAAAAAAAACACCTAAAATTACATTTTCAACATAAATCCTCTATCTCTAAAACTTCATCATTCAAGAAGAATACATACTTGCAAATCTTCATATTTTAAGAAAAAAATAACATGAGGCTATTTTACAAAGCTGAACAGAACTAATGTCCACTATCATAACTAGAAAACATTGTTTTGGGATCAGAATGCTATCAACTGATCGAGCCAGGTCTGACTTATTCTGCTCCCCAAACTATGTGCTACAAACATAAGGTTAGAGGCAACTGCTCAGAAAGTATCAGAAGCATGGCCAAACTGGAAGAATGCTGTCAAGAAGGAGTGAAGCAAGCAAACCTCAAACAGCAAAGAGCAGGGAGGATTTGCCCACCAGCAGGCGCTTACCAAGGCACAATGGTCTCTATTATTTTGGCTGGTTAGCTCCGTGACAGTACAGGCAATACTGGGGCCTAGAAGGAGCTCCCGCTGATCAAGGTAACACTGGTGGATATCATTGAGCAGGTGCTGGTATCTAAGGGAAGGCAAGTAAAAAAAGACAAGAAATACTGTACGATTCTTCCTGTGTACAGGCTAGATGTACACACATGCGTGCGAGCGCGCACACACGCGCACACACACAGGCACACACACATACACACGACACGGAAGCAGAGGGGGGCTAGCTGAGAGAAGGAGGGGACTACTAAGGAATAGAGAAAGGGGGAAAGTATGGGGAACAAATAAGGTCAAAGTACATGAGATGCTTGAATTAAAATGTCTTTAATCCCAGCACAGAGGAGGCAGAGGCAGGTGGATCTCTGTGAGTTCAAGGCCAGCCTGATCTACAGAGCAAGTTTCAGGACAACCTGAGAAACACAGAGAAACCCTGCCTCAAATAAATAGATAAACAAACAAATAAATAAATAAATAAAGCCTCTTCAAGAGCCAGCCCATCACTATAGACAGTGAATATACAATATTTTTTTAACTAGAAAAAAAATAGTAAGACTGAAGTATACATTTTTTTTTTTTTTTCCAAATACACAAATTAAATCTGACCTTACGTTCCAGAACAGGTTGCCAGGCATCTCAAGATATAGTGGTGGCCTCTCATTTGCCCACATTAACACTCAGGAATACAGACATAGAATAAAAACCATAATGAAGTGATACAAAAACCTGGTCTTTTAAGGAAGGGTTCTCTTCTAAGAGACCTCAAGTCTACCTAACTAAGGAAGAGGGAAACAAACGCACGCACTGCCACCATGACAAACTTGCTGAGTCAAGCCCAGACTCTGCTCTCTAAACAGACTGAGGACAAAGGAGGCTGCTCAAAGCCACCAAGGGCATAACCACATGGGAAGGCATGGCAAAAAGCAAGTGATACTCAGTACTCACTCGGGTATCTTTTCAGATCGTTGTTCTATTTGTTCAATTAGAGCCTGTGAATAAAGAAAGACACATATGTCCACCTGTCTTAATTGTGCTTTCCATTACTTACTGGTTATACTGGTGTCCCTCATTTAAGAAACAATGTGAACCAGGCAGTGGTAGCACACGCCTGGTCCCAGCACTCAGAAGCTGAGCAAGCAGATCTCTGTGAGTTCAAGGCCAGTCTGGTCTACATAGTGAGTTCCAGGATAGCCAGGCCTGTTACACAGAGAAACCTTGTCTCAAAAAGACCCAAAGGCAAAAAGAAACAATGTGAAAAGGTTTAAAAAAAAAAAAATCACAAAAATGACATATAGGCAATAATCACAGTATGTATTTTTCAGTTTTTTGTACCCAATTAGCTTTTGTTCCTTCCTGTTTTTTTGGTTTTTTGGGGGGTATTTTTGTTTTTTGTTTTGTTTTGTTTTGTTTTTTTTTTTTTTTTTTTTTTTTTGTTTTTTTTTTTTTGATTTTCCTTATAGCTATGAGTGCTTTCCCTACATGCATGTCTGTGCTCATGAGTGCCTAGTGCCCATGGAGGTCAGAAGAGGGCACTGGATCCCCTGAGACTGGTATTCCAGACAATTATGAGCCGCCATGAGGGTGGTGGAAATAAACCTGGGTCCTCTGGAAGAGCAGCCAGTGTTTTTAACCAATGAACTCTCTCCGGTCCCCATAGTTTCTTTTTAATCAAAGTTGGAATTGTACTATTCATTCAGCTCTATAATCTATTTTTAAAAACATTTCAGAAATATTTTCTACCACTAAACTTTTCAGTAATAGACGAAAATACACAGAAAGCCTTATGTACCACCTAGTACCTAGTAAACACTCAATAAATTATTGCAAACAGCATTTAAAACATTCCATAAAGCTGGGTATGCTATAATCCCAGTACTTGGGCAGGTGAAGCATTGGGAGGTTCCATGCCAGCCTGGGCTCAATGGTGAGTTAGAAACCAACATGTATTACATACATGGCAGCAGCAGCAGCATCAAAAGTTTTAAAAATGAATGTAACATCATATGAAATGGCTGCATATTATCCTGTGGGTAGATGCACTCAAAATCAACTCTTTTGTTCAGCATTTGTTTCCAAAGAATCGCAGCCACCAGTTCATAGTCCAGAGGCAAACAGCTGTTCTGCTATTTAGAGCCCCGGCAGGAAAGTTCACTTCTCTGAGGTTCCATAAAGCAAACTAGTATAAGTAACTACCTTTCTACTTTTTTTCCAAAGATTTTACTTATTTTTACGTGTATGGGTGTTTTCCCTGTGTGTATGTCTGTGTGTGTCTGTACACAATGTGCCTGAAGAGGCCAGAAGAGAGCATCGCATCCCCCAGGACTGGAGTTACAAACTTTTGGCTCACCACCACAAAAGAAGCTGGGAATTGAACCTGGACGCTCTGAACAGCAGTCAGTGCCCTTAACCACTGAGCAGGCTCTCCACCCTACCCCACCCAGTAACTCCTTTGTAAGTGCCCCTCTGTGATTACTCCAACTCACTGACTCAAAAGAGATATACTTTATATGTCTTTGATCTATTCTTCTAAAATGTTTTTGGGAAAAAAATCCATTTACACCCCATCAGCAGTATTACCCTCACTGAATCCTCAAAAACACTATTATACATTAATTTGAAATTTCCGTGACAAAAATTCTTAACTTTGTGAGCTATCTGATCATTTTATAATAAATACTCATCTGTTTTAACATTCCAGCTTCTACCTTCATTTTTCCTTAAAAATCAAACTTTTACATTTTTATACCCTTAATCTTTTAACTTGGTCATTTCTCCCCCAAATAATTCTTAGTTGTACTTTGGGGGAATCTACTTAATTTAATACTTACTAAATCACTTAGAATACATTCTGATGTTATAAAATAAAAAGAGTTTTACTCAATTACTTAGAAAATTTTCCAAATACTACGTAAAAAAAAAAAAAACTCTAGTTCTTCCCTCTTATTTGAAATGTTCTAAGTTCTAAAAATTTTCCCTGTCAGTGAGCTGTAAATTCTTAAATCAAAACACTACATTTTCCAAAATTTTGTTTTGTCTTGCTGATCTAAAGAAATCTTTTTCTAGCTTTAGCTACCAGTACACTCTAACCAAAAAATTAGAATGACAAGAACTGACATTTCAAAACTTTAACTCTCCCCAACCAGGACCACGGCAGTTTTCAATCTTGGGTGAGTTCTCTGTACTTTTGTCATTTTATTCAACCCCATATTTCCACTAAGATTATTGCTAGCTAAATAGTTGATGCTTTCTATCAGTAAAATAAATGCAACCCCATCGCATACATTAATTGGTTATTTAAAAAATGTGGCAAAGCCCCAAATCACAGGCACTCATTCGACAGTAACCCACTGCACTAAGTCAAGTCCTCTTATTCACACCATTTCTTTCTGAATCAAATATTCAATACACAGTAGAACCAACTGGAAAATCCAAACCTCATCATCCTTTCCCTCAGTCTTCTGTACAAGTGTCTTCCATCTGAAAACAAACTTATTCTCCTTTAACTGGCTGACTTTCAAGGAAGAACATGAAATCCTGTCAACAAAAGTGTAATATTTCTTCTAGCAACAAAAAGAACATACGTGTATAAGCTCCTGTTAACTATCTCAGCTTGTATAACAAACACAAATAATGGTTTCTGACCATTCCTCCCCACTTCTAATTTAATCAGGATAAATACACGACTATTCCATTAAATATGACACGCTTCATAGAAATAAGGCACATACCAAGCCTCCCGAAAGGCTGGCTAAAATTTTTCACACCAATATTCAGTATACATCAGTAGACTTACTCTGACTTTAGGGGCAGCAGCTCGAAATTTCACATAAAATAGTGTGAAGGCATTGTCTGCATTAGGTACTGATGAGGGGTCCTGAAGAAACATGGGGGTAGGGAAGAAAGATATTAGCAAACATGAAATTACTCAAAACAGAGAACACTGAGCACTTCATACATCTAAAGCTTGGCCTCCATTCCAACCAAAAGCTTAGAAAAGAAAATATCAATGAGAGGCTATATGTCAATATTGTTATAAGCTGAGAATTAATGAAGCTATCATCTCTCACCTTAATAATTAAAATTTAGCCTGTATTACTTGAATGCTGGCAGTAATTCAGACTTAAACTGTTACTTATACAGTGAGACACTGACCAAATTTTTAACATCTCTGGCCTTCAGAGTACAACCTTGAGGAAGCAAATTTTTAAATTTTCATTAATCCTTTCTTCTACCTTAGTAGAGACTGAATCTAAGGCCTGGCACATTCTAGGCACTGCTCTACCTCGGAGCAACATCCCCAGACTATCTTTAGTTTGTTTGGTTTGGCTTTACTTAACTTTGAGACAGGTCTCTCTCACTGAGTTATACAAACTATCTTGAACTCACTGTGTATCCCAGAGTGACCCTGAATTACTTATCCTCCTGCCTCCACTCCCAAACATCATAGGTCATAGGTATGTCCAACTGAAAAGTGAGCTTAAAAATAAAATGTAGACTTTGTGGTTTTTTTCTTGGGAAAAAATATGTTTAGTGACCATCCTAGACAGTTCTACTCTTATTTTCTAACCTAGTCAAGTATGCATTACCTACTAATTTTTAAGTATTTTTTCACCATTTTTACTAGTTATTATTCTTAAATACATCCACTATGACAGCAAGGACCTCATAAGCTCCTTTTTTCCACCATACTGTTTCTAATACAATACTAAACATTAGGACACACTCAATAGAAATATGCATGCTACAGAGTATGGTGGTACCCTGTAATCCCAGCATCCAAGAAGCAAGAGGACCACAAGTTCTAGACCAGGCTGAGCAACATAGTGATACCTTGTCTCAAAACCCTGTGTGCTGAATATGTAACTCAGTGATAGAGGTCTTGGGTGCAACTAAAGCACTATACTAGTTATTCATGGACAAAGCCATGAATTCTGAGTGGTGACTGTATTTGCATGACACATACATACATACATACATACATACATAAAAGTCCAAGAAGTATGAACAGAACCCAGTACTATTTGATAAAATGCAAAATGAGATATAAGCTACTTGCTACCTAAAACATTCTTTTTAGCATTTTCATAAAAATACTGACAGGAAATAAATCAAAAATAGTAAAATTAAGTCTAAACAGTAGATAATTAGAAAGAATTTCTTCTTTTTAAGAATTTCCCCTAGAGCTAAGGGTTGAAAAAGGACTTTATAAAATTAGGCATGGGTTCTACTAGCTGAGCTATATGGGATAGTCATATTTCTATTACAAAAACTGCAGCATATATTCTTATTTAATAAGAGTAAACATTTAATTCTATAGTATTAATTCAGACAAAGGTTGTGGAAGGCAAATAAATCAAAATCAAGCAGTCATTAGGATCCGTTAACTCACCCTTTTGAGTAACTGATTTGTGAGAGTCTGCAGTGTGTTCACAGTATATGTCTTCATGAGGTGCAAAGCTTTAGAAAGACATTGTTTAAACTTCAGTAAGTATACAGGATAATCTTTAAAATTAGGCTGTAAAACAAAGAAATTTGCAAAAGAAATAAATATTAACGATAAGCAAACTTTTAATGAGAACCAAGGTGTCCTCTATGCAAAGCTCTGTAGATCATTAGCTCTGTGATGAAGACCCTTGAAGGACTTGGTCACTGCCAGTCCTCTGTGCCTGACACAAAGCAGGTTCAGTCAGCATTTGCAGCTGCAAACAAAATCAATGTCAGAGCCCTACTAACCCTGAGGCTGGTGTTAAGACCCTACAACGAACAGAATGGAGCTAGCGAAAGTAAGAACAGCAATGTATCATTGGGAGATCAGGAAATGGCTAAAATGAAAGGACTCATCCTTCTGGGTTCCCCTGCACCTCCCATCCTAGTAACTAGATTTCCAAAGAGTATCTCGCACATCCATCAATGAACACCTTAAATGTCACATCTGTTTAGGTAGGATAAAGCTGAATCAGAGGGCCATTTCCACTCCAGGAAACATTCAGAAGTCGGAAGTACTTTGTACACCAATAAGAACAACAACCAAAAAAAGCAATAGTTTTTCTTCAGCATGTTACAGATCTGAGTCATCCCTTAGAATTAATACAGCACTAGTTCTAGACCACAAAGGATACACCAAATGTGTATCTTCCCTTATACTTTACATCATCACAAGTTACTTATGAGACTAATGTAATGTAAATGCTACAAAGACAGCTATTATGCTATACCATTCAGGGAACAATGACAAAAACAGGCTGTGCATGTTTAGTACAAACAAAACAAAGGTTCTATAACCTTTGTGAGATACAAGTGGTTGAATCCACCTAAGAAAGCCATGTAGAGATACCTGACTATATTTTTTCAGTGGAAAAAAAAAAATTGTATAAATGATATAGTAGAAATGTTAATTTTTTTAAAATACAAAAATATGACTTACATGAGATGAAATGTATGTTATACAATCATCTAACTTGGCCAGCATAGGGATAAATCCTTCACTATTCACAGACAACGTGGGAGAATTCAATTTCTTTGAATAGAAGAAAAAGAAACAACAAAAAAGTAAACATTGAAAATTATTAACTAGAATTAATGTTTCTTTTTAAATATAACAGTGTAATTTTAGGTTAATGACACAATCTTTAACAATCACTAAAATATCCTCAACTGTGTTCATGTTTAACAACCTAATAAGCATCAACCTAGCAAATAAAAAGGCAGAAAAGAACCCCAAAGTGTTTTGACGATGCAGCTGTGCAACAATTAAACTCAATTAATACACTTTCTACCACTTCACACATATAATCTGTCTACGTTTGGACACTGGCCATGTTCTAATGGCTGAAGGATTAACTAGCAGTCACAATATTTATTGAGCATGCTCATGGGGCCCTGGGTTCAATTTTTGACACAGGAAAGAAAAGCCAACTATTACTAGTCACTTATTCTGTCTTGATACAGATGTGGTTTGCCAATGAACCAATTCTCACAGCATCCCATGTCTAAATGGATGCCAGCTTTACTTTTATGTCTTTAACGTTACGATATAACAATTACAATTATTTTAATAATTTAATAGCATGATTTATAAATAACTATGATTAACTTATAAGTCAGAAACATAGAAACAGAGTTTACCCAGAAGCCCTTGTTATCTGCTTTATGAGGACTATATGCTTATACTTTACATCATCATCAAGTTACTTATGAGACTAATGTAATGTAAATGCTACAAAGACAGCTATTATGCTATACTATTCAGGGAACAATGACAAGGAGAACAGGCTGTGCATGTTTAGTACAAACAAAACAAAAGGTTCTATAACCTTTGTGAGATACAAGTGGCTTAAAAATGCATGGACGGAGCCAGGCATTGGTGGCGCACACCTTTAATCCCAGCACTCAGGACACAGAGGCAGGAAGATCTCTGTGAGTTCGAGGCCAGCCTGGTCTACAGAGCTAATTCCAGGACAAGCTCCAAAGCAATACAGAGAAACCCTGTCTCGAAAAAAAAAACAAACAAACAAACAGAAATGCATGGACAGTATTATAGAAATGCAACACAATATTTAAAACTGATGATTTATGATCCTGATTTTCACAGTTTATAGGGAAGATTCTACAACAAGTAATCAACAAAGAGTAACAATAACACAATTGAAGAAATTGTACTTAAGTCACATGGGGAAAGTTCTGAACTGGTAATGGTATCTTGCTTAAATCAGAAGCCCCATTAGCAACTATTTAGTTCAAGTGTCATTTTATACCCTTTTTTTGTTTTGTTTTTGTTTTTGATTTTTGAGACAGGACTTCTCTGTGTAACTTTGTAGACCAAGCTAGCCTTGGACTCACAAGCTGCCTCTGCCTCCCAAGTGCTGGAATTAAAGGCTTGTGCCACCACCACCACCTGGCACATCATTTTATATTCTTGGAGATTACCACAAAAGGGAAATAAGAAATATCACTAACTTTACAGAAAAGTACAACACACTTACTGTGTTAATTGTCTCCAATTCATTAAAATAGGACAGCTTCTGTTGGATGTGCTCAGCAAGGTCAGCAAGTTCCGACTCACGTGTTAGAGAGAAAAGCCAATTAGTATACAAATACACCAATCGGTACCCTAATGTCAAAAGTACTTTGGATAGAGTTATATTTGACATTCAAGTTTAAATCAGGTATAAGACTTCAGAATGATGCTCAAGTATTTCTGTACCCATGAACAAAAGGAGACAATAATTGGTATTATATGATCTTCTATAAAACTAAGTGCCTGCCTTTTAGAAACACAAAAATACAGAGAAAACTCTGAAACAGAGTAACTTCAATGCTCTATCTGCAACTAACCTCCTCAGGCAGTTGATTAAAAACAAAAACCCTTTGAGGCCAGCCTGCTCTACACAGTGAGTTCCATAACAGCAAGCGCTACACAGAGAAACCCTGTCTCGAAACCAACAAACAAACAAAAAAAAAAACCACCCATTAATGCACTCTGCTTATGTGACAATGTCAGTAATGGTGAACAGAGCAAAGCAATCAGTACTCTGCAGCTGCACCTAGCAGATCAAAACAAGGAGGTCTGCCTTTGGCTCTGCTCCCTTTCCAGCAATCCGCCTGTTTAGCACAGTCTAAACCAGAGCAACCTTCAGCATCAACTCAGAGAAATCAAGGAAATTAAAATTAAATAGCATTCATCTGTTTAAAATTAATCACTGACTGTCTCTCTCGCCCCTCATTCCCAATTACCTGTTCTTGTAGGAGCTGTTCACAGGCTTCATGAAGAGTTCCTGTCTTATTGGACACAAAAAGATACTGCTTCTGCAGAGACTCCAGATGCTGAAGAGCACTGTTCACATCACTCAGAATAGCATCGCACTGTTCCTGAAACCCAGACAAGTAATCCCTCATCTGTCTAGAAAACAGAACCAAGAGGGGATTGGCAATAATATTTTCCCCCAGTAAGCAGAGTCAATAAACAATACGGTCTTATCCTTTCCAAAAACATTTAATTTCAAGTGGAAAATCTGACCTATTCTTCCAAAATATGTAACACTCAGATTTATAGGACAAGCTAGCCCGTAAATGACCTCAATGCTTAGGAAGATGAGTCACTGACACCACAAGCAATAAAAGGAATTAGGCATAGAGCCATGACCTGGTTTCCTGCTTGTAAGTCAATAAATCACAGGTGTCAACCTTCAAAGATGGGGACCACCATAAGGTTACTCCTCCCAATAACTGCCACCTCCAAAGGCCATGTGATGTGAAAAGAATTTTGGGTTTGAGACTAGAAGACACTGGTCCAAACTGCAGCTCTACTTAAGTCCAAATGACACTGGTAGTTAGTTAATGTGTCCAAACCTCAAGCTGGCCATTTGTAAAACAGGAATGATGACATTTCCTTGAAGACCTGCTATTGATAAAGTAGGATTATACATCCGTAGCACAATGCCTAGCAATAATGACCGTGACTATGCCAGGCATAGTGATGCCCACCTTCAATCCCACCACTTGTGAGTTTGAAGCCAGCTTGGTCTACACAGTAAATTATAGAACAGTCAGGGATTATGTAGTGAGACCCTGTCTCAAAAAAAAAGCAAATACAAAAAACAAAAAATAATAATGGCTGTAAATAAATGTTACTGAGCATCAATGCAGAACCCATAGTCTGAACTTGGAGAAGACCATATATATGGCTTCTTCCCCTATCAAATATGCTAGCATACTCAATCCAGATGGCTATCCCCAAGGCTTCCATGAATGTTTCTGAGACAGAAACACCTCACAAAATCCCCACACAACTTCTTGATCCAAGTCCTTTCTGTAATTCTTTTTCTAAAATGACTTAGAACTCCAATCCTTGCCCTGACTAGTATTAAGGAAAATCTGACTGCTAAGTTTTCTTGGTAACTTGAGATGACTATGATATAAAAATCAGCATATCCAACAAATAAAGGACCCACACATACCTATATTTAGTTCCTTCCTCCTGATCCATCTGAGTCTGCAGCTTTGCAAACCATGAGAAAAACTGAAAAATAAAGAATGTTATTATGTCAATCAACTAAAACAGATAAAAGAAAAGTTAAAAGGCAGACATTATCTAACTAAATCTTATTTCTAGGGCTTAGCCACCAATAATTAGCTTTGAACTTTATATGTTACATGTATGTAACATACATGACATATTTTATATATATATATATATAGCATTCATGATATATAATATATATGACACACACACATATACACACATACAAAACATCTACATGCCAGGAAAAGCAATGGACATGAAAAGCATTGGTCATTTCCAGACCAGAGTCCAGTAAGGAGCAGTACTAAAGACCCATATAAAAAATAAATTATTTCTTCTTAAGAAACTAATATCTGGCTCTTAGTTTGCCAAATTTGAAGAGTTACCATAGGGCTTTGGGTAATTAATATTAATGTTACCTAATAAGAATGGTGAGAATATAAACTTGAAAATCACATAGTGAATTAAGAATATGGACTTTGAAGAGGCTGCAGGATGGCTCAGTAGTTAAGAGCACTGGCTGCTCTTCCAGGGGACCTGATTCAATTCCCAGCAACCACAAGATGGTTCATAACTGTCTATAACTCTAGTTCCAGGAGATCCAATGCCTTCCTCTGGCTTCTGAGGGCACCAGGCACATAAGTGGTACACAGACATACATGCAGGCAAAATATCCACTCACATAAGATAAAAATGAAAAGTGAAAGAAAATATGGACTTGAGGTTGTATATGCCCCTACATCAATGTTATATAAACCTCCCATTATTTAAAAATGGATAAAATCTGGCATGGTTATACATGCCTGCAATACCAGCATTTGGAAAGCAGAAGCAAGAGAATCACAAGTTCAAGGCCAGCCTGGGCTACATAGTAATACACTGGGGAAGGGATAGGAGGAGAGGGGGAAACAGAGAAGAGAAACAAACAAAAAACAGGTAAGTGTAGCTGGATGTTTTTTTCTGTCTCGCTGGGCCCTACTAGACTGGTTCCTCTCCTGCCTGCCGGATCCCCACAGCCACTTAAGTAATAATCACTCAGAGGTTACTCTATCGATTATAATTGTTTCATTTGGAAATGCCTAAGCTTTAAGTCTTTTTTTTGTGTGTTTGTTTGTTTTTGTCTTAGACACACAGCCTATTTACTATGTAGTCCAGAATGCCCTTGAACTTGCTATATATCCAGACTCAGAAACTAAAGACCCAAAAAGTAATTTACTGAAAGTCACAATGATGGTAAGTAACGAAGCTAGCTGACAGCAGGAGCAGATGTGGAGGCAGATGTGGGTGAGTCTAACTACAGCAGGAGCAGATGGCAGCTGTGGGTCAGCCTAACTCTACAAGAGTGAGTAGACGTAAAGTCCACCTAAGTGTACAACAGGAGAACTCACAGGTCAGCCCAACTACAGCAAGAGCTCTCCTTTGCTTTCTCCGCTGCCTCTTTTGACTCTAATGCATACAGTTCGGCACATCTGTTTCACGTTTCATTTAACTCATTTTTGTCTTTGTTTTAGTCTTAGACACAGAACCTATGTACTATGTACCCAGGATACCCCTGAACTTGCTATGAATCCAGGCTGGCCGCAAACTAGTGATCCTCCTGTCTCAGCCAGCTCTAACTCTCCTCTTCAAGCACTAACCGGGCCTAACCATGCACAGCTCCCAAGACCAGATGGGATCAGTATGTTCAGGGTGGTGTAGGCATAAAGAGCTCAAACTCTCTTAACATAATAAACAAGGAAGCATCTACAGAAACTGCTACACATTTAGGTTTATAATTAGCAGTAAGGAAGTACTAAATTACAGGCTACATTACTATAAAATAATTATAAACTTTCATCTAAAGAAAACATTTAGGATTTTAAAAGAGAATTACCAAGCAACAAGTAGAGAAGGGTGTGTGATTATGTATCTAGATGTACATATTTTGTAAAAATCTATTCTTATCTTTTTAAAAAATATTTTATCTGTTTGACTGTTTTGCCCGTGTGTACTTCTATGTACCATGTGTATGCCTAGTGCCAGCAGATGTCAAAAGAGGGCTTCTGGATCTGAAGCTAAAATGTGAGAAGCCAGGGGGTGGTGGCACACACCTTTAATCCTAGCACTCAGGAGGCAGAGGCAGGCAGATCTCTGTGTGTTCGAGGCCAGCCTCATCTACATAGTGAGTTCTAGGACAGCAAGGGCTATTCAGAGAAACCCTGTCTCAAAGACCAAGCAAACAAACAAACAAACCAAAAAAAAAAAAAAAAAGCAGCTCTTAGCAAACCAATGTGGGTGTGTGGATGCTAGGAAGAGCAGCCAGTGTTTTTTAACCACAAGCCATCTCTCCAGCCCCATTATGTTATCCTATTACCTTATCATATTTTTATCTATACTGCCAATATAATTAGGCAATGTGGTGGTCTGAGTAAGAATGGCCCTCAGAGACTCATAGATTTATTTGAAAGTTTGGTCACCAAGGAGATAGGTGACCAAAAACTGCTTTCAACTGTCCTAGAACTCTGGAATGCCAATGTTTGCACTGTGGCAAGCATTTTTACTGTTTTACTGCGACATCTAAAATGATCCAATGTCCCAAGGAAAGATGGTACCATTTACCTGCTGTGCAGTCTCAATTCTTTCCTCTTCCATTCCTAAGGAAGTGAAGCCCTTCAAGAGGATGTCTTCTGTAGATTCAGGCACAACAGCAGTCAGCTCAATGGGCAGTGACTGGGATGCTAAGCTGCAGACATCTTCAATTGGGAGCTTGAAAAAGAAAGCCACAAGACATTTAGCTCGAAAATTTCCTTAAATCAACTCAATTGTTTCTGTCTTGTTAGATCAGGAAATGTCACACAATACTAACAATTTCCACTAGCCCTCTTTGGGATAGATGTCACTCTCAAGATGTTGTAAATAGGACACCAGTGTCACTCGGTAGTAAGGTCTGATTGCTGAGTCAGCTTTGTAACAGTGGGAGGAGTCTATGTAGAACCACTTGAACTCATGTAAACTACCATTAGAGAAAGGGAAGTGTGTTCTCTGCAGGATCTAACACAAAGGCCTGAACAACCAACAGAACTAACAAATCACAATCATTAACTAACAAACTGCTTCCTCCTACCACATCCATCCATGGTACCCCACCTACACTGACATACTGTGAGAGTCAATGACAGAAGAGACTAGGAAGGATCTCAGTTTTTATGGTTCCAGAAGAGCCTAGAGACAAGGCCTCCCTGTACCACTCCCCACTAAGGATACTTTAGCTCTGGTATTAATTTATATGAAGTCACAGACCAGGCAGCTGTTTTTACACCTAAGTGGGTGACAGGGAAAGCATCAGGGCCTGCTATGAGGTTCAGTTCTACTTTTCAGCCCTCAGCTCATGGCATTTAAAGTCTTCCAACAGAAGAGATGACTCAAGGCCTTAGCAAATGGCTTTCTTTCTAAATGCAGACATTCCATCTTTTTCTTTACAGCTCAAATTAGCTAGATGCACAAATATCCCACTACTAATCTAGAAACAAGAGTCTTGAATATGGGGAGGTTACATCTGTATTCACACAGGGCTATACTTACATGGTAAACACACTAAAGTGAAGCCTGGTTGAAAA
Organism: Phodopus roborovskii; assembly: GCF_943737965.1. Lineage (NCBI taxonomy): Eukaryota > Metazoa > Chordata > Mammalia > Rodentia > Cricetidae > Phodopus > Phodopus roborovskii. The sequence continues at coordinate 38,542,749 of NW_026126511.1, read as the reverse complement.
CCTCTTGCTTATGTACAAGCTAGATGGCATTGGGGAAATTCATGACTCTATTCCTCAATTTCTCCTCTTATCACATACAGATCCTGTAGCCATACCAAGACTACAGATCCTGTAGCCATACCAAGACTATAGATCCTGTAGCCATACCAAGACAACAGATCCTATAGCCATATCAAGACTGCAGATCCTGTAGCCATATCAAGACTGCAGATCCTGTAGCCATACCAAGACTACAGATCCTGTAGGCATATCAAGACTACAGATCCTGTAGCCATAAAGACTACTGTAAGGAGCAAAGGAGAGCATTGGCTTCTTCAAGCGTGAGCAAACAACAGCCAACAATAGCAAACATGATCAGGAAGGTCCTTATACACAAATGAGTTGGATTCAAGAGCCAGGAGGGTCCTAGCCAAATGCAAATGCCTTCTCGGGACATCACAACACATATAAACTCTTGCTGAAATAGCATAGACCCTGGTATAAAAGTACTGTGGCCCAGCAAGAATTAGGTTCTCAAACTCAGTGAAATCTATCTTGAGTCTAGAGTATAACCAGCAACTGTGTGTTGCCATTAAGGGTTCTAAAGACAGAACTGTAACTGAGATAAACAGCATCTACACCCACACTATAGAAGCACCCCAATTAACCAACAAGGAGCCCACACAGACAAACACACACACAAACAACAAGACAATGCTGTATGTACACAACACTTAACATAAGACCTGCCACATAGTAAATGCTCAATAAAATTGAATTACTGACATTAGAAGTATATTTTATTATTCCTATTAATAAAATCATAGTTCTTTATTACTTCTACTTAGGAGCAGCAACAGAATAAATTTACTGATCTGAATCTACATTGCTTCTTGAGAACAGAATAGTTAACTAAGCTGTCTTTGCAATATTGTATTAGTAGTAAAAGTTAGTTCTGTAACAAGAGATCACAGTTAAAGTAGGTAAGATGTAAAGGGGAAACAGAAATATAAGTAGCAGAAGGTAAATAAGATGTAAAGGGAAAAAGTAAAGCCTCCAGTTTGGATTTGACAAGCATCCCACTTAACATCAGGCTTCAAGAAGAGACTGAAATGCATGCTGCTTACACACAAACATGCAAAAAACAAATACTTTACAAAAGTATAAATATTCTCTTTTAATCATTTAGCATTTGCATGTGACCTTTTGTGGCAGTCAGTACTCTCCTTCCACCATGTGGGTCCAGAGATTGAACTCAGGTTCAATCAGCTTGACCACAAAGACCTTTCTCACGAAGCCATCTTGCCAGGCAGTGTTAAGTCATGTACTCTTATATACATCATAGCCCAGGCTGCAGGATAACCATGCAAATCAAATCCTGGGGAAAGCATGAAGAGATGGCTCAGGGGTCACAAGCACTTGTTGCTCTTGCAGAAGACCTGGGTTCAATTCCCAGTACCCACAAGGTGACTCACAACCATCCATAACTCCAGTTCCAGGGGACCTGATACCCTCTTCTGACCTGTAGGCACTAAGCACAAACATGGTACACATGCATGCAATACATACATGCAGACACAGCACTCGTACACATAAAATAAATCAAACTGGAGAAAGATGGCCATTTCCAGTGACAGTCAAATACTGACCCTCTTGTGGGAGACCACGGGAAAGAGAATGACAAGCACCATGCAAGTGGCTAAAAAAGAATTCTCAAATTAATTTGTCACCAACCACTAGGACTAGAAGGTAAGTGGAAGCATTTGGAAGCCACTGCCTTAGGAAGAATCCACACCTACTCACAAACTCCACTAGAGATCTGTGACAAAGTTCATGAACAAGGTGGTACCAACAGAGCAGTGGTTGCTACCATGTGGAAAGCAGGGCACAAAGCCTGCCTAGCCCTTTCTCCTCAGTGAACAAACACCTTAGGCCACTGGTGGGGAGGGGGGGATCTCGGGTTCAGTGCCAACCTGGCCTACAGAGTGAGTTCCAGGACAAGGCTGGAACAGAGAAACCTGTCTTGAAAAGCAAAATAATAATAACAACAATAACAATAACAATAATAATAATAATATCTTCAAAAATTAAAATCTTTAAATACAAGAATCAGGAGGGCCCTGCTCCCTTATTCTTACTAACAATTTTCTCTCAAACTAGTAGGAAAGAAACCACAATACAATCATTTTAAAGAAATAATAATTTCAAAAAGAAATACTTTATGAAACACTTAAGAAAAACGTTTTTAAAATTTAAATAATAATGTTAACAACTTGCTTTTAACAGCATAAGAAAAAATTAACCCTTTGGGTACTTATGTCCCACTAAGTTCTTCTCACAATTTAGCAGAAGTAGAGTGGCAAGTCAAAAGGCAGTGTGGTAGTGTCACCGGCATGCTTCTGACTTCTCAGAGAAAAGCTGACTCGATCAGGGTCTCCCTCAGTGCACTGCCAAGGCGGCAGGACAGAGCAGACACACCACCAGACACACATGAACTCAGATATTGCTGGCCGTATTGGAAAGCTACTATACAGCCTATACAAATGGGCATGAGCATACTAGATAATAATTACAATAAATCACACAGCACTACCTCACCAGCTAGGCCAATCCAGGAGAAGACAAATGTCCCTTCCTCTCATAAGCTTTGTTTCTTGGAAAATCCTGGAGTGGAGAAAAGGACTCTTAGAATCAATGGGATCAATCCATTCCCCAACTGAACTGACAACACTTTCTCTGTTTAGAGCATAGCATTGAAGTTGGAGTCTCAAAACCTTCCAAGGGCCAAAACAGTTCCTTTCTTATCTTCAGTCTCCGTGACACCTAAACTAGCTCAAGATTCTAATCTACTCTTTTAAAACATTCATTGCTTGAAAGAGATGACATGAATAATGTAACATTAGCAAGAAGCCTGCCGTGCACCATTTATGCACATGGCTGCCTTTACTTTTCACAAGTCCCCAGGAGACAAGCTTCTATGCACCATTTATGCACATGGCTGCCTTTACTTTTCACAAGTCCCCAGGAGACAAGCTTCTATTTTATAAACAGAAGCATGCAGAAGTTAATTGTCACTCCAAGGTCACACACCTACAAGAAAATAGCAGCTATGGGAGTAAATTACAGATAGGTTTCAATGTAAATTATTTTAGCACTACAAGAACTACTTATCCTCGCTGCTATAAGAAAATTTGCCTAGAATACAAGGAGCCACACTACTGCAAATTCTTTTATCTAATGCAATATATATATACAAATATATTTACAACACTTTTAAAAGAAAAGCAGGTGCAACTTTCCAAGGTAAGGAATTTTTATTACTTTTTCTCATTTTATATGTGTGTTTTACCTGCATATATATGTATTTGCACATGCTGCAGTTACAGGAGTGTGGTGAATCACCATCTAAGTGCTAGGAATTGAACCTGGATCCTCTATAAGACCATCAAGAGCTTTTAACTGCTGGGCCATCTCTCCAGCCCTAAGTATGCTTTTTTATAAGTGGGAAAGCTGCTTTCTAAAGACATTAACATCTGTATCATGTTTAGTGACCATTAGCTGACACCAAATAGACCACTAAATCAGCCCTGTCTAATAAATCAGGAAATAATTTATTGAAATACTACAGAGAAGTCTATGAAAATATGCTGGTTTGACAAGCTAAAACCAATGCATTCTTTTTTCAACAGTGAAGTTATCAGACATAGAACACTTTAGTACAGGGAAGAAATAGCCATGAGGACATGCCCCTCCAAGATCCCGAAGGCAGTGTAAACAAGCTCTAATACTGAGACCACCCCAGAATACTTGGACTTGTTAAGTACATCCTCTAGCCAGGACCTTACACTGCTTTTTCTTCCAGCTAGAATGTTATTGACTTAGCCTATCCCAGGCTGGCTTTATGTCTTCCACGTCAGTTCACACCCTAGGTTGTCATTTCCTTTAAAAGCCACCTCCCCCTTTACATTACCCTTATTTCAGGCCTCCCATGAAAAGGCACACCTCATCCACTCTGGTCCCACCATCCTCTTTTATTTTTCTGATGTAACGAATGGATCACCATCTGGACCTTCTTGGTTTGTTAGTTTTTTGTTTTGTTTTGTTTTGTTTTTGTCTCATTACAGGCTCAAGATCTCTATGATTATGTCATTGTCCTAAAGCTGGAAATTTCATCTTTCCTATTTGTTTCCATCTACAATCCCTACCACAGTGGAGGTATGTGGCAAAATAAGTGACATGAGATAATAAGTATTGCTGCATAAATAAGGAAGAATGGTGTAAAATGATAACACTGCCATTTCCTTCCAACCCTCTCCATATTAAATAGGAAGAAAGCTTAGTTCCTAACCCATGGCAAAAAACAATGAAGTTTCTTATAGTGTTCGGTTCACTCCTGACTCTGTGAAGTCTAGACACACAGCTTCAATAATAGGGCACACAAATCATAAACAGACTGGGAAGGAAACACATAAACCAGTTTCTGGGCTGAGAATGTAAGTCTGTGGTATAGTGCTTAGCCAGCAATGGCAAGGCCCTCGGTTTAATCCCCTGCAACACACAGGCCCTCGGTTTAATCCCCTGCAACACACACACACACACACACACACACACACACACACACACACACCACACCACACCACACCACACCTACCTATAACCCAGGGCATAAAGCATAGCCAGGTCAAAGAACTTTCCACCTGCTCCCTCGTTTACTCAAATCTACTTCCTGTAAGACATCCTGGAGGTGGGCAGGAAAGCGCACCTATGAACACCTATTTGTCCAGCACAGCACACAAAGGTGCAGAGAACGTTTCTAATCACACCTCCATAAAGTAAGGTGAGAATGCCAAATTCAGTCTGCATTCGGATACAATTCCAAACTGAATAGAGATTAATGATGCCTCCAGCATCAAAACTAATCACCACTGCTAATAAAATAACCCAAAGTCTGGGCCTCGAAATCAGAAGAGCCTGTCAAGCATCTGCACAATTCGTAAAAAGTTCTCTACCATTATAACCACACTGAATCACACAAACGGTACCTGCATACTGCCCCAGTGGCAAGTGGATTAAAATGTTGACACGAAAACCCAAAGAGCACTACTTAATAACTGAGTCAACTCGCAAAAGAGATTCTTTTTTGTATTGCTTCGCCATAGGTTAAATAGACCTCATCTGCCACAACCCACACCAAGAGTTCACAGCTTTGCTGTGTGATGAATGAAACTGTCACTCGGGACCGAGTCTGATCCCAAGTGCTCCTTCGCCCCTGGGAGCAAGCAAACCAGATGACTCGGGGACGCAGGAAAACAGAGTAGCCGACTCCAGAGGACGGCACCTCGGGCCCATGGGAAGCGGGGTTACCCTGACACTGGAACATCTGGAGCAAGACGCTCGGGCAAGGCTCAGGCCAACCGTCCCACGCCGCTGGGGGGAAGGCGGTGCCCTCGCGTGGACCCGCACGCAACCCCGGCGGGGCCACGGCCGCGGTGGCCGGCAGCGTGAGGCTGACATCGGGGCACACGCAGGCCCCTCCCGCCGGGCCCGCCACGGTGGCTCGGGACGACAGGCCAGATCCCCGCACAGGGCGGCCGGGCGCTGCCCACGCCCTCGCCTCACCTCGGCGGGCACCGGCAGGTTCTCCACCGCCGCCTTCAGCTCCAGCACCGAGTCCGTCTGCCTGTCTGTCAGCGGCGCCATCGCGTCGGGTCTCCGATCCCAGAGAGACAGCTTCTCGCGGGCGTCCCGCTCGGCCGCCGCCTCCGGCAGCAGCAGCAGCGCCGCCTCCGCCATCCCCGCCGCCCTGGGCCCCTCCGTGGCACAGAACCGGGCCGCGACAGGCAGAGCCGGGAACTTCCGGGAGGACCGAGGCTTCCAGCGCCGCAGCCGCGGCGGGGCGGGCCCGAGCGCCCTGACCCCGGAAACGCTTCCCGGCGTGGGGGCGGGACCGAGGCCAGAACAGACGTGGCTTTCGACCGTGGGTAAACATTTCCGGTTGAAATGTACCTGAAGCTGGGGGGGTGGGCCGAGACCGGCGTGGGCGGAAATGGGTTTGCCCCTACCGGAAGTCTCTTCCTGGGCATCGATAACTTTATTGTAATGAGTTGTTGAGGTTTTGGCCAAGTGTGGGAAGTCACCACCCGACCGATGGGAGGATTGAAGAACTCCGGAGATCTACCGCTTCTCTGCTGTCAGATAGGTAGTGGGTGATTTTCCCTGTTGACATAGCAACCAAGAGCACAAATTTCTCGAATATGCAACTTCCCTTTTAGGAAACTAATTGGTAGAGACACAAATTCAAAGACATATGTATCAGGCTTCGTTAATATAATGGTATCAAACTGGAAGGGAAAAAAAAAAAACCTAAACGGCCAACATTGAGGAACTGTATCAGTAATTGAGGATCCAAAGATGAAACTGGGAAAATTACTCCGCCGTTTAAATCACGATACACATTTGGACAGCTAAACAGTATTATTGGATGAAACCTATATAGTTGAACAAATATGCTTGGTCAGTATATAAACTGAATGTATTCCAATATAAACAAATTTGGGCAAGATAAAAGGGTGGATGCTGGTAGGAGCTGGCAAAGGTTCCAGAAAATAATGGCAATTTGCAGAGTTCCAGATAATCTCTCCAAGATATTTACCAATAAAAAGGAAGAACTAAGCATGGTGATACACACCTGAAAGCCCAGTACTAAGAAGACTGACGAAGAAGGATTCCAACATGTTCGAGGCCATCCTGGACTAATAGCAAAACCTGGTATCCAAAACAGGAGGAGGTTGAGAAAATAATGACTTACAGCAGCAGATACCATCTTAATCATGTGATCTAACGCACCATCATTGCCATGAAATTCCTGGCTGCATGAGTTCAGAGTGTGATACTCCTTCTGTGGCATTCTTACCAAAAACACAAACCTAATTCTTGTGGAGTATTACTTTATGTAGATGTGTTAGTTTTGTTTATGTTTCATGTGTTTAACTATGTAAAGATGTGCTGTTTTGCCTGCCTAAGGCACCTGATTCTAATTAGAAGCTGAATGGCCAATAGCTAGGTAGTATAAGTAGACTGAAGAATCTAGTCTGGAGAAAAGAAGAAAAAGAGGAGAGGGAATGAGGGAGACACCCAGGGCAAGCCAGTCAGGCAGCTGCCAGACAGACAGACATGGAGTAGGACATACAGAATGAAAGGTAAAAAGCCTTGAGGCAAAATGTAGATAAAGATAAACAGGTTAAATTATAAGAGCTGGTGGGCTGAGCATCATGACTGATAATAAGTCTCCATGTCATGATTTGGGAGCTGGTTGATGCCCCCCCAAAAAAAAGCCTACTACAAATTCTAGACATTGAAGACAACCAACAACATATCACAAATGGACAGACGTACAAAACACTGAACACTGTTCTTCAAAAGTGTCAAGATCAGGGCTGGAGAGATGGCTCAAAGGCTGAGAGAGCTTGCGGCTCTTTTAGAAGACTCCAGTTTTATAAAAAAGAAGATTCCCAGTTTAGTCCTCAGCCCTCCCCACCCCATCATACAGCTCACAACCACCTGTAAATCCAGTTCCAGGGGATCCAATCGCCTCTCCTAACCTCTCTAGGTACCCACATACACATGACACACACAAACACACAAATAAAACTTTGAAGTAAAAAAGAGTTTCAAAGTAATTGGGAAACAAAAAACAAAACAAAAGCAAGGAATGGCTGAGGAGCTGTTACATATAGGAGACTAACCAGCCAAGTCATTGGCTGTCATTGCATGTCATTGCAATGTGGAATCTTAGACTGATTCCTGGAACAGAAAAGGGATAATTGTGGTTAAATTATAGAATAAAGTGTGGTTTTACTTGAATAAAATGATTGTAGTATAGTTTTAAAAATGAAACCACATGATCCGGTTGACCAAAGAAAACACTCCAAAGCATTGGTTGGCCACGGCTGTTTCAGCCATGGAGGGGTAGGGTGGGTTCTCAAGGGCCTAAGACAAAGGCGATATTCTTGCTTTCTCTATTGTCACAGGCTGCAAAGGAGAGAGCAGATATGTAAAGTCATTGAAAGAATGCATCCTGCCATGTGCCAGAGGATCTAAGTCCTTGGCTAATGTCTCATTTCCCCTGTTGACAGTCTAATGAGGCCAAATGTTTGTAACAGGTGCCACCATCCAAGCGAGAAGTCCACTGTTGGGAGCATTTGAGAGCCACAAGCAGACAGCCGGTCTCCCTAACCTTTACAAGAAATCAACTGTGTAAGGGCATGCCATCCCCTCTTAAGTGAGAGAAGGTCCTTGCCCCACCCCTTTTTATAGAGCAGTGATGCTGTCAGAAATGTTGAGGGAACACAGCTAAGCACTGCCACTTGGTAGCTGGAGGGTGGCCCCTAATGACCTCCGCTCGGGAAAGCCAGGTCCTTGACTATGCACTGAAAAGAATTTCAGGACAAAACAGAGTGACTAAAACTGCCCCCAAGCCTGATGATGAGTTCCCACAGAGAAGTGACCTTCACAAGTTATCCTCTCCCCATGTATAATGTGGCACACCAGCACCTCTCCCACACAAACACACATGCACAAAATTAATGAATAAAAAACTGTGAATGAAATTATAAAGTGGCTTTCTGGAACACTTTAGGTTTAGGGATGAGTGCAGTACTAATTTAATTAAACTCAAGACCTCAACCATTCTGGCCCTAAGTGAGGATGGTTCATTGTTTAACGTCTTGACACTCTGCAGCTAAGCTTGATTTTATCTGAGCGTCTCCTGACTCTCAGATGGCAGGAAACACTAACCAGATCTGAAGACGAAGGGTTCTTTTCCTCCCCATGTTCAGTTTTTTTTTTTTTTTTATTCATCTTTCTATATTGCCGCTAGTCTGTGTCATGTGACAAGGATAGATATAAATCATTACATATGAGATGGGCACTGTACTACACCAACAGTGAACGCTAAGCTGATGAGCTGTGGGCACAGTAACATGGTGTATCGATGTGGGTTCATCAGTTGTAATAGGGACACCTCTCTGGTCCAGAATGCAGATGAAGCGAGAGAGAAGGAAAGCCCGGGAACGTGTGTACCATCACTGACTTTTCCCATGAAACCAAGTGCTCTAAGAAATGCATCAATTAATCAGCAAAGCTCCCCTCTTTTACCCAGTTCTTAACAAACCATAATATGTAACTCAAATGTTCAGAAAATGAACATCTGCCAAGTCCTTTTAATTAACCAAAAAGTTTTGTTGTTCTCTGTGAAACAAGCGTCCCTGTCTGGTCCAGCTAACCAAGGATGCCAGCTCAGGCTTCTAGCAGCACATAGCACTGGATGAAGGACCCAGGGATTGAGACTGGCCTGTGAATGTTGAGCCTGCCTTGCCAAGCCAGCCTTGGAATTAAGTTCACTCATTTCTACTAACCTGTGGAATACTTCACAAAATAATGGGGGGGGGGCATCTCCAAGGTACAAGGCCAAGAGTAAGCTGACCCAATAATGTCTACATGCAGAGAGAGGTACTCAAGGCCACTTTCATGAACACTGCCCCTCCCCCAGCCTTCTGGACCCCCTGGAGTTTGCCTCTTTCTGACTGTGTCTATGTACCTGAAATAACCATGAGCCATCATGCCATTAAATATTACTTCAGTTTATTAAATAATGGAACAAGGTTTATGCCACACAATCCAACCATGTAAAAGAGCTTGAAATAGAAAAGCTTGTGAAAAATGTATACTCTTTACATAACACATACTGTTTATAGCACATGAATAAATACAGAGAACAGGAGCCACTTTTTAGGTCACAGATCAGCAACACAGAGCATCAGCAACAAACAACACAAACACAATTTCCTTCAACTTAGTTACAAAAACTCTAAATAGTTTACACCATACTTAATCAAAATGCCAGTAGAAGAGCTTTAAGTTGTCTCTGGGTTAGGAACATCAACGACTGTATTAACTCCGGGGAAAGAAAGGCAGGTTAGACCCTGCCCTATAAGGCACTCAGGAAGTTGACACCCTTGTCTCAAAATACTGCAACTTTGCCTTAAAACATGCTTAAGTTTTACAGTAAAATTCAAGTTTCTTTTCATCCAGGAACAGACACATACATAATCTGAATAAACTAATAATACTGTCTGATATCTACTCTTTACATGATCTTCAAAATGAAATTACCTTCATACTTTAAAAAATAAAGTGGTGGGGTTTTTGTTTATTTGGTTTGGTTTTTGGTTTTTTTGTTTGTTTGTTTTTGTTTTTGGCCAGTCAGTGGTGGCACATGCCTTTAATCCCAGCACTCTGGAAGCGGATGCAGGAGGATCTCTGTGAGTCTGAGGCCAGTCCGGTCTTTTTTTTTTTTTTTTTAAAGGGGGGTGTTCAGGACAGCTAGGACTGTTACACAGAGAAACCCTGTCTTAAAAAAACAAAACAAAAACAAACAAACAAAAAAGTGGTTTAAAAAAATGCAATCCTTTCAACTCAAGAGAAAGCCTCTGTGGAGTCTATCACTTAACGGAATGTTCAGGTCAGAAGAAAAGTTATCTTTAACACATAGAAGCTGCAGTCTTCTACTGCCATCTAGTGGCTTTCCAGGGAGTTGCAGATTTTCTTCATCTTTAAGACTTCTGTTCTCTGTGATGATTTTCTTAGCTTTTCTTTTACTTTTAGAAATCAAACCCTGCTTCTCAGACTGTTTTTCAGAGAAAACATTAATAAAGAAGCCAAGGGGGGTAATGTGAAGGAGGGAGAGAGGGAGAGAGAGGGAGGGAGGGGGAACTGGGATCCATATGTAAAATAAGAAAAAATATAAAAATAATAAAAATTAAATTAAAAAAGAAAAGAAAATGTAACAACAAAACACTCAACACCTTCAAGGAAAGGAAAACCTGCACGCTTCTGCCTCAAGAAGGAAATAGCCCTATGGGACCGATACGGAATGCAGCTGGTATTGTGGCTACTTAAGAGTCCCGGTTAGCCCTTAGACTTTCACAGGGTACACCTGAAGGGATTGGGCTCCCTTCTAGAAATAGAAAGCTCTTCGCTCTTAGAGACATCTTTTTCTCTGAAGAGTATAAGAGGATTAATCAATCAGTCTCAGAGGATTCTAACACAAATAGGTAGAGGGTGTTAAACACCTCTCTTCAGAAAGGAGATAAATCAGCGACCAAGCCGTCACTTTGAAGTGGGGCTCATTGTGGTCAGATACCCAGAGTGCACAAGGGTTTGATCCCCAATATCACAAAAAAGAAATAGGAAGAAATAATTTTTTTTTAAATTTCAAGGAAATTAGCTAGGAAATCTCAGACAAAGGGTTTTTAGAGAAACCACTTTAAGCTAAAGTGAAGGCTAGAAGTCTGAAGACATCCCTCTTCAGTTCATCTGCAACCGACGACAAACTTCACCTGCGGTGTTATTGAACAACAGCCTCCCCTCAGGAACACCTGTGGTACCCAGCTGTTTACTGTGAGTGTAAACACACTCACCTTTTACCCAGCAGCCCCAGCAGCCTCAGCAGCCTTCATCACTCAGCATGACTATCCCCATTTGATCAAATGGAAATAATAAACTTCAACTAAAACCCATACGGCAAATGGCTAATGGTCCCTCCCGAAGGTCAAGTCTTCGAAGTGAAAGATTCTGCCCAAACAGGAACTACAAAGCAGTGCAATGCTCTAAAAATCTACTTCCTGCACTGCCACACAGTCTGGGGTGGGGGCCGGCTCCAGAGCCTTCTCAGAGCTGCTGTTCACAGCTGGAAGCCCAGAGGCAGCAAAGCTATGAAGGAAACTGCACACGGTTCTGATTTCCCTGCAAGTTTTCTACAGCAAGAAACATGTATTGTGTACATCATCTTGGGTGTCAAAGGGCACGTCCATGGTAACGTTAGTGAGTACATGTTATGATTTAATCTATGAACTTGGGTGAAAAGCGCCCAGTGCCTGCGAATGACAATCTGAAGAACTGGGACTCAGTCTTCACCCATCGCTCCCATCCTAGCTGTGCAGTGAGAGAAGCAGCCAGAAGCACAGGAGGGTCTACCATCGCGGAGGTTGGCTTTTCAGAAGACTATCTCGTGTAGCGCGGACTGGTCACAAGTCCAGTTTCTTCAGCTGCTCATATGTCAAAAAGAACTGTGGTTATGGGTTAAGGTTGCCAAGAAAATGTCATGTTTCCAAGCCCAACACATAGAGCAGACACATAACTCAGTTTCTCTACTAGCCAGGGCCTGCAGGCAGCTTGCCAAGGACACCATTCCACTTGAGTTCCACACGGGTCTCAGGCTATCTCCCCAGATGCCCAAGGTCAGCTCAGAATAGGGAGAGCAGAGCTGAGATCCACCAACTCCTCAGCCTCAGGCTCTTCAGCAATGGCACACATTCCCATTAGCAAAGACCTCACTGGGCTGAGTACAACTGAGCCCCAGGGAGCTCCTCCCCAGCACTTCCCCATCAACAAAGAAAGGGGATGCCCACCCCAGCAGCGCGCAACCTCTAACTTACTTCCTTCTGTGTCTGCTGACCTGCCCCTCCTTACATGCCCCCTGGATGTCAAACACCTCCAGAGCTAAGTCCTGCCCATGTTCGGTAAACAACCTACATTAAGCATGCTTACAAACTGATGGCACCCACATCCTTCCTCAGGAGAGCAGGAGATACATCAATCGGATCACTCTGGAACCACAAATGCCCTGAACTCCTAGGGAAGATTCTAATGAAAATCAACACCTTCCACCAGCAACACCACTGAACTAAGAGCCTCATGTCGAATGAAGAGACCTTACATTTCCTAAGGTAGAAATGAAGCGGCTATTTCTTAAAATCAGAAGAACTCAAAAGGAAAAGAACTCACTCTATATTTTAATTTATAAACAAAAACAAACTGTATTCTTTAGTAACAGCCTTTTTTAAATCAACCACAGCAAAAAAGGATACAATGATATTCCAAGGACCAAGGCGCAACCAATTTGGCCAAAAACCCTTATATAGAGCAAAAAACCCTTCATTCTTCCATGTCTATTTAAAAAAAAAAAAAAAAGGATTAACTTCCCATTTTCCAATTATGTCAAATGCATTAATAATGTGTCAAATTGATACACTTTTTAGTCAAAATTAAATCCCAAGGTGGAGGATGCCCCAACCCCCAACTTAAATGGTAGAAGAGAACTGAATCCCACAGTTGTCTCTGAATGAGCCTGGGGAAACTTAAGCTTGCCAAAGTGGGCTTTCCAATTGCCCTCAGTTGTGGTATGGAATGTCCCACCTTGCTGCTCAAGCCACCAACCTACCCTGCCCACCACAGCCCACTGTGCCTAAGGTTGATAGTACCATTCTAGCCAGGCAGTATGTTGTGCCTGTAGAAGTAATATGCAACACACAGAAGCTGCAGTTCCTAATGGAACTACCTATTGGCTGCTGGAGGCAGGGAATTCAGAAGACGGGGAAACACAACCACTGGTCTTTGAAATTTCTGAGACCTACTCCAATCTAGATGCAAAGAACAGCGAAACCAAATGCATGAATGGCCTCGACAGGCTGTGGGTGATGCCATTTACAAACTACAATTTTAGTTGTTAGTTTGTTTTTCGAGATAAGAGTTTCTCTGTGTAGCCCTGGCTGTCCTGGAACTCACTCTGTAGACCAGGCTGCCATAGATCTCACAGAGATCCTCCTGCCTCTGCCTCCCGAGTGCTGGGACTAAAGGTGTGCACCACCACCAGCTACAATATTCTTCCAATGAAAACCATCAGGGGCTATGCACAAGGCTGAGTTCTTCTTGGTCATTAATTCTACACAAATGCATAATATTACAAAGAACTGCTGAATGTTTTCAGCTTTTGCAGGGGGCGTGGGGATGTACAGCAGTGACAACTAGTGTTTGAGGTCCACCCAGTTGGGGAGCCTACCTGGCAAAGCTGTACAGTTATTGTGTAAATTACTCGTTATTTTCTGTCCCCAATTTTCTCAGGTACCACTGCTATGCCTCCCTTATAAGAACAGTTGTGGGGTTCTTCCACGGCCCTTTGGTAGTGTATTTTAATACTTGTTGGGCACACGTATAGCTGTGGATGGTCAGGAAGATGATTTTAGCCTAACTGTATAATTCTGATGAGTACAAATAATACTAGGATATTTACATCACCCAGACTGACATAGGATTCTCAGTCACAAAGACAGCCTTTTATACAGACAGCTAACTTCAGACTCCAGAACAAATTCAAAGCAGGCCGGTTGCCCCTGGAGACAATATCTGGTTATCCCTAGAGACAAATACATGTTGTCACCTTCCCAGGTGTTGTTTTGCTGATTCGAAGTCAAAATAGAAGCAACTTTAGTAAACGTAACTACTTGCAGCAATGGGCCTTTCTGCACGGACTCCCTAACCTCCAGGTTCAGCCAACTGTTCACTGTCTGGGAGCTATGTGCATCGGTCAATGTGACATTCCTAGCCAAAGAGAAACTCTGTGACTTATCTTGTGTTATGAGAACGGGTCAGGCCCTGAAAATATAACTTATAATTGTCCAGAGTTTGGCTGTGAGAGCAGGAGTGCCGATGTGGAGAGAATACAGCTGTGGAGAGAGACAGAATACAGCTGTGGAGAGAGAGAGAATACAGCTGTGGAGAGAGAGAGAGAAGTGTGAGAGAGTGAATGAGAGTGAGTGAAGAGTGTGTGAATACTACAGAGTGTGTGTGTGTGTGAGAGAGAGAGAGAGAGGGAAGGAGGGAGGGAGGGAGGGAGGGAGAGAGGGAGGCAGGGAGGGAGGGAAGGAGAGAGGGAGGAAGCTAGGGAGGGAGGAGCTGCACCTAGGAACTGTGTAAAAGGCTGCAGTGAGAGAGCTGAGCTGTGTCTGTGTGGAGATCTCTAACTCTGTGGAGGTTAGGACGATGAAGCTGTATAGAAAGGGGATGAAGAGAAAAGTAAAAGAAATGAAACAGACGTGTAGTCACGTGAAAAGAGATGTAACTGAATATAGAAATACGCCACTGAGCAGGAGAGGGATATATGTATGTAAAGGGATTGTCAAGAAAGAAAGACTAAGTTCAAGGAAAGAGAAGGTCACCATCAGGAAAGTGTGTGCTTGTTCCTTTTTCCTTGGGTTAGCAGCAGAAAGTGCCTGTTTTCACATTTACCACTCAGAAAAGTCCAGCAACCCTCAGACAGGAATTGTCCCTAAGCCCCCACGACTCTGAAGTCTTCTCTCTATTACCCTGAAGCAGCTCTGGGAGCTGGTCTCCACAGTCTGCACCAAGCATTCCTCAAAGAATAGAAAAAATTTTTCATTTCATTCCTCAAAGAATAGAAAAAATTTTTCATTTTATATGCTTACTCAAAATAAATAAATAAATGTCGATTTGAAGGGACTGATTAGGGACTTTGTTCTGCCTCTTTGTCCCTTAAAGGCTTCTGTATGACGGACGAACTGGCAGGCAGGGAGGATGAACCCCACACAAGGCAAGCAAACAAGAATTCACTGAGTAAGAAAACAGACTTAATTCTAAGTAGGGGCCATTTGCTTCCATGCCATCTGGGCTCCTAACCAAGCCAGGAATAAATGAGCAACTCTGACAAGGATAGCTTTCCTTTCAGAGCACTTCGCTTGTCTTCCCAAGTTTCCTACCTCTGCTTCACTGAAGCAGCACCAGAGCAGGGACGGAGCTCAGGCCCTTGCCTGGACCCCTTGCCCACATAAATCCCACCACATAAATCCCAAAGGGTGGCACATGCCTGTAATCCCAGCCCTTGGGAGGTAGAGGCAGGAGGATCGGAAGTTCATGGTCACACCCAGCTACCTACCAAGTCTGGGGCCGGTTAGATTATCTAAGAAGGTGGTGGCATGGCTCAGCAGGTAAAGCCACCTGCTGCCAAACGTGGCAACCTGAATTTGATCATCAGAGTCCATAGGATGGAAGGAGAAAACCGATTCGTCCCAGGCGTCCTCTGGCCTCTAACCTCTATACTCATGCACTGGTACAGTATGTATGCATAGCCAGCGCCATCACCACCCAGACCTCTGTCAACACAAAGTAAATGTAATTTTAAAAACGTAAAGCAGGGGGCTGGAGAGATAGCTCAGAGCACTGGCTGTTCTTACCAAGATCCTGAGTTCAATTCCCAGCACTCACATAGCAGCTCACAGTCATCTGTAATGGAATCTGGTGCCCCCTTCTGGCCTGCACGTGTACATGCAGATAGAGCATCTCATATATAAAATAAGCAAATGTTAAAAAAAAAAAACAAAACTATTTTAAAAAACATAAAGCAATCCTAAAACTAAGAAGCATTAATACCATGCTAAGACCTAAAGCAAGTGTCCCTAAGCTTTGGCTGCTGGTGACCCCTGGGAAAGCCAAACACTTTCCTCTGCTAAAACCAGTTCTCTAAGCTGTGGTCACATTGATGCACTCCTATGAGACACATCTGGACATCCAATTTGACTCAAGAGGGTAAAGGTCTGCTTTGGAAAGGGACAGTTTTGTGACCACAGAAAATATTACTGTTTTAGCATCCTTCCTAGCAGGGGAAAGAAAAGTATGTGGAAAATGAACATTAATTTATACAATTTCATCTAGATCTTGGACTTTCAAACCCAGTGTGGTTGAAACCACACCATGATAACCAAAAATGTTATATGGTATGCCATTCAGGCACGGTGGCCCATGCCTTTTATCTCAGCAGAGGCAGGTGGATCTCAGTCTACACAGCGAATTCCATGCCATCCAGGGTTACATAACTAAGACCCTGTCTTAAAAAATTAAAAAAAAAAAGTATATGTCATATGTATCCTCAAGGCCTCCAAGGCCTCAACCATCTTAGTTTTAATACTTGTCATAGTATAGTTACTTCAATGTGTGTGTGTGTGTGTGTGTGTGTGTGTGTGTGTGTGTAACTCACAATCCTACACAGACACTTATTCTCACCTGCAGTAGACAATCCAAGGTACCTTTGTAGCCAGAGCACCCGCCATCTCGAAGGACTCTCTGATTCATCATACGAGTTCTCACAACATCGACAGGGTTTGAGGCCAAAGCCCCCACCAGACCACAGGCGAAGCTGGAGCTGTAGGGAAAATGGTATTGGAAAAGACAAGAACTCCCACTCAGCTACAGCTACAAAAGATGAGACGAGACAGCTTCCTCCCAAACTCACCTTAAAGTAAAGATAGAGCTACCTAAGCTGCACCGAGAATGAGGTCCTTAGGGCTGGAAATGGCTCATCAGTTAAGACACTTGCTCTTAAAGGACCCAGGTTCTGATCCCAGCACCCACCTGGTAGCACACAGCCACCCATAACTCCAATTCCAGGGGATCTGATGCCCTGATCTCTGCAGGCACCAGGCATATACACAGTGAACACACACACACACACACACACACACACAGGTAAAACACTCACACATGTAAAAAAAAAAAAAAAAACTAAGTCTAAAAATAAATGAAGCACAAGATCGCCTCACTGAGTGTCCCCAGGTCTCGGGTTCCAGTAGACTGTCAGTTTCACTAGACTGTCCTCAACTACACTGAGCATCATTGCTAAAAGCTGACTGTGTACGTAAGTAACTGTAACCTAATTTACTTAACTTGCTGAGTCACATAAAGCATAAGGTGCGATGGTTAGACGTTCACCTCCTTGCTGAGGAAATCATCTCTACACCATTTCTGTTTCTTGGGCCGCAAACGCTGCTGCACACACTGTAGATTAACTCTGAACCACTTTCCATCAAGAGTGCCACTCTGTTTTGGCTTTTTGAAACAGGGTTTCTCTGGCCGTCCTGGAACTCTCGCTCGGTAGACCAGGCTGCCATTGAACTCACAGAGATCTGCCTGCCTCCGCCTCCCTAGTACTGCGATTAAAGGTGTGCACCACTACGCTCAGCTCCTAAACACTTCTGTTCAAACTAAACTCCACTGACTTTAACTTAACTGCAGCTTTTATTTTATCAGAATCAGCCATCTGGCAGGTTTCCCCACCTCAGTGTTCCTCAAAGAATTAATCATTCTTTGTTGTGGAGGTTGTCTTGATCTCGATAAGGTTTATTCATATTTGCAGCATTCAAGCTCCGCCCACTAGTTGTAACTATTGTTCCCCCTAGTAGTGAAAGTCAGCACATTCATCACACCTGCCTAAATGTCCTTGTCCAGACCCGCACTCAGCCTACCAATGGATTAGATTATCTACCATGTGCTCATAATGTGGTAACTTGTAGTTATTAAAAGCAACTGAAGGGCAGAGAGACAGAATACTGTTCTTATAGAATCCAAGTTAGAACCCCAGCACTCACATCTGCCTGTAACTCCAGGGCTCTGACCTCCATCTGACCTCTGCATTTGAACCATGTGCATATACAACAAACACATAACAAGCAATCAGAAACAACTAAGCTGTAAGAACAGACATAGGAATATATTTGGGATAGTTGTCACTTTCTTTTTCTTTGTGTGTGAGACCTGCCTCTGCCTCCCGGGTCCCAGGATTAAAGGCATGCACCACCACCACGCTATGGAAAACCAGCCTGGCTATGTTATCACCTCTTTAGAAACATATAATACAAACATGACCTTACTCGTTTATAAGCTACATGTGATGTCCATTTGTAAACATACTGTTTGCATACACATGTGTTAACAACACTGCTATGTAAAGGCATAAAGACTTTTATCTCCTCTTGCTTGACTTCTGTATTATAATTTTTCAAATAAGAAAATATAATGCCATTATAATACTTTCTCTAAAACTTGCATAAGTTTACACAAAAATTTCATCCTAAGCTAATGCATACCTACAATAGTGACTTTTGTCTGTTTTTCGAGCCCTGGCTGTCCCAGAACTCAATCTGTAGACTAGGCTGGGCCTTGAACTCCCAGAGATCCACCTGCTTCTGCCTCCCTAGTGCTGAAATTAAGGGCATGTATGCCACCACTGTCCAGATAAAATATTAAACTTTAACATCCATAAACATACAGAAAATGCGTAGAGACGGTGTCTCCCATCAGGCCTGAGAGTATCAGGTGCTTCTTGGTGATGTCATAGACTGGAAGCTCCACACCGACAACTATGGCAGCCCTCTGAGCTGTGAGGGATACGCCCTGGATAAAAACCAGAGTAGGAAAATGAATTTCACGTCCACAGAGAAAGCCAGGGTACGGGGCTCTACCCCACCCATTCCAAGTTTGCCACTGGGTAGAAGTGTGGAGTGATAGAGTAAAAACTCAACAGTTCTGACCCACGCCATCCTCAACTCCTCCAGTTCCTGTCACACTGAGGGTCGCATGAGGTGACATCATGGGGCTCCCAGGAAATAGCACTGTACACTGGCACTTGCCTGACCACAGACTTCACCTAAGCATGAAACTGTATAGGTCAATCACCCAGTGGGATGGGGACCCAGGGACACCCTAAGAACGGAAACAACAAAAAAGCATGCAAAATAAACAAAAAAGTGCTCAGCTTCCGCAAAATCCCTTTATGTTCCTTATCTGAAAACCACAACAGGGGTTGGAGTTAAGAACATTGGCTGCTCTTCCAGAGGACCCAGGTTCAATTCCCAGCATCCACATGGCAGCTCACAACTGTCTGGAACTCCAGTCCCAGGAAATCCAACACCCTCACACAGGCACACATGCAGGCAAAACACCAATCAATGCTCATAAAAATAAATAATAAAAAAAAAAAAAAAAAAGAAAACCACAAAATATCCTTCACGTCCTCATTTTAAAGATAAATTAAGAAGGAAGGCAGAACATGGCATTCTCCCTATTCCATGATGATACATATTCAAACACAGTGAGGGGGAGGGGAGGGGAAGCCAGCGTGCGGACTCAGCTCTGCAGGCTCACCTTCCACAGTCCTCTAGTCCCTTCCTGCTGGTAGATGTTGATGAAGTTGCCAATCATTCCTCCTTGAACAGCGCTGTTCTGTGCTTGCATTCGGATCTACAGGTCACGGGAAAGAACAAGGTGAAGGAAACTGGTCCATCCTCCACCTCCTCACCACCAAGGACTTAACAAAACCACCCATCAAGGGCTTAGTGGTGCTTGGGAAGGAAAGCCAGCACAAACCCGACTGTGATGCACCCTTTAAATACCCGCAGTAGACCAAAGGCACAGGTCGGCCCTTAGCAACTCCAGAGTTTAAAAGGACCAACAGCATCAGAGGCTTCTCTGGCATTGTGTAAGTCTTGGGTTTTCTCTTTTCTTTCTTTCTTTCTTTTTTTTTTTTTTTTTAAACCTTTTGGGGCCATCTTTCTCTCTATGAGTTAATAAGAAAGAAAATGGGAGGACTCCCCCCCCCACCCTCCCAGATAGGGTTTCTTCTGTGTAGTCCTGGCTGTCCTGGAGCTCGCTCTGTAGACCAAGCTGGCTCCGAAACCAGTGAGAGTTACCCAGTGCACTCAGCTACAGTAAATTACAGCAAGCTTAGGTCGTAAATTGCTCCAAGCCACAATTATTTCCAACTTGTCAAAGATCTGCAAATAAGCTTTCCAACAGGATGCTGTTACACTTTCTTACACTTGAACTTCCACAGTTGACCCAGCTCAAGAAAGCCACATGACTGAGACACCACAGTTATGTGGAGTGTTCAATGGAACCCTTTGTCTTAAGAGCAAAGAGGTAAACTGAGCATTGGTGGTACAAAGCTTTAATCGCAGCACTTCAGAGGCAGAGGCAGGCGGATCTCCTGTGAGTTCAAGGTCAGCCTAGTCTACAGAATGAATTTCCAAACAACCAAGTCTACAGAAAAATCCTGTCTTGAAAAACCAAAAGGAAAAGGAAAGGAAAGGAAAGGAAGGAAGGAAGGAAGGAAGGAAGGAAGGGAGGAAGGAAGGAAGGAAGGAAGGAAGGAAGGAAGGAAGGAAGGGAGGAAGGAAGGAAGGAAGAAAGGAGTATGGATATATGTGCTACACCTTGTCTTTAGAGCACGTATTAACTATTGTGCACCCAACATACTTCCAACATGTTACAGCTTTGATGTTTGTCAGAATCTATTAGAATGATGGAGCAGAGGGTGGGGTCCTCCCATTTTCATTCAGTGTGCTAGGATACAGTCCAAGGAATAGTCTAGTTAAACAATGCGAATGGAAAGGGGAGTTTTGGATGGCATTCATATGGAATTTTTTTAATTATCATTCTTTTGCCTTAATCCAAAATGCATTAGTGTCTATCCATTGTGTCCTCAACAGTTCAGCAATGTGTTGCTTCTAATGTTATAGGAGATATATTTCTTTTCTTTCTTCCTTTCTTTTTTTCTTTTTTGAGACAAGATTTCTCTGTGTACCAGCCCTAGTTGTCTGGAACTAGCTCTGTAGACCAGGCTGGCAAGTGCAGGGGTTAAAGGTGTGTGCCACCACCACCCAGGACATATTTTTATTTGTATTTCCAGACAAAAAGGTAGTAGGAAAGAAAACATGTTCAGAAATACTAATGAGGGGGCTAGAGAGACAGATCAATGGTTAAGAGCACTTGAGCTGGGACCTTGGTTCAGTTTCCAAGACCTACATAATGGCTAATGTCTGCAACTCCAGTTCTAGAGGATCTGATGCCCTTTGCTGGCCTCTGTAGGCACAGAACACACATGGTGCAGACATACATACAGGCAAAACACCCATATAAATAATTATTGTTTTAAAAATATCTTTAAAAAAAGCCTAGATTTATGTAATTATGTGTAGCTCCTGGTTTTTAATGAACCAACAAAATGTTTTCTTTTTTTGTTTTGTTTTGTTTTGTTTTTTTGAGACAGGGTTTCTCTGTATTGTTTTGGAACCTGTCCTGGAATTAGCTCTGTAGACCAAGCTGGCCTCAAACTCACAGAGATTCCACCTGCCTCTGCCTCCCTAGTGCTGGGATTAAAGGCATGCACTACCAATGCCTGGCCCAACAAAGTATTTTCTATGGGAAAACAAAATCAATCACTAAAATCTTTATCTTCAAAATGAACTCTATGCAATATTAACTTCATCTGCACCTGTGAGAAATCCACTTAATGGCTATTTAAAAGTTTGAAACTCAGCATGCATAGTGTGTTGGTTTGAAGAAAGAAAATGGCCCCTATAAGCTCATAGGGAGTGGCACTATTAGGAGGTGTGGCTTTGCTAGAGTAGTTGAGGCTATATTGGAGTGGGTGTGGCTTTGTCGTGCACACTGTGTCACAAGGCATGGTCTTTGAGGTCTCAGAAGCTCAAGGCAGGCCTAGTGTGTCTCAGGCTCTTCCTGCTGCCTGCCATCAATATGCAGAAATCTCAGATACTGCTCCATCATGGCACCATGCTCCCTGCCATGAAGACAATGGACTAAACCTCTGAAACTATAAGCCAGCCCCTGTTAAATGTTTTCCTTTATAAGAACTGCCATGATCATAGTGTCTGTTCACAGCAATAAAACCCTGACTAAGATACACAGCTTGCTACATTTGCAGAGTCTCATTATCTGAATGTTCTCCCCATGTGGAACGTGCCTGTGATACAGCCAGCACTTACTTTCAAAACATCGGTTGGATTAGCAATAGCTGAGGATATGACTCCAGACAGAATCCCACACACAACATTGATTAGCAGGGTTTCATCTGTAAACAAAGAGTTTTTCCTGTAAATGACTCCAATATAAATAATGTAATCCGTTACACTCTACCTGTTCTTCTGAAGATAAATGTATGCTCTGTGAATCAAGCAATTAATTTTAAAGTAATTATCTACTACTCATCCTTGTTTTTCCAAATGAACATGTAAATATTCATGTTTATCCCATAGACTCGATGCTGCTATCAGACACGAACTCATTCAGTTCGTTCCTGAAAATGGGTGATAATTCATTCAATTTTAGAAAGTTTTCAGTTGACAAGTAGTTGACAGCAAGTAACTAAGCATTTTGAACATAAAGACAAATGACTGCTCCCACTCCTGGCTAAGGAGCTGCTGACAACTGACGGCTTCTGGGCTAGGGAGAGCTGTTTTCCTTTACGAGAACAAACATATGGCCTTTGGTAGGCCAACCACACTCCACCAGATGGCCTCACACCCAAGAGGACATGGCAGCACAAACTAGACCCTGATGTTGGGAGAGGGTGAGGAGGTGGGCGTGGTCTGGGAGGCGTATAGTTAAAAATACAAGAAAGCTCTTTCTCGAAGCTCAGTGTGAGCATGATTTGTTTACTCTTTGTACCCAGTCATGTCCTTAACAGCTGAAAATTAACCAAATAATTAAAAACCCATTCCAAAATGCCTGGAATAAAGCACTACTAGCCCACTTTCTGTCCCCAGGAAAACAGGTTGCCACTCACCTTCTGGGCGTTCCACAGCTAATCGCTTCAAGCTCTGGTAAGTGCCAATCTTGATGGTTCCATAGGAAGCCTGTCGAAGCATTGCAGGTGCAATCCTGTCACATGGGCACACAGGCAGACAAAGACAACCTACACGTCAGAAAGTCCCAAGTGCAAAGGCATCCAGCTAAAATGGATTTCTTCTTTTTTGTTGTTGTTATTGTTGTTGTTGGCTTTTCGAGACAGGGTTTCTCTGTATTGTTTTGGAGCCTGTCCTGTAACTAGCTCTGTAGACCAGGATGGATTCAAACTCACAGAGATCTACCTGCCTTTGCCTCCTGAGTGCTGGGACCAACGGCAGGCACCTCCACCACCTGGTGTTTTTGTTTGTTTTTTGTTTTATTTTTGCGACAAGGTGTCTGGAGCTCAATAGGTAGACGGCCTCAAACTCACCTGCCTCTACCTCCCTAGTGTTGGGCTTAAAGGCATCATACCCAGCTTAAAATAGATTTAACACTGAAAACATAACAAAAACACAAGTGGGTCTTGAAACCAGAGGTAATTTTAGGTTCCTGAATGGAAGCTTGAGACCCCATACATAAATGCAAATATGGACTTAATTAAAAGCACAGGCATTTGCTTCTGAGTAAAGAACCCAGGAAGGCAGGTACCTAACTCCTGGGGAACACGGTCAGGCTATTTCACCTCTTTAAGTTTTTCCAATACAATACCAAGTTCAAGCCAGATTCTGCAAACACAAGCCAAATGATCCCATCCTAGAAACCACCTCCTATCCTCTCCCTGGGCAACCGGCTGTGTTGTGTTCACACCCAGAACTCCATCCTCCAGCTCCTCCTGCATGTGCTCTCTCCTCCTGTAACTACAACCTGAGATTCTCCCTCTCTAAGGTGACCGGCCAGACAGGTTACATGGCAGTTTCCACAGCTCCTGTCTCCTCCCAGGCTGGCATTACTATCACTCCTTCACTACTGTTCTCTAACCCACAGCATCCCACACAGACTGTCTGGGAGGTCCTCCGGTCCGCCCCTCCCACACTCCCAGGAGGTCATTATTCCCAAGGAGCTTTTTTGTTGTTGTTGTTGTTGTTGTTTTTTGTTTTTTGAGACAGGGTTTCTCTTTGGCTTTAGAGCCTGTCCTGGAACTCACTCTGCAGACCAGGCTGGCCTCAAACTCACAGAGATCCGACTGCTTCTGCCTCTGCCTCTGCCTCTGCCTCTGCCTCTGCCTCCCAAACACTGGGATTAAAGGTGTGTGCCACCAACATCTGGCTTGTTCTTTATTTTTACACAATAATATTTTTATGGTGAAAACCTTGTTACTTCAGAATAACTAAGGCTATTCTTTCAAAGGATGAAAAAGTGTAAAGTGAAACATTTTAAACATATATACTTCATATTGTTGTCTGTTTTTGAATAAAAAGTTTTACCAAAACCTCTGCTACATAACACATATATTTAGATAAGAGTTAAGTTTAAAAGGGAAAATTTTTTACCTTGCTAACGTCTCTTTCCAAATACACTCTAACATTCACCTTTTTGCCCTATGAAGGTGCTGTTTTAAGTATTCACTTCAAAGGGCATAGTTTAACACAAAAACACAAAAGAAGACTCACCCTGAATACAGCGCCCTCAGCCCTTCTTCTCGACCTATCCTCATCAGTGCGTGCAACATCCCGCGGTACCTGATTTCTCGGAAGTTGGCATCATTTGTCTGGCCTTGAATCTGGAGCCTTGTTTTTGTTAAATCAATTGGAAAAGTACCTTAAAATGTTAAAGAAAAGAGGTTGGGGGTTTAGCAAGCTCAAGGCCCTGGGGGAAAACATTGTTCAATAAAAAGAAAAAACAAACACTAAGAAATGTCAGGGTGAGTCAGGTGTTAGTGGCCCACGCCTTTAGTCCCAGCACTTAGGAGACAGAAGCAGGTGGATCTCTGTCGAGTTCCAGGCCAGCCTGGTCTACAAGAGCTAGTTCTAGGACAGCTTCCAAAATCACAGAAAAACCCTGTCTCAAAAAACAAAATTTAAAAAAAAAAAATGACAGGGTGGGGCTAGAGCTGGAGAGATGGCTCAGTGGTTAAGAGCACTGGCTGCCCTTCCAGAGGACCCAGGTTCAACTCCCAGCATCACATGGCAGCTAACAACTGTCTGTAACTCCAGTTCCAGGGGAACTCACACCAATGCACATAAATTAAAATTAAATAAGAAATATCAGCTGGGTACTCAGGGTGCACACCTTTAATCCCAGCATTCCGGAGGCAGAGGCAGGCAAATCTCTGTGAGTTCGAGACCAGCCTAGTCTACAGAGCTAGTTCCAGGACAGGCTCTAAAACCACAGAAAAACTTTGTCTCAAAAGAGCAAAACACAAAAACAAAAAAAAAAAAGAAATGACAGGTCTGGGGAAACAAATCACTAGGTAAAGTGTCAGCCTTGTAAGCATAAAGACCTGAATTTGATTTCCAGACTCCACATAAAAAAGAGCATGGTGAACACACTGGGGAACTGAAGACAGGGGCTTCTTGCTGGCCAGGGCAGTAAGAGACCTGACTCAAAACAGAAAGAAAGTGGACCCAAGGGATGACTCCCAAGGTTGCGCGCGCACACACACACACACACACACACACACACACACACACACACACACACACGTGCGCGCGCGCCCTTGAACACACAATATCGACAGCTAGAACTCAGGAAGCAAAGAGATTCGTTTGAGGACACACAGCAGCATCTTGTCTCAAACAAACAAATGAAAAGACAAATTACGTAGTCTTTTATATTTAAAAAAAAAAGGGGGGGGGAGACCAAGAAATTAACAAACCCAGAAAACGAATAAACATCATTTGTTGTTTTCCTTCTGTGGGACCCGGGCCTCCAACCTGTTATGTAGCTGAAGTTCTTAATCCCTATCTGCCCGTCCCACCTCTCAAAACACTGGGGTTACAGGTGTGAGCTACCATACTAGGTAAAACGTTTTATTTATGCCCCATCTCTTATATGAAGCTGCATCACTCTAGAGCTCGGAAAACAGAATCATTTACACAAAGAAGAAACCCACTTAAAACCCCAAACACCTATATTCCTTATGTAAGAAATGGCTAAGACTGGGCTCAGTGATTGAACAAAGGTTTTTAAAAGTTGAAGGAATTTTCACTTAGCAAGAAGTGTCCCACAGTCTAAAATGAAATCCAATGAGTCAGGTTGTTTAACACTGGACCTGATAATTTACCCACATACATACAATCCATTCTCACAGAGAAACTTTGGCTCAGAAAAGTTTTTTCATTCAGAGAGAGGAATCAGTCTTCCAAATGCCTCCATTCATTCAGAGACAAAGTGGGCAATCCTTCAAAGTCAACTGAGCCAGGGAGTGTCCAAGCCAGCACAAGACACTCAGAAGCCAAGCAGTCAACGAATGCTTGATAAACAGCACACAAACATAGGAACAACGCAACCCAACCAATGAGAACCCAACCAATGACATCAGAACGGAATGCAGGCCATGCACAAAGTTAGAGAGTGATGGAGTATAGTCAATCTGCTCTGGTTCAGAGAACTCCTTGGAGCTTGTCAAACCTCTTTCTTTGCAGCCAAATGGGTTAATAGTGGCAACGTGGAGAAAAGGTCAAGGCAACAGAGTCAATCGCCCCAAATGAGAGTCTTGAAACTGGTCAACTTTCTCCCTCCTGTACTTTAAACCCCAGATTGCTAATAAGTAGCCAAATGACCAGTCTGCCTGAAAACACGGCCCAAGAATACAAGCCTGAAGACTGAGGTTATTATTTTACATGCTTGCATTCTGCACTTGGACGCCATGCACAGCAAACAGAACACTTGACCCATCAGGAAAGGCTTCAGCGCCCAGGGCTTCTTACCGCATTCAGCTGTGATAGAGGCCAGCCCTCCATACACAAAGGGTTTCCAGTTGAGGGCCGACATCCTCACTATCTAGTGTCCTTGAGTTACTCAAACATTGCCTCCCACAGGTTTGCCTTCAGTTTGTCCTGAATATAAAAGGGAAAAAGATTAAAAACCAAAACATCTTAGTCGCTGTTATGTTGCTGTAAAGGGACACTATGACCACAGCAGCTCTCATAAAGGAAAACGGGGTTTAGGCCATTATCATCACGGTGAAGAGCATGGTTGCATGCATGTCGATGGAGAAGTAGCTGAGAGCTATATCCTGATCTACAGGATAGGCAGACTGAAACCTCAAAGCCCACCCCCAGTGACACACTTCCTCCAACAAGACCACACCTCCTAATCCTTCTAATCCTATCAGGGAGTTCCCCTCCCTGGTGACTAGGCACGCAAATATAGGAGCCTATGAGAGCCATTCTTATTCACACTACCACATATAAATTCCCACACAGGCAGCTTCTGATTCAAACTCCATCCATGAGTTTAATTCAGAGAATGCCCCAAACAACCCTATCAACAACTGCGGCAGCCACACGGTGGTGGCGCATGCCTTTAATCCCAGCACTCGGGAGGCAGAGGCAGGAGGATCTCTGTGAGTTCTAGATCAGCCTGGATACGAGAGCTAGTTCTAGGACATCTTCCAAAGCCACAGAGAAACCCTGTCTCAAAAAACAATAAATAAATAAAACAACTGAGGCAAACCTTGCCTTATTAAAGCAGAGCCCATGTCCTAAGCCCTGTGGTGGCTTACATGAAAATGGCTCCCATAGGCTAATAGGGAATGGCACAGTTGGGAGGTGTGGCCTTGTCGGAGGAGGTGTGTCACTTGGTGTGGACACTAGGTTTCAAATGCTCAAGCAGGCTCTCTCTCTTCCTGCTGCCTGCTGATCCAGATCCAGAACTCTAGGCTCCTTCTTCCACACTGTCTGCCTGCGTGCCACCATGCTGATAATAGACTATGTGTGCCACCATGATAATGAACTAAACCTCTGAAAGGTAAGGCAGCCCCAGTGAAATGTTTCCCTTTATAAGGCTGGCTGCAGTCACGGTGTCTCATCACAACAGTAAAACCTAACTAGCACAGGCCCCAAATGAGCAATCTCTACTCTTTCTTCTTCGGGGGGCCTTGGTCTCCACTCTGCCAGGCTGACACCTGATACTCACGTGCCTTTTCAGCACTGTGCACAAGAGGCTGCTTTCCAAATGGTCTTATTTTATCTGAATTTTCTAGTTCCTCGTGCAATAAAGATTTGCTATTCATTTGTCACTGTCTTAACGAGTCCCCAAGGGGAAGCATCATGTATCCCTCAGGAATACTAAAACTGGGAACTGCTGTAAACCTAGATCAGGTGAAAGTTCCTTAACATGAACATAACCCACTCTGAGTGTGTCCTCGGGAAATGCCCACTCACTCCCTCCAGACCGTGTTACAAGTTTAGAGGAAGCTCGGCATGAGGAAGGGAGAGGCAGCTGTCAGTCAGAAATACACACTTGGTTCCTCTTGACTTCCTATGCTAAGTATTTTCTGCACCAACACCACCATCATCAGAAAAGCCTGCCCAACAAATAGCAGAGCACACACAGACTTATTACATTCCTTTTGGACCATTTCATACATACATACACAAGTACTGTATTGCGATTATATTCACCCCCATTATCCTATCTCCCCTTTCCCTCTGAACCCATTCTTCCCACCTAGTTGCCCAGTGGCTACACCATTAAGAGAAAATGACACCCCTCCTCCAAGAACATGAGCAGTCACTAGTTCCTCGGGAAAGGATGGAGGGTTCAATATTTCCTCCTCAATACATGATGAGAAGTTGGAAACCCAGTCTAATGCAGGTATCCATAAAGGCCAGACTTTCATGGTTGCAACAGCAATGACCTAGTTGGATGGCAGTGTTACATGACATTCTTCCCCACCCTCTCACAGATCTGGGACTTCCTGATTCAGCCAGGGTGGCTGGCCATCAAGGGCTGGCCAGGGACCCACCTGTCCTCACTTCCCCACACTGGGACTACATGCATGCATCACTACACCTGCCTTTTTACATGGGTCTGGGAATCAAACCTTGGCAAGCATTTGCCAACTAAGCTGTCTCCCCAGCCCTTCCCCACTATAAAACAAGTATCTTTGAAATAAACTGAAGACTTACTTATTCACCACTCTATCTAGTCCTCCAAAACTCTCATTATCCCAAGAGGCTACTCCCACCACTGCCCAGCTTCTATACGACTGGTTTCAGGGATGGGATGCTACACATGCACTAAGCACCTGTGTGGGAACATGGGCTTCCTTAGAAGTTCAGCCTTGGGTGCAGACCAAGCATCTGTGTCTTTCCTATAAATCAGTAAACTAAAGAAAATAGGGCCTCAGGGGACCCTGCAAGTTACATTTCTACTAATAGCTATTTTTCAATATGGCATTACAGTTGAGTCTTTTCATTCATCTACAAGCCTTTTTCAGAGGTTCCAGCTCATACAGAAAGGCTGCCATTAAGAGAACAAAAAAAGGGTGGCACGATGGCTCAGTAGGTAAAAGCACTTGTCACCAAGCCTGCCTGACAAACGTGTGTTTGATCCTGGAGACCCACAGAAGACATGAATTCTGAAAGTACCTGCAATGTAGATTCTCTCATGCATACACACATATACATACATACATACATACACACACACATACACGCATACATACATAAATTAATTTTAAAAAGACAACAAATGGTGGTGAGAATGTGACTAAAGGGCAAATCTCAGTCCTGGTAGAGATGTAAATCTGGGAAGTCACTATGGAACCCAGTATGGAAGGAGGTCTTTAAAATAATAATAATAATAATAATAATAATAATAATAATAATAGGCTGGAGAGATGGTCCAGCTGTTAAGAGCACTGGCTGCTCTTCCATAGGTCCTGAGTTCAATTCCCAGCAACCACATGGAGATCTGGTGCCCTCTTCTGGCCTGCAGGCATACATACAGGCAGAACATTATACATAATAAATAAATAAATCTTTTTAAAAAAATAGAACTACCATTTGATCCAGCATAGGTACATACCCAGATAACTCCAAATAAACATAATACAGAGATATGTTAATGGTCATTGCTACTCTATTCATTCACAATAACCAGGAAATAGAACCAACCTAGAAGTCCATTAGGTGATAGGATATAGCAAATGTGGTCCATGCCTGACATGGTGGTGCACACCTTTAGTCCCAGCCTTTAGGAGGCAGAGGCAGGTGGATCTCTGTGAATTCAAGGCCTGCCTGGACTATATCAAGTTCTAAGCCTGCCAAAGGTACATAGTGAGACCCTGTCTCAAAAATACCAAAAATAAATAAAGAAGAAAAGAGAGTCCACATATATGATGGAATTTCATGTGGCCATTAGAAAAAAAATGAAATCACGGCAGTTGTAGAGAATGTATACAAACAGAAATCACTATATTAAATAAAAAAAGCTGGACTCGGAAAGACAAATATTGCATGTATAATAATTGTATGTGCATCTGTGTGTGTATACAGATCGTGATACTAGGAAGAGTACTGAGAGAGGGGAAAGAGACCTTAAGGAAGACAGGAAACAGTGGTGGAGTATGGGAAATAAAACAAAAGGACTCTAGCTGGGAAAGAAAGGGAGCTTGCCAAGTTTCTCTTATATAATGAATCCTTTTCATTTTAGTGTGTTCTTTCCATCTATAGTCTTAAAGTGTAACCACATACGCTACCCTTCCCTGTTCTCATCAATCTCTCCTGTTACACTGTCTTTTCACAAACCTTCCTATCCCCTATTCTTTTTTAAAAGCACATAGTGAGGGGCTGAGAGAGATGGTTCAGCAGTTAAGAGCTGCTCTTCCAAAGGACCGGGATCAAGCGGCTCACACCTGCTTATAACTCCAGTTCCAGGGAATCTGATACCCTCTGGTTTCCTATACACATGTGACACACACATGTGGTGGACATAAACTCATGCCCAGACACAACTAAAAATGAATAAATCTTTTTAACAAAAAAAAGTGCACAGAGAAAAACAAATTCAGCACAGATTTATCAAATATGGAGTTTTAAGAACATTTTAGAAGTTGGTACCATTTCACTTGAGTTAACTGAGTCCATGTTACAAAAGTTGGCAGCGCCAACGCCAAGATCAAAACTCGTGGCTTTCAACTTTACACTACGCATCTCCGAATGTAGAATCTGCAAGGACATTCCAGCATTGTTTTGCTATTCTTAGACAAGAACAATCCTGATTATCGCGAGCGTTTTGACTGAAACTACACCTTAACTTCTTAAGCAATTCATTTGACAGGTTCTTCGAACGCGAGGAACTCGTGTGAGTGTGTGAGTGTGTGTGTGAGTGTGTTGTGTGTGTGTGTGTGTGTGTGTGTGTGTGTGTGTGTGTGTGTAAGGAGATGGTATTTTTATTATCCGTCTATCTAGCAACGCTGAAGATTAAACCCGGGACCCCATATATGCTAAAGAGCTCAACCACTGGGTTACATCCCCAACCCTCCAGCAGCAATTCAGTGGGTAGTGAGCCCTTTCCCGGTACTGAACTCATGAGTGCTAAGGCTGCACCGTCTCATGAATGAGAGGGCTGCACACCGGTGGGAAGAAGTGCCACAGCAAAGGGTGCAACCGCTGAGCCTCCCGGACGCCCGCCTCGGCCATCCCATGCGGCTCCGGCAGAACCACGCGAACCCCGGGGCGAGCCCGGGCCCGGGAGCCTCGTGCCCGCGGACGTCAACTTACTTCAGCCCGGAGCAAACCCGCCGCAGTGGTTCTCTGGCCGGGTCCTCCAGGCAGAGCCCGGCAGGGAACTTACCCAGCGGCGGAGCTCCAC
The DNA here is from genome assembly GCF_943737965.1 of Phodopus roborovskii. NCBI lineage: Eukaryota > Metazoa > Chordata > Mammalia > Rodentia > Cricetidae > Phodopus > Phodopus roborovskii. Next base: position 38,510,736 of record NW_026126511.1, on the reverse strand, counting down.
CTCCTACCCCTCCGAGCTGGTGCAGCCGCCTGGCAGCAGCGCAGGGCGGGAGCGGAAGAAAAGGCCGCCGAGCAGCGGGCGCGGCCCGAGCCCGGTGCGGCCCCGCCCACATCTCAAGACACGCCCATACCACCTTCTCATTGGTCACTGCTGACACCGCTCCAGGCCACGCCCCCGCTCACAGCCGACTGAGCCCAGGAAGAGCCAGGGATCGCAGGCTCTCACTTGTGAGGACCGCTCGCTGCTACTTCACTGCCTTCGGGAAGCCAAAGAGCCAAAGGATTCTTCTCCAGAAGGGTTCTCTGTGTCTCCCGGAGCCTCCGCCGTCGCAAAGAAATCATCTTGCACTTAGTATTTCTACCCTAGAGCTTTTGATTTGAGATGTGAACTCAGAACTGTGAACCCTTTACCCACAGTCACCAAACGCTAGCATTTCGCAACGCTTGCGTTCATTCTGGCTGGATATTCCTCCCACATCAAACTCTTGAAAAATTGCTACTTACCACGTACAAGAAACTGAACACATTTTCCGTCATATACCATATACTGTCGTATATATATTTCCTTTGCTGTCTCAAAGGTCGTAGACACGTGCACACATTAAATTCAGGAGCTACTGGAAATTAGCCCGATGCATTTGAATTCACCTCTCGTACTCTTAGAGCTGTACTCTCTTTTCTAAATACTTCTTAACTTTGTCATATTTTGCCGTCTTGTCATGTTCCAGATTCACGGGATTGTTTTCTCACGATTAGAGTCAAACATTCAGAACAATGGCGGGTATTCACTTCAATTTCTTCACGTCCCAACATGTACACTGCCAGCTTGACATTATCCACCAAACCAAGACTCAAAGAGCTATCTATCACTTGCTCAAGGCTCCTCTCTCCTCATCAAAGTCAGTGGAGATGCTTATCTCCCAGGATAAGCTGGAACCTGGTGAATATTTTGTCCACAACAATACCCTTATCCAATGGATACAGCACACCTTGATGAACATTTATTACAATAGTAATAATTATAATGTCTGCAATTCTATCATCTTTTTCTGCATTTTCTGGATGATATCTGCATGTAGAAAGCCAATGTCTGCCTCTGCCTTCTCAAATCCTTCCTTTCCCAATCATCCTTCTCTGTTTTGAGGACTGTGGACTGGGTGTGTTTTTAATTCAACTGCTGAAACCAGAAACCGGTCCAATTCTGGTACTCGGATTGCCCATCTCAGGCATTGGGAGACCCTCACATTACTACTGTGTCCTGGGGATGTTTTATCTCTCAGCACTTCCCGCTCTCCAGTACAATGCCTCTCTCATAACATCTTCCTTCCTGTTGCACTCAGAGAGTGTAATGATATATATATATATATATATATATATATATATATATATATATATGTCCTTTTACATTGCATCTTTCCCTTTTATACTGTCTCATGTAACAACACAGTGTATAGTTGGAATCTCTTTAGGAACAGAACCAACATAAAGAATATATATTAAAAAGGGCTCTACTCAACTGTCTTATGTGATATGGTCTGGGCAGTCCAAAGGTGGTTGTCTATGGAAAGTCCACCCCTGAATGCCTCCACAGTCCCAATCTATCACCAAAGGCCTGGAATATTACTAGAGAGCCACTGGTCTATATTGGAAAGCCAACGAAGCCAGGTTCTAGTACCAGCAACGAAAATTAGAAGCACCGGCTTAAGCACTGGACAGCAAGAGGCTAAGGCAAGCTTTTCCCTTTGGGCTCCTTGAATTGGGGCTGCTGCTGAATGAAGTTTCCCACAGTCAGGGTAATTCTTCCCACTTCAGTTTCCCTACCCAGAAACATCCCTCACAGGCATGCCTAGAGATTACACTAATCTAGAGAATGCCTCATGGGTGTCCCAGGGGGCTTGATTCCAGATCTGTCAAGTTGACAATCAGCACTAGCCTCACAAAAGATACACCTTCTAACCACAGATACTTTTTAATTGTTTTTAGATTTCAGTTCTGTGCCCCACATGGATGCCTGGTGTCCTTGGGGGTCAGAAGAGGACATCAGAGCCTCTAGAACTGGAGTACAGATGGTTGTGAGATGCTATGTGAATGCTGGGAACTGAACCCAGGTCCTCTAGAAGAGCAACAAGTGTTCTTAACCACTGAACCATCTCTCTGGCCACCGGGATATCTTTAAATCATTAGTGATAAACACCTCTAATTTAGATTCCTGTACCATGGGCTTCATCCTGGCCTCGCCTTTCTCTGTGGCTTTCCTCTCTCTAACCACAGTGAATTCTCTCATTCTACTAGCATTAATACATTTATCTATTTGTTATATCCTCAAATCTACACAAAATAGTTGATTCTGTGCCAGGAACAGTATCTAAACGGCTGGTGATACGGTGGTTATGAATGAAGGCAGAAAAAGAGTCTATTAAAACATACTTCAGAAATGAGACAGTGAGGAGAACTATCTACACAGAGGCTTTCCAAGCAGCTGATCCTAGAGATGGGGAGTTGTACGCAGCTGTCAGGCAGTGATTCAGTGTCAAAGCCAGTAGCCATTGAGGCTTATCATGGCTTGCAACAACCTGACCTTGAAGCAGCCTTGGTCTTGCCTGAATCAGCCAGCCACAATCGCAAGTCCTAACTGGCATCCATGGTTTGCAACTGAGGCTTGTTACGATTAACTCCTTCTGCCAGGATAACAGTCCTGGAGGCAGCAGTGACCTTGTCCCGAGCTCAGCTGGCTCTGTGGCAAAACAACCTCATTCTGAGGTTATAATAGCCCCATCTACCTCAGGATGAACACAGCTGAGACACACGGTAGCACTGCATGCAACACAGTCGATAGAACTGAGACTTCTTATTTTAGTCTTTATAATCTTTTTAAATATGGTGCAATTAATGTACAGTGCTCTGAAGTTCTTAATTGAATACACTTTTCTTCCTAAAACTTTACATTAATTTATGGTGTGTGTGTGTGTGTGTGTGTGTGTGTGACAGTAAAGCTTGACGAGTCAATTCTCCCCTTCCATCAAGGGTCCTAGGGTTTCAACTTAGGTCGTCAGGTTTGGTGGCAAGTGCCTTTACCTACTGAACCATATTGCAGGCCCTAATGGCTTTTCTTTTCATTTCTTTTTGTTTGTTTGTTTGTTTTGTTTTTTGAGATAGGGTTTCTCTGAAGCTTTGGAGGCTGTCCTGGAACTAGCTCTTGTAGACCAGGCTGGCCTCGAACTCACAGAGATCTACCTGCCTCTGCCTCTGCCTCCTGAGTGCTGGGATTAAAGGCATATGCCACCACCACCTGGCCCTAATGTGCTTTTCAGTGTGGTTATGGCATCCGTTTATTTGTTTGTTTAACTATTTATGTGTATTAACATTTATGCAGTATCCAAGGAAACAAGAAAGGGGCATCAGATCCCCTGGAATTGGAGTTACAAACGGTTGTGAGCTGCCATATGGGTGTTGGGAATCAAACTCAGGTCCTCTGGAAGCACAGCTAGTGCTCTTAACTAGTGAGCCATCTCTCCAGCCCCTATTGAATCAGTTTTATACTGTTACATTTGATGTGTGTGTGTGTGTGTGTGTGTGTGTGTGTGTGTATGTATACATACATATTTGCAACCATTTTAGACCTAATGTATCACTCCCATTCTTATTCTCTGGACTCAGTTCCCTTGTTCCTATCAGAAAGCACTAGAGTCAGACACATCATTAACTTCTACTTACCTTCCTGATGCTGGGGAGGAGGAGATACAGGATCACATAGATTGGTATCTCAGCTCCAGATGGATCACACACAAGTCTACAGTTAGGGGTCACTTGGAGATAGGATCATCTCAAGGCTTGTCCCCAAGGTGAAGGTAGAATACTTGAAGTTCACATAGCCTGGCTGCTGAGACCCTAGAAAATCCTCCTTTAAGCACACTCTTGCCTGGGGCAGGCTTCAGGTCCAGGATGGCCATTGACTGATGGAGTCATTTCCTGGGGCTTCCTAACAAAGTACAACAAAGAGGATTGATTTTCTCCTGGTTCAAAAACAAGATAGCAATAGATTTATAATCTCTGTGTAGGCTCTAGGGCACAGCCAGATGCCATGAGGCCTTTCTTAGGCAGCTTCTGCATTTTGATCTTTTTGGGGGGCATTTGGATGGTATTCTGCATTTGTGTCTCTACTCCTAAGTTTCTCAAAAATATAACAGTCACAGGGTTAGGACTCATGGTGCTTTAGAGTGTTTAGGATGTCTTCCAAAGTTAGAAGCTTAGTCTAAAACTTAGCACCACTTGGAGGAAGTGAGGCTCGGTGGGAAGCCTTCCAGGCATTAGAGGTGTGCTTTTCAAGTGGATAGTGGACTTTATTTCTTTTCCCTTTCACTTCCTGGCTGTACGGTGAGTGGCGGTGGCTTTGCTGCATGCTTTTTGTGAACTTGTCACAGGACAAAAGCCTCCAAAACTGCAAATGCAAGTACCGCTTTTCTCCCTGTAAGTGAAATATCCCAAGGGTTTGTTACAGTCACCAAAAGCTGATTAACATTTCCAGTACAACCATACCTAACTTTATTGTGTCAGCAAAACAAAACAGTTTCCAAGTAAGGTCACAAGACTGTGCCTTTGGGGCTGGGAAACACAGTTAAACCTGCAACAGCTGAAGATGCTGGTTTCTTGCATCACAAATCTCCCCATAAAACTGTTCATGACATTGCACCCTGCTCCAATTGAGAGGAGAAAGTCCAAGGCAGAAGCCACAGTGTTTTGTGTGCTAATGTAAGAGCAGCATTCCATTATCTCTGCCGAACCCCAGAACCCAGGAGGCAGAACTCTTCAGGTGCCACCTTCAGGAAGGCATGCCACAACATGCATTCTGTGTGCTTCCTCTGGGTGCCTGAGGGGTAACACACTTCATTCCTCTTTGGTTACAGTCTGTCACTGAGGGAAACCAGGGCAGGAGCTGGCTCATTCAGGAACTTAAGCACAAACTATGGAGGAGTGTTGCTTCTTGGCTACATCTCTCTCTGTGTCTTTCACTCTGCTAGCATTGCCATACAGCCTATGGTTACCTTCCTAGGGACAGTGTCACCCACAGTGGACTGAGCCCCACATCAATCATCAATCAAGATAATTCCTCAAAGATAGGGTCGAAGTTCAATCTGATCGAGTCGATCCTTATCTGGAGGTTCACTCTTTCCCGGCTGTCTGGATTTTGTCAAGTTGACAATAAATTATCAACCAGAGCAATTGTTTTCATTGCTATAATAGCAGATTCTAAGTTAATTTATAAAGAAGAGAGATTCACTTCATTCACTTCTGGTAGCTGGAAAGTCCAAACTTCATATCATCTGGTGAGGCCACTGGGCCTTTAGACCGGATGGTATAACATATTGAGGAAAATAAGCTGTCACTTGTGAGAGCTCATGTGTCTGGGAAGAAACAGAAGAGAGCAATTTTCACTTTATCACAGTCCACTTCCCAGGAAACCAATGCAGTCTCCTGAACCTGTTCCTGGGATAGAATCCCTTCATGGGGGTGGAGCTCCTGTGACCTAATCACCCTCGATCAGGCCCTGCCAGAACGGCTCTCACCTTAGAGCATCACACTGAAGCCCATGCTCCTGGCACTGGATATCTGAAACAGGGCATACAGAATCATAGCAGGGCCTGACCTTGTCACGGGAGCCTTAGGGAAGTCCAGAGTTTTCTCTAGGTAATTACAAAAGGAGAGTCATAAATTCAGATCATGAGAAGGATCTGACACACCATGGACGGTCTGAACCATGGAGTGGTTGTGTGCATACCTGCAGCTGTCCAAATATGCCAGTCTCCCACTGAGCTCTGCAACTTGGCATGTGCTACTCTGTACCTGCTGAGTTCTTCCTCCCGCTAACTCGTTATCGTGTGTGTGTGTGTGTGTGTGTGTGTGTGTGTGTGTGTGTGTGTGTGTTAACTATAGTAAACATGTCCTGCCCACAGCTGTAGCTCTCTGTCCTTGGCTAACCGTCTCTGTTAATGAAAGTCTTCAGTTGCCCAATGGAAACAATATTTACCCTACAGGAATGTCAAACCAGGTAAAGTGTGCCGAAGTTTTCCACCTCTATTACAAATACCCCAGGGGGACTCAGCTTGTAAAGAGAGTGTTGAAGATCACCATTTTGGCACTTCTGGTCCATGATGACACAAACTAGTTGCTTTCAGGTCTACAGTGAGTGGGCTGGGATGTTGCTGCAGCAGGAACATGTTAGGAGCAAAACTGTCCCACTCATAACAGGGAAGGCAAAGAGAGAAAAGACCAGACCCCCTCCGAGTGACCTGAAGACCCCATGTTAGGCTCATCTCTTAAAACTTCTTCCACTTCCTCGAAGCACAAAACCGGGGACTAAGCATTCAAGGCACGGGCTTTGAGGGACATTCCAGATCCCTACAAGAGCAGTGTGCAAAAGCACGTTGTGCAAAAGCGAGTATGGATGAAGACCTTCTGAGTTCATCTGGCTACATCCCTGCCAGCTTCAAATTTTTATTGCTTCCCTACAGTGCTCAGGGCTACAAGTACAGGCTGGCTAAAGAGCCCTGACCCTGTGGGTCCAGCCAGAGACGCCGGTCCTCCTCCTCATCCACCTGCCTCTCCACCCTCCATTCAAAGACACATTTTCTCAGGTAGCTGGACCCTTGGTCTCTTTTGCCCGTAGGCCTTGTATTAGAATGGTGTCCCAGCCACTGTTTGGTATGGAAAGGTCCATAGGGCTGTAAGCCAGCACTATGTGGCTAGCCACACTGCCTTCCTCTGTGAAGTCTGTGAGCTATACCTGGAAATCTAGTCTACTTAATGTTTGTTAATGCCCGCGTGTATCTGTTGCTTTGTTTGTTGTTATCTTCATGTTTCAGTTACCACACACAATACCACAGACTGAGAAAGTTCTAAGAAAGGAAGTTCCTTTCAGTGTATGACTCTGGAGATGTAAGGGCAAAGGACAACATCTTGTGATGCCTCTGTGAGGTTCCCAGAAAATAAAAGCTACACCTGTCTTACAGATTTCACACAGCTGGCCCGGCGACTTATTGGAATTTCTGATTGCTGAGGACTGGAGAGTCGCAGATCCAAAATTAAATTATCTTGAGTCATCTTTAAGTAGCCATTTTGTACCCACCTCTGTGTTTGACCTAACAGTCCTCCTTGTGACTAAGAAGTAAATCCTTCTGGAATGTGTAAATGAACCCCAGCCTCCACCAAGCCAAAGGCTGTCTTCAGCACCTAAGTACAACAGAGATTTACACACTTTGCTGTAAAAACTGCCTGCCTGGTAGTTCCACCAGTCAATGTATTTTCATTTTTTATGCGTATGTGTGCGTGTGCACATTCATGTATGCATATGAACTTGTTCATGCATGTGCATGTGTGTGAACATGTGTGGAAACTCGAGACATCCTCAGATGTCATTCTTGGGAAGGCTCACTGGTGAAACTAGACTCCGCTGGCTAGCCAGCAGGCCCCATAGATCCTCCTGTCTCTGCCTCCTCGGGGCTGGAGTTATAAGCGGGTACCACTGTGGCGAACATTTTTAATGTGAATTCTGGTGACTGAACTCAGTTCTCATGGTTGCAAAGCCAACTGTTCACTGACTGAAATATCTCCCAGCCATGAATGGTGGGTGTTATATCTTTGAACATTTTAGTTTGTTTTTCTTTCTTTGTTCTCTGACTATAAAAACTGGGTGGAACTTGGTATTTAGAATAACCTGAATCTGGGTTCCCAGGCCATGGCTACTTATATTTGACTCCAAAGAAACACTACCTCCTATTCTCTGTGGAGTGAGATCTATGCTCTCCCATTGCTGTCCGAGCCTTGATCGAGGCTGCACAGACTAGCATGTGACAAGAGACAGGGAGTATGGATGTCTTTTGTTCTTCCTCCCTTTTCTCATAAAGCCCCTAGAAGTTGATGGTCCGTCTCTTCCCCATGACCTTATCTAGAACATAAGGTATCAGATCCAATCCCTCCCTAGAAAAAGGGACACAAACTGAAAATATCCCATGTCCTTGGCCTAGTATCAATCTGTCTGTGCCCCCCTCCCCCTTTTAAATCTAATCACATTCGAAATACCCGTACTAAATCTCAGAGTCAGTCAGTGCATGGGGCCTTGAGAGAACACTCAAACCTGATCCAAACCATAACGCAGAGTCTTTTCTGTTTGTTTATTTTTCAGAGACAGGGTTTCTCTGTGTAACTTTGGAGCCTGCCCTTGAACTTGCTCTGTAGACCAGGCTGGTCTCAAACTCACAGAGATCCACGTGCCTCTGCTTCCTGAGTGCTGGGATTAAAGACATGTGTCACACTTCCCAGCATATAATTTTTGTTTGTTTGTTTGTTTGAGACAGGGTCTTTTTATTATGTAATTCTGGCTGTCCTAGAACTCATTATGTACACCATGCTGGCCTTGAACTCACAGAAATCCACCTGCCTCTGCCTCCCAAATGTTGGGATTAAAGGTGTATGCCATCATACACTGCTATAATATATAACCTTAGTTTTGTGCCAGGGGTCAGCACACCATAATTCATGGGCCAAAAGCAGTTGCTTGTTATTGTATAGCCCTACAGCGAAGAATAGTTTTCAGATTGGAAGTGTCTACATACTATTCTGGATTTGCCTCCTGGCTTCAAAGAATAAAGTATTTGCAATGTGTTCCTTTACTGCAAACATTTGCAGTTCCCTGACCCAGCCTTCAACAAACTTCCCTCTCAAGGGTTCCTGTCTGGTCTCTGCTGTTCATTGACTATGGCCCTCTTAGTCCATTGGGGCACTGTATTAAAGGGGATAACACAGCCTTGTGACAGCCAGTGGAGGCATGCTAGGTATCATGAGACATCCAGGAAGGCTCTTGGCAGCCATACAGGACAGACCAGTAACCCAATTCTCTTCATAAGATCAGTGCAGTTAATACATTTAAATCTGCATATATTTCCATCTAAAATCACAAGTACAAAATCAATTACACATGTCAAGAAATAACATATCAGTTTCTTTTAAAGAGTGTAATTTCTGTCTTTGCCACCATATGTCACATGAATCACAAACCCATGCAGATTGGCTTACACTAGATGGCTAATACTAATATTAGTTATGAATTTAACTTGGCTCATCATCTTTATATTTAGTTCTAACCCTTTCTGGGATTATATAACTAGCAAGAGGTTTGCCAGCTAAACTCAGCTGGGTAATTGGAAGGTTGAGGGAATGGAGACATAGTTGAAACTGTTGCCTTCCAGAGATGTGCCGATTGGACAGGACTGGGTAGACCCAATGCTGTGTGTCCCTTTTCTATAGTAGGCAAGCTTTATTTGTTAGAGTACAAACAAGAGGTCACCACAGGGCATGACTGTGCATGCCAATAACCACAGCACTGAGAAAGCTGAGCAGTTGCGAACTCCAAACCAACATAAGGTAGGCACATATCCTGTGTTTTGTTTGGTTCAGTTTCTGCATTTTGCAGAGGTGGGAGTGCAAGGTCTCTCTATGTAGCCCTGGTGGTCCTGGAACTCTCTAGTACAGCAGGCTGGCCTCACACTCACAGAGATCTGTCTGCCTCTGCTTCCCAAGTGCTGGGATGAAAAGTGTGTGACACTACACCTGGCTATATCCTGTCTTTTAAAAAGAGAAAAGGTTTCTCGAAGTCTCCTCCACCCCACTTCACACACAGACTTCCCACATCCTCCTCCAGGGTCTTTAGCCTGATAATTGCAGTCTTCATCATCCCTCATCAAAGAAGCTTCTCTTTGCAACAGACAGAGGTCACTACAGAAAACCACAAGCAATCAAACTGCCGAGCTGTGCACCTCCGTCCCTTGGGATACGTGCACAGAGCACCACCACACCTAAGACTCAGGGAACATTGAGGAAGAGGGAGAGGAACGACTGTGGGAGCCAAAGGATCCGGGAGTTTGCTGTGAGACTGTATCTCCTAGTAACACCAGAAGCTACACCCATAAAGTCTCACCACCAAGACTGCCCAGATGTGAGCTGAACAAGGATGGCACCAATGGGCGTGGCGAACTGGATGGGGAAAAGCCCATGAGGCCTCCACCCTCCACCAAGAACTATAGGCAACTGAGGGCAGCTGGGAGCAGAAGATGTGGTCTTCCTCAGGGAAGAGCAACCAATTGGTTATTCAGTGACAAATGGTCAGTCCTAAAAACACACATACAAGTATCAGTATACAGACTGACAGTTTATATTTAGTAATGTATGTCTACAAATAAACATACATGCAAGCAATAACAGTTAATGGGGACCATGAATTTGAAGGCAGGTGGGGAGGTTGGAGTGAGGAGAGGGAAGGGAGAAATGTTGAAATTATAATCTCAAAAAATTAAAAAAGAAAGGAAGAAAGAAAACAGAGAGAGGAAAAAAAAATGTTGCCACAGTTGAATCACAGTGGTCCTAGAGCTGTAAACTGGAAAATTCCTTCTCCAGCTGGCGACTAAGAAGGAGTACATCATGGTCATGTTGGTCCCAATGACCTGTGACCTGGGCTGACTCTGGTGTTGGGTGAGTGTAACTATTATCCAAGCTGTCATAAAATGGTTAAACAATGAAGGCTCCAACTTGGCTCCAGCTTAAATCCAACCTTGGCTACATAGTTGCAGGATAGAAGACAAGGAAGAACAGGAAAAACATAAAAAGAAACTCAGCAAACTCAAGACTGTTTCACTGCAAGCTCAGGGGTGTAGGAAGGTCCTGAGGCCTGGGGAGAGTGGCCCAGTTGCATTTTACTCAGAAAGGCATACGTCTCCTAAATCCATAAAGATGGTCAGTTCTACAAACCTGTGGCTCCCGGGATCAGTCTGGCACATAATCTTTCCCCTAGAAAACAAGGTAATCGCCACCGTTCACCAGCATTTGCTCAGGGAGAGGTGCTGGCTGCACATCAGGAATGCACCAAATGCCACCACAGTGAGCATTTCAAAGTGGCCTAAAGTTTTAGCCAGGCCTGGTGTATAAATGTGTAATCTCAGCACTTCGAAACGGAGGCAGGCAGATTTAGAGTTTGAGGCCAATCACAGCTAAAAACCACTCTCTTAAAAAATAAATACATTTTTAAAAGTTAACTTTAGGGGACTAGAGAGATAACTCAGCAGTTAAGAGTGTTGGCTGTTCTTCCAGAGGGCCTGGGTTTAATTCCCAGCACCCACATGGCAACTCATAACCATCTGTAACTCTAGAGGGGTTCAACACCCACTCTGCTGACCTCTGCAGGCATCAAGTATGCTCATGGTGCATAAACACACATGCAGGGGAAACACACGAGAAGTGAAATTTTCAAAGTTATTTTATTATGTGACTTTCACTTCCATTTTTACTTCTAAATTAATATTTATTTGTTTATTGTGGCAAAGTCTTGTTCTGTAGTGCAGGCAGATCTCAAACTCATGGCAATCCTCCACCTCAGCTTCCTGAGTGCTGGGGGTTATAGGAGTGTACTATCATCAGTTTAAAAAAAAAAAATGGTAACATCAACAAAAGCCATTGGAATGCAGATGATCAGAGCAATGGAAACATGGAGGTTTGGTGGTGGTTTTATTTGTTCTGGAAAGCTGAGGACTTCAATATGAAGGGATAAAGTTAGAAAGATGAACAACTTTTTAAATAAGTGTTTTAGTTTTTATTTCTTTTTATGGTGTTTTGTTTGTCTGTGTGAGGGTGTTGGATCCTCTGGGAATGGACTGACAGACAGTTGTGAGCTGTCATGTGGGTGCTGGGAAATGAACCTGGGTCCTCTAGAAGAGCAGCCAGTGCTGTTAACCACTGAGCCATCTCTCCAGGCTGGAGTCAGTGATTGTAAATAGTGAAGCAGCTAAACTAAAACTAACTGAGCAGCAGGTGGCTGTGAGTCAGGTATCAGACAGGTATCCAGGGCTCGCTCACCTCCTCTGGAAAGCCTCAGGAAACCTGTGTCACCACCGGTCCCCCCAATAGTGACCAAGAACGTTCAGACGTGATCCACCAAACCAGTCACCTAAGGTGACCAAGGAAGCCACTAATAGGGAGCTGAGGACAGTTCTGCCAGGGAGGGGACTCTACTAGAGAGCAAAGGTGGCCCACAGAGGCCATCCTGGGTATTTGGTATAAGATGCAGAAGGACTTCTGCAAAAAAAAAGTAATGACCATGAGGCCAACACCGAGTCACCGCCATGGTGGGGCCCCAGAACAGGGGTCTGTGGTTGACTGAGTCTCAAGGGTTGGTCAATAGCAACAGAACAACATCACCTGAGCTGTAATTGCGCCACAGAACACCCCAAATCTACCTTGTGTGGCAGGACCCTGTGACCAAAGACAGAGCCCTGTCGCCTGCATTTGACTTTGTATCCTTACAAACTGGCCTTTCCTTGTGGATATAATTTGAGGGAGGGACCCCTGAGACCCAGCAGAGTCTAATTTACATATAAATGCCACGAAAGGAACCGGCTAACTAGCTGTTCCCTGGTTCCCTGGCCCCCCTGGGGGGGGGTGTGACTCTCAGATGTTATGGGCAAACCAGGTTATTCCTAACCCTTCTCTGGTTTGCCAGTCCCCATCAGAGAACAGACAACACTAGCCACTTCTCCCTGCCCCTCTGCAGCTGAGCATGACCAAGTGACAAGTTCTGAAAAGTGATACAAATGTAAACTCCTAGGGGACATCAGAGGGAGTGCATGGGAGGTTTTACACCCACAGCCGACCTTCAGGATTTGTGGTTTCCATGGCCTTGGCTTCCCTTTCTGCAGATTCAGCCACCCATGAATCAGAAGAGTCCGGAATAAGATTCTGAGAGGCTCTGGAAAATTTCTTTGCTGTGTGCTGAGAGCTATGCTAACACCAGACAAATGAAGGGATGTGCACCTTTCTGTTGCACCTTACCAAACCTTGTAAGTGTGTTGTTTTCCCAACTGATAACACTGTCAATGTAAAACTGATAAGACAATCTTACAAATTTATCCCTTCTATAAGTATAACTAGCAGCAAGCCCATGCAATTCATCCCAATTATTTCTTTTACACTTGATTTTTTTTTTTTTGTGTGTGTGTGTGTGTGTGTGTGTGTGTGTGTGTGTGTGTGTGTGTGTTTCCCTTAACAAGAGAGAAACAATGTCTGGTGCTGGAAACCTAGATAGTGAAGTCGTAGTTACTGGAGAAGAACCTATAATTTCCTAAACCAGCACATTCCATTACAACACTCTATAAACATTGTCCTTACACCCACATATAAGTGTGATCCTCCCCCCTCATCAAGGAAACTTCTCTTTGCAACTATGGAAAACCACAGTCAATCAGAATGCAGAGTTGTGGAGCCCAGTCACTTGGGATACATCTACAAAACACTGTGATGCAAAAGAATATAAGCCCAGAGGCAGACATTGGGGCTCAAGCTTCAAGCCGAAGATCAGAAAAACAAAGCAGCCAGCCCCTCGCTGCCACCTCTACCTATGCTCAGACCAGATGAGTGATCCTCAGACTGCCCCCAGCTTCACTGCCTTTTCCTTTATACCTCTCAGATCCTGGGATTAAAGGTCTGTGATCCCAAGTGCTGGGATCACCTTTGTGTGAGCTGTTTCTCTTTACGTCTGGGTCATCTTCAGACAGCTCAGTGTGGCCTCAAACTGACAGAGATCTGTAGAGTTTCTTGTTCCGCCTAGCGCCCACAGCCGTTTAGTCCCAAGTAAACACACAGAGGCGTACATTAATTACAAACTGTTGCCTGGTAGCTCAGGCTTCTTACTGGCTGGCTCTCTTAATTATTAACTCATTTCTACTAATCTGTGTAGCTCCACATGGTCTTGGCTTACTGGTGATGCCCGCCCTCTTGGTCCCTCGACAGCTACATGGGGTCTCCCTGGCGGCTCCTTTCTGTCTTCCTCTTCCCAGCATTCCTAGTCTGATAGCCCTGCCTACACTTCCTGCCTTTCTACCGGCCAATAAGCCAACCCATTAGAGAAAGGTGGCATTATATGGACTCATCAAGTTATATTTAGGAATATACATGTCTGTACAAATACATATATGCATGCAACAACAATTAATTTAAAAAGTCATAAATTAGAAGGAGTGTGGGGAGGGGCACATGGGAAGGTTTTAGAGGAAGGAAAGGGAAGGGAGAAATGTAGTCAAATTGCAATCCTAAAAATAAACAAAAAAGGAAAATACAACCACATTTTTAAAAATCACTTTAAGTTTGATAAAGAGCAACAGGAAAGTATGCCCAAGCTAGGAAGACATGCTTGAAAGGGAGTGATTTCTATTGGAATGCACTCCCTCTCCAACTCAAGTGGCCTGGTGTACAATGCTTCAGGCAGTAAGGACATGAGCATCTGAGTCACACACACAGTGAATCATATTTTATCACTTCTCGTGTGAGCATGAACAGTCACATGGAATTGTTAGGGATGATTGACAGCCATAGAGGTGGATCGGAGAGACAAGATGCTAAGTGAAATGATCAGGTACAAGAAGACCAGTAGTCCACGAGGCCATCTGCATGAGGCATCAAAAATAACCAAACTTGCAAAAGCAGGGACAGAGGCTGTGTAGGTTGGGAGGGGGGAGGGTGTTGCGGTGCTCATGGGATGTAACATTACAGTGCTACAGTGTAACAGTTCCTCTCCTCTCAGTACTTGGGCAGCTGAAACAGGAAAAATTACCATGAATCTGGAGCTAAAAAGTGAGGCCCAAAATAGCCAGGGTTATAATGTTGAGACCCAAAAAGGCTGAAGCTGTGAATTTAGCTCAGTTGGCAGAGTGAGTGCCGGGCTAGCAGGGATAAGGCCTGTGTTCCCTGCCTAAGATTCAGGTCTGGCAGTACCTAAAATCCTAACCTTTGGGTTGAGACTTGGGGTCCACGTCAGCCTGGGCTACACAGGGCTCAAGGCTAGCCTGAACTACAAGAGACCCTGACTCAAACAAAAACAAAACATAGTTTGTTGTCCACCTGAGATTTTGCTAAGGCCAGATGGGGTGGTGCACACCCTTGATCCCAGCACTTGGGAGGCAAAAGCAGGCAGATGTCCGAGTTCAAAGCCAACGTGTTCTACAAAGTGAGTTCTAGGGCAGCCAGAGCTACACAGTGAAACCCTGTCTCAAAAAACAAAAAGAAAATAATAATAATAATATTAAAAAATCCTGCCAAGAAGCTAGAGTTCACAGAAGCAGGGTTCTAACTCATATACAACAGGAGACACACAAAATAATTATAGCAAAAAGGCAGAAGCCATAGGAAAGCTGGCCTGTTACCTTCACTACAGCAGCGATGCATACATTTGGTACATGCCTTTTGTCCAAACACAGCAGATTGTGTACCCAATCTGTGTGGTGGCACACACCTGTGATCCTAGCATTGGGAAGGCTAAGCCAGGATGATAGTGAATTCAAGACTGGGTATATAGTGAGATTCTGTCTCATAACAACAACAAATTATCATATACCTTCAGCATGTACAGTTTAGATATAATAATTATACCCCAACAAAACTGTAAGAACATTAAAACACTATAGGTATTGGGGAGAGGACTGTGCTAAGACTCTCTTAAGGATATCCTAGGGGGCCTGGAAGATGGCTCAGCAGTAAGAATACTTGTTCTTGCAGATGACCTGGGTTCAATTCTAGCACCCACATGATGGCAATGAACTGTCACTCCAGGGGAGCCAATGCCCTCTTCTGACCTCCCCAGGCACCAGCCGTATATGTGGTACACATATGGACATACAGGCAAAGCACTCATACACATAGTATTTTTTAAAAGTCTAAAAAACTTTACCAACAAGAGAAGAGAAAACAAAACAAAATAAAATCATTATGGCTCTCTTTAAGAAATACATAGCCACAGACTCCACATCTACCCCAACATACACTATAAACTAAAGAGCTTAAGCCAGGCATAGTGGTTCATGCCTTTAGTCCCAGCACTCAGAGGCAGAGGCAGGTGGATCTCTGTGAGTCCGAGGCCAGCATGGTCTACAGAGTGAGCTCTAGGACAGTTGGGGGCTACACAGAGAACCCCTGTCTCAATAAACAAAAACAAAGAGCTCAAACTTAGCACAAGTAGCAAGCGTTCTTTCTGAGCAGGTCAGACCCTCAGCACATACTGATAAACTAACAAATTCCTCTGCAGAGGGGCAGCCTCAAGCTGCAGAATTGAAGCTGTGTTCATGCTGGAGCTGCCAACAGCCTGTCGTGGGTGTTTCTCTTCATAGTGTCCTTTCTCCCAGCTCAAGGTCACTGCTCACTTAATGGCTCAAGTCACATGGACATGCATTCCTCTTAGAGGAGATAAATTCCAGATTTGTTCTTCGAACACCAAACACACAGAGATTTTGAGGTGACAAAGTCTCTGTAAGACCAGAAGCTCCCTCTCCAGAGTCTGGACTTTCCAACAGTCTGGGAAAGGTTCTGCAGAGACCTGTGTGTGCTCACATACCACTGTCACTCTTTCACGTGATCACCTAAGAGACAAGACCTGGGCTGGGCATATTGATCCGGTCTTGTCTGTTCCCCAAGCATAAAAAAAAAGTTTACAAAAAAATAAACAGGATGACCTTTCCCCCAAATACATTTCCTTTAACCAGAGTTCACTGAAAGATAAAAGCCAAGGACAGATGTGTACTGCCTGTCTCTTGCTATGTACTCTGAGCCACCTCCTAACTGCCAGCATCTTCCAGGTACCAGGACCCGAAGTCCAAAGGAACCTCTTGTTTTCATAAATGAAGCAAACCAAGACATAAAGAGGCTTTGACAAACTGGTCTGTACATATGTTCAGTTTTTGTTGTTTGTTTGGATTTTTACTTTCTGTTTTGACTTTTTCTAGATGGGATTTCTCTGTATAACAGTCCTGGCTGTCCTGGAACTCGCTCTATAGACCAGGATGGCCTCGAACTCAGGATCTGCCTGCCTCTGCCTCCTGAGTGCTAGGATTAAAACCGTGCCCGGTGACATTTCTTAAATTTATGCTAAAGGAGAGAGAGAAAAAAATGTGAGGGATGGACAGATGACTTTTCCAGCTAAGACTCTATAGCACTTATAGTGTGAATGTTTAATTAATGTTCATAAATGACAGTCCACAGAGCATCTGGAAATCCAGCAGGTCCTGTTGGAAACAGTTTTCTGTTCTTTTTTGGGGGTGTGTGACAATTGTTGCAATTTTTAAAAAAAAATGGCTCTCAGCCTGGCATTGGTGGTGCACGCCTTTAATCCCAGCACTGGGGAGGCAGAGGCAGGTGGATCTCTATGAGTCCGAGGCCAGCCTGGTCAACAGAGCAAGTTCCAGGACAGGCTCCAAAGCCACAGAGAAGCCCTGTGGGGGGGGGGGAGTGGTTAATCTCCCAACTGTTATCAAGGACACAATGTTTTTATTCTTCCACTAAAGGAGGGCTGGCCTGTGCTCCGACATGAGTTCTTATAGGACACAACACAAACATCTGTGGATGTAAATAGCGGGGAAGGACAACCCCACTCCTAGAGCCAACTTCTCAGTGAATTCAAGCAACATATAACAATTTATTAATATGACACACGTTACACTGTAGTATTTCCACCGTCAGCCCCTGGAGGGGCAAATGTTCTCCTACCTAGAACAGTAGGATTTCTACTATTTTTATTTCTTGTGGTCATGGGGATTGAACCCAGGACCTGCCCATGCTATGACAGCCCTCTTCTACTATAGACCAGGACAGTACTTCCAATTTTAATTTTATCTGATTGTGCTTTACAAATTCAGCTTCCTCGGGGATCTACAGTCAGTCAGTCCCTGGCTGGAGACTGGAACTGGGTTTCTAACCATGGGTGGGTGTATGTCCTCGGGTATTGTGTTTTACACAGTGCTTACGTTGGACTCCGGGGCCGTGTACACAAGCGCTCTACACTACCCTACATCCTCAGCCCCACTCCTAAGTCTTGACACTTGTGTCCTTTTGGGTTTAGTAGAAAGTGAAAAAGAAACAAAAGAAAAATAAAATGTGTCCTGAATAAACTGGTGCAGAGTGGCATATGAAAATAGAAATATCCCAGTGGAACCATGAATCTTATATATAGCTGTAAACAAAGAAATCCATTTTATTTCTTCATTTTGTTCACTTCTTCATTCAACAATCACCAACTGAGTTCATGCCAGCTAACAAAAGGGAAGAATTACCTTTATCTCTAGAAATATATAATCTTATGGAAGAGGGAAAAAATCCCAAGGAGAAAATACGGGCCTGAAGAAGCTCTGCGGAAGCTTCCTGGGGAAATGGTCCTGAGGCTGAATGGTCCTGAGGCTGAATGATACTAGGTGAGGCAGGGGAGGGGCCATGATGGCAAGATAATGGATCTGGGGTGGTAGCACTTGCTTTTAATCCCAGCACCTGGGAGGCAGAGAGGCAGGTGAATCTTTGTGAGTTCTAGGCCAGCCTGGTCTACAGAGCTAGTTCCAAGACAACCAAGACTACACAGAGAAACCCTGTCTCAAAAAACCAAAAGCAAACAAATGAACAAGATAATGGAAGGGGAAAAGTTGATTGTAGATTATTTGGCCACTCCCCTGCAGTGGTGGGGAGGGGCCATGGAGGTAAACATCAGGGTTTCTGGCTTGGGTCAAATGTTGTGTAGTGATATCACATAGGAAAGGTTTTGTGTGTGCATGTGTGTGCAGGAGTGAAAGCCAAAAGTCAATCTTCTCAATCGTTTCCCACCTTAGCTTTTGAGGCAGGGTCTCTCATTGAACCTGAAGCCAGAGGTTCAGCTGGTCAGTCTGGCCAGTGAGATCCAGGGACCTCCTGTCTCCACAGCCTCAGTGCTGGGATGACAGGTACCCATGGTTACAGCTGACCTTTCTACATGGAAGCTGGGGGATGAACCCAGGCTCTCATGCTTACTCTTGATCCACTGAGCTGTCTTCCCAGCCCCACACAGCAGACTTTAGGGAATTTAAATGGAAAGACAATCATTATGAACACACTGGCTCAAGGTGGCTAAGACTTGAGGGGACATGTCCAAATGTCCTAGAGTTTCAGAAGCTGGTGTTAGCTAGGAGTAAATGTGTTCCATTGGCACCTCCAGCTGGCTCCTGCATGGTCAGAAAAACCCCATCCCCGCCCCTCTCCAAACCTGGCCCTCTCCAGCAAAGAAAAGGCAACAAAAGGCCCAGCCCCACATTCCTGAAGACTATTGAACTTCCTCCCCTGTGGCCACCAGGAGCCCACAAACCCATCATCACCCCTCACCTACAAACTATACAATCACCCTGCTTTAGTTTAGATGGGTGGCTTCTCAGGCCTCCATCTCAGACTGGAAAACCCACTCTGGAGTTGCTTTGCTCAAATAAACCTGTTTGTTATACCTTTTCATTCGGCTTGATCTGGCTTACCACATAGGCAGAGAAACCTCTTATCAGAGTACAGAAAACCTAACAGAATGTAGAATTGATGGCATTATACCAGCAATCACTGAAATGGATGAAAGCCCCCAGGGGCAAGAAGTGGAGCAATGAGTTAGGAGTCTTTTTAGAAGTACCAATAGGGAGGGCATGAGTCAGTATGATGGGGAGTGCTCACTGGGGAGCTGGGGAGACATGGCCAAGACATCACAGACCCAAGGACTGATGTGAGTGAAATGACTATGTCCCTCTCAAATTCCTGCGTTAAAATTCTCAGTCCCAGTGTGATGGGATGAGGAGGTGACTCATTTGGGGACATGTTCTGCCCTCAGAGTGTAGATTAATGCTCTTCTAAGAGAAGCCAAAGGATGTGGGCTACTTCTTATTGCCCTTCCTCTCTTCCAGTACACAAGACACAGTGATCATCTCCTCTATCAGATGCAACAGAAAGGATTCTGAAGAAACCTGCTGTCTTTGCTCTTGGACTTTTAACCCCCAGAACCATAAGAAGTAAATTTCTGTTGTCTGTAAAATGCCTAGTTTCTATTATTTTGTTATAGCAGCAGTAGTGGAGTAAGGTGTGCTGTGGATGGGTTTTGAGAATGGAGCCTTCATGATTGAATGGATCATAAAAACTAAAAGGAGGGAGCTTACTTTTTCTGTTTTTGTCAAGGACAGGGTAGTTATCTGTAAACCAAGGTGTGGGCCCTCATTGAGAACCCAATGATGCTGGTATTCTGGTCTTGGACCCCTAGCCTCCAGAGCTACTTTTGAGAAATAAGAATTTTATGTTTAAGCCACCCAGTCTACAGTAACCCAGACTAAGACAGAACACACAAGATACACTTTTGCATTTAGGACATTATCATTTCTTCTGAGAAAGGAAGACAAAATATGACGTGGAAAGGAAGAAAAAAGGCGAGCAATAGCACAGGAGCACATGGGATAAGATTACTGGATTCACTAGGTTAGGGGCGAACCACCAACATGCCTGCCCCTTGTAAGTAAGTACCCTGCCAATGAGCTACATTCAGTAGAGTTTTGAAAGCAGCAAGCTTCTGTATGAACACAGGTACTACCAAGAGAGACCTTGGTCAGTGAAGCTGTGGGAATCTGGATAAAAAGAGTCCAGGGTTCTCTTGTTCATACAATGAGGCTCTGTCTCTCAGTCTCAATCGCATTCTACTTATTGTATTATGATTACTGGGATGTGTGTGGGGGGGTGGGGGTACTGTCCCATCACTACAGACTGGGTGTCCTCTGGGATGATGACCTGAGTGATCTCTGCATTTCCTTCTTCCTCTCAGAGGTTAGATTACATTAATACAATGCTATCCCAGCCTGCTCTCTGCTAGCCTTCTCAAGGCTAAGAGTCATTTCATTGTACCACAGAAAACCATCCCACCAGGCCAATCATGATTGGGAGAAGGTGATCCAAATGAGTTTCCCGGAAGACTCAGAAGTGCTGGTGTCTGGTTATAATGGAAGACCTACCAAAGATCAGTGCCCAGGAATGTGAGTCATCACTGGCTTGAGCCCAGTGGAGTTCCTCTGCTAAGCTGACAGGGGCCTGGAACCAGCCTTCTATACAGCTTTCGGCTTTCCTAATGTGCCCCATGCTTGCCCCAGACCTTTATCCCAGGCATCCTGCCAGGCTCCAGCACAGCAGAGCCCTTATCTAACCAGAAAATGAAAGCAACTGACCTTCCCTCGAGAGCCCTGAGCTGCATCGTTGAAAAGTAAAGCCTTTTGCAGATTGTGGTGGTCCACACCTCTCCCCTATAACCACAGCACTTGGAAAACAGAGGAAGGAAGGTCATTGTAAGTTTGAGGCCAGCCTGGGATACATAGTGTTTCAGGTTAGCCTGGGCTTGAGAGTACATCAAAGACAAACAAACGATGATGATGATGAAGTTCCTTAACAATGTCCTTTGTATTTGCTATTTCAAAGCTACAGGTCTAGGGGTTGGGGACGGAGTTCAGCAGTAGAGCACTTGTCTAGCATTCACAAAGCTCTGGTTCAGTCACTACTATCAGTGTGTGTGTGTGTGTGTGTGTGTGTGTGTGTGTGTGTGTGTGTAAAGGTGGAAGAGGAGAGAGGTACGGTTGGCCTGTTTGGAAGATGATTTACCCACAGTCCCATAAGTCCATCTGGGAGCTCAGTGCCTTGTCCATGCCATCATTCCTTTTTCTGTTATCATTGCTCTGCTTTTAAAAGGTCAGATCAAGTCTCCTGAAGAAAGCCTCAGCAAATGGCTCATACACCAAAAAACGCAAGTACAACTAAGGTGTACCTTAGACCATGTATAACATGTATGCGATGAGTGATCAACTCTGTCTTAGTGAGGGTTACTACTGCTGGGATGAAACACCATGGCCCAAAGCAACTTGGGGAGGCAGGGGTCTATTTCACTCACAGTTCCATATAGTAGTTCATCATCAAACTTATTGAGGGCAGGGATTTAAGCAGGGCAGGAACCTGGAGGCAGATGCAGAGGCTATGGAAGAGTGCTGCTTACTGGCTTGCTCCTCATAGCTTGCTCAATCTGCTTTTTTTTTTTTTAGAACTCAGCACTACCAGAGCTCAGGGATGCACCACCCACAAAGGACTGGGATCTCCCCCATTGTTCTGGCTAGTTTTGTGTCAACTGGAAACAAGTTAGAGTCATCAGAAGAGGAAGTCTGACTTGAGAAAATGCCTCCATAAGATTGGGCTATAGGCAAACCTGTAGGGCATTTTCTTAGTGATTGATGGGGGGCAGCCCATTATGGGTGGTGCCACCCCTGGGCTGGTGGTCCTGGGTTCTATAAAAAACAGGCTGAGCTAACCATGGGGAGGAAACTAGTAAGCATCACTCTTCCATGGTCTCTGTATCAGCTCCTGCCTCCAGGTTTCTGCCCTGCTTGAGTTCCTATCCTCTCTTCCTTTGATGGTGAACCGTGATTCGGAAACATGAGCTGAATAAATCCTTTCCTCCCCAACTTGTGGTCATGGTGTTTCATCACAGCAATAGTCACCCAAAGACACCTACCAATCACTAATTAAGAAATACCCTACAGCCAGACTGACATAAAAGCTAGCCAGCACACTAACTTTGTAAAAGGTTTGGTTGATGGTGTCATTTCCTTAGTTAACATCACCAATGATCTACCTAGCTGAGTGTTCATCTGACCACCAGGCCCTTGGTATCAGTTCTTCTTGATTCCCCACAGCAGCAGGGAGCACAAAATAGCCAGCCAGTAACATGCGCTTAACTGAGAAGCTGCAATTTTGCCAACAGCTCTCTTCTAGATCCAGCCTGTTTATCCTCTGATTGTAAACACAGCCTTCTACTAAAGCTTCCCCACTCCAGAAAAATCCAGAACAGTGCAGATTAAACAGCAAGTTCCAGAAAAGTTAAGTTAAATGTAGCGCAGGTTCCCTTGGGAAACATTCTGGGTTACTGAAGAAATCTGAGAATTCATCCGTAGCAAATCAGTCCCGGGGCTACATGACTTCTGACTATAAACTGCATCGCGAGGTCTGCTCATTGGAAGGTGACCTTGACAGAAGCAGTCAGTGGTGTTAGTGACACCAAGGCTCCGGAGTAGTGGAATTTGTCTTGAGAAACAGCTGTAAAGTTTCCCAAGGGTTTAGAAAACAAAGCGAGACCAAGCAATTTTAAAAGTTCGCAGTCAACAGTACCTAGACATTTCATCAAGTTGAATACTGCAGTAATGAAGACTTCACAGACTACTTTTAATCTTTGCTGGATGTTTCAGAATTAACACTTGCCAGGATCTGTTCTTTCTGATTTCTGAACAAATCAGATCTACTTGTCATGAATGCAGTTACCTCTGGATAGAATATAGCTCGGTGGTAGAGTCCTCGTCAAGCATCCATGAGGCCCTGGGTTCTATTTTTAGTACAACTCCACCTCCAAGTGCAGTTAACTAGTCTGGCAATTCATATTGTTATCAATTATAAAATTATGCATAGCATGTCCAGCTTAAAATGTAGTTCAGCAATTCCAGGGTTCATGGGATACATACATACATACATACATACATACATACATACATACATACATGATGTGTTACCTACTTTCTTCTGTTTAGTGTTTTAGACACTTGAAATTCCTGTAGGAGGCTGAGGCAGGAGGATTGCCTATAGTCTGAGGCTAACCTAATTCATAATATGTAGCTCAGGTTTATTGCGATTAAATAAGGATCAGGATAAACAAATAGGCCGAATAGATGTTTATTCAGGGAGAAATAACTTACAACCTAGACAGATGAACACGATCAAGTTCCACCAGATGCTCTCCTGTCCCAGTCCTGCCAGCAAGAGAGCCATCTGGGTTCTTCCTCAGACCTCCTTCCACAGGTCACTTCCGCCCATGGCTCCACCCCAATGGGCGTGGTCAGTGCCACAGAAGGAGGCAATGTAACTCTCACTATACAGGTTGACCTAAAATTTATGGTAATCCTCCTGCCTCAGCTTCTCAATTGCTGGTTTTACAGGTATGAGCCACTATACCTATACATTGAACATAAATAAAATGTATTCTAGCTTTCCACATGTGAGACTGTTTAATGTGAATGAGTTTCCTCAACTACAAGATTCAACTCAGTTTGCAAAACAGGAAGAGGTGATGAGGAAAGGCCTGACTCCACCCTCCACCCTACCTCTCCATTCAAAGGGCCACAGGACTCTTACATCCACTCAGACTTGCCTTGCACTGCGCTCAAGACAGTTAAGAGGAGCTGGACAGATGGCTCAGTGGTTCACAGCGCTGGTTGTTCTTGCAGAAGACCTAGATTCAGTTCTCAGCACCCATGTGGTGGCTCACAACTGCCCCTACTTTCTGCCCCAGGGCAACTGGAACTGCCCTCTTCTTGGGCACCAGGCAAGCACATGGTGCACAGACTACGTGCAGACAAAATACCCACGCAAATAAATAAACAAAAAAATTTAAAAGAGCATTATGAACAGAGACTAGCTGGAGAGATGGTCAAGTGGTTAAGAGCACTTATTGGCTGTTCTTCCAGAGGACCCAGGTTCAATTCCCAGCACCCACATGGCAGCTCACAACTGTCTGTAACTCTGTTCCAGGGGATCCAACACACTCATGCAGACATAAGTACTGGCAAAACACCAATGAACATAAAATAAAATTAAATAAATTAATTTTTTATATTTTTGGTTGTGAGCCTATCCTTTAATGGCTGAGCCATCTCTCCAGCCCATAAATTATTTTAAAAAAAAAGAGAGAGAGAGAGAGACTAGCATCTCTTTGCTCGAAAATGGCATTGATTACTCATTGCTTCCCTTGAGCAACTTAACAAAAATAGAATAATAGCCAACTATACAATAGGGTATCTTTTGATTATCCTAGACCAGTGTAGAGCTGTTTAATTCTCTAAACTTCTCACTCACTTTACCCTTCCGTTCACTCTGACCCCCAAACCTCATTTCCAACCTATGGTTATCCCTTCCACAGTGCTGTTCATGTCCAAGTCACCCCAGCATCATTGGTAGCTTGTTATATCTCTCACCTCCATCACCAAGTGCTCTTATCTTCCCCCTCAATATCACCTTCCACCCCTTCAATTTGTCCCTGGATAAAGCCAACATCATCCCCAACCCTATCCGCTATAATCCACTTGCACACTCTAGCTTCCCACCTCTGAGATAGCCTAGACTGCTGCTCTCCTGTACCCAAAGCCTGGCATAGTGGGATAACCTGCAACCCTTTGGAAGGCAAAGGAAGGAGGATCAGGAATTCAAGATGATGCCTGTATCCAAGGGGACAGTTAAATAAACTGCTGACATGACAGTTCCATGACATGGGTAAGACTTTTACCTCAGGAGAGAGAGAGAGAGAGAGAGAGAGAGAGAGAGAGAGAGGACATAGAAAGCATATTGAGAATCTCAGTGGCAGCAAGGGAAACCTCCTATAGTCTAGGCTGAGTTCATTATTTCTGGGTATTTGAACTGCCTTTCAGAGTTTGGGGAATTGAACCCAACAATCCCCAGGTACAAAGCTTGTTCAAGATCATCCTGTGTTACATGAGATCCTGTCTCAAAAACAAAAACAAAGCTTGGCATCATGGTGCATACTTTTAATCCCAACACTTGTGAGACAGACACCTGAGGATCTGTGTTAAGTTCAGAGCCCAGCCTGATATACATAGTGAGTTTCAGGCCATCTAAGACTACAAGGTGAGGGGGGGGGGGATGAAGAAGAAGAAGAAGAAGAAGAAGAAGAAGAAGAAGAAGAAGAAGAAGAAGAAGAAGAAGAAGAAGAAGAAGAAGAAGAAGATCTCACAAATCTACTACATTTTAATGTTTTTTGCCTTGGTGGGGCCAGTAGAAACATATTTTTTTTTCCAGTTCTGTAAATCTCAAATCTGAGTTCAGCGTCTTTGAACCACAGTGAAGATGCTGGCAGGTCTGGTTCATTCTAGAGGCTCTGATCTGATCTGAGAACCTTTGCTGGTTTTAGCTTATAGTTGTACAAACTGATGATGTGACTGCCTGTGTGATGGTTCAGGGGAAGTTTTTTATGAGAGAGAGAGAAAAAACAGTCAGAGGCATCTGGAAGAGTCCGAGCAGAGAGAAAAAGAAGTCGACTGAACATGGCCAGCAGAGGAGACATGGCCAGGGCTAGGGAAGCAGGAGAGTGTGGAAAGCAGGAGCAGGAGTACAGACAGTAAGAACAGCTGGGTTGTAAGGAGGGTGAGCTGCTGGGGGAGGGAAGGGCCAGCAGCCAGAGGAGGAGGTAAGAAGGGCTAGGATACTAGTGAGGGCTTTGAAATGTGTAACAAGTACTTGTGAGTAGGGACTGAGGATCCCAGAGACTAGTGTGGACCTTGGTATGCCGATGGGCACCGTGGGTATATGTTAATTAGAGCACCATGTGTCCTGAGGAATGCTGACTTTTATCTAAACTGCCAGAAATCCTCCTATGGCCCTGGTTGAGCTCATTTCTAGATATTTAGGCTGCCTTTTGGAGTTTGGGGAACTGGAGTTTTCTTTGGACCTGATGGTAGTGTTGCCCTTGGTCCTTAATGTGTGATTCCTTCTCTTATCTCAAGAGGTTATTCTGATGGCAGACACAATGGCTCAGCAGGTAAAGCTCTCACTATGCAAGCCTAACAGCCTGACTTTGGTTCCCCCTGAACCCACATGAAGGTGGATGGAGGACCAGCTCTATCCAGTTGTCCTCTGAGCTCCACTTGGATGCTGTGTGCCCTCCCAACATCTCTCCCTCTTATCCCAGATGGGTGATTTGAATAGGCATGGCCTTTGAATGCTTGGAGTAAGTGTGGCCTTGTTGAAGGACCTGTGTCACTGTGGGAGTGGGCTTTGAGGTCTCATATGCATGCTTAAGCCATGCCCAATGTCACAGCTTCTTTCTGCTGCCTGCAAAAGATGTAGAACTCTTAGCTCCTTCTCCAGCACCATGTCTGTCTGTGGGCCACCATAATGACAACGCATAACTAAACCTCTGAAATTACAAACCAACCCCTTTATAGAGTTGCCATGGTCATGGTGTCTCTTCACAACAACAGAAACCCAACTAAGACACCTGTAGAGTCTCTCTTGACAGTGTCCAAGACATCTTTGGGGGCCATTATTCAACTTCTTACTGCACATAAAATCTGTTACACTCATATATTCATTCCTAAGTGTAACAAAGCAGTTATTTCTCAAGGAGTTCTCAGCAGTAAGTGTTCACCCCAGTGTCAGGCCCTTATCACAGCATAGCTGTCTTAGTCACTGTCTTACTGTTGCGAAGAGACACCATGATCGAGGCAACTCTTATAATGGAAAGCATTTAATGGGAGCTTGCTGACAGTTCAGAGGTTTAGTCCATTATCATCGTGGGGGAAGCATGGACGGTACTGGAACAGTCTGAGAGCTACATCCTGATCCACAGGCAGAGAGAGACAGACTGACAGACAGAGGCAGGGAGATTGAGAGAGAGACAGAGACAGAGGGGGAGATTGAGAGGGGGGGGGAGGGAGGGAGAGAGAGAGAGAAGCTCTGGACTTGGCATGGGCTTTTGAAACTCCAAAGCCACCCACCCCACATTTCTAATAACACATTTCCTCCTACAAGGCCGGACCTATTCCAACAAGGCCACACCTCCTAATCCTTTTAATCTTTTCAAATACTGCCACACCCTAGTGACAAAACAGTCAAATCTACGAGCCTATGGGGGCCATTCGTACTCAAACCATCACAATAGCCATTATGTCTGGCTTATAATGTAGTTCATAATTAACTTGGACAAACATCCTACCCCATTCTTTCACTGTTTAAATTAATGAAGGTCTTCAGAGTTCAGCTGTCCCTGATTGTTACAAGACACCGAGACTTTGCAATTACCTATAGAATTTGATCCGTTTGGAGGTCAGTGACTGGATTTTACACAGACAGGCTCTTTCTCCTACTCAACCTGCCCCTCCTCTCGTGCAGTCCAGGCCCATCTGGTTCTGAAGCAGGAATGCCATGGTTTCTGGTCTGAATTAGAGCTGAATACAGCTGATCTCCTTTATGGCTTGGCTCTGTGACTGACAGAAAGACAGTGAAGGCAAGTCAGCTGATTACCCAACTGTCTGGGTTTCACTTTATTCTCATAGGGTTCTAGTTTTGATTCAAATCTAGTTAAGTATTTAGGATGAAAATCCCTGAAATGGCATTCATTTTAAATGTCTGTCTGTCCGTCCATCTGTCCGTCCATCCATCCATCTATCCATACACACACACACACACACACACACACACACACACACACACACAAGCTATTGTAGTAGGCACAGCATATGTAACAATAAATGCATCAAAGTCCTTATCCATTTGAGTTTTACCTCGAGCTTAGGAGGAGGCAGATGACAAACAAGCATACAGGGAATGCTGTCATGTGAGCCCTACTATAAACAAAGCTTGCTAGGTGGTGGTGGCACACACCTTTGATCCCGAAGTTCCAGGACAAATCAGGACTAAACAGAGAGCTCTGTCTCAAAAAGAAAGGAGAGGACACAAAATTGCATGTGTGGTGCATGGCTGTAGCCCCAGCCACCTAGGAGATGGAAGCAGATCACCTGAGTCCAGGGGTTAGGAAGGAAAACGCAGAGTGAGAAGGGGGAAGGACGGGGTGGTGCTAGGCTGAGTTAGGTGATGGGGGGGGGGGCTCTGAGAGGGGAAGGAGCACCATGAAAGCTTTCACATCTGGGAGAAGAGCAGAAGCAGCAAGTATGTGAGAATCGAGTCACTGGGGCCACGTTAAGGCCCTGATGCAATGATGTGTGCTTGGGTTATCTGAGCAGTAGGGAGAGGGACTGTAGTGATGGAGGATATGCTAGACCCACATCTAGCCCCTTTGCTTTGACAGTCATAACAGGCTGCAGAAAAGACCCAGCAAGAAGCAGGCCTCTGACTCAGCAACATGTGCTGAGACTCCGACCTTGCCCAATCTTGTCCTACTTACTAGGAAGCCAGATACTCTCCATGTGGCCAGAAACCAATCAGAAGTTAGCTGGCGGGCTCTGGAATGCAGAGCATAGCTACTGCCCTGGGAGGACCTCTTAGCCACAGCAACCATTCCTGCAGATGCAGCTGACCAATCAACACAGGACAGGTTGCCCAAGCCTGGAAGTGTACCAACTTTGAGATTGTTGCTATGCAACTAGCGGACCCCCTCAGACACACCCCTTGCTCTACCTCAATATATTTCCTGCCCCAGGGTCCCATCGGGTCTTTGTTCCAACCACTATGTCGGATGGTCGGAGGACCTGAGTTAATACAGTTAATTAATTAATTAATTAATTAAAGACTCTTTGCTTTTGCATCAGATTGGGTCTCTTGGTGATTTGGGGGCTCAGAGTTTGGGCACAACAATGCAAAGCCAGCAAGACAGGGAAAGTTCACATGAGTACTAGTCACTGATCCTATTCTGAGCATATGCTTTAACATATGGTGTGTCTGGGTTTCTTTTATCAAAATCCACAGGTTCAACAGCAGTGATAGCTAACCGCTGTATCATCTAGACGTGTTTCGAATGGATGGTGCTTCATTCTGTATCTCCCTGCTTTGCCATAATCTACGCACAGAGCTATGGGATGCACGTCATCTCTGCTCTACTGTCTTAGAGTATGGTCTCCTTCCAGCAACACCAGACCTGCCGCAGCACCCCAGCCCCTGCCACCAGGCCTGTTGCGGGAACACTCTATAAAGTTGATGCTAACAGGTGACACAGCACAGTGAACTTCTCCCAGCTGCGGGTCTTCATGAATTAAGCGGCAGCACAGAAAGGCTGTGGCAGTTTTGCTGGGTCTTGTGTCCTGAGGGCATAGCAGGGCCTGCTTCTCAATTGCCTTGGTCCCAGGGAGATGGGGGTTTGCAGAAGACACTTCAGAAAGCGCTTCAGCAAAGAACTCAGAAATCAGAATAGAGCACCACAGTACCAAACAGTAGAGAGCAGAGTAGGACCTCTGTAATTGCACTGTCACAGGAACACTCAGCTAAGGGACATCAGAGGAAGCACACAGGTCATCCTGAAATGCTGATGTGCTTCAGAACACACTGTATCTGATATGTGAATATTCTAAGTCAGTGATTCCAACAAGTAGGATGGGCAAGAGCCCAAGAGAGGAGCGGTTTTTTGTTGTTTTGTTTTTTGTTTGCTTGCTTGCTTTGGGAGACAAGTTGGCAGATGAGATCTAATTGAGAGCTTCTGCATATGAAATAGGCCTTGTCCACTAGTAGAAGCAAATCTCTTTACTCTGCAAGGCGCAGTCTCTTCACCTCTAAAATGGGAGCAACGGTACCCATGAGCTAAGTTTCCTCAGAGATTGTTAATGCATTATGCACGGTGCTGGCAGGCAGTAAGCGGTCGCTGTTTGCTGACTAACGGGCATAAACAGGGCATGCAGAGCTGTGCAATTCTGTGGATTCCTTGTGGTTTTCCAAGCATGTTCCTTCATACCCACTCATGCTGTCTTGTCCTCGGGCTTAGAATATTCCTTCACTACCAGAACTTTCCAAACAGCTAACATGCCATGCCGATGCAACCATTTCATATTCTCCAAACTGTAAAGTCCCTACACACCGACAAACCTCTCCACCGATGCAACAATTCAAATCAAACTGAACTAGAAAAAGCCCATGTTTAACAGATACAACGCTCCTGGATGGCCTTCCAGGCACCCAGAGAGGAGACCGGAAAGAGAGACTGGAAAAGCCAGACTCTTTGGGTATATGGATGCTAGGGGTTAGGGTGATACTTTCACCAGAACACAACCCACAGGAGAAAACTCGCTGCCTCTTTGTATCATGTCCATGTTCCTACAGAACATGTTTACTTGTATTGGCGCCAAAGGAGGATCTTTTTTCTGCCACCCTAAGAGTCATAATCATCACCACAGTAATAAAAGTCCATCTATCAAGAAAAAAGCATAATGAATTTATTTGCTTATAGTTTTATTTTTTTAAGATTTATTTATGTATTATGTACACAGTGTTCTGCCTGAAGGCCAGAAGAGGGCACCAATCCTCATTATAGATGGCTATACACCACCATGTGGGTGCTGGGAATTGAACTCAGGACCTCTTGAATAACAGCCAGTGCTCTTAACCTCTAAGCCATCTCTTCAGCCCTGCTTACAGTTTTATATGGTGTGGGACAACCAAGTCGCAACATTCCATGTCATATTTAGGTGATAAAGCATGGATAGCCTTGGAGAAATGCAACTAAGAAAAAAAAACCAAAAAACAAAAACAAAAAGGTCTGTCCTAGTAATAATAGACCTTCTGTGGAAAACCACGGCAAGACCAAGTGTTCAAATTCTTCCTGGCCTCTGTGACACACCTGCCTCCGAATACAGGACAGGGCCTTTTCTGAAATGGGAACCTGTAGCCAAAAAGATAGGTAAGAAAATGTCTGTGTGGACGGCTTGGGGAAAGTTAGGGCAGTGTTTTTAGGCTTTAAAAAAAATGATTTTGATTTGCTTGACCTATTCTGGGGGAAGAATTTAGTCGAAGTGGCTTTCTTGGGGGTGGAATGAGGAAATAGGAGGCCTGGAGTGGGGACTAGAGGCTTGAGAGATGCCAGGGTGCTGACAAGACCCTTGGGCTGTGGGCAAGCCATGTGGATGCCATGTAGATGCCTGGATCCCCCTTTCCTGGCCCTGCCACTTCCAGGCCCCTGAGATGCTGCACTGAGTGCCTTAGTTCTCAGGTTAAAGCTGGTTTGGCTTCTGGTTTAAAAGCACTGTGCTATGCTGTTCTTCCTAGGGCATGTCCTGTGGAGTTTGACCTAGAGCTCTGGGTCCCTGCTTGAGACATGCTCTGGGAAACGTTGTGACTGTGCATAAACATATGTAATTTTATATATTATATATTATATATTAACTGATACACAAACACACACACACACAGGCACATTTCTAACTCTCCCAATTCTTCAGGGAGCAGGGGACTTTCCATCCAAAGTGGCAGTCACTGGGGAACACATATTTTTGCCTCCCTTGTATATTTTCTGTCCCATCTTTCCTTGCTTATACAAAGTAATTTCTATCCAAGGTCGCTGAAGTTCTGTTATCTTGCCAGAATGTAACATTCTGTAACTTTTAAGATTTTGTAAAACTCCCAGCTGGGTTTAATCTGATTGGGTGAGGCTTCAGTTTTGGATTCCCCTCTGGGAAAAACAACACATTTGTGGGGATCCTAAAAGTAGACTCCAGGCTCCTAAAGATCTGTTGCTGGTCAGTCCTAATTCCCATGAGTTAAGAGAAAGCCATTGTTTTTCATTCCCACTTAATATGAAAACATTGTTTTAAAGGTGGTAGTGGCTCACACCTTTAATCCCAGCACTTGGGAGGCAGAGGCAGGCGGATCTCTGTGAGTTCTAGGCCAGCCTGGTCTACAAAGTGAGTTCCAGGCCAGGCTGTAAAGCAATACAGAGAAATTCTGTCTTAAAAAACAAAAAACAAACAAAAAAACTGCTTCTTTCCTGGGCCTGGTGGAACACACCTTTGTCCCAGCACTTGGGAGGCAGAAGCAGGAGGAATCTTTGTGAGTCAAGACCAGCCTGATCTACAAAGAAGGGCAATTAGGGCTATTACACACCAAGAAACACTGTAATTTTAAGGAGAAAAACTAAACTCTCTCTTGGTCTGGGAAGTCAACTTCATGGCAGGGGTGACCCTACCATAATACAGCTGATGTCACAGACATCAATCAGGAATCAACCTATCAGAAAAGAAGGGGAAATGACTTAGGTGAAAGAAACAGGAAAAAAAAAAAAAAGATCTGTGAAAGAACCTTTTAAACAAAGCCATCAAGCAGGCGAGAACTGGAAAGACTGACTTAAGCGAGAGGGGATATATTTGGTAAGGAATGTGAAGAAGAGGAGGGAGAGGAAGACATTCTTGATGAGAAAGGTTTGTATGGCAAAATGTGATTTTTCTCCCCTAAAATAGAATGACTAGCTTTTTTCTAAAATGGAAAAGGAAAGATGAGGGCAAAGTGCTTTAGAAAGGGGCAAATGATTTCGCACAGCCACTGTTAAACATTTCAGGAAGCTGAGCAACCAGACGTTAGCAGAAACAGATGCTTAAACTCCGCTTGGTTAAGTCTCGGTTAAAAGCCATGCAAACTTTGCTGAAGGCATGGGCGCTTATTCTAATTAAACATAAGCTTTTTGTTTTAAGCCAGTTTTTGCTAACGTTACCAAGAGCTGATCAATACTAAGAGAACCTCGTGGTTAAACAGAGTACTACATTTATTTTTTTAATTATTGCACGCAATTTGAACTTAGGGTAATCATTGTTTACTTTGCACCTATAAGTTTCTCGGTAGATCTTGTGAAATGAGTTCCCTTAAAAGTTTGTTTGGCCAGGTGGTGGCAGTGTAGGCCATTAATCCCAGCACTCGGGAGGCAGAGGCAGGTGGATCTCTGTGAGTTCAAGGCTAGCCTGGTCTACAAGAGCTAGTTTCAGGACAGGCTCCAAAGGCACAGAGAAACACTATGGGGGGGGAGTTTTTTGAAGGGGCTGGAGAGCCCTCAACAATTAAGACACTTTATGATCTTGCTGGTTAGGGTCCTACTTTTGTTTCTCCTGCCGTGTTAAATCACCCTACAAAAGCAACATAGGGGATAAAGGGTTTATTTGAACTCCCAACTCGTTACGGTCTGTAACTGAAGGGAAGTCACACCACAGTCAGTAGCAGAGAGAGAATGAACACATACACGCTTCATGCTTGCCTTACTTTCTCTGCCCACCTTTAAGCTAGGTCTTCCCACATCAACCACATAGTGAGGACAGTCCCTCACAGATGCACTCCAGGCCAGCTCGATCTAACAATTCCTCCCTGAGACTCTTCCCAGGTGATTCCAGATTGCGTCAGAGTGACCAAGTACACTATAAGGGTTCTTTACATCCTCTTGTGACACTGCATGGCTGTTGACTGTTGACTTTCTGCAGAAGTTTAGCCGAGGGACAACAACAAACCCATGAGCCGTTCCTTTTCAGATGCCAGGTCAGAGAAAAATGAAATTTGTTGCTCTTCCAGAGGACCCCTTACCCACATGATAGTTCCCAGTTATCTGAAACTCCAGTCCCAGGAGATCCAGCACCCCCTTCTGGCCTCCTCCGGTACCAGACATGCATGTGGTACACAGACATACATGCAAACTTCCCTTAGCACTTCAATATCCGTTTATTGATTTGCCTGTTTCAAGTTCACTCTTTGGGAAGGGGGTACATAGTCCTGGTTGTCCTGGAATTCACTTTGTAAACTTCAATGGCCTCAAACTCATAGAGATCCATTTGTCTCTGCCTCTGGGATTAAAGGCATGCACCACCATGCCTGGTCCAAGTTCAGTTACCTATCCCAGAGGAGGAATGCAAGGTTCATACTGGTAGACAGGACTAAGACACTTCAAGAAGTGCTTAAGTCTGGATACCCAGATAATTAATGAAGGGTGAAAGGCGTAATGCAGAGAGACATCACACCTCTTAAAAATGGCTGACCACCTGAATGGCAGGAAAAGACTGACCTCTGAAGTGTGACTTGCTTTTGTCATACATTGTTGTACCCTTTTCTAAAACACACACAGAGAGAGAGATATACACACATGCATACGCAGAGAGATGCACATTCACATACTTGCACACACACGAGTGCACACACAGATACACACACAGGTAAAGTTCTGCTGTTTGGCAGGTTGTTTTGTAAAGATGTCCATTGGGGAGAGTCAGATGACTCCAGAGGTACAGTGCTTACCAAATATGCACCGGTACCTAAATTCAAATCTCCAGCGGGGCAGGGCAGTGTCCATCTATAACCCTGGTGTTTGGAAGTAGGGGGAGTTCACTGGCCGACCAGTCTAGTCAATTGGTAAGCTTCAGGTGCAGTGAGAAACACTCTCAAAAAGAAACAATGACCAAACAAACAAACAAACAAATAAACAAACAAGGTTGAGGGGTCAGAGAGATGGCACTTGTTTTTTTAGGGGACCTGGGTTTAGTTCCCTGAACCACCACCATCTTTAACTCAAGTTCCAGGGTATCCAACGATGCTCTCTTCTCATCTCCAAGGACAGCAGGCATGCACATGATGCACATACATGCAGGGAAAACACTCATATGCATAAAATAAAAATAGAAAGCAAGTCAACAAAACCTCTGACATCGACATGCACACACACACACAGAGAGAGAGAGAGAGAGAGAGAGAGAGAGAGAGAGAGAGAGAGAGAGACCTGCTGCCCCTCGGATCCCTGGCTCTCTGAATAAAGAACAACTTAAAGATCCAATCTGCTCATTGACAGCGCAAGCTGTCATAGATTCCAGTTAAAGTTCCAGAAGGATAACATGAGAGTTAAAAGACCTGAGTTAGACCCAGTTTCCCTGGAATCACCAGTGTGACCCAGACATCACAGAGACCTTTGCCTCCTGACCCACTCCACCCGCCTCCCTGGGTTGTGATGAAGACCAACAGGTTGTGTGGGAAGGCTTTGCAAACTCTGCTGCTGTCTTTCTGTTGTGACTCCCTAAAGTTCAAAGACCCAGCCTTGGTCCCGGGCGTGGCTCACGGCAGGGGCTTCTGCAAGCATGTGAATGGAAGGAAGCAAACTGGACCAGATTCTCTTTTACTGCTGTGATGAAACACCATGACCAAAGCTACTTGGGGAGGAGACTGTTTGGCTTATACTTCTACATCATACTTCATCACTGAAGGAAGTCAGGACAGGAGCCTGGAGGCAGGAGCTGATGCAGAGGCCATGGACAGGTGCTGCTTACTGACTTGCTCCCCATGGCTTTCTCAGCCTGCTTTCTTATAGAACCCAGGACAGCAGCCCAGGGGTGCCCTCCCCCATCAATCACTAAGAAAATGCCCCACAGATTTGCCTACAGCCCTTCTTATGGAGGCATTTTCTTAATGGAGGCTCCTTCCTCTCCGATGACTTTGGCTAGTGTTCAAATGACATAAAACTAGCTGGCACAGGGCTTGTGCAAGATTGGGCCAGATTTCCTTCCAGCAGTGTCTAGGGAGATGTGTGAGGGTGAGGGTCATCCAACTGAGTCCCACGGGGAAGAGCAGCTGCTCTTTCTGGAACTGAAGTCAGAAGTCAAAGGCATTTATTTATAATCCCCAGAATAAGATGTAATCTTAATTTACAGGTGTCACTGAATATCTGCTCAGGACACTTCCCTGGTCCTGGGAGAGTCTTTCAAGGCTAAACTGGCTGAGACATGATTGGAAATCCCTGTTAGTGTCATTTAAAACACAGAAAGAAGTTCACTAGGTGTGAACCAGAGAGAGCCCTTTACACAAAATGAAACTGAGCTCTAACTTGATTGGGACTAGAAGCCCGAGAACCCACAGGCTGGGCTGCTGCAGAGTTGCCCAGAGTTCCCTGCTGAGCTAGGAGGCCACTGAGAGGAGGTGGGTGGGTGAAGAGGGGGCAGAGCTGGGCAAAATGGAAAGTCCTAGGTGGGCAGCGGGGTGGGATCGGGAACAGTGACAGGGATGGATGTAGGAACAGGAGGGCATCTTTGGAAGGAAACCAAGGAGGCCACCATTCAGGCTGCCTCGCCTCAGTGACCACTGCACAAAAACAATTATGTAACAACCCAGCCAGAGGGGTGCACATCTGTTTTCCAAAAATTTCCATCAGTACTCCAGAGTTCCATCTGTCCTGGTGTCATTTTCCCAGGGGAAGGGACAACAACTCCTGTGTCAGAGTGAGCTGGACAAACAGGCTTGACCAGTCCTATCTGAGGTCCTCCCTTCGTACATCTCCTCCAGCTGTCAGGCCTCTGCCTCAGTCCCAGCAGCACCTGCCTCTGCCCAGTTCTTCCCAGAGCACTAACCTCGATCCCTAGACTTGTGATGACTTGCTTTTTATTTATCCAGATCTCCTCCCAGACCTCAGTGTGGTGGTGCTTCTAACCAGCTAAGTTTCTGCTCAATGTCACTTCAGAGTGACCTGCCATGATACACTGCAATAAATAGGACAATTAGGACAAATTCATCCTATTTGCATGATCATGTTCAGCAGTCTCTCACTAGAATGTAACTTTGCTTACTGTAGTATCTCCAGTCCCCTAATCCTTAGACCCCACTGAATAACTTTTCTTGTTTTGTTTTCTTTTGTTTTGTTTTTTGAGACAAGTTTTCTCGGTGCAGCCTGGCTGTCTGGAACTCACTCTGTAGACCAGGCTGGCCTTGAACTCACAGTGATCAGCCTGCCTCTGCCTCCTTGAATGACCCTTTTAATAAGGTGAAAGGCTTACATGAACATGTGGATCGCTCCAGGCAATTTAACAATGGCTTCAATCATTATTACTCTAAGCATTTTCCTTATCTATTGGATAAGATGTTAATGATGACCCCAAGGGAGAGCGGGAATTATTCCTCTCCCCCACCCCTCCTCACCAAGATCTAAAAACATTCATCACCAAGCCAGGCAGTGGTGACCCATGCCTTTAATCCCAGCACTCAGGAGGCAGAGACAGGCGGATCTCTGTGAGTTCAAGGCCATCCTGGTCTACAGGGTGAGTTCCAGGACAGCCAGGACTGTTACAGAGAAACCCTGTCTTGAAGAAGGAGAAGGAGAAGAAAGAAATTCCTCACCAAAGCTTTCAAATATAGTGTGTACTGACAAGATCCAGCTTCATGCAAGCAAGTCTGTCAACCTTGCTGACTCAATATCCTTTATTTAAGAAATAAAGGTGAGTGGCTAGAAAGATGGCTCAGCAGTTACGAGTACCGGCTGGCTGGACTGGCTGGTCTAGAGGACCGGAGTTTGATTCCCAGAATCCAAGGAGCGTCTGTAACTCTAACTCCGGTTCCAGAGACTCCAACACCTGAGTATGCCAGTACCAGGCACACACGTGGTGCACTGATACACACGCAAGCAAAACACCTATAAGCATACAAAAAAAAAATCAAAACAATAAAATGTTTTTGTTCGTTTTGTTTTTAAAGAAATACTCTGGGCTCACTAGATGCTGTAAGAATCCTTCAATTAGAAGCTGTAGTCTCCCCACCCACTGGTCATGCCTGCCTCCTGGAAGAACACCGGTGTAAGCAGAGATAACAGTCCCGCCCACTGCCCCAGCTTCTTTCAAGGCCAGTTCTCAAATCACAAGATCGGACAGTGTTCCGCTCCACCGGAACAGAGAGAACTCTCTAAAAGCCTTTGATTCAGAGTAGCTGATCCTTGAACCCCCGCAGCCAACAACCCTATACCCTTTCAGCCTTGAAGCGAACTTGATCACATCGTCTTCATCACCTGCGTTTTGCAAGGGGGGGGTGGGGACACACGGAAAGGTCATGCAGCTAACAGGCTCCGAGTGGAATCAGATGCATTTGTTTCTCACAGCTGTCAGCTGAGAACGAGTCCTGGACCTTTTAATCTGCGGGAGCACCCTCAAAGGAGGGCCCAGGGACCGCCCGATCCCTGCGGAGCCTGAACCTTGAGGCTGCCAGCGAGAAATCCATCTTTTTTTCAAAACCTCTCCAAATCCTTCTGACTTTCTTCGCGTTCTGCTGGGCGTTTCCATCCACTTGGAAAGCATCTTGCAGATTGCTCACCCACCCTACC
Source organism: Phodopus roborovskii (assembly GCF_943737965.1). Lineage (NCBI taxonomy): Eukaryota > Metazoa > Chordata > Mammalia > Rodentia > Cricetidae > Phodopus > Phodopus roborovskii. The sequence continues at coordinate 38,472,276 of NW_026126511.1, read as the reverse complement.
TTCCTCTCTGAGGGCCGCTTTCGGCGAGCACACCCCCCACCCTGCCATCGCGCCTGCGCCCATGACAGCCGCGTCACGACATCGCCTTCTGATGGACACACAGCGAAACTGCAAGCGCAGCCCTGGGCTCTGCAGCAAGGGCTTCCCGCCAGCTATGCTCTCGAGCCTCTTTGGAATATAGAAAATGAAAAGCAGTTTCCCATAGCGATCTCAGCCAGATGTGGCGACCCACACTTTTAAATCCAGGACCTCTGGAGGCAGAGGCAAGTGGATGGAGCTCTGTGAGTTCAAGGACAGCCTCCTCTAAAATAGACAGTTCCAGGACAGACAAGGCTAGCTCCATGGAGAGACTGTGTGTCAATTTTCATTTCATGTGTATGGGTGTTTTGTTTCAGCTCTGGGATTAGAGGTGTGCATAGCACTTCTGGCTGTTACAGATTTTCTAGCAAAGTATATTCCTACCTTCCCTCATCTCTTTATTCCCATCCTATCCCCACCCTCGACACCACAGACGTCTGTGAAAACAGAGAGCACACAGCAGAGCTGAGCCGAAGATGAGGATGAAAAATACAGCAATGGAATACAGAAGCTAGGTGTTGGTGGTGCATACCTTTATTCCCAGCTCTTGGGAGACCCAGGCAGGTGGATCTCTGTGAGTTCAAGGCCAGCCTGGTCTACAGAGCGAGTTCCAGGACAGCCAAGGTCAGTTAAAGAGACCCTGTCTCAAAAAAAACAAAAGAGAGATAACTAGGGATATTGAGATGCAAGGAGTGACTCAGTACGGAGAATAAACTGATTTCTTGGAATTAAGGAGCTAGAAGACCTCAACTAACGGGTCCAGGAGGGCCAAAGGGGAGAAATGAGGGAAAGCAACAGTTGCACATATTGCTGTGAACTTTAGAATATCAAAACCAAAGAAAGAGCCATTGTTGGCAAAGCTCGCCTCTCTGAGCAGCAGCTGCCTGCGTTGGGCAGGGCAGAGTGAGCTATGCCGCACGTGGGGTGTCTAGCAAGTCCAGCCTCCTTGCCATATTTACTGGTTAGGACATAAACTCAGAATCTGTGTTGACCCATAAAAAGAAGTGAAGAGTTTTGTTCCCAAGCTGACACCATCCGGGGAGCAGGGAAGATGGCTTCATAGATAACACACTTATCACTGAGCCACAAGGATCAGGGTTCAGATCCCGAGAATCCAGGTAAAAGCCAAGAAGGCATGTTAGCTGTCTGTAATCCCAGCACTCAGGAGGCAGGGGCAGGTGGCTCTCTGTGCGTTTGAGCTTAGCCTGGCCTACATAGTTGGTGGGTTACCAGCAAGCCAGAACTATGTAATACAGGGACCCTCCTCTAACAAAGTGTAGTATGATCTAGGGAAAAACATCCCCAACATCAACTTTGGGTATCCACAAAAACCCACATTCGCGTGAACACCCATACATACACACATGCACACAAGCCACATGCATTCACATACAAAAAAAATACAAATACTTCTACAAAAGTTCCACAAACAGGGTATGGTGACACTTGCCATCCAGAGCTAGGGATGTGAAAGTGAGGGAACCATACCACCTAGGCTGGCCTCAAACTCATAGCAATCCTCCTGCCTCAGTATACCAAATGCTAGGGTTACAGGCTTGAGGCACTATGCCCTACCTGGCTCAGAAACTTGTCTTTTAGAAGTGTGTGTTCCATTTGATGTGTTCACCCTGTGGAGCAGTTTTTAGTCAATCACAGGCTCCCCACAAAGAACAAAGGGCTAGAACACAGCTGTCTTGCACATAGACCCACACCTGGAACATCTGTGTGCAAACCTGACCTCTTGCAGTCTAACACTGTGTCAGAACAATGAAGAGGGTAGAGAACACCTGTGGATCGGAGAAAACAGCTCAGTGGATAACGTGCTTGCCATGCGCACTTAAGGACCCGAGTTCAATTCCCAGAGCCCCACATAGAAAAACACGGCACATTAGTGTGTGCTTATAGTTCCAGTGCTGGGAAGACAGGCAGAAGGATCCCTGAGGCTCACTGGCCAGCCGGCCTGGACTGCTTGGTGATCTCCAGGTCAATGAGAGAAGTTGCCTCAAACAAACAAGATTGAAGTTGAGTGTGGTGACAAAACACCTTTAATCCCAGCACTCCAACAAAGAGGCAGGCAGATCACCGTGAATTCAAAGCCATCCTGGCCTTTGTAGGGACATCTAGGGCTACATAGAGAGAGTCTACCTCAATATATGTATATTTAAAAAAAAATAAAAACAAGGTAGATGGCTTGTGAAGAATGACATCTGAGTTGGTCTCTGACCTCCACAAGCACAAGTGTGTCCATGTGTATCCTCATGAGCGGGGATGGGCTGGGGAGCTGAATCTCAAAGCAGTAGGCAGAAAAAGCAGAAGGGAAGCAGGGCACACACCTGTGGCTCAGCAGTCAGAAACAGACAGCTATATATCAGGGTGTTAAACAGCCCAGCGTGGACTTAGGCTGTGCCTGTGTGCCCGCTCCCCGCTTGACCTCCCAGGCCTACTCTCTTACAGTGTGACTTGGAGCTCGAGTTTTAAACTTGGCGACAGATCGCCATCTCACTTGCTTTCTGCCATGTGCGTCCTGTCATTCCTGTGAAGCTGATGCAGGGACTCCTAAACTAGGTTCGGGGATGTGTATCAAGCAGTACATAGACACTTATCCGTGTGTGCACAAGTGTGTGGGTATTTGCTTTTTGAAGGGCAGTGTCTTTTCGTACTCTCCAAAGTGATACAGGATTGGCAAAATCAAGTTCCATGAGGGGAGTCTTCCCACAAGAGTGTCCTACTGGGCACATTGGACTGAAGGTCAGTCACTTCTGGACTGAGCTAACAAGAGAATGGTGCTTACATTCTCTGTTGCCCCTCACCTGGACCCCTCTCCCTTGTGAGCAGCATTTGGCTTTGGGATTATACTCAGCGACTCATTCAGGCCATGATTGTTGTGTTTTGCTTTGTGTTTGTGGTACTAAGGTTCAGTGTCTATAGTACTAAGGATCAAACTAGAACTTTGGGGCATGCTGGGAAGTATTTAGTTTATTTGGGGTTTTGTAGGGCCCTGCATGGACCCTCGAGGCACTTTGACCAAGCTTGAAGCTGTTGGCTGGAACTCCTTGCCCCAAAGCTGTTATTGGTACTCTTCCAGGTTTGATAACACACACCTTGTGGGGGAGAAGCCAAGCCTAAAAATCCTGTTATGTTTCACTGTGCTGTAAGTCAGTATTTAAGCCCATTCCATCCCCTCAATAAATGGCATTCGGCGTTCTGACATTGCCATTGAACAAGTGACCTGCTGTCTTGTCTCTTTATTTCAATCTCTAGGCCTTCGCCCCATTTGTGGAACAGATGGTAGTGCGGGCACTACAGGGTCTTTTGTTTGTTTGTTTTTGTTTTGTCCTGGAACTCAATTTGTAGCTGAGGCTGGCCTGGAAGCCAAGCGACTGGCCACCCTCTTACCTCAGGAGCGCTGGGATTAAAGGCAAGTGCCGGGAAGGGCTTCATCACAAGTGACTAGCTCTCATGCACCAGGCTTTTAAAAACACCTTTGGGTTTGTTTATTTTATGTGTATGAGTGTTTTGCCTGCCTATCTGGGTACCATATGTGCCCAAGGAGGTGAGGAGGAGAAAGTGTTGGATCCCCTGGAACTGGAGTTGGTTGGGAGCCATCATGTGGGTGCTGGGAACCAAAGGCCAAGTCCTCTGAAAGAGCAACAAGCACCCTTAACCATTAAGCCACCTCTTCAGCCCTGTGTTCAGGTCTTAAAGATCTTAAAGAACTCTACCTGCCCAGATACAAGGATCAAAGCACACAACACACTAAGGCAGCAGTCACTAGCAGAGAAAGCAAAGAGATCTCTGAGAAGTTAAACTAACCTGTGTATTGAACCTAGTGAACTCCATAAACAAACTGTATCTGTTCCTGTCTGTGTGTGTGCGTGCGCACATTCACGTGAATTTCTTCTCATTAAAGTCAATAAGGAAGATCGCAATGGGATGGCTGTTAATTCTCTGAGTCTTCTAATAAACACTGAGTGGAACTATAACAAACCAAAACAAAACTCCATGACCAACTGAATACTAGAACAGCAAGCCTCTGAGAGCCCCAGATGGTAGAGGGCTATTGTCTGAGCTGAAAAGGGGGGGGGGGGCAAGAAGCATCTTACTGTCTTAGTCCATTTTCTGCTGCCCCCCCCAATACTTGAATTGAGTACTGTTTAGTTATTTTTCCCCCTCCCAAAGCAGCTCTGGCTGTCACTCTGTAGACCAGGCTGGCCTTGAACTCAGAGATCTGCCTGCCTCTGCCTCCTGAGTGAAAGGCATGTGCCATCAGGCCTGCCTGGCCTTAGTCACTGTTCTATTGCTGTGAAGAGACACCATGACTATGGCAACCCTTATAAAAGAAAGCATTTAACTGGGCCTGGCTTACAGTTTCACAGGTTTGGTCCATTATCATCATGGTGTGAACATGGCTCCACACAGACACTGTGCTAAAGAGGTAGCTGAGAGTTCTCTATCATCAGGCATCAGGAGAGAGACACTGGGCCTGGCTTGAGCATTTGAAACCCCAAAGAAAGAGGAAGCTGGCTCCCAAAAGTTGTCCCCTGACCTCTACACAAACACCATAGCTGGCAGGCTCTCTCTCTCTCTCTCTCTCTCTCTCTCTCTCTCTCTTTCTCTCTCTCTCTCTCACACACACACACACACACACACTAAAGAATCAATGTTGGAGAAGGTCCCTATGAGGGGGGAGGACACAGAGCCAGGAAATCCAAGGGCAGATGCTGCTGCCATAGAAACAGTGGGAGGAGCTGGGAGATTAGAGAAACTGTCCTGGAGTTCCAGCTCTGTTCAGACTTCAGAAAACTCTGCTGTAGAGAGAGGAGGGAGACTTGAGGCTAAACCCAGTGTGGTCTAACTTGATGCTATCAAGATTTTAAATCAGGCTTAGCCAGGTGTGGTGGCACACTACTTAACCTCAGCGCTTGGGTGCTGGGGAGACAGAGGCAGGTGGATCTCTCTGAGTTCGAGGCCAGTCTAGGACAGCCAGGACTGTTACACAGAGAAACCCTGTCTTGGGAAAAAAGAAAGAAAAGAAGAAGAAAGGGAGGGAGGGAGGGGGAGATGAAGAGATGGCTCAGAGGTTAAGAGCACTGGCTGCTTTTCCAGAGGCCCTGAATTCAGTTCCTAGAGTTCTATACCCAGCAACCACGTGGTGGCTCACAACCATCCACGAGATCTGGTGGTTTCTGGTGTACAAGCATACACGCTGGCAGAACAGCGTCTAAAAAATAAATAACAAAAATTTTAACTCAAGGAAGAGCCAAAAGCAGACATGGCAGGCCTCCTAGTGGAAAATCCAACCAATCCAAGAGCCAAATCTTAGTCTTCTTGAACTTCTGACTCTAGCAGGAAACCATTGCCGGAAATCCACACAACACAGGAATATGAACCACACACATCCGGACAGGACAGAGACCAGTCACATGATCTTCATTCTTTCGCTTGGGCTTAGCGGAAAAGTAATGGAGAAGATCTGTAGATTAAACATTCTCAGCCTGGCGGTGGAGGCGCAAGCCTTTAGTTCTGGCACAGGGCGGTCGGGGAGAGAGGGGTGGGAGGTAGATGGATCTCTGTGAGTTTGAGGGCAGCCTGGTCTACAGAGTAATTTCCAGGACAGCCAGGGATACACAGAGAAACCGTGTCTCAAAAACCTTAAAAAAAAAAAAATCACGAAGGTACTGGGTAGGGGTACCCGAGGTTTAAGAAAGGACCGATGATGCACAGAGACGACAAGGTGGGCCGCTCCCCAGCAGGGCAGGAAGGCAGGAGATGCCTCCTACTGGCAAACCAGGAGGTTCTGGGGGAGAGAGAGGTTTCTCCCATGGCAAACCCACAGCACTTAGACGCCTCAAAGCTACTTGAGGATTGGTGAGACAATGATGCCTCAGTGACAGGAATCCAGTTTTGTCCCTGTGTATGACTCAGAGACCGGGTGCCATCCACAGAGAAGGTCTATTGTTTGTAACTGAGCTGTCCCGAGGGCTTGAGAACAGAGCAGGGAAATAACCCCAGCCATAAGGTAGGGAGCCCAAATTTAACCGGCCATAACCCCGGGAGCGGAAGGGTGGGGCACTGACAAGCCCAAAAGTGCAGGTTGCTGGAAATCAGAAAGTGAGCCCATGGTGGGAAATGAACTGCGCCCTGGGTTTCTGGGAACTGACCTCACCGACTGACAACAGCCCCTAGAGTCTGAGGTTAACAGTGCGGTCAGGTCACCCTCTAGCCTAGTCTAGAGCCACCTGCCTGTTATCACTGCTATAGAACTGTTGGAGTTGAAACTTTAGCGAGCTCCTTGCTATCCTCAGCTGCATCCCTCAGCAGAGTGAGCTGTGCTTAGAAGCCCCTCCACCGGCTGCGGCTGCTTTACTTCGTCCAAGCAGCTGCGTGCTGCGACAGCTACTTTAGCCATCACAGGCGCAGAGCCTTAGGAAAGGAATGGCAGCCCAGCCACATACTGCAAAGCCAAATGTGGCCAGCAGAGGTCCCTAGTGCGCAAAGAAGAGAGTAGCAAAGACAGCACAGCTTAAGCTTTAAGCAAAGACAAGCTCGAAGCTCAACTCACCTGCCGACCCCAGGACCAGTAGTCCCCAGTTCCTGAGACCATGAAATAAGCCTCTCTGCTCATCCTTTCCTCCTCCATCTCCTCTTCCTCCTTTTCCTCCTTCTCTTTTTCTTCTTTGTGTATTCCCATCTTTCTTTTGATTATACCTTTAGCAGTGTCTTCATATCTCAATTTACCATATCTAAAAAGTTCCCATGAACTTTTGCAGAGGTTTGCTTCCATAGTAATCCTAAATCCCAAGAATTTGACAATCAAGTTTAACCTTCACAGGGGCATAGAGGGATGAAGGGGTGTAGCCGGGGAGGGCAATGAGCAGACAAAGTAAAATGACCTATTGTATATGAAAGTGCCATAATCAAACCAAGTACTTTGAATGCTAACTTAAAAATAATCAGTCAATTACATTACAGTGGAGGGTATCTGCCGCTCTGTGTAAGTCTCTTTAGGTATAGCCTTCCTAACAGGTAAATGCATATGGTGCCTTTTTAAATGCTGTTCTAGTGTCAAAAGGTGGGCTCAGGGTGCTTGTAATTACCTATAGATGCTGGATGTATGAGTTGTGTTCATGAAAATTAGACTGCACCCTTCAAACATGTACACTTTCATGTGTATATTATAGTTTGATTTTTTTTTTTTTTGTTTTACTTAAATTTTTTTGTTTTGGTTTTTTTCAAAACAGGGATTTTCCATGTAATAGCCTAGCTCTGACTGTTCTGGGACTTGCTTTGTAGACAAGGCTTGCCTCAAACTCACAAATATCCTCCTGTGCTAGGACTAAAAGTATATGCCACCACTGCCCAGCTTATTTAGAAGGTTTTAATTTAGCCCAGCATGGGGCCAAATGCCTTTTAGTCCCAGCAATGGGGAGGCAGAGACAGGTGGATCTCTGAGTTAGAGGCCAGTCTGGTCTTCAGAGTGAGTTCCAGAACAGCCAGGGCTAAGCAGAGAAACTTGTCTCAAAAAACAAAACAAAAAAGCAACAAAAAAGAAAGTTTTAATTTTTAAAACACACAAAAAAAAAATCCATTTAGGCTTACAATTTAAAAAATATATTTCCATTCTGTTCAGATTGTACTCTAGAGCACCATCTAATGCTTGTTCAGGTAAACGGGCACACACTGATGTGTCAAGTGAGAATTTCAGTCCTTTCCACTTGTTAATTAAGCATGAAATGTATTAGACTTGACTCATTGGCTTGCCTGCTCTCAAGTGGATGAGTGATACCAACCTGGTTGACTATCCTTCGTGTGCTGACTGGAAGGGACTTAGTCCCTTCATCCCTGCAGTGTTCCACCACATGGAGCTCAAGGGTAGCCATGGCTGCTGAGTGAATCTGACCCAGTGAACAGATCCATGACAGGAGTCGAAAATCTTGCTAATGACACAGTCTGAAGAAGCAAGGGGACAGACTGTGATGTTAATAAAATAGCATCTATCCTCTATCACAATACTCTCTCGGCTGTAGACTCCAATATCCCCACAGAATAAAAATCAGCCTAGGGCCTGGCATGGTGGCACATACCTTTAGTCCTAGCATTTGGAAGGCAGAGTAGATCTCTGTGAGTTTAAGGTCAGCCTGGTCTACAGAGAGAGTTCCAGGACAGCCAGAGTTACACAGAGAAACCCTGTCTCAAAAACAAACAAAAAAGAAAGAAAAGGCTGGGCGTTGGTGGCACACACCTTTAGTTCCAGCACTTTGGAGGCAGAGGCAGGCAAATCTCTGTGAGTTCAAGGCCAGGGTCTACTGAACTAGTAACAGGACAGGTTGGGGGGGTGGGAGAGAAAAAAAAGAAAGAAAAGAAGGAAGGAAGGAAGAAAAGAATATGTCACCCTGATGGGAGATGTCAATCTGTACATATGTTTCTCTTATTGGTTAATGAATAAAGCACTGTTGGCCAATAGGAAAGCAAGATAGACAGGACTAGGATACTAGGAGGATTCAGGGAGAGGTAGGAGATTCAACATGTAGAGACCAAGAGAACAGAATTCTGAACCCTCTCTCCAGTGAGATAAGACCATGTAGAAATACTTAGATTGATAGAAATGGGTTAATATTTAAGACAGAGCTAGCCAATAAGAAATGCTAGTAACAGGCCAACAGTATTATATTAATACAGTGTCTGTGTGTTATTTGGGGCTGACACAGCTGTGGGACCAGGCTGGAGGGAAAACTACCCATAACAAAATGGCATCTGCAACGTGGCTAATAAGAACTTTCACTTAAAACTTAACAAAAGCTTAAAAAGGGGTTTTAAAAACAAAAGAACAGAGACAAGCAAGGCTTGTTGGTAACAGCATTTTTCTCAGTTGGACTCTGTTTTGCTAGAGACAAGCAGAGATTTGCACAGCTCCTTTAATGGAGGTTTCCTGACTCAGCATAAATGGCAAAAAACTGCAAGGCTCTGCTAACAGCTGAATGGTGTGTATGAGAGCTGGCAATGGCAGTGACAACATCTCCAAGCCGGCAGCATGCTGCTGGATGGCAGCCTAGACCAAGGCAGTGAGCACAGCTCTCAGTTCTGGCGGTAAAAGTACCCGCAGCTATCTTTGATAGATGGCAACTAATACAGCTGTGGCTTTCATTTGACCAATGTTGTTTACCAGATAAAAGACTCATAGCCAGAAAAAAATAAAAATTTACAGTAAAGACAGATTCAGATTAAGAAAAACCACTAAAGGTTTACAATGTGTTTTAAAATATATGTAGGCTTGGGAGAGAAAAAGAAACAGGATAAAGTGGTTTAAAAGAAAAAAGAAAGAGTTGCTGGGTATGGTGGCACACGCCTTTAATTCCAGCACTCAGGAGACAGAGGCAAGCAGATCTCTGTTATTTCAAAGCAAACGTGGTATACAGAGTCAATTATAGGACAGGCAAAATTTACACAGAGAAACCCTGTCTCAAAAAATGAAAAACATAAAAGAAATAGAGTAATAAAAAAGCCATATAAAGATGAAAAGCACAGAGAGAATCTGGATACTGTATGCTGTTGTGTTGTCTTTGTGTTGTTTGACTGCTGAAGAAATAGCAACAACTGTTAAAACAAATGCTGCTGGATTAATTCAATTTATATATTTTAAAAATACTTTGACTCCAAAAATTAAGTTTAAGGACAGGTTACTGGAAAAAAGGATTTCTATTTTGTTTCCACAAAAATGAAAAACTGTGGATTCCTTTCCGACTAACATGGTTTGATCAAGCAAGATCCCCTGAAGCAGTATCCCAAATGATCCAACATTCAAAACAGCTGGGACAAGGCAGCCTTTCAGACCACTACAGTCAGGATTTCTGTGTCATCTTAGGATCCCCATGACAGCACCCCCTACCAGCAGGAAGAAGTTTGGAAAGAATGACACCCAAATTCCCAAATTTATTTATAAAATTTTTTTCATTTATATGGGGTTAGTTATAAATGATTAATAATCACAACCAATCTCTTCCTAAGGTAAGAAGGGGATTATGGTATAGAAATGTATACTTTGTTTTGGAATGGATTTTCATTTATTGATACAAATTTAAGGGAAATTTTGTGATATGTATATTTCTCCTCTTGTTTAGATATTGTTTATATAGTTCATTAAAAATGTAATGTATCATTTAGTACAGATTTTAGATAGTTAACTATAATAGTCAGAACTTTAGTTAGGTTTTACCTATAATAGTCAAAACTTACAGTTAAGTTAGTTAGGATTTCTAGATACACAGAGATGTATTTGAGATGAATAGGCATTCTTCAAACCTTTCAAAGACCTACAGAATATGGCATTTAAAATGGTTTAGGGTTTTTCTTAACAGTGAGGCACAATTGCTCCTGGCAACACCACCTGCATCAGAAAGGAAGATGGACATCAAAGAAACTCCTTATAGAGTTTGCCTCCAATAAAGCAAGACTAGCCATTTGGGCAAGATACTGCTCTTGTCTGGACTGTTTGACTTTATGTGTATAAACTGGACATGCAGGACTCACATGCAGTGACTGTTGATACAAGATGCTACAGGGTTCGGAAGAGTCTGTCAGACAGTCTACAGAACACAGAGAAAAGTGACTGACAAACTGCCAATACAAGTAGACAGTTTAAAGTTTCCTGCTTTGCTGAGGAGTCTGCAAGACACACTATGGCCTATGGGATGAAGATGGAACATTACAGAAGAACTACAGGTGACTGACCAGGCCAGTTGTCCCTGTCATTTCTAGAGTTTATATTATTCTTCTGTGGACTTTAAAGGAGTTGAAGACAGATAGCTAGGGTTATAGTTTTCCTTAGTAGGATTAAGCCCTTCCTTTTATTTTAGACAGAAAAGAGGACATGATGGGAGATGTCATTTTGTAAATATGTTTCTCATATTGCTTAATGAATAAAGCATTGTTGGCCAATAGGAAAGCAAGATTAGGAGACGAGGAGGATTCAAGGAGAGGCAGAAGGAGATTTAACATGTAGGGACCAAGGGAGCAGAACTCCGGACCCTCTCTCTGGTAAGATAAGACCACGTAGAAATACTTAGATTGATAGAAATGGGTTAATATTTAAGACAGAGCTAGCCAATAAGAAACACTAATAGCAGGCCAACAGCTTTATACCTAACACAGGGTCTCTGTGTGTTATTTGGGGCTGACGCTGCTGTGGGACCAGGATGGTGGGAAAACTACTCATAACATCACCCAGTAAGTGCTTCCAAAATGCCCAGTGTCTGAAAGGTCTTCTCTTGGTCAAACAAGTGCCTTCTAAGAACTCCCCAGCCTGCAGGAGGCAGACAGGTCCCTTGGAGTTTGAGTCCAGCCTGAACTACAGAGCTAATTCCAGGACAGGCTCCAAAGCAATACAGAGAAACCCTGTCTCAAAAAAACAAAACAAACAAAAAACAAAAAAAAAGAATTCCCCAGCTGTGAAGTATTGCTGTTTTCTCTTTTTAAATTACATTTGTTAGCTAGGCGGTGGTGGCTAATGCTTTTAATCCCAGCACTCGGGAGGCAGAGGCAGGCAGATCTCTGTGAGTTCCAGGTCAGTCGGTCTACAAAGCTACACAGAGAAACCTTGTCTCAAAAAACAAAAGCTCAAAAACAAACAAACAAAGCTCATGTTTCTATGTGTGTGGGCAAGGATGGGCCAAAACACTGGTGTGAATGACTATGGACACCTTCTGGTTCTCTCCTACCATGTGGGCTTCCGAGAATCAGGCTCAGGTCCTCATACTTGACAAGGGAGGGCCTTTACCCTCTGTGTTTCCAGACCCAGCTGCATTCTATAACCCGGAAGTATTTTCTCACAGTGCTTCCAGTACAGTATTCTGGAAATCACGCTATTGAAGGAATGGGCAGTGTTGGCATGGAGAGGGAAGAAGCTGTGGAAATGTAGCCATCTTGGTGCTTCAGGTCTTGTTGCCTTATGGCTGGCCTCGAACTCACTGAGATCCACCGAGTGCTGGGATTAAAGACCAGTGTCACCACCGCCCGCGGCTGCGGCTTTACAAAGGAGTTTTAAGGAGGCAGCTTGCTGCTGATTCTTGCTTTCCTGAGGAGCGATTACTCCACAGGACAAAACACTGGGTACTCACATGGATAGGGAGGGAATGTGCTTTTGATGGTTGCGTACAGAATACGACATGGGAGCTAATTTTTGTCACTGTAGGAAATTACATATACCATAAAACTGACCTTTTTAATATACAATTTAATGATACTAAGCACATTCACAGGTGTGAGACAGCCATCACCACCACCCATTTCCAGAACCTGTTCATCATCCCTGAGAAATCTGCTTCTCTTCTCTGCTGACTTCCATCACGCCTCACAATGTCCCTGCACATCACACTATGTCCCCACACGAGGTCATGAAGGCTAAGACAGGCTCACTAAGCCATGTGGCTGGTAGGTAGCCGAGCTACACAGACTGAGTGAGTGAGTGATCATAGCCTGACCTCCCCTTTTACTCAAGTAAAAGGACGCATATTCCCTTCACAGCATTTCCTTCCACAGCCAAGCCCAGGTCTCAAGGAGTAACTGTGACCACAGACAGGGGTCAGAAAAGAAGTGTCACTACAGATCTGACCCAAAAGGATGGATTCCAGTGCTAATAGCAACACCTATCCGTCCTCAACTTCTGTCACCCAAGCTCAGCTGCCTGGCCACCTAGACAGACTGTTCCCAAGAGTAAAATGACTTAGCTTCCCCCATGGATGGCACAGACCACACACTTACTCTTGTTCCTCTGTGACCATGGGCCCAGGAAAGGGACAAGCAAACTCTCTTCAGCCCAAAACAGAATTCCCTGCTCATTTATTCGAACGTGTTCTTTTCTTGCATAGATTTTTATTTACATATATGTGTATGAGCCTGTGAGTTTATGTTCACCATGTAAGTACAGGTGCCCAAGGAAGCTGAACAGGAACCACAGGCAGCTGTGAGCACCTTTTGTGGGCGTTGGCAACTGAACCTGGGTCATATGGCAGAGCAACAAATGCTCTAAACCTCAGACCCATGGCTCCAGTCTCCTCCCACCAGCGACCTGATTCAAACCCGAATTAGATGAGCTGAAGATTGCATTTCTTGTTTCTTTTCTGTTCTTTTTGTCTGTTGCTTGTTGGTGCTAGAAACTGAACTGAGAGCATCTCACATCCTCACACTAGGTTCTGTAAGGGATGGAATGTGGACGCCTTCCTTTCAGGGGCTCTTTGTCTCTCTCGTTTGGTGAATTTGTAAGGACAAAGGAGACACCTGTAAGCTGTGGCCCACTTTTTCTTCTCTCCTTTCTGGGTAGGAAGCTTTATAGGTACATCTGCCTCATATTAAGTATGTAGTATGGGCGTTGGTGGTGCACGCCTTTAGTCCCAGCACTTGGGAGGCAGAGGCAGGCAGATCTCTGACTTCAAGGCTAGCCTGGTCTACAGAGTGAGTTCCAGGACAGCCAGGGCTGTTTCACAGAGAAACCCTGTCTTGAAAAACAAAACAAAATAAAGAAATATTAGGGAATCACTTGTCCACACAGAGAAAGAACCTCTGATCTTTAGCCTGCTGCTTATAATCAATAATGGTGACATATCAGTCTCTACCCGTTGACAACTTGCTCTTCTAGCTTAATTGCTCCCTAACCCAAATGACAATGAGGGTTACAGGCACTACACTCTTAAAGATCCCAACAGGGTCACTGGTCAAGTAGTAGCAATCTGAGATCACTACTAAGAAAGCAGTCATGAAGTTTGTTACAGTGACACATGTCTGAAATATCAAGTTAGGATGTGGAGACAGGAGGATTGCTGCAAGTCAAGGCCAGTCTGGGCTACATAAGGAGACACTGTCTGTCCAGAACCGTCTGAGAATGAGCTACAATTATCCACTGTTTCAAGTCTGAACAGGTGAGCTCTAAGTACGCAGTAAGCTAAAGTGAAGGGATAAGCAACAAGTGAGGTGGATGGTAGATTAGAGAGAGATACAGACAGGCAGACAGATAGATGACAGATTAGACAGATACAGAAACAGACAAGCAGATAGACAGACAGACAATTGTCAAGCCAGGTACTCAAAGCATCCAGATACTGGGGAAGCCCTGTTGAGGCAGAGAGGAGCCCTGGCAGACAGTGCCCCTCAGATGAGGCTTCCACATAAAAGGACAAATAGTAACAGATATAGATGAAATTATCAAATTGTAATAATACCCAGCAGTTGAGGCGGTTACTTGAGCCTTTCCTCTGAGCGCGGCTGAGCGTGTCTGCGGCTTTGCCTTCCCTCTGCCTGCCTCTTACATCACCTGATAAACGGCTTTGTAGGAAGTAGGTGCCTTCCTGCTCTTTTCAGGGACATGATGGTTTTGTTTTGTTTGTTGTTGTTTGGTTTGGTTTGTTTGTTTTTTGAGACTGTCCTGGAACTCACTTTATAGACCAGGCTGCCTCAAACTCAGAGATCCACCTGCCTCTGCCTCACATGTGCTGGGGTAAAGTGTTCACCACTACCTCCAGGCCAAGGCCAAGATGTTTTAACCCCAGATGTTTTGCTATTCTGTACTCTCCCTGTCACTCAGTTGGGTGGGCAGCCCAAACCTAGACAAACAGCCTTGGAGGACACTTGGAGACAAACAGGCCTGGGTCTGAAGTCCAGGTCATGGAGGTGGAATTTTTAATTGTCAGCTCTGTCCTGCCAGCCGGCTCCCCAAAGAACTATACAGAGACTTCTTACTAATTATAAATGATTGGCTGATAGCTTAGGCTTATTACTAACTAGCTCTTACATCTTAAACTAACACATGTTTTTATCTATGTTTTACCACTTGACTGGGTACCTTATCTCAGTACGGCATGTTTATCTCCTGTTTCATCTGCATCTCCTTGTAACTCCTGAGACTCCTATGATCCTGCCCTTCCTCTCTCCCTGAAAATCTAGCCTAGCTATGGGCCACCTGCTATTAGTCAGTGAGAGTAATGCATATTCATAGTGAACAAAGAGATTGTTCCACAGCAAGGTCACACAAGCCCATTTCCGGAGCTTCTCACTGAGCTCAAGTAGTACACATCGATTCACCTATAAAATGTATACTACACGGTCTCAAAAAATGGAACAAATCTTAGCCCTTAGCCAGGAAAGGTGGTGCAAGACTAGAATCCCAGTTACTGCCAAGCTTGAACCCAGAGGACCACATATTTAAGGCCAGTCTCAATTTAGAGAAATTATCTAAACAAACAAACAAACAAATAAGCAGCCTGGATGGTTGTTTATGCCTGTTATTCCAGCATTCCAAAGGCTGTGGTTTAGGCCTATAATTCCAATACTCTGGAGCCTGAAGTAAGAAGATTGCCCCAAGTTTGAGGGTAGCCTAGGCTGCATTGTGAGTTTATGGTCAGTCTTGGCTTCAAAGTGAGATCCTGTCTCAAAAAACAACAAAAACTAAATAAATGTAGTCTAGAAGTCATAACATTCGCTTAGAGTCTTGTCTCTGAAAACTTCCAGCATTCTTTCAAGGAATGAAGTGCTATTGTGGTTGGCTGCTGTCTGGTGGGGTCAGTGGACAGCATCTGCCTCTTCCTCTGCTGCTCAGTTTAACTGGGGCCATCATGGGCATGTCCAACCCCAAGTCCCTTTCATGTTTTCAGGCAAGGGTTGTCTTGATCATGCTGTACATTTAGCAAGTAACAGAGCCTGGCACATAGAAATTACTGCTCACATACTTTCTAAAATATTTAATAAAAGAACAATTCCACTATATAAGTATGTATGTGTAGAATATGGAAATATTTTTTGATGCTGGTGTGGAACTCGCACATTGTGGGTATATTACTATGGCTTCAGCCACAGTTTTATTTAAGTCTTAACAGAAATTCTGTGCTTGTTCAAAATGTTTTCCTTTCTTGAAAAGTACTGTTTTTTTTTTTTAAGATTTTTTTTTTTTTTTAAAGATTTATTTATTGTGTTTACAATGCTCTGCTTACATGTCTGCTTCAACACCAGAAGAGGGCACCAGACCGGATTACAGATGGCTGTGAGCCACCATGTGGTTGCTGGGAACTGAACTCAGGACCTTTGGAAGAGTAACCAGTGCTCTTAACCTCTGAGCCATCTCTCCAGCCCCGAAAAGTACTGTTTTACAGAAATTTTTTTTTTTTTTTTTTTGAGACAGGGTCTTGTGTAGCTTTGGAACCTCTTCTGGAACTACCTCTATAGACCGGGCTGGCCTTGAATTCAGAGATTCACCTGCCTCTGCCTCCTGAGTGCTGGGTTTAAAGGTGTGCGCCACCAATGCCCAGCAGGAGAAAATATTTTGATGTCACCTTTTAACTAAAGTGAGAAACCTCGAAGGCCCAGGAACAAGAGAGAGTAAGCTCCCAGAGTATGATTGATGGTGTGTGTGTGTGTGTGTGTGTGTGTGTGTTGTGCTCCTCTGGAGGACCAGAGTCAGTTTCCAGTACTAATGTGAGGCAGCTCACAACTGCCTGGAATTCCAGCTCCAGGGAGCCTGACTGACATCTCCCCTTCACGGGAACCCACAGATGTGTGCCATATATCGATACAGACATGCACATGGCTTTTAATCCCAGCACTTGCAAGGCAGGGGCAGGCAGATTTCTGTGAGTTTGAGGGCAGTCTGGTCTACATAGTGTTCCAGGGTAGCCAGAGCTAGGCAGTGAGGGCCTGTTTCACAAAACAAAACAAATATTTTTAAAAGAGTAGGGATGAAGACAAAAAACAAACAAACAAACAAAAAAACCCAGCGGGAGAGTGAGCAACGTAAAGGAAAAAGGGGGAGAAAGGGAGAGAGGAAGGGGGGGGGGTCTCACAGCTGCCAATCTTCTCTGGATTCCATGGGCACAGTGATTCCAACAGACACCCATTACAGTAACAGTGCTTGTAGGAGTTTGCTAAAAGAATATTCTATCCATTCTGGATGGTACAACAGTTTGTCTTTGCATCTATTCAGACATCTGGAGACTGAGGCAGGGCTCCTTCGTTCTGCCTACTGGGAGGATTCTTTTTACAGACCTGAATTAGAAGGCCAGCCTTCATGGCATGAAGCTATAAGGAGCCCCCTATACAAAATCATTTACTAAATTAAGGCTTTTGATAGGACCAATCATGAAGAGCTGAGTGTGGCACTTTACACCTTTAATCCCAGCACTCAGGAAGCAGAGGCAGGCGGATCTCTGTGAGTTCGAGGCCAGCCTGGTCTACAGAGTGAGTTCCAAAGCAATACAGAGAAACCCCACTTCGGGGAGGGGGGGGGGGAAACAAAAACAAAAAAGAAACAAGAGCTGCTACCAGGCAAGGCACGGAGTAACGTCCCACACTGGAATACTCTTTATTGGAGAGAGTGGAGTCCACAAGATAAGTTATCTTCCTCCTGCAGCAAGGTGACAAGCATTCAGCCCTCCATCCTTCACTACTCCCTAAGAAGGGCTTGCCGCCATTTTTAGCACAGTAATTTAGGAGTTAATTTTCCAGACCAAATAGCGCTGGATTATCCTCACATGCCCCTTGTTTTTTTCAGGCATCAGAAAACTCACTTCCCCTCCGCCACACAGTTCAGACAGGAAAAGCCTCACAGCCCTCTCAGGTGCCTATGGCCCTTATTTAGTGACGTTTTCTTATAAGTTGTCTCCATTCTTTGTTTGCACTGTTGTTTGGTGCCTATGGGAAAAGAAGCTTTGACAACCACACGCAATTAGCACTGAGTTCTCCCTTTCCCCCAGCCCAGCTGCCTCCCTAGTCGCCCACTGTTATCTTCTCATGCATGTCCTTCCAGACTTTGGGGTGTAGCTCTGCAAAGATACATGTATGTTTACAGCCATGTGTTTGTGTTTGAGACTAAGTCTCATTATATAGCCCTGGCTGGCCTAGAACTCCCTATGTAGACAGACCAGGCTGCCTTCAGACTCAGATCTGCCTACGTCTGCCTCCCAAGTACTGGAATCAAATGTGTACCACCACATGCAGCAACAGGTCAGCTTTCTTTATGTATAACTGTGTGTCAAATGAAGGGACAAGATAGGCTTTTCTGGTGCCAGTTACATTGGAACCTAAATTTCTGGCAGTACAGGAATTTGAATAAAATCTGGTTCTCCGTTAGGACAACCTCCCAGGGTGCCGCACTAGAACATGGCTTGAGTTTGCTGCCACCTGCTATTATTAGTTTTGGTCTCAAGTTCTTTCATTTAAGTCACTCACTGGCTTCCTAACTAGGCACTGCTCCAGGCACTGGGGACAGGCTATGAGCAAATCTCTGCCTCTGTGGGGAGCCAACATAAAATAGGGTGCTAATAGGTGATGCAGTCCAAGGAAAAGTTAGGGAGAAGAATAGGGGATTCCAAGAGGAGACCAGAGGAAAAAAGAACCAAGAGGAAAGAGGAGGCCAGAGATTGTTTTCTCTTTGCTAGTGGATGCAATTTTAGAAATAGGTGATGGAGCTTGTCTTTGAGGATTGTGTGTGTGTGTGTGTGTGTGTGTTAGGGGCACACACACTGGTGCATGCAATTGTGGAGGCCAGAGGTCAGCATCAAGTGTATTCTCTCTCTCCTTCCCTCTCCACCTCCATCCACCTTATTCTCTCACTGTTCTACTAGACTGGCTGGAAACCGAAGTACTCCTGCTGCTGACGCTCACCAGAGCTGGGACATGCACAGCTATACTTGGCTTTTATGTGGCTGCATGGGTCCTCATGCCTGGATAGCAATCACTTTACTGGCTAAGCTGCCTTTTTCCAACTCATACCCTCCTTCCTTCCCTCCCCTCTCCTCTTCTCTCTCTCTCTGTAGAGGGCATGAGGTCCTTGTGCTTACAGAAAGCACTGGAGAAACCAGGAGCGTTGAATTCACAGGCTTTTCTCTTCCATGGAAGGGATTTATCCCTGTTTCCATCAGGAAATCGGGACTGGATGTAGTTAATACCTGGTGCTCTTTGCTGTCTATAGGACCAGGACTCACCTGAATCCCCAGACCATGTTTATTCCAGACTCTGAGCATTATCTCAGCCAACAGAACCCATTCGTGTTTTTGTTTGTTTGTTTTGTTTTTATGGTTTTTTGTTTGTTTGTTTTTTTGAGACAGGGTTTCTCTGAGGCTTTGGAGCCTGTCCTGGAACTAGCTCTTGAAGACCAGGCTGGCCTCAAACTCACGGAGATCCACCTGCCTCTGCCTCCCGAATGCTGGGATTAAAGGTGTGTGCCACCACTGCCTGGCTAACAGACCCCATTCTTATGAAAGATGCCCCATGTACTTTTCAAAGTATTATTTTTTCTTTTTCTGCACCCCTTCCTCCCTGACAGGATTTCTCTGTGTAGCCTGGATGTCCTGCAACTTGTTTGGTAGACCAAGCTGACCTCAATTAGAAGATGTGGCTCCAAATACTGGGATTAAAGTCACGCACCACCACCACCTTTAATCCCAGCTCAAAGGGGTTTGGATGTATTCAGGGCTTAAACCTTATTGTGGTAATTGTCAGAAGGAAACTTTTTTCCAAAGTTGTACTGTAACTATTTAAAATATACGCTGCTTGGAGTCTTACTGCAGAAGCTTGAACCAACGTGGCTAACAAACTCATGTTGAACCAATTTCCTGCTTGTCTCGTTCAGATCACTGTTCTGCTGGCCCTGGCACTTACAGGGTACTCCTGGCTGCCCTAGAGCTTGCTGTGGACATCAGGCTGGCCTTGAACTCACAAGAGATCCTCCTGCCTCTGCCTCTCAAATGCTGGGATTAAAGGCATGAGCCACCACACCCAGCTTCGAAATTTCCCTTTCAAAGGGAGAGAAAGGAATTAAGGAAGGTATTTTCAGCCACATCTTCCTCATCACAGCAACGGTCCCTCAGCTGTCTCACTTGCCAAAAGTTGGCCACAGAACAACTTCCTGCTCAGGAGAAACCAGGTGATCTGCCAGCCCCAGGAACAAGGGCAGAGCATGGCTTGGGGTTTTTTCTCTGGCTTTCAGACACAGCTGCACTTTTAAAAGGTAGCAAACTCCTTTTGGTGTCTGTTTTGAAAAGTTCTCTTCCTACTAGTAGTCTCTCAACTTGGCTGCACATCGGCAATCTCCAAAGACTAAAAGTTCAGATGCCTGGGTCCCACCCCTAGAATTCCCAGCTCTATTCATCTTATGTGCAGGCTTAGCATCGTATTATTTTTCCACAAATTCCTATAGCCAGGAATGAGGACTATGGTTCTACTCACCTCTAGACTACAAACCCACTGTCCATGTGATTTCAATACTGTTAGACCTCAGCTGATCTTTACACAGTTTCACTACCATTAGTAGACCACAGTTACACTGTTCACTAGACCCCAGGCTAGCCCTGTGGAACACTGGTGATAGGAATGCTTGCTTGCCTAGAACTTGTGATTACAAAGCCCGACAATGTAATACACAATGTTTACTTTTTTTGTTTGGTTGGTTTTGTTTTTCAAGACAGGGTTTTTGTTTTTGTTTTTTTTTTTTTTTTTTTTTTTTTTTGTATAGCCTTTGTCTTGGAACTAGCTCTGTAGACCAGGTTGACTTCGAACTCAGAGATCCACCTGCCTCTGCCTCCCGAGCACTGGGATTAAAGGTGTGAGCCACCAACTCCCAGCCGTCTTTACTTTTACTATAATTCATTGTATTTTCTTTTTGGTGGGGGTGGGTTCTCTATGTAGTGCAGGTTCTCTATGTAGTGAGGCTTGGTCTCCCTTGTAGGCCAACCTGGCCTTGAACTCAGAAATCTGGCTTGCCTGTGTCTCCAGAATGCAGGGATTAAAAGTGTGTGCCACCACACCTGGCTCAATTCATTGTACTCTTTTTTGTCCTCTATATAAAGAGTCATCAGGCACCTCTCAGAATGGGGAGAGGATCGCAGAATTCTGCTATTCCATTACATATATTATTTGTTGTTTACAGCTGTTTGTTTGCTTTTGTTTTTGAGACAATTCCTCAGGTAGTCCAGAACCTGTGTAACTGAAGAGGACCTCAAACCCCTTCTTCAACTCTCAATCCTGGGATTACAAATTTGTAGAGTTACCATACCTAGTCCTCCATTTCATTCATTTTGATTTTCGAGACAGGGTGGACTTTGGAGCCTGTCCTGGAACTAGCTCTTGTAGACCAGGCTGGCCTTGAACTCACAAAAATCCTGCCTGCCTCTGCCTCTCGAGCACTGGAATTAAAAGCGTGTGCCAACCATTGCCTGGACCAGCCTGGTCTGTATAGCTAGTTCCAGGCCAGTCAGGGCTACAGGGTAAGACCTTATCACATTATCTCAAAGTGAATGTTTTCAAACTACTAGGAATACTCCAGTTTGACTGACTCCTTATCTATTTTCTGACCCAATTAACTAATCATATTCCAAATCCATCAACCTTCTAATTCATCAGAACATCCTGAGTGACTACTACTTTCTACTCTACACCAGCCTGTTAGGCATTTTTTTTTCCTCATCTAATATTCTGAGATAAGAGTGGGTGCTCACACCTGTAACCCTAGCCCTACTGATGCCCAGGCAGGAGAACCTTGATTTCCAGGCCTGTCTGATCCACAGAGTCAGTTAATGCTGACCATCATAGGCAACATAAACAGATGAGTAAGAGGAAGGGTAACTGTTAGGTCCAAAAGAAATTCAAGACAAATGACTTTTGGGCCTGACAGTAACAATTCCAGAAATATTTTGAAAAAAAAAAAAAAAAGAATCACATACATATCCCACATGTATTTGTGACCTGTCAAGCATACCAGCTAGTTTCCCACTTAAGTCACAGAAATTCCATTTTATACTGAAGCTCAAGAGAGACAGACTTTCCCAAGATCACAGGACTGGTAACAGAGCTATTTCAGTTTAGGTCAGGTCGGAGTCTTCCATTCTTTTCCACATGGCAGGCTTTTCTGTTTGTGTTTTTTTTTTTTTAATGATGTGAAGAATACTATCATTTGATAATAAGATGCAGAAAACAGAAGTTAAGAGGGTGATGTTTGAGGTTCTATACCAATGTGTTTTTGAATAATCTGAAAATCTTAAATGCCTGGGATGTCTAAGAATTCACATAACCCAGAAATAATTGAGAATGCAAAGTCACTGACCAGCAATCGATTATATATGTTATATGTCCATGTTTCCTGAGCGCCTTTACCCACTTTTTACTTCAGTTACCTTGTGGCTTTTAAAAAGTGTGTCTAGAGAAGCGCTAGACTAGACCCCTCCATCTTCTTGAAGGGTTCCCATTTCTTAAGTGGCTGTTGTGATTTAATCCTTCCTGATCTTTATCCTGATCTTTCACAATACGAATGCGTTATTGCTGTATTTATGACAATTTGTTAATGTGTAAGCCTGCTCCTTTGACATACTAGTCTGAAGTTTTCTACGAGGACAGGTAGGACTGGCCGTGTCGTTCTTAAGTGTGACAAGTGAGAAAAATCCCCAACACTAAGCAAACAACAGACTACAACCAAATTTGGAATGGAAGAAACTTTGTGATTTCATCCCGTCAAACATGTTTACCAGAATGGCAAAACTGAAAACTTGTATGTGTGTTGTACTTCCTAATGGATGTAACAACTCTTCAAGTCACCCAGACAAGTGGGAAGCTCCTCATTTTGGCCTCTTTAACCCTAAAGCACCAGGGATAAAAGTGACAACGCAGAAACTTGGTTCTAACAAAGAACGTCTTTGGAGCCCAGAGCGCTGTCCAGCCCGACCCACCAGCTGGCTTTGACAGCCGGCACCCGGTGGAGAGACCAGAGGCCTCGCGACATCTCCCTCCCCACGCAAGCCCGGTGAAGGCCGTGGACAGCCGTGGGCCAGATGCCGGAGATCCGGGACGCCAGCCCAGAGCTGTCCCCGTAGTCCCCGCAGGCGCCCGGGACACAGGCGTCCAATTCCGCTGACATTTCCTTTACGAGAAAGGGGCGGGAACTTGCGCTGCTGGGCGCGGCGCGGCGCGGGGCGGGGCGGCAGGAGGCGGGGGCAGCTACACCAGGGCCACTCCCGAGAGGTGACTCAAGCGGCCCCGGGCGCGCGCTCCCGGCACCCCGCCCCCGCCCGCCCGCCTGCCCGCCCGCCGCGCGCACCCACACCCAGGGGAACGCCGCATTGTCCCCGCCAAGTCCCCGGATGCCCGTCGGGCCGTGACGCGGCCACGCCCCCGCGCTGCGCTGCGTGCCACGTCACCGCTTGCGGCACTTCCGGGGGCGCAGCGGGCGATGACGTAGAGGAACGTGCCCTCTATATGAGGTTGGGGAGCGCCCGAGTCGGCCTTTTCCGCCCGCTCCCCCCTCCCCCCGAGCGCCGCTCCGGCTGCACCGCGCTCGCTCCGCGCTGTCAGGCTAGCGCCGCCGTCCCCAGCCGCCACCATGATCATCTACCGGGACCTCATCAGCCGTGAGTCCCGGCCGCCCCGCGGGTCTGGGTGCGGGTGGGCTCGGGGGAGGCCGGCGCGCGAGCGCCGAGCTTGGGCCGGGAGTCGCCGCGTGCGCCCAGCCGGCGCGGGAAATGGCGGGCCTTCGCCGGGTGACGGGCGGCTCTCTGTCCTCCTCCTTCAGATGACGAGCTGTTCTCCGACATCTACAAGATCCGGGAGATCGCGGACGGGCTGTGCCTGGAGGTGGAGGGCAAGGTGAGCGAGCGGGTCCCCGCGGGGAGGCCGGCCAGGCGGCCGGCCGGGCTGGGATTGCGGCTCGCCCGCCCGCCGGAGCTCGTGCAATGCTCCCAGCCGCCTCCAGGCGGGGGAGACGCTCTTTCCGGCCTTGGGTTTTTCTAGAAAAGTGGAGGCGGAGCCGAGCCTGGAAATAGGTCCGCGAACTCAGCGCCCATCCTCCTTCCGGGCGATCGGGGACATATTGTCTCTATTTAACACATCTTGGCATTGTGTGCTCTTAACCCACGGCGATCCGAAAGCCCACAACACAACTTCTTGGCCTTCGTTTTCTGTCCGGGCAACGATTCTTTTTTTGTCGGGTTGAGGTGTTTCAGGGAACTGACTGACAGATCATTGCCGGAGTGTAGAAGGTAAGTTGGAGGTGGGTTTTTTGCAATAAGTTGCTTTTTTCTTATCGTAGATGGTCAGTAGAACAGAAGGTAACATCGATGACTCGCTCATTGGTGGGAATGCTTCCGCTGAAGGCCCAGAGGGCGAAGGTACCGAAAGCACAGTAGTCACCGGTGTTGATATTGTTATGAACCACCACTTACAAGAAACCAGCTTCACAAAAGAGGCCTACAAAAAGTACATTAAAGATTACATGAAATCGTAAGTGAGATAAACATCCAGTTTTGGTGGTCAGGGTCTTAGAGACTTAGTTGTGTCTACTTGGAATTTTGGTTATAGAGAATTTGAGAAAAGAGGACCTTTCTCAATGTTATACAGTAAAGTGAGCCTACAATCCGTCTTTAACTTTGAAGAACAGAAACCCTTTAAAAGTTGATATTCTTGGAACTACCGTTCTTGAATAGTTTCATTATTGTTGTTGGACAGTAACCTTTTTGTTTTTACTTTGGGGGCTTGTATTGTTTTTGTTTGTCCTGGAACTATCTCTATAGACCAGGCTGGCCTTATAGACCTAGCTGGGGTTTGTATTCGTTTAAAGTGATTTTGCTGAAAATTCAATGTTTTAATGGCCTGTTTAATGTACTATTTTAGACTTAAAGGCAAACTTGAAGAACAGAAACCTGAAAGAGTAAAGCCTTTTATGACTGGGGCTGCAGAGCAAATTAAGCACATCCTTGCTAATTTCAATAACTACCAGGTAAATAAATCAAAGGGTGTACAGTCTTAACCACGGGAACAGAAGAGATTTGTTTTGTTATGTTTGTAACATGGCCCTGACCCAGAACTCAACTGTATAAGCCAGGCTAGATTTGACCACCCCCCCCCTTCCCCAGATCCACCCACCTCAGCTTCCTGAGGTTAAAGGCGTGAGCCCAGCTGATACTCTTCATTGAGATCTGGCTGGCCTTGAACCTGGAGGTTTACGTGTCTGCTGGGTGCTGAGATTAAAGGTGTGTGCCAACACACTTGGCTAGGCTAGCGGCTGTTGGCTTGGAACTGTTGTGAATCTCCCTTTTAAGGTTAATTTTGGTTTATGTTTGTGAGTATATAACAGTCTAATTCTGGGTATTTGCTACTTGTTTTTCTTTTTTAAGTTTTTTATTGGTGAGAACATGAATCCAGATGGCATGGTTGCTCTCCTGGACTACCGTGAAGATGGTGTGACTCCATTCATGATTTTCTTTAAGGATGGCCTAGAGATGGAAAAATGTGTAAGTACATCTTGATATTAGAAGTGATCTTTGCCATTTACAGAGGTAGGCATGGGTTTTACAGAAAGAAGCTTTGTTGGTGGTGAAATCTAGGCTTCTTGTGGGACCTGAAGAGAATACTGCCTGGAAGTGTGGAGGTAGAGTAGCTTCCTTGGTAGTGTGCTCAGAAAAACACTACTGACCAAGTGAGGGCAGGAAGCTCTGAAACTCAGGTCAGGTGTGGGCAGGGGCATAGTTTGATACTAGCCTGGGATAAATAATCATAGGCAAAATGAGTGTGGCCCTGCAGTAGCTGCCCACAGTGGGCTCACGTCCATTTCATGTTGTGCCTTGGGATTTCTTTAGAATTGAAGGCAGAATTGCCTTCTATAGGGAAGGAACTAGGTTTGGGGGCCTGGGTGGAAGGTGAGCTTAGAGCTATACTGAAGACAATGGGTGAGCGCTATGGGGTGGTAGTATTCAGACAATGGCTACTGAGTGCTGCTGGCTAGGAGAGGGTAGCTAGTTGGCATCCACTGATAGACCTGGAACAGTGTGGTTGTTCTCCTGGTTTGCACTAGGATGCCAAAGAAAATGCTCCCCGCGCTTCCTGCCTGTCTTTGTGGCAGTCCAGATTGAATTGGGGAGTACACTTATATAGTAGGAAAGTTAGTGTGTTGGAGCTGGGGGTAGTTCTTAATGCCATCTCCTTGTTTTGCAGTAACAAATTGGATCTATCACCTGTCACCATAGCTGGCGGCTGCTTACCATCCACACAACACCAGGACTTAGGACAAATGGGACTGATTTCATCTTGAGCTTTTATTTTGACCATGATTTATTTGGAGTGGAGACATTGTTTTTTTCTTTTTTTCTTTTTTTAAAGAAAGAACATGTCATGTAGGTTGTCTGAAAATAAAGTGCATTTAAATTCACTTACAACAAATGCCTCTTAGTTTAATGTGATTGTGCCGGCTCCATCTTTACTGTTGGTGAGAAGCTAGAGCTTGGTGGTTGGGCACTGCCAGAAAGTAGGAACTGCTTACAAGAGTCTGAGTTGCAGTGAAGGGGAAGATGTTAAGTGGACCCCTAACTTCATCTCCAGAGGGAGAGCTTGCCAAAAGCATAAGGACCAACTAGTTTGAAACACTGAAGTAGAGCCAAGTCTCCTGGGGTGGCTGCCAGGTTGCTTAGTTGTATAAACCATGGTGAGACACACAGGTAAGGGCTTTTTGCTTCATTTTTTGGAGAGGGGTTTCTCTACTGGACCCTAGACCAGACTCAGAACCACCTTCCTCTGCCTCCTGAGTGAGTGCTAGGACTAAGGGTGTGCGCCGTCATCCATGACAGTGGTACCTGATGGATAGTTATGAGGTGTGTTGGTCCAGTGGGTTTGAACGACTTCCCACTGTAGAAGCCATTAGCTACAGGGTAAACTGTTCACAAGGAATTCCTTACAGGGTCAGATATAGATCTTGACAGACCCTGAACATCATGCTGTCTGCTGTAAAATAGTTTTGTGCATGGCCGAGTTAAGAGTAGTTACCAAAAAAAATATTCTGAAACAATTAGCAGGTATGTGAAGTCCTAGGAAACCCCTTGGACTGTTTATAATGGGTCTTCAGAAGCTAAAAGGGATTCATTTTCCAGCCTGAGGTTTGTTCAATGACAAATCCCAAAGTATACTAAGCTCGGGATATAGCACCCCTTTGTGAAGTCCAAATGGTGGGTATATTACATGTTGGTGAAGGGGCAAGTGCTGTTGTGATCTAAAGAGCCATGTAATTGTCCTTGAAAGTGTTAGTGATTTCCAGGCCACAACCATACACATTGTGGAAGAACCTTGAAGACCTGATAACCCAGTTGTGCTAGGTAATGTATTCCAGGTATGATCACAGCCATGTGGCTTTGTGGGGAGAACCAGAAATCAACAGTAAACACAGTTTGTGTCCTTTTAAAAGTACATTTTGAGAAATGAGTACGTGTGTATGGGTTGTACTCATGAATGCTGATCCCTGAGAAGTAATGGTTTGGGGGTTTTGTTTTTTTAAGGTTTTTGTGTATCCCCAGCTGTCTTGGAACTGTGCCTCCCCCAAGTGCTGGTTTTAAAGTCATGTGCTGCAATTGCATGGTGAGATTTGTTCTGTTTTTGAAACAGCTCTTAATATCCCAGGCTGGCTTCAAATAGCTGAGGATAACCTTGCCCGTGCCACTTGTGATTATAGTCCTGAGTTGGTTTGGTCCTGGAAACTGAATATAGGGCTTATGTAGTTAGCAAGCATACCACCAGCACTGGCTGCATCTTCAACCCTGGGGGTTACTGGGTATTTTGAGCCTCTAGAGATGGACCTTGAACTCTTCAATCTCTTAGATTTAGGATTGAGGCTTTTACTACCATACCAAGCTGCCAACTTGAAGATAACTTACTTTCTCAATCATTTTTCCTAATTGTCCCTGCTGTGTTCTGTATCACTGCCCAGTCCTGGTTTGTGCCTTGTGTTTTATATGTGCAGTCACGAGGTAAGCCCTGGTAGTTGTCTTTTTTTTAATTAATTTCTAGTTACTGCTAGAGCCACACAGAAGACTAACAAGCACTTGCTCTTCCTGCACAGGAGGTGCCAGTACCACATGATCTTTCTGATGTTGCATTTGGTACAGGCAGGCTTCAAGTATCTCTGGGCCCTGGGCTCTGTTTTTCTGTTTGGAGAACAATGGGATGGAAAATGAACTTAGAGTGTTAACTGTGAAAGCCTTTGCAGGGTGCCATTTGAATATGGATGTGAGGGAGTGGCCACGTGGATGTCTGAGAGTGGACCACTCAGGCCAGCACATCATCTAAGGTGGGGTATTTAACAGAAGACTGCTCAGACATGGGGTTGAGCCAACAGATGTCTTTATCAGCTACTGGGTGTTCAGGGTCCCAGGGTAGCACTGAGGGTTTCTCAGGCTGAGGTTTTAGCCACAAAAGCCATGTCCTGGGCTGCCATACTTCATTTAACAAGAACAGTTAGCCAGAAGCAGAACTACTGAAGTTAAAAGGCAAGGTTAGTGACTTTCCCAGAACTAAGAACTTTGATGGATTAGGTCTTTGTTTTAGTTTCAGCAGGTGGTATTGTCTACATGCTGTGGGTTTTTGTTATTTGTTTTGGTTTCTCTGTAAAAGCCCTAGCTGTCCTGGAACTAGCTCTGTAGACCAGGCTGACCTTGAACTCTCAGAGATCCTCCTGCCTCTGCTCAGTGCTGGCGCTGAAGGCCTGCACCATTACTGCCCGGCTACATGCAGTGCTCTCCAGCCTGAATGGTACTTTCATTGTGGAGTCAAGCTTGCTAATGTCTGGGGGCTTACTATGTCTGGTGCCCTGTTACATTCCCCACTCATCTTAGTGAATGAGTCAAATCTTGGACTCATCCTTGGACCATATATTGGGTTTGCAGGCTGCAGTCCAGCTAATCCAACAATGGCTGGTTATGACAAAGTCCAAGAATCCAGTAGTCACTCAGTCCACAAGGCTGGATGTCTCACCCGGTCTTCAGTGTGCACTGGGATCCCAAAGTAGATTCCAATGCTAGTGAAGGAATGGGTGTACTAGCAAAGTGAGGGCAAGCAGGCAAAGAGCAAAGGCTTCCTTCCATGTCCTTATGTAGGCTTCCAGCTGAAGAAGGTGTGGCCTAGATTACAGTTGTGTCTCCCCCCTCAAAGGTCTAGACTAGAAGTGGATTTGTTCACTTCAAACCAAGCAGAAATAATCTCACAGGTATGCCTTCCATTTCTGGATTGTAGTTCATTTCAGATGTAGTCAAGCTGACAACCAAGAGTAGCCGTCACCCATAGCAATAGAATCCCTAAATAAGACACTGACTAAGGGCTGGCAGGAACATGCAGGCTTTTCCGTCCCTGGCCCTCTTCCCCTAACTGCTAGGTACGAATCCAGTTTTCAGCGTCCTGTCCTCTCTGGGTGGTCCTTTTTGAGTTGGTAGATTCTCTCTAGGCCCACTTACTCACATATAGGGCAGTACTAAGGAAGACTTTTATTTTTAAGCTTTTCAGTACTTTGATGCTTCTCCAGGTGGAAAATACGTGGACAGCTTCTTAAGCGTTGAGCCACGTTCTGAAGGATTGCAGCCCTCTTTCTATGGGTGTCCCATTGAGTCTTCTTTTGCACCATCTTAGAGAGGACAATTTTATCCATGGGATTGAGACACTGAGCCCAAAGTGCAGGAATTTTTGTTGGTCTTGTATGTAGTGCTGGGGACTGAGCCCAGGGCTGTATCGTGCCAGTCAATTCCCTATCACTGAGTAACATCCCAGCCCTAAGTGCGTCAGTGAACTATTTCAGTAACTGTTGAGCTATTAGGCATCATTTAGTTCTGAGTCTCTCCCTCTCTGTATTGTTTTTTTCAAGACAGGATTTCTCTGAGTATCCCTGGCTGTCCTGGAACTCTCTCTCTGTAGACCCAGCTGGCCTCAAACTTAGAGAACTGCCTACTTCTGCTGCCTGTGTGCTGGACTAAAAGGCATGCATCACCACAGCCTGGCCAGGGGTGCATGGTTTTAATCCCAGGACCCAAGAGGTAAGAGGCAGGCAGATTCACTACAGAGTGAATATCAGGGCAGCCAGGGATTCAGGGAAATCCTGTCTTGAAAAAATAACAACAAAATCGTTCCTCATTTAAATTGTTTCTCTCAGGTATTTGGTTACAGAAGTGAAAAAAATTGTTTAACATAGCTCTCAAAGAAACCATCAGGGAATTGGAAAAATCATAGAAAAACCTATTGTTTTCTGGACATCCACCTAAAACAGCTATTATACATGTAATTTCACTTGACTTAAGTGCAGTCTCTAAGAACTCCCAAGCTGTCATGTAAGCAAAATAGCCAAACTAATTTTTAGCCTAAGGCGAAAACTGGCCAGTTAAAGAGGAAAACTTCGCACAGAAAATTAAAGAGAGAAAGAAATGGGTGCTTTTTATTACCTCCCGAGATGAAAATGTGTGTCAGTAGCTAGTGCGCAATGGCGAGAAGCTAAGTCAACTCAGACCTTGATTTGTCTTTCTCTATCACAACCCAGTGTACCGCCATTCTCTCCTTGTCTCCCCAAGGGTACAAACTGGGGGGGGGGGGAAACTGGGAGTGACAGATTGAGTCAGGTGGGACATGTGTTGGGTGACCGCCCTGCTGTAATACGAGCACAATGGTAACAGCAACTGCTACTGTCTACTAAACGTGAAAACGACTAAGCGGCTGTGCAACATGCCCCTTCCCACTCTACAGACGCAGAGGGCGGGCTCGCGTGGCTGTGCGGGGGACTTTATGGAGGAGAGATAGCGTTCCTCACAATCATAAAGCTGTAGCTGAGGCCCTGCTGGCAAAGGCGGAGTTCGTGGCACCCCTGTCTCCATCAGGTCCTCTCCTCCATCTTTTCCTTTTCACCATCGTCTCACTATGTAGCTCAGGCTAGCTTCAAACTGTCCGTCCTCTTATCTCTCCCTCCCAAGTGCTGGGCTCACAGGGGTGCACTTTATTTACTTTGTTTGGTTTTCTTGTGTTGTTTCTCAAGACAAGGTTTCTCTGTATTGATTTGGAACTCAAGCTATAGACCACCAGGCTGGCCTCCAGCTCACAGAAATCCACCTGCCTCTGCCTCCCTAGTGCTGGGACTAAAGGCATGCGCCACCAACGACCAGCTTGAGACAAGGTTTATGTGCAGCTCTGACTGTCCTAGAAGTAGCTCTGGAGACCTTGAACTCTTAAGAAATCTGCCTGCCTCTGCCTCCTGACTGCTGGGATTAAAGGTGTGGGCCTTGCTAACATTAAGCATTTTATTTAATAATGTACTTAGTTCCCACAGAAGCCAGAAAGGGTGACGATCTCCTGGGACTAGAGTCACAGACAGTTGTTAGCCAGCATGTGGGTGCCAGGAACTGGACCTAGGTTCACTGGAAAAACAGCTGGTGCTCTTAACCAGTGAGCCCACTGTGTACATACTTTAAAATGAAATTTACAGGACACAAGAACTTTCATAAGGAAATGAAGACAAAAGGAAACAGGTGAAGAGTAGACAGGTGTGCGGCATGACTGGATGAAGAGTTGTCAGGGTCACTGTTGCTGTGACAAAGCCACCCTGACCAAAGCAACATGGCGAGGAAAGTGATCATGATCATTTGGTTTACACATACCAAGTCACCGTCCACTGAAGGCAGGGACTCACACAGGGCAGGGACCTGGAGGCAGGAGCTGATGCAGACGCCATGGAGGGAGCTGCTCCCTGGCTTGTTCCTCATGGCTTGCTCAGCCTGCTTTCGTATAGAACTACCAGGTCAGGGATAACACCGTTAACAATAGGCTGGGTCATCCCCCATCAATCACTAATTAAGAAAATGGCCTACTAGGCCTGGTGGTGGTGGTACAAACCTTTAATCCAGCACTCAGGAGGGGAGGCAGGCAGATATGAGTGTAAGGCCAGCCTGGTCTACAAAGTGAGTTCCAGGACAGCCAGGGCTACACAGAGAAACCCTGTCTCAGAAATAAGGAAGGAGAGGGGGAGGGGGAGAGAGTGAGAAAGAGAGAGAAGGAAGGGAAGGAGAAAGGAAGGAAGAGGGGAGGGAGGGAGGAAAGAAGGAAGGAAGGATGCAAGAGAGCGATGGAGGGAGGAAGAGAGGGAGGGAAGAAGGAAGGAGGGAAGGAAGGGAAGAAGGCAGGAAGAGGAAGAAGGGAGGAAGAGGAAATGCCCTACAGCTTGCCTGCATACAGCCCAATCTTCTGAAGGCATCGTCTCGATTTCTCAGTTGAGGCTGTCTCAGAGGGGCTGACATAAAAACCAGCCTGCACAAAGAGGGTTGATAGGGTGGTAACAAACTGGGGGAGATTTGCAAAGCCAAATTCATCCAGATGCTTCTCTGTCCTGATGAGGGGGAGGTTCCCTTCCTCTGTGCTTCTGAGGAGGCCGTTCTCCCACACAGAGGTTCTGTGATCTGCTTCAGGGGAAATGGGTGAGGAGGAAATGGGCGTGGCCTTGCTACCATCCCTTTCCTCAGTGCCAAGGTGGCATCTTTTTCGGGTATCAGACCTTGAACCCCATCATTGACCTTCCAAGAGCACCTCGGAGGCTGGCTCTGTGGGATGTGTGAATTGCCCCAAATGCCTGCCAAACATTGCTTAGCTTTCGCCACCAAGTTCTTTGACAATTTTGCTGAATATTCTTCTCTTTTAATCCCTTGGCCTGTTTCTGTCAGAGACTGTAATTGGTCTGAGATTTTTACCGTCTGCAAGCTAACACGTTCCTATAGTTTCACATACATATTTTGACAGGAGACACCGAACATATGTGTCAAAAATAGAGCTTATGACAGTTGCAGAAACTGCAGCTGGAACAGCAGTTCGCGTCTCCTGTTCCTCACACCCTGGTCCTCAGTGGTGATGTGAAGGCCGGATGCTACCGCACAGGCAGAGGGGGGCACTGCAGGAGAGCGCCCCAATCAGAAGACAGACTTACAAGGCAGTTGGCACCTTTGACTCTGCTGCCACCTGATGCCCCAATAGAGACATCACTCATCACCCTGGAATGAACAGGGACTAACCTCTAGGAGAGAGGGGAAGGTGACTGACTTCTTTTGGGGAGGCCATTTCCAAACGTCTTCAGAAGGGTGCCCTAGCTTCCAGCACTGTTAGTTACGCTCCTTGTTCAGAAGGCCCGCGCCGCATAGGAATACAAGATTCTTAGCAAATAGTTCCCGACAGTTCAGACCAGGGGGAAGAGGAAAGAAAACCAAAGGAAAGAGACACAAAATAAAATTGCTAATGCTGGGTGGTGGTGGTTTGTGTCTTTAATCCCAGCACTCGGGAGGCAGAAGCAGGCGGATCTCTGTGAGTTCAAGGCCAGCCTGGTCTACAGCGCTAGTTCCAGGACAGCCAGAGTTGTTACGCAGAGAAACCCTGTGTGGTAGTATGAATGTAATTGGCCCCCATAATCTCATCGGGGGTGACACTATTAGGAGGTGTGGTCTTGTTGGGGGAAGCATTCACTGTGGGGGCAAGCTTTGATGTCTCCTATGCTCAAGATTCTGCCCAGAGTGACAGTCTCCTTCCTGTTGCCTACATATCAACCTGTGGCAGCTCCTTCTCCAGCACCGTGTCTGCCTGCACGCCGCCATGCTCCCTGCCCTGACAATGGACTAAACCTCTAAAACTGTAAGTTGCCACCTCAATTAAATGACTTCCTTTATAAAGAGTTGATGTGGTTACGGTGTCTCTTCACAGCAATAGAAGCCCTATGACACCCTGTTTAAAAAAGCCAACAATGAAATAAAATTGCAGAGATAATAATACATTTTGTAGCAGCAGGTGGGTGACTCACTGGGTGCTGGGAACCAAACTCTGCAAGAATTATCCCTGTAGCCACAGAAAGTTTTGGTCCACAGTTCCAGATTATAGCCCATCATTTTAGGGAAGTCACAGAGGTGGGGACTCACGACATCTGATGACGTTATTTGCATCCACATTCAGGAAGCAAGGAGCACTGGGTGCATGCTTGCTCACATCCAGTTTGCTTTCCCCACTCTGACCTAGGGAATGGTACCACCTGCAGGATGCAAAGGTCTTCTTTTCCACCGCAAAGTAATCAAGCTATTCCCGGACAGAAATGCCCGAGGAACAACCTGGCCTGAACAATTCCTCACTGAGATCCCCTTCCCAGCCGATCCTAGACTGTGTCGATTTGATGATTATAACCAGCTAGCACAGTATGGCAGTCATTTTTCTATCATGTATTCTGATCACAGAAATAATAATGACACAGAAAGTAAGCATATCTGCCGAACCAGAATATTTATACCTTTTAAAGAGACCGGTGTCAATCATCAAACCTGGATCAGAAAGCCCAGCGTTCTAAAAGTCCCTCTGAGGACGGGTGCACAGTGAGGACTAAAGAAATCACTGTACTGGCAGGAAGCAGGGAAGGAAATGAATTGGTAAATAGCTGTATGGAAAGCAGCCAACACCCTGGCCTCCTGCTGAAGACATCGTGAACAGGAGAGAGAAAGCGTGTAAGAAGACAGACGACCCCTGACTCAATGCCACGGCCCTCCTCTCCCATCCTCCTGACCAAGGAGCCGATGCCTGTTACTTCTCTAGGTGTAGGCTTGACTGCATTCCACACTGCTGTGGTAAAGCAATACTAATTTTTAATTTTAATTTTATTTTGGTGTTTTGAGAGAGACCGTCTTGCTATGAGACCCTGGCTAGCCTCAGATTGTAGCCCAGGCTGACCATGACTCCTTTTGCCTCAGCCTCCAAGTCCTGGAATACAGGTACATGCCACACACCTGGCTTGAAACAATACTATCTTTAGGCAGCCTAAGTATGGATTTGCTTTGGGGGGGGGTATCGGGCTTTCTATCAGCCCAGGCTTTTCTCTCCCCGTTTCTGGCACTGCAGGGTCGGTGTGGTCTGCCCCGCACCCTCGGGTGCTGCCGGATTTGGGCTTACTCAGAAACTCATGCTGTGAAGACTCCTTCTCACTTTACACACCAGATGTTTCAACATCAGGGCTGTGCTATAGATGTTTCCCTGTTTAATTCACTCTTTTTTTTTTTTTTTTTTTTTTAAATTTTTTTTCAATTTTAGATCAACTAAAATAAGAGAGAAAATAACTTCTTGTGTTATGTGGCAGTGATTTTTTTTAATGTGTACCTGTATGTGTTGCATGTATGTGTGGCATGTCCTGAAAGCCAGAAGAGGGTGGATCCCCCAAAGCTGGAGTTATAGGCAGTAGTGAGCCACATGACATGGGGGCTGGAAACCAAATTCTCTACAAGAGCCGTAAGCACACTTAACCTCTGGCCCACCTCCCCCTTCAAAAATTTTATTTATTTGAATGTGCACATGGCATGGCATGTGTGTGGGGGTCAGAGGACAACTTGTTGGGACAATGTTTTTCCTCCCCCCATATGGGTACTTGGGACCGAGCTGAGGACATAGGGTTAGTGGCAAGGACCACTACTTACTGAGTCATCTCACTGGCCCAAGAATGGAGGCTTTGGAACTGGCCCAAGAAGGGACAGGGTTTCTCTGTGGCTTTGGAGCCTGTCCTGGAACTAGGTCTTGTAGACCAGGCTGGCCTCCAACTAACAGAGACCCTCCTGCCTCTGCTTCCCGAGTGCTGGGATCAAAGGCGTGCACCACCACCACCACCACCACCACCACCACCACCACCACCACCACCACCATCGCCACCACCGCCTGGCTTGGCCCAAGAGTTTTTATAAACTTATTTTTTTTTTTAAGCTCAGGGGTGGTGGTGGCGGTGGTGGTGGTGGTGGTGGTGGTGGCACACACCTTTAATCGTAGCACTTGGGAGTCAGAGGCTTTCTGAGTTCAAGTCTAGCCTGGTCTACAGGGTGAGATCCATGGCTACACAGAGAAGCCCTGTCTTAAAAAACAAAAGTGAAAATGAAAACTAAAGTCATGATTTCAGATTGTGGAAGAAGACACACAGTGCAGTTGTGAGTGAGGTTGATTAATGTCCTGCCACTCAGAGCTGGAGAGATGACAGCTAAGAGCACTCCCCAGTGTAGGACAGCAGGGTGCAGTCCCCAAACCTGCATGCTGGTTTACAATATCCTGTATTGTCAGTTTTAGGGGATTGCACACACATCCCCCACCCAGGGCTCCTGGGTGCAAATGACCCACTTATATTCCTGCAGGCAAACATACATGATTTTTAAAAATACTAAAAAATAATGAAGCCCCACCACTCACTGAACTTTGTTTTTTGGTTTTTTTTTTTTTTTTTTTTTTTTTTTTTTTTTTGAGACAGGGTTTCTCTGTAGCTTTAGAGCCTGTCCTGGAACTAGCCCTTGTAGACCAGGTTGGCTTTGAACTCACAGAGGTCTGCCTGCCTCTGCCTCCCAAGTGCTGGAATTAAAGTTGTGTGCCACCGACACCACCACCACCACCTGGCAAAGAACTATTTGTTATGTGTAGTGTTCGGCTTGCATGTATGCCTATAGGCCAGAAGAGGGCATCATATCTTATTGCAGATGGTTGTGAGCCACCATGTGGTTGCTGGGAAGGGCAGCCAGTGCCCTCTTAACCTCTGAGCCATCTCTCCAGTCCCTCACTGAACTTTTTTTTACCCCTGAAAATCTTCTGGGATGAAGGAAACCCAGAAACACTTGATCATGTTTGCGCCATGCCTCGTAAACTGAAACATGATTTGGCATCACTTATCTCCTGTCAGTCAACATCTCTAAAAAGCATCCTTGATTGCATCCCAGGGCAGGGAGTCTAGCGGGGCAATTGGGGAGACTATCCCACACTGCTGAGAAAAGATAGTCCGCCCTATGCTAACAGGCTGTTTTCTCTCTGGCTATCTTTTTGTCTTGAGAATTTGCCCACATCCTGTCTTCTCAGCGTGTCCTGTGCCATCCTGGGAGCTGCATTGCTGTGTGAAGTGTCAGGAGGCACAGGATGTTTGCCTTATTACATAACAACAGGAAGCATTATCAGGCACAAGGCCCAGCACCTGTCACCCACCTTATTCTCACACAGCGACCTTTCCCCAAATTGGTTTGTGACATTTGACTTGCTTTTTACATCCTTTTAAAGCTTTAAAGCGTTTCTGTTTTGGGTAAATAACTCCTGTTAAAAGACCTGCAAGGAATTCTTCAGGATCGGTAGAAAGAAGAGCGTTTTAGTTCTCTGTTCCTCATTGTCTAAGAGCAGCCTAATGGAGTGCCAGCTTGTGGCAGCCCTGCAGGAGCCCAAAGCCAATCGTGCTGTCATTCCAGGGCCACTGAAGATACCTGGAGGCTGACACTCCTTCACATTCACATTCTGTGGGCAGTTCTCCAGGTTAATTACTTTTAAGCAGTACACTCTGTACCAGACTTTTGTCTCCAGTCACGAGGGTGCGGAAGGAAGCTGACCATCTTGGAAATTGACCATCTTTATCATAGTCAGGGTCCCTCTTTCTGTACCTGTCTGCCTGTCAGGGAATTATCTAACACCCAGTCCCTCACACCAATGCGCAGAAGCAGAGGACATCAGGTGTGGCCTTTTACACTTCACCTATTCCCTTGAGACAGGGTCTCTGGCTGAATCTGGAGCTAGGCTGGCAGCCAGGAAGTTCTGCTCGCATCTATGTCCCACACAGAGCTGGGGTTATAGGCATGGCTGCAGCAACCCCCACCCCTCCATCCCCCACCATCCCAGACAGGGTTTCTTTGTGTATCTTTGGCTGTCCTGGAACTCCCTGTATAGACCAGGCTGGCCTGGAACTCACAGAGATTCAGCTGCCTCTGCCTCCCAATTGCTGGGATTAAAAGTGTTCAACACCACACCTGCAACACCCACCTTTTTACCTGGGTGCTCGGTATTCAAATTCAGCAGTTCTCTTAGCCACTGAGCTAATAAAATATATATTAGAAAAATATAATATATAATAGAAATGCATTATGAGAAGTGTTGTTTTTTGAGTCTGGGTCTCGTATTCCCGGCTTACCTCAAGCTGTAGCCAAGAATGCCAGGAAGCTTTTGATTCTCTCCCTTCAGGTGTTGGGATTTCAGGAATGTACCACCATCGAGGTTTATGCCCTGCTGGCTGGGCAAGCCCCCCACCAGCCGATATACCTCCTAAACCCCTGGAAATGTTATTTGCAAACTATAACATACAAGATATAGTTTGGAATATCTAGTATTTGGTAATTCGATTTTATTTTATGTTCAGTGACCACTGAACTGTTCTGTCAAATGGTCTTTCAAATCTCTCAGCACTGCCCACATCCCTGGCTGGACTGTGGACGACATGTGAACCCCTGAACTCCCTTTGGTTAACACTGGCCTGAACTTTAGCCTGTTTTGACTTTTGACTCTTGGACCCAAACATTTCATCTCCCTTTTCAAAAACTTGCAAAATGGCCGCTTGCCTTTCAAGATACTTCTGCTTCACTTGCTTTTCAAAGATTGGTTTGGGAGGCGCTGCAGCTGGTTGGAGATTAGGCCTGGGCACTCTGCCTTGTGTTAGCTCCCTGTGGCCTGGGGCAAGTCCACAGTAGTGAGAGGGTTTAAAAAACACAAGGAACCAGACACACCGACTCCTCACTCGATCCCTGTGACAACTGAGTCTACCACTGTCTCACCACAGCATTTTCTGCCAAACAAGGAAATGCTGCACCAGATCTGACGATTTAGGTGGAGCATTGAGGCCACGTGTGTGACACCTTTAATCCCAGTGCAGAGGCAGGCAGATCTCTGAGTTCAAGTTCAATCGTGAGTTCCAGGCCAGCCTGGGATACATATGAGGAACCCCATCTCAGAAAAGAAAAAAAAAAAGAAAATCTGTAAGAGGAACTGGATTTGAAGGTTTACAGGGTAACATAAGTAAAAAACAATCAGCATTAAGTTATAAACTTTTATTGTTACTTAGTTTCATGCAACACGCTGGATGTAGCTTTTTAAAGATGTAAGAAATGATTTTTGTTTAAACGACAGCTTCAAACACTAGGGTGATTACAGCAGTATGGCTAACTCCGCCTAGAAAAAAAATGTAACCTGAACCCAGGCAACATCCAAATCCCATAGACCGCCCTTCCTGAGGCAGGTTGCTCCATACAATCACTAAAGAACCGGGGAATCTGAAAGGCTAAAGGACTGGGATGTGCGGGCAAGTGAAAGGAAACAAAGATGGCGTATAAAACCACATCTTAAGAACCTAAGAGCCAGGGGCTGGAGAGACGGTTCAGCTGTTAACAGCACTGGCTGGCCTTGCACTCAGAGATCCGCCTGCCTCCAGAGTGCTGGGACTAAAGGTGTGTGCACCTGGCTCAAGGAATGCTTTCTCAGAGGACTCGTTTTCCAACAGCATGGAGAGGAAGAGGTGGATGGCGGGTGGCAGACTGGCTCTGCGCTGATAACTGAAGGATGAACAGGTGGGGGGGCATATTACATATTGAAATGTTCCATAATTATAAAATAACTGCCCTTGGGCCGACACCTAGGTCCCAAGAAGCTTTCTTTAAAAGACG
The DNA here is from genome assembly GCF_943737965.1 of Phodopus roborovskii. Lineage (NCBI taxonomy): Eukaryota > Metazoa > Chordata > Mammalia > Rodentia > Cricetidae > Phodopus > Phodopus roborovskii. The sequence goes on along the minus strand of NW_026126511.1, from coordinate 38,432,947 downwards.
TTAGCGTTGGCAGTGAGTTGCCATACCTAATTAGTACTTCCGCCCTTGCTGGCTTTCTGTGTGTGAGAGAAGGGTCTCCCCCTGGGAGCCCCGCCTCCCACCGCTTCAGCTTACCAGCAGAGCCCCACTGACCCTGTGCAGCCACCAGCACACACATACCACTTTCCCGAATATTTTTCTTGTTCCTCTGGCCGTTTTGCCTGTTACAGGCAGGCGTTTTACCTTTGAGAGGCAGCCCCTCTCCAAATCACCTTATTCACCTTGAAAGGGCTAGAGAAACAGCAGCTCCCACTATTCCACTAGAGGGCGCCCTCACCCTCCTCAGTCAACAGTCTGACCGCACGCCGGGTCCCCCTCCCCCCCCCCCAAGGCACTCTTCCATTTTGCTATTTGGAATTTTAATACATAGTCTGGGGGCTTCACCAGCTTCGGTTAATTGCCTCGACACAGTTCTCTCCATTCTAATCTCCACAAGAGACACTACGGGTACTGTAGAGGCCCTGGCAGAAGGGTATGCCGACCCAGTTCCAGGGGGCTGTGTCCTGAGGACAGTGAGTCCCAACACCATCAGAACGTCTGGGTTTTCAAGAAAAGCCAAGAATCTTGCCTAGGTCCTTTTCTTGGTCAAATGTTCGTGGTTCGTTTTTACAAAAGAAAGACCATTGTATATGTCATTGCTAGTTGACTTCCTCTCTGATGGTGTCATTTTCCATCTGGGAGTGGGTGGTCCCAAGTAGCTACAGGAATTCTTAGAATCCAAATAAAGGGCAGTTGAGTTGGGGTACATTTTGTTTGTATTTAATTAATTACTTAATTATTTTTGTTTTTCAAAACAGGATTTCTCTGTGGCTTTGGAGCCTGTCCTGGAACTAGCTCTTGTAAACCAGGCTGGTCTTGAACTCACAGAGATCTGCCTGTCTCTGCCTCCTAAGTGCTGGGATCAAAGGTGTGTGCCACCACTACCCAGCTTATTTCATCCCTTTATCTCTGTCTGTATGTGCACATGTGTGCAGCTTCTCTCAGAGGCCAGAAGAGGGCGCATGATTCCCTGGAGCCACAAGCCATCCCCACATGGGTGCTGGAAATCCAACTTCGGTCCTCTGAAAAGCTGCAAGCACTCTTTCTCAACTGCTGAGTCAACTTTCCAGTCTCTGTGTTTAATGGAACCTGGTTCTATTGCTTCCAGTCGTTTGCATGATTGATTAACTGACTCCCAGAAATTGTCCTGCCCACTGTGACGATTCACCTAGGGCTGTGACTTGTAACTTAAGGTCAATTTCCAGTGCCTGGTAAAGGAAGCATACACACGATGGTGGGAAAACAAGTTATAAAGTACACGTGGCCCGAAGCCACTGTGCAGAAAAATGTGGTGTTTCCTATGAGCAGATCTCCATGTGAAACTGGGCAACCGAGTTCCTTCATTGGGACGTTAGGATGGAAGCCCAGAATTGGCAGATCTTCTCAACTTTCGAGAGAAGGTAGAGTTCCTCTTACACAGTTTATACACCGTTGTAAATTTCTAGACAATGAAGACTTAATCATTAGAGAAATATTGAGATGATGACAGATAACTCATAAAAGGATTATGTTTATTTTTTGGAAATGTGTAAGTATCTTTGTTAGGGTTTCTATTACTACAAAATTGTACACAATCAAGAGCAACTTGGGGAGGAGAGGACTAATTTGGCTCATGCTTCTACATCACAATCCATCATCAGAGAAAGTCAGGGCAGGCACTCAAGGCAGGAACTGAAACAGAGACCATGGAAGAATGCAGCTATTGGCTTGCACCTCCTGAACTGCTTAGCTTGCTTTTATCACACACCCCAGGGCCATCTGCCCAGGGGTAGTACTTCCCACAGTGGGCTGGGTGACCCCACATCCATCATCAGTCAAGAAATTGGCCCACAGACAAGCTACAAGGCAACCTAATAGAGACAGTCTCTCCATTGCGGTTCTCTCCCAGATGTCCCTCATTTGTGTCACGATGACAGAGAACAACTAACCAGCACAAATAGGATGAGAGCGAGACAAATGTCCCCAAGGCAGACATTAAACCCTGCAGGCCCAATCTAGTATCTGGGGCAGATGTTGCCAGCTGCAGCTCATATGGCTTATTCTCAGGCTGACTCTGCTCACTGCCTGTGGTTTTTTTTTTTACAGGTTTAGTTTTCTAAGGCAGAATCTCAAATTGAAATACCGGCTAGGCTTGAACTTGTGGTGATCCTCCTGCCTCAGTCTCTCAAGTGCTGGGATTACAGGTGTGAGGCAAACAAATGGCGTTAATTTTATTCGGGAGTCACAAATGCCTCCTATTTTCTTTTTAACTTTTATGAATTATGTGAATATGGGTGCCCACCAATGATGGAAGAGGATGTCAGGTCCCCGGAGCTGGAGTAACAGGTGGTTGGTGATGAGCTGCCTGAAGTGAGTGCTGGGAAGCGAACTCTGCAATTGGTATTCTTAACAACTGAACCATCTCTCCAGTCCCCAAAAGATTCCATAAGATTTATAAAATAGCCAGGTGTGGGAGCTAATAGGACTTAAAAATGTCAATTATGTTGAAATACAATTCTAATATTAAGGATACAAAGTGTGTTGTGTTAAATAAGAAGGCTGATGGCAGGCCCAATAACCACTGAGACATTAAAGGGATGAAGAATGTTACTTACATCCAGAGATATCCAGGCAACCGGACATCCATTAGTGACAAAATGGTAGGCAATGCTGCCTCTGTTGTCTGCAGTGTGTACATGTGTGATGTTTGGTGTCTTTCTACAAAGACAGATTTAGCCACCCGGCATGTAATAATGAGATAACGCAGCAGCTCTTATTTAGCAGTACTGGTCTTCCCTTGTGTTCAGCAGCTACTTATGAAGTACCTACAAGGAAATGTCTTAAACTCTATTCTAGGCGCAGAAGCTAAAGCTGTCACAAAACTTACCTATGTTTTGTTGGTTTTGAGCACTGGAGATCAACCCTAGAGCCTCATACAAGCTAAGCAAGCATTCCAACACAAAACTACATCCCAAACTTGTGGAACTTAAGCATTTTTAATACGTGCACAGAGGCTGTAGGTTACGATAGCAGGCTTGTGCGTATCTGTAATTGCTTTTTGATTTTACTCTTTGGAGACCCACTACCCAGTTCCCAAACAAATACACTGACAGAGACTTATTTTACTTATGAATGCCTGGCCTTAGCTTGGCTTGTTTTTAACCAGCTTTTCTAACTTATATTATCCCATTTCTCTTTAACTACATTTTGCCTCTTGGCTTTTTAACCTCTCTGTGTCTTCCTTCCCTTCTTACTCAGAGGGTGTCTGGTCCCTGCCACCCTCCTCTCCTCCTTTTCTTGCTCCTCTGATCATCTCTTCGCAGATTGCTCCTCCCTCCTATTTATTCTCTTGGCCTGGCAGCCCCTCCTATCCTTTCTCCTGCCTAGTGATTGGCCATTCAGCTCTTTATTACCCATCAAGTGTTTTAGGCAGACAGAGTAACACAGCTTTACAAAGTTAAACAAATGCAACATAAAAGAATGCAACACATCTTTGCATCATTAATCAGATGTCCCACAGCATAAACAAATGTAACACATCTTAGACTAATATTCCACAACACACGTATCCTCTCAGGAGGGGCTGACACGGTGGACAGAGAAAGGGGGTTGCAATTTTCTGTGGCTGGTTGGGCAAGACCTTTCATAAGAGACAGGGGATGTGGCATAGGAGTGAAGTGTTCTGTATTCAGTTCCAAACAGACCCGAGAAGGAACAGAGAAGCTATCTACATGAGTACTCAGGAGCAGAAGCATAAGTACAGGAAGAAGGGGCTGGGGGGGGGTTATCAGGAGGAGGGGAAAAGCTGAGCATCTGATGCCAACAGTGATGGAGGAAATGTGTGGGGGATGTACTAAAGAGGAGCTTACCCATGTCTCTTTCTTGAAACAGTAAAGCAGACTTGAGCCAGCAAGTCCGTTGCCATGAGGGTTTGCCGTGCGCTTCCAAAAACCAAAGGCGAACACCGACCCCGAACACCCCCTCCACCATTTTCGTTTCCTTTCCCAAAGGAGGGATTCACGTGAGCTGGGATGGGCGGGGAGGCAACTCATCGGTGTGACATCCACCACCACCACCATCCCTACCTTCTTCTCCTCCTCGTCCTCCTCCTCGTCCATGTCTTTCCAGGAGCGACAAGAAGCTGTACTGCCTGATGACAGAGTGTGGGCCACTGTGGTAGCAGCCATTTCATAATCAAGCTGGCTCTGGCCTGATGGAGAGAAATGAACCCTAAAAGACTTGGGGTTCGCATCACTCAGGGCTTAATGGCCTTCTTCTGGCCTCTCCTGGTGTTCAGTGATGGAGAGTCGCCTGGAGGGGGGGGGGGCTGTTGCACCGAGTGGCTCTGAGACGGATGAAGGTGGCAGTGGGTCCATATTGGGAGCAGCTCAGGAAAAGAAGAGGCCAAGGCAAGCTGAAAGAGCCTCCTCTTCATCCAATGAGTTGTGAAGCAGGAGCCCAAACCACTTCTGCTGGAGGAGCCCAGGCCTGACTCGTTGCTTAGCAATGTAACTCGATGTTGCTAAAATTCATCCACGTGAAAATTTGCAAAGGCGGGTGGTACAAAGTAGATGGATTCTGCTGCATGGTGTCATCGTCGGGATGTTTGGTAGCTAAGTGGAGGGGAAGGTCATCTTGCTCCCCAAAGCAGAAAGATACCAAACATTCCCCTGCGAAGAGAAGCAGGTCTGCTGGGACATCTGTTTGATCCAAGTCTGTTACTAATGTCGTGTGTAGGTATTCAAGACTGTCAAAGTGGTTAGCATGGATCCCGTGGGGTTATTGTCCGTAGAGACGTAAGAACTCGCCGTGTGAATCATGTAGGTGCCACCCCAGAATTCCCTTTGTCTGAAGCTCCTCGTGCACACATCTGCAATGTGTCGAAAGTGTCCCTGTGGCTGTTTCAGTTACCGTTGCTGCTCTTTCCTACCCCAAAGGAAGGGCATAGTCAGCCATGATGAAATGGGGTTCTAGATGAGAGGGTGAACAAACTGAGACTTACGACCTGAAATCAGGTTCCTGGGGCTCTGACAAGAGCAAACATAAAACCGTAAGAGATGAGTCTAGCTCTCAAGCAAAATTTAACACACTCTGCGATCCATTTTCTGAGCCCTCCCTGAGGAATTAAACTGGGCAATGAAACCGTAATCTTATTAAAATTAGAACAGCCACTGGTAACATATTGTTTGCATTCTGTCGACATCTAGATAAACGTTACAAGGAATGACAAATCTGTAACTGAGTAAAATAGCGCAAGGTGGCTGTTTTTTGTTTTGTTTTTTTTTTTTTCTTTTTGGACACCATACTTCCAGCTTCTGCATGTATTTCGTGTGTAAGGAAAACCATTTCATTACATTAACTCTGTGCATGCCTCCTCTCTTTAAAAGGGCGGGCCCTGTTTGGGTGATGTACTTCATTAGAAGGCCAGCAGAGGGAGCTCAAGTTTGCTGCCTGAAGAATCAGAGAGGTAGGGGACAGAGGCAGAGAACCTGAGTTTGCTGGAAGGAACTGGAGAATGGCAGGTGGAAGGCCCAGTGTTCATTGTTGGATTCCAAATTCTTGACCGTTTTTAGGGGTAGTTTGCTGTTGCTTAGTTTTAAAAAAAGTGCTCAACCCACCCTCTCAATTTGCCCTGCTCCCTGGGGGGTTCTTAAGCAACGGTCAGTTACAACCCATGGAATTACAAATAAACAGAGTAATATGGGTGTGGGGGTATAATTCACAGAGGAGGTTAATGAGTGAGAAAAGGCCCTATTAATCATGTATTGTAAGAATAGAGGCAGAGAGAGGAGTCGGTGGATATAAGCTAGCATACAAGCCTGCTTACCTGAGTTCCTTCCTGGATCCTTGAGATGACAGGCAAGAGTTAATGCCAGAGAGTTGACCTATGACCTCCACATATGTGAATAATTCTGGGGCTGATTAGATCACTCCTCAGGCAATGGTACTTACCACCAAGCCTGAAAATTTTAGTTTGAAATCCTGAACCCAGAGGAGAGAGAATTGATTCCCAAAAATGAAAGTTGTCTCTGACTTACACTGTGGCAACTACACCCCCAATAAACACACAGAGACAACACACACACACACACACACACACACACACACACACACACACACACACCTATCTATATGAGCGATAAAGTAAAAAGAATTCAAAGTAGATAGCTTTTATTTGGAAATATATGCTAATTGCTTGCATCTTGTTTACCACGACTCACTGTATTAATTATATACTACTGTTACAAGGTAACCCCTAACTGTAGTGTTTTAGAACAACAAACATCATGGTGAGGTTTTGCAGGTCAGGATCCTGGGTGGTGTCAGCTGGGATTTCCCTTTCAGGGAAGAGCAGCTGAACCTGTGATTGTCCCACATCTGGGCCAGAGCAGCCACTTCAGGATAATCCCAGCTCTTGGGAAGCTGAGACAGGATTGCTGAGTTTGAGGTCAGCCTGGGCTACGTGGTGAATTCTAAAAAAAAAACAAACATGGGGGGGGGGAGCAAGCATACTAGGTACTTAGTTTCTATGAGGACAATTACTCATAGGATTAATAAGCAATATCTTGAGATGTGTGTTAGGGACATGTCCTATCTTTTTTTTAAATTAAAATTTATTATTTATTTTTCTTTGTGTGTGTTTTGTCTGCATGTATGTTGCACACCACATGCATGCTTGGTGCCCTTGGAGGTCAGAAGGAGGCGTCAGATCCCCTAGAACTGGAGTTACAGATGGGTGAGTCACCATGTGGATGCTGGGAATTGAACCTGGGTCCTCTGCAAGAACAGCATATATATATATATCCCTCACAATCATGACAACAATGGCTAGGGCAAGTCACCTACCTCTGGCTGGGAACACTCCCCTTGTTTCTTTCCACACACTGACCTCTTCTAGCACAAAATTAATAGAAGTCGGCCTCTGAGTCACTTCCCTGCTTAATGAACAACCCAAGCCTTTCCTTGCATGACCCAGTGCTGGCCAGCTCTGAGGGCTAGCTGGGGTAATTCTTTTATTTTTTTCCTCCTCAGGAGATCAAGGCAAAAGGTTTAAAGCCATTCCAGAACTGGAGAACGGCTGTGAACTCAGAGTTCTAACTTGAGAGACCTTGCATGATATTAAAGAGCAAAGACAAGGGCTCTGAGGGCCACTCAGTGGAAACCTTAGCTTCAGCCAACAGCTGAGGTAGTGCCAGGCATCAAAGAGCTGCACATTGATCCCAACACAATACAGACTGCAGCAGTCCTGAGAGAGAGAGAGACAGACAGACAGACAGACAGACGGGGGGGGGGCAGACAGATGGGGGAGAGAGACAGAGAAAGAGAAGGAGGAGAGAGACAGACACAGAGTCACAGAGACAGACAGAGAGAGAAAGAAGGACAGAGAGAGGGGGAGAGAAATAGAGACAGACACAGAGAGAGGATAGAGAGGCAGACAGAGAGAAAAAAGGAGAGAAAGACAGGGGAGACAGGGAGAGAGAGACACAGAGAGAGGTAGACAGACAGAGAGGGGGGAAAGAGAGACAAGGATACACACACACACACACACACACACACAGAGAGAGAGAGAGAGAGAGAGAGAGAGAGAGAGAGAGAGAGAGAGAAGGCTAACTTTAGGAATGCAATGACCTTCACTGGAAAGTGCCTGCATGTTGAATGGCCCATGTCAAGATGTCAGGTGTGTGCTTGCTTCAGCAGCCCATACTAAAAGGGGACCCTCACAGAGATCGGCAGGGCCCCTGCACAAGCATGACATACAAATTCATAATTACTTCATATATAAGTGTCTGCCAAACTCAACATCATGGAGGGATCCGATTGATGTTTTTGAGGATAAAGAATAAGAGTGAGGATAAGAATAAAAATAGCCCAGTAGCAGCTAATACCAAAGGGACCTCCCCCCAACACCAAGATGTAATGGTTTCTAAATGTGACCTGTAATGGAGTCCTTACCACGCAAGCATGGGGGCCCGGAGCCCCTCTCCAGAGCCATGTTAAAAAGCAGGATGTGGTGGTACATGCTCATAGTGTTGGGAAGGTTGACATAGGAAGGCCCCTGGGCCTTTCCCAGCCAGCCTGGCCTAATCAGGAAACTCTGGGTGGGAGATTCGAACAGCCAGAGCAGGAAACAGAGGCAGGTAGCTTTCCTCGTGAGCTTAAGACCAGCCTGGGCTTCATAGCGAGTGAGTTCCAGGCCAGGCCATGCAGGCCCACATAGTGAGACTCTGTCTAAAAAAAAAAGAAAAGCAAGGTGGACCGAGCCTGTGCAATGACAGTTGGTGTCATATGCATAGGTACATACATACAAACACATGTGCACCCCCCTGTCACATAAACATGTCTTCCCTCTCCCAACCCCTGTGGAAGCTAATGCTAAAATCCCTGCTGTGAGGGCTGAAGGCAGGGGTGAGGGAATTGCACCACGCTATCTACCTGCATCCCATGCTGTTTACCTGCTTCTGCACAGGGTTGTGCAGGGCAGTTGATCACTGAGGCTAAGAACACAGGGTTTCAAAGTCCTCGCCTCTTCCCTTGGGCTGCATAACCGTCTCTAATGCTTTGGACCATAGAGCGAGCAGCACTCCCTATCTGCTAACTGCGCTGGCATAGCAGTCTCTAGTCCCGGGCGGGTGCCCAACCCCACTTAGGTGGTCCACAAATGGCTATGCCACAGCAGTGACATGCAAAGGTAGCTTAGGCCAGGTGTCTATCTTTAGGTCAATCAGCACAAAACATGACAGTAACAGTTTTCTCTTTAAAAAAGTTGAGTCAGCTCTGGGGAGGTGGGGGGTGGGAAACCAGTGAAGATGTGTGATGTCCCAAATTTAGATTCCTCGTATGCTGTCATTTCAGCATCCCCAGAACCCCCAGAACCATGGCTAGGGCCAGGCTCCCACTGCTGACCGCAAGGCAAAGTCTGTTGATGATAAATCCTTCCCCTGAGACAGAGCTCCTCATTAAACATCTCATTTCTTTTCTGAAAAAAAAAAAAAAAAAATTGTGTCCAGGCTGTGGTGGTGCACACGCCTTTAGTTCCAGCACTCAGGAGGCAGAAACAGGTGGATCTCTGTGAGTTTGGGGCTAGTCTGGTCTATAAGAGCTAGTTCCAGGACAGGCTCCAAAGCTACACAGAGAAACCCTGTCTCAAAAAACAAAACAAAACAAAACAAAATTTATGAACAAATGGGCAGGAATCATCAACAAAGCCTGTAGCACAAAAGACAAGGACCAAGACTAACAAATAGAAAATAGACATTATTCAGGGGACAGAAGGAAACAATGGCCTCTAATTAGCACTGTCAGGGACAAACACAGAGTCAGCACATCTAGAAACAAGGAAAACAAATGAACAAGAAGGCTGCTGGGAAAGGAAAACATTTCATTAAAAATTTTTAGGGGAAAGGATTAAAACACAAGAAACAAAACCTCTCAAGGCATAAATTTTAAAAGGCAAAGGAGAAAGTTGAAAGAAAGGGATTAGGTTTGACGAAGTCAATCTCTGACCAATGGTGGTTCCAGAGCGTTCCAGGGATGGTGTGGGCAAGCGTGAGAGGGCTTTACACACGGAGCCATTTCCTGCCCCCTGTTTTTATTGGGTGACATCACAGCGTTCCCCCAGTGACGGACACTGGAGTGTTTCCAGGCTCCTTGGCTTTACACAAAGCCGCAGTGGAAAGCTTTGCACGGATCCCCTGTGCTATTGTTCGTGCCCCTTTTAGAAGTGAGCATTGACTATGAGCAGTAGACGGTTGTGATTACAGTGTGTGAAGAGCTAAACAGCCTTGGTTCTGCAGCTTTTTTCAGGAAGATCGCCTGAATACTGGAATGGATTTATGCCACCACTGCCTGTGTGGTTTTTTTTATATTTATTTTAATTACAGTGTGTGTGTGTGTGTGTATGTGTGTATGGTGAGTTCAGGCCCTACACAGGCTAGAAGAGGGTGTCAAGAACACTAGGTCTGGAGTTATACTGGACAAGACAGCTGTTAGCTGCCATGTAGGTGCTGGGAATTGAACCTGGGTCCTCTTGAAGAGCAACTAGTGCTCTTAACCACTGAGCTACGTCTCCAGCCCCCAGAGGCTAATCTTTATGAAAAGATGTAGGTGGATATTTTTGCTCTTCGTTTGAGGGAGAGTCTCAAGTAACCTGGCCTGGCCTGGCCTTGAACCCTTATATACAGAGAATGACTGGACTGACTCTCCACCTCCCGAGGGCTAGGATTACAGGCATGGACCGCCATGTTTTATGTAATACTGGAGATCAAATGCAAGAATTCTTACATGTTAGGCAAGCACTCTACCAACTGAGCCACATCCCCAGCCTTGCTACTTTAGCCCATGTAAGGAGAAAGGACCAGCTGAAGGAACATACCCTGAGCAGAGCCAAAGTAACACACTTGGGCCTGCAGTCAGAACCAAAGAAATGGACTCTGACCCTGAAATCAGTGACAAAGAAACACACTTTGCCCCTGGAATCAGAGCCAGTGAAAGAAATACACCCTGGCCCTAAAATTAGAGCCAAACGGCTAAAAAGGGCCAGTGAAAGCAGCACACTTTGGCCCTGATCAGAGCCAAATCTGACCCTAACCCTGTGCAGAAAACCAACCATTCCCTGAGCACAATATGTATCCAGTCTGAGCTCAGGGACATAAATCTGACCAATCTCCACCCTGGAAATCTCCCTGGAAAACTCTGCCCCTAAGAAGCCCTATATAAACCCTGTGTCTGTTCAGCTTGTGTGTGTTCGGCTGCCAGCCTGGCAGAGGTTTGGGTTAAACCTTCTTTCACCAGAGCAGAGACAAGGCTAGGCAGAGCGGAGCAGAGCAAGTCTGTAACACTTTTTTGCCAGGAAAAACCTTCTCCTGTCCAAGTGAAGTTGTTACATTATGCTCTCTGGGGGACCAGAGCCCAACTGTAACAACTTCGCCAGGGAAAACCTCCCCTGGAGTAGAGCTTAACATCAAGAAGGTGTTTTCTGGAGCTGGGGAAGCCCTCTCCTGCCAGAGCAGAGCTGAAACACTGGGGAAGCCTTTCCCTGAAGCAGGACTGTAAGCTGCTGTACTTAAAGTGCCCTGCGGTATTCATTGGCTCCCAATTGCTGGAATACCTTTCATTCTGAGCTGTAACACATGCATACATGGTGCTGGACAGGGTCTGAGAGTTAGTTCTACATCTGGATCCTCGGGAGCAGGAAGGAGGAGAAACATACTGGGGCGGGCTTGAGTGTCTGAAACTTCAAGGCCACACCTACTCCAACAAGGCCACACCTCCTAATAGTGTGACTCCCTGTGAGCCTGGGGGGGGGGGTGCAGGAGGGGCGTTTTCATTCATTCATTGTGTGGGCCACACCTACTCCAACAAGGCCACACCTCCTAATAGTGTGACTCCCTGTGAGCCTGGGGGGGGGGGGTGCAGGAGGGGCGTTTTCATTCATTCATTGTGTGAGTAGCAGTTAGAGAAGCCATGCTGGCCTTGAACTCATATTCCATCTGACTCAGCTTTCTGAGATGCTGAGATTAAAGGCTTATTTTTTCAAACCATTATTTATGGCATTTGAATGTATGCACACCATTGTACATTGCTTATATTTGCCCACTGCCACCCTCCCCCAACTCCAATTCTCTACGCTCAGTGATCCCTTCACTCAAAAGCATCCTTTCTACTTTCAAGATATGAATTCTTTATTTCCTCTCTACATAGTTCTGGCTGTCCTGGAACCCACTATATAGACCAGGCTGACCATGAACTCACAGAGATCTGCCTGCCTTTGCCTCCCAAGTGCTGGGATTAAAGGTGTGCGCCACCATGCCTCCCTCTGCCCAGATACACATGCTTTTAAATATTTCTATTATTTTTATTGGTGTATGAGTGTCTTGCCCATCTGTCTGTCTGTCTGTCTGTATGTGCATGCATCACACACATGCTTGGTGTCCTGGAGCATTAGATCCCCTGCAACTGGAGTTACAGATGGTTGTGAGATGCCATGTGTTTGCCGGAAACTGAATCCAGGCTCTCTATAAGAGCAGCTAGTGCTCTTAACCACTGAGCAACCTCTCCAGCCCCAGTGCCTTCTATTAAAAAAAAATAAGAACTGTATTTTTATTTTTAAATGTATGTGTGTTTATATACACACGTGCAGGTGCTCTCGAGGCTAGAGGATGGTGTTGAAGCTCCTGGAGGTGGAATTATAGGCAGATGCAAGGCACCCGTTGTGGGTGTTTCAAACCTAGCTCTGGTCCTCTGGAAAAGCAGTATATGCTCTCAACTGATGAGCCATCTCTCCAGCCCTAGAATCTTAATTTTCAAGACTCAGTATGTCTTATATTATTTATATGTGATAAACGGAAGTCATGTGATGAGGTGCTAAGTTTACAATAATCATTAATTTAGTTTATTTCAGGCCTGATTTCTCTTGGTTATTTTTATTTGCTCTTAAGTGGGGCCTGACCTATTTTAAACTGGTTTTGGCTGGCCCAGCCTACCTCTTCTCTCCCCTTTGTAATCTAGAATGCTCTCTTTACCCATCACGTCTCCCTGAAGCCAAGTGAGAGGCAGCGTCAGGTGCCAGAAGACCCAGACGAAGCTGCCATGGCCCAGGCACACAAGGCTTCCAGATGTCCTTAGAAAGGTGGCCCCCAGCCTACCTACAGCTCACTCAACAGCATGGCTATTATTTCACCACCCAAGCTCTCCTGCCAGGATTGCTATTCAACCCAATTTGAGTTACATTGGCAAGTCAGTCTTCATGAGCTGTGGCATTAACCACCCTCTTCCAAGCCCAAAAGTAGATCCTGTGTAGGTGTAGCCTCTACTTTGAAAAAAAAAATAACAGAGCTGTGCAGTCATTTCAGCTGAGGATTGAAGGCAGCAAACAGTTGTTTTCAAAATAAGGTTTGTTCATCTCTACAAAGAACAGGCATGGAGTCACACGTGGAACTTCTTCATGGCTGATTGAGTGAATGTCTAAGTGGCCCTGGAACTCATGTTGAGGTCCTCTCATGCAAGGTGATGCTGTTAGGAGGGGCTTTGGAAGATGAGGTCATGGGGTTACGGCCCCCAGGATCAGGATTAGTGAGTGCCCTTGGTGAACTGACTCCAGCTAACTTCTTAACTCCTTTCCACTAAGTAACGATAGCAAGCATTCAGGCTGCAGACCATAAAACCCTCACCTGACTGAACCTATGCCAGGAAAGCCCTCCCTGGTCACTGACTTCAGGCCTCCGCTTGAAATTACATACGTTTACTTACATATTTATTTTTGTATGTGGGTGGGTGCATGCCAGTGGCACATGTGTGCGGGACAGATGACAAACTTTTGAGAGTCAGTCCTCTCCTTCCACCGTGTGGGACCCTGAGATGGAACTCAGTTTTCTGGCTTGGTGGTAAATGCCTTTACCTGGCAAACCATGCCACAAGCCCAGGTTTCTGTTGCTTACAGGCCCGCTCACTTGATGGTGCTTTGTCACAAAGGCTGAGTGGACCAGCCAAACAAAACGTCCCCAGTTCCCTGTAGGTCTCATCCATTCAGAGACCTCTCCTTGTTTGCCACAGACACTAAGGCGCACCCTTGGTTAGGACTCGGCATCAAATACCCTTCTATTTCTTTAAATCACGTTTTCTGCGTATGTTTCTGTGGTCTTGCCTTTACATCTGTTAAGAGATTTTCAACCATTTCTTGTGAAGTGGCTAAAAGTGAACCGTGAAGTGCAGGTTACCTGGCCTAGAAAGCAGAGTCCATACGGAACATTTACAGCTGTCCACTCTGTGGCAGGCACTGAGCCAAGCCCCTCCACATCTTTCTCTTCCCTTCTGGCGCTGTTGAGAATAGGCTCGATTCAATGTTTTGATGTTAGGAGGGTGTGAAAGCGTTTCACACTCTGCAGAAACTGCTCTGAGTTTTGAATTTGGATCTGTTCCCTGGTCAGTGACAAGCAATTTGATATGGGATGGTGGCATCCAGGCAGCCACCCCAGCACAAGGTAAATGACACACTCCACAGCCATCAGCGTTGCTAGGCCAGGGTGAATTAAAGCTATTTTCACATTGTGACAGGCTCATCAGGATGCAACTTCATGGTGAAGGCCAAGGACACTTGTCTCCCTTCTTTTTTGGTTTGGTTTGCAGTAAAGGCTCTCTCTGTGTAACCCTGGCTGTCCTGGAACTTGCTCTGTGGACAAGGCTGGCCTTGAACTCACAGATCCACCAGCCCCCCTCCTCCTGAGTGCTGGACCAAAGGTGTGTCCTTTCACTTTTGGTCCCAGGAGAGAATGGGAGGTCTGCTAAGGGATCAAGGCCCACACTGTCAGGGTTGGTTACCTCTTGAATTCCCAGGGATGTGGAGAAGGTGGGTGTGTCACTGTGGTTCTTCAGGAAAGCCTTGAGGTTTTCTGAGCTGTCTGTGACCAGGAAAACTTCCGCCTAATGATATTAAATGTTTTAGTTGACAATGGATAACAAATTCAATTGTTTTGTGTCTTGGCTGATCAGCAGCAGTAATTGTGGAACCTTGTTAGGATACAGAGGTGGGGGCTTGTCCCGAGGGTTGTGTCTTGGTAGGGGTTAGTACCCTGTATTCGCCCTCATCTCCTACCGGGATCCTGGTGAGCAGGTTTATCAGAGAATTCAGGGACTGAGGTGTCCATGGTACCAAGAGTCTGAGGCCTGTGTGTAGTGTGGATTCTAACTGATCATAATAATAAAATCCTGGAGTCAGATATTAGGGGGTGAAAGCTGAAAGGCAGAGGCACAGAGCAGTAGCCACTAGACTTCTTATCTCCATGAAACCCTCAGACCAAAACAGGGGTGGGGGGGAGGCTAGCTCTTGTCTCTGCCCACCTTAGATCCCTCTCTTCGCCCAACCATATCGCTTCATTTCCTCCTCCCCAATGCTGGGATTAAAGGCATGTGATCCCAAGTGCTGGGATCAAAGGTGTGTGCCACCACTCTATTGTTAACTAGCAACTAGCTCTGCACCCTGCATCTCCAGTCAAGGTTTGTAAGAGCATAAACAAGAGCTGTATTCCACTAAAAAGACAACAGCCCCCTTCCTGTGTCTGCAGACTGAGACAGAAAGAGCTGTCACATTCTGACATGCTGACAATGCTTTGTTAGGGGACATTAGCAATATTCGAGAAACAAGGGTCACCTGCCAGAAATGGGGTCAGGGACTTCTAAATTGTGTAAATTGTGGCTAACGACAGTGGCACTGGTGAATAACTGCTCTTCCAACCCCAATTTAGGTCCTTTTTTTTTTTTTTTTTTTTTTAAGGTGGGCATGGGTTTGAGACAGGGTTTCTCTGTGTAGCCCTGGCTGTGCTAGAACTTGCTCTGTAGACCAGTCTGGCCTCCAACTCGGAGATTTGCTGGGATTAAAGGTATGCATGGCTGTCTAGTGCAGTTAGGTTTTTGGTTGTTTGGAGACAGTCTATGCAGCTCAGGCTGGCCTCAGTTATGCGATTCTCTTGCCTTCACCCTCCTGATTGCAGAGACTATGGGCCCACACCACCATGCTCCGGCATCTTTCCTTATGCACACAAGTGGTTAAATCCGTCATATATGGCTTAACTTCATATAGCTTACCATGCAAGCCACTGCTTTCCATACCATGTATTCTGTTCTTTACAAAGGGGTCACAGGCATTCTAGAACTGGAATGGCCATTTTCTTCCTAAGTCCACCATTACTGGCTACTGAATCTTCTTCAATGTTCTATGTTGATGTACAACTCAGGCCTCAGAACCTCAGACCTAGGAGACTTGGAGGCGGGTTTCAGAACAAAGGGCAGCTGGCTGGGCTGAAAGCCATGTAAAGTACGTGATTAGAATATGTGAAGGCCTGGCGCAGTTATGTATTTTTGATTTATTAAAGCTTGACTGAGGGTTCAGAAAAGCAAGGTCAGCCATAGAAACCAGGCACACACATTTAACCTTAGGATTGAGGATTAAGAGATAGATGGATCTCTGTGAATCCAAGGCCACCCAGATCTACATAAGAGTGAACCAGTCTAAGAGAGAATGTGTACAGCTCACACCTTTAGTCCTAACACTAGGGGAGTTACAGAAACAAGGTCTCAGTAGAGCCATTCATTCTCCAACCACACTGAGGAGAGGCAGCAGTTTGAGACTTGGTGAAGAGCTCATGAGTAGATTAGCCCTTTTAGCTTGAGCTAGAAGTGAGAGCTAGTGGCCAGCTGTTTTGCTTCCCTAATCTCCAGCATGAACCCCAATATCTGTCTCTGGGTCATTTATTAATCATGTTACAGCCTGTAAGCATTAAGAAAAAACCAAAACCAAACCAAACCAAACTAAAACAAAACAACCCCCCCAAAAACCCCCAAAACGAGCCAGGCAGTGGTGATGCACACCTTTAATTCCACCACTCCAGGGGCAGAGGCAGGCAGATCTTGAGTTAGAGGGCAGCCTGGTCTACAGAGTGAGTTCTAGGACTGGCTCCATAGCTACTGAGAAACAAAACAAGACAATCAATCAAAAAACCAATCAACCAACCAACCAATCCACTCACCCACCCACCCACCCACCCACCCACCCACCCACCCACCAACCACAACAATAAAGTTGGAAACTGCTCTTCTAGAGGACTCAAGTTCAATTCCTATCCCTCACAACTGTCTGTTAACTCCAGTTCCAGGGGCTCTGACACCATCTTCTAGCCTCTATGGGTACTGACTGCATATAAGTGGTACATATATACCAAGCAAAATCCCCACACAAAAAAATGTTTTTTACAAACACACACACACACACACACACACACACACACACAGAATGGGGGTGGGGGAGCGCGAACCAATCTGGGACCCTGTGCACGCAGAGTTCTGCCAGGCTGCAGAGAGCAGGATGCAGAAGACTGTCCAGAGAGGCAGGAAACTGCCAAGACCATGTGGACTGAGGGTGAGCAGATTCCCCCACCTTTTTTTTTAAAAGTGAGACAGGGTCTCACTATGTAGCTCTGGCTGCCATGTAACTCACTGAGATCCACATTTCTCTGCTTACTAGGTGCTGGGATTAAGTTGTGCACCACACCAGCTTCTGTGATGAATACTTTTAATCGTTCATCAAACCTGAATATTTTCTTCAAACAAAACCTGAAAGATTCTTGAGCAGGATGGGACCAAGAAGCTACCGTGACAGAGACAAACCTCTGGGGGCACACATGAAGTGTCGCAGAGGCAGGTGGGCTTACAGGAGGGAACACGTGAATCTGCAAAGCCACGGGGGATGGTCCTGCCCAGCTCCTACCTCCTCATCTCAGTGGGATGCAGACATGGGGAACTCACCCTGTGCTGTGGGTTAGAGCAGGGTCTCTGCCATGTGCAGTTTGGTTGAGATCATACAGTAAAGCCTTCTCTAGACCAGGTTTGAACCAGTCCTAAAACTAGGACATTAGGATGGCCCCTACAGGCTCACATTTTAATTTTTAATTTTTTTTTTTTTTTTTTTTTAAAGACATGGTTTCTGGGCTGGAGAGATGGCTCAGAGGTTAAGAGCACTTGTTACTCTTCCAAAGGTCCTGAGTTCAATTCCCAGCAACCACATGGTGGCTCACAGCCATCTGTAATTGGGTCTGGTGCCCTCTTCTGGTGTTGAAGCAGACATGTAAGCAGAGCATTGCAAACACAATAAATAAATCTAAAAAAAAAAAAAAAAAAAAAAAAGACATGGTTTCTCTCTTTAGTTTTGGGGCCTGTCCTGGAAGTAGCTCTTGTAGAGCAGGCTGGCCTCGAACTCACAGAGATCCACCTGCCTCTGCTTCCCGAGTGTTGGAATTAAAGGCGTGTGCCACTGCTGTCCAGCTTCAGGATCATGTATTTGAATGCTTGCTTGGTCACCAGGGAGTGGGTCTATGAAAAGGACTAGGAGATGTGGACTTGTTGGAGGAAGTGTGTCAGTCAAGGTGGGCTTTGAGATTTCAAAAGCCCAGGCTAGGCCCAGCTCGATCTCATGTGGCTGACAGATCAGGATGTAACTGTCAGCACGAGTCCTCCCAGCTTCTACCACGACAGTCGACCGAACTGCTCAAACGGTCAGCAAGCCCCTGACTAAATGCTTTCTTTGTAAGAGTTGCCTTGGTCGTGGCATCCAGTCACAGCAATACAACAGTGACTGAGACACTTCCTCGTAACACAAAGCTAACTTCCACCCAGCTACTTCCCTCAAACCAGAGCCTCCCCATCTTCTGTGATTGGCAACAGGGACGCGGGATACATTCAGTACAGATGGATGTTTGCTTGGAGCTTGTTAGGAATAAAGCGGTGGCAGGTCCCCAGTCCTGCGCCTGGTGATGGAGGGCGGTTAGAAGGGGAAACAGAGACTTGTACATGTGACTCTTAGTGCAAGTTTTATTGAGGGGGAGTTAAGAAAATAAGATAGACATGGAGACAGGACAGACAGGGCGGCAGGAAAGGTCCTGTCTGCCCTTCAAAAGGAACAGGAGGAGAGAATGGAAGTGGGTGGACTTTTTCTTTTAAAGAGCCATGGTATACAAACACCTGCCATGCCCAGGTGGGTGAGAGGCAGGGCCAGGTTTGCCTGGAATGTCCTGGCTTTTCTGGTGTACGTGATACTGTGGGCGGGGATGCAGGCCGGTGGTAGAATGCACACTTAGATGGGTGAAGCCCTAGGTTCAATTCTACACACTCCCGCCTTTAGTCTGGTGCCATGTACCTACAGCCCTGGAGTTTGAGGCTGTTTGACATGAGCCCAGAATGAGTGAACAAAACTATCCTGGTTTTCTTTGCTGTCCCTGCCCAGTCGACTCCCTGGCATCCATTTGCAACACAAGCATGTGCAACTTGAACTCACACGTGGGAGTGTTTCATTTCAACTTACTGAGCTTGCGAGCCAAGGCTTGCTCAGCCTTCCGACGGATCTGCGTAGGTGGTTGACAGAGTGTGATCTCAGAGCTGGCTGTTTGACGCTGTTAAGGTCCCACCTGCCAACGCTGTCTGAGAGTACGGAAGCTTTCCTTTTGAGCAGGACAGAAAGCCTGGTGAGTAATGCTTCCCCCTTCCCTCCACAGCTACACTGCAGCAGGAAAGACCTCTTGTAGCCACTCTGAGGCCTTTCTGCACACGAATGGCTACCTGTCTTTACTTCAATAGAGACAGATGTCTTTGCTGGCAAAACCAACTGCGTGCAGCAAGGATGATCGGTTCCACCTTCCTAGGTTCTACAGGCCAGAAAGTGGAGTGGGTATGTTGTGGGCTGGCAATAATCAAAGCTTTCAGTTCAAACCTTAG
This sequence comes from Phodopus roborovskii, assembly GCF_943737965.1. Lineage (NCBI taxonomy): Eukaryota > Metazoa > Chordata > Mammalia > Rodentia > Cricetidae > Phodopus > Phodopus roborovskii. The sequence goes on along the minus strand of NW_026126511.1, from coordinate 38,413,633 downwards.
CCTTTCAGCTTCATGACTGCTGTCCATGCAGGCCACACCCGGACCTCCTTTCTAACAAGAGCTTATTACTCAGCCCTGGCTAGTCTGAAACTTGCTATGTAGACCAGGCTAGCCACTAAATCAGAGATCCATCTGCTTCGCACCCTGAATGCTGTGATTAAAGGCATGAGTTAGCATGCCTGTTCAGACGGTTTTACTGTCTATTGCTTAGAAACAGCCTTTCCCTTATGGCACACTCCAGTGTCTGTGTTCTTGGCCCATCTCTCACTACCCCAGTGTCCTCTCTGACTTCAGTGGCTTCCTGTTCACATGGGATTACTTTTCTCAAACACCTGGCAAATCAAGGCCAAGCTGGGCTTCTTCCTCCAAGCCAATGTGTCACATAAACACTTCGCTCCAGCACTGGTCTTTTGTGGTGGTTCTTCTAATGGACTTGATGCAATGCTCCTTGGAAAGGGTGGAATTTATCAATAGTAACCCCAGGAAATACACCAAGGCAACAGGCAAACCAGTTCAGAGCGGCAACACTGTAAAAAGGCTCCATTTGCAGGGCCCTGTCTTGTGTAGAGCTCGGGGCACGTGTGTGAAACTTGCTAAACGTTGGGTGAACTATGTCTACCCCTTTCACCCACACTCAGTCCTCTGGAGGGTGTTCTTGCTCCATGGCAGGATTTGAGGTATCTTCTAACTAAAGCCCAGGCAGGGAGAAATGGAACCCCATGTATTTCTTGGAACAGCCTTAAGCTAATCAACTTTGTTAGCAGTACTCTATCTCTTTGAGCTTGGAGACTCACGCGCGCGCACACACACACACGCACACGCACACACACACGAATACAGTTCCAATGTACAGACCAGTGAGAGAAACACCCTGTTTTGCCCTTTGTTTGCTCCCCCACAGGTAGTACTGTAAGGTAGGTATGTTTCTTCTGGCAGTTTCTTGTGTTTACAAACATCTAGGCTCACATAGAAATAGCCATTTTTATTACTGTAACCAGCATCTTACAAAGTGTTTTAAAGTTCTCCTATTTACATTATGCAGAATTTCCATCACCCACAATTAACATGTTAAATTTTCCTATTTATTTTATGTGCATGAGTGTTCTGCCCTTCCGCTTACACATGTATATGGACCACGTGTCTGGCGGTCAGAAGGCACTCCATCGGATCCTTTGGAGTCGGGGTTATGAGAGCTATGAATCACTACAGGTGCTGCGAGCCAAACCTGGGTTTTCTGCAAGATTATCAAGTGTTCTTAACATCGGAGCCATTTCTCCAGCCCTTAAAATTGTTCTGAAACAGGATTATTCCACTTAAACACAGGAAATTCTGTCAGTTCACAATATACCACCTCTTTTAAACTGCTGCAGACACTCCATTACTGACTAGTTACTTGACCTTCCCTGTTAATAGACATTTGTTCCAGTTTTCACTCTAATTTTGAAAAAAAGTCAGTTTGGTAATTACCAGGGCCTAGTGGTACAGGCCTACAACCCTGACTACTCAGGAGCCTGAGGTGAGAGGATCCAAAGCGCAAGGCCTGTTGGGATACTGGGGCCTTGTAGTGAGCATGCCCAGTGCGCGCAGGCCTGAGGCTAAATCCCTAATGTCTCTTTCTCACACACAAATTGCTATCTTCCTTTAAAACTATCTGTTGGCAGGGCCTTTGCTATGTGGCTTTGTCTGGAAGTGCAGTCCTCTAGCCTCAGTTTACCTTCTGGTGGAGTTACAGGCAAATGCCACCACACCTGACAAGACTTATCTGTAGTAAGGCACACAGTAGGTAGCCACATCAAATGTTCCAGAGATCTATTTGACTGCGTGGATCAGTCCTTTATCTTCACTATGGTTAGAGACCCACTGCACAATGGGAAGATGCATTGCATGACTACACTGCAGTCTGATCTACGGGCTGGGGCACATCTGAGTGGTTTCCATGTTTTGGTGATTCAAACTAAAGCTACGTGTGCATCTTCATCTCCTGGTAGCAGGTTGCACGTTTAATTCTCTAAGAAGCCTTTTTTCAAGAGCTACGTCATTCTGCAGGTCCACGGACAGTGTCTGTGAGTTCTGGCAGCTCTCCTCGTTCACCAGCCCGATACTGCCGGGTTTCCAGAGAGGTTTTACCTACCCAACAGGCATATGGCATGTTTTTGTGGTCTTAATTTTGTTTCTCTAGTGACCACTGATGGTTGGGCAGCTTTTCAGGTGCTATCCTGATCCAGTGTGCTACTGATCCAATCCTTCAAGAAGTGTCTGTTACTGCCCATTTAAAAAATGTGATCTCTTTTGTTACTGGTTCTGAGAGATATTTTTATAGTTTTGATGCCAATATTTTTTGTATGGTGAACACATTGGTTTACATAACTGAGAAAGCCTCCCTTTAGCATCATTGTGGAAAGAGCAGTATTTACTTTTGAAGTTCCTGCCACAGTGCTGTCTCTTTGGAGACATCTGATAGACGCCTTTGAAGCCCCAGCTGAGTGAGCGCTGACTAATGTCACAGTGGTGTCCTGGGGAGGGCATCACTGGTGGGCTACAAGGATGTCAAGGTAGACAGCAGACTGTCCTAAAGAGCTGTATGGTGGCCTGCTGCTGTTCTGTCTCGTGTGTCCTCTTGGAACCCACCTTTCCTCTTTCCATCCAGTTGACAACGGCTCCTGAGGAGTGTACCCAGCAGGACTGCAAGGAAGGGCTCTGCTGTCTCTGGGAAGCCCAGCTGCCCCAGAATATTCATGGGGAGTCAAGTCAGGCTTCTGAGTATCTATCTCGCCGGCTGGATGAAAGGTAAAGCAGCCAACAGGCTGTCTGATCTAGAACAACTGAACCAAACTAGAGGTAAGACTTAAGAGACCCGTCCAGTATAATTCCCAACTCGGTGTTCTAGTAATGAGATCGTGGTATGACTGACATCCACAAAGCAAACTGAGCAGAGGAGGCACCCTTGTGTTTCTGAGAAGTAGCACAGAGCAAAGACCGCAAGTTCTGCGGGAAGGTACCTACTGTACAATCTACCCATCACACTGAGTTCGGCAGCCACCACACACCACCACATGGCTTCCGGACATTCGGCTTCTAGTCATCCAGAAGTGGAGGGGCTGGAAGCTGCAGTGGATGTGATCAATGAACACATGTAAGAAATCACCAAAGGACAAGTAAAAGATCTTTAGAAAGCAGAGACCAAGGGCAGGGCGTATTTGGCTCCTGCATCAAACGAGGCACGTAAGACTGTCGAGGGCGGGTGGGCACTAAGACTACCTTCCTTACCAGGCTTGTATCTTACAGTGGGAGGACAAAGACAACACTTTTCTGAGGTTGTAGCACTCAACCTTAGCACTCTGGTGATATGCCACTAAAAGCAAACAGTGTTGTAAGTTTCTTCTCTTTTTCCTTTAGTTTGGTTTTTCAAGACAGGGCTTCTCTGTGTAGTATTGGTTGTCCTGGGACTCAGAGGTCCACCTGCCTCTGACTCCCGAGTGCTGGGATTAAAGGCATGTACCACTACTGCTAAGTTCCTTCTCTTAATGTAAAATTATTTCTTGCTTTAATTATTTAACACTTTCTTACATTTCCAGCATTTGTATGGCTTGGCTGTAGGCATCCAGAGGCAGAGCGATTTTTCCTGTGCTTACTTTGTGGAAGCATCTTTTTCTTTGCAGGTATGATTTTGGACTGCTTTCACATACCACATTTTGTCTTGAAGAAACTCAAGGTGTGGATGGACTGCTTCCATCCACAATCAAATAAAGATGACGAGAAAAGGGCATCCGATGCTCTAGGTAACAGTGCCAGCCTTTTCCTCCTCAGTTGTATCACCCTCTAGCCCCGACTCAGTTAGCGATGGATCTGAGAGCCAAGGGTTAGGCCTTGCCTGCAGAGCGGGAAGTCAAATCCTCAGGCAAGGCCAGTCTTCAAGGGACTTAACATCTTGTCAGAGCAGATTTATTCCGAGATCGGAAAGGTGTTTACTTTTCAATCATTACTGTAAGATTAACAAGATATTTTCATTTATGTGTCTGTGTGATGTATGTATGTGTGGACGCCTGGAGACCTGATGAGGGCACAGATCCCTTGGTGGTGGAGTCACAGGTGGCAGCTGTGAGTTAGTTGAGTGCTGCAAACCAAACTCATGTCCTCTGCGGAACAGTGCCTGCCCAGAACCTTCCCCACCCTCCAGCCCTGATTGCAGTTTTAAAAGTAAACAAAAGGAACATTAACATCTACAGTTCTGTTTCTCTTACAGTAACATAAGGATAAAGTAAGCCAGTGAGAAAAGTTGCCATTTAGTAGAAAGCGAACAGATCCCTTTATTAATGTATGCTTGAAGGTGAAAATTACCTCTGGAGACAAGTTCCTTCTTCAGCTTCAGAAAAAGAAACTTGGACTCTGTGTTCCTTTCTGTAGTTGATAGCCCTCCCTCCCACTCTCCCCTTCCCTTTGGATCTTCCCTTAGTTCCTCAGAGACAGACAATTTTGACTTAGGAACTATCCTACTTATACTTGAGAAGTTACCCCTTAAAAATAAAAGCGGTTCCAATTCCCACACCCCGTCTACACCATGAGAACATTTTGTCTTTTGTGGGGGAGGGTCTTGCTGTGTATTCCAGGCTGGTCTCAACCTCACCTCTTTCTGCCTCAGCCTCTTAAGTGTTGGACTCCTGCATGAGCTAGCACGCCCAGCTGAAAGCTACGGTTTAACACAAGTTAGTTTATAAATAACATCGTTCTCTCCAAAAAACACTTAAGAAACGTTACGGAATCCCAGCTTTAACAGTTTACTGAGAGGAACTGCTGTCATGGCAGGTGGTCAGCCTGGAGCGAGCCGCTGGCTTACGGCTGCCTTTAAGTGTCCCAGCACATGCTTGTCAGTCACTCTTCTCTTCTGCTTGGTAATGCCTGTACTCGGGCTTCAGCTCCCATGTATTCTTGTGAATCCCTTTTACATTCTGAATGCCGATTTCTTTCAAGATTTCTTTCAGGTAGCCCTAAAAACCAAAAAGGGATCACAGCGATTATCAAGGCATAGAATAGCACTTAAAATGAAATACACTAAATACACTGTGAAGAGGTTCAACAGCTCTATAATGCACACCCCAGTAAACACACAACCATGTCTCATAAAGACAATGGTTTAGAGGAAAACACACTTTAAGTAATGGCTGCTCAATGTTCGCTGAGCTCTTGATTTCAGTGGCTTAACGGACTAAGTCCACAGACTGCAATCAGCAGTTTCGGAGCATACACACAAATGACACACGCAGGGATGGAAGGTAGTAGTCAAGCAAGCACATGACAAGCATCTAGAATTCACACTTTTAAGATGGGTTTTCTTGTTTTAAAGACAGGATCTCATTATGCAGTCTTGGCTGGTCTGGAACCCGATATGTATCAGGCCTCAACTCCCAAGCCTCGGCTTCCAGAGTGCTGGGATTAGAACTGAGAGCCACACCCCATCCAACCTAAGATGGCTCTTGAAACTCTGAGTTTCAGAATACCTCTTTCCTGTAGAATAAGGAACAGTATTATCTTTGTGTTGCTGAGCCTGCCAACGCAGGGAGAGGGCTAAGAACTATAATGAGACACGTCGAAACTACAGTGGCCTAGGCTTCTTGTGCTCGGCGTACACTATTTATGTCCCTGAGAACGTGCTTACCACCTTACTACTGGAGTCATGGAAATTATGACTATGCTAAGTGTACTACGAACCCTGCCTGTTTCTAAAGCCCACTGAAGTGCCCCCTATAAACTGACCAAATTATAGTAGCTCCTAAGAAGAGAAAGAAGTTTTATTCACAAGTGATCTGTTCTGCTACAGAAAAACCAATCAACCTAATTTGCCTATATGCTTCAAAGAATCAGTCACAATATTAAGATGGCTCCTCTCATTGCAGGAGGAGAGATAAGTCACTGAGAGGAGAAGCAGTAATGGCTGAGGGGCTCTTGCCTAGGTGATATTTGCACTGTGTGCAATACTATTCACATCACATTGTGCGTGGGTCTTTACCAAGCTCAGTGCATGTATGTCTAGCTAGTTTCAAACTCATAGAAATCTACCTGCTTCTGCTTTCAGAGTACTGGGATTAAAGGTATATGACACTATGCCCCTCACCTTACAAACAGGGTTTGACTTATATAGCCTGCAACTCTCTATGTGTGCTGGTTGAAAACTAGTAGAGATATGCCTGTCTCAGCCTCAGGAATGCCACCACACCCCACCCAGACTTGTCCTTGTTTTTTGGGACAAGGGCTCATTAAGCTGTCCAGGCTGGCCCTCAAACTTGTGATCTTTCCTCGTCTGTTTCCCTGAGAGTGCTGGTACCGGGGGCATGTTCCACCATGCTAGGCAAGAGGAAGTCTGCCTTTGCCAAGTCCCTAGCTGATTCATCTAACTACTCTGAAGTTCTACCAGATCTGCTTTAAGGCTGTTGCAGTTCTGACACTCCAGGGTCAGTGAGCCCTTGATATCTTTTGTTCACTGAACCTCTGCAGGACACTGCAGGTTACCAAAAAGTCACACTCCTACCTACACACAACCCATTCAGCCAGGGGTAGGATACCATTTAGAAATTTAACAGCTGAGAACTAGAGCTCATGCAAGGGTTCTTGGAAGGCTGAGTATTCTGTCTCTTGGTCAGCTTTCCCATCCCAGCAACCAGGCCCCAGCAGGTGGCAGCAATGAACCTGGGTTACCCAGGCGGCTTGCCTGCCTCCCACACCTTCTGCAGCTGGCTTTGCTAAAGGAGTGAGTGTGAAGGAGTAAGCACAAAGGCTTGGCATGCAGGTAATGTGCACGTCTGCCATTACACTTGAAAAATAGGACAAGTTCATAAACTACTTTTTAATTAAACTGGATTCATAAATGGAAAAATTATGGGTCAGGCACAAAGGATCTCAGTTTAGGTGCCAAGAACGACATTTTTGCAGGATTACAAAGAATGATTGATTGGGAGGCTGCTAAGATGCTGTTGCACAAACAATCACATAGTTCCACAACTATGTGGCCCAGTGGGTCCACTCAATCACACAGTTGTGAGTGTGCCACAGTGGGTCCACACAAATACTCACACAGTTGTGGGTGCGCCCCACTGGGCTCACACAAACACACAGTTGTGGGTGCAGCCCAGTGGGTCCACACTAACAGCAGCCACGGAACATTTCAGCAGCCTAGAGCAGCTCTCGACTTCAAGTTGTGTGCCTATCTACAATCTGGGCCAAGAAAACAGAAAGCCAGGGTAGTGTTCAACATCAAACGGAAGAATGTCTTCACAGGGATGGACAGACGGCTGGGCCGTGAGAGGCGAGGCTCACAACCACAAAGAGCAAGTCCTCATTCTACAAACTGGCTGTTTCCCACACAGTCCCCCTTCATTTGGTCATGCAGTACATGAATTTGTTCCATCAATAAGGGGATGAGCGGAGCACTGCCTACTGACCTAGTCAAGTAACAAAACAGAATCAGAACCACACCGTTTAACCAGACTTATAATTCTACAGGTTGGTGGCTTCAAATTTCCTTCATCTTTAGGATGTTTCACATCACAAGACATTTTACTTCAACCAAATGGAAGGGCTTGACATGGGAGTGGGCACAGTACTTGACGAGGAAGAAGTAGCAGTGAAAAGTCCCTAAAGGGAGGAAGATGTGGATAGAGATTTTAGTTAGTTATTACTGCTGCGACCAACACCATGACCAAAGCAACTTGGGGAGCAAAGGTTTAATTAGCTTCCACTTCCACATCTTAGTCCACCTCTGAAGGAAGTAAGGAAGGGAATTCATAAGGGGCAGGAACCTGGAGGCAAGAGCTGATGCAGAGGCCATGGAGGGTTGATACACTGGCTTGCTCCGCCTGCTTTCTTACAGAGCCCAGGAACACCAGCCTAGGAATGGCACCACTCACAATAGGCTGGGCCCTCCCACATCTGCTGTGGAACAACCTTTATACACTGCAATATTGTATGGAACAATGTTTGTACAGTGCAAATATGTATTACTCTCATTGTTAATAAAAAGCTGATTGGCCGGGGGCTAGGCAGGATTTCTGGGGCAGAGAGAATGCTGGGATGAAGAAGGACAGAGTCAGAGGAGTCACGAGCCCAACAGAGGAAGCAGGACCTATATAGAAAATGAGGCCTATGGCCTATGTACCATGTGGTAGAACTAGCTAAGAAATATGGGTTAATTTATGTTGTAAGAGCTAGTTAGTAGCCGGGCGGAGGTGGCACACACCTTTAATCCCAGCATTCTCAGAGGCAGAGGCAGGAGGATCTCTGAGTTCCAGGACAGCCTCCAAAGCAATACACAGAAACCCTGTCTCGAAAAATAAAAACAAACAAAACAAAAGAGCTAGTTAGCAACAAGCCTAGGGTATCAACTGAGCAGTTATAATTAATATTAAGTCTGTGTGTTTAGTGGGGGGCTAGCAGTCCTGACAAAAAACTACCCACACATATCCATCTCTGGCTTGCCTCCCCCCCCCCCCACTTGCCACTCTGTGTGTATGTGTTCTCCATGCTAGGGGCCACCTCCCTGTAATGCTTCCCCTGTCCCTTACACCTCAACTGTTAATCCTTTACATGTAGGGTTCAATGTAACTTCTGCAGAGCGATGAGAACTGCATCCCACACTGCCGCCCATCCTTTCACAACAGTGAAAACCGTCCCCTGATCAACACTCACTTTAAAGTTTCTGTAATAACCCAGTTTTAGTCTTCTCCGTGCTCAGAGTGACTTCAGGGCCTTCTCTCTCTCTCTTTCTATTTCATTATTTTTCTTATTTTACATATCGATCCTAGTTCCCTTTCCGTCTGTCCTTCCCTCCCTCTCTTCCACACTTCCCCCCCCCCCAGGGGTCATCTAAATCTGTCAAGTCATTTGGAGTAGGGTCTAGGCCCTCCCTCCTGCCTCTAGGCTAAGGGAGTATCCCTCCATGGGGAATGTGTTCCCAAAGTCCTTTTGTGCACCAGGGATGCATCCTGGTTCCACTGTCAGAGGTCCCTTAGACTGCAGGGCCTCATGCCCCTGTCAGGCCTCTTGTCTGTCCATCACCGACTCTGAGTGCATTACTCCAGTGAGTAGGGTGCTTGAGCAGCTGAGAGACTGGGGAGGTGCAAAGATGGCCTATAGCAACAAGCTCCATGAACTCATATTCCTTTTACTTCTACAACTTCTGGACTCTTCTGTTTGGACTAGGCAGTGAACAAAGCTTGAGTTTGAGGAGCAAAGCCGAGTGAACTGCACTACCGGAATTTGAATGTGACATTCATTACGAAAAGCTGTTTTGTAGCTGTTTGCAGGAAAGCACACCGGGCCACATATTAATGCTGGAGAGAAAGTCAATTGAGAGGAAATCTGAACATTGTTAATCTCATTCCCTTTGTTATCCCTCCAGTATTTACTCCAGCACTGACTGCATGCCACCAAGGTGGGACATTAGTCTTCCTTGCAGAATGGATCAGGCGAGGACATGGCATATACAGGCGAGCACAGTGAGGTGGAGGGCCGCTGGCCCTGCCCTCGGAGGTCTTAAGTCCTTCCACTGAGGTAATTCTGTGCAGAAGGAGCACACACGTAAAAACCAAGGACTTCCCATCTTACTCAGAAACGGGGAGAGCTTTGCGTCACATGGGACGGGGATGTTTCTCATTAGAGTGGGCCACGACGCCATGCAGCACATCATTCAGACACCAGCTCAGCCTCGGAGCCTCACCAAAGGGATGCGTGGGCGAGAACCCACACACAGCAAGTGCAAGGGAAGCACAGCAAATGGGGACCAAGTGCCACAGCTTCCGGGAAGGAGGCAGCCAAGACCACAGAGGGTCAGGACAGACTCTGGATTTGTGGCTCAGGGGAAAAGTGGTACTAACAAGTCAGAATCGGCCAGTGGATTTCCTAACTCCCCCCAAGCCTAGGATGAGGTGCAAGCAACCCATGGTTTCCTCTCTACTTCCAGCCACCCCACCCAGTTCTTTCCTTCTCCAACCTCTGAGGACTGATTTGTATTTCATTTTATCATGCACTTCAGTGATAAGCATTATTTACATAATAATAAATCAACTGAACTTGATTAAGAACAGCTCTGACAGGGAGCAGATTACAGCTACTAATGCTTGCAGTAAGTTAATCATAGAGCCTGTTTGGCTTCTCGTCACAGCCCTACTTTAGATCAAATGCCCGATGTACAGATGTGTGTGCCTCAGGTGGCACATGGGGACTGTGCGTAGCGTAACAGGGGATCACAGGAGGAAGGGTGTCATAAACAGAATTTTCTGCGTGAGTGACTCCTTTCAGAGATGCCAACAGAACAAAGGACTTATGAGGAGGCTGCTAGTGACTCTGAGGCATAGAACTGCTCATTAAGAAACAAGCTACACATTAGGAGCAAACAGTGATGAAAGGCAGCAGACGCCTGCACTACTTGAGGCAGAGTAAACTGTGAACAGGAGAGGGAAGGGGGTGGGGTGCTGGGGGCTCCTCCAGAACATGGGCCTCAGTTTTTCCCCTCCTCAGCACCCAGCACCCATCCGTGTCTTCTCGGGGTTCCCACTGCTTGTATCTCTCCCTGTGAAAACTGGAAGCAGCCTATATACGGGTAATAAAGCGGTCAAAGGGTAAAATCCTGCCGACTCTACATTTTATTCAAACTTTGAAAATCCGGCTAATTATTACACTAATATTAGTGTGCTAAGAAAGCCTTATTTGTCTGGCAGTGGCAAATGCCTTGCAGGTCTGAAGGCTTCAGATAAAGTTTACTTTCTTCTTAATTTTTAAAAAAGTCTCTCAGTATGTAGCCCTGATTGGTCCAGGCTGGCCTCAAACTCTGCCTGCCTCTGCCTCCTGAATGCTGGGATTGGAAGTGTGCACTACCACTCCTGGCTCTTTTAACCCTGGTTAAAGACAGGCCCGCTGGTACAGGCTTGTAAGCCCTACTCAGGGAGGACAGACAGACAAGAGGGCATCAAGGTCAAGGGCAGCAGAGCTACAGCTCAAGGTCAAAGCCAGTGTGACCCTGCCTCCAAAAAAATATCAAAACAGGCCCAGGGCAGAGCTAAGGCCCAATCCCCAGGTCAGTTCTGCCTCAGACTGTTCTTGACCAACCTGAGCTATGGGATCCTGTCTCCACACATATTTAAATGTTGGCCTTTTAAGTCTTGGACCTGTCATGGCACCCTAGCTGCTTCCATTCTTAACATCACGTTTCTCGTCCTTAATAAAGTGTCAGCATTTCTACTGCCAATAATGATGATGATGATAAAATAAATAAAAACCCAAACCTCTACTAGAAACATTACATTTTTGCAAATGTATTTAAATTTTACTGATGTATATTTAACAGTTATTTATCTCATTTTCTATTTTAAAACTTTTAATTAAGACTCCTTCTTCAGAATGGAGAGGTGGCTCAGTGGTTAAGAGCATTGGCTGCTCTCTTCCAGAGGTTGAATTCCCAGCAACCACATGGTGGTTCAGAACTATCTCTAATGAGATCTTCTGGCCTGCAGGCATACATGCAGACAGAACACTATACACATAAAAACAAAAAACTCCTTCATGCACCAGAGGTAATTATTCTAAAAAAAAAAAAAAGAGGACTGTCATTAATTAGCATGCTCTCTTGGAAAATTGATACTGATTTTAAGAACTGAAGGAATGTGAACTGAAAACTATTAAAAATAGAGATAAAGAAATCAAACAGAAACAGGGCAGCCAGCTTCAGAATACAGCATTAAACAAACAGCAGTGATTTGACAGTACCCACTTTCACTCTGGGATTAGGGACTGAGACGCAAACATCAGGCCTGTGTTCTATTTTCTGTACTCCTGACCACGACCAGACCAATGATACCACATGAAAAGCAGAAAGGGAAGCTTACTGCGAGAAAAACACATTTCCCTCCTCATTAAAAAGGCTGTCAGGAAAATTCTCCTTGCTTGTGCACAGATCTATCTCTGTGCTGGAATAAACATCAGAGGGCAATCTGAAGTCAGGACAACAGTATCCAAGCCTCAGCTCCACCCTGGACCTGTTAGGAAGAAAATCAGTCTTGGGGCAGGAGAGAAGGTTCAGCTGTTAAGATTTGGATTCAACAACACCAATGCACACAAAATAAAAACAAACCTTAAAAGGAAAGAAAAATCAGTCTTTATGCTACTTTTTACTTTAAGGACCCAGGAAGGAGGCCACAGGCCAGGATCTGAGGCTCATAACATGAAGAAGAAATAGGAATTTTGGTCTGGCCTGAGCAACTTGGGTTGTCAGCACCACTTATTAAAGGCTTGGTGAGGTATGGAAATCAAGTTCCGTTCTGGAACTCTGGGGATGGCATGGTCAGTAAAGTGCTTGCCAAGCATCATGTCCTATGTGTGATCCCTAGAACCCTTGTTGGGCATGGAAAGGTGTGCTCATAATCACAGCACTGAGGAGGCGGAAACCGGCAAATCCTGGAGCTCAATGGCTAGCCACATAAGTCTAATCTGAAACCCCAGGCCAGTCTCAAAGACCAGTAGGAGGTACCTGAGAGTGATAGCCAATGTTGATACTGTTTCCACATACATAAACTGCACGTGCAGCTACCCCCCCCCCCATTGTGCTTTGAATACATTATATCTGACATTATCCGGAGGGAGAACCTGTGGCCTCCGTTGGGCTAGAGCATTTCCTGACCCAATCCTCTTAGTTCAGAAACAGACACTCAACTCCTACTGAATACATTAGAACTCACCCTGGGTTCTTCTGCATGGCTGCTAGTTGGGAGGAGGCCATTCTGGCTACCCTACCAGGCCAGCATCTATCTGCTTACAAATTAAGACAACAGACAAGGAAGATGGAAAGAGGGAAAGGAACAGTTCTAACTAGATACTACTAGCAGCTAGTTCCAACTATCTCTAAAGCCACAGTCTGGAACTTTACAACAACATGAGGAAACACACGCTCATTTTGTTGACACTAGTTTTAGTTGGTTTCTGTCTCTTGTAATTGAAAATCATCACCAATTCAGACTCCTAATAGGATATGCTTGAATATTTTTAGCCTTGGTGAGAAAGATGCACTATTTCAATCTCTCTAGCTATTTTATCCATGGAGAAATACCATATAGTTTTTGGTTCCAAATTTTATTTCAACTACTTTTACTCAAATCCTTTTAAAAAGGATTTATGTGTATGGTATTTGGCCTGTTATGTATGCCTGTCAGGTCCCCTAGAACTGGAGTTACAGACACTGTAAACCACCATACGGGTCCTGGGAATCAAACCTAGGTCTCCTGGGAGAATGCAAGTGCTCTTAAGCATGGGGCCATCTCTATTTATTTTCATTTTGTTCGAGTATCTGTGAGCCATGCATGCCTGGGCTCTTGGACACTTGATGAGGGCATTGGATCTCTTGGTCCTGAAGTTACAGACAGTTGTGAGCTGCCCTGTAGGTGCTGGGAACTGAACCTGGGTTCTCTGAAAGAGCAACCAGAGCTCTTAACTGCGGAGCCACTTCTCCAGATCTTTGTTATTTATTTAGATCTTTACATAGGCCTATCTGGAAATAGCCTGTGAGTCTTGGGCTAATCCCTCCAATTGCTGACACATAGCTAGAACTATTATTTATGGAACACTTACCTTACAAAGAAGTGACTGCTGGGCAGGATTGTGTAAGTACGGACACTAAGTTGCACCTAGTTTTTTCTTGTGCCAATTATTTAACTATCCATTTCGAATGAACAGGTGGTACACTGGGGTGTGGTGATAGTTGTTTATGATCTAACAAATAAAGCTTGTCTGAAGATAAGAGTACAAAGCTAGTCACACTAGTTAGCCACAGAGGCCAGGCAGTGGTGGCAGATACCTTTAATCCCAGCACTGGGGAGACAGAGGCAGACAGATTTCTGTTGGTTCAAGGCCACCCTGACCTACACAAAATTGATCCAATCTAAAAGAGAAATAGAGCTCACACAAAGGATCCCAGCTAGCATTTGGAGTGACACACCTTTAATCCCAGCACTGGGGAGGAGGAGACAGGAGTGATATGGCTGGGAGGAGAGGGGGATATATGGCAGGAGGAGACAGGCGCTCAGAGCAGCCTGAGGACGCAGCCTGAGGATGCAGTCTGAGGATGCAGTCTGAGGACGCAGCCTGAGGACGCAGCCTGAGGACGCAGCCTGAGGACAGGATCACCCCTTTGCTCTGAGCACTGGTACAGGTAAGAACTCTCTAGTGGCTGGCTGCTTTGCTTCTCTGCTCTTCAACATTAGCTCTGATATCTGAGTTAACTATTAAGAACAATTAGAATTTATGTTACACTGGGGGGGCTGGTGAGATGGCTCAGTGGTAGAGATACCTTTGTCATATCTGATGACCTGAGTTTGATCTCTATATGGTGGACAGAATTAATTCTCCCAAGCTATCCTCTGACTTCTACATGTACACCTACACCTACAAAATAATAAATACACCCTGGAGAATAAAGTGTGCAAGGAAATGACAAGGTTCTGTCATAATCAGAGATGGCTTTCTACAGCATTAATATGAACATAGGTAAATGCTAGAACCAGTGTGTCAGGTCTTAGTGCTCCCGGCATTTCATGTTTCAAAGGGTACAGTTAAACCTTTCAAAGGCCTGTATTTTTAAAGGAAATGTTATGTGTGCTTCCATTTTATAGATAAACATGGAGGTAGATGGGCTCTCATGGAAGCCAGACAAGGGCACCATCCCCTATATTCTGGATGGTAATGTCATGTGGCACTGGCAACCAAATCCTGGTCCTCTGGAAGAGCAGCCAGTGCTCTAGCCACTGAGCATCTCTCTCTCCAACCCCCAATGTTTCGTATTTCAGAGAGAATCACATACAGCATTCTGTTAAACAGATATCATATTGCTGAATTTGTCTCAGGTACCAAAGCTTGGCCTTTTCAAACTGGCTTGTCTTTGAGGCTCTACTGTTCTGGTTGCCTATATAAACTATATACTAATGAATAACACAAAGACTACCTTCCCCTAGTAGTTTCTGTGATGAGTAAGTTTGTTTGTAGAAATGAAGGGTTTTAGGAAGAAAAAAATAATAGAGAAGAGAAAGAACTGGAGGTAAGTATGGTGTCATGTGCCTTTAACCCCAGAACTATAGTAGCCGAGGCAGGAAGATAAAGTGGGGTGGGGGTGAATGATGGGATGTGAAAAGATGGAGAGGGAAGGGAGAGGGGAAAGGCAGGTGTGTGTGTGTGTGTCTGTGTGTGTGTGTGTGTGTGTGTGTGTGTGTGTGTAGACAGAAAACGATGGCATTACAAGGGTCAGCATGCAGATAGCACTGATATGCCAGTATTACAGAGGACTTATAGGCCGGGCTCTGTGGTTGGAGACTTGGTATTGATTGAAGATTAAGAGTCAGAGATGGCACAAACCTGTCTCAGAAGGCAGGAGAACTGGGGAACTTGTGGCTAGCCCAGACCACATGGTTAAGTTTCAGCCAGTACATGTCAAGACCCATCTCCAAAACAGACCTGGTGCTGAGGCAGTGCAGCCTCTGAATGACTGTTACCCAGCAGACCTCCTTCCCACACCAGTGTCCGCCATCTGCACACATGCCTTAGGGAAGTAGATTTCCTGAGGTCCAAGTTCACTACTAGAAGAGATCTAGTGTTCTAGTGCAAGAGAGTCACTAAGTACCACCACGTAACAATTATCTGACCAGCACTGGGGAGCTGACTCAGTGGTTAAGAGCCCTGGCTGCTCTTTGAGAGGACCTGGGTTCAAGGCCAGCATCCAATGTATCCCCAGGCACAGACATACATGGATGCAAACATCCACACTCAAAGAGTGAGATGCAGTAACAACAACAAAGCAAAACCGAACTGAAAGTCTGTGGAGATAGGATACACATGTATTACGTCGTGCACACTGGCCCTGGGCTTGTGCTTTTCCTGCTGCAGCCTCTGAGTACCAAGATTACAAAGACACATCACCACACCTACTCCAGACAGACGTTCCCACAACTCCTTCTCTTACATACAAAACGAATAAACCTAACATCCCATGATAAGAACAGGAATTTGCTTTCCCTAGCATTGCTAGAATGTCCCTCCACTGGGCTTATTTTCCTCATGTCTTACTGTATGCACGTTTTATTCTGTAGGAATAGCTTATTTGCTGTCAGTGGCTGGAATGACCTTTTCACGCAGGCATATTTACATATAAAAGTAGCAAAGATAAACACCATTAAAACCAGAACACAGTTGTCTAATAAGTTAGTCTTTAAAGAATATTTTAAGTAGGCTGTGAAGCTGAAGGAAAAAGAAGCTATTAGCTGAGCTGCTAACGTGAAACATTTAAAAGATCTCAGATTAATGTTAAAAATAGATTCCTTTTCTTCATATAAAATCATTTCTGTTAACCTATAATCTTATTACTACTATTAATTTTATGTGTATGGGTGTTCTGCCTGCTTGTATGTCTGTGGATCACAGGCATGCCTGGTGCTTGCAGCAGCCAGAAAGGTGTCAGATCTCCTGACATGGAGTTATAGATGGTTGTAAGCCACTATGTAGGTTCAAGGAGTCAAAGTTGAGTCTCTAGAAGAGCAGCCAATCCTTTAACCACTGAGCCACCTCCCCAGCCCTAACGTTTTATTACTGTGTGTGGACACATGCTCACACACACGAGGGCCTTGGTGTTGGTGTGTGTGTAACAGTCAGAAGACAACTTTCAGGAGGGGCTCTCTCTTTCCAAAGTGGGTTCTGGGGATCATCAGGCACATGCATGAATGCCTTTACAGAGTGAGCCATTTCAGTGGCTCTTAAATGCAACTTAAATCCCAAGTAATGCAGCGGATGTTCGAAAGACATAGCTGCATTAATTAAGACTTGTTTTCTGAGTGTCAACATAAACTGTCATTAGTAGCGGGGATGCAAACTTAATCATGCTTCTCCTTGATAATGATATGAGAATGAAGTAGGGTATACTTAAGGACCAGCATAAACACATACATACCACGGGCTGCTTTGTGATGTCCACTAAATCCTTGAGATTATAGTATTGATGCTTCTCAAAGGCGGAAAACAGCATGTCTAGGACGTGTTGTTTGTCTGCCCGTGCTCGCTTTCCATCTTCTTTCTTCTTCCTTTCATATTCAATCTATAGGCAAAATCAGAAGAAAGGTATCAACTTAACAGAACCAGGACACAGGCATTTCTGTCTTAGTCATCTGAGAACTACATTTAAAGTTCCAAGGTATTTGGCTTCTGGCAGGGGCTCAGAACTGGGGTCTTGTTGCCTCAGGACTTCCAGTAACTTTCAGGCTCTAGGACAGTTATAACACTGCTTTATAAACTATTTCTAGTTCTCTCTTGAAGTTTTATGTAATGTGTTCATTTCCCCCAAGTAGGTTTTCTTCCTGGTTAGCCTAGACTAGCCAGAAACTAACTTGCAGTTCCTCTGATTTTGATTAAACAAAATACAGTGAGATGATTTTATGACATAAACTGCACTTGGTAGGTAACAGCTCGGAGTCCTCCGGCACAGGCTTGAATCAGGGCAGGTTCTCTAACACATGAGAAGGAAAGCACTAGGCTCCTCCCCTCTAACCCCTACTTGCTGCTTTACCTCTATACATGAGGTAGGTTTGACAACATGAAAGGTAAATACACTCAACCAGCAGATTTTTCTGAATCTTCACTTTATCTTATACCAGGTGTCCTCTAAATTTCCCCGTAAAACACACCTCTTCTTCAAATAAAACCAAGACACCAGGACCATGTTTCGTGTACCTACAGTGCTGTACATCTTCACACACAGCAATTG
This sequence comes from Phodopus roborovskii, assembly GCF_943737965.1. Lineage (NCBI taxonomy): Eukaryota > Metazoa > Chordata > Mammalia > Rodentia > Cricetidae > Phodopus > Phodopus roborovskii. Next base: position 38,395,857 of record NW_026126511.1, on the reverse strand, counting down.
GAAGCAGCTCTCAGCCCTTAGCTAAGAAGCCTCTCTTTTTAGCAGATGGAGACCACTGCAGAAAACTGAAAATGGCCAAAAGCAGAGAGCAACACTATCTGGGGTGCCCACTACCAACAGGTCCATCTGCATCACAACCCAGGGAATGTATCAGCGGAGGGAGTGAAAAGATTATGAAAAGCCAGAGGACCAGGATATCAGTTCTGAGATACTATTTTCAGTAGGAGACAGAGAAGCTGCATCCATGAAATTGGAACACTACGGTCACCTAAATAAAACCTGAATGACACCAGTTGACATGCAACTTGAATGGGGGAAGTCTCAGAAAACTCCACCCATAAGTGAAGATCCACAAGCAACTGACGACTGCTGAGAGAAGAATCAAGTCTTCCCCAGGGATGAGGCCGCTAATTCATTATCCAGTACCAAGTGGTCAGTATATACATATGGAAAAAAAAGTATACAGATGAGCAACACTAAACAGATGCAGCAGGTTGTTTATAAGTATGTATACATATGTACATACACCTGTACACACATATGCACACACGCACGCATGCACATGCACACACACACACAAATATGCACACCAGTTGGGTAAGCTTAGTTTCTTCTTAATGACAAGGCTGAGTAGCAATGTGCTAGAGGAAGGTCAGTCCCTTAGCTCTCTGGGTAACTAAAGATTTGGTGGGCTGGAGGCCAGCAGAGAGGAAGCCTGCACAGGGACTTTACTGCAGTGTGGGGACCAGTTTCAGAACAGCACAAGCACTCAGAGCTATGGTGTAATTTCCAGCCGGAGACACTTAAGCATATGCTCTCTATTTTAAATGCAGTGGTAGGACATCACTGAACTTCCTAGGACAAGACTAGAACACAGAAAAAAAAAAAAAAAAAATTCAAATGCATGCTGCAGATGGAATGGCTGGGGAGGAATAAAGCCTAGGTAGTTTCCAGATTCTCTCAGTGAAAAAGGCCTATTAGTCCAGGCCTGTGATCCCAGCTACTTTGGAGGCTGAGAGAAGACCAAAATTTCAAGGCTGCATGGGCTACAGAACAAATTCAAGGCCACCACAGGCAACTTGGCAAAACTATCTCAATTAGAAAACAAAACAAAATGCTGGGGATAGAGATCAGTGGTAGAATGCTTATCTCAGTAGCAAAAGAAAAAAAAAATGCACACAAAAATGGAGGAGGGGTGTCTTGAAAATAGCATAAAATAGCACACCTATGTACAGCTACGAAAGGTTTAGAAGGATACATGCTTTCTCTGGGTTCAAAAGATGCAACTAAGAGAATGACCATACAGGGGGACAAGAAAGCACGAGTGACCAGGACCTACCCATGAACTAAGCACTATCACAAGTCACCCTCCAGCTTTGTTACCCCCTACACCTCAGACAAGGTTTCTCTGTACTACTTTGGAGCCTGTTCTGGAACTCGCTCTGTAGACCAGGTTGGCCTCAAACTCACAGAGATCTGCCTGCCTCTGCCTCTTGAGTGCTGAGATTAACAGTGTGCAACACCCAGCCACCCTCCAGCTTTAGGAGGAACATAGGAGGGAAAGGGGAGGAACGATGGTGTATTAGCAAGGGCTCCCTTGTTTGAAAGGATTCGAGAAGCTAAAGATCAGTAGGAAAATGATTTCATAATCTTACCAGTAAAGCAAGATGGCTCACTTAGGGAAGGCACACATTCTACTTGGCAATGGTCAGACATTTATGGTTTTTTTTTTTTTTTTCCAGTCCCCAAATCTAGAGCCAGTAAAAGCTTGACTCAAAGGGAAGATTTTAGAATTACAAAAAGTTCAAATTAACACTACAGATTAAAACTTGATTAAATTATAATTAAAAAATGTTAATTAGTAAGAAAATGACCAAATACTACCTAGACTAAAAAAATTCCTGGTTGGCATGTTCTCACCCCAAATATACTGACTGCACAGGTTCTGGTGTTTTCCTTCTTTAAATGAAGGGGAAAGGCACACAAGGCCAGGTGGTGATTCATCAACCGCAACAAGAGATCAAGGTCATCCTCAGCTACAGAGAGAAGATCAAGACTGGCCATGTGCTACATGCTTAAAGCAAAACAAAAACCCCAACCTCCAAAGCAAGTGTAACCCAAACCCAGGTGTCTAAAACAGCAATGATGAAAACAGAGCTAGCAGTTCTCATTAGAGAGCTTTGGGGCATTCGAAATTTGACCATACTTTCAGAAAGGGTAACAGAACAGGTATTTAGTGTCCTTAGAGTGCATACTATATATAAAACCTACAGAAAAAGTCTGTTTTAAAATAAATTGGTTAAATTTGCTTTGGTATTGTCTAAGACAGGCTCATAATCCAGATTCTTTTTTTTTTTTTTTTTTACATAATCCAGATTCTTGTCTGTGTTCATGTACTATTAAAAGAGACTTAGATGCATCAAGCTATTAGTACCCATTGCTGTTGTTTTTTCTTTCATGTGTATAGTTGTTCTCTATGCATGTATGCCTGTGCATCAAATGTGTGCATGGTGTACATAAAGGCCAGAAGAGGGCAAGGATCCCCTAGGACTGGAGTTCTAGGGGGCTATGAGCCTAGCATAAAGGTGCTGGAATCAAACCCAAGTCCTCTGGAGCAGCCTGTGCTCTAAAAGGCTGTGCCATCTCATCTCTTCAGTCCCACTAATACCTAATGTACTCAAGACAAAGCTAAAGCCTTAAAGTAACTGTTAGTTTTTATGCTACACAGCATAAAAAAACAGTGCCCTTAGTATTTTACTACAAACAAGGCCATGCAAGTAAACTATTAATACTATGAACCACGGTACCCAGAAGAAGACTACTTTGAGGCAATGGTTTTTCTTTTCCCATTGGGCATTTTGCTTCTCACTGATGCTTGTTGGAACTGCAGGGAACAATATGCAAAGTGCCAACCAGCCAGCCAGTTTGTTAGCAGCCAGGACAAGTATAAATTACTAAGATAGTCACTGGAACAGAAGTAATTGTTATGTCATGTGAATCCGCCTCCACTGACCACATCACGGCAGAGCCAATTGTTAGAGATAAATGTTAACTCAGAAGGCACTTTAAGCTTAGTCTCCAGTTATAAATGTTTTATATTCTCCCAAATTGATCAGATGAAACTTATTTCATTTTCAAGAGAACAAGTTATTCAAGATTAAAACGTAACCGCATGTTGAAAATTGACTGTGGATGTGGTATAGACGTGTTCAATTGTTATTACTGAAACCTTAATCACTGACTAAAATTATAAATGCCACCCACCATCAATTAAAATATTATAATTCAGGTGTCTGTAAATTTCAGACTGTTGTTTGCAGAAATACTCTGATTGCTTTGTCAAGGCAATCTTTGTGAGGCTTTTATTCCAACTTCTGAAGTGATCGTGACAGCCTCGACTATCATGGCTTTGTATTTTAAATCCTTGAGAAAGATTACTTCCTTCTCCCCTCTGTCAATGCTTCTATTTCTGATTAGTGTGTCATCATCTCTTGGGAGGAAAGTAATTCTTCAGAGCAGGTCAGTCAGTCCTTAGTGTGCAAATTCAAAAGCACAAGGCATGTAGTATTCTTATATTAAACTATGCCAGGGCAATACTGTTGAAAAGCCCTTAAGATATAGTTCAATGGGCATCCATTTGAATGATCAAAAGTAAGAATGTATGCACCTAACTTCAAACAAGTCAAAGGTCAACAACCTTAGTTTTTGAGACTAGCAGTTGGCTGTCTCACAGATGGGAAAGGACTATGCATAAACGTAAATGTTCCTGGGAGGAGGGTGACACCTGACTGTCTTATGTAACAACACTGTTATTTCAGAGAGTGCTTTCTAGTTAGCGTTTCTTCGTTTCTCTAGCACCAAAAGCCACATAAAAAGTCCTTTAACTAAACTCAGAACAAGAGGGTAGGGGTGGTAACAAAGGTGAGAAGATATATCTCAAGTTAAAAGGCGGTCTCCTGGTGCCAATATAGAACCCCATTCCCTTCTCAACAGATGGCAGACAACTATAAAAAGTTCCTGTCTTTGGATTGGTGGCTGCCTGCAAACTAGAATAACCCAGGAGCTTAAAACACAATCCACATCCGATCAACTGAGTTACTTTCTGGAGGCATTTCAACCCCTCTTCTGGGCAATTCTAGCATCCAAGCCACCCTGAGAACCATCATACAGACAGCAGACCACAGTTCTTTACAAGACCACAGAGTACACGTAAGAGTCACATGGGCAGCCGATGACACAGTCCACCAGACAGGAGCATAGTGCTTTGACTCAGAGATGCAGTTGGTTAGAATTGTATATACTAGCTTATTTGACTCAAGTGTACTTTTAGACAGGGTCTCATGTAGCCTAGGCTGGCTTCAGACTTGCTATGGCTGAGGATGACCTTTGCACTTTTGATCTTTTTGTTTTTTACCTCAAGCATGCTGGGATTATAAGCATATACAAACATGATCAATTTTATGCAGTACTTTCAAATTCAGGGCTTCCTGTTTGCTAGGCAAACACTTTACCAAAGAAGGTATACATAACTAGCCCCTAATTATGTTTCCAGACAGGGTTTCTCTGTATTGCTTTGGAGCCTGTCCTGGAACTTGCTCTGTAGACCATGCTGGACTCAAACTCACAGAGATCTCCTTGCCTCTGCCTCCCAACGCCCTGCACTTCTTTATTTTTTTTAAAAACAGGGTCTCACTATGTAACCCTGGCTGGAGTGAAACTCAAGGTGTAGAATTGGCTCGGCTTGAACACATAGACCCATGTGCCTCAAGAGTGAGTGCTGGGATTAAAATTGTGTGACGTCATACCTGGCCCGGCTATACTTTTTGACTAACATCTCTATATGCAAAAATGTAAAGAATGGATCACACATGCATATCTTAATAAGTTATAAATTATCATTTTATAGTAATACATGGATATTATGAGTTGCCCACACAATTAAAATAGATTAAATAAATAAAGTCACTATTCATTCTAAAAAATGAAGACTGAATTCAGAGATCTGGGGCTTGTTGACCAGCCAGCCTAGCTGAATCAGTATAAGCAGGTTTAGACTAGAGACCATGTCTCCTCCCCTCCCCCCAAAAAAGATGGATAGTAACTGAGCAAGAAAGATTCAATGTCAACCCTCTGGCTTTCACATGTACACACATACATGAGCATCCCCAAATATAACCTCCCTCCACCAGAAAAAAAGCAACCAATAAACTACCTTATTATTTACATTCAAAATATAGTGATCTGGAAAGAATAAAAACAGTGACCTATTTTTAGGACACTTAGTTTTCAATAATATTGCAAACTCAGAAAGTTTATACTGTCAATAGCTAATATAGCAAGGTACAAAACCCATTTATCTTCACAGTCAAAGCTGTTAGCTCTAGGCCTTGGTGGTGGTGGGTGTATGGCAGGGGCCTGCAGGCTACATTTCCAAGGTTTTATTGTTAGCTGGTTTCCAGCTGCCCTTCTGGTGGTGGGAAAGGGGATTTTCTTTACTTTCCTTCAGCAGATCTCTGGTAGCTAAACTTTCCTGTCATGACCATTTTGTAGTCATAGACTATCTGACAGCTGATTCTCTATACTAAATCCCCCTTTTCTTTAAGTACCTGGAGCTGTTTCAATTCTCAAGAAAGACACAACTGAGTCATCAACAAAGACAGAGAAGGACAAGCCCCACTTACAGTGATATTGATAGTCTCCATTTTGAAAAGAGCCATCTTCTGATTAGCTTATCTTTTACTTGAGAGTGACTGATAAATCATTGTTTTTCCACTTTCTTATTCACAGATATTTACTACCTAATAGGTTTTAAGTATGATTAGTATCAACTCAAGAAGCTAATAATGAGACCGCAGTGAAGTGCTCCAAGGCTACAATTTCTACTCTTTTGCTGACTAGCTTAAGAAGTGACAAAGGCACAGATTGATTGACAGGACTGATTTCATACAGCGGACATTTTCTGGGGTTGGGGTATTTAGCTGTAACAATCTTACCTACCATGGGCAATAAAGCTAACAAGAAAAGGACTATAGATTTTGTGCAATTGTATAACCTTGCACTTTCCTTTTTAAAACCTCAACTACTAAATAAATCACCAAGTCACATGACACAAACCTTTGAAAATATTTCATTATATTGACTTAAATTTTATGAAAAGTTTTATTATTTGACCTTTAAATTGTTCACTTTAAACCATGTTGATTTCTCAGCATTTTAAAAATTAATGTTTCTTTTGAATAAATAAGCAAGGTTTGTCACAGTATAACAGTAATTTCTATAACTGCGATTACACTAGAATGTAATTGGTTTTAAAGCTATTCAGGCTCCTCTGACCATTCTGTTCTGTTACTATAGAAAACAATCACTAAATACTAAAATGCTTTGTCTCTATATAAACAAAGTCTCAATACAAAATTATTAGATAACTCATTACACTCATTTATAACATAACAATCCTAATAAAGGCATGGTGTGGAGCTGGAGAGATGGCTGGCTCAGAGGTTAAGAGCGCTGGCTGCTCTTCCAGAGGAACTGAGTTCAATTCCCAGCAACCACACACATGGTGGCTCACAGCCATCTGTAATGAGATCTGGTGCCCTCTTCTGGCCTGCTTTGCAGGTGTACATGCAAAAAAAAACACTGTACATGTTTTTTTTTTTTTTTTTTTAAAAAGCATTTCGCTTGAACTGAAATGTCACTTGCTGTGAAGAGACTATTAAAGCAAATGTCCTTTATATCTTAATGAAAAATTCAGAACACAACGACTGTATGAATTTTAGCAGTAAAAAGAGCGCAATATCAGCGTATTCTAACACACAACTCTAATGCCAGGCTGAGTGTGTTAATGTGACGAAGAAAATGACCTAGGCAGAGGTCTGAGCTGCCCTACAAAGCTCCAGCTTCAATCCTCCTAGAGGGGACTTGCCTTTCATCTTAGGACTAATGGTCTGTGGCAGCCCTGGGTGGGGGGGTATTTGCAGTGGAATTAGGGGGAAGTGGTGGCTAATACTACAGAAAGATGTGCTCTCTACTTCAAAGGAAATGCTCACCACGCCCCAACTTGGGATCTACAGAAGGCATAAGCAGAGAACAGGAAGAGGTGGTGGCTCAGGAAGGCAGGTCACCAGGGGATTCCTTCTCAGGCACAGGAGACATCTCCGACATGGGCTGCTACGATACTCTTTCCCAGAGCTCATCCCCTTCCTACTCCAAAGGGAGAATTCAACTGCCTTTCATTTACTTGTCTCAATCAACAGACAGCAGGAAACAGCTCTCTTAGATTCTACTGCTGATTCTACTTAGCTCCTCATCCTCTTCTTAGGTTTGCTTCCCCCTACAGCACAGCCAGGGTTATACAGCTGAACTGCTCCTGCTCCCTTTCATCTGGTCGGTCGGTGTAGTGAACTGTGATGTGTGACTAGATCGGAGTCTTCTGCCCACTGAAGATGCTTGTTGTTACCCTGGAGGCATTTGTTATCTCACACAAAATACGCACAAGGGACACCATTCTGGGGCACAGAGTGTCAAGTCTGGGTGCTTAGGGCCCATCTTACAGAGGTTTAATTTTTCCCAAAATGAGACCAAAAGGAAATCAGCCAACAGCATACACAGGACACAAGATTTTATCTGTTAGCTATTACTTAGACTTGTGCTTACCTTCAGGAACTCATTACCTTTCCCTATGCTCCTTTAGACTGCTAACACTCTACAGTTAACACAGATAGTAGGTAAGCATTTGGTTTCTGTTTTTGTTGGGTTTCTATTTCTGTGATAAAACACCATGATCCTAAGCAACTTGGGGAGGAAAGGGTTTATTTCCTCTTACAACTTGCAGTGCATCATCCAAGGAACTCAAGGTGGGAACCTGGAGGCAAGAACTTATGAGGAGGCCATGGAGGAATGGTATTTACTGGCTTGCTCTCCATGGCTTCTTCAACCTGCCTTCTTACAGCACTCAGGACCACCAGCCAAGAACAGCACTGCTCATAGTGGGCTGGGTCTTCCCACATCAATCACCAATCAAGAAAATGCACCACAGATTGGCCATAGGCCACTCTAGTGGGGGCATTTTCTCAAATGAAACTTACGCTTCCCAAAGGACCCAAGCTTGTATGCAGTTGACATAAAATAAGCCAGCACAGCTCCTAAGCCAGACTGCTTGGGTTGAATATTCGAACTGGTCAGTTTTAGTCATGTAATAGTTCTACTTCAAAAGGTAGTAAAGATGATGACAAGCCATTTTTTTAAGAACTCATAAAAGTAACGGATGAACGGATACACACACACACTACATATATATGTATGTGTGTGTGTATACACATATGTTATATATGTAGGGTACATAAGGACAATTTATATCTCTATTATAAATTGTATTATACATACACTTCAATAAAAATGTATAGAAATTGTTCTACATATACTTCAAAGTGGGCAGTTCCCACTTTGTATAGGAGTGAAGAACCATAAAAATGCCCGTGACACCTGAAATAAAGCAAGTGTTATTATCTCTCTGTAAAACCTGATCAAGAGCCATTTGGACAGAGGCTCCCTTCTGCCATGTAGCTCCAGATATAGATCAAACTCCTTTCTATGCTTAGCACACACAGGTCACAGCGAGCTGCATGATTGTGAGGCACTGAGAAGAACAAGGACACAGAAAACTTACATTGTATTGATGGTTAGCCACAGGCTTGTAATTGGTTGTTACAACTTTGTCCAGCTGTTGTGATAGCCTTACTGGCTTGGAAGACTCTTCTATTTGCAATCTGAAAAACAGAAGGCATTGTTAATACACTGCTTAATAAATAGTTCTGTAGAGTTATGCCAATTACTAGTAACATGTAAGCAAGTAAGCTTAGATAGCATAGTAGCTTTACCATAATAGTTAGAAACACAGAAGAACGACTACAATTACTAGCCCAATAAGGTAAACATACAAGTTATGTCATTGTAGTCCTGAATGTAGTTCTGAAACTGTGTAGCACGGGCAAACCAAACTCTTCCAGCAAAACAAATTGTCTTGACTGATTATTGTCTAAAATTCATCAAGTGATCAATCTAAAGCTTCCACTATCCTGACAAGAAATAAAGGTGAGTTAAAAAAAAAAAATTACATCAACATTCACTGTTCAGTGACTAATGGCTACCTGATCAGACACTGATGCTCAAAGCATTTTTGTCACCACAGAAACCTCGATTGGACAGCAGTCTAGAACACTGCACAACTCTATATGAATTAAATGTGACTCAAAATACTGCCACCAGAAAGAAAAAAAAATCACAAACATATCACCCCATGTATATCATGAAGTCACTACTTGGAGGAGTTCCTGTATCTTTTTAAGCAACGACTTTAGGATTTTTATCGTGTCCTCATCTGTATACTAAATTTGCTTCTTAAAAATTAATCCATTTGGTTTATAAACACAGTAAATCCAAAAATCTGTTTTAAGAGGGGAAAGTACAGCTCACAAAAGTGACTACTTTTAAAGACACAGAGGGTATCATTGTACCTTTAGATTTTTCGTCAGCAGGGTATCATAATACAAAATGTAACATACCTCAGAAAATTGCCTACCATACCTGGCTAACTTATAATTGAAGAATAAGCAAGAAATAAAATATTTTTGGAAAAATACCTGGGCTAATCCCTCATGAATCTCACCGAGAGATCCACTCAAGTATGCAGTGAGGGCTTTGAGGAATTAAGGGATACCACTAAGAAACCAAGACCCAAGCTAGAAAATAGCTTGGCTGTTGGAGGTCTGTGTGTGCGCATGTGTATGTCAGTATGTGGGGGCCCAAAGAGGCCAAAGGAGGGTGCTGGACTGCATAGGGCTGGAGTTTTCAGTGGTTGGGAACCAAACTCAGACCCCTGGAAGAACAGTATGTTCTTTTAACAGCTAAACCACTTGTCTCCAACCTCAGTTTTGTGTGTGTGTGTGAAAGATGGGAAAAGATAAAAATTAGCACATTTTAATACCTTTTTTGCTGAGTTTTCTTAAATCTCTATAATGAACACCTATGACTTTTATAATCAGAAGAAAAATGAAAAAAAAAAAAAAAAGAAAGAAAGAAAAAAAAAGAAAATACCCCAATTTGGTTAAAGGGTCAACCCAGACTTAACTAATCAAATGATGTAGTAAGTTAACAGCAGTCCTGAAAAGGGCAAGCAGCATCAGTCAGCTGACAATGATATGGAGAGAAGGGGACTCAGAGGTGTATGAGGGTAAGTCCATACAGTGTAGCTCAGGGTCATAGGAAGGCAACAAAGCAACTCTTCTAAGGGAAGCAGTCTTAAAAGGACTGGAAGGAAGACCTTTTGATCTTAAGTGATGAGTGATGGAGACAGACAAAAATGTCCACAAAGTGTAGGATCTAGGCATGTATAACTCCTCGGCAAACAAAACAGGCACAATTAAGTGGCAGTGCAGTTCTGAACACAACACCGGTGCTCTGACTGTAGACCCCCCCCCCCCCAGGGTGGAGATCCCTACGCTGCCACCAGCCGACTATCCCCGCGTCAAGCCCCCCCCCCATGATTCTTCTGGGGACATCAGGGAGGAGACAGCACTAGCCCCTTCTCTTTTCTACACCAATCACTCCCTTTACCCACATCTCAAGTCCCGAGTTTCAGTGCATTTAGGCACGTGCTCTTTATAAATGGCAGCTTATTCTTGCCACACCTGCATCCTGCAGCTCTGCGCTCTGATTCATGTTCACGAGGCACACTTTCCTTTCAATTCTAAAAGTCATTTTCATCATCAGAGTTTGTGTCACATTTATTCTCAAGACATCAAATATTTTAAATAAAGGAATACACTGTTGTTTTCTTTTAAAGAAAGAGGTCATACAAAAATCTAACCTTTCTATTATACATTAAAAAAGTCAATTCCCAGAGTTTTGTTTTAATTAAAAGGGGACATCCTATGACTAGAAATTCAAAAGGTTAATAATCTACAGACTGAAAACACAACACATTTCAAAAGAACTTAATCTTAAAATATTTTCATTAACCATGAATAGTTTAAAATAGTTTAACAGGCTTTTTTATTTAACACTAAATAATTCATTCAACATTATCTCATGATGTGCCAGAACAATTTGCAACTCTATTTTATTATTAACAATGCTCTAAATTAAACACTGCTGGCTTCACCACATTTCAACATCAACTCAAGGATTATCTGGCTTTTTTGATATAATTTGAAAACACTCAGTTCATAAAGAAGAGAAGCCAACTACAGACACAGGTGTTAGGCTGAAGGAGGAGACAGATGCATGCTTCTGTGTCCTGACTGTCTCTATGACTAGGTCTTATTTTTTCCAGAACACTAAAAAGTATAGTGTTTTTCCCAAGACTCTGTAATCAGGAATACAATATTCTTCATTTTGCTTTTTTTTTTTTTTTTTTTTTTTTTTGGAGAAAAGGTCCCAACATGTAGACCCACCTGGCCTCAAACTCACAGAGTTCCACCTGATTTTGCCTCTCAAGAGCTGGGAGATTCAAGGTGTATGCCATCATGCTTGGTGTAAGAAATACAATATTATTGATCAGCTTTGTTTTATAAATCACTCAACAGATACTTGGCACAATTTCCTAATACATCTATACAGAACAATTAGTTCAGAAAAAAAAAAAACCTGCACATTGGAGAAATCATAAGTTTTAAGATATTTTCTCTAATCACAAAGAAAGTGTTTGAAAACATGCTTATAATGCTATAGGAGCTACAAATCATACTCATTTGTCATAGTACATGACTTTTATGCAGTCAAACTTTTAATTTTTAAATTTATAACTATGTATATGTGTGTCTGTGGGTGGGTGGAAGCCAGAAGAGGGTGTCAGATACCCTGGAGCTGATGTTACAGCAAGTCTAGGTTGCCCCAAGTGGATACTGGGGAATGACCTCTGATCTTTTGGAAGAGTAGCATGTTCTGTTAAATGTGAAGCAATGTCTCCAGCCTGGAAAATCAGAAATGAAAGCAAAACAGTAAACAAATATGTGCTTTCAAACAGTGCTCCTGGGGATGGAGAGATGGATTCGCACATACTGAGCATGCAGAGTGCACACTATTCTCACAGAGAACTCAGCACCCAAAGGCAGCTAATAACCATCTGTAACACCAACTCTAAGGAATCTGAAACCCTCAGGCCTCCACTGGCACCTGTACTAATATGTACACACTCACTGATACACCCAATTCAAACCCAAACAACAACAACAACAAAAGTGGCTTCTCTAACTGCTACTCACACAATGAATGAATGAAAACGCCCCTCCTGCACCCCCCCCCAGGCTCACAGGGAGTCACACTATTAGGAGGTGTGGCCTTGTTGGAGTAGGTGTGGCCTTGAAGTTTCAGACACTCAAGCCCGCCCCAGTATGTTTCTCCTCCTTCCTGCTCCCGAGGATCCAGATGTAGAACTAACTCTCAGACCCTGTCCAGCACCATGTATGCATGTGCTTCACCATGCTTCCTGCTGTGATGAAAATGGACTAAACCTCTGAACTATAAGCCAGCCCCCAATTAAATGTTTTCCTTTACAAGAGTTGCCATGGTCAGTGTCTCTTCTTAGCAACAGAACACTGATTAAGACAGCCATACTGTCCTAGTTCTCTGGGGTCAACAACTCCCTTACATGCATATTAAAATTAAAAATCAATTTAGTTACAGCTTGGGGCAAAACCAGAAGAGAGAAATCTGTTTTGGAGTAGGCATGTGGAACTGAATTGGGGATCCTATGCATGGCATACCCTCAATCCCTTTAGTTTTCTAAAGGAACCCTAAACCCAAGGGCCTTGTTAACAGGGATGGGTGGGTGATGGGAGACTGAGGAGGCTACCATACTAATGCACAGGAAAGTATACTGTTTGCATTAGGCCCTAATGACTAGGGTGAAGCTTAAGGACATAGAATATAGTCAAATTTAAAAACTTATTTTGAGCTGGGTGGTGGTGGCGTATGCCTTTAATCCCAGCACTCAGGAGGCAGGGGCAGGCAGATCTCTTTGATTTCAAGGCTAGCCTGGTTATAGAGCGAGTTCCAGGACAGGCTCCCAAGAGAAACAGGCTACACAGAGAAACCCTGCTTGGAAAAACCAAGAGTTCTTACTCCATGCTAGAAACTGTTAAGAGTGTTACTCACACCCACTGTACTTTTTCCTCATAGTATGCAAAACTAGATCATCCCACTAAATGGTCCATACAGAACACAGAATTTAGCAGAAAAGAAACAACCAAGCATTTCTTTTTCTTACGACACAGGTCTCATGCAGCCTAGACTGGCCTTGACCTTGTTCTGAAAAGAGGCTATCCTCCATCCTCCTGTTTTCACAGGCGTGCACTGCTATGACCATTCATGTGGTGCTGCAGGCTTAATGGTTCACCTTGAGTCCGGCAATTCCTTTATGATAGTTATCAGCCCACAGATAACTAATCCAGGTCTACTCAAACACAGACTAGAGTATGGCCGGGAGAACACCCTCCATCCACATGATGTTCATTAAGCCAGCATCACTAGTCATTAGGTCATAATCATGATTAAAAATTAAAAAAATTACTTAAAGATCCTCACTACTATGCTTTTACTAAGAGTTATTTGATATAAATTCAACTTGCAGATTAAATTACTAAGCATACTTTTAAGATGTAAAGTTCATGTTAAAAATAGTCACATACACAGGTTAAGATCTACTGAACTTAGTTAAAAAAAAGAAAAAACTACTCAAAATGTCAATCCCGACTTAAGCTGTTGTCTACAGATTTCAGCTAATAAGTTCCCCAGTTACTCAATGATTAATACAATGTTTTTCATACCATAACAACTAAGCAAGTAAGAATGTAACAATTTTGTTGGACAATTAGATTACAAAGGAAACAGCAGAATTGCACATGAGCAAATACCATGTAAGCATGATTCTGTCATGCAGACTGCTTGTTCACAACCAAGTAGTCTGGCCCTTTCAGTCTGGCTATCAAGGAGAGCTGACTGAGCTACAAGTATCTGCAACAAAACCAGCCAATGAGGGAACCAGCTGCTCATAATGTGAGCGCCACCGAAGCGTTCACTTAACTCTCGTGCTGCAGCTGAATTTGATTACAATTCATGTTATCCTTAAAATGATAGGCTTTACACAAGGCTACCTGCTTCCTCAAGACTCAGATGCCATTTCTGAAAGGGACAGACATGCTGGCATTCATAATGTGACAGAGAGAACCATGGTAGAGAGCAGCAGGGTACTGGATCTGCCGCTGGGCAACAGTGCACAGCGACCTAGGTCAGGTCACAGGACAGGAAGTACAGCTTGGGAACTGGTGGCAGAAGGCTGGGAGAAAGATAACAGACTAGCTAGGGCCAGCCGAGGATGTTTGCTGATGACAAAGGACTCTGAAGCAGCCTACTCTGAGACACTTCAGTATCGGGGGAACAGCTTAAGGTGGGCTTCTTCAGGGGTTATAACAGGAAGTACTTCTACTAGAACAGATCTGAGGGGCCATGAAGAAAGTTTAGGGCTTCATCTGATGAATGAATAATCTCCTGATCTAGCAGGACTATCTGGGGAATCACAGACAGCAAATATTAAGAGACCTCAACAACTGTCTCTAGGAATCCTGTTTACATGTCTGTGTTATATAATGAGCTGAGTAAATTAGGGGAAAAAAAAGAAGAAAACTTTTAGGCTGTATTTAGTTAGAGGCAGTAAGTAGTTTGGAAACCAAATCATAAAGGAGTGCAGCATACATGACTCTTAGCCAGTGACACACCTCTTCCAACAAGGCCACACCTTCTAACCCTTCCCAGATAAGACAACCAACTAGGAGGGGGCTAGATATTCTAACATATGAGCCTATGAGGGCCATTCTCATTCAAACCACCACAACACTGTAGGTACTATTACAAAATAAGTGAAATGCAAAGTGTAGTCTTTCAAGCACACAGATAACGTTTTGAACAACATGAGGGTAGTGGTCACCAAAATGGACAGGCAGGAGAACCAGATTCAAATGTCTGCAGGTCCCTGAGGGAAATGGTGAACCAGACAGATGATGTGCTCCACCCCACGGGCCAACACTTCCTCTACTCCAGCTGACTGTCCCTCTAAGGAATATAGAGATGGTGTTGCCAGGCCTAATTGTACAAAAAAATAAAACAAAACAAAAAAACCTTAAGGCATCACTTATCAAATGTTGCCAACTAGTTCAGCTGAAAACAAAACAAAACAAAAAACCCTACTATCTTACCTTAAACCAATAAAACAAAAACCTAGCAAATAACAAGCCCAAACAGAAAAATAACCCACATATACCATCTATACCAAGCTGTTAATTAGCAGCACTCTGATCTGTTGTATTTCTAGCTCAGAATGTTTTCAAAGTTTGTTTTTCCTGCAAAGCAACAACAAACTTTACTAGAGCAGCAGTCATGATGCCATGGGAAGTCACCAACCAGCAGCAAGATGGGCTTCCCCAAAAGGAACAGTAATTCCTTCCACCCAGTTCTCACATTCCACTGCCATGGAGAGAGAATCCAGGAACTGGCTGAAGGACTCATCTAGATTGTTCTTAGGGGAATACATTATAGCTGTAGTCAGGCTAGGGAAGACAAAACAATCCAACCTCATTCTATTGTATAACACAGAAATGTGGCCATCTTTGAATTCTAAAACCAGCAACTTATCATATGATCAATCATCAGTCCCTTCTTAATGCAAATCCGAAGTGAGTTCTGTATAAACATAAAGCAACTCAAGTTTCTAGATCCAGTGCAACCTAGACTGTCCATGACCACAAGGCTTGTCGGAGGGAGCGATGGCAGGGAGGGGGAGCTGGCAGAAGGGTCACAGTTCTGCACAGACACACACTGCAGCTGTAGGTACTGGGCATGAGATGAGGCAGGGATGTCGGAGTTCAGGGGTTGGAGGACACTGTGGATAACACAGTAAGACTCCATCTCAAAAATCAATCACCTATGGTCTCAAGCTAGGTAAACCTACTTTTTTATTTTAAATATTCACAGCTTTTAAAGAAACATCATATCCCAAATGGACCTATTGTGCCAGCTAGCCAGGTGTTGAGGAGGGGCCTCTGGCCAGTTGAAATGATGACTCACTCACAGTGGACTTTGTTTTCTGTAGATTTCTGTTAGAAACAACATCCACCTACAGCTTTCAGTACAGGTAGAGTAAGGTGAAATAAATGACAGTGTAATGAAGAGATCCTAAGTGTCTTAAAAATTACTGCCTAGCTTGTTTTATTTTTATCTGAAATAGTGTAACACAACCACTTATTAACTAATTCTCCAGGAAGAGCATACAAGAGTAGATCATATAGTCTCTACTTACCTATTAAACAGGAGAAATCTCCACTAAACACTCCAAACCTCACTGTCTCAATAGTTTACATTTTTACATGGTTCCTCCACCCTTTTATTCCAAGGCAGGATTTCTCTGTGTAGCCCTGGGTGTCCTGGAACTCCCTTCTGTAGACCAGGCTGGCCTCAAACTCAGAGATCTGCCTGCTCTGCACCCCTCCCCCCAATAGTTCTGGGACCAAAAGTATGCACCACCATGTATGGATATGATTTCCTTTCTCTTTTTTGGTTTTTTGGTTTTGTTTTGTTTTTTGAGACAGGGTTTTTCTGTGGCTTTGGAGGCTGTCCTGGAACTCACTCTGTAGAACAGGCTGGCCTCGAACTCACAGAGATCCACATGCTTCCGCCTCTTGAGTGCTGGGATTAAAGGCATGCACCACCAATGCCTGGCTGATTTCCCTTTCTAACTTAATCTTCTTTAGTATCAAGGTGTGTTCAGTGGACATAATTCCCCTAAGCAGGGTCCCTAGCACCCTGGCTGCAAGCAGTAAGAACAGATGCTCAACTGGGGAGGGGCAAAGAGGAAGGTGGCACACTTTGGGAGTCATCGGATACACTTAGCAATGGTCCTTATGAATCTGGGAGCTATGTGGTATCTCATATCTTCACACCAACTAAGACTCTGTTCAAGTAATTAAAAATTTTGGTAACTTTCAACTTATCCATTGCAGTATTTCCTTTTTTAGTTTAAGTCAGGCAAAATTTCTCATATACTTAAAGCTGAGTGTACCTGCGTGCGCGCACGCACGCATACACACACACACACACACACACACACGCACGCACGCACGCGCGCGCACACACACACACACGTACGCACACACACACCAATACTATAGAGTATGGAACTGCACCATACCATCATGGCAGGGCTAGCATGCACACCCTGGGTTTCAAGTTTCAGTTCAGCCTGGGTGTAATGGTGGTTAAGTTAGTCAGTTTTTCTAAGATCTTGGTACCAAAGAAAAATGAAAGAGGCTGAAGAGAGAGTTCAGTGGTCAAGAGTATTGTGGAATATGAGGATCGGGGAAAACAGGCTGAATAGATGTTTATTCAGGGAGAAATAACTTACAACAGAGACAGATGAACGCCAGCAGGTTCCAGTTCCAAGGATGCCTCCAGAAGTGAGAGCAAAATCTCCAGGGTCCCCTACCCCAGATCTAGTTCCCCCAGGTCACATCCACACTGTTCCCACACCCAATGGTTGTGGTCAGTGCAACAGGTTCAGACAGTAAATATCTCTTGCAGAGGACCCACGTTCATTTCTCAGCAACCACAGTAGGTGGCTCACAACTACTGGGAACTGTAGTTCCAGGGGATTCAAAGCCCTTTGATCTTTGAGGATACCTGTGGGCACATGCACAACACGTATGGTATACATGAACTCATATAAGCACACAGAAATACATTTAATGAAATAATTATAAAGCTCTTAATGCAGGCTGGGGACATATAGTTCAGTAGCAGAGTGCACGCCTAGCATGCTTTGAGAACCTAGGTTCAACCTTAGGAATGAGAGTGGGGAAAGAGGGAAAAGAAGAGGGGGAGGGGAGCAGGAAGGAAAAAGGGAAGGCGAGTGGGAGGGACAGGAAGAGAAGGAGAATGACGGCACACTATCAGTATGCTTTAGCTGTTATTGTACCTGTTACTGCTGAAGTACCCACAATACGCCAGCAAGTATGGGAGTTACTTCAAGAAGCACACATCTTTTAATTATTACTTGGTTTATAACACTAGATTTTAAAAATAAGACTTATGAAATCTGTGTTAATCTATTTATTTTGATGACAGTGTTTTGTTAGATTAAAGATGTCTTTCATTGGGGGCTGGAGAGATGGCTGAGAGGTTAAGAGCAATGGCTGCTCTTCCAGATGTCCGGATTTCAATACTCAGCAACCACATGGTGGCTCACAACCATCTATAATGAGACCTGGTGCAGGCATACATGCACGCAGAGCAGTGCATACATAATAAATAAATCTTAGAATGACACACACAGAGTGTGAATGTTCATGTAAGTGCTAATTAGAATTCAGTATAAGGCTGGACATGGTGGCATACTCCTTTAGTCCCAGGTGGATTTCTATGGGTTTAAAGCCAGCCTACAAAGCAAGTTCCAGGACAGCTAGGGCTGGTCTACAGAGAAACCCTATCCCAATAAACAAATAACCCAACCAACCAACCAACCAACCAACCAACCAACCAACCAACCAACTCATTATAATTCACCTCTGCACCAGAGTTTCACTTTTGAGTCCAGGCTGGTAATACTCCTATATCAGCTCCATCAATTTTGGAATTACAGGCATGTACAACCATGATTGATTCACTGGAGTCTGGATATATTTGATATACTTTAAAAACCTAATCCTTTTGGGCACTCAAGTCAAGTTTCATATGGTTTTCAACCAGTAGTGACTAGAATGTGTCTGAATTTAATTCAAGTAAACATATATATATTTGAGTAGAAGATCCTGAAACATACAGATTATTTTGACCAAAAATTAGTCTAAAACATTTTCCCCACACTAAAACACAGTCTATGAAAGTTATATAACTTTCTTCATAGAGCTAGAAACTGCATGGGCCAACTAAATAATACCTTTTATGCTAACAGTATCAGAAATGGTTCAGCCAGTTTGTTCCAAATGCAAAGTTTTCTGCAGCATCAAGATACAGACAGAGGGGAAAAAAAATAATAAATCACAGTATAGCTACATGGAGACTGAGGCAAGTCATGAGCTGCTGCTATCAGACCTTTGCAAATGTTGTTTTGGTAGATACCTGTGTATATGGCCAACATGAGGCTGGAACCTCCAGCTTGCCCCTGCATGATCTAGAAAACCCAATTCCTCTCTCCAAACCCCACCCCCTCAGAGAGTCTCCCAACAAAGGGAAGGCACCAAAAAGCCTGGATCCACATTCTTGGCAGTGATTGTAGCTTCCTCCCCTGAAGTTGCCAGCTGCCCAAGTCCTTGCCTAAAGCACTCAGCTTTTGGCCATACTTGGGCACAGACCCATCATCACCCCTGACCTACAACCTCTATATGCCTCCACTTTAGTTCAGGGCTGTGGCTTCTCCAGCCTCAATCTCTGGCACTGGAGAAACAGCCCGGGGTTGCTATGCTTTTTCAAATGGGCTTGATCTGGCTCAGTGTATAGATGGAGAAACCTACTATGTGAGGTGGGGTGGGCAGAAAGCTTATTAATGAGGTTGACTGACTTACCAGGAGCCAAGTAGGAAAGCAAAGCTCCTGCACCTTTTGCCAAATTAGTCAACTTGCAAGATTTTTAAAATAGTTTTTTTTTTAAAAAAAAAAATCTATTTAATTTTATTATATATCTTTTGGTGTGAAGGTATCAGATCCCAATTAACTGGAGCCAGAAGCAGTTGTGAGCTGCCATGTGGGTGCTGTGAATTGAACCTGGGTCCTCTGGAAGAGCAGCCAGTGCTCTTAACCACTGAACCATCTTTCCAGTCACAACCTGCAACATTTTTATACCAAGCTACTTTCCCTAAATCCCTCTAAACTGACTTAAGGCTTTCATGCTAGCAGAAGGCAAGAACAAAGTCTGTGTCTAGAGAACAGATTCAGTTCTAGTAACAACCACAGCTACAAACCTGGTCTCCTAGTACAATCCATTCAGTCTGGCAGGAACAAATAAAAAGAAATGAAGATACAAGAACACACACATGAATGAACAGTCTAAAACAGGCCTATTTTTCCTTTTTATTTAAAGCCACAAATGGAAATTAGTAAGGATTAAAATTAAAATATTAAAGTGATACAGACTTCTATGGATTTAATTCATACATACTGCATGGCTTAAAAGTATAGAGAATGTTTTAAAAGGCAATTTTATACATGAAATGAGCATGAAGGTTTAAAAAATGAGTCTTTGGAGATTTCACAGCAAATGGCACACTTAATCTTTGTATCATTTAAGAGTCGACTAGATTCTTCAAATTGTAAATGTTATCATGAAAAACACCATCTTCCTCAAA
Source organism: Phodopus roborovskii (assembly GCF_943737965.1). Classification (NCBI taxonomy): domain Eukaryota; kingdom Metazoa; phylum Chordata; class Mammalia; order Rodentia; family Cricetidae; genus Phodopus; species Phodopus roborovskii. Next base: position 38,375,471 of record NW_026126511.1, on the reverse strand, counting down.
AATGTCTATTAGAGAATGCGTGTTTTCTAAAGAACATATCTGCACTACATGTAATCTTAAGGAATCCCATTTACACTGCAGAAGCAGACTCACAAAAAGTGTGTGGCTTAAGCAGTAGCTAAGGTGAGCACATCCATAGGCTACCAGGCAGGATGGCACAGAGTCTGCAATCCCAGCACTTCAGAGACAGAGGCAGTTAGTTGGACCTCTTTGGGTTCCAGGCCACCAGGGATGTAGAGTGAGACTCCCAAAGAGTATAAGAAGTGTGTAAGAAAGAAAGTAAAATGAGATCCACAGGCTGATCTAACAGAAATGTGACAGCAGGAAGGTGGAAAACAGCGAAGAGATGGCTCAATGGTTAAGAGCACTTGAGGCTCTTGCAGAGGACCAGGGTTCAATGCTGCGTACCCACATAGTGGTTCAGAGAGCCCTACTGACTCCATTCCCAGGGTTTCTGATGCAGGCAAAATGCTCATAGACATAAACAAAACCCCGAAGGCATTTTGTGTGGTGGTACACACCCACAGCAGAGGACTGAGAGTCCCAGGCTAGAAGAGATTACACAGTGAGTGTGAGGGCTGCCTTGGCTGAGAATGAAACTGTCTCAAAAACAAAACAAACACACTGAAGGCTTATAACCAGACTTATTTGAAGGTTTTAAAGTTAAAATACCTAGGTTATTAAGCAATCTCAATTTGCAACCCTCAATTTCTCTGACTCCTAAAAATATTAGGGCTAGAGATCAATTAAGGTGTTTACAGTGAGGGAAGTACTGTTTCTCTAGGTAGCTACAAAAGTCTGAATCATTTTTCTAAATTAAAACTTCCACACTCGAAGACTATGTGATGGATACCAACACAATACAGCAGTGGAAGCCAACAACTTCTCTTCAGTAAATTAAAAAGCACCATCTACAAAATTCCAGTTGCCTATGAGCAGAAGTCAGAATTATTGGCTGTGCATCATGTCAAACTGCAGGAAGCTACCCAGGTGTATACTAACCAAGACACCGTTGCTATGGTGACTAAGCAGATATAGCAAGAGGCTAATTCATCAGTGACTCCGTGAAAATATAAATGCTGGAATAGATGAGAAATATCTGGCAGTGTGTAGCCACTAATGTGGGCCAAGATTCAAAAAGAGTTTCTTAAAAGAAAATGTAAATTTTAGCACACTGTTTAAAAAATTAAGAGTTTTGTGTTAACTAAAGCCTAATCAAGTCAGGGAGAAAATGAGAAGGAGGCAGCTTTCAAGGGAGAGAGTGCTATGTATGGCCAGCTGCTGAGGCACTGATACCCATATTACATAGGGAAAATTTCCATGATTGCCAAACAGGACTGCAAATAGGCAAGGGGCCCCCACAGCCTTCAGCCATATGGTCTCTGGCTCTTTCTACACTGAGGGGATACACAGAAGACTAAGGAGGAGCACTGCACATTTTTTCTATTAGAAGAAAGTAAACAAAAAAAAAAAAAAAAAAAAAAAAAAAGACAGTGCTTCTCTGTAGCTTTGGACACTGACCTGGAACTCACAAAGATCTGCCTGTCTCTGCCTCCCAAGTGCTGGGATTAAAGGCGTGCACCACCACTGCCTGGCAGAAGAAAGTGAACAAAACCATAGAGAAGGCAGGGTGACGGTCTGGAGGACTAAGGAGAGGCTTGATGCAGGTGGGTGAGGCCCTCAGTAGATACTTACTGCGCAAAAGGAGAGGGAGAATAGGGACCAGGAGAAGGTGGCCAATTCCATGAAGAGTGAGGAAATTTGAGAAATTCTAAGAGTGAAAAAGTGAGAAAAGAGAGAACAAGAGAGCGGGAGAAAGGAAGAGAGTAGAAGAGAGAGGAACACAGCAAGAGAAGTGGGACTGATGAAGGCCCGTGTGCCAAGCTAGCTATCGGGAGTCAGCTGCTAGACTTCAGGGCTGTAGCAAAGGCCTCTTTAAAATGAAGGTCATGTCCCACGACAAGCAGACAAGGAAGTGAAGAGCAGACTAAGGGAAGAATGGGGGGTGCGTGCAGGGAGCAGACACGCACAGCCACTAATTTCAAAAGGCCTAATACTACCTGGGCATTGTCAGGCAGCACTGCAGGAGCCCAGCAAAGGCCTTGGCATCATACAAAGGAAAGGCAAGGCAGACCCCAAAGGAACTTTCTGGAGCGTCTGGAAGGATGCTCACTCAGGAAGCCTTCCTTAGTTCAGGTCCTCGTCTGTCATGGCAATGCCTTCTTGGGCTGCATCTCCCCAGGGAAGCTGTCTCTTGATCCACAGTGTCCCATTTCCCCTGGTACTTTACTCATCTCTCTACTGCATAAGTGGTCACTAGAGGAACCAGTGTCCCCTAGCTACTTACAAAGTGAGCATAAACGTCCAACAACCCACGTTATTCAATTACACACTATTAAATACATCCAGAGTCCAGTACCCATCAGGCAGCAGACATAACTATTGATCTACAACCCACTTAAAGCTCACTAGCAAAACTCTTCAGTGAAAGTAGACACAGGGCGAGGGAACTGTTGAGGGACCCCACTGCACACAATGGTTTCATCACGTTTGTAGTGAAATGTCACCAGCATGCAACAAATTGCCACACTACAAAACTGCCACTGTAAGGGTCAGTTGTCTAAAGAGATCCATGATCCCATAGGTGCATGAGTGTGTTTTTCTTAGGGCAAAGAAATCAGTAAACCAAAACTGAAAATTAAAAAACAAGTTCTGATCAATACTCAATTTTATTTTACATTTTTTATTTAAATAACTAAGAGAACAAAGTTTATGTCAAACTTGATTATGCACTCTTCTAGGTTTCATAAATTAGTGAGATTTTGAAAAATGCCAATATACATTTGTAGGTTAACAGTGATACCAACAGTGATACCCTTTAAGAAAACAAATAAACAACTGGAAAAAGTATTCAGTCCAAAAGTTTAAGTATCCCAAACTAGTTTTTTTATACTCCAGCTGGGCCATATTTATTAAAAGAAAAGCAACTGCAATAGGCAATTCTTAGCAAAACTGCTCAACTTTCTATGCAGGAATTCACAATACAGGAAGACACAAAAGAGCCTGGACCAGGCAGCGACATCTCTACATGGTTAAGATGAAATAACCAAACAGAAATCCCTCTCAATATCCTGGCTTGAAAACACAAGTTTTTACTGGAGTTTTATTAATTTGGTAAGATTGTTTTTTTAAAATCAACATAGAAGACCAAACAAATTAATAAAAACTGAGAAAAGAAAATGAGTAATACCCGGACATTAATATTCTGGATATTAATGGTTGTTTAAGAGATGATGGGAGAAAACAGGCCCTACTATGTACAGGAATGACACTTACGTCAGTGGTATCACTTGTGAAGGGAGGGCTGCTCAGACCACACACCTACCTACAAGGAGGAAAGCTCCACCCCTATGCTGTGCTGTATGAGGAAGCAGGCTGCAGAGACCATGGCTGAATTTGAGTGACACATGGTATATGGCCTCTCATATAGTTTTAAATGGGTAACCCAACCACTTGGAATAGAATTTGTACAGTACAAAACGATCCATAATTACAACTAAGTCCCTGCTAGCTACCTAGAATCCTGTCGGTGGAAGAAACATTAATACAATACAATTTCTGGGAGTGTACTGTTCAAGATACACTCCCTGACACTGTACCTTTAAAGCCCCTGAATGTTCTGTCTTTGTTCTAACCTACTCACTGCTGGCTTTGGGAGGAAGCATGTTAACAGGCCAATGTCCTTCTTAGGACAAGGATTAACTGTGGTGAGGAAGTTAAAAGATAAACTTCTGGGCTGGGCAAGACAGTGTGCACCTACACTCCAAACATTTCGAAGGCTTAGGCAGGAGGATGAGTTTAAGGACAGCCTGGACCCTGTATCAGCATTACCCTCATACAGACTTGAGACAGGGCCAGCAACACTTAATGATGGGACACTTCTGAGAAGTATATTATAGGCACATTATTATCAGAACATCAGTGTACTTCATCAGCTAAGAGAGCTGTAATTTAATGAGGTGATCATTTTAAGGGATGATAATTTTATGGTTCCTTGTTTAAAAAAAAAAAAAACATTCTGTAGCATATGATTACAGTTTAGCTTACACAGAAACTGGGTCACATAGAGCACTGTTTTACTCTTGTCTGCATATTATCTGAAAGCATATCTCCCAGAGAGGTCTTTACAATTTAGACTTTATATATAATCTGCAGCTCTTACACACTCTAAGGGCCACCCACCTATATCAAACTCTTCAGATTGTCTGTGAACCATGGTGTCTTCCAGCGCAGACCTCTGCTGATGGTTCTGGGATCTACAGTCTTCTGGCAAGACCTCAGCTGATTTACATACTCACACAAAAGCTAGGAAGAACCTGGACTATGCAAGCCTTTGAAAGAGAAATAGTATCTTCCTTAATATTTTGTACATACAATCGCCGACAGTGCCTACAAAAGAAGGTGGCTCACAAAGCAGCTGGAGGGTAAAGGAATGTGCACTGGCCCAACTCTGAAATACCCCGACATGGGCAAAGCCGTGGAACATCTGCCTGTACCATTCAGGAGGCACAGGGTTTGGCCATCATCATCAGCACCAAACAAAACAAAACAAACCAGACTTTGAAGCTGCCTACTTCAGCTATGATAGAAATTTTAATGATCAGCAGAGAAATCAACTCTGAAAATCAGCAGCTTAATAATAAGAGCTCATTTGCTTGCACGGTTCAGTTTCCTAGCTCAGCACCAGGAAAGACGTCAGGAAATTTAATTAACAATACTTTATTAAATAGCCGAGTTTCAGAAAGACGGCACTCATGTATTATTCTCACAAAGACCAAGTTACCCTAATGAAGGTTCTTAAGCTGAGATAACCTACTTTAATTTTGTGACTTATTAGATACTATGAATGACATGTACCTTCACCAGAACCCAAAAGAATTCCAGAAACCATCTCAGCAACCAACTCAGAGCCTATGTGATTCTCTTTTTTAACACACACTGGATTCCTAGCCCCCAGGAATTAAAAACAATAAATCAAAAAAGGAGAGGAGCCATTGGTGGGTGATGGCACATCTCTGTGAGTTCAAGACCAGCCTGGTCTACAAGAGCTAGTTCCTGGACAGCCTCCAAAGCCACAGAGAAACTTTGTCTAGAAAAAAAAAACAAAAACAAAAAAACCCCAATAACAAAAACATAAACTAAAATAAACACCCTATTCCTATAAAATTTTAGGAAAGAAACATAGTAAGAAAACCCGAGAGATAATTTTTATAACAAAATATTCACAAAAGCAATTATTTCTTTAATATGATTACCAGTAGTCATTTTGTATATGTCTGAGTAAGTACACTGCACCACCATTTATAGACTACATGGGCTGAATTCCATGGATTTCACCCCAAAGGGTAGCATTTAATGAACAAAACAAACACCTAAAGTTTTGTACTTAAGAAGCAGCTAAGCCAAAGTGCAGTAATAACAGAAATAGCAGTAGCACAAGTAATTAACACACTACAGCAAAACGCCAGATGGCACACAAGGTAGTTATATAATAAGAACTGAAAATTCTGTGAACAATATCATTTGTCCGTCCATCACCACACCCACCTCCTCCAAAACTGATGAGTGTAGCAGACAGCACCGGTAAACAGACTCACCAATTAAAGTATTTCTTGTTCATGTTAGCCTCCTGAGGGATGTGTGTGCGCGTACACATGTGGGCAGTAAGTTTTCTCTATATACCTGCATCATCCTGGACAATGAAATGAAGTTTTAAAGGCTAATGGTGTAGCTGTAGTCCATGAAGTAGATGGACTATATAAAGATATTTAACTATCTAGAATACTGAGTATCAACTCCAAGATGAGTGGCTTTCTCATCTGTTTATCCCTGTCTGTTGCTGTAAGATGTCCAAAGTTTACTTAGAGAGTTATTATATGAACTTGTGAAGCTTGGCCATGAAACCATTGATTTTATATGGAATATAATACTGATACTAATGGGGAACTCTGCTCCATATTATTAACAATATAAAATACAGATGTGGTGGGTTCTGCTCTGTATAGTATTAACTTCGGTTTCAACTACGCTAGTTTTCCATTACTATAAGAAATACACGACTCATTCATCTTACAAAGACTAAAGGTCCAAGATTAGCCTGTACATCACCATAAGGAGTGAGTGAAGGGCAGAACCACTCACTCCATGGCCACAATGCAAAAAAGGGGAGGAGGAATAGCTGGTACCCAATATCTCCTTTGAGGCCACATCTTCTTGGCAAAAGCCCTACCTTTTTTCTTTCTTTTTTTTTCAATGCTGCATTTAGGTTTCTCCTACCTCACAATACCCCACTAGGGAATCAAACCTTAAACATGAGCTTTTGGGGGAGGACACTTGTGATCATAACTACAACATGACAGTACATGTACTTATCATATAGTATGACATACCCAATGTTATTATAAATACATTTTTATTAAGATCGAAGAACTATGTTGGGAGGAGGGGTGGAGACATGGCTCAGCAGGGTAAAACTGTCAGGGTTTAGTAAAAGAAGAAAAGCCTATAGCTTGATTATCCAATTAGAGAGACTAAGCTGGTGTTACGTGTCTATAATTTGAACAGTGAAGTGACTGAGGAAGGAGGATCACAGTGTAAGGCTGGGCTGGGACATGCAGGGACCTTAAAAAGAAACCAAAGATGAAAAACTTTAAATTATAAAGAAGGCTGCCCCTCCATAAGTGCCTGCTCACATGGAGCCACCCACTCCCACACACCTAAAAGAAAAAACTCAAGAAAAAACAGTTAAGGGGCTGAAGATTAGTGGTTAAGAGTATGCACTGCTCTTCCACAGGACCAGAGTTCAATTCCTGGCATCTACCTCAGGTTGCTCACAAACCTGTAACTTCAGCTCCAGGGGGCAGAACTCTAGCCTCCACGGCACTTGCACACACATGCACATAATCACAAAACAGACAAGACACACACACCATTTAAAAATAAGATTACAAGCAACATTTATTCATGTAACAAGTATTTTTTATGCACCATCATCCATTATACCTTATACTAAGTTATGAGCACACAGGCAATACATCAATCATAATTAATAAAGGTATTTAAGTGTTAAGAATAAAATTGAGACATCAAGGCAGGTGTGATCTGAATAAGAATGACCCCCCAATGACTCATATATTTTAATGCTTTGCCACCTGGGAGTAGCACTATCTGAGAAGGATTAGGTGGTGTGGCCTTGTTGGAGGAAGTGTGTCACTTGGGTGGACTTAGGTTTCAAAAGCCCACACCAGACCCAGCAATATCTTCCCCTCTCGCTACCTATGGATCGGGATGTAGCTCTCAGCTACTGCTTCAGTACCATGTTCTCTGACATGGTAATGAACTGGAAGCCAGCCCCAATTTAATGATTTCTTTTATAAGAATAACTTCGTGCTGGTGTACCTTCACAGCAAGTAACTAGGAAGTAGCACTGAGAGGAAGGCTATATTATTTCACCCCGTAGGGTCAGGGATGGCTGCATGAACTGACAACTGCATGACAGAAGAAACTAGAGATGAGACTGCTCCTGTTCTGGAGACAGAAGGTGGTCTCCTGGGCTGCTCTAATGAATGAGAGGAGGCTGAAGAAGCTTTACTATCTAACACAAAGTTTTGAGGTTCAGATCATGCACAGCCTTGACAAATCTTTAAATTAAAAATAAATAAATCAATTTACTTATTATTGCAGGGATCTTGCTAAGTAGCCCAGGCTGGCCTCAAACTTATCATGTAGCACAGGCTGACCTTATACTAATGGTACTCCTCCTGTGCATGACACTGGCTTCTACGTACGACAGCCCAGTGCTTGATCTGGTGCACTGCTGTCACTTTTGAGGTTGCCAATTTATGAACAAATGCTCACTTATCATTGTACAACTAGCTCTGAGTATATATAGAAACAAAAACCATCCCTTACTTAGTGTTATGTAGGATTCTAGACTGGGTTGGGTATGCTAAAATGACAGGCATCCAAGTAGGACAGTCAAGGGCAGTGGTTCTCAACCTTCCTAATGCTGTGATCCTTTAATACAGTTAGTTCCTCATGTTGTGTGGCAACCCCAAATAATAAAATTATTTTGTTGTTACTTCATAACTGTAATTTTGCTACAGTTATGAGTTGTAATGTAAAAAATATCTGACATTAATATCTCATATGCAAGTCCTTCAACCTACAGGTTGACAACCGCTGGTCAAGGGAATACTACACACATGAATATGAAACTCGGGGGGGGGGGGACTGGTCTCAGGAGGATAGACACATGTTGGAGTTTCCACACATGCACACATTACACACATGTATACATACACAATACATATAGACATACATATGTATCTATACTGGTTTATTTTAAATGTATAAAATGTTGGGTACAAAGAGTTACAGAGATAAGAACTCACCTAAAGGAAGACTAAAAGGGCTAGGGAAAAAGCTCATTGGTTTCTCTTCCTTGTACCCATATAGTCAGTCACAACTGTCTATTACTACAGATCCAGGGATCTGATGCCCTCTTCTGGCCTCTGCATATATGTGATGTAAACATACATGCAGGCAAACACATTAAATAAATCTGGTTTTTTTTTTTTTTTTTTTTTTGGTTTTTCGAGACAGGGTTTCTCTGTGGCTTTGGAGGCTGTCCTGGACCAGGCTGGTCTCAAACTCACAGAGACCTGCCTGCCTCTGCCACCCGAGTGCTGGAATTAAAGGAGTATAGCAGTACTGACCTGCTAAAAATAAATCTTAAAAAAAAAAATTTTGTGGCTAGGAGCACTTGTTCCTCTCACAGAGCACATGGTTCAACTCCTAGCACCTATGGAAGCTCACAACCATCCCCAGTACCAGGAGATCCAATGCTCTCTTCTGGTCTCCATGGGCACCAGGCACACACATAGTGCACACACATACATGCATGCATACATACATACATGCAGGAGAAACAATCATTAAAAAACACATACATTTAAAAAGACTTCAGTAAGTGAATGAGGAGGGTATATCAAGGATAATGTCTTAGAGGAGACCTAAGAAATTCCTGTATAGTAGGACACTCATCAGGGATACCATTAGAGGGAGTCTAGCCTTCAGCCTGGCACAGACATACTCTACAGCCAGCTTTACTCATAGGCCCCCTTTATGTGTTCCGTCATCTTCTCAGGATGGTTTATTAAGTACTACTCCTACTGCTCTGCCTGACTGTGCTTTGCTGCTCCTGCCTCGACTCCCCCCACAGTTATCAGTGTCTCCTCTCTGACTTTACTGCTCCTGTGGATTTATGAACTTTATTATTTCCTGCCTATGCCAAGCTCTTACACCGCACAAAACAGGGCAGACACTACATCAGTTTAACCTATTTTCCAAAAGCAGTATCTCTGATGGGTTTTTAATGTTCCATTGCTTAGTATGCTTAGATGCTTAGCAAATACCTGTTGACCAATGAGTAATAAATGATGCTTGGGAGCTATGAAGCGTGAGGAAGTAACACAAGTTTATAAATCAATGTGGCATGCCATAACTTAAAAAGGAATGACTCATAGTGACCAAAATCCCAGGAAGCCGGGAGACTCTAATTAGTTAAGCCCTCACAACTTTTATTCTTTCTTTATTTTAGAGCTATTAGATACCAGACACATTTCTAATGACCATCTTTCTTAGAAATACATCGATGAATACTTCTAAATGACACAACTATTTCACCAAAATTACTAAAGCATTCCAGATTTGACATAGATAAAGCAATTTGCTATTCTACCTTTCTTCAGCCAATATATGTAGCTCTAATTACAGTTGTGATATCAAACTTCATGGAAAGTTGCAAGATCAGAACCTAGGTAAAAATTCCAAATGGAAATAATTATATATCTTGCATTACTATTTTTACTACATCTACTTTGTAATCCTACAGTTATGGTACTAATAATATCAGTTTAAGTTTTGAGGCTTTTAGAGCAAGAGCCATTCAAGAGAGGAAGGAGTGTGCAAGCTTCCTTCTTTTTTCCTAGAGCACTAGACAGTATTTTGAAACCACTAGACCTGGAAGAAATAACCTGTCAACAGTGTCCTGGATTCCATTTGATATTGGTTCAAATTCCAGCTTTGCCATTTACAAACTGTGAGCCTAAGAGAATCATTTAACTTTTCCACAACTCACTTGTGAAAGTGGAAACAAGTTTTTATAATGAAAAGTAAATGAAAAGAACAGATAAAGGCTACACGAAGCCATTTAAGAGTGATCTGACTCTAAATTCATTTCCACTAATCAGTCGTTTTTTTTTTTCTTAAAAAAAAAAAATCCGTTACTTAGGAAATGAATGACTGCTTTAAAAATTTTCTATATAATACCCCCTTGACAACCTCATTTGAGTCTCAAGTGAGATGCAGACACTGATTTTTAAGAGTCACAGCTTATATTCTGGGGATAACACAGTGCAAAGACCAAGTTCTGATCATCTCAAAGTATAAATTAAGTTCACCCCACTGGTAAGTTAAAGACTTGACTGACAATGTTTGGTAGTCCCAGGTACTGACCACAATTCTTACTAACAAAGGAGGATATGGCACCTTTTCTTAGCCTGAAAAGCTTCAGGGAATTATGGTCCAAAGGATAAAAAACCTCAGTACCTACAAGGACCGGGAGAAGCATACTAGACTTTATGTGACCCACAAAGAAAGCAGGGCACATATATAGGTCTGCAGCACTGGGAGCCTGGCTCCCTCCCAAGTCTGCCCATTTTGCAGTGGTGGTGCCACATGGAAGACATATTTCACATCCAAGACAGCAATGATTCACACCAATTACTGTGACCATTTTTTGGCATATGGTAATAATGCCTTCATTAACCACACCTGTAAATCACCACAACTTTCTAACATAAAATCAAAACATCTGAGGGATACATTCCTTATTCCGAGTTGTAACAACACCAGGTAGATTAGTCAAAATGGTCTTGGTTCCACCTAAGGGAACATGGTCTGGTCATCTAGGAAGGCCACCTTCACCAGCCAGTTTTAGGTTTTAGAACAGATTTACAACACAGCTTGCTGGCCCAGAGGCAGAGATGGTTGTCCTGGTGACAAACCTTCTAACAAACTAAAACCGATTAGGCTTTGTCTGGGGCCAATCTATAAATGGTGAAACTCCAGTGACTTCTCTTCCTTCCATGGAAAACAGCCCACTCAAATACCTTGAGCAGCGATTTCAACACTCTGTAACAGCTTTCATATCAAGCACTCAGTTTGACTGGATGTATTCAGAATTGACAGGATAAAAAGATCAGAATGAGATAAAAAAAAATCAATGTCTAAATATAGACATTGCTAAGAAGGAAGGTGGAAAAGGAAATGGCCAGATAATAGACAATCATTCTATTGAGTTTTGCCTGAGGTTAGCCCTGCTGACTTTCAGCTGTGAATGAACAAAGACAGACTTATCCTGAGGTATTTTCATTCTGCAAAGCTGTGAGGCTCTGGGAACGAACCACATGCCAATAATGCGACCCAGGACTTAACACCTTCACTTGTAAACGCAGACAAATACCTTTAAACACACCTTTCTGTCAGTCAATGTGGGACTATAAACCTTTCATTTTCAAATGTTGACCTTTGCTAGTGTTCACTGGATGGATGACAACCACTTCCTAGACTCAAAGAGCTCAAAATCTTAGAAAGGGACAAGAGCAACATGAAATGGAGTAAATGAAAAGGAAAATGTGGCTAGTAGTTAATTAGGGGACATGCAGCAGGAACTGGGGAGGTGATGTTTGCTCTGTGTGGGGCAGCTGTCAAGGAACTCTGACATCTGTGCTGCATGTGAAGGGATGAGCAGGGCAAGCAGAAAACAAACCCCCTGGAGAGCAGGTCAGGGGAAGCACAAGATTCATGTGGGGGTAGGAAGTGGCTGGTCCTCATCCAGTGCGCACACTTGGGCCACAATGGGAGCAAGAAGGATCCAGAACACAGAGGTTCTTTCCGTTCTCTGGCCTTTAAAAGAACATTTGATTTTAAAAGACTTACATTCCCACATTAAACAACAACAACAATAACAGAAGACCACACATCTGGGCTCCACAGGAGAAACCACATTTGGTACCAGCAGAGGAACAAAAAGAACAAGCGTAGGAGTTTGACAGACAGACCAGAGATGCTCAGGATGGAAGGGCACTCACATGCCGAAAGACACTGGATGACCCGAAAGGAGATGATCACTTCTGTAAAACCTCAGTCTGTTGTTTAGGTCGTGAGCTCGTTTCAATATGTGTTCCTAAAAGTGTCTACACTCACTTGGAGACTGTCATCTCACAACGAGTAAACCTCCTGGAGCAGTCTGCAGCAGTGACCTGTGGACACTGCCAGGGTCTGTTCTCTGAGAGCTGAAGACGGGGAAGGTGCTGCCCTCAAGCTCTCTAAGGTGTCCTCCTTGCTCTAAACAAGGTGCCCAGAAAGAGTCTGTTTTAGTCCTTTTTAGGGTGGGGGTTGGGTGAGACAGGCCCTGTACTCACAAGAGATCTGCCTACCACTGCCACCCATGCTTCGATTAAAGGTGTGCACCACCACACCTGGCTGTTTTAGTGTTTTAAAGGGGGTAAATTACGTAATTATCATCTCAAAAAATAGAAAAAAATACAATAAAGAAGCCGACTAGCTTCTTGTAAACAGACAATTAAAAAGCAGCAGTACAGGAAGAGAATGCAGGAACAGAAGCAACCTTATGACAGAAAAGACTTAGATGCCTTTATTCCCCATTAGTGCTTCAGAAGGATAGAAGCTCCCAGCCTTAAAAAAAAATCTGTAATCATAGAGATTTATAGATCCACATTAAAAAAAATTATGCACTTGGGCACTTTATCACTGCTTGGAGAACAACGAGACCATTTCAGAAACTGACTCAGGAAACCCTTAAGACTTCTTTAGACTTCTAAGCATCATCAGCAGGACTGCACATTCAAACCCCACCTAGTTGTCTGCTATCTCCCCATATGCAGCTAACAGTAACAGCAAAAAGAAGTCCTTGAGTAAAGACAGCAGAGTGACGAGATGATACTGAGAGTTAATTCAGCTCCAGAATCAACTGGAACCTATCCAAGCAGTCCTGTCCCCTTCTGAAGAGAGAATTACTATCTTAGAACTCTACTGTAAGATCTTCAAATTTCTTCTCTATGGTGGTTTGAAAAGAAATGGCTCCATGGACTCATGTGTCTGAATGCTTGGCCCATAGGGAATGGCACTATTAGGAGGTGTAGCCTTGTTGGAGGAAGTGTATCACTGTGGGGGGTGGGCTTTAGAGCCTCATATGCTCAAGTTACACCCAGTGTGGCACACAGTCTCCACCTGATGCCTCAGATCCAGATGTAGAACTCTCAGCTACATCTGCAGCACCATGTCTCCCTGCACACTGCAATACTTCTTGCTGCGATGATAATGGACTACATCTCTGAAACTATAAGTGAGCCCCTGTTAAATGTTTTCCTTTATAAGAGTTGCTGTGGTCACGGTGTCTCTTCACAGGGACAGAAACCCCAAGACATTCTCTTAGCACTTATTCTCTTTATGCACTAAAGTCAACTTGATTGTATTAGCATACTTAATATTTAGAAAGCTGGGGCTGAGAGATAGCTCAGTGGTTAAGAGCACTGGCTCTTTTCCAGAATACCTGGGTTCAATTCTTAGCAGCCAAATGGTGGCTCACAACCATCTTTAACTCTAGTTGCAGGGACTTTGATGTTCTTTTCTGTTCTCTATGGGGACCAGGCACACATGTGGTGAACAGACATTCATGCATGAAAAACACCCACACATACAATTTTTAAAAGTAGCATTTAAAAAGCACCCCTCTGCCTCCTCTATCATGAGACAAACTCGATGGGGTTGGGTCAACTTTCAAAGCTAGGATAGCTATTCTTGCATGGTTAAGGGTTGGCCATAAGGTTAACAGTGAACATTTGCAATTGTAGAGTATTCATACTGAGAAAAATGCCACTGTCCCATTTAACAGGGGAAAAAAAGAAAAAAAGAAAAAGAAAAAAAAAAATAGGCCATGTGCACTGCTGCGATCAGTTGTCAGAGAGCTGGTCTCTGAGCATGCATGCAGTCTGATCCCAGCATTCAACCTCTTAACTATCTGTCCTATTATCAAGATGTCAACAAGTCCAGAGTTCTTTTCTACTTATCCACATGTATGTGTTTAGCCTGTATGTATGCATGTATATGTGTTTCATGTGCACACATGGTGCCTGCAGAAACCAGAAGAGGGTGTTGTATCCCACAGGACTGGATTTAGAAATGGTTGTGAACCACCATGTAAGTGCTGGAAATCAAACCTAGCACCTCTGGAAGAACAACCAGTGTTCTTAACCACTGAGACATTGCTCCAGCCCCAGAATTATTTTCTAATGGAAGTCTTGATCATATTTAGAATAAAATGGTCCTTCCTCCCCACGGGAAGTAAGCAAAAGTATGACTATCTGAGTGGGATGAATGTTTCCATCACTAACATGCTTTCTGCTAGAACATTTATTCCACTCAGTCAGTCATTCTCTTTCCCCCATGATTTTTTTTCCAGGTAGGGTTTCTCTGTGTAACTCTGGCTGTTCTGAAACTCTCTCCACAGACCAGGCTGGCCTTGAACTCACAAAGATCCAGCTGTATTTGGTTCTCCCGAGTACTAGGATTGAAGGTGTGTACCACCATTGCCTGGCCCCTATCTAGGGTCTTAATGCAAAAGGAGATTCATTTTTTTTCCCTCCACAAATGTTGACAAAATAAAAAATAAACTTAAAAAGAAAAAAAAATCTCTTCTTTTCATTAGCCATGTTATTCATGAGAACCAAACTCAGGCTCTCTAGCAAGTACCTTTACCCACTGAGAGATCTTATCAACCCGTGAAAGCAAAAGCTTTGGGAGCAAGTTCTCTTACACGAGGTGGTGATATATACATGTAAAAGGCCCAAAGCCACAAATTCTCCTATTGGAACCACTTTCCTATAAGAAAACACATTGGGATGGCAGGCAGGCGTCCTTCTGTAGTGAACAAATTGAAGCATAAACTATGGTTGCAAGATATTTTATTACATTGTGTAACGATATGTCACTGTGATTGGTTTAATAAAAAAGCTAAACGGCAATAAGCTACACAGGACGTATAGCAGGGACTCGGGTACAGACAAGAAAGGCAGAGTTGCCAGCCAGATGCAGAGGGAACAAGACAAGCAGGAGGAGAGATAAAAGCCACGAGCCACGTGGCACCATGTAGATGAATAGAAATGGGTTAATTTAAGTTATAGCAGCTAGTTAGAAAGAAGCCTAAGCTACAGGCTGAGTTTTCATAATTAATAATAAGTCTCCATGTCATTTTTGGTGAGCTGGCAACTGAAAGAAAAATCTGGCTACAAACTATAAATATGTTGATCATATACTTTAACTGTATTAAAGATAAAGAACTCAACAAACGAAAATAAGTTACATTCAATGAAGCAAAATTAAATCAACTTTAAATAACACATCACTATGAATTGATGTTAAATATATTCACCACCTCAAAATGAGTCTCTTCTACTGACACACTGGCATCAATCAACTCAAATTAACATCAGACATGGAGAAGCAACAAAGCATGGAACGTCTCCCTCAACATGTGAAAAGCTCACTCCAAGGTTTTAAGAGCAGCAAACAAAACTAGTCATGGGTGCTGATGCTTACCTTCTACACTGCCTAGTGGCCATCCAGATTCATGAACAAGTCTACTGTGTGATGGCATCAGACAGAGGGAAATGACAGCAGGATCATTTCTCTCAACCTGAACTTCGTTTGTTGAAGGGTTTCAATATTCCTAGGACTTACTATAATACTAGTTCCATTTCAACTTCTATCTTTATCTAGATAAATGACAGGATCTTACTAACTTATATTTAATGAATATGTAATTTGCATAACTGAACAATTTATCAGCCAAAATTCAATAACAGAGAGCTACAATAAGAATTGGTTACTAAAATAAAATTCTCCTAAAATATAACTGATTATTCTTATAAATACATTTTTTATATTTATATTTATAAATACATTATTTATAACATTATACTTTGTAATATAGTCACTTTTTACTAAGAGCATGTAGTTCAACTGCCATTCACTAAAATATCATACAATAAAAACTCACTAATAAAATTTTAAAACTACCAACTTCTATCAAGGAAAGAAAGGTCTTCGGTAAACAGGCTTAGGCAACATGGCGGTGGCATGTGCCGTAATGGCAGCACTGGTGGATCAAGAAGAACCCAGATGCCTGAGATACACAGCACAATGCTGCATCAAAAAGCTGCAGGCGTGTGAGCGGTGGCGTCAGGGGTGTATTTCTATAAGCCATCATTTGTTTTTTCATACTCATGAAGTAGTGCTAGGGAGTGAACACAAGGGCTCACATGCACTTCCCTTTTATTTATTTATAAAGCCTGACTTTATTTATTTAAGAATATGGACATGGGTGGGTGTATGTGCCCCAAGTGCAGGTGCCCACAGAAGCCAGAGGCTTCAGATCCTCCAGAGCTGGAGTTACAGACAGCTGTGACCCCCTCCCCCCCCAGCAAGGCTGCTGGGGCCAAATACAGGTCGGTCCTCTGGGGAAGCGGTATACACTTATGGCAACTCCTCAGCTCCTCTTTCATTTCTGAGCATTACATACTTATCTTCTACCTTTTAAATAAACAACACAATCTTACTAATTTACATTTGATGGGTAGATAATCTTCATAACTGAGACATTTTACCAACCAAAATTTAATAGAGCTGTAATAAGAACTTTTTACTAAAATAAAATTCTCAGTGTTTATATACTTTTTACAGTCACATTTTCCTGTTCAAAGGTGAGTGTGTGTATATGCATGCACATTTACACACACACACACACACACACACACACACACACACACACACACACCACTGAAAAAGTCCAGACTTTAAGAATGGCATTGAGTAAAAGAAATAGAAACGCTGGTGTCAATGATTCCCATGTTTCTGTATGTCATTTTGGCAATTCTTTTCCACTTTAATCTACTGCACTCCTATATATGTATATTTCTTTGGCTATTTTGTTATTCAGAGTATACCATTCAACAAACCACAAATACAAAATAGAAAACAGGGAGAAAGGAAGGAAAGGAAGGATAATGCAGCCCCTGCCATCCTGATGATCAGAATATTAAAAAAAAAAAAAAAAAAAAATCAAATTTCCCAGGACAAGAGAAAACAGGACACATTCAGACATTTACACACACCATTAAAGAGTAAGTATGTGGCAATACTCAATAGAGAAATGGCAGATCCCAAGTGGGGTGGGGAATGGGAAGTAATAAAGAGGTTTTGCTAAATAAAGGGCATAATAGACAGGTTGGTTCTAAAGGTGCAGAGGCAAAGACATTGTGGGGAAAACGTGTGGCATGTATGTAACAACGGCATGAGATGGGAAACCCCTGGGCACATCTGGAACATCACCTTGAAGTGTGATCTAAGCATGTCTATCCAGAGGAGCAGTTGAAATTGAAGGCAGTTCACACGTGAACGGCAGCACTAAGGACAGAGTACTCGATCATACGTGTGATACTGAGCTGTGTGATGCCCCACTTGCCAATTCTGCTCTCAAACACTCCTGCTTCAGTGTGGCCGGTCTGCCTTCCCAGCTCTCCTTCCACAGCTCTTCTCACTGCTGCAGTATCAATAAGCATGTTCTTACAGAAGTGGGTGCATGTGTGTTTTTGCAGGTTCAGAGACTGCCAACTCTGGAGCAAGAACGACATCCTTTGATTTAAAAACACACTGAGCTTCACCTCAGTGATCAAAGCGTACACCTGACACTTAAGTAATTACAAGTGAAATATAAGAGACACAACTTACCTCACGACTTACAGCCTTGCTATTTTGAGTTTAATCACTGGTACTGCCCTGGCAAAGCTAAGTACTTTCTGCTTTCAGTCTTTCTGGTACACTGTCAACTAGGATTTACATTAAGATAGGTATGGGAATTACAAAAACCCTCCACTCCCTCCTCTTTCACTGGCATATTCTTTCCGGTGTGATACACAGGATGAAATGGAGTCACTCTGACATAGTCACAGAGGGACATACATCAGGGCCAGCTAGAGCAATCGGTCATCTCACAACCACACAAGTTTGCGTTGACTTAGTCCAAGACTCTGCCTCAGAACATCCCAGAAACACAACCTGCCACCTCCATTCTGAAGCATATACTGTTTGAGGCATCTGGTTAAGATACAAATCTCTTCATAGACTAACCAGTTAAAAACAAACAAACAAACAAAAAAAACCCAAAAACCTCTTCAGTACCTTCCTAAACGACATGTGAATCTCAACTTTCAAGCCCATTTTTTTCTGCCACTCTTACCAAGTATTTGCTTGTCGTGTCTCATGAAATATTCTAGATGTATGCAAGAAAGAATTAGACAGATAGATACCAAATCTAAAGTAAAAAACTAGTAAAACCCCCGTTCTTGTGAGAACTTTAACTGTAGTAGGGAGAAGCTGGAAGTAAAGGTAGGGTGGGCCTTAATGAAAAGGAGTACTTGAGCAGACACAGAACAAAGGGCCCAGGATACGAGCAAGACTAGTTTTCACAGACTATTAGGAGGCTGGGGTAGTTGATACAAAATGGGCAGAAGAGACAAGGATGGAGAGAAGGCACATAGAATAGAGTGACCACTACAAAGACTTGAATTTTATTCTGAACAAGACAGGAAACACCTGAGACTCCAGGAGCAAGGAATGACATGATTCAGAGTTTAAAAGGCCTGCCATGGAGCTGGCTACTGTGCTGAGGACACTTGGGTGGGAAGCAGGATTCTAGTGGATGGCAGCTGCAGTAACCTAGATGAGAAAGCCCGAGTACTTCTGTGGCTTGTGTAAGGTAAGGTTGGAATACAGGGGAGAAAAAAAAAAAAAAAAAAAAAAAAAAAGACTTTGAAGGTAGAATCTGCAAGATTCTGAGACATTGGCTGTGGGGTAGGAGAGGTTTTGGACCTAGGTGTGGCATCACCTGAGCTAAGAGAATGCTGGTGATAGGCTCTGGAGTTGCTTCTGACATACTGGACAAATAGTATATAATGTATGAGTGTGAGTTCATGAGAAAGGCATCTGTAGTCTTACACAAGTCCCACACCTAGGCTTACACACCTTACAATCTTCCCTGTGTCTATATGACAGGTCATTTATTCTGAAGGTCCTTTCCACCCTCATCTTTTTCTACTTAACCCCAGCCTTCAAAACTGATGTCATCTACCCCGTGACACACGTGACCAGCACTTCCTGAAGCACTCTTCTTCTTAAGTCACTTGGCGGTAGAGCATATTTTTAAAGCTATGTAATTTTCATTTTGGTAAAAATAAGGCAGACAGTTTGCAAACATAGCAGGTGGTCTGGTTGCTCTCATTCTCAGGTAAGTCCTTTAAGGAAAATTGAGACCACAAAAAGAGATCTCAACAAGTAGCCCAACACCTAATTTTGTACTTCTCAACACTTGCAGTTATCTAAAGATCATTTCTGGAAAAGGCTTGTATTATAGCATATACTTTATAGGCTCCAAATAAAGAGTGAAGTATCTTTGACAGTTTTACAAAGCTAATTTTCATTTTGACTGCCATTCTTTCACTTGCCCCGGGGAGGCATTTAAAATAGGGAATGATTAGACAAAAGAACAAAATCACATCTAGCTTTCTTGAGCCACTCCCAGGAAACAGCATCTAATGCAATCAGGAAAAGGGGAGGAGGTGTTATAATACAACGTGACATTAAAGCTGCTAAATCCAACTACAGCCTCCTAGGTAAGACTGCTGGAGAGCTGGGAGACCACATCTGGGACAGCACTTTCTCAAGGAGCAGTGCTGCATGCTTACAACCAGCCCATGGCGAAGCTGCTAAACAACCTCATCTTTCCCATGCATAACTTTCTCTAGTACCTAAAATACACCTGGAAGACAGTACAGAATGAATGAATGGGTAGATGGATGGATGGATGACGGAGCAATTCTAATCTCATGGACCTGAAATTTATCAAATACAAATCATCAAATTGGTATAAAACATTTCTTCAGGGTTTTGAAAAAAATGCTGACTCAAAGTTACTGTCTTTAAATAGTAATTACAAAGTGTTAATGGCATATGAAAGTTGGTGAGCAGAAGCAAACAAAATCTCATTAACAATATGCAAGTTTATAAAATTCTCAATAGATCGAAAGCAATATGATATTTTGACAACCATACCTGCTTCTGCAATCTGTTATACATTCATTGTAGGAAAATTGAAAGCCTTTGAAAATAAAACAGTACCAAGACCTCTGAAACATGCCATTACAGAATCAAGATTTATGGGTGGGGGAGGATAGCTTCCTTGGAAACCCATATGCTAAGAATGAGGACTTGGGTTTGCTCTTTTGAACCCAAGCAAGGGTGCATTACTATCTCAGTGCTAGGAGGTGGAGACAGGTAAATAAATCGCCAACTGCTGGCCAGCCAGCTCATTTAAAGCAGCAAGCTCCACACCAATTGAGAGCCCTGTCTCAGAAGATAAGGTCTCTAAAACCAAACCAAATCAAGACACCACCACAAAACAAACAAGACAAGGTAGAAGGTACCCGAGGACACCAATCAAGGATGACCTTTGACCCATACACCATACTCATATGAACAAATGTGCACACACGTATGAGTGCTTAGACTGGAGCTTACATAATATTAAGTACAACTAGGAAAAAATATCTTATCAACTTTGCTTTCAGAATGCATTAACACAATGGGTTATGGTAACTCCAATTGCTGGATTCTGACTGTTCTCTAAAGAAACCTTTTTTACTTGCTTCTGTTTTGTTTTTGAGATAAAGTCACTGTGTAGCCCTGGACAGCTTGGAACTCACTATATAGACCAGCTAGTCTCACTCACAGAAATCTGTTTGGGATTAAAAGTGTGTGGTGGGGGCTGGAAAAATGGCTCAGAGGTTAAGAGCACTGGCTGCTATTCCAGAGGTCCTGAGTTCAATTCCCAGCAACCACATGGTGGCTCACAACCATCTGTAATGAGATCTGGTGCCTTCTTCGGGCTTGCAGGGATACATGCAGACAGAACACTGTATACATAATAAATACATATATAAATAAATAAAAAATAAATTTCTAAAAAAAAATAAAATTAAAAAAAAAAAAGTGTGTGATGGCGCACACGTTTAATCCCATCGTTGGGAGGCAGGGGCAGGTGGATCTCTGAGTTCGAGGCCAGCCTGGTCTACAGAGCTAGTTCCAGGACAGGCTCCAAAGCAATACAGAAAAACCCTGTTTGGGGGGAGGAGAGGGAAGAAGAGTGTGTACCATCATATTGAATTTGCAAATGTTACAAACAGAAACCATGGCCTGTATGAAGCCAATCAACAATCTAACATTAAGTATCCTAAGCCCCAAGAAAAATATCAAGTATCAGTTTAAAGTGAGGAAACACCAACCTCTTTAATCTCATGTAGTTTTCACTGGCAGCAGGTCGGCATTCCGCTCTCTGTACCACTATTCCTTCCAATGACAGTTTATCTTGAATGGAAAGGGAAAAACTGTATTCAGAGATAACATTCATCATTTCCAAGATGGCATTTTGACACATAACTATAACATAATTCATAGAATCCAAGGAAACAAAAGGATGACATTAAGTTGATAGCAACATCATTTATCAGAATAGAGAAGCATCATTTTTAGCAAGCTGTAAACTGGAGACTGTTTTGCTTGTTTCTTGAGCTGCACTGCCCTTTATCAACAACAGCTTTAAACACACATAACAGATCTAAAAGGGCACACAAACAAAAAGGTGAAGGATTCCATCTGTAACAAGTAACTTCTGGAAATACAGTAACTCTAAGGCACTAAATCAAAGATCCATACACACACAGGAATGAGGTTCTAGAACAGCTAAGAAAATGCTGTGAAAATGGGCAACTCCTTATTGAGCTTACACTGTATACTCTGAATCATAAATGATAAAGAGTGTGTCAACGTGAATCTGTAAACCAAGGAATGCATATGTTTGTAGTAGCACTGGGAAGGAAGATAAGAGGGATTGCATATTTTAGGCAAGCCTGGGCTACCCAGCAAGACAATGAAGTAGTAGCAAACAGTGAAGCTACTATAAATATCTGTTTAAACAGAAATGCAATTTTCTTCCTTCTAATGACCCTGACTTAAAACCAGGAGAAACAGAAAGAGGAAACAAAGCCTGGAACTTTCAAGCCCACTGGATCAGGCACTCAGGGCAGGCATATGAATGGCTCTCACAGACAGCAGCCTCAGGAAAACCTGAAAATGTAAGACTGGTTAGAAACAGCTACTGTCAGTCATTTCCATGAGAATTCACCTGAGCTCTGAGAAGAGAGTCAAGAAAATCCTGACTGAGGAGGAATGCACTGATTCACTTCTTCATTCCACTAATGTAAATGACTACCATGCAGACGCACCACGTGGGCATCGCAGAACCAAAGATGATTAAGATACAGCACTATCTTCATTCAAACAGCACGTTTGCTGTATGAGCAGTGACACACCAATAAAACGCAGACTCATACGGAACCACATCTACACAATTCACACAATAGAATCTTCTAGTGTGGTCCTAAATACTGATTATGAAACACACCATCTGAATTAAATATTCCCAGAGCACCTCATTGTGCCCGGAAAGCATAATGACAAGACCCACACCTGGTGCACACCACAGTATGCCAGGAAATCAGTACTATACAAACCACACAATTCTTTACATTCTAAACCTGAAAATAAGTCCCTGTCATGAGTGAAGTTAGGAAGACTAAATCCTGAATTTTCTCAAAGCAATCACAAATCATATATCCCAGCTGGTCTCTGGTGAAATTGAGAGTCCTAAACAAGCACATGCTCCAGTCTCACATTAGTAAAATCTGAAAAATTCTGATGTATTTTGTTCTTACGTGTATGAGGAAAAGTCCAACCCTAGACAGTAAAAGAGGCTTGTCTAAAACAAAGTAAGTCTAGGATAGAATCCTGATAATAAGTCAACCACAAAGCCCAGGATTTACTAATGTTGAATGCTAACATGGCTACCTTTAGTACCATTTGTTAATGCTCCCCACCATTTAGCAGTACCTACTTTAAGAGGATACACTGAACTTAATTCTCTCCATGTGTGTAACACTGAAAGGCTGGGAAGGGAGTTCAAGGCCCCTGCTCATTTCAAGTTGATGCCACATTCTATTCTTCAGTCAAGGATACTCAAACAGAGCAGTAACATTCACTTCCTCAGACCATACTTTTCTGTTTACCATCATTTCAGGCCTAAAACTGCTTTCAAATGCTACTCAAGTTAGAGGGAAAGTTTTAATCATTAGCAATGAATGTTCCCATCAAGTGGCTGGTGTTAGTAAGCGCTCCACTTCTGTTACTCCCACTCTTAAATCTAGAAGGCCATCTTACTTTGGTTTAGGCACCCCCTAACATGATTTGCCTGTTCTCTGTTTAAAGCTAGCACATACTCGTCAAAGTCTAATGGGAACATGCTCTTGTTTTTTCCCAATGAACCATGCTTCTTTTCTTCAACACATTACTTATAGTTCAAGGGAAAGGTATTAAACATGAAATTCTAGCTCAAAGCACTCACTTGCACACCACTGCTGGCAATTACAAAGTATAAATAGAAAACAAATTTACAATTTTGTAGTTATAAAAACATTATGATTAAAAATGCCTCAATACAGGAATCTTTACTTAAAACTACCTTTGGACCAATTTGAAAGAATGCCAAGTATTTGAAAAATAATCCCTTTTTACTCTTTTACATTTACTACACATTTATCAAGTACCTATTGCATAAAGACGCCATGCAAAGCACACTAGAAACATCAGAGATAAAGGGAGCGTGCCTCTGTGGTTAGGGACTGTAGCGATGACTGTAACCATCCTCAAATGTCTGTTCTGTGCCATATTATTCTTAGAAGGAGCTTGGTTTCAACATTCCAGGATATATAATATATATATTAATATATGTACACACACATATATTAATATATATATCAGACAACATACCAAAAAACAAACTAGGTTTATTTGTGAATTTACCAAAAAATTTCAAAATTCAATACATTTACATTGCCCTTTGTTGTGTTTGTGAGACAAGGTCTCTCTATATAGCCATGCCTAACCTAGAACTTGCAGAGATACACCTGTTTCTGTCTCCCAAGATTTGGGATTAAAGTGGTGTGCCGCCACACCCAAAATAACTTTCTTTAATTTAATTTAAATTGAATTCCTATTTTTTTATATCTTCGAGTGCCTGTGAGTGTGTGATTTGTTTGCAGGTGCCCATAGGTCAAAGGTCCCGGATCCTCTGTGGCAGGAGCTACAGGGGTGGTGAGCCACCTGACTGTGGTACTGGGAACAGAACACTGGTCTTCTGGGAGAGTAACGTAAATAAAATGTGTATGTTTATGTACATGCCACATGTGTGTAAGTGCCTAGAGAGGCCAGAGGAGGGAGTTTAATGTCTTGGAGCTGGAGTTCCAGTAGGTCATGAGCACCAGATGTGGTGCTGAGATATGAACTTGGATCCTCCGGAAGAGCATCAGTCCTCTTTCCTGCCAGGCCAGCACTCTAGGACCTGACTTATTTATGGATCTATAAAACACTAGAAACAAGACATTTCTGGAGAATATGAGGGAAAAGAGCTGAGCTCACAGAACTCTTCTCATATTCAGGTCTAGCAGGATGGGGAAAAGGTACATAAGCAAGTTCAATATAATGGAAGCATTAGACATACATCTTTAATTTATTTCCAGATTAACACAGGCACTCATTTACGCACTATTAAATACAATGACAGATGCCCATAGCTCACCATACACTAGTGGGTAGTAGGTTAATCTCAAGTACTCCCACATACTTCTGCTCAAACTTGTTGATGCTAATTTAATTATGTAATTTGATTATGGATCAGATAAGCTTATTAAATTAAGGGGTGTGGCACCCAGGGCTGTTTCTATGTAAATCTTCTGTTAAAGACTTGTAAAGGCAAATTGCTTTTAAAGCATACTTTCTAGTTTGTTATGAACCTAGAGACAGAAAATAAGTGTATATCTACATAGATTTGATTAGTGTTACTGCAGCATCTAAATACTTGTTTTGTAATTGAAAAAACCAAAACTGATTGTTTAAATTATAGGTTTAGTTTCCACAAGAAAGAGAAAGCAGATGGTCAACGAGCATCCACTCTACTCAAAGCAAAGCTTTATCTTACATTACTAAACAAGCAGCTAAACACTTTAAAGTCCTGAGATAAAGCACAGGAATACACATTAATCACATATTTGTTTTGAGACAGGACTTACCATGTAGCCCTGAAACTTGCTAATGAAATCATTTCCTACCATCTTCTGAACATGGCCTCCCACATCATCCATGGGATTCTACCATACAAAGTGACTATACTGTGAAGACTACAAGGGCTACACAGCTGACACACAGAGTACTGGGTTAAACACAGAAATTATGTCCAGCTGGGGATCAAAGAGCGTTGTTAGAACCCTGACTGGGAAGACTTAGAGAAGGTGGGAGTAGGGATAATGAGGGAACTGAAGGTGGCTGGAGCAGCTTTGGCAGTGGCTTTAACAACTCCAGACACTCTCTTGTACTTGGAATTTTCAGCTCAGAAACTCAAACCGCCAAAGCCTAGGACCACATGGTCATGTCTGCAATCTGCAAAGAGGACACATAAGCTCATTCCACTGAGAGCCTTCAATCTCTAACTAGTTCTCCCTTCCCTTCCCTTCCCTTCCCTTCCGTTCCGTTCCCTCCCCTAGGTCTGGGTGTTTGTACAACTCTTCTGTGGATGATGGTAATAAAGTACCAAACACTTATATGGCATGGTGGTGCGTGCCTTTAACTCCAGCACTCAGGCAGGTAAGGACAGGTGGAGCTCTGCGAGTTCAAGGCCAGCCTGTTCTACAGAATGAGTTCCATGATGGCCAGGGTGGTTATACAGAGAAACCCTGACTCAAAAAACAAACAAGCAAACAAACAAACACACACTTAGATCTTTTCTAACATGCCCAACTCATTGGTCAGACAGGTTTATTAATTTCAGTTCTAGTTTTATAGCCAAAAGACTCTTGATAAGTCTAATAGGATCAGAGAGAAATAATAAACAAATATACCCTAAAGACAGATTTAAGGGTCCCAGTGCCATTCTGTTGAAGAACTGGAAGAGAAGTGAATAGTTAAAGTCACCTCTAGCTTCAGCAAGTTAGATTAGTAAGTAAGCAGGAAGGGTTCATGGCACATGAGCAATGAGATCAGCTAGATTAGGAAGTCCTCAGGCATCCAGAAATTAGCCAATTCATTTCCACAAGACTACTCAGGATCCATCTGCATGTGGACACGTTTGAGGATACTTCCAACTCCAGCTACAACACAGAACAGTAAGCTAGTTACTAAGACTTGGAGCAGAAGGCCTTCTAGACTTTTGAATCAACGCTCACAAATCATTGCTGTGCCTACTATCTTTGAAGAGAACAGAAATCCTTCTACAAACCATGTGTATCTAAAAGGTAAATGATTCTAATATTTCCAGTAGTCTCCTCTCTCCTCATTAAGAATATTTTCTTAGCAGTTTTCACCCTGGGGATATCTGAGTGGGGCCACTTGGCACCTTAACAAATCAGGTAAGTGAATCCAGTATCTCCATTTTATTAAAAGGTAAGAGGTAACATCAATAATTTGTGAGTTGATATTCTGATTTTACCTGGCTTTCAGACTTTGAGATGATATATGCTTTCTTACAATACCATTCAAATCAATGTGTTGAAGATTCTCAATTTAAAATAAAAACCTAAAACTGTAATTGAGAACCAGGCTTAGGATCTAGAGAGACCAACTTCCTCATGAATACATACTGCTCTATTTTTTCATGGATGGGGAGGAAGAAAGATGGGAGATGCAGGCATGGACACAGATGCTGGAAGCCAGCCTAAGAGTACCTGCTGGTGATAGACTGGTGTCTAGGAGCAGAAAGCAAAGTGGCTGGGTAAGGGCATGAAATAAGGGGCAAGCTATGGAGCTAGCCCAACTGGTAAACTCAGGTTCAGTGCCTCAGTAAATGAAGCAGAGTGCTGGGCAGAAAGACCCAACACCAATCTCAGGTATTCATATGAACATACACATGTAAATACACATACCTATGTGTACACCACACATATACAAAATAAAGCAAATACAATCTGGGACCAAAATAGAGAAATGCTGTTTTTATATGAAGGAATACTTTGTTGTAGTAACAAGGGGGCAGGAAAGTCACTGTAATACAGAGCAGACTGAATATCTATACTCAAAATACTTGGGAGACAGAAGTTTGTATTCTGATGGATTTGAAATATTTGTGTAAGTTTTACCAGCTGAACATCCATAATTCAAAAATCCACAGTGCAAAACTTAAAATTTCATGAGTACTCAACCTATGATTTGTATTAGGCCCTGACTAAAGGAATGCTGCCTAGCTTTAGCAGCTATATTTGAAATTAGAGAATTAACTCAGCAGCACTACACATTAAGTCAGTTGAATCTGATCTGTGTTCTGTTAAGCTCACCTTTAATAGCTCTTGCTCTCTCACTTAAAAAATTGTATTCATTTAGGTATGAGTGCTTTGTCTGTACCTAGATATGTGAACCACACGCACACAGTGCCCTCAAAGGACAAAAGAGGGCACTGAATTCCCTGGGACTGGAGTTATAGCCAGTTGTTATCCACCATGTGGGCACTGGGAATCGAACTTGGCTCACTCCTCAAATAACTCTTGTTCTCTTTACCACGTGCAATAAGCAACAGCAGCTAAGTTCTTTATGATTTTCAAGATAATATTACATGTTCTTTCAACTATAGGGGCTAGACTGCCTTTGAGAGCCCTGATTCTTGGCTACCATGAGGTAAACACCATGGCATCCACAACGTGCTCTCTACCTCACCCTGGCCCAGAGCAGCAGAGCCAGCCCACCACAGGTTAAAGCCTCTGCAACTGTGAGCAAAAACAATTCTCTCCTTTCTTAAACAACCAAGCAAACAAAACCCAAAACAAATGACAAAAATCCAGCCCCCTTTAAGTTAAAACCCCTTCGTAGGCAGGGAGTGTTGGCACACACCTTTAATCCCAGCAGATCCCAAAGTTCAAAACCAGCCTGGTTCCAGGACTACCTGGAAACAAACAAAAAGATACCTCCTCAGAACAAAATTTCCCTACTGCTGATTCTTATGGTTGAATACCAACTTCCCCTGGAAGCCCGCTTCAGCTGCGGTGTGTGGAAAGAAGGCGGTGCTCTCCAGGGCTTACTGGGTTAGTATTTAGCAGCCTCGTTCCTTCCCTTCTGTCAGCGGCTCCCTCTCTCTCTTTCATTCCCACCCTCAAACATTCCGTCTCTATTTTCCTGAGATATGAAAGGAGTGTCTCAGAGTTGCTTAAAAATGACATCAACTTCAACAGTCATCATTATGTAATGAACCACTAAGGAAACAAAACTGGCATTAAGTTTTGGCAAGCCAATGACTTTAAGACAATTTTAGAAATGTTAAATGTGAAAAAAAAAATGTTAGTGAGACTTCTCCATCCCTAATTCACTACACACAAACTTTGTGGAAGTGTTCAAAAATCACACCATTCATTTAGATCGCAGACATGGTTATTAACATAAAATAACTACTTCACAAAGAAACAGTGAGACTATCTTGCTACAGAGAACCACAAAGATAAGTTCTGTACAACATTCTAACTCTACAGCTGACCTGATGGCTGACAGATATGCTTTGCTATCCTGGGTAAAATAAAAATTTCAGGTAGCCACATTTACAAACAAAACAAAGGGCTGGCGAGATGGCTCAGTAAGTAATGGTGCTTGCCACTAAGCTTGATGAACTGAGTTCAATTCCCAGGATCCACAGAACAGAAACCGACTCCCCACTCTGATCTCCATGAGTGCTGGGGCTTGCATGTCCACACATACCATACACCAAATAAATAAATAAACAAACATTAAAACAAAACAAACTCATCATTTAAAATAATTTTAAAGTTTAACTTCTACTTATAAAACATAAATTTTGTTGAACAATTCTTCTAAAAAGTGTACAGTAGGAACAAATAAGATTTAAAAGTTGTCAAGATTGTATAAGCCAAAAGCAAAAATGTGAAATGAAATTTACTTGAACTTCTCAACTAGTCTGTCATTTTTATTTGTTCATTTGATAAAACACTCCTGTTTTCTGTACCCTAAGGAGAAGGCTAAAAAATTGCCAAACTAGCCACATGCCCCTTTGGCTTCCATGGAGAAGCACCTCAAAAGCATGTATGAGTGTTCATGAGGCATGTATGACACATTCATGTGCTCTTCTGGCTGGAGATGATGTCCAGTGAGTTCCAGGAAGGTTCTGGCCTTCTGCATAGCCTGTGTGATGCTGTGGCCAGTTTGCTGACACTGTACTTGTGTCAGTAAGAGTCAAGTTCCAGAAGCACACAATGAGGTGAATTTTATATTTTAAAATACAACTAAACCTTGACATGCAAGCAGACTAGACTCTCATGGAAAAAACAAACAAACAAACAAAAAACAAAAAAAAAACCCTTGATTCAGTGGTGTCTCATTTTTTAATACATGAAAAGGCTAACATAAAATATTCATAGGGAATAGCAGTCTGGATGCCTCTCACAGCCAATGCTTTAACAGGAGGCTATGAAGAAAAAGTCACATGTCAAAAAGAGGAGCTTGTGAAAGCACAGTGAAGTCAAAGCACAGATCAATAAGCTGGAAGCAGAGTGGGAGTCACAGTCAGAGAGGTACCAAGTAGATCAAGTACAAATTGACAGCTATGGTTGTTTTCAATTTTCTTTCTGAGGTCATGGGAACTAACCATTTCAAAGAAGGAATACAAGCAAATGTGCAAAAATAACCAAAAGATCTGGCAGGGGTGCAGAATGTGGGGGCAGGGTGTCTTTCTATTAATGGAAGCTCCTAAGACCATCCTGTTTCCCGAAACACAGTGTCTAGATCTCACCGAAGAGCCTGCTGAATCTAGGGGCACTGGCCTCTCCTTGCATCTGTCAATCAACATACAAATGGAGTGTGCATGTATTATAATCATGTCCTGTGTTAATCACTCCCATTAGAAGTTGGCAGAAAAGATGTGAATTCTTCCCACCGTTAGACTAGAATAAATTCTGCCTTCTACAGACAGTAGATGAGTATTACCTCAAATGGGAAGTCTTGCCAGAATCTGGTTAGGCATTAAGCAAGCCTATT
The DNA here is from genome assembly GCF_943737965.1 of Phodopus roborovskii. Taxonomy (NCBI): domain Eukaryota; kingdom Metazoa; phylum Chordata; class Mammalia; order Rodentia; family Cricetidae; genus Phodopus; species Phodopus roborovskii. The sequence goes on along the minus strand of NW_026126511.1, from coordinate 38,345,081 downwards.
TAACTATAGGAAATGCTTCAACCAACAACCCATTTAAATTCTCGAAGTTGCTGAAGGGTTCTTTTTGTAAGACTTGTGATTACAGTGTTTAAGAGGTTATCTCTCTATATAGCTTTCTGTCTTCTGTTCTTTTTTAAATTTTGAGATAGGACCTTACAATGCAGCTCAGCCGGGACCTGAACTCAGGATCTTTGGGCCTCAACTTCTGAGTGCTAGGGATAAATAAGGGGATATACCACCATATCAAGTGTGATCAATCCACTCTTATAAAGAATTCAGGTTTTAACTTGAGGAGGGCCTCTACTCTTCATGAAATCCTCTAAGCTGGTGGTGGTCAAAGACACCTAGGAGCCAATCTTTGATGTACAGTTTAGGTTCTTGTAATAGTATTGCTGGACTGACTAATTCCATAACTTTGTACCTGTGGTGAGGCATAGACTGTCTCTGGTATTGTTACACAAGTACTATCCTATAGTTTTAGAGCTGACTAACCACCTACAACAAGCATCTATCACAAATAATACAGTTAGAAGAGTTCACAAAAAAACCAGGCTGGCAAGTATACCACAACATGCAGCAATGATCAAAGGAGGCCTGTAATTCCTCGAATGTAAACATCTGGCTGAAATGGCAGTAATAGGGATAAGGCAGCATCTACTGGATTCTAGCTTCATTTTTAAAAGACACAAGATGGTAGACAAGACAGAAAAGGAAAGTCCTGTGGATTCATGTCCCACACCAAGAAGGCTTTAGTCACAATACTCGTGGCAACCACAGCTGGTGTGCAGGAGCGAGAGTGAGGAAGTGTTCAGGGTAAGAGGCACACAGTGGATCAGTCCTCAGACTGTATCACAGTAAAGCTGTAAGTTAGGTATGGTGTCTCACACCTGCAACCCCAGCCCTGAAAAGGCTGAAGAAGGTGGGCTACCAAGACTTTAAAGACAGGGTATGCTAGAGTGAGACGGTCTCAAAACACAAACAAAACAACACAGAAGGCAAGATGGAAGAAACAGTGCTCATCTGTGGTGTTGAAATTCTGGTAGCAGAAACTACAAGTGAACTTTCAGGTAGAAGACACAGGCCTGCCTGTGCTCCTGCTCACCACCCCCACCAAAGCCCATTTTCTAGCAGCAACAGCATCAAGGCTGCCCTATAAAGGCATCTACAGACAGGCTAAGGAAGCACAGCTACACCAGGAAGCCTGTCCCTAAAGTATGGTCATACTGTATTGAGTCTGGTGCCTGTTAGTTCATAAAAACGACTGTAAGTATTTATGAAGCTATTATGCTCTTGCTGATGTTATTTACCTGCAATAACAAGAACTCCTTGATTTCCAAACTTGTCCCCTACTAATCCAGTTTTTAAAATAAGTCATACCACAGCAAGATCTGACTCTAAAACACACACACACACACACACACACAATGTCAGACTGAGAGAGCACACTCTTCTGAAATGCTGCAGGGCTGAGAAGGACGCATTAGTTCGGCTTTTGTCAAAGCAAATTGTAAAATCTGAGGGAAAAAACTAAAAGCATTCTGGAAAGCAATTTCATCTTTGGTAGAGCAGAAAAGCTGAACTTCATCATTCAGCTAAAAAATGATGATGCCTTAGATTTCTAGTCCAATTTCAATTAGCTTTTGATAACCTCAGTATTAAATGTTAAATTCATAAGGATACACAATTTTTAAAAAATGTCTAATAAAAATCTAACCCGTTCACAGAAAGTAAAAGTTGGACATTTTAAAAGGAGAACCTCTTCTAATACCTTTAACAAGACACGGTTAATTTAAAAAATAACCAGTAATGCAATGGAAATATAAGTGACTTTCCTGGCGTCTTACTCAAAGAACAACAGAGTTCCTTAGGGTCATTTAGTAGACAGGCTGCTCAAGTAATCTACACTGGAAAATACATCCAGATTTTTTTTTTTTAATCACCAGGCCCTTGATTGTAGGAGTATAAGCTCAGAGTCCTAAAGTGCTCTGGAAGGCAATTTTAGGGACAGAAGGACAGGGAGGAATTCCACTCACACTGTTCTATCACTCTTTGTGAAAGAACAAACAAAACCTAGCTTGCCCACGACACTAATATCGTAGGCATTTAGAATGTTCACCTTTCTGTGTTTTCCCAACACACACACACATGCTATGGCTACAGTGTCCCTGTTGTAGCCCTAGACTGTGCAGCACTGAAGCAAGCTTGGGGGAAACAAACTCATGGATTTTCATAGGACATCTTAACAAGCAAAATTTGAGTGAGTACTACAGAGACCGCCTACATGATTTTTTAAACCCTGAAGTAAAAAATAAGTAAATAAACAACCTTTTCTGAAAAGAAGTTATGCAAATTTCTTCTTATTTAACATAGAGACCCAAATCCAAAACACATACAAATTCAACTAAATTCAAAAGCAGTGTCACTAAATTCAAATGCAATGTCAAATGCAATGTCACAACAGTAAGCCTATTTTTGTTTGGGTCTACATCACTGAAAACAGTTGGCTTTTATAGGAGAAAATGCTATATGGGTAGTTTCTTTCACCTTAGATTTCAACACGTCACTTTTGAAAAGCTAACAATATATCTCAGTATTAGCCTTGCCTGACTAAACTATGACTTAGACCTTTAGAAATGGACAGCAATTCTCATTTACCTGGGAAATAAAGCTCAATGGCAATTTAACTGGCAGAGGAAAGAGAATGTACCCTGAGTAAGTCTCATTTCCTCTAAGAAGAGACATAGAAATCCTTTTGCAACAAATCCCTTCCCTGATACAGTTAAATGCAAATTCCCTTTTCCTTTTACTCCAGAAAGCGCCTGCATGCATAGCTGACACGCCACCTACTGCAAAACCCAGCTGCCAGCGCAGGCGGTGCTTGCCAGCATTTCATTGCATCGCCAGGCTGGGACGGAATAAAGGCGTGCTTGTGTGGTAGTGTTTCTTTTTTAAAAGGAAAGAAAAAAATCCCCCAAGCCAAGAAGAACAAGCTGCAATCGCATCTTGAAAATGGAGCGTAAAATAATCAGAAGAGAAAAAGAAAGGGAATATGAAGGGAGGCACAACAGCCTGGAAGATGCCGAGCAAGGCAAGAACTGCAAATCCACGCTGATGACCCTCAACGTTGGTGGATATTTATATATTACTCAAAAGCAAACACTGACCAAGTACCCAGACACTTTCCTTGAAGGTATCGTAAATGGGAAAATCCTCTGTCCATTTGATGCCGATGGCCATTACTTCATAGACAGGGATGGGCTCCTCTTCAGGCATGTCCTAAACTTCCTACGAAATGGAGAACTTCTATTGCCTGAAGGGTTTCGAGAAAATCAACTTCTTGCTCAAGAAGCAGAATTCTTCCAGCTCAAGGGGCTGGCGGAGGAAGTGAGATCCAGGTGGGAAAAGGAACAGCTGGCACCCCGAGAGACTACTTTCTTGGAAATAACAGATAACCACGATCGTTCACAAGGACTGAGAATCTTCTGTAATGCTCCTGATTTCATATCAAAAATAAAATCTCGCATTGTCCTGGTGTCCAAAAGCAGGCTGGATGGGTTTCCGGAGGAGTTTTCTGTGTCGTCAAATATCATCCAGTTTAAATACTTCATCAAGTCTGAGAATGGCACTCGACTGGTACTAAAGGAAGACAACACCTTTGTCTGCACCTTGGAGACTCTTAAGTTTGAGGCCATAATGATGGCTTTAAAGTGTGGTTTTAGACTGCTGACCAGCCTGGACTGCTCCAAAGGGTCAATTGTTCACAGTGATGCACTTCATTTTATCAAGTAATTACCTGTCTCACGAACAAAGACAACAAGCATGCAGCCAGCAAGCTTCGGAAGCCACAGAATCAAAGGCGTCCCAAACAACATGCCCAGCTAGCTTGTCTCAGAGCCAGGCTGCTAATCAAGTACTGTGAGCTAACGGTATGTAAATCTATCATTAAAGATGTTCTTCTCTGGGGTGTTCTGCCATCACACTTCCTCCTACAGCGAAGCTGTGCTCTTCTACACTGTAAATAAAGACAATGCTTTTGCTATTTGGTTTTTTTTTCCTTCCCTTAAGCTGTTTTTCAATGAGAATGTCTTGGGTACTTGCATCTATCATTCACTATGGCAAATGTTAACAACATACAGTTCAAAATTCCTTTCTACTTATAGCAAAAATCTACAAAGAAGCTGAACTGGTAAAATAAACATGGAGAGCAAAATAAATGTACAGAGCTATCTAAAGCAGAGTGGCAATGAATCAAAACATGACTGTGAAACATATCCAGTCACTGATTTGACTTTTTAAATAGCAGGAACCAAAAGCTTTATTACAGCTCCTGTATTTCATACTAGAATTACGGCTAAATTGATATTTTGCTGAAAATTCCTAGGAAACTGCTTGATAACAATAAAACATAATAAAATCACTGCTAGCTTCTTTGCCTGTATTAATGATTGTAATAAAAGTTACATATGTCACTTTAAAAACAAGTAGTGCCACTTGATGACTGTAGCCAATACTCTGCACAGATGCAATCCACTGTCAGGCTATAGCACCTCACTGGTCTGCAAGCAACAGAGATTAACACTGCATTTCCCAGCACACTGCACTCTAGCACACATGGGTAGCTTGGTCCCAGCTGAGTACATGGTGTCAGAATAGAAGGATCCATTTTCACAATCACTCTATTTGCTCATTTTTCAAGCTCAAAATATCTAATGAATATTATTCAACAAGACTCTTATGAAACAACTTTACCAGTGTTTTAAGAATCTATTATGTAAAAAAGTCCTTCAAAAACTCATACTAAAACCCAACAAGGTCAATCCCAACTACCACTCCATTTCTGTTATGTTATACTAAAAATACCTATTTTGATACTAAAATCAAAAGTCAGAGTTGTGCTGATTTTTTTCTACTTTATGCTAATATTAAAGAAAAGTTAAGCCTTATTTTATGAATGACTGTTTAAGGACTAATCTTCCAGCTGAATGTGAGTGTGCTCCTCGCCTACTTACTCTGTAAAGAGCACCTTCATCACTCCTAAGAAGAAACCGTCTTAAATTTAAAATAAAACAAGCTCGAAGTGGGGACTCAAGCTTGAATCCCAATATTTGGTTGGCTGAGGCAGGAGGATTACCATAAGCTTGAGGCCAGCCAGAGTTACTAGGTGAGACTCAATATCAAAAAAAGATGGGGGGTGGGGGGAGAAAAGGGGATGGAGAAGCAATCATTAAAAGTAACAATTATCAATTCAACCTTAATTATAATAAATCAAAGATTAAGGTAATATAAAAGTTGCTTGTAAAGATTATAAAAGAAACCCTTTAAAAGCTATAAAACGGAGTTCTTCAAAAAGTCACACAAAAATACTCAATGTAAACTATATAATTTTCTGATGTTAAGAAAAAATGCTTTTCCTAAAGTATCAAATTTTCTTAATGAGCTCTACAGGGCTTACTAAGGACTATTAAAACAGGAAAACAAAACTGTACAATTTTGCCAGTGGCTGCTACTCAGGGTTACACACCTCCTCAGACTACGAGCTGACCTTTCCTTGTCTTTGGATTTGGTGGTGAAAAAAACTGATTTCGTGTCTGAGTCAGGTTTTCTCTATCAAGATCTCACTCCAGATAATAAAGATACACCGACATAATCTGTTATAGGAGATGCAGCTGAACAAATCTCGGAACTGCAAAGGCTTCCCATGGCTTCACGAGAGAATGTAGCTTCCATAACAAAGTTACTGCTGTTGTCTTTGTGGCTCTTTAAGTGAAAAGTCATATGTGGATTTAAGGCATAACAATGGTCTACAAGAAACATGGCTACATCGGTTGCCCTTATGTCTTTAGAAATCCGACTTTGCAAATTCAAATTAACTGTATTTACAGATTCAAGTACTTAAATGTTGTGCTGTGGGGACCAAGTGCCTAGTTTTAAATTTTAATTTTCTAGCAACATTTACAAGGATCTTCAGTCAAGGTATCTTACAAAATGTTGATGCCAAGTGCAAAGCTTCCCTGACTGCTTTGTTCCAATGAGTGTGTAACTTCTCTCTCAAAAGCAAATGTTAAAAAGAACTGAGCAGCACCTTTGTCTTTATAAAGAAAGGTGGTAAAGGGCACTTACTGCAATTGCCAGGACCTAAGCAAACATTCTCCTGTATCTGGAACTAGCCCACACAGCGATTCTAGCACCCAACTTTAAATTAGGACAAACAAAAATGTACTTATAGCTCTCTGCTGTTTTAAAACATGTCTGTGCATCATGAATAAATGAAATGAGAGATTTCAAATAGCACAAAATCGATGACTTACTATCCCAGCCTAAAGATGAATCTACCAAATAAACCTGTTCCTGTGCTTCTGGTGTAGTCTTAAGCCCCACTTTTGAGGCACTACTAACAAACAGGTAATACTCATTAAGTCTAGTTTTTGTTTTGAGACAGGGACTTATCCTGTAGCTTAGGCTAAGGGTTACAGGTTTGAGTGACCAGGACGGCCTTGAAGTGTTTTACTATAAGCAAATATCAAGCTGTATATCTTAATTAACCCTCACACAGTCATTCTTCTCACAGAGAAAGAAGAGTTAAGAATCCCATCCTATTTCACACACAGTTATTAAGAGCTGAGGTTCACAGCCCAGTGTTAGTGGTTCCAGGTGCAATAGGGAATGGACATGTGAACCAGGCCACTCAGGTCCCCAGGACCTAACCTTGAACATGCACAAAACAGACTTTTATGAACTCCATGTGAATTCAGAATATCAGATACAGTCTGTCTTATTTGAACACGTTCACAATACAAGTATTCTAAAAATGTTAAGTGAAAAATTGAATTTTGGAATAGCAAATAACATTTTTAATGTCATGTCACGTCATTTAAAGAACATGAGGTGAATCATCCATCTCACAAGACTAAGGAATATCCAAATTTGTCTATTTATGAATCTAAATTTTGTACATAACAGGTTTGTTGAAAAGGTTAGTCCTTACAACCCGTGCTAACTGTATTTTGAAAAATATTTTTCTTATGTTATGAGCAAAATATGCTAAAATGAAATTCTCCAGAGTTCTGGAATCATATTCTATTAACTTCCACAAACTAACTTAGAGGATGGTAAGTCAATCCTTAATCCTTTCAAACTTTTAATGTGCTCACAAATAAGTTTCAACTGTGAGTTGTGTAAATGCCTCTACTTCAAGGCCTGTAGTGAGATATTTACCTTGTCCTGTGGCATAGACCATGCCCATTGGGGGTGGAGACAGGGCCGGTGTGACCTGGGGGAACTAAGGCTGAGGAAGGGGCTGGAAGAACTCTATTGCTTGCAGCACAGGGACAGGAGTACATCCAGAGGCATCCTTGGGACCAGGAAATTGCTGGTGTTCATCTGTCTATGTTGTGAGTTATTTCTCCCTGAATAAAGATCTATTCGGCCTATTTGTTTCTCCTGATCCTTATTAAACATCAATAAAGGACTTCTAGGCAAAGCATGTATAATCTTAGCCAGTGCAAAGGCATCTTCCTAATCACAAATATCAGCCACGTAGAAGGCAGAGTTACTAAGTTAGGCTTTCTATTCAGACATAAATGGAACACAGAACTTTTAATGAACACGTTTGCTTATGCAAAGAAGTGAAATATTTTAAGACAAAAACATTTTATTATTAAAAACACACAATTCCTGGATGAAGATGGAAGAGGAGGGAACTGGGGAGTGGGGGGTGCAGGAAGAGGAACTAGGAGGGGAGGTTGAGGGGGCTGCGGGTGGGATGTAAATAGATGAATTATTTTTTTGAAAAATCCAACATGATTTTCTTCAGACTGACTTTCTAGCCCTATATAAAAAAAATTACAACAGTATGTTAGCATTAATCTTATTAGCATTTTAAAATTCAGTGGGAACAATGCAGATGATAAAGCAATCTAAAAGCTATGCCTATTTAATGAGTTATGAGTAAATACCTCACAATGCAAAGGTGTTGGCTGAGGTTAAAATTAGTGTCTGAGTCATAACGATCACTGCTTGTAAGCAGAAATGTAACATGGACTATTCAACACAGCTTGTAACTCAGAGAATGTATGTGTACAGCACCGAACACATAACTTCTTCTATAGCTGGCTTCCTAATCATATTTTGTTTAAGCGCCTATTAAAATTCATTTGCTCTGTCAACAAACACAAGGGGGAAGTATTAAATAAGCACTTGCTGCGCACAGATACAGCTAAATAAAATCTAAATTTACCTAAAAAGAAATAACATTTATATATATATAAAATTAGTTACAGTGTTTCTATCAAGTCACTTAAGTGTATTTTGCATACTATTATGTTGTCTATATTTAACTAAACTCCTCTGCCAATGTTAAATGTGTATATCTTGGGCTGAGGATGACTCTGGTAGAGGGCTTGCCTAGCATAAGCAAGGTCCTGGTTTTGACCTCAGCACTGGCCATAGGGTGTGTAACTTAGGGATTATGTATGTGAAATAATGAATTAGACATTAAAGAATGACAAAAACAAGAAGAGAAGTCTATTAGGTATCAAAGAATAAGGCACCACCATGTCAGGTTTTTCCAAGCGCAGGACCCCAGTATATCTGGTCACATCTCAAAACAATTCTTAACAATTATCTACAAAGATCTACTTAATTCTTAGAAATTCTTTTTTGATGCTAGGTTCAATTTTATACAAGTAATCTTGATTAATATCTCCTAAGAACTAAGCATAAATTCTTCTACATTTGTGTGAAATTGAGCTAGCCTATTGATTTAGTCTTAATTACACATTGATTTTGCTTCCTTACAACAGATGTTCATTAACTTTTTTTAGAAATCTTAAGAAATGCTGAGTAACTAATTTTAGTCTCAATAGTTCCTTGAATTTGAATCTTTCATAATTTAATTTAGTTTTACAAATCACTAAATGACTTTGCATTCACTTTAGGTATACCATTTAATGAATTTTTAAAAATTAAGTATAACCAAAGATACTATGATGTTTGTGTTTTTCCATATCCATGTGAATATTTTGAAATACATTCTTATATTTCTAGTGGACAAAAACATGTGGCATATCATGTATGGCATATGATACTGTGTTTTGAATTATGTGAGCACCGTAGAATGGTGGATAACAGGACTAATTAATGTATGTATTATCTCACATATCTTTTTTTGTTGTGAAAACACTTTAAAGTGTACATTACTAATTCCAGTTAATATGCTGTACAATAGTTTAAAAATAGGAGGAAGCTTATAAAACAATAAAACAGAAAAGCATACCACCAGAAAACACCACACTGAGATTAGTGCACAGGACTCAGTTACCTTGAAAACTAGAAGGACCCATTGCAATGTCATTTTGGTCTCCAGTTGTACTTCCTCCCCTCTTTGAGTCTCAATGAAAATTTTGGAATCTGAGTATAAGATAACCTGAGTGTTGGCAGAATGTACTTAATGAGTAAGAAAGGGGTGGCTCTACTACACCTCTTGCAGAGCAAAAGTGTCAGTGTGTATATGAGAAATAAAAGCCACTAACAATGGACATCGAAATAGCAAACTTCTATGTACAACTTTGGCAGTAGACAATTTGATGTTTGGTGACCTCTCTCTGTATGAAATAAAGCCATTCCTGATGTTCATTCTGGAAGACAAGTATACATCACTATATCAACAATGCCAACTAAATGTTTGGTACCACACTCCAAGGCTGTCTCTTTAAACATGAGTTGGAATTTTAAAAATTCAAGCACAATTACTTTTAATTCGTTTTATTTTAAAAAGTTGTATTATATTTTTACTTACATGTGTCTGTGAGAGTGAATACTCTGCGTGCGCGTGTGCGCGCGTGCGTGTGCGCCCGCTCACAGAGGCCACAAAGGGGTGTCAAATCCTCTGGAGCTGCAGTTACAGGTGGCTGTGAACTCCCTGACTCGGATCCTCTGGAGGAGCAGAAGTGTTCTTAACTCTTGCTTCACCTCTCCAGTCTCTTCATTGTATTTTTAAAGTAGGTATATATTAAATAGCAGGTTTTTTCACAAGTTCAAGGTAGAAAAGGAAAGGAGTGGAGGATTCCAAAATCGAAGAAGGAATTACTGATCATGCTACAAGCTAAAACACTCAGAAGCTAATGGTTTTCCAACAAGAGGGATCACGTTTGGTTGCTTCAAGTATCATGGCAGTATGTGGTACCAAGCATGTTACATTATAAAAGATTGTCCTTCTGGGGAAGCATTTGAATTAATCCAAACAAGTCAGAAAAAGTCAGAGGTGCTGGGAATGTGACTCCTTAAGAGAGAGTGCATTAAAATGCATGATGTTGCTGAGGTCCAGAAATGGGCACAGCAGTAAATATTTATAAGAATACTGTCCCCCCCCCCCCAAGGCAAGCATCTTTTTTTGTATCCTTTGGCAAATGGGTAATATGTTAAATTATACTTTTCCAGCACTTAGTAGCTTTTAGCAAAAAGAAAAAAAAAAAAAAAGGCAAAGAGGAAAAAGAGCTGTTTTGCAGACAAAACAATTTCAGAAATATTTAGCTTACTAATGTCACAAAAATTTTTAATATTTATGTTCATGTCTTTTATTTTAAAAAACACAAAGTAATTTTACTTAAAAAAGAGATGCAATTTTGCAGGAATCGAATAATCTTTCATACATCCCTTTGCAATGTTATTATAATTTGACTACAAAAGCAAGATAGTAAAAACCAATTTTTCTTTAAAAGAAAAATATTTATGATCACTTAATAACAAGTTTTTATTCCTTAAAACTGACAAATATATATGGGGCTAGAAAGATAGCTAGGCGGTTAAGAGCCCTGGCTGTTTTTCCAGAGGTACCAAGTTCAATTCCCAGCACCCATATGGTGGCTCACAAAAACCTATTCTGTCACACAAATAGAACACTCATATACGTACATAAATAAATCTTACAAAAATGTTAACATTCTTCCTAAAATAAGCGTACTAATGTCAATAATTAAAACAAATCCCAACAAAATCATCACACACAAAGGGTTTTAAAGTATATTAAACAAGTCCCAACTTTCTGTCCCAAACAACCAAACTCCCTTTTCCATTTTTTCACATAAGTACCGTCGTTTTCAAAGCACCAAACATGGCAGTCCCCGAGCACCTATGGAAGGGACTGCTCATTACTTCCCAGAATCATCTTCTCTTCCTTTGCTAGGACTCTAACTGCTCCAGATAATACCTCTATTTCCTGCTGTTCTAGGACTGAGAGAGTGGCCACAGTCTCAGGTGGCATACAGGCATATGTGACTTGTAATATGTCCCTTAAAGAGGAGACAGGCTGGCTGAGCCCTTTGCCTTCTTCCTCTTGCCTCTATTTCACTAACAAGATGCAGACATGATGGTTAAGTACAACACTCATCCTAGAAACCATGAGAACAGAAGCTACAAGCTAACAATGGCAAGGGGTAGCTGATGACAGAACCTGGGTAGACAGGACTTGCCATCTTAAACTCACTATCAGAGTGGGGAGATGTATCTAAGTCACTGATGCCTCAAGATGCTGCCTAGTTCAGTCAATCTGAAGTAGTTGAGGAGTGTTAGCACTCTTATTTTATAGAAGACATAGAGACCCACAGATGCGGACAACTTGTCCAGTCGCACAGCTGGCAAGCAACCTTCAAGTATCAAGTTTTTAGTCACTCAGTAATACTGCTTCTTCAGACTAGACCCAAAGAACTCAGAGAGAAACCTGACCAAGAACACGAGGCTTGCAAATGTCAAGACAACACCGGAGGAAGGTCAGAATCTCTGTTCATAGATCAGGTCAGGCCTTAGCTTAATATAATGTGAGAGGCTTGAGTTAACCATAACTGAATTCAATTTGCCTTGATAAGTATGCTGAAAAAAAAAAAAAAAAAAATTCAGGGCAAAGGATCCATTTCCTACTGGGGCCACAACTGCAGAAGGGAAAAGAGAGTAGGCAGGATAAGAAGTCTAGCCAGGGGGCTGGAGAGATGGTTCAGCAGTTAAGAGAGCTTGCTACTCAGCTCACAATCGTCCATAACTCTTTTTCCAAAGGATCTGATGCCCTCTTCTGACCTCCATGGACACCAAACATGCATGTGGCACAGAGACATACACACAAACAAGAAATTCATAAATAAATCTTAAAAAAAAAAAAAAAAAAAAAAAAAAAAGGCCCTCTGAAAATAAAGTCTAGCCAGGGAAGAAAGCATTGAAAGGCAGGCAAATTTTTTCATTCATACACAGAATCATCTCTGGATTAAGTTGAGGAGAAACAACTACAACTGGGAATAACTATGAAACTGATCTCTAAAGCACAATTAAAAAACTTTTTTTTAGGAAACACGAGTAGAATATCTTTAAGCAAAGGAGGGGAGGAAAGGTATGTGTGTCAAGTAAACACAGAACAGTGCTACAGATCTGAGATACAGTAAATTTCGTTCAACATCTCCATTTTGTGGTAGAGGAAGATTACTGAGATAGAGGGATACAATTCTGCATCCTTACAGTATCAAGAATAAAAAAAAAAAAAATCACACTTAATAAAGCACTTTGAATGCTATTTCATAACAGCATACAGAATAAGAGCACTGGAAAAGAGAAACTGATTGTAAAAACACTGAGCTAGTGAGAGCTACAAGACAGAGGCTAATCCTAGAAACATACAGAATGCACAGAGAAAGCTGCATTAAGGGTTGCCACCACAGACCAGCAGGGCACACATTTGTTCCCTAGTAGTCTACACATTATCTCCAGTTTTCCAATCAATAAACTACAGTAAATGATTCAAACCACCAGGCATCTCCTTCCAATAACATATCAACAGAGACATCAGCACAGACACATCTACATCTTAACACATCTAAAATATAAGGACACTCATGCAAAAATCTACACAGGTTCTAAATTATTACTACATAGTGTTTATTTTTATTTGTGTGTGTGAGCCAATTCTCTCCTTCTATCATGTAGGTCCTGGGGACTGAATTCAGATCCTCAAGCTTGACAGAAGATGCATTTATCCATTAAGCCATCTTGCTGGCTCCAGGCATTGTTTTTTGTTTTTGTTGTTATTTTGTTTGTCTGCAGCCAAACTTATCCCTAAGTCCCAGTGCGGGGGACACAGAGCCCATAAGCAGCAGAGCTTGCTGTGGCAGCCATCTGGGCCAGCCCCCACCATAATAGGATGGAAACTGAATTTGACTTGACTGCAACCAGATAGTGTTTTTCAAAACGAAGGCAAAGGAGAGACAAGGAGTGGAGGAGAGAAAGTGGGAAAGGAGGAAAAGAGGGTGAGGGGAAAGGGACAGAGGGTGGAGGCAGAGGGGGTACTAAAAAACAATGGTTGGAATGTGATTAGGACTTTACACAATACACTCAAAGGAATCACCCATTCATCTATGGGTTAGTAGATTCTCTTCTAAGTTACTCCTAAATATATACTAATTAATTATAAAATATAAAACCATTATTATTTTAAAGGCCTTATTTTAAAGCTGCCCAAAAGGCAAGTACCTATGAATCATTTGAAGGCCCAAACAAAAATGCATGTAAAGAGACCATTAGAAACAGAAAGCATCCTAAAATTAGGAAAACTCAGAAATGGAAGACGTGAGCAAAGACCAATAAAAGCTGAGGTATGGCCTCAAACCCAGATACCTTTAGTTTCTAGTTATCTTGAGTTTACTAAAAAAACAAGTCACAATGAAGACTGAACATTGCTGTCATTCTGAAAGGCTGAAAGAACAGCTTTAGTAGCCTAATCCTTACCAATCTTAGAAGACAATGACAGTGCCAACTGACCACACACAGAGCCTCAGTGCCACCTTCCCCCACAGGTGACAGCAGATCACTATGACGATTCCTTGTAATTTAATACAACCCAAAGAAACTAATTTTTTAGACCCATGTTTTAAAAACAGCTACAATAGATACTTATTTAAAATTGTCTTCACAGCCTAAGACTCTTGCTTGTCCAAAAATTCTAGCTCACATCACCATAGGTTATTATTACATATGCAGAAGAATAACATACAGATATAAGGTGATGAATATGAAAATAAAAGAATTTCTGAAAGAAGCTGGAGAAACTGCCACTGACATCTACTCATCATCAGCTCCCACCATGCACTCTGGTAAATACTTGCTAATTCTACCTTCAGTTTAAAGATGGTGAAGCTGAAATTTAGCAAAGAGCAAGCCAATGCAGTCACAGTGACTAAGGCAGTTCTGACTCAGCAGTAGGCTTCAAAGCCCAATCTCCCTATCTATGCAGCTCCCTCCCCTTTCCAAAGCAGAGAGCTGTTTCTCACCCCCACCCCAACTCCATTTCTGAAACAGTACTTATCAGCAATATAATTCAGAGGTAAAGCAGTCTACCTAGTAATTGTTTTTAAGAGCATTAGGAAAAGAATGGCCATGTATGAGTAAAAGACATTTAAGGCATTGCTATCCATTCAGCCAATCCCCAAGTAAGAAATTCTTGACTAAGTTTTTTCCCTGATTTATTGTCTGATGGTCAGTGTTAACTGCCAACTTGACAGCATCCAAACCCATCTGGGAGAAGGGCCCTGGCTGTACGTTCAGAGCACTGTTTCCATCATGCTGAGGTGAGAAGAACTAACTGGCCACTGTGGGTGGCATCACTCCCTGCTGGGGTCCTGACTGTGCAACCGGAGAAAGGCAACAGCAGCAGCAGGCACTGATCACCCTCTGGTTCCTGATTGTGGATTTGATGTGACCAGCCGCTCAGGCTTTTGCTGTCCTGACTTCCTCACCATGATGGTGTATCCACAGTGAACCATTACCTAAAATAAATCCTTTCTTCTTCAAATTGATTTTAAGAGTATTTTGTCACACCAACAGGAAAAGAAACTAAGAAAGCTACTGTGAATAGGCCAATAAATTTCAAGCTGCCACTAGCTAAAATAAATAACTCTTTCCTTATTAGGGCAGCCAGTGAAGAGGGAAGGAGATGTGTGAAGAGAATGGAAGCCACTTTCCCAAGAAATCCTTGCACAATGAATCTTATCATACTTAATGCCTGATTCTTGAAGGGCCTGGAATAAAAAATCAATTTGGGATGAATTTAGAAATAATTATTTCCTAAACAAAGTAATATAATGAGCTCCCTTAGAGCACCCCCCACACCTTTAGTTTTAAATTTTTAAGCTTCAGAAAAATACTGAATAAAAAACACTTATGGGTACCAAACCTGTGCTGGACTAAATTCCACACATTCTATTAGTGATGCAATTTAGATACAATTTCCAGGAAGATGACTACTAATTCAAAGTACAACCACTGTGCCCCACTCCCCAAATTCATAGGCACTAAGACAAGAGGATAATTAGTTGCTGAATTTCCCAGGGTTCTGTATGGTAAAAATGAGAGATTACCCACACACAAACAGAAGAAAAACAGAAAGGAAGAAAGGGAGGGAAAGACGTGGTGGATTATTTCCTTCTTGAATTAGGCTGGCCCTGTGACTGTATGAGGCTAATCAACTGCAGCTGAAGAACCCTACCCACCCGACTGATGATGCCAGATACAGACGCCGGGCTAGACACTAAACACTGAGAGTACTGCAGAGCATGAGGGAGGACCAAGGTGCCCTGCAACACTGAATCCAACCGTAAGGGAGGAAGTCAGAAGCAGCGCCACAGCCAACTCACAGCTGAATGCAGTTGTGTGAACAACTCACTGATATCAGCCCTGCAAAAGACCCACCCAGCCTAGCTCAGGTACCCACACATCCATGGGAACGTTGCATCATTTACTTTAAGCCCAACTTTGGTGGTTTTTTTTTTTTTTTTTAAACCCAACTATAAACTGCTCAAATGGTAATGAGAACTGGTAATGACCCCAAGTGCCTGGTGGAAGCAAGGCAAGTCCTATCTGGAGGAAAGAACTAGGTCTGACATCAGAGATTAGAATTCTCCAATACAGACTCTGAAATAATTATGCTGTGAGAAACACAGTAATAATCAGCTAGGACATCTAGAAACTCTGAAAACACAATAGATGGGATTTAAACGTCAGCGGATATGTTTAATATCTGACTAGACATAAATAAAGAAATCATTCAGTGAACAGGAATATGAAAACATAAATTTTGCAGAGTATATAGCATTAGGGGGGAAAACAAAAAAAAAAGCAAAACAGACATGCAGGACATAACTGAGCGCTTGTTCAAAACACTTGTTCAGTCAGAATTTCAGAGTGAGGAAGAAAAGGAGACAGCAGAGACAAGGGATGTCTGAAAGTGTTCTATGATTGAAGAAAAACAGCAATCTACAGGCATGAAGCTCAATGAATCCTAAGGGGCAACTTAAAGGAGACACACACACACACACACACACACACACACACACACACACACACACACACACACACACACACACACACGGCATTCTATGTCAAGAACCAACCATCCATGTCTTCGAGCTGGTGAAGGACTCTATCCCTCTGGAACCATAAGCCAAAATGAACTCTTCCTTAAGTTGCTTTTGGTCATTGTGTTCTTTCTCAGCAACAGAAGAGTAACCAATACAAGTAAGTGCCAATCACAAAAAAAATACTTTGATTCTACCTATATGAAGTTTCCAGAATGGATAACTATAGTACAGACAGCAGCAGTAGAGGCTGGAGTGGGATTAATGAGTAACTGCTAATAAGACTGTTTTTAATAAGATAAAAATGGTGTAAAATAGAATGTTGTGATAGGTGTACCACACTGTAAATATAATAAAACTAGCAAACTGTTCCCTGTAAAAGAATGAAATGTAAATTACAGTTCAATAAAACTTCACTATAAAAAGTAACATAATGCAAATATATCTTTTCTTTATAAAACCACTAGTGTCAAACTCACTCATAGATAAAGATTGGGATTATGAAGAACTGAGATTTTCAAAACCAGGAAGCTTTCATTCTAGAGCTCATTATCCCTAAATATCACTCTTTGGAACGGCTCCAGGAGAATCCCTGAGGGAGAACCTGAAACTAAAGTGATTACTACAAGGCGATAGAACTCGGATTTGCATCACATAATCCAGACAAGGCAGATATGAAAGAGACAAAACATCAATGACGAGCCATTTATTATTCATGTGTGAAAGTAACAGTGGAATATGAAGTGTATTGCTGGGCATTGGTGGCACACAACTTTAGTTCTAGCACTTGGGAGGCAGAGGCAGGCGGATCTCTGTGAGTTTGAGGTCAGCCTGGTCTACAGAGCTAGTTCAGGACAGGCTCCAAAATAGTACAGAGAAACCCTGTCTTTAAAAAAAAAAAAAAAAAAAAAAGTAATTACCAACTGAAAGGACCTAGGTTATAAATACTTAAAGCTATTATTTCCACTGAAGAGTAACTATGAACAATTATCATAAATGTAAACATTTTTACATAAGTATTTAAAGCAATTTTAGAATCACAAATATCCTAGAGCTAATGAAGTTGAGGTACTGTTCACTGCCTGAACAGAAGCCGAGACAAAATCCTGCAAAACAGACTATCACTAGAATGAGCAAAGACAATAGTTGATTTGTACACTTTGCCCACAAAGGTGAGAAACATTCCTAGTCTAGTACTCTAGATGTATTCTATGTACATCCTAGTACATAGAATATATGTAGTTGTGTAACAGTTAACTTCAAAATGACACTGGGCTGGTCTTTTGTAAGAAAGTGGTAGCCCCAAATCATGATGGAATCAAGTACTGAATGTTAATTCTCTTTTCCCCAAACCTTTACTCCAGTAGAACTTCACAGTGTTTGGAGATGCTGACACCATAGCACCAGCCTCCTAATCCATGAGAAGCAGCAATCTTCCATATTCCCCATTTTCAGGAAATTCGGTCTTTTCATGAGCACCAGTATCATAGGGAGAGGACTCACTCCTGTGTGACTGACCTCTAGCCCTCCATCTCATCCTCCAAGAACCAACCTTCATTCTGGCTTGTTCCAAGGTCCTCACTCTCACCCACCCAGTATACAACAGGCTTTACCTGCTGGTGTGCTAATGGAGATGCTAGGTACTCATGGAAACTTCTTTCATTCATCTAATACAATTCTGCTGGGTTTTTTTTTTTTTTTTGGGGGGGGTTGTTGTTGATTTCCCCTTCTCTTTTGCTTCCACTAAATTCTTTCTTTGCCTACCCATCTTCTACATTCAAGTCCCTGGAAACCAAGTCTCTTCAATACACTTAGTTTTCAGGGCTAGCCACATCCTTTTATTCCCATCACTTTTTATTCCTCTTCCATAAACTGTCATTTACATCTCAAAATGAGTTCTGGAATACCAACTCTCAGGCTGTCATGAACCTAGATTCTCTATATTCTCCAGCTTTCTGAAATAACAACTTCAAAGCTACAGACTCTATTAGAATATAATTCACTCAAAAAGGCAGTTGCAAGGGGGAAGATATTCCATGTACAAAGCACCTCATTAGCTTAGGAAAATGTCATTTGTTGGAAATGATTTCATTTCAAGAATAAAAAAACTCAAAAGTAATTCAAATAAATTACCTGCATCACTGATTCAACTGACATTCACTTTCCACAAATGCTTTCACTTGCTTCTAAGTCATGTCAGAAGAAAATTATTAAAAGTTGTTAAGTTAGAGAAAGAAAAATTAATTGGAATTCCAAATTAAATGATAAATTTACCAACCTAGATATGTCTCAAATAGCTAACTCATTTCTTATTTACTTTTCTCTTAGAAAAGGAAAATGTATGTTGCTAACTCTCTGGTCTACCTTAACACATAGTGCTTATGAATCGGGATGTTTTTTAGTATTATACTATTTCTAAACAATACCTGTATCCATGTAAAAACCTGTGCTTGAAAATGTAAAAAGTAATGTATATTAAAAGGGAGAAAAAGTTGCTAAAGATATACAAAGTATAAGTCTAGAAACTTCAATGGTAGATCTATGAATTAAAAAACAAAAGTAGGAGTTGGGTGTGGTGGCCTACACCTTTAATCCTGCAGGGGCAGGTGATTCCTTGTAGGTTTGAGGCCCGCCTGGTCTATAAATTAAGTACCAAGCCAGTTGAGGTTACATGGTAAGACCCTGTGTCAAAAAACAAACAAAACCTGGCTTAACCAGTAAGGCATGCACCACCTGGTGATCCAAGCTCCATCTCAGGACCAGCATGAAGGAGGATAGAAGTGGCTCTCTTACAAGCTGTCTTCTGCCCACCCCAGCACACACACACACTCTCTCTCTCCCTCTCCCAAAAAGAAAATGGAGAGAGAGAGGGAGAGAAAGCCAGCCAATGCATACACCCATGTTCCCAGACTTGTCTTAGTCCTCCAGAAGCCAACTGGGAGACATGGTCTGAAACATCAGGAAGCGTTCCTGTGAGGGAGGTGAATGTCAGGAAATACTGGAGACGACTGGGGAAGAGGAACCAAAGGAGTCAGTGAGGCCATGAGTTCAAATGGAGGGTTTTTTGAATTAGGGAAAAGGATCATTAAAAGGGTACGGGAGGGAGGAGACTGGCCTCTGTGACAAGAGCAGCTGGAGAGAAGAAAGAGAGGCAGAGAAGGTGTGGGGGGGGGGAGGCAGGGGGCAAAGAGAGAGGAACAGACAGAGAGAGGGAGGGAGAGAAAGAGGGATGGAAGGTAGGAGGGCCCTTTAAAAGAGAACATATTGAATAGGCACAGGTGGCCTCTTAGTGGCAGCAGCTGAGGGCGTGTCCTGTCAGAACTCCAAAGGCAGGCCAGTACAAATGCCTAAATACTAACAGACTGGTCTAGGAAATCAGTGCCAGCTGAACCCACTGTAGGAAACTGTTGTTTGCTACAGCTGCAAAACTCTGAAAGGCAGCATAGGACACATTCTCAAAGTGACCCAACTAGGAGTTAATGGAATAGTGCTTACTCCCACTAACTCTTCTCAAGTTAGATTTGGCAGGCTGCCCATAGGGTTAAGAGTCAGTAGTCTGGCCAGGCGGTGGTGGTACATGCTTTTGATTCCAGCACTAGGGAGGCAGAGGCAGGCAAAATCTCTGTGAATTCGAGGCCAGTCTGGTCTACAAAGCTACACAGAGAAACACCAGTCAGTACTCTGGTACTCTCCATCCCTCCCTGTGGGCAGGCTAGCTGGCAGAAGAAACAGCTCTTTCAGGGAGAAACAGAGATGCCACAATGTAGAAGTTGGCCCAGGTACACAGAAATACTAGAACCAAGAGATATGCATGGGTGGGCACAGACATCATTTACAACAGTCCCAAACCACGGGAGCCTGACCTTCATTTGTACATATAAGAAACATCGGTGTTCACCAAGACACAGCAGAGAAAGCAATGAAAACTGCTCTAAACCACATTTTTCCTTTATTCAACAGTGTATGTATTCATCTGAATAAACAGCCAAATTACAGTAACAAGTTATACAATAAGGGGGGAAAATCTATTTCATCACCACAGCCATTAAATTCTACAGTCCTATGTGAGATACTGACGCTGTAAACAACACTGGGTGGGAAGATCTTTCTTTTCTATCAAGAGAGCTGACTATAATTCCCTCCTTTCCTAAAACATCCTCAGAAAGGCTCTTCAGAAGGGGGAAGGGGACAGCATGCATCTGTTGAACCGCTAGTGAGGTGTCTGTAGGAAAGAATTCGAGCACTTTTAAAACACCAACGGCCACAGACCTCAGCGCATTTCTCTTCTTACACAGCAGTCTTTCAGTAGACACTGGCTCCCATCAACATCTCCCCCAGGTCAGGCCACACACTCCTACTAGATGGTAGGCAAACAAGACTGTGGTTTCATTTCAAAGCCTTAAGCTGCTGACTCAGTGACCTTGTATAATGGAATATAAAACGACCAAAGAAATTTAAGTTGGCCTCTCTCTTTTATTTTGATCAGTATCTTTCATACCCCAAGTAACATACTGATAGTGTAAACTAGAGTTTAGCTAAGTTATAAACAATACCCCTCCTTGAGACACACTTGAAAATTAACATTTTTTTATTCCATTCATATTACAAAGTCACAAAATATTTTGTTTGGTTGTTAGGCTCTACTTTGAAAGCCCTCTGCTTCTTAGATTTTGGTTACACTAGATTAGCAATACTTTGCATTTCCAAACAACTCTTGTTAACTTTACTTTGACAAAGTAAAAAATAACCCCAATATTCAGTGAACAGCATCTCTCTCAGCATGGTCTCGTATGTGTCACCAGTGCCTTGGAATTGCCCTAGAAACTATTTTCTACTCTTAAGCATTTTCATCACATAAATTTTTCAGTCCACAGAAAGATCACGCAACTGATACAGTAAGAAGGACTTGACAAACTGCATCTTCCCAAAGTGATGCCATGCAGTATGAACCATGGTTTCTTTGGTTAAAGTTCTATCAAAAAACAGAGAATAAAATATATTTAAAAAGAGAAAATTAATAAGGAAAGAAGCCACTAGAATTTGAGCATTAACAGCTCCCACTAATCTATATCTATGAAGACATTTTGGGATTCATGCTATTTTTTGCACCTATTACAGTGGTTTGTGGTTGTATATTTTTTAACAAGGAATCCATATAGAGACGTGTACTAAGAAATTTAAGGGTGGAATGATATACTGAAGCCATTAACATAATTCTGCTAGCTAAAGAGTAGTGGCCTTGCTACACCTTTATCATACCTAGTCTCCTTGAATGAAAACGAGGACATGACTGCTCCTAGATATGGAAGAGGAGGTTTATTATAGATATGGCGGAGAACAGGCAGAGGCATCTGGAAGGGTCCAGACTGAACTGGGCTATGAGAGGAATGGGAAGGGGAGAGTAAGGGAGGAATGAGAGAGAGCAGAGAACCAAGCCAGCACATGGCTGAAGTGGCTGGATCGGGTAGGAATGGGAAGCTGGGGAAGGAAAGCGAAGTCCCTGGACTGGAGAGATTTTAGGGTAGGGGTGGGGTGAAAGATGCTGAGAGGAACCACAGGCAGTGAGTCTGAGGCCAAGAAGACACTTTCGGATACCAAACAGCACTACAGCCATTTGGGACCTGACACTCCTGAAGCTCCATGACAAGGAGACAGACCCTCCCACACTTGCTCTGATTTGCATGGCTTCCATAATATTCATCATAATAAAAACTCAAAAAGTAGGGTTAGAGGGTGAAAAATCCAAGCTTATATTTTTTCCTTGAAAAATCCTATAAAATAATCCTCTGAAATACACAAGTGAGAAGCTAGCCTCATTTCAATTTGCTTGCAGCTTCCCTCTGCCTGACTGAACATGCAACAGAGCACAGAAGACATCTTCCCAGCTGGAAGAACTTTCTTCAAAAGCAGTAAAAGGCCACATTTAAAATACCCTATGTAAGGTTTTCTTTAGTGAATGCTACTATGAATTAACAAAAGTATGCTTTTTGTGGTCATGGTAAACACCCCAAGCTGTTTTAAAACGGTAAGCTCAGAAAAGTAGGTATAAAAAAGAGGGTACTTAGAGTAGATGCTTTAAAATATTACTATAAGGCTAAAACCTCAAGCGTAGCCTACTAAAAGCATAAAATGTTCTACTATAACAAAAGAGACAAAATAAAGGCTACAGAGAGCTGAGGCAGAGAAACCAGAGCACACACAATGACTGTGGTAGTATGAAAGAAAATGGCCCTGCAGGCCCACAGGGACTGGCACTATCAGGAGGAGTGGCCTTGTTGGAGTAGGTGTGGCTTTGTTAGCAGAAGTGTGTCACTAGGGGGGCAGGCTTTGATGTCTCAAATGCTCATGCCAGGTGCAGTGTGACATTCCCTTCCTGCTGCCTGCAGATCCAGATGCAGAACTCTCAGCTCCTTCTCCAGCACCGTGTCTGCCTGCACGCCACCATGCTTCCTGATATAATGATAATGAACTAAACCTCTGAAACTGTAATCGAGCCATCACAATTAAATCTTTTCCTTTATAAGAGTTGCTGTAGTCATGGTGTCTCTTCACAGCAATAGAAACCCTAGGAGAATGAATCACCAAGAGAGTGAATGGGTTCAATCACTTCTCTTGGCTCCTTCAACACATTACCCCCTACATAACATTAGCATCCTCAAGGAGTTGCAGCCAATAGCTTGTCCATCAAAAACTGTAGCTTTGCTTCCATTAGATTAGCATTTTTTTTTTTTTTTTTTTTTACCTTGACACTATGATGGTTTCAACTGGAAAATTCTTCATCATGGATGTGTCCTATATTACAGGATGTTTAAGAGCCTCCCTGGCCATCATGGAGTATGCTCTAGATTTCAGTAGTGTGCTTCTAGCTGCAACAACCAAAACCACCTCTAGGCTTTGCCAGAAGTCACCCACTGCACTAATGTGTAATAATATAACTTATACTTAGAGAGTGCAAGTTTCATAATCTGCAGACACATGATGTCCGCTTCCTAACAGGGCAAACTGCATGGATAGTTTCTCAAGAACTGAGGTTTATAGCAAGAAGAAGAAAAAAAGAAAACTGTATTATACATCAAAGTGATATATACAGACCGATACAGTTTTAGGTAGTATAATTTACCAGAGCAATGATGAGGAAAAGACACAAATGTAAAAGGTACAATTATATATCTTTCCAAAATTAATTTGCTCAACTAGACATGGTGGTATGAGCCTATAAAGCCAAGGCAGAAGGATAGCAAGTTTGAGGTTGGCTTGGACTACAGAGTAAGAATTTATTTAAAATAATAATAATAATAATAAGAGAAAGAAAAAAGGAAGGAAAACCAAGTCAAATTAATTTGTTTATAATTACCTACACCATATTAAAAACATCTACCATAAATTCCTGGAGCCGGGCAGGGATATCAGGGTTGGGCTATTTGCTTTAGTGTGCATGTCAAATGGTCTATGTAAGGGTCAAGCCTACAGGCTGCATGATTTGGATAAACTTATAGCCTGTGTAAAATCATCTCTCTCATCAATAAAATAACATACTACCACTGCATGACAGTGGGTTTACTGAACAGAGTATATAGTTCATTTATATCCACTAGAGTGAACAAAATAAGACCTTAACAGGTTATCTATTTTTCTATTTATAAGGTTATTGTTCAATAATAAATTAAGTACTTATAGGCCACAATAAAAACCCCTTCCATTTTTTTCCAAACAGAGAGGATGAAATGCATAGCCACTGCAATGAAGAGCAGGTAAGCACATCCTTCCTGTCCAATGGGCACCCCTTCCAACCCTACTGCCTACTGCGCTGTGACTTTATTACCACACCATCTCTGATCAGCACTGAGCCCTCAAAAGTGGGACAAGTGTGGCTGGGGCACAAGGGGCTGCTAATTTTTAACTTTTATTTATTTACTTGAAAGCTCTCAATATTCTATGGTGACTTTTAAATTAAATAAACAGTGTGTGCCTTTTTTTTTTTTTTTTTTTTTTTTTTTGAGATAATAAGACAGTGGTAGAGTCTTACTTTTCCTTCAAGGGAATTACTATACCGACACTATCAGAAGACAGCTCTAAATGCTAACAATACAAAGGAAACCAAATAAACCATCGTATCTTTCTATAATACAAACACAGAGCAAGGAAAGCTAGCCACTTGATATTTTTCTATCCATATTCTAATAAAAGAATGCATGGGAAGAGTAGGGGTGATAGCACAGACCTGTAATCTGGCACTTGGAAAGGAAAGAAGGGAGGACAGCAGAAGATCAAGATTTAAAAAATAAATAAATAAATAAAGATCAATCTTCATTGCACAACTCGAAGACAGACTGGACTACATGAGGCCCTTTCTCAAAAGCAAGCAAGCAAGCAAATAAATAAATATAGCGAGGCACAGAATGTGTGGTATGTTGGCTCACATCTGTAATACCAATACTAAGTGGGCTCAAGCAGGAAGATTGCCACAAGTTTGAAGCCAGTCTGAACTACACACAGAGTTCTAGGACAGCCTGGTTTAAGATTGACTCAAAAGGCAAAAGAAACCACATAAACCTTGATGTTTGAGAAATAATATCAATAACACCATTTAATACCACCCCCAAAGAACATTTTAAAAATGAGAAACTGGGCCTATAGAGCTTGCTCAACAGTTAATGCTGGCTGCTCTTTGCAGCGGACATGGGTTTAATCAAAGCACCCATATGGCAGCTCACAACCTCACAGCCAGCTGGAACTCTAGACCCAGGGGATCTGAAGTCCTCTTCTGGCCTCTTCTAGCACTACACACAAATTGTGCACACACTCAGGCAAAACAAAAAACCCATACAGAAAAAATAAAAAGCAGGAAGACAACAAATGTAAAAACAGAAAAAAATTAAATGTTTTAAACATCGCAGATCCTGATGTGACTAGGATAATTGAAGAGGCATTGGAAAGACGAAGGAGAGAGGTGAGGTTTCTTTTTTGTTTTGTTTTTAATTAATCTGCGGTGTTCTTTTGGGAGGGCATGCTGCAGGGATGAGGGGTGGATATGGACGGATAGGAAGTGAGTGGAACTGGGGTATATGATGTGAACCCCCCTCAAAATCAATAAAGAATTATGTTTTAAAAAATTAAGTGTTTTAAAATTAAATTCTGTCAATGACAATTTCAAAATCTAAAAGAAATAACATTTTTGAAACTAGTTTGTTCATGCTGAGTTGGTTTGTAAAGATGCTAAGTTCTCAGTAAGAACTTGGGTATACCGGAGTCTAAACAAAGAAACAACTTCATGAACTGGAAGTCACAGTTCATGGAAGTCACAAGACAAGCATCTCTGTAGCCCCTGCCATTCTCTCTGGGTGTGAAAATTTTTCTTAATCCCTTACAACTGCTTTACCAAACTGGAAATGGCCAGGTTTGGTCAAAAGTAGGTCTCAAAATATTTCAAAAGGTAAATATGAGGCTGGAAAGATGACTCAGCACTTAAGAGCACTTACTGCTCTCTCAGAGGACCCAAGTCACTTCCCAGCAGCCCTGTTGGATGGCTCACAACCATTAATTCCAGCTCTGGGGCACTCAATGCCTCTGGCCCTCATGGGCACCTGTTCTCTGAGTACATATCCACCTATACGTAATACAGTAAAAACAAATCTTTTTAAAAGACAGCTAAGTATGACATACAATAAAAGTAAAAGTGTGTTAATGATTTTTGACTTTAACAAAAACCCTATCAAAGACACAGAGAAATTAGAGATCCACAATGAAGTTACTTATTTAACAGAAACCACACCCAATCAACACCAATTCAAGTATAAGTGAAATTCATCAATAACAGAACAGGTACAGTAACAAATTTATAGCAATCTTGAAAAAAATAGGAAAAATCAGGGCTGGAAAGATGGCTCAGTAGGTAAGAACATGGGGCTGCCCACCAGAGGATCCAATGCCCTCTCTGGTTTCCTCCAGCAGCAGGCACACACATGATTCAAACATGCACAAATGCAAAAACCCATACACATAAAAATAAAGCAATCTTTTTACTTAACTAGGAAAATAAAAATGGGCTAGAAATTATAGATGGAGCCTTCTGAGGAACAATATTCTAAATGTTAACTGATTCACAATGAAAACATTGTCAGTATGATTATGACAATACAGATGATGAAGAGGAGGCTTCATCACCAAATTACAAAAATGCATGGGTGTCACGGCTAAACAGAATGCAAGCATCTTCCATTTTGCTCTGGCAAGTACAGTTTCACTGGCAACACTGAACTGTTAAGTTTCTCAATGGTGTAACTTATAATCAGAAATGACTATCAAAATTACAGGTTTAAAAAAAAACAAAACAACAACAAAAAACCCTAATCTTGTGAGTATACACTCTATACTTCTAAAATGGCTCTAATATGATGAGGAATGTCCTTCTTTCTGTGTGCTGTGAATATTGGTTTAATAAAATACTGATTGGCCAGCAGGAGGTATAGGTGGGACTAACAGACTAGGAGAATCCGGGTAGAGGAAGAGAGGAGCCAACAGGGAGATGCTATGCAGCTACAGAGGAAGAAAGGGGACCGGGCATCACCAGTAAGTCCAAGACCATGTGGAAACACATAGATTAATGGATATGGGCTAATAATTAAGAGAGGGCTAGCCAATAAAAAGCCTGAGCAACTGGCCAAGCAGTTTATAATTAATACAAGCCTCTATTTAGTTGGGACTAAATGGCTGAGGGACCAGGTGGAAAAGAAACTCCATCTAAACTATTATCTAAGCACTGAGCTTCCTTCATTGCTAGATATATAGAAGACACTGTTTAATTCAGCTCCAAAAACTGTATTGGTTTTCTCTGGTTAAACTGTAAAGACACACAGAAAAGAAGTACCCTGAGTCATGCTCACACAGCAACCCCAGAGCAAGAGTCCTCTATGGAGAAACAGCTGTGGGGCTAAGACCATGAAGAAGAAAGATGGCAATCAGTGTATCTAAAATCCTCTAGTCTTGAGAACAGAAATGGTAGTACTTAGGAACAGGACCATCAGGAGAGTTTATAAGCTGTCTCTAAACTTCTTAAAGGTTTAAAATACTGCATTATAAAGACGGGCTACGTTGGCCTGGGAAGCACATCAGTGTCTCGTTTAGCCGTCATCAGAAAAGCTTCCTCCTGCAGTGACGGGAAGAAATACCCAAAAGTGTTGTTCAGAGTGCAGAGTGAAGAGACCTTGGAACACTCAGGTCTAAAAGGGTTGTATCCATCAAATCCCACCCCTCAGAGCTCAAGGAAGCCTGTGAGAACCTGTGGGGATGGAGTGCACCAAGGAAGTAAGGCCTTGCAGACACAGCAAAACGGATGAATGCACGAACTCACAGAGACAGCAGCAGCATACACAGGCCCAAACCACATGGGATCCCAGTGCTGAGAGTGAAGTGAATACAAGCCCACACCCCTGATCCACAAGTCATAAAAGAATTAGTTTTCTCCCAATGGAGTCTTACTGTGTAGACAAACCAGACTCAAGGGTTTATATACCCATGCTAGCAGTAGACAGCCAATGTAAAACAAACTCAATGGTATTTCAGAGAAACTTTTTGTGTCTTAATGCTTTCTCTGGGCTTTTTTTTTTAACTTTACCAGTCTTTTGCTTATATATTATTATACTTTTCAATCTGTGTTTTCTGTGTGTGTGTGGGGGGGGGTGCTTTTTGTTGCTTTTTTTTTTTTAAATACTTGCTTGTTTGTTTTCTAAAGAGTGAGAGCAAAAGGCAGTTTGAATGGCTGGGAGGGAGGGAGGATCTGGGAGGAGATGAGGGAGGGGGAACCATATCAGAATAATTTTCATGAAAAAAAATATTTTCAATAAATACAAAATACAAGAGTAAGTCATTAAATTTTAATAAATTTGTCATTCCCAATATTATTTCTTAACATTATTCTAGATCCCAGTTTCTTTCTTTTAGTCCCTCTCACCCTGTCCTTGGTTTATAGCTACCACATAAACCAGCTCTAAATTTCTAAACACATACTTAAATATGAACCACACAGATACTCCTTTTACTCTCTTCCAGCCACTGAATAAAGTAACATTTTTACTGTTAGGTTCACTGTTCCCGAGTAGTTGGCAGTCCCCAGTAGACAGTGAGGCCAGCCACAAACCTCAGTGGCAGCTCAGGAAATATACACAACACTAAACCATGACTTCCATCTCCTTTTGTTCTCCTCGTATGTGTTGAGACTGCTATGACTAGCAACGAGTCAGCAGAGGAAGAGTAGGCAGACAGTGCTTCCCCTCCCCCTGTGGGAGCCTTGTCACTTAATCACCTGGGAAACAAGAAAGCCCAATTCAGTTGCTAAGGTAGACAGGGCTTAGAGATGACTTCGAAGTGACATTCAGGGAAAGGGGTGTGAGCAGTGGAGGAAGACCTGAATGGCACGTGTTATTGACACGGGCACGGCCATGTTCAGGACCATAGCCTTAAATCCACAGACCATCACTAGGATGAGGCTCAGAGACCAAAGCCCCTCTCTGGTTCACTGCAGATGATGCCACTGTGTGCAGAAAATGTCCACCATAGCCCCAGAAGGCTGCTTTTCTATGAAGATGCTCGATCCCACCCAGATCAGCTAAACTTGCCTCCTCATTCATCTGTATACCATAAGCTCTGCCTCTCAGATTCACCTGTGCAACAACCCTGCCTCTCTGTTCAAACTACATAAACATGCTGAGATTCCCGGGTGCTGAGGCTTCTCCACCAGAGAACCCAGGCTGCCCAATCCAGCTTTTCTGTGTTTGTCTTTTCTTCATTCTCTCATTGCCACCAGCAGGTCAATCCCTGAGCTGTACAAGGACACAGCAAAGAGAAACAAATATAGTGCCCAGGGGCTCAGAAACAAGCAAGGACAAAGGTCATTATAGCAGCATTTCTGTTACCTACTTCAAAGGGTCCATCTTACTTGTTAAGATCATCCACCAAGCCAGGATCGAATCAGAGCAAAGAAGGCCTGCCTGTCACTTTTAGAATGTCCTAACTAAGTTTCAACACCATCCGGATGCTCATGCCCCACACTGGAAACCACTCTAAGCTCTTAGCCTCCGATCCCCTCCCATCACCGGAGCTGTCAGTACAATCTCTGCCATCTCTACAACACCATACCCCTTTCTACTCCCACTTTTCACAGCTGAGCTCTGCTTTAACTGGATCCACTGAGCGGAGCAAAATGGTAAACAGGTGAAATGAAGGTAGAATGAAGCCCGGTTAGCAACAACTCAACATTAAAACAATGAATGTTATCTTTGCTTCTTTCACTCCTATTCATGCAATTATTCATATACTCCAAGGACCAGTTCAAACATCAGCACTTCTGAAGACTTTCCCAATACCTTAAGGCAAAGTACATGCTTTTTTCTCTCTACTGAACCCATTCAAGGACTCACTGTAGCAATTGTTACCAAACATTGGCTGACTCAGTGGACAGGAATTTGCTCCTGTTCGAGCACAGAACCTGGCATTAGAAAATTTGTCCAATAGATAAATGAAGACTTTGTCAAGAATTGGCAGTTATAAAGAAAACTCGGGCAAGAGATGGCTCAGTGGGTGAGGGCAATTGCCCCAAGCATGGCTATCTGAGCTTAAATCTGGGACTCACGTGGTAGAAACAGAGAACCAACTCCCACAAGCTGTCCCCTGACCTACACACACATTCCTCTTACCTATACACACACACACACACTAATACATGCATGGTTTTGCATGCTTACACACAAACACAAAAAATAAATATAATCTAAAATTTAGGGGAAAATAAACTGAACACACAAAATGAAGGGTTATAAAGGCAAAATACATGAGGCATTCCCAGAGGTAGACATAAAAGACATTAGCGATCCCCACAGAACATGAACTGGAAAATTAACCTTCTAGAAGTTCACATAGAAATGCAGACATAGAGGAGCTAACCCAAAACAAGTAGGTTACTCAACCACGAACAAATTAATTTGGCTGATAAAACATTAATGCTATGAAAACAGTTTTGATTAAGGGATGGCATTATAAAGTATACTGTTAGTCTTATTAACTCCATCTTCCACAGATATTCCAATCTGTAAAACTCAAAGATGACTCAAAGAAAGTCTCAAAAATCAACAAAATTACTTTAACAGAAGGAATAGTTATTATTATATCTAAAACTCTATACATACTGAACTTAAAAACCACGGCAATTTTCTTATAAAAGTCTACATTTTACAGATGGGTATGTTATCTAAACTAGTGTTTAAAATATTTTTTTATGTATGTGTATGTGTTTACATACATGTATGTAGATGTGTGTTTAAAGGGCAAAGGCTAACAGGTTATCTTCCTCCCTCAATTACTTTTCCAACACTTTTGGGTTTATGGTGTATGTGTATGTGGTTCCATGTGCAGGCCCACAGGCACATATGTGCATGTGTGTGGAGACTAGAGGCTAATGCTCACAGATTCAGCTAAACAGACAACAAGCTCCAAGGACCCACTGGTCTCTCCTTTCCAGTGGTGTCAAACAGTGTTCTAAACATTTGAATACATTTACAATGTAAGTGTAAATAATTACCCAGATTAAAGGACAGGAAGGTACAAAGAAAGTTAAGGGCAATGACTTGCAAAAGGAAATAACCAGGAAGGAAAAAAAAAATAGATGAAAAATCCCATCTACAAAGTAAGTTTCTGCACTACAAAAAGTTCCTCCAGTTCTGCAATGCAAGAACACACTGTCCAAACTAGTCCAAACAATCTTGTTCTATAAATTCATATCCAAATGGGAATTAAGTTCTTCTCAGGTAATGGTCTAATTTTCATTCACCACAAGAAAAACACAAGAGCAAAATAACTGCATGAAGTAAGACACACAGGCTGACACAACAGCGGGACAGTCTGCATCCTTTCCATACCCTGTGCCAAGATAAGCCTGAAAGCACACCACTGGGAGCAGGCTTGTCACCAGGAACGAGAACACAGACTGTTCACACAAAGGCTACACTGATGAACAATTCTTGAGGACAGCACATGTTAGTTTTCTAAATCACAGACAGAGCTAAAGCATTAAAGTTATGAAAAGAAAAAGAAGATAGAAACAAGATACCCCCGTCCCCCAGGCAAGTTTGAGCCTCTCCTGAGACTCTGCTTCTGCTTTGCTCAGTCACAGTAGAGGAGCCTCACAGGGTCAACAGTCCTCAGTACTATGGTTCCAAAGACTAACTGCAGATGCAGACTGCTTGTTTGTACATGCACTGCACCCTGAACAGTGGGATACATTATAAATGGCTACTGACTAGCTGAACCTTCTCCAACATAAAGGTCTATCTTCTACCTCCCTGAACACTACACAACAAAGTAATGCAGCAACAAAGTAATAAAAGGAAAATCAATCCTTTAGCTCTGGCCTCATGTCCCTAAAGTTATACTCATCATAGTTTTAGATTCCCCATCAAGGGAAAAGGAAAGACTACACAGTACTAGAAATCCAATAGATCTACTAGAAATCTAATAGATCAGGTCACACAGTTACTAAAATCCAAGTCATAACAAAAATGCTTCATGAGGCTTTTTTTTAAAGCAATAACATTCTTGGCATATGTAACATCTTGCAGTTTGCTTTAAAATGCTTGATCTTCAACAAAATTATTTTCTTTTACATAATCTAACTTTTTGAATGAGGAGAAAATTAATTCTACTGAATGGAAGGAGTGCCGCTTTAATAGCAATGTTGTAAATTCAGTGAAAAATGAAGGTAAAAAACTAATAAAAACAACGCAGCAAGTTTTCTTCCACATTTAACTCACAAACTCAACCAATTGCTCCTGGCTTACTGAACTGTTAATAAAATGTCACACTGATATCACACACAATTTCAAAACTATACTTCATTCACTCTGAAAGCTAATGCCAATGAAAGTTAATCTTTATAAAATAAAAAGGCTCCTCAAAACACAAAGCACACAAGCACAGAAATGCAAACAAACCCATTTCCTAAAGTGAGCACTGTACAAACCACAGCTTACATTTGCTCTACAGCCACTCAGCAAGGCAACTCAGGGCTGCCTTAGCTTGGCAAGACTCAGGATCACAAGAGTGGCTCAACACTACACCCTTCCATCTATTTTGTCTATAAGGTCACACCCCAATGAGTATTAAGCTCTTCTCAGGTAATGGTCAAATTTTCATTCATCACAAGAAAAGTACAAGAGCAGACAGATTGCATGACATGAGACAAACAAGTAGACAAAACAGTAGGCAATAACCACCTCAAACAGAGCAACAGGTATGTATGATAAGACAGAAAGTCTATACAACATATACTGGAATCGTAGGACATACTTTGGCCCCCCTTACCTGAAGAGCTCTCGGTAAACACTGTTAATGTCTGTCCTCCAACACTTTGCAAGACAAATGGATGCTCTCGAGGAGCGCTGACTGAAGCTGGTTTCCCACCAATATCATGAATATTTGCAAGATCCTCGTTTAAAGTAAACGATACCTAGTGGACAAATTAACCAAGCTTATTAAAATTCAAAGTATCTATACAGACAGTTTGATTACAATTTTTAAACTTTTAAAAGATGTGAGTTAAGTCTCGTAAACATTTATTTCTTAAGTGTCACCCAGAAATCCTTAATTCTTAAGCTGTAAACAGAAGATTTATCTCCATGTGTCAGAATGATGGAGCTTGT
This sequence comes from Phodopus roborovskii, assembly GCF_943737965.1. Taxonomy (NCBI): domain Eukaryota; kingdom Metazoa; phylum Chordata; class Mammalia; order Rodentia; family Cricetidae; genus Phodopus; species Phodopus roborovskii. The sequence goes on along the minus strand of NW_026126511.1, from coordinate 38,312,008 downwards.
ACCAGTCTTCTCTGGTCTGTGGCTGAAAAAGTCTTTCCAGAACAGGACTGATGTTACTTTTTTACTAAAACATTCCCTAAGACTTAGCACATGCTTGACACACAGAAGGAAAACATTTGTTGAAAGAATATTTTAATATTGAGAAATCAACTGTATCTGAAAAGGGTAAGGGGCAAGCTAGTTATTCTAAAAAGCTTAAATACTCTATGCACAGGATAAATTTCATTTTTTAGGTTTAACAGCTATTGTATGAATATATGATACTATTTTATTTTAAGATACTTTAAAACATTCCATTTTGAAGAATAATTCAGTCATCTGGTATAAAATGAAGGTATTCTTTTCAAATGATTTATATCATATGCCATCTCTACCTGAAAAAACAATTCATATATTAAAAATACTTATAAAATCACTGGCTTTCCACCTAGGCAGGAAGATCATGAATTACTAACTACACAGCTACTATTACAATCGGTAATTACTATTACAACCATATACACAGTACAAATTATACTCAACAGTTTAAAATCTAACATTCTTAAAATTCTACATCAAATGTCTCTGTCCCACAGAAGTAATGCTGAAGTTTTAGTTTTACTAAAGCCACATTCTGCTTCACAATGCTATGAGAGATAGGTCAAAGAAGAAAAATGCTCAGACTGAATTAAAAGGGTCCACTTATTTATCCAAGTAGCATTTATATCTTTATGTATTCCTGACTAACCAGACTTTCGAGTTTTCCAGAATGCAAACAGCTATTATTGATGATTAAATGTTCTCACTGTGGTTTGTTGTTGTTGCTGAATTTTGTAAAACAGAATCTGAGGTAGCCTAGGCCGGCCTGTAACTAGCAGAAGATGGCCTTGGACTCCTGATTCACCTTCCCCTTCCTCCCAAGTGCTAGAATTACAGGAATACTAGGCACAGTTCATAATTACCAGGCACAGTTCACAATTTCAATACAATTTTCATATAATCTCACCTCAGTCCTTCCTTGATTCCTAAAAGAGAAAAAAAAAATAAAATAAAATTACTTAGATTGCATATCACTTTCATATATAAGTAAAAAAAAAAAATCTAAAGACATACCCATTCTTACTGCAGAAAACATTAAATTTATTTCAACTAATGGTTATCTTTTGCTCCTATTTGTAATCCTGTAAGAAAAGATTGTCAAAGTAACCCCACATGTTTAGTTTATGAACTTTTATCATATAACTATAACCTCTCCTAATTAACTAATGATCTTCTAATTTGTATTATTTCTAGGAATTTTTAGCCTCTAGCAGCTCATTACTTTCTTTGTCCACCTGAAAAGATTTCATTTACCTAACCAACTCTAGTTTTTTAAAGATTGAATTTAGACAGATGGGTGTCTTGCTTACATGTAAGCATGTGCACTACATATACGCATAGTGCCAAAGAGACCAGAAGAACAAGTCAAATCCCTTGGAAACGTACTTAAACTCAACTGTGAACTACCATATGGGTTCTGGGTCAAGCACTCTAAATTCCTAGTCATCTTTCTAGCCCCTGCCTAAGAAAATCGTAAAATCATCACAAATAAACAATCAGATCTTGCTAGAAGAATAAAGCAAAGCAAGGGAAGAGTTGGGCTAGGATGTAGCTCAGTGTAAGAGCACTGGGTTCAATCCTAGGACTTTCCCCTCCAAAACAAAAAAAGGGGAGGAATGAAAAGATGGAGGGAGGGAGGGAGGAGGGAAGGAAGAAGGGGAGGAAATAAATTAAAAAGAGAGTTAAGATCAACTGTGGAGGACCTTAAATATCACAGCCCAAAGCACAGACTTTACTCTTTAGGCAATGATGATCTGCAGATACTATTTGAACAAAACGAAAGAACAAAAACAAGTTCAGATGACCCAACACACTTGACTTATACCACAAAAAATATAAATGGACTAAAGACTGGAGTGCAAAGACCAAGCAGAAACTGCTGTTTCTCCTCATCAGCTTGGTTCTAACTTGCCTTCATTAAATCCCTCATTCACTCCGCCATTACAAGTCTTCCATATCCATTAGACACTGAGAAGAAGCACAAGTCCTTGTCCTAAAAAGTCCCAGAGCAGTCTGCAACATCAACCTGCCAGAAAGATGTGCCCACTGATGTAATGGTGGCTTGTGTGTTTCAGGGAACTTGCTGGTGTTCATCTGTCTAGGCTGTTAAGTTATTTCTCCCTGAATAAACATCTAATCGGCCGATGTGATATCCTGATCTTTATTAAACTGCAATACAACTGCTCTTTGACTGGTTTTGAGGCCTGCTCCACAAGAGGGGGATTCACATTTGATACTGTAAACCTGGTCAAAAATCCATGGCTGATGAAGCTGGAGATAGCTCAAGGGTTAAGAGTACTTGTTGCTCTTACAGAGGACCCATGTGTATATCCTAGCACCCACACAGTGGCTCACAAACATCCTATCTCTAGTTCTAGGTGATCCAAAATCCTTTTCTGTTGCCTGCAGGTACATTACATGCAGGCAAAATAATCATATACATAAAATAAAAAGTAAAACTAAACCACAGCAAAGTGGTGAACATAATACTGTTATTTAGCTAAAATGTCATGGTGCTAAGCTGCCTTCTAAATATTTACATTTATACTCATAAAGCAATGCTACTACCAGCCTAATCAGAGAAGCCGCTCTTTGCAGTGAACAGTGGTGAATGCAGAGGCCATGGCTGCTCAGGGGGCTGAGAGGAGCGATGGCTGAGTGCTCATCCCTCAACAGGACCTTTCTATCACTGCCTCTGAGACTCAGGAAACAGTGGGGATGGGAAGGCAGAAAGAACTCAAAAGCCAGAAAACAGACAGAAGGACTGTGCAATGCTATTTTCTGATCATGGCACAGCCATGCAGACATGACCTCAGAGCAACAATGGCTGTCTATAACGAGCCACATAATACTTGGAGCCCTTCCCTTCCCATGACTGACGTAGTGTATTCACTGAGGAACTTTGAGGCTCCAGAAGACAGTTCCAAACCCACGGTCACACTGATGATCCTGGTTAAACTCAATGGCTCTCAAAGAACAAAACAAACAAAAACAAAAGGGTAACAGAATCACGAATGTGGGAAGGGAGAAGTATCATAGGCGGGAGATTAGAGATAAGATTCCGATAATCACAATTCATGTTATACAGGTTTGCAATTATCAAAGAAAAAACTCAGTAAAAGTTAAAACAAAACAAAAAAACACTGGCTAACGAAGAGTTAAATCTATAAAGAATTATAAACAAGTAACTGGTATCTTGTCAAATTGATCCAACAGAGGTATATACATACAGTGTAGAAGGAACAGGGGTCCTTGTACTCAGATAAGTACTAGGGAAATCAGGAATATTAAACAAGCAGTGATGTCTCTACAAAAGAAGACAGGTACAATGTTTTCTACCCAGAAGGTTGGAAATGGATTAACATCCTGGTGACCTATCTGTAGGGCTAGGCCACATCTGATTCAGTCATGCCTTCTCAGACCTCTGCCTTGAGCATTGTTTCTCACTCAATAAAACCTTATGTGGTGGTTTGCATGAGAATGGCCTGCATAGGCTCACTGATTAGAATACTTGGTCATCAAGTCACTATCTTTATGGGCGATGTCACATGTGCTTTATATATACATGGTACCCTCTGTGCTATCTGTATGACCTAGACTACACCAGATCGTTCCCTAGACTCTTAAGCTATAGAATCCATATTTATGGAAGAAACCACATGTACTTTGCAAAAGAGTTTCAATGTAGTCATGCCTAAAGTGTTATTTTTGCACACTTGATAGAGTTATCAGGAAACTTTTTTCCAAAATTGTACTGTGCTTAAAAGACGCCAAAATGAACTGCCCAGTGTCAGACTCCCTAAGTTTGAACTGACAGTGGCTATTGAGTCATGTTGAATGGATTGTCTTCCTGCTTCATGTAGGTCATTACTCTGCTGGCCATGGTGTTTACAGAGATCCATACACACCATTATAGTACAGTGTCAAGAAGTGCAGACTAAAATAAGTAAAATAAGTAAAAGACAGGGATCAATAAAATGGGAAAACCTCAGGCTAATATAGACTATCCAAGATAAGAAAGTAGTGCACCCTCTAACACAAGAAGAGCAGCCTAATTTTAAGTAGCAAAAAGGCTTTTAATCAAAGTAAGGAATCTAAGTTATTTTATGGGTATGGGTGTTTTGCCATGTATATGTAGGTGTACCACTTGTGTGCATAGCCCTTAGTCGAGAGAGGGTGTTGGATCACTTGGAACAAGAGTTACAGATAGTTGTGAATTGCCATGTGGATGCTGGGAATTGAACCTGGGTTCTACAGAAGAACAGCCAGTGCTTTTAACTGCTGAGCCATCCATCTCTCCAGTCCCTAGTAGTCTAAATTCTTAAAACATTTTATTACCAATTTCTCAGTCTTTCTTTACATATTGGGAAAATATTATGGAAAAGGGGAAAAATTTACGATTTCACATAAATAAATGAATTTCCATCTTCTTTTCCAACACTTGAAGATTTGGCAATGACAGCCTCAAATTCTACTTGACAACAACCCCACACATGAGTGTGGGTCAGGCACTGGACTGGCCATAGTGGCTTTCTGAACTTACATCTTGAGATGTATGGTGCAGCTACCTTTAAGACACAGAGATGCAGATGGGGAAGGGCAGAGATGCAGAAGACCACACTATCATGTTTACTGGATCGAATGGGGGTAACACCAAAGTCCCAGAAAGAGGGATGAAGGTTTGAACCAGGTGGTGGTAAAATGCAGGAAGAAGATCACAGTGGGTTGTTGAGCTGTCAGAGCTGACAGAAGAGGAAATGGCTGCAAGTGGGCAGCAAATGGAAAAGGATGAATTAAAGATCACATTGACATTTCCAGTCTGGATAACTAGAAAATCACCCAGATGCAATTAGGGAACACAGAGGGGAGGGGAGCTTCCTTTTTAGATAATTATAGCAGCAACTTAGCTAGAATGAGGACAGATTAATAAGCTCTGACAGGTTAACTTCATAGAAAACAAAAGAAAAACTGTAACCTTTAAAAAAAAAAAGGTGGATGCATATAGCTTACCCTTGGTGTGTGTCAGTGTATGAAGTACATTACAGTGTGTGAAGTACACAAGACTTTATTAGTACACATTAAAACTATCACATACCATTTGCCTAATGATCTGTGGCTAAAATGGCCAACACCAACTAGTTTTCTAAACAATATCTCCAAAAAGCAATGAGGTAAGTACCTGGCCCATCCTTCAGAGTTTATCAAGATGCTACTGATTTCCTCATTCACTACTCAGAACCATTTCTCAGTACCCACAGCACTTCTTCAAACTCTACTCATTTCTCTTGCTTTAAAAAACAAAAACAAAAATCATGTCTTGGTTCTTCACTTTTAAAGTATTTCATGGATCCGATATCAAAAAGTCACAAGTTCTTATTATCACTGAGACAATAAACTTCTTTCTTTTCGCAGTTATGAAAACCAACCAAATAAATATAAAATCATCAACAACATTGTAGAGTCTCTGTTGCCTGACCAAGTGAGACAGATATCTGAGGTAGGCTGGATAGTAAAGTCATGGTCCAAATGGAGTGACGATGATGTACGTAAGGTCAAATGACAATCTGGGGAAAGTTGTTAAAGCAAAGTTGGACGAAGAAGGGCTTTTCCATGAAGGAATGGCTTGGCTGGAAGTATGCGCAGAAGTAAGGGCATCTACACAGGAAGGCACCCGAAACGTACTGCTACGCTCCTACCAGTGCAAGAACACATCTCTCTGGAGGAAACTTAACAGTGAGAACACATCCCTGTCAGCAGAGCAAATGGAGCCCACCTCAGGGAATAAGCCAACACAGGGTGAGAAGGCATTCACACATCAGAATAAAGGATAGAACAGCAAATTGTGACTCAAAGAACAAACCAGAATCTGTAAGTTCATACTAAAATAAACAAATCAACTAAAATTCTGATAAAGTACAGATAATTTAAACAGTACCACCTCACAGACTATACTACAAAAAAGTAAAGGGTAACTTTAGAATCAAGAAAGTAGAAAGGAGACAACCTGTAAGCAAGTGATCAAGTTACTACCATGTGAAACAGGGCAGAATGCAAGCACGCAAATCCCTCCAGAATGTCAGAAAACACCCGGCTGTACTTTGTTATACTCTTGCCAAAGAGATATGACTCAAATCTAATCATCATGAAGAACCATCAAACTGATGCACATCCAGTAAAATTACTGCCTCGTAAATAGCAGTAACATTGAAGCTTACACATTAGAAAGGCCCAGGAGAGTTCCAGACGCTCTAGGTTGAATGAAGGAAATTTTTAAAAAACACGATGACAGAGTGCAATCTCAGACTCTAAACTGGATTACTGTGCTATAAAACAATACTGAGGTAACTGGAAAAGCTGAATGAGGTCTAAGCATAAGGGGTAACACTATTGGATGTTAACCTGCTGGTGTGGAGGTCTATGTGACTACATGGAGGACATCTTGTAGGAAACACATATTACAAGTAGTTCAGAGTGACCAGGCCTATTTCAGCACCGTAGTCTTAAATGGGTCACAGGAAAAGTACTTTTTAGAATTCTTCTAACTGTCCTTTATGTAGCTTAAGAAAAACCTGAGACAGTCTTATGCTCCAGCACATCCAGTGCTGGAGACTGAAGCAGGGATTTGTACATGCCAGACAAACATTCTACCAACTGAGCTACAGCCCTAACCTTAAGTCTGTTTTAAAATAAAGAAGTCCAGTAATTAAAAACTATGTCTAGCATATTTAAGTAATCCCTACTAAGGAATGAAAGTTATCCTTGCTTATCAATCTTTGCATCAATAACTAGGTCCGTGGGATAAATTCTTAGAAGTTGATGAACACAGCTGGGATCAAGGCAAGAGTATTTTATTATTTATCTTTCACTTTCATCATCCCAACTCTGTCTCTCTTTCTGTGTGCAACTGTGTTTGTGTCTGTGACAGCAGTAACAAGAACTGTTAACAATGCCCAAGCTGTAAAGTATCTACCAGGGAGTAGTGGTTTCCAACTCTATTTTGTTGTGAGCAGCAATAATGTATAATGTGTGTACTGCATATATTGACATAGATAGATAAATAGACAGATAGAGATACACATACACATGGTCTTTCAAACAGTTTGTGCTAATATAAATGCTTATTAGCAGTATGAATGTTATGAATTCATTTGGTCTTATCTCACGGATGTCTTATTTTGCACATTTTTAGTATTGATGGGCTCCAAATGACCTAGGATGTTAAATTTATTGAGCAATAAAGCTATAAATCAAGTGTCTTTGAAAAAGACATATAAGTATAGTACTCAAGATTGTAGGTATAATGCAACATAAACCAAACACAGAAACCTGAAGTACTCTGAGGCAGGATGGTAATGTAAAATTAAAGAAGCTAAAGCAGTATAAACTCAGGTGGGATACATGTTGGATGCCCAAAAGCACTAAATAATCGAAAGTACAGAGGATCAGGGCATCTCATAAACTGATTCATATAAATGGCCAAATTTCCAACTGTCTAAATAGGGTGTCACTCTCCACATACTCACAGCCAGACTCTCCACCTCTCAGGCATTAAATGGGAACCAAATTTGAGGAGAGCTACTTCCCCAGGTGCATGTTTCCTTCCTCCCCTCTGCCTGCCTGTCTCTGCACCCACAGCCCTGCCTGTGCAGAGATGACCAACAGCACAGTGTGCATTGCAGATTTGCAGATCTTCCTAGCTTCTGGCCTATGCGGCACAGCACACTCTCCGTGACCTCGGGAGATCTGGCATAGGGAGGGAAGTCCCCCTACATCTCATGGTGCCTACTGTATATGATGTGCGTATGTGGTATGTGCTATGATTTACCAACTAAACACTTCACACATGCACAGTGAACATGAGGTATTAATAATTGCCCTTGTAACAATGAGAAAACAGAGAGTAAATAACTTACCCCCAAATACACAGCTAGTTGGTAACATGGTCAGGATTGAACCTCCAACCTGACTTACAGGTCCATGCACCTAATTATTGTACCACACTACCTTTCTAAACCCTTTATTCTTTTTATAAAGTCAACACTGCAGCCCTCCCACAACATATACATATAGACAACTATAAACTGCCTACTTTTCCTCCTAAGAATCAGTAACTGATCATATATTTACTAGTCACAAAAATATTTGAAGAGTAGTTTACCTATAGTGCCCTAATTCTCTCAATAGTTCTAAATCCTTCAAACGTTCCATGCTCTTCATAAGGCATCGACTGAAATACTCTCCTCCCCACTCCCTGAGCCCATCCACCTCTCTCTAAGAGCAGCATAAGAATGGAGCATATGCCTGCACTGTGTGCTAACTAGCAAAAAGAAGAGTGAAACCATCACTGCACTTCATTCTAAACAAGCATCTATTAATAGAGACCAGTTTACAGCCATAAAAATCTGATGACTCAGATTCTGCAAGATATCAACCCAAATCCTGACAACTAAGTCACGGCACTGCTAAGCCATCCTACATTTACCAATAGTAAACTTAGTACTTCAACAACTGCAGTGAAAACTCAGTCACCTAAGAGTGTGAAGAAGACACACAGAAGATGCAACTGCAGATACTAGGGACAAGCTGTTTTCCAGCATCTCTCCACTGGAATCTCAGGGAACTAGCTACTATAGGTGTGCTATTATTAAAAGAGGTCAGCTTTTCTGTAAGGCAAGACCGTGTCACTTTGTGTAAATAGCGCTCTCTCTCTCTCTCTCTCTCTCTCTCTCTCTCACACACACACACACACACACACACACACACACACACACACACACACACACAGGCCACAATATCTGCTCTTTCTATTGTATATTGGCATAGAAACTAATCCTTAATGAGCAGTGGTAGCATACACCAGCACTTGGGAGGCAGAGGCAGGCAGAACTCAGTTAGTTCAAGGTCTACAAAGTGAGTTCCAGGACAGCCAGGACTGTTACACAAAGAAATCCTGTCTTGAAAAACTATTAAAACAACAACAACAACAACAACAACCAAACAAACTACTTTCCATCAACCACAAGATCACAATTTTTAAAGAGGAAATTCTGGCATGTTTACTTTTTCTTCACTGTAAAAGATTAAAGTAATTTCAAGTCACTTTTAAGAATTTTCTTTCTAAAAAAATCCAAAGAATGGGGGGACCAGCCATGCACCCCCAGAGGAGATAAAGGAAAACAGACCAATATATAAACCAAAGCCTGAAGGCCCCATACAACAGTGAATGACAATGAGAATACAACCAGAGCTCTGTGCTATGTTCTGAAATTAGCAATACTGAGCCTAAGAAGTCTGAGAATTCAGTGGAATAAACAAAGATGCTTTAAAAACTGCACCATATGTTACACATCCAAAATAATCAGGATGCAATCTAGAGGCTTACACACCAAACTGTCACCACCTTCAAGGGGTGAATGGGAAATACAGATGACTTTTTAGTTTGTATAGAGGTGATTAAAAAAAAAATTAAAGGGAATGTATTCCTTACACAAGAAAACACATATACACAGTATTTCTAAGGGGCTTTGGGTGGTCAAGAGTAAGCAATACCATTTTATATATAAAAACTAGGCCTGGTAATACACAACACACACACAAACACACACGCACACAGTAACATTTAGGTAACCACAGTTTATTATTAAAAATAGGATACTCAGTGGAATGAAACCAGACACGTCAATAACCACCCCAGGAAAGCTATCAACTAGGACTGATGCAAGCAAACCTGTAGGTTCGGCCACCTATGAAGACTGGATGCAACTAGTAAGACATCTGCTTTAAAGTAAGGGGGAAAGGGAGCTTGAAATTTGCTACTAATGTGCAGGGAGTCACAAAGCTGGCCTGGTTTAGCTGCTTTGAGAGGCATGTGTCATAGGTTTTTCAGGTTAAGAGTCCATGGCTCCTGGGGCACTGTGTGCCTTTCAGTTCCTGAGAAACTGAGGCACTCCCTCAGGCAGTGAAGGATTCAGGCCATCTGTGTGCTCCTGCATTCCCTAGAAGCCAGTGAAGCATACAGAACAGTGGTTCCCAACCTTCCTAATTATGAACTGTAATATAATATCTGTTGGTCTCAGGTGGACCACTGTGAAAGGATAGCTCATCTCCCAAAGGGTGGGACCCATGAGATAGAAGCTTGGCTGAACAGTTTGTCTTGGACATACATCTTATGTACCACATCTAGCTTGCAACCATCATTGTACCCTGGCACCTACCATTATATTTTGTTTTAGGAATTGTGTAAAAAATCTGATTGCTTGAAATAAATCTGTCTCAGCTTCAGTCTTGCTGAGAACTCTCTGCTGAGAACTTGCTGACTGACATTCCCTTCAACCCTGGCTCAGTAAGTATGCCCTGGTCTTCCACCAGAGAAAATGGAAGCACAGCCACCACTGCTCATTTGAAGGAACAACACCTGTAACATCTTACTTCAGTGATCAATGCAGTAGGTGTCAGGGCTTCCATGACTTCCCTGAAACCTGTTCCTCAAAGTCTCAGTCTCTCACACCAACAGAGATCTGATATTCCTCCATTAGGCATGGTCTTTGTACAGGTTTACAGAAATGCAATGTTCATGGTAAGGACACATCAGAGTTTACAAAGCCATTTAACAAACCCGAAGCATCTACTGTCTTATAAGCACTATTCTGTGGGTTGGGAGGCATTAATATTAATATTCACACTTCACAAATAAGGACGCTAATACTTAAAAGAGTAATTCCCAGAGCCAACTGTTGTCTGAATTGTTTTTTACTCTTTTGGCTCTTTGGGGGGCCCACCACCCAGAACCCAAATGAATCGCACACAGTGTCTTATTAGTTATGACTGCCTGGCTTGGCTTGTTTCTAGCCCTTCCACCTTTTCCCTCTATGCTTTTATCTTTCTTACTTCTGTATATCTTACTTTTCGTCTTACCCTGTGCCTGGCCGAGTAGCTGGACCCTCATGTGCTCCTCCTTTTCCTTGGTTCTTCTATTTATCCTCTCTGCCTGCCAGCCCCGCCTATCCTTGCTCCTTCCTCGCTATTGGCCCTTCAGCTCTTTATTAGACCATCAAGTGTTTTAGACAGAAAATCACAGCTTCACAGAGTTAAACAAATGGAGCATAAACAAAAGGCACACACTTTACAATAACATTCCCTAACAGCCAACAGCTATGTACAATATTCAGGAGGAGAAGCCAGGTCCTGAGTCGAGTGAAGTCATACACACCACATGACAAGGGGTTCAGTGTATAAATGACGCCTTTTGCCTTTGCCTTGACTTTCTTCAATGACACACATCTCAGCTTTCATCTTGGTATGGGCTCCCATTTCAGTAAAACAACATAAAAATTATTAAGTCCTTCTGGCATTTCTAGGAGATACAATAGCAAACTCCCTGTCCCTCTGCTCCTTACACTCTTCCCACCCCCTCTTGCACAATGAAGGACAACACCAAGAAACATGCTAACACAGACAAAAGAACTCGCATAGAGCCTCAACCCTAAAAAAGAACTAAGGCAAAGAAGGAATGCTGAGGTGAGGAGAAATAGCCTTCCCCAGGGAAGAGCACACCAACTGATTATCTAATACCAAATCCTCAGCCCTGAAAACAGAGAAGTATGGACTAAACAAGTTGTATTTACATATTGAGGAATTTTTACACACACACACACACACACACACACACAAACACACACACACACACACAGTCTCACAATTAAAGAAAAAGAGGTGATAACTAAAGAGTGGGGTACATGGAGGGGTTAGAGGGGATAATGATATAATTACATTTAATATGAAAATGTTTAAGTGGGTCCTTTAAAGAAAGTAGGCAACTGTCTGCTGCATTTCTAAGGGTCCTACTTGAGCAGGAAACATTGAGTTTAACTGAAGGTGTGCATTCTTTGCTTCTGTCAGCAAGTGATGTACTGCAGCATTTCAGTGGGGGAGTACTTTCCTACCATCTGTGAGCCCCACCCTCAGCATCCCAAAACAATCATGTATGATGACTCAGGAAAATATTTACAACTGTCCAGGAATAGGCTCATGCTATTTTTTTTTTTTTTTTTTTTTCCTTTTTTGTATCTTGAGACAGGGTCTCTCTGTATAACCTTCATGATTGTCCTGGAACTCATTTCATAGACCAGGCTGGCCTCAAACTATCAGAGATCCGCCTGCCTCTTCCTCCCAAGTGCTGGGATTGAAGGTGTGTGCCGCCACTGCCACCACCACCTCATGTTATGCTTATCTACATAAGCAACTATTTCCACATTATCTCACTTGATTCCTATGAAAGCACCATAAAACGGGCAATTTAACTTTTTAAATTAATGTATTTGTAGTTTATGGGGGTGGAGTGAGAGCCTATAAAGCTTGGAAGACAACCTGTAGGGGTTGACTAGTGACATGTCTTCCATCATGTATGTCCCAGGGACTGAGTTCAAGCTATCAGAGTTGACAATGAGACCTTTCCTCAGCTCCCACACCAGCCCTGAACAGACGAGTTCAAGAGATCTAACCTCAGATTCAGCAACCTGTACATAGTCTAGAAATCCAAATGGAACTGATTCCTGTTGGAGTTTCTTACAACTCAACAGCTTGAATTCAAACCTGGTTCATTAATTAAACATCTGGAGTAAGGGCAAGGGAGTTGGTGGTAAAGCATGTCAGCATATGTAACATATGTAAAAATGTATCAAGACATGATCATTTCCCTGAGAAAAAGAGGTGCTGTTTGTTACTACCTAGCTTTACAACTCTGACCTGCTTTCAATCAATACGTTATTTTATAATAGGAGGAACCTGGAACTGGGTGATAGCCTGGTCAGTGAAGAGCCTACCACCAAAGCATGAGAACCTAACCCCAGCAACTAGGTAAAAAGCCAGGCATGGAGGCTTGTTGGGGAGTCACAGGTGGACAGACGCCTTGGTGAACCCCCAGCCTCAGTAACAGACCCTGTCTCAAAACAAAACAGCAGACAGCAGACAGCAGACAGCTCCTGGGAAACACCTGAGAGTGACCTTTGGCTCTGGCCACACACTGGCGCGCATGCGCGCTCTCTCTCTCACCCAAACATACTTAAACATGCATATACACATGTGTACAAACACATACACATAATAAACAAAGAACTAAGAGACAAAACAAGACAAAGAAGTATCGTTTCTTAAAGACAATTCATGACAAAGAGCAAAACCCAGAAGAAAGCTAATAAACCTAACCCCAGAGTGATGTGTTTTTCTTGAAGAAACTTTAAAACGACCCCTGAGAAGTAATTTTCACAGATACTGGGCATCTGGGGGATAGAGGACATCAACTCCATACTTTAGGAGAACAAGCAGGAAAAAATTAAGCCCTAAAATGTTCACTCTTGTTTACTAGCTGTTAATTTTAAAACAACTGTATAAAGAAATAGAGTAAAATAGCTAGTTTTACTAAACTTGTTTTAGAAGTTTTCACTGACTGATTTAACAAAACTATGTTCAGTGTGTCTCATGCCATCCACTGTTCTAAACACCAGAAGTATGGTTATTACCAAGACAAAAAAGAAGTTCTGACCTTGTAGCACTCATAATACACCAGGAAAGATAAATAATACGCAAATACATAGTAGGTAAGATGAGAAGAGCAGGTAAGTTAAAAAAAAAAAAAAAAAAAGTCATGAAAGGAAGGAAGGACACAAGAAAAAATGAGGGAGGAAGTAGAAAGTACAGTGTGCTGTTTTCCATGGCTGGTCAGGAAGCCCTCGGGAAGCTGCTATGGGGCAGTGCTATGTCAACAGGGACCTAAAAGGGTGTGGGAGCAAGCCATGGGGCTACTAGAAGAAGCTGCTTCTGACAGAAGCAGGTAGTAATTACTAAGCCTCAGCTGCACTTGAGACATCCACGTGGGAATATGGAAGAGATGGCCAGTCACCAGCCTAGAGTTTGGGGAGGACTAGACCTGAGCTAGACATTTAAACATCAATTGTATTTAAAGCTAGCAGAAGAAACAGAGACCACTTAGAAGAAAATGAAGAGAAGAAAAGTACTGATGATTGAGAGGAGGGGGTCATATAAACTAAGGAGCTGAGATGGGGTAGGGAGCCTATCAGCACCCAGAGGAGGAGGAGACAATGAAGGAAGGGGCGACAGAGGGCTGTCCTCATGTGATGGACAACAGTTTTAAGGAAAGAAGCGATCAACCATGTCAAATTCTGATGAGGGCCAATCAAGATGGCTGCCACTTGATTCTGAAGAGTTGGGGATGTGGATAAGTTTTTACAGCAATAAACTCTATGGTGTCAGAATCTGTTGCAGACCCTTGAATTTGGTTTTGGCTAACTGGACTTTAGGAAACGGACATAGCTCAGGCTTGCAAACTGCTTGAACTATAGGCCCTCTTTTCTTTTGGTACTGGAAACTCTTACCACCACGTGAAACAGGCTGGAGGCAAAACAGATGGCCACCGCCCACCTGATAGGAAACCAGGTTAGCCCCAACCAGAACAAATCCAGAATTGTGAGCAAATAAAAAGTTTTTTAAAGTTCTGTTATGAAACAAAAGCTAACTGATAAAGACAGCGACACTGGTAACAGATGGGAGCTGTTTCAATGAAGTAGGCTTGGGAATCTCACTGGGGCTGTATTAAAAGTGAATGGATGAGTCGCTGGAGAGATGGTGTAGCAGTTAAAAGCACAGGCTATTCTGCCAGAGGAAGGGGACTGAAACTCCAGCCCTCTCGGTGGCTTACAACTGACTCCAACCCCAGTTCCAAGGGAACAGATGCCCTCTTCTGGCCCTTTCAGGCATGAGGCAAGAATGTAGTACACAGACACACATACAGACAAAAACCACATATAACTTAGGGCTGGAGAGATGGCAGAGGTTTAAGGACACTGACTGCTCTTCCAGAAGACCTGGGTTCAAATGCTAGCACCCACATAGCAGCTCATAACTGCCTATAACTCCAAGAGCTGACACTTTCACAGTCAGACATGTTTGAAAAACACCAACGCACATAAAATAAATTATTTTTTAAAAAAATAAAAAAAAAACTGGGGAAAAATAAAATAACATTTATTTAATGAATGGGTAAAGTCAGGCATGGTAACGTACACCTTTAATTCCAAACTCAGGAAGCAGAGACAGGTGGATCTCTGAGTTCAGGGCCAACCTCATCTACAGAGTGAGTTCCAGGACAACCTGGGCTACACAGAGAAACCCTGTGTTTAAAAACAAACAAACAAAAAACAAAAAACACCAAGATAGATAAGATAGACAAAGTGGAGGGTTGGGGCTGGCAATGAAACTCACTGATAAAATGTTTTCAAAAATGGAAGACCTGGATTCAAACACCTTATAGAAGAGGGGCAACAAATGTGGATGGATGGATGGATGGATGGATGGATGGATGGATGGATGGATGGATGGAAAAAAGGAAACTCAAGCTTCTGAGGCTGTACCTCCTTCCAGAGCCCTACAGCCAGGCACAATGTCATTAAGTCCTTCCATCAAAGTACTTTCTAGGTATGCCTAATGCAAGCATACCTTTGCACACCATGAACAGATGGAGAGCTGGGGAAATCCTGTCATCTGCTCCTTCACTGCCAGCAAGTGTGGCCAATAAATTTAACTTCATATTCACATTACCTACCACACATGCACAAACCTATCTCATCACAGACTATATAACTATCCCATGACCTGCTTTAACATGTCCAGTAACTCTCACCCTCTAAATATATTCTCTAAGACTATGATCACATTCAAAAGCAATTATAAACATTTTCAAAAACAACATCTTTTAATTTTTTATAGTTTATGCCCTATATATATTTATAAATAACTTACTTGGCAATCCTCAGTTTCCCAACTTCACCTCTTCCAGGGGCTTTAGCCCATTGCTGGGACAAATATTTAGGAACCTAAAATGAAACAAAACATTTCAAGATAATCATGAGTACCTAGAGCTCATATACCTTCCCTGAGATTATATAATTAGCAATGACAGAGCTAGGTCAAGGCCAAGCCGTCTCCAGAGTCTATGCACCAGGGACTACGCTCTCGACCATGCAAATATCATGTCTAAAACCAGATACAGAAGTCACCAGGCATTAAATTCCAAGAAGGAAAAATGGAATATATTAATTCCCTAGTATACAATTTTGTCTCTTTCTTCAAAGTAGTTTAGACCCTGAAATCAGTACATACCGTTAAGGTTATCCTGTTATGAGAAGCAAAGGAAAAACTATATAGAATAAAGCATAATGTGCTGTGTGGAGTAAGTACTCAATGAGTACCATCTGTCATCAGCATTTCTCACAATAAACTTGGAATAGTACCACGAACACTAATGCACAACTAAGATATGGGTGTCAGGGCCAGAAAGTGGGGGGAAAGTCTAGCAAGATTTCATTATTGGGTACAATAGCTTGATCCATTAAGGTTAAAAAACAAAGGGGTAAAAAAAAGACCACGTTTAGTCAATTCTGTGTATGTTTGTCATACTAACTTACTGAACTACAAATATGTGCCAGATAATATGCCCACGGCTGGAAAAGAGGAAGATGAGAAAACAACTCTGTGAGACTCCATGCTAGAAATTCTACATCCATTATCCACCTGTTCTCTTGGTCACACTGCACACTCACATGCCCTCTCTTTCTACAGATGTGAAAACTCACCAGTGACTCACTAGGGCTAGTGATACAAGACTGGGTACAGTGGATTTCAACAACCATATGAAGTTTTGATGTTTTTGCTACTGAAGTTAGTTTCATAGGGGCTGGAGAGATAGCTCAGCATCAAAGGCACTGGTTGCTTTTCCAGAGGACCTCAGCTCAATTCCCAGCACCTACATGGCAACTCACAACCATCCATAACTGTGGTACCAGGGAATCCAATGCCCTGGTCCAGCCTCTGGGTCTTACTATGTTCCTGGCTGGCCTGGAACTTAGGTTGACCTCTCAAGGTCTCGGGTTAAAAGTATGCACCACCACAGCAATATCTATTTGGTAGCTTTACTTTATAACATAAATATACAAGAAGCACATGTACTCTAGCTCACACTGAAGAGGACTATCATGTGTTTAAGGCCAGCTTGGACTACAGAGTGAGTTCTATGCCAGCTTGGACTATAGGGAGGGAGGGGAGGGAGGGGAGGGAGGGAGGGAGGGAGGGAGGGAAGAGGTTCTCTTTTTTCCTCTTACAAGCCTTTGCTGTGTTATCTGCATTAATCAGACTTTTGGTTACTGTGACCAAATACAGATACAATGTAAGAGTTACTTTTGCACTGCCTATTATGGTGGGGAAAAGCAAGGAAGAGCACTGCTACTCACACCACAATGGGCAAGATAAAGAGGATACAGAAAGGGCCAGGGCAAGACACAGCCCCTAAGAACACATCGCTAGGACCTACTTCTTCCAACTACTTCCCCACCTCACTACACTTCACCACCTCCCAGAGAAGCCATTGTAAGAATCCACCAAAGGAGTAATTAATTAATCCATTAATTAGAGCGCAGCCTCATGAACTGCTTGTCTCCAGACACAGCACCACAAACACACCCAGCGCCTCATCTCTTAGGCTCTTAATGCAATGAAACTGACAAGACTCGTGCCCACCCATCTTAGTTTGTGTCTCTCTGACATATGGCCTTTTTGATTTTTGGACATCAGTGCCCCTGTCCTTATTCATCTGTGAAAAGGTAAAGGCTGAGCTTGGAGGAAGGTGATGAGGATAGGTATCTGCCACATAGGAAACTGTTGGTCTGACTTGACTCAGCTCAGTACACCAACTCTCCTCTCTTTCTATAGAACAGAAAACAGGCACAAAACACTGGCTTGAGCTGAGCTCCTTTCAGGAAAAGCTGTCACCAAAATTCTGGCAGCTTGTACAGAACAAGTTTCCCTAATTCATCAGCACATACCTATGATCCTGCAAGAACGCCCAGTTTCTGATGACAGTTACCATTTCCTCTAGTTGCACTGCAGGAGGCCAAACTTACTATTTTTCTGATATAATGTCTTGCAACCCTACCTAAAACTAAAACCAAGACATTTTCATTTCATGAAATGACAATCCCAAACTCTGACTTCAACCTTTTCTTATACCACCCCTCTGCTCTAGGGTCTCCTGTTCCATTTCCAGGACTCACAGTGTGGCATGCATTTTCAAACTGGCATTTCTGTTCCCGCTGTCATACTATATCCAAACCATGTAAGGCAAACACTGAGTATTTGCCATACTCCAAATACAAAGAAATCAGCTCAAGTCCCAACATTTTTGCAAGCTCTTCCCTTCTGTGTACCAGGGAGATCTCCATGAGACTCTTGTTTTAACAAACAGCTGGAAACAGAAAAGTTCATTTGCTCCCAGTTTTTAAGTCAGGCCTACACAGCTGTAAACAAATGAGAGCTGACATGAAGGCTGAGGAGTGAGACATCTTACACTCATTATGACTTATTGGAAAAGCCAAACACTAACTGGAGTGCAAAGAAAGTAAGTGACTTTCCGGAGGGAGGGGTGGCAGTCATCATCGGATACAGGTACTCAGAGTCACTGGAAACTGTTAAGTGCTTTGAGGAGTTTAACACAGTCCGATGTGCCGGCAATTGATGAGTTGTTTCAGAGAAGTGGACAGAAACTTCTTGACTTAACGAGCACTCAGCCATGTAATTAAAACATTGACATTCATTATAAAGATAAAACACTCATAAAACAAAAGATCCTGTGAATTGGGAAAACTTCCATGACTCCATCCCCCCTCCCCATGTGCAAAAGTAAGTCAAATAAGGGCCAACAACACCTGCCATGACCATAAAAAATATTTACTGATGTTTAGTTTCATGAGATCTAAACTTGCTCTTTAAAAACACTAAGTCCACGACACTGGCTGCAAGGCGCCCCGCGTCCCGAAAGTAACTTCTCCCGCCTGGAAACGGTCCCCACAGCGACCGGCTCGTCTCCTCAGGGCAGGGTGGCTCGGGGCGGGGGACCAGAACTTTCGCAGACACGCGGCGGCCGGGAGCGCCCCGGGGCTCGCTCGCGTCTCACCTTGACCAGCCACACGCCGGTGTTCTGTTTGGCGCCGGTCAGATCGAGTTCCCCGCGCTCCGCCATGAGTCTGTCGCGTGCGGCGGCGTGCGCGCACCGGCAGTGGCCCCGAGCTGAAGGACGCAGAGCGGCAGAGCAGAGCCAGCCGCCGGAGCGCCGAGACCGCGAAAAGCCGGCGTCGCTCACCGGCCGGGAAACCAGGAACTTGGGGGGTGGAGTGGGGGAAGAGAACACGCCGCCGAGCCAGGAACTGCGCCTGCGCACGGCAACGTGAGGACGGCGCGCCGCGAGGGACAGACTTCCGGCTCCGGCAACTTCTTATGTGGGCGTGACTTCTGGCGGAGTGTATCTCGCTGGTGGAAGTGCGCGAAAGAGCCAGTTCACAAGAGGAGCATCATAAGACAAGCCCTGGATAACAGAAAAATAAATAAATAGTATATATATATATATATATGTATAATATTTATTATATATATATGTATGTATATGTATAAATGGAACACATATATGTATAAATGGAAAAAAATCTATGGTTTAGACAGACAAAAGCTGTGTGTATTTACCCAACCCTAGCTGAAGAGGCGAGGCACAAAATCACATTCTTGGCCCAACATCATTGGCACAAGTGGGCACTAGGGTAGAAATGAGTATACTGGACACTTGCCGTGTCGAGACTTGAAAAATCAAGATCTTCTGCTTGCACAAGCAGAATACACTCTTTCAGAAGCCAAAACCAGAATGCCATCTAATTGGATCAGTAAGACCCAACATGTAAGAAACAAATCGGATTATTTAACTGCCCTGCTTAAACAGTTTCCTCTCCTGCTTGCCTTCAGAATGAAATTCTACTCTCTGCTTCAGCTGGGTTCTCTCGGTTTGATCCTTCCATACGCAGTATTCCATAAACCCTTCACACCAATCCCATCTACCTGTCTGAAGGCTCCAGGCCCTTCCCAGTCCCATTTCAGAGCCTATTTGAAACCAACCCCCCCCAACCCATCCCCCCCACCCGCCTTGGATACTTTATTTTCCCTTTACTTTACTCTGGCGCTGTCCTTTGGTTGACAAGTTTCTACTCACAAAGAGGAATGGAAATGTTTCTTCCAGGGAGATGGGGGGGGGGGAGAGGGGGCTCCTTCTCAATTTCACAATGTGTGATACTTAGATACTGTTCCATTAGACAGATACATGTTTATGTGCCTACCTTTGTTTTGTAGACTACAAATTGAACTCCTCCTAGACAAAAGTACTGCTTTCCCCCCAGATTTACCGACACATAATGGATGAATAGGAAATAGTGCTTTATTCATTTCTATGCACAGCATCTAACACAGTGTTTGAAATACTGTGGGATGTCAGTAGGCTTTGGTTGAATGAACATTTGCTGAAGAGAAACAAACAGTAAGGTATTGGAAGAATGGCAAATAATTTATTGAATCACACACCACAGCTATGCACAAAATTGCAGAGTATTGGAAGAATGGCAAGTAATTTATTGAATCACACACCACAGCTATGCACAAAATTGCAGAAAGTCCAAATCTGTGCAGCTTAAGGTCTGGAAAAACTGTCAGGTCCTTGGGATCTGCTGGCAAAACTGTGATGGAAAGACCAGGCACACACTGAAAAGGAAGTTGCATTCTCCTATAACAGCTTGGAAACGGATCTAAAGTGTATAATAGGCAAGCATATGAGAACTGCTTTAGGCTTGGTTCAAGTAGAAGGGATAAATAAAAATAGGAAACTGTGAGAGAAGGAATTAAAAGGAGCCTGGCATGCCCCAGGAATGGGCTTTAAAGATTTCATGCAGGTACTTCCATTGAGCATATGCAGGTGAAAAGAAGCACCTATGACGCACTGTCCATCTTAGAGAGCTCATGGGGAGATATGGTGGTGAAACACAAAAAAAATAAATGACCCAGAGACAGATATTGGGGTTCAAGCTTTAAGCTAAAGGTTATAAAAGCAAAGCAGCCAAGCCACTAGCTCTTACCTCTACCTCAGGCTCAAAAGCCTGATCCTGCCTCCACAAACTCTCCACCAAGCCTCTGACTGCTGCCTCTCCTCAGTGTGGTTGGAGAATCAATCTCCACATGAGACCTTTGGCTTTTTATACTTCCCTAATGCTGGGATTAAAGGTATGTGGTCCCAAGCGCTGAGATCACCTTTGTGTGAGCTGTTTCTCTTTAGGACTGGGTCAATTTCATGTAGCTCAGTGTGGCCTTGATCTAACAGAGATCCATCTATCTCCACCTCCCAAGTGGTGGCATTAAAGGTGTGTACCACCACCACCTGGCTTCTATACCCAACTAGTGTGGCTGGCATTGCTTTCTGTGCCCTCAGGCAAGCTTTAATAGATTATAAATATTACCTCATGCTGGTTTGAATGAGATGTGCCCTTATAGTGCAGGCATTTGAACACTTGGTCCCTGGGTTGATGGCATTTAGGAAAGGCTTAGAAAGTGTATCACAATTGGAGGAAGTATGTCACTTGGGGCAGATTTCAAGGTTTCAAAAGACTCATAGCATTTTGAGTGCACTCTTTCGACTTCCTGCTTGCAGTTTGAGACATGAGCCCTCAGCTCTCAACATCCAGCTCCAGTCACCATCATGTCTGCCACCAACTGTCCTGTCCCCACCATTATCAACTCTGACCTTCTGGAACTGTAAGACCAAAAACAAACTCTTTCTTCAGTGAGTTTCCATGAGCGTGGTGCTTTATCGCCATGATGGAAAAGTAACTAATACTTGGTGCCAGGGAGTGGGTTATTACCATGAAGAACCTGACCATGTTGGTTTTGGGAAGACTGTGGGTGACTTTGGGACTGTGAACTAGAAGAGCAGTTGAACTGTAAGCAGAGCTGAATGGTCCTTCCTGTAGGAGCTTGGAAGACAGAGTATAAAGGCAACAGCCATTTCTAATTCACTTTCTCCAATCCAGCTTGTAGGTGTAAGCGCTCAGCTATGCCTAACTGTCACACTTCTCCATTGTGATGGTTATGGACTTATCTCTCTGGAACCATAAGCCCCAATAAACCCATCCTTCTGCAAGTTGCCTTAGCCATGGTGTTCTGTCACAGCAACAGAAGTAACTGATGCAGTGGATTAACCTATACATGATCTCCCCCTACCACACTGAGATGATCCTTACTGAGAAGGAACAAATTATTCCTAAGCCAGAATAGGACATTGCACAGAAGAAAAAAACATCCCAGAAGAAACAGAAGAAACAAACATTTATGGTATGGAAATAACAGCATGTGAAAAGTTGGAAAAAAAAGAGATTAGAAACTTAGCTTTGATTTGTAGGAGTGTGTGTGTGTGTGTGTGTTTGTACATATATTAGGAGATGATAAAAGACTAAAGACAAGGCTACAGAAGGAAGGAGAAAATAAAGATTTGAAAATGATTACATAGAGGAAAATGGAACAAATTATTTAGCACCTCTTTCTTAAGGATTTTCCCTGGAGACAACAAAGTGCCAGATCCTTCACCATGCTAATACTACCGTAAGCCAGAGGCTTGGCTGGGTACTTGATTCTGTCATCCTACCGAATCCTCAGGAAAATCTACTCCAGTAGATTTATTTGCTATGACTCCATAATCACTAAAGTCTAAACTTCTAAGAACTCAGGCCCAGCTGTGATGCCCCCCCAAAGCATATTAATACAAAGGTCAATAACAAAAATACATAATTCCAAAAATTCTTTAATCCCATAGATAATTGTCCAGTGAAATTCTTATCAAATCTTTTAAGATGAAAATATGATCATAGGAGGGAAGGCCCAGACTTGCCTCGGCTGCAATTCTTCCAAGAACTCTTAAGAGTACTTACACGAAGCTGTGATCCCAGTAAAGAATGTCCAGTCTTTGACATTGCAACATGACAACTGTTGTCTACAAAGTTCACACTTCAGGACCTCACAACCAATTTAAAGAAAAAAAAATCACAAAAATATTCTCATGATGTTTTCTGTAAATCTTCAATTTTGTATTGGAGCAGATTCATAGTTTCTAAGGTGAGTAAGGCCTGAGTGTTGGACATACCTGGTAGGGCTTAGATTTCAGTTCAGACCTGCTTAAAATGGAGAATTACAATCTTCTTGATTCTTCTAGATTGGATGGAGCAGGAGAAAAATCCCAACGGATGCACCCACTACCAGGCATGCTTCATTCTACATGACGGCTTGGGCACACTGCAGCAGGAATGTGCTGGAAATTGAGCAAATCCAGCATTTCTAGGACGAGTCCAGAAACTGACATTTTAGCAAGCTTGCATTACCGGGAATAATTCTTCTAATGCCAAACTGTGAGAATTCATTAGTGCTGGGGCTGGGTGCAAGGTCTGAGGCGTGACAGAAAGCCCCTGGGAGGTTTTCTCTCAGTTGTTTGACGAGTAGCTGGAGTTCCCTGTGCCTTGTAAATTCAGTGTGGTTCTGTCAGGTAGCCATTACAGCATGTGCGCCAAAGCCTTTAATAAAGATGCTACAAGTGAATTTCGAGAATCAGAATGCCATTAACAGGTGGCTGAGCCCACTCTCAAATTATGTCCTTGGCTGTCACCCACAGTCCTGACGCCTCCCCAGGAGGGAAATGTTCTTTGTTCACACTCACTCAAGCACATTCTATCTAGAAGACCATTACTTAGAGGGAAATTCACATCTCTGCCTCCCGCCCTCCTTTCAAAATCCACTATTAAGTTTTTTTTTTTTTTTTTAAATTAGACTTTTTTGAGACAGGGTCTCACTATGTAACCCCGGCTGGCCTGTAACTCATTATGTATGCCAGGCTTGCCTCTAACTCACAGAGACCTATCTGCTTGCCTCTACCTCCTGAATGTTCCCATTAAAGGCTTGCCCTGCCAAACCTTCTTTTTTATTTTTTAATAATTTTTTAAATTTAAATTTGAAACAAGCTTGTTTTACATGTCAATCCCAGTTCTCCTCTGCCATCCTCCCACCCCCTTTCTGCTCCCAAGGGGAAGTCTTCAAAGTCTATCATACCATTTGGAGCAGGGCCTAGGCCCTCCACCATGTGTCTAGGCTGAGGGAGTATCCCTCTATGTGGAATGGGCTCCTGAAGTCCATTAGTATGCTAGGGATAAATACTGATCCACTATCAGAGGCCCCATAGACTGCCCAATCCTCCTAACTAACATCCACATTCAGGGAATCTGGGTCATCCTATGCTGGATTCCCAGCTATCAGTCTGGGGTGCCTGAGCTCCCCCTTGTTCAGGTCAACTGATTCTGTGGGTTTCTCCAGCCTGGTCTTGACCCCTTTGCCCATCACTCCTCCCTCTCTGTAACTGGATTCTAGGAGTTCGGCTCAGTGTTTAGCTCTGGGTGTCTGCTTCTGCTTCCATCAGCTACTGGATGAAGGCTCTAGGATGGTATATAAGATAGTCATCAATCTCATTAAGGGGAAGGGCATCCACTATGGCTTAGGTCGTTAGTTAGGATCATCCTTGTAGATCTCTGGACATTTCCCTAGTGCAAGATTTCTCTTAAAACCTACAGTGGCTCCCTCTATTATGGTATCTCTTTGATTTTATTGATTCTTTGGAAATCTCACATCACGCACCCCAATCCCGCTCACCTCCCAGTCTCTCCATATTTGTCCCTCATCACTGCAGTATTCCCCCTTCAAATTAATCAAAAATAAACAAACAAAAAAACCACCTAGCTCCTCCATCTTTTCATCACTTCTTCATTCATCCGAAGGGTGTTGGGAGCTGTGGTGTGTCACAGAGTCTATCTCTTTTGTCCAATCAGCCTCACCTGCACAATGTTCATTGCAATGAGTCATTGGTCTGGTTCAAGGCTCTGGTTCCATCATCACTGGGCTGGGTCCTCATCCAAACTTCTTCCAGATGCCCTGCTGTTGAACTGAGTCATGGAAATTCTGCACTTCTGGTTCTGCAGGACCAGTTTCTTTGGCAGCAATTATGGTGAGCCAACCCAAGGCCCAGGATGTGGGTCTGGGTGGTTATTGGGACAGGCGAGGGGCAGAGCCAGCTCTCCTAAGCCTGTGGTGCTAGGTGGGGCCATCCTTCTAGAGTGTTGGTGTCAGCTCTCCCATAGGGAGTGGGGGTCACCAGCTCTCCTGTTATAGTGTCCTGAGAGGGGCAGGGCCAGCTACCTTGGAGCCAGTGAGGGACAGGAATGGCTCAGCATGGCCTTTGGATTTCAGCATGCTTGGTTCCTATGACCCCAGGTGGCAGCATCAACTCAGACCATGGACCACGGACTCCGACATGGCCTATGGCAGCAGCCTGGGCCTACCCAGTGTGGTTGCACAGGCCAATCGGATTGGCCAAACCTCTGTGGCAGCAAAGCCCTTGGACACCAACATGGTCACAGGTGGCAGTCCAGACCCCTGGCATTGACATTGCCTTTGATGGAATTAGGATTGCCTTTGATGGAATTAGGAGCCATGGACATCAACACAGCCCCTGACTGTGGTAGCACCACAGACTCAGACTTGGCCCTGAGCAGCAGCCCTGAGCCAGATGACACCATGGCTACACTGGTGATATAGCCACAGGGTGCATCCTAGACCCTGGGCATCCGTGTGACCTTTGATGGCAACATGGGCCACGGACATCACAGACCCTGACTGTGTGTGATAGGACCATAGACCCAGAAACATGGTGCCAGACAGCAGCCCAGGCTCAGAAGTCACCAGGACCCTGGGTGGCACCCAGATCAGCACGGTCCTCCAACACCAACACGGCTCCAAGTGGTGGCCCAGACCCCAGGCTTCAGCATGACCTTTGATGGAATCAGGAGCCATGGACATCCCTGGCTTCAGTAGGCGGGGGACATGGACCCAAACATGACCCCTAGCAGCAGCCCAGGCTTGGATGTCACCATGGTCCTGGGTCATCCAGGTCATCCAGATTCCCATGGCTCCAGCAGAAGCATGGCCCTCTGAGACCAACGTGGACTCAGGTGTCTGATCAGAATCCAGACATCTGCCCCACTTTCAGTGGTTATTGAAGCCTTAGACATCAACACGGCCCCTGGCTGCTGCAGGGGCATGGACACAGACATGGCCCCCAGCAGTAACCCAAGCCCAGTGTTATGCTTTCCCCGTGGCAGCACAGGCCACTCAGATCAACACGGCACGGCCTATGGACACCACAGTGGCCGTGGCCTTGGTAGCAACATGAATCATGGATGTCTACATAGACCCCGACTGCAACAGACCCAAATATGGCTGTAAGCAGCAGCACAGGCCCGGTTGTCGCTCTGGTCCCAGGTGGCAAGCAGACTGCCAACATTAGCCCATACCTCACTGACTTCGTGTCTTCAGAACTGCCTCTTACCACAGCACACGAACCATTCTGCTCTCTTTTTCTCTGATCTTACCACTGTATACTTGTTCATCATAATGACACCCACTACCTTGTGACTCAGGGCGGGCATGTGGTTTTTTTCAGGCAGGCTGGACTGTGAGGACCCAGGCTGCTCCATAAGTGTCTTTTTCCTGTCCAACCCACAAGGCACCAGTTAGTCCTCTGTTGCTAAACCCTTGATAGGAAGATTTATTATGTGTTGGCCAGTTGTAGAAATACTATTCAAAAATAATGACTAGAACTGGCTATTATGATACACACTCATAATCTCTTCACTCATGAAACTGAGGCAGGAGGATCTCCTTGAGTTCCAGACTAGCCTGGGCTACATAACAAGAGTATGTCTCATAATAAAAACTATAAATGAACATGAAGGTGTAGCTATAGTGGTAAAGGGCTAGCCCAGAGTACACAAATCCTTGGTTTTGATGCCCAGTTCTGCATACAACTATCTCAGCATTAGGGAGGAGGAGACAGGAGGATCAGAAATTGAAAGTCATCCTCAGTTGCCCTGGGAGTTTAAGCCAACCTGGTTCAAGACCAATGTCTGAAAAAAGAAAAAAAAAACAAAAACAAAACATTGTTTCCCTAAAGTTAGAGAAGCCACAGATGGATGCTTTTTGCTTCCACATCCCAAACAGGTTCTCTAAATGATTGTCTTCTGTTCAACCATTGCTGTTCCTCTCTCTCCCTGTCTCTCTCCTCCCCAGCCCTTCCTCTGCATGAATCCCAGTGATTTATGAATGCTAGACCAGGACTCTGCCCAGGCTCACTCACAGTCCACAGAATGGTCAGCATCCCGGGAAGCACATTCCTGGATTCTGCAGTTATGCACCGGCAAAGAGTGTGCTCTCCCAGTCAGGTCTGTATTGAGTGTAGAGCATGAATTTAGGAGCAAGTGTACATTCAAAGGATGGCTTTGCCACATCCTCCTCTGCATCTGTTTCCTTTCTTATAAAGTGGGACCATTATGATGCTGGGTGGTAGTGATGCATGCCTTTACTCCCAGCACTCAGGAAGCAGAGGTCAGCCTGATCTACAGAGTAAGTTCCAGGACAGCCAGAGCTACACAGGAAAACCTGTCTCAAACACACACAAAAAAAGGGTGTATTATGGTTGCATAATTAAAGGAGAAAAACATATAAAAGAAACTAACAGTATGATGAAGAAACTAGTTGGTAACTGCACTAATTGATATGTAAATAATACATATTAATTATTATAGTCAGATATGTTCTGGTATTTAATACTTCTTTTGCAAGGAGAATAGGGCTTTTTCATCCCCTCCAAAACAGAAACACTGAATTGTAGTGTTTGTCAGTATGGATGATGCTAATACTTCTAGTATACTTGCAACCTGAAGACATTACTGAAAGCAGGGATGGGAGAGATACATTGTGCACCATATAGTGTATACATCGTATACTTTTGTGCAACATTGGAGTACACAGTGTAGTATTTTTACACATAGATGTTTCAGATATCCAGAGACTGGGTAATAGTAAAATAGAGGACAATAGTTAGGGGCTGATGAGTTCAGTTTGTGTTTAACATAATTTATTTCATGGTGAATATTCTGGGAAAAGGGAGCATCATTCAAGTCCCTATGTATTAGTATCTTTGGCACATAGCAGATGCCATTGGTAGGACATGATGAGCTGGAGGTGAAGTTAGACTAGACCACTGGCAGGAAAGGAATGGTGAGCCAAAACAAGCAAGCCAGTGGAGGTCTTGTTCAAAGAACAGGTAAACTGGAAGGACAAATTAAAGCCTGAGTATAAAATAATTAGATTTACTTTTTTTTTTTTAAGTTTTGGATTTTGAAACACGGTCTTCCTGTATTGCCTAAATTGGCCTCAACTTCACTATTTCCTGCCACAGCCTCCATAGTGCTTATTGCTGGGGACCATCACCATCCTCACAACCTCAGGTATCTGAGATAAAAAATTACTGCTTCTTAAGAAATAAACAGGATGTTCAGCAGAACATTCCAAGGTACAGGCTTTCGGTTTCACAGCCAGCTAAAGAATAGCTCAGGGCTATCTCTCCTGCTGCAATTAACAGCCAATTACAGGTTAGCTAAACAACTTAGGGTATTCCTTCTCCTGACCTCCTCACTCTCCCTGTGTGCCAACACCCATGCCCTGGCTACTTGCAAACCCCCACTCACATCCTGCCCTATATAAGCCTCCCCTGAGAAAATAAAATTTGTCAGCTTAATCAGAATATTGTCTTGCTGTCCATTCTTTGTATCCCTTGTCCCCATTTTCTTCTAGGTGTTCCCCAGTTCGTCGTTGACTGCCCTGTGGGTCTGGGCACTTATATGACAGGAACATGCCACCATACCTAGTTCCAAGTTTATGTTTTGTGGGTCTCGTGTGTGTGTGTGTGTGTGTGTGTGTGTGTGTGTGTGTGTGTGTGTGTGTGTGTTACTCATGCCGTGGAACATGAATGGAAGTCAGAAGACAACTAGTAGGTAGGTTCTGTCTTTCCACCATGTGAATTCTGGGGATTGAACTCAGGTCTTCAGAGTTAGCAGCACATGCCTTTACCCAATAAGCTATCAGACTAGCCTGAGGGACACCATTGTACTGGTGTAAGTGGGAAAGGGTAGTAGCTTGGATTGAGAAAATAATAGCAGAAAATAAGAGAAACAGATGAGTCCAAAACAAAGCAGAGATAGACTTAGGGCTAAAATGGATTAAGACTTTGTGATTCTTAGCTGTGTAACAAAATAAGACCATCTACCAAGTGATAACTCAAATTGAAACATGCTCCTTCTGGAAGATCAGACAGGGCCCTGCATGTATTTTGCCTGATAATGACAGGAGGCCATTGAATTACTCCTGGTAAATGCCTTGTGTCTGATGTAACATATGGCCATGGTGGCCTGCAAGAAACCTTCCTTCTCAGCAAGTCAGTTTAATTGCCCGTTAGGGATTACTGTGGGAATACAGTGTTAAATAAAGCATGAGAAAATTTAATTTGTCACTGCTGTAATAAAATACGATTTATTTCTATATACAATTTATCAAAACATTCAAATCATACTCTCTATATGAAATGAAATTAGAGTTAGGAAACAGTACTGAAACACTTGATCAAAGTGTCCAGATAAAAATTACAAATAACAGTAAGTCCTAAAATACCATATTAAACAGATGGAGCCTCATTGATGTTCAGTTTTCCAAGCCAGGGAAGCCATACGCACTGAATATCAATGAGGAATCATGTCCACATTTCCCTAAGAGCAAAAACTAGGGCTTCCCATTTTAAAAGCCCAGGCTTCCTACCCAAATTCCTACAAACATAGGGGTAGGAGAGCCTTGCATCCAGGGAAAGGTGTTGGACAGAGATGAATGAGTGATGTCCATTCTGCTCTTGGCCCTTATAAGAGCCCTTGCCATCACTCTGCAGGCTTAGCATTCACACCCCTCTGGTGTAAACAATTGAGCTGCCATGGTGATTCTGTCACAGGCTGTTAAAGGCCTGGGGAATGTCCAGCTTCTTATACCATTTCAGCCCCAGTGTGGCATCCTGGCTGCATGGTAGATCACCTTGCAGAAAAAGGTAGAAGAGGAAAAAAATCAGTCATTGTAATGAGATATTCACTTTGTCCGCACCTGTGGCACAGACCACAGGGATGGACATTACCTGGGGGAACTTAAGTCTGAGGAAGGGGCTCGGGGAGCTCTCTGGCTTGCATGACGGGGACAGGAGAGCATCCGGAGGCATCCTTGGGACCAGGAACCTGGCAGTGTTCATCTGTCTATGTTGTAAGTTATTTCTCCCTGAAAAAACATCTATTCAGCCTATTTGTTTCTCCTGATTCTTATTAAATCTCAATAAGCCATTACCAAAAGTCAAAGCTTTAAAGCTAAAAGTCTCTGTTATGTAATTGGTTGCCCTTCTGGACACATCCGTGCAATCTCTAGGAAGCAGGACATTCGAGTTACTCTTGGGAAGACTGAAGTGACCAGAATGGAATGACTCCCAAGAAGAGACAGCGATTAGGAATATTTCTGCCCCACCGCAATTTATTTATTTTTTCTGTTTTGAGGCTTAGATTCTACTGTGGCAGGAGTGAAAGCCCTTAGCAGTTACCACTTTATATTCTATTGTTCTGTTCTCCTAATAAGATACTCAGAAGTTGCCTAAGTCCAGAGAGCATACCTACCTCACATTTGAAAATCGATTTTGTTTCAGAGTCTTTCACAATTCTACTCAGCCTTCCCACGCCTTGAGCAACAAACTCTGAGCTGTGAAAGTGATGCTAATTGCTTTCCCTGGGGTCAAGCATCTTCCTTGTAAACCATGAATCCAGTAGCCACTGAAAGCCCAGAGGAAGAATTGACAGTCGGTCTTACAAGAGGTATAATTGAGCTTTTTAAACATTTAACTCTAATGCAAATTTGTTTTCAATTGATTTTTTTCTCATCTCTTAACATGTCCTGAAGGAAATAATTGCTGTGAATATCTAGGCTCACTTATTCATTATCACTGTGGATTTGAAGCTTCCTTCCCAGAATCTCTTAGAAGCTAAAACACATCTTCCCTCCCTCTTTTTAACACAAAGGGTGTGTGACTGAGGCTTTTCCAAAGTCACTTGATTGTCCGGACGTCTGTGCCTAGGTTGGCATGTGCCAGAGAGACAACTGTGAAGATTAAAGTTCCTTTCTCTGTCTGGACTGGTTTACATAGGATCCACCCTCTCAGGGGAGGAGGCAGACAGAGCACATAGGTTGTACCTGCTGTCGCACTGTTTGAATTGAAATGAACCTCTTTTGAGGTTGTTATTTTTAATTCCACCAAGCAAGAAAAAACTGGAGACTGCAAAACTGTATTTGTGCAGGGAGTATGGTGTTACACGAACAATCAGATCCTCCAGTTACTGTGTATTTTTTTCCAGTCAACTCCGGATATTCTAGACGGCTTGAAAAATTATTATGAAATTGTTATCTTTTGAGAGTAGCCCAGGCTGGCCTCCAACTCAATTTGTAGCTGAGGGTGACCTTGAACTCCTATGGTTGCCCTGCCTCTGGTTCCTGAATGCTGTGATTACAGGCATGCTTCAGGAGTCTCCTTCATCTGGTGCTGGAGAGCTAAGTCAGGGCTGCCTGTGTGCCAGGCAAGCCCTCTGCCAAATGAGTTACATATGCAGGCCATCAGGTGGTCTTAAAATATGTCTCACGCCCTTTCTTCAAAATACAAACCCAGGTTCCCTTGGCCTGAATGGAGAGCGGGCCTAGCGATTCACATCAAAGAGATTGTATTGAGAGTGGTGTCTGTGGACTTCCGTGAACAGGTCACAAAAGGGTGGCTTTCTATCGGAAACGCTCTCAGGTCATTTTCTTCAGGCTATTAGAGTGGGAAGAGGATCCCAGCTCTGGAGACAGATGTGTCTCTGTAGGGTGAGATCTTGGACATTTTCTTGGTGGATAAAAAGATTGCAGATGGAAAGATTTAGAGTTCGAGGTTATGTGTTTGTCAGCTCTGAGGATAAAAGGTTTGTTTCTGTGATCGGCCTGTTCCAAGAGGACATACAGCACTAACTTGTAACTCATCAATCACCAGATGAAAATCAAGGAGCTGGGGACTCTGCTGGTGAGGTCTGCCTCGTTAGCAGCTTGAGCTAAAGGAGAAAGGTCTGTTTATCCTCAACACATGCCCAGGGGAAGCCAGCCACCGTACTGCCACTGCCTTTGCCTGATACATCCTTATCAGGAAAGTACTTGCTTTAGAAACCTATTGGAAGGTCTGGGAGGTGGCGGCAAACACCTTTAATCCCAGTACTCAGGAGACAGAGGCAGGCACATCTGAGTTCAAGCCTAGCCTGGTCTTCAGAGTGAGTTCCAGAATGGCCAGGACTACACAGAGAAACCCTGTCTGGAAAAAAAAAAAAAAGCAAGAAGGAAAAGGAAAAGAGACCCAGTGGGAAGGAAGGAGCTCACGTTTTACCTCTCAGGAGTCAGCTATGGGAATTAGCAGCTTTGAAAGTAGCTCCTTGTACCTCAAATCAAGCCCTCAGACAGTTTCATCCATCGGGCTTAGAATCCTCCACGGAAACCCAGACCAGAAACCAGCAGCAACTGGCAACAAAAATTCACCAGAAGAGAATTTATGACATAGGGTGCCTTTATTTAAAAACTGCTATAAAACATACAGTATGGCAGCAGAGAGACACAGCCTTCGGCACTAAATGAAATGTAAAGGAGACATGCTGGCTCAGATAAAGCAATGCTTTGTGAGACAGGGTTTCACTTTGCACCCTGGACCAAGCTGGAACTGACCCTGTAGCCCAAGCTGGCCTTGAATTCATGACATTCATCCCACCTCAGTCCCCGAAGTCCTGGAATTACAAGTGTGAGCTATTCTGCCCTTAGGACATGTCCTCTTAAACTTCTATTACTCTCCATGTTTTATTTTTACTTTTACTAAGTATAGTGTGCATTTTCGGGGATCTGTGGAGATCAGGAGAGAATATCCCATTCTCTGGAGCTGGAGTCACAGGCCATTGCGAACAACTCACAAGGGGCGTGGGGTCCTCTAGAAGAGCAGCAAGTGCTCACTGCCCAGCCATCTCTTCAGCCATCTCCACACCTTTTAGCCCCCAAAATTTTCATGTGGCCCCAGATATATAGACACACAAAACATGTGCACAGAGAAAACATTCACAGTTAGTAAATTGTATTAAGTTTATTTTGAGACAATTCTTTGGTATACAGATGACTTTACCATTTGTCAAAGAGGAAAGGAAATCTGTGTAAAATGAGATAAATGAACCGGTTTATTCTTGCATGAAGAATTACACCTCAGGTGAATATTTGATACTGCAAGGCACAGAATATCTCCAGAATTTTTCAGAGTTGAGCAATGTTTAGTTTTTGTAACCATCAGTGCAGGGGAGCATGGCCTTACATAAATACATGGTGTGAAATGACAAAATGTGTTTAGCACCATCTCCAAATCTTATGGAAATTCTGTCCCAACCCTAAGACAAAGTTCATTCAATGATTTCTTTTTTAAATGAAACTCAAGTCAGAAAGTCAAACATTTTTTAAAATAAATTTTTATTTAAATTAAAAACAATCTTATTTTACATACCTATCCCAGTTTTTTCTCCCTCCCATCCTCCCATGGCCCCCACCCCTCCATTCCACTCCCCATCTACTCCTGAGGGAGGGTGAGGCCTCCCATGGGAATCATCAAAGTCTGTCACATCATTTGGGGCAGGACCTAGTCCCTTCCCCATGTATCTAGGCTGAGAGAGTTCCCTCCATAGGGAATGGGCTCCCAAAACCCATTGGTGCACTAGGAATAAATGCTGATCCTCTGACAGAGGCCCCATAGACTGTCCAGGTCCCTGACACCCACGTTCAGGGGGCCTGGTCCAGTCCTGTGCTGGCTCCCCAGCTATCAGACTGGGGTCCATGAACTTCCACTATCTCAGGTCAGCTGTTTCTGTGGGTTTTCCCAGCATGGTCTTGATCCCTCAAACAACCTTTCTAACCAGACATTCTACACAATACAACCCAAAGCAACACTACTTAATATGTATATTCTGAGAAATTATGGTAGGAAAACATCAAGTCATTATAGTTCTCTAAGAACAAAAACGCGTGGGTGGTTAAAACAAAATAAAACAAAACAAAAATACTGGAATTCTTAACATGCAGCAGTCTTGGATCTGAGCCAAAGTGTTTCTGCAGTATTTGTCTCCTCTATGTGGTGTGACCGCGTGTGCAGTGTACCTATGTTGTGTGCTCGGAACAAAGGCTACCGTGAAGTTGAACCTT
Organism: Phodopus roborovskii; assembly: GCF_943737965.1. NCBI lineage: Eukaryota > Metazoa > Chordata > Mammalia > Rodentia > Cricetidae > Phodopus > Phodopus roborovskii. The sequence goes on along the minus strand of NW_026126511.1, from coordinate 38,277,757 downwards.
ACAACACTGCTGACGACTGCTTGGGTTCATTACATGTTTGATTTTCTGAAGTTTTGGTGGCTGGTTGCAAGTTCAGAAACTTTGTTGTTGCCAGTTTTCTGTGACCTGAACATTGAGTTATGCCATCCCATATGGGATCATGGCCCACAGTTTTAAAAGCTGTAATAGAGGATGTTCCTACTGCCATCTGTCTCCTGCACTAATGGGAGATGCAGCCACACCCTTTCCTGATTGGTTGACATCGACATGTGACTACAGATAATGGTTCAGAGTGGTCAGACCCAAGCAGCAAACTGAGGCTTACAGGGATGCCACAAAGTTTAGTATGTGCAAAGGATATATGTGACTGTGTTATCCCACATTTAGCAAGTGACTGTCAGGCTCCATTTCTAACCGTTAGCACAGTTAGCCACTTGGGATCCTGCTTGCGTTTGTGTGAGTTCATACAATGAGCATGGTAGCTGCACTGCTGTGGTAGAAACACCTCCTTGTGCTCTCACAGAATCCCTCCTCACTTTTCTATCTTCCACGTAAGTATATTATCTTTTTTCAAAATGGGATTAACACTATTTTATAATTTGCCATTTTCACATTGTATCAGAAACATTTTCTCATACCAGAATACCAGGGTATCTAGAATATCATAATATCTGGACTGTTATTCCTGAGTGTTTTATTAGCATATGTCAAAGATAATAATGGGTATCACAGTGCCATTTTTATTTATGTCTATTGTGTATTTTTTTTTATCATATTCACCCCCTCTTTACCCTCTCTATCGGGGAACAAAGGTCCTTGTGCCCACAGAGCACTAGGGAACCAGGAATGTTAAACATGCAGGGGTCTCAAAGGAGGAATTATCTGTATTCCTCCCAGGAGGCTGGGAGTGGATATTGCCATTGATCTCTATGGCCCTGTTGCTATCTATAGGGGAGCAGACTTCACCCTAATTCCCCAGAATGTTTATCTTGCGCTCTCCGTTCCTAGACTGTTATCTTCAGCTCCCTGTTAGTAGAACTCATCCTTGTGGGGGGTAGCGAGGCATATGTACTTTATAGCTTGCTGCCCTCTCTGTGCTATCTCAGAGACCACACTAGATTCCTGGCCTTTCAGCTATAGAGCTATGGAGTGGTCACATGTACTCTGTAAAGAAGTTTCCAAGCAGTCACACATTATGGGGCACCTGGAACTGGAACGATTGTTGCCTGGAAACCTGGAATGGGAATGATTGTTGCCTGGAAACTTTTCCCCAGGTTGTCCTGTGTTTTAAATGTGCTGGCAATGGAACCACCTGGCGGCATCAGGCTCCCCAAACCTCACCCAGTTGGTGAAGTCGATCTGAACTGAGTTTTCATTCTCAGCTCTTGGAGGTTTGCTTCCCTGCCTGGACATCCGCAGGGTCCCCTTCACGTCTCTTGTTGCCCCTGTGGCTCCTGCATATCCCTTTCCTCTTCCCACCTCGACATTCTACTCTCGTGCCTGCTTGCGAGTGTGTAACCCAGTGAGTTTCATCAGGGTTGTTTACAGAAGCATGGGCATCAGTGTCTACCCCAAACGAGAAAACCTTTCCCTCTTCCATCAACCATTAACGGTAAATAAATCCTAAGGGAAGGGTAGGACTTCCCCTTTCACACCTGTAACAGGGTTTCCATGGGTCCAGTCTTGTAGAGATCGTGTGCAGGCAGTCATAGCCAGCTGAGTTCAAGGACACTGCCACTGCATAATCCAACCTGGAAGTCAGCATTTCACGATGTCCCCTCCCCCAGTCTGCCTCTGACTCCCTAATGCTGGGATTAAAGGCATGCGCCATCATCGCCTGGCTCCTTCCTCTCTTTCTTTTACCACAATGTTCCCTGAGCCTTGGAGGCGGTGACATAGATGTCCCACTTATGGCTGGGCATTCATCACTCCCTCATTCTCCGTATTTCACTAGCTCTCTATAGTCAGTGCTGACTGCAAATTTTTTTTAAGTTTTATTTTTATTTAAAATATAATACCACAAGTTCTCTCCTCCCTCTCAAATTCTGGACCCCGATAAAACAAAAACAGCTGCATCCAAGAAAATAAATGTTCTTACTCCAGGAATATCTGGGCCAGAGGGACCTGAATCAGCCAAAGTTTGGCTGAACATGAAAAAAATGACATTGATAAATGAAAACAGATTATGATTCATTTTAACAATGCCTTCTAGTAGCTAAACATGTCAGACCACTTAGTACAAGGTTCTCAGATAATCATTGTAATGCAATAATCCCTGCTATAATAAGACAAAATAAGCTACTACCACAGGAACATTCAGTTATATCTGATATTAAAGAAGGAACGTGTATGTGTGTGGTGATGTACACATGTATGTACATGTAGGATTCATGTGGAAGCCAGAGAAGGGCATTAGGTGTCCTCTACCACACTTATTCCTTTATGGCAGGGTATCTCCCTGAACCTAGATAATATATAAATATATATATATATATATATATATATATATATATATATATGCGCTAAAATAAAAGCCAATAGTCCCCCATGATCTCGCGTTTCCAGCCTCCTCAGTGCTGGGGTTACAGGGTTATGCAGAACACCCAGCTTGTTACATGGTGCTGGCATTGAACTTGGGTTCTCTGCAAGAGCAGCACATACCCTTAACCACTCAGCTGACCCTCTGGCCCTCTTCTTTTTAAATCAAGACACATGAGGGAAAACATAAAATATTTGTTTATCTGATGACCTCCAGTTTCATCTGTTTTCTTGAAAAAGATATAATTTTGTTAAGGCTGAATAAAACTCCATCTTCTATATAAGCCACATTTTCTATCCCTATGCACATTATCAGGTGCCTAGGCTATCTTAGGGATGGGCTGTTGTCCAAAGCACCATGATGAACGGAATGAGCAGGCATCCCTGCTTTATGCTGACTTAGATTCTCCCAGGGGTACCCACGAGTGATATACCTGGTAGCTTTAGTTTTTTGAGGAGCCTCCACACTGATTTCCATAGTAGCTGGGAAAATTTACATTCCCTCAAACTGTGCTTAAGGCTCTTTATGTCAGGGACCACATTTTCAATTCCACGGTTCTCAACCAGATATTTTAAACTCTTCATAGGTTTTCATGCTAAAAATACATAGCTGAGCTGGAGAGCTGACTCCATGGTAAACAATGCTTGCTATGCTCTATGAAGACCAGAGTTCAGATCCCCACAACCAACCATTGGATGCCCTCTATTTGCTACTGTGTACATTATACTCACGTGCACTTACCCATACACACACACACACACACACACACACACACACACACACACACACCAAATTGCCAGGCACTGGTGGTGGTACATGCCTTTAATCCCAGCACCCAGGAGGCGGAGGCAGGTGGATCTCTGTGAGTTTGAGGCCAGTCTGTGTCTACAGAGAGTGTTTCAGAACAGCCAGGTATACCCAGGGGAACTCTGTCTTGAAAACAAAGCAAGATCTTCTAAGAAGAATAAGAAGAGGAGGAGGAAGTGAAAGGAGGAGGAAAACTGCATGGGAAGAAGAGGATCAGCTGAGCTGAGAGGGAGATCAGAGGAGGGAATGGCAGAGAGGGTGAATATGGTCAGAGTGTTATGTACATGCGTGCAAATGTCTTGGTAAAACCCGTTCTTTTGTATGATGAATAAATACTGATTATGATGGCCAAACTTGGTTGTCAACTTGACATTCCTGGGAAGAGAGAATCTTTACGAAGAATTGCTTCCCTTAGATTGGCCATTGGATGTGTCCGTGGGGGCATTGTCTCAACCGATGATTGATGTGAGAGGGCCCCGCCCCACCCACTGTGGGCAGTGACAATTCTGCACAGTTGGTCTTCAGTTGTATTTAAAAAATCAAGAGGAGCAAGATATTAAGTAGGGCTCTCTGCTGTTCCTGTTTGAGTTCCTCCTGTGACTCCTATCAATGACTGACTGTTTAGGACATATAAGCCAAAGAAACCCTTTCCACCCCAAGCTGCATTTGGTCATGGTGTATATCACAGTAATAAGAATCAAAGTATGACAACAACAATAACAATAACAACAGTAATATAGCCCCAAACAAGCCAAAACACAGTTTTTAGACTAGCATAGTAATGTTACCTCAGGGATTTTGTTTGAAATGTAGAATTTAGAGCCTCGCCTGGCTTCTGAATCAGAATCTGCATTTAAGCAACATCCCCAGGTGAATCCTCTGCCCTAGGAAGCTTAAAGATGCCAGTCTCTTTCCTAACTCAACTTCTGTGAAGCCTCAGGTTGGGTTCACTTTCCCATCTCTAACGTGGGAGACAGCGGGGCAGTTCATACATTCACTTGCCTGATTCATTTTGATTAAACATTCATTGCATGGGTGGTAGAGCAGGGAAGCAAACAAACCAGGCTTTCAATTCTCCTCTACTCTAACGTTTTACATTTCTTTAATCTGATTTCTCAACAGGTAGAACTGTTTTCTAGTGATGGTTCCCCCGACTTCCCATAATCACAGGTATGGTATCCTGCAACTTTGCGCAGAATGACAGACACCGCAGAGAGTGGAGAAAACATTATCTCCCGATCAGGAGATATTTACTTAAAACTGGAGTAGGATATCCACATTTATCATACACCCACTGCTGCCACTGACAGCCTGCTCCACGTCCCCTCCAGGATGGCTCTGTGGCTCTGTGCCTTGACTTTCAAAACTACTCCTCAAATCACTGGGAAATTTCACACCATTTTAGAAACAGTGAGCTCTGACGACAGCTTGTCAAGCATTGACTGAGCGTCTTCCCAGTTCCGACTCTGACAGTAGCCCTTGGGGCATGCTGGGGAAAATGGCAGAGGTCCAGCAATGATGATTAAGTCAAAACTCACTGCCATTTGCCACCAGCCATGGAGCTAGAATCATTTAATCTTTTAAGTTCCACTAATAGGCCCTTGGGCAGGAAGAGAGAAATGGAGAGAAGAAAATGACAGAAGGAGGCTAAGGCAGAGCACAGTGCATTGCCATCGTGACTAACCCTGTTCTTTGTTGGCGAGGCTTGTTATCATCTCTGGATGCCTGTCTCTGTTGAGAGCTTCATTTAGCAACCAGTGAAGGAAAAGTTAAAGCTTTTATTTGTGTGTGTGTGTGTGTGTGTGTGTGTGTGTTTTATACATGTGGGGTGCATGCCCATGGGAGTTCAGGTGTGCATGCCAGTGAGTGTATATGTGACTATGGAGAACACAGCATCTAAACTTCATCCCCAGGTGAATCCTCTATTGTGCTCTGCCTTATTCCCTTGACACAGGATTTCTCACTGAACCAAGAGTCTAACATTTTGGCTGTCCGGCAGGCTGGCTAGTGAGCTCTGGAGAGTTCTCTGTCTCCTACCCCCTAATGCTGGGCTTACAGGCCATGGACATGCTCCAGTTTCACACGGGTGCTGAGGATTCAAACTCAGGCCCTCAGGCTTACAAAGCAAGCACCTTTACCCACTGAGCCATCTCCCAGCCCGTGTTATTCCTTAAAAATGTCAAAATGTTTCCTCTCTTAGAAGGCAGATTTTCAAAACTACTCTTTCCAAAGGCTGGAGGAAAAATTCATTTGTAAGACAAGACACTTTGTGGATCTTATGAAATCGTTCCTTTATTGACTATTGAGAATAGTGTTGCTCTTCATGCAAACGAGAAAGGGAGAGGGTGCTGTCTTAACAGTAATCTCTGTCATCTTATAAATGCACATAGATGTGGTTCAACAATGTAGTCAGACTATTTATTGGTAGAGAAATTTTATTAATGAATTATACACCACTGTGCATCAATGCTTTTAAACCTTAATGAGTGCCTGCCACGAATAAATATCACAAACATATCAATAAATATTTGTCAAATTAATCAATGAAATAATGTTCAGAAAATATCATCTAGACCCCCCATCTGTCGAGGACTCAGCAGTTGGTTCTATGACCAGGCACCACCTGCTCGTTCAGCAAGGCTGCTTTAATGAAAAGGGTGAGCGTTGATTTAGTTCCCATTTGCTTCCAGGATTGCTCAGTATCACCATCTTTCTAAGCTTGTTCAAAGCGATGCTGAGGGCAGCAAACCTGCAATTGTCAAATGACCATGTGGCTGAAAAGCCCTCTGGACCACACCAACATTCACTTAATGAGCTTGGTTAGTGAGTTTCGAATTATAATGAAGAGCAGCCAGCATCTGAAGCCCTAAAGTGTGTGTGTGTGTGTGTGTGTGTGAGAGAGAGAGAGAGAGAGAGAGATGACTTTTGAAGTACACGACACAAAAGTACAGCTTCAAAGAAGCTAGCTAAATGTTTTATGTTCCCTTCATGCTCATTAGTAATTGCTCTCATTTCTCCTGTTTACATCTCCTTTTTTTCTTCCCTCTTTTTTTCATCCTTCTGATCATAGGATGCAATTAAAATCCCAGTGCCTGATGGTTCCTGCCAGAGAGATAAACAGTACCTGACCCCATGTGATCTGCTGCCTGAATAGAGATCAGGATTTCATCTTAGAGCAACTCGATTTTGGATGGTTGCTAAGGAGACTATTGGCATCTCTGTGTCCTGTGTGCCCTATTGCTTGGAAAGAATTGCAGCTCTCCCAGAGAGAAAAACCTCAAAACTCATTAGGGAAGCCAACATTTTGAGATTCCACTGGTCTCTTTATTGTTTCGAGTGCTGCTGGCCTTGGGGTGTAACTCGTGAGTATACTGACATCTAAATGGGTTTGCTTTCTCATAAGAGAAAGGAAAAGCAGCAGACCAAGCTCTGGGGACCAGATTCTCTGACCTGGAAGTTTAGGCACAGGCCTGCTGTGTTCTGTGCTTCTTTGTTTTGTTTAGAGAACCCCACCTCCTCACATTTGAAATCCAGACCAAGATTCAACCTCAGCCTTCTTTTCAACAGAGCCATCAAAAAGACATCAGTGTCACATCGAGAAAATAAATTAAAAAGCACTTCTCCTTGGTGTCATTAACCAAGAGCAAGCCCAGATTTGAATTTTCTACTTCTGCATCTCTGTCTTCTGTTGTCCCTTTTTGTTTGCTGCATGAGTCTAAACCTGTGACTGCCGGGATGTGTCTTGTGAATCCATCCCTGTGTCCATGACTCTCGGTGTCCATGTGTGTCTCTAACAAAGGACTTTGCCCTTTCTTTTATTGAACAACACAGAAGCATCACATGGGGGAAGGAATGAGAAACACTTTACAGGAATCATGAATAGAGTTTTAGAAGGGATGAAGTCCTTGACTCCAACTGACCCAGATTACAAACAGCATGATGCTATCACCCAGTGTCCATATACTGCACCTGACATATTTCTTTGTGGTTGTTGTTGTTGTTGTTTTGGTTTTTCGAGACATAATTTCTCTGTGTACCCCTGGCTGTCTTGGAACTCTCTCTATAGACCAGGGTGGCCTCAAACCCAGACATTTGCCTGTCTCTGTCTCTCAAGGGATAGGATGAAAGGGGTATGCCACAATATAGCTAGAGTGTATTCATTTTATAAGGTAGCGTTTGTCCCATTTCATGTAAATTATTATCACAACATTCATGTGTTACTCATAGGTTAGGGGCCTAGAAAAGTCTATAACTTGAGAATACTGCTGTGCACTGTAACTAGTAGGCCCCAGACCTTAGCATGACTTATGCCATGATGGCAGTACCATTCAGGCCAAAAAATCAGCATGTAGATAGCACCACCTGCCAAAACAAGAACAAAGACCAAATTCATCAAAGTCTGTAGTTCTAGGAAAGTGCCTTAATGTACTAATCTTGCTTTTGGGCTTCTGTAGTTCTGTTTCTGGCTAACTGTTCTTGCTAATTGAAATATGTCACCCCAGGATATGGCTTTTGTGTTTAAAAGCTCACCCTGAGAAAGGCTTGGAGTTCCATTGTGATCTCAAATTTTCAGAGTAGTCACCAGCCTCCTAATAAAGACTTTCTACTGGTTTAAACCCATGTCTGAGTGGTCCTCTCTGGTGGACACCCCACAATAAGCATCAGCCTAGGTTGTAAATGTTAGTACATGGGAAAACCCAGGCAAGGAACACTGTTACATTGTTCTCTTGAAGGCAGATTAAACAAAGTACACAGTAGGCTAGAGGTATGAAGCCTTAGGTGACCTCAAGGTGTTATTAACTCTGGCTGTGAGGTTCAGTAAAAGTTCTAGTCCCTTTGAATGCAAGAGGTACTTTCATAACATGATGTCACTACATCTAACAAGCTATACCGCCCTGGGCAAACATCCTCTCAAATCCTGTTTCTTACCCTGAAAACCAGTAATGCCTCATGCTGTTGTTCACAGAATTAAATAAGATCATGAAAACAGCTGTCAAAAAGCAACTTCTAAGCTTCAAGGGGGTGCATTGTCTCTGATCCAGCTCCTCCAGGGGACAGACTTTAAGGAATCTAGCAACTGGTACACTTGTTATAGGGTCCCCAAGGATCAGCCCCCCCCCCGAAGGATAGAGAAGGAAAGTGGATGAGTAAGGGCCAGAAATGGATCTGTGAATGGATACAAGAGCCTCAGCCAACCTCCCAGGGAACGATGAAGTTAGAATGTTCCTTCTACTGTCTTGAATGAGACAGACCTTTCTAGATGTTAGGAATGAATGTTGGTATCCTTTACACTCCAGCAGACTGTGTTTGGAGATGAGACTGGGAAGTGGATTTAGATGATGAGGTGATGAGGGTGAAGCCACGATGAAAGACGAGACTAACGTTCTCGTCAGGAGAGGAAGGACCTTTGTCCGGGTGGACACACTGAGAAGAAAAGCTAGGGAGAGGACACACTGGGAAGCTGGCCATGGCTGCAGCAATGGCTGCTCTTTCAGAGGACAAGGGTTTTGTTCCCAGCACCCACATGGTGGCTCACAAACATCTGTAACACAAACACCCAGTTCCAGGAGATCCATTGCCCTCTTCTGGCCTCTGCAGGCACTGCATAGACATGGGAACAGACATACACAAAGGCAAAACGCATTTTATTTTATTTTTTAAAATGTATTTATTTAATTTATAAACAATCTTATTTTACATATTTATCCCAATTCCTTCTCCCTCCCATCCTTTCATATGCCCCACTCCCACCCCCATTCCATCCCTCAACCCCTCCCCAGGGAGGGTGAGGCCTTCCATGAGGGATCATCAAAGTCTGTCACATCATTTAGGGAGGGCCTAGGCCCTCCTCTGCCTATCTGGGCTGAGAGAGTATCCCTCTATGGGGAATGGGTTCCTAAAGTCCATTTGTACACTAGGAATAAATACTGGTTCCACTGTCAGAGGTCCCATAGCCTGCCCAGGTCTCCTAACTGGCACCCACGTTCAGAGGGCTTGGTTTGGTCCAATGCTGGTCCTCCAGCTTTATGCCTGGGGTCTGTGTGCCCTCACTTGTTCAGGTCATCTGATTCTGTGGTTTCTCCAGCACAGTCTTGACCCCCTTTGCTCAACCCTCCTCCCTCTCTACAACCGGATTCCAGGAGTTCAGCTCAGTGTTTAGCTATGGATCTCTGTGTCTGCTTCTATCAGCTACTGGATGAAGACTCTAGGATGGCATTTAAGGTAACCATCATTCTCATTATAGGGGTAGAACATTTAAGGCTGCCTCACCACTGTTCCTTAGATTCTTAGTTGGGATCATCCTAGAGGATCTCTGGACATTTTCCCTAGTGCCAGATATTTCTTTAGACCTATACTGGCTCCCTCTATTAAGGTATCTCTTTTCGTACTCTCCTCTATTCTTCCCCTGACTCAGTCTTCCTGATCCCTCATGTCCTCCTCCCCCCTCCTCTCCTCCAAACACATTTTAAAGAAAAGAAGCTGACCACGTTGGCATGCTGACCTCTGAATTCATCCTCCAGAACTATGAAAAGATAAATGTCTATTTAATAAAGGTCTGGCCTAGTGGTATTTTATCATAGCACCTGATCTAAGGTACAACACTCCCACCAACAATAGGTGTGCATTGTTCTAGGAAGAGACATGACCTTTATCTCAGGAAAGCCCGATAAGCTGAAAGTAATAGGAAACATGTCACAGGGTGGATCAGAATCTCCCCTAGCTCAAACACAACTATTGGCTTTCTTCATCACTCTTCCCCCTTCTTTGTACAAACCCCTAAAAACAGTCCCCCACCCCCCACTGTGTGTGTGTGTGTGTGTGTGTGTGTGTGTGTGTGTGTGTGTGTGTGTGTGTGTGTGCCTATGTAGATGCATGGGAGGCCAGAGGTTGACATATGGATGGATTCTTCAATAACCTCATCTTTTTCGAGACAGAAGTCTGTCGCTGAACCCTTTTTGGTCTAAGCTGCCTGGCCAGCAAGCTCCTGGGATCCATCCATCTGTGTCCTTGTCCCTGCCCCTCTGCCTAGATCTGGGGTCATAGATACATGCCTCCATGGCTGTCTTTTACATGGGTATTAGGGATCTGAACTCAGGTCCTACTGAGTCATCTCTCCAGCCTCAAACAATACCATATTCTGTTTTCATGTGCAAGATACACAGAGCTACAGTGTGCCAGTATCAGCCTCGGTGACCGCTGAACCGTAGAGTTCCCAGGGAAATGGTGAGTGGTGAGTAATGGGTTCTTCCTTCCTTGATCACATCCATTCCATGGGAAGATCTCTTTCAAGTCCTCACTCTTCCCGCTTTGTAACAAAATCACATTTAAGGCAAGGAGCACCATGGTAATGTGCATTTTACAAACATTTTGCACACTTAAAAGGGGACTAGCTAGCCAAGACTAGATTGCTGGTTAAAGGAGGTATTTTTTTCCTCTTCTTCCAAATTCCCACTGGAAGGGGAATGGAGAAACACAACGAAGTGGCATGTGAAGAAATAGTCCAGTGTCATTTTAGAAGCTGGTATTGGAATGTGGGGACACACATTCAGAGTTCTCAGAACTTGGGCGCCTTGAGTTGGGGTCTTGCCTATAAGTCTGAGTCATCCTAGGCATCATGGCTTGAACACAAAATGTCCTTCACAGGCACCTATGCTGAACCTTTGTTCCCGACTATTGATGCTGCTTTGTGGGTGATACAAACATCAGGAAGGGAGGCTCAGCTGGAAACAATAGGTCATAGGGGCCATGCCTTTGAAATTGCACCCAAAACTGCAGAACCCACATCCATTCCTTCTGCTTTCTCTCTGTGGTTGTCTTCCTTTTGAAACTCAGTCTTACTATATTGTCTGGGGTATTGTCTGGCTTTTCTCATCACCATAGCAGGACACCTGACATAACCAGCTTAGAGGGATTATTTCTCTTAGTTCATGGTTTCAGAACTCTCAGCCCAGATCTCTGGACCCATGATGGAGCCATACCCCATGATAGTAAAAGCCTGTGGCAGAGGCTGTCAAGGTGGATGGGAAGCAGAGAGCAGGGAAAGGATTGGGGACAGTTTTGGGGCATGCAGAAGGAGGCATGCATCAATAGAGATGTCTTTGCAAGTAATGCAATGGAGCAGAGGCTTTAGTGTTCGCCTCTTTGATTGCAGTAGAACAAGATCATGGACATTAGTTCAGATATGCACAAGATTGTCTTTCTAATCAGAAGTCCTTACTTTACATTAGTGCAGTGGTTCTCAACCTGTGGGTCTCGACTCTTTGGGGTCCCATATCAGATATCCTGTATATTAGATATTTACATTATGATTTATAACAGTAGAAAAATTACAGTTATGTAGTAGTAATGTAATAACTCTATGGTTGGGGGTCACCATAACACGAGGAACTGTATTGAGTGTCACAGCATTAGGAAGGTTGAGAGCCGCTATTTTATCTACTTTTGTTTGTCTTACGGTCACTAGTGGATCTCTGTACCTTATACTGCATCTGCGTTGGAGAAGCAGTAAGTAAATTGGAAGCCTATGGCAGTCTCCTTTTTTGAGACAGGGTCCCCTGTACTCTAAGCCAGCCACATCCTATTTAGCTGAGCATATTGTTTTTTGTTGTTGTTTTTAAGATTTATTTTCTATTATGTACACAGTGTTCATCCTGCATGCATGCCGTAGGCCAGAAGAGGACACCAGATCTCATTACAGATGGTTGTGAGCCACCATGTGGTTGCCAGGAATTGAACTCAGGTTCGCTGAAAGAGTAGCCAGTGCTATTAACCACTGAGCAATCTCTCCAGTCCAGCTGAGCATATTTTTGACATTGTAATCCTTCTGTCTCCACTTCCTAAGAACTGGAATTTTAAGTATGCACTACTACACCCAATGTATGCAGTGCTGGAGATCAAACCCAGGCCTGAGCATGCTAGGCAAGTGCTCTACTAACTGAGTTCTGCCCCACTTACTAGTTTTATCCCTATTGGGAAAATAAGCATGTTTCTGGGTGTCTCCATCAAATTTGTTTACACCTCAGGGAAAAGAAGAAGTTATATGACATCTTGTGGCTGCAACAATGGGTACCATACCTAAGGCTGAGCACTTGACTATCTTAAAGATAACGGATGTTCTGTGAAAGAGGAACAAGGTAGCAGTTGATAAATGGGTATCTGACAGTTGTAGCCACAGAGACCCACAGAAGGTGATTTGCTAGAAAGGTGTAAGTTACAGAGGAAGGTGGGGTGCCGGAGGAGAGTAGGCCAGAATCTCTTGCAGGAGTGTGTGTGTGTGTGTGTGTGTGTGTGTGTGTGTGTGTGTGTTTGCATGTATTTGGAGGCCAGAGGAAAACCTTGTGTGCCCTCCTTATTGCTGTCCATCCTACCTCTCCCCTCCCCCCCCCTTTTTTTTAGATAGGGCCTTTTATTAAACCTGGAGTTTTCCCAGTAGGAGAGGCTGGTTGGTGAGTCCCAGGATCCACCTGTGACTACCTCACCAATGCTCGGATTACAAGCACACATCATCATGCCCGTTGTTTTGTTTTTGATTTTTAACATGGATTCTGGAAACTAAAGTCTAGTCCTTACACTTTCAAGATAAGCTGTTTATCAACAGAGACTTCCCCACAGGCCTGCAATTTAAAAAACAAACAAAACAAAACAGATCTGTCACGAAACTACATTGTAACTACACAAGCTAACCTTGTCTCCCAATCCACCCTGCCAGCTGGGCCTTGTCTCCCTCCCTCCCTTTATGGAGGAGAAGCTCTTCATCTGGGATATTGGCTTCTACAGAGGACAGGTGTGAGTATCCAGGCTGGAATGCAGGGGCTTGCACATAGAACAGTGGTACCCCATGCAGATGCCTCTCAGCATACCAGTAGTCATGTAAGCCACTCAGACAGAAGATTGAAAGGCCCTTCCAGGAAAAAGGGCACACCCAAGTGGCATACTGTCTGTCACTGTGATTTTTATGTTTAAAGAAACTTGTTTTGGTAAAATAACTTGGCCAAAGGTTGTTTTGAGTAAGCCAAGCCCAGCCCCGTTTTACAATAAACAATTCCTCTAACCCTTGATATGATCATTGTTAACATTTTAGTGTATTCCTATAAGTATTTTTATTTGTTTGTCTGTCACTTGTTATGACAAGGTCTTAATAGCCCAGGATAGCCTCAAATTCCTGATTTTCCTATCTCAGTCTCATGTGCTGGAATTATAGGTATATCATCATTCCCAGTGTACACTGACATAAATGTACATTTCCCTAATAACAAATAATGCTAGAATAAACTTTTGGGTACTTACTTGCCATTTATATGTCTTGTTTTATGAAGCCCTTGTTCAAGTCTTTTGGCCTTTTTTTTTTTTAATCTGATTGTCATAAGTTATAGCGTTCTTGATGTATTCCAGATACAAATCTTCATCAGATATGGGCTCTAAGAATATTATCTCTGTCTGTAGCTTGCTTTTCATTTCTTACCAGTGTCTTTTGAGAACTGAAAGGCCTTGACTCAGTGAAATGGCTTATTGTGTAAGGACACTTGCTGCTATGCTTGGCAATCTGAGTTAGAATCCACTGACTTCCTGGATCCACTGTGAGACTGAGTTTCTGAAGCTGTGTCTCCATACACAGAGTAAAGAAGTCTAATACAAAAACTGAACACCCAAGGGTCTCTAATTTGTATGAAGTCAATTGTACCAAAACTTTACCTTATACCTTGCTTTGCCTCCTAAATGTATGCCTTTAAGGGTCATTAAGATTTTCTATGAGCTGAGTGTGGTTGTGCATGCCCTTGATCCCAGAACTCAGAAGGCAGAGGCAGGAGGATCGGGAATTCAATGCTTGCCTGGACTATGTAGCAAAATCTTGTAAGAAAGAAAGAACAATGATACGTCTTTCACACCTGTAGGAAAAGCTTAAAATATTGATAGTGTTCATAACAAGAGTTAGAGGGATTGCTTAACACCAAGACTTACATATGACATAGGTAGTTATTATACCCATCTGTCCCATTGACAATCATGTTTATTTTTTTCTCACTATAAGATAACTAGTAAAAGGTTTAAGATCAAAGAGTGTCTTCCAACTTTGTTCTTTTGGAAAACTGTTTTTGAACTCTTTAGCTTCTTTGTAGTTCATATGACTTTTTAGAAATAGTTTGTTAATTTCTGGAAAAAAAATTAAGGAATTGCTTTCCTGATAATACTAAGCCTACCAATCAACGAACAGAGTGTATTCTTTCACTTATTTATGTCTTTCTCTCCCCCCCCCCTTTTTTTTGATATAAAGGTCTTGCATATACCTTGACACTTATTTCTTATTCTGGTTACAGCTGGTATGAATAAAATGGTTTTCAGTGTTGTACGTGTACCCTTCATGGCTGCCAACCCTGGAGAGCTGGGCCATTGGTAGTGCACCACTCATTTGTCCCTTGTGCTGTGCAATGTTTGGCTTTTTGAGTGGCTCACTACCTCGCTCCCAAATAAATCACACACGAAGGCTTATTCTTACTTATAAATGCCTGGCCTTAGCTTGGCTTGTTTCTTATCAGCTTTTCTTAAATTATCCCATCTATCTTTAACCTTGGGACTTTTGTCCCGTACACCTTTTCTTTCCTTCTTACTCTGTCTGGCTATGTTGTTGGGTGGCTGGGTGGCTGTGTAGTTGGGTGGGTTCTTCCTCTTTCATCCCTAGATCCATTCCCCCCAAGATTTCCTCTCGTATTTATCCTCTCTGCCTACCAGCCCCACCTATTTCTCCTGCCTCTCTATTGGCCATTCAGCTCTTTATCAAACCATCCAGTGTTTTAGGCAGGCAAAGTAACACAGCTTCACCGAGTTAAGCAAATCAACATAAACGAAAGTAACACACCTTGAAATAATTTTCTCCAACACCTTTGCCTGCATTTGTTTAGTGCTCCCTGTGCTGAAGGTGGAGAAACCATTCTTTCACAGCTGTCTCTGCTTTTGTTGTTTCTTTGGCTTGTGTTTGTTTTGGTAAAAAGGGAAAACCTGATCACTGTTACAACTTTGTGATGCCAGCAGAACTGAGACTTTTATTGACTCACTCTGTAATGTGCATGGACAACTTAAGCTTCCAGCATGAAGATAGAGACCTAAACAAATGGAACAGAGGGGATTTAGGAGACAGCTCTGGTATCTTTATTACTATTGTCAGTTTACATAGCATGATGAATACAGAAAGAAATCTACTGCAAGTAAATGCTAAGATTCTGAGGAAGGGTATTGGCACAGGAACAGGCCACAAGTGAAGGAGGAGGAAAAAATGTTGTTTTAGTTTGCAACAACCACATTGGAGGCAGGACATAACAAACCATTGCTTTCGACATTCTGTAGACACAGCTTCCAACCTGGAGATCTAGCCCTACCCTAATTATCAACAATGATTTGGTGATGGCATTATGTTTCAACCACTTAAGATCCTCAAAATTAACCTCATATGCACACTTTCCCAGGAAGGTTTTGGAGAATTTGTTCCAAAATTAATAACAAACAAGGAGAAAACCTGGACTCATGAAACAGAGACACCATCCACCCCCTCCAATTCACACACACACACACACATATGCAAAAGAAAGAACGCCAGAAAATGATGACAGCATTGGCAGCTGTAGAGAATGATTTGTTTTGGGCAGGATGAAAGGTACCTAGGGGGAAGAACCCAGCAGCAAATAGTGATGGGGGTGGGGGGCTTTTGCCTGACTTCTGCTCCCATTCATTCTATGCGGACTCCTGAGTGTCTAGGAAGCCCCAGCTCACAAGGTGCCCTCCCCCTAGTCTTTACTGCAAGGTCACATTGCCCTGCCACAGCAGGCCCCATAGAAGACTGCATGCTTCCCACACGGATATTTAAACCTTTATGAAAGAGAGAAAAAACAATCCTCCCAAACCACACTGAGCACAGCCGTCATTTATAACCCATATATTGTAAATGGAAGGAAATACATGAAGAACAGAACACGGCAGAGGAAAAAAAAATCCCACGTTTCCCCTCTTACTAATCAAATGGATTGAATGTACTGCCCAAGATTTATACTTCTTAGATTTAAAGACAACATTTTGTCAACAGAGCATGTGAAGCTGCCAGTACATAGGAAAACATGGGGAATGGAGGAGCACAAATCACTATAACAGCCTGGAGTTGGCTTCTAGAAATATGCAGAGCACATTTACAAGCCGTTCACAGCACTTCCATTTGTGGGACTGCTTTGGCGAAATTACATTATCGTGATCCACGGGCTTTTAAGGGCAGGAGCTGAAAATAAGCCTTTACTTCAATCTGTTACAGCTGGAGGACAGCCCCGTGCCTCTGTGGTGACAGCCCCGACACCGGCCCTTCCTTGTTGTTCCTTTGCATTGAGCAGTGACAATTGAGAGATTTAGTGACATTAACTTTCAGTTAAGATAACCACAGGGGCAACTCAGGGGCCAATCCTGTCCAGGAATAGCTGCTAACCACATAGCCAACGTTGGTTATAATTGAAGCATATTGCAGTGTTTCTGATTCATTAGAATATATCTAGAAAGCCTATGCTGTTAATGCTTAGGCTTGACCTTGCCTCTGTCAAAGTATTGCTTTAACTCTCGGCCCACAAACATTCCACCAATGTCTTCATGTGTCGCTTCCCTGTGTTGGCTGTATATCTCTCCCCTCTCTCTCCTCTCCTTTCCCCCCACTCCCACCTCCACAGTTCTTATGTGGTGGTTTTTCGTTAGATTTCTGTTTAGGCCACAAGTTTCAAGATGTCAAAATAAGATATGCCTAATCTAGAAGAGAAATAAACAACCACCAGGCGCAGGCACAGACGCAGGGACTCCTGTGACTTTGGGTTTTCCATTTTAGGGAGATAGGGACAGTTTTTGTTTCTATAGAAGACATTTGTTTTATATCAAGGAGGGATATTGCTGTTTGGAATTTAAGTCTGAGAAGCAGCTCAGGAACTGGGCCATGACTGTTGGAGCTGTAGAGCCCCTCTGCCCCATCCAACCACCTGCCAGCATGGCCTCCCCTTGGCAAAGCCTAGTCCCAGCCTGGGGGTGAGAAGCAAGTCAAGATTCCCTTCTTAGATGAACTCACACAGAACTCTGATTTGATGTGAGACTCTGCAAAGAGGCTGCAGAGGAGGGGAGAGGCAGCCTGGCCACAGCAGCCCAGGCAGAGAGAGCTGCTATTTTGCAGGTTCCTTTTTTAGTTGGCACAGTTTGGTTTTGATCATAAGCCTAGATTTTGTTGCACGTCTTTGCCATGCATGTCTATGAGTTCTGTATGGTCTCTAATAGATGACCTCCTACTTAAACTAGGGACTTTCAATAATTTACAACCTGACCAATACAGTTTTTTTCTTGTAACATCCTGAGCCCTTTACCTGCATTATCTGTTTTAATCATCATGGGGCTAGAGACAGCCATTTTATTTATTTCCATTTTGCAAACTGAGGAAGCCACTTTCATAATCTCTTCAGAAGATGGGAAGGGCTCTGGGACAGAGGAAACGGTTTTTTAAGTGGAAAGTTATAGTAATAGTATAAAGAACAATTATGTACTATTTCCCCATAGTTTCCAAATACCAACATCTTACCACACTTGCTTTATTTTCTATCAGTTGTCGCTTTCTCTTATCTATCTGTCATCTATCTACCTACCTATAATCTAGCTAACAATAATCTATCCTAGCAACTATGTAAATACACATACATATTTGCATTATATATAGTTTATCATATATATATATAGTATGTTTATATGTAGATACATAATCACATCAAGCGGCACAAAAGAAGTGTGTTTCAGGCTGGAGAGATGCCACAGGGTTTAAGAGTACCTTTTCTGGCAGAGGACTCAGGTTTTGTTGCCGTCGCCCATGTCATGTGGTTTACAACTGTCTATAACTCCAGCTCCTGAGGCGCTGATACCTTCTTCTAGTCTCCACTGGTACCTGTATGCACGTGCACCCACACATGCACACATTTGCACACAAATAAAGACAAGGCAAATTAAAAACAAGTATGTTTTTACTTGCTTTTCACACCTTTGTGAGGAGTCCCCACAATAGAGAAGGAGCATACTAATAAGTAAATATTGTCTTCCTGCCCCTTCACCATTAAAAAAAATTATTAACAATTGCAAAACACTGTTCAAAAATGTTTTCATTTTAGTTTGCCCTGCTAAATTTTTAAACTTTTCCCTACATGATTAAAGTAATCACCTTAAAGTTAGTAATTCTCTAATGCTGTATTCATTAGTTTCCCATGACTATAACAAATAACCTCAGTCAATTATACTGAGAAAATTTGGGTATTTGGGTATATTGTTTTAGGGATTCCAGCCTGGGATTGATAGCTGTGTTCTTTGAGCCCGTGGTAGGAGTGCAAGGTAGAGAGAGGTAAATCACTCTCTGAAGGGCAGGAAAAAACGGGCGGAGAGGACCAGGGTTACAAGGGCACATCCCCAGTGACCGGAACACTACCCAGGAAGCACCATTGCTAAAGGTTTTCCCATCTCACAGTAGTTATAACTCTTAGAGACTGTATCAGTCATGGTCTCTAGAGCAACACAACTGATAGAATAAATCTATGTATAGATACAGAAAGGAAATTTATTAGAATGGCTTACAGGCTGTGATCCAGCTAATCCAAAATGGCTCTCCTACCAACAGAAAGTACAAGTATCCCGTAGCTGTGTAGTCCATGAGACTGGATGTCTCAGCTGGTCTTCAGTGTATGCCAGAGTCCCAAAGAAGTAGGCTCTAATGGACTTGCCAGCAAGAGTGAGAGCAAGGAGAGGGGGGAAGGAGAGGAGAGGGGGAGGAGGGAGAGGAGGGAGAGAGAGGGGGAGGAGGGGGAGAGGGAGGGAGAGAGAGGAGAGGAGGGAGAGGAGGGAGAGAAAGGGGGAGGAGGGGGGAGAGGAGGGAGAGGGAGGGAGGAGGGAGAGGAGAGAGGGGAGAGGAGGGAGAGGAGAGAGAGAAAGGGGGAGGAGGGAGAGAGGGGGAGGGAGGAGGGAGAGGAGAGAGAGGGAGAGGAGGGAGAGGAGAGAGAGAAAGGGGGAGGAGGGAGAGAGGGGGAGGGAGGAGGGAGAGGAGGGAGAGAGAGGAGAGGAGGGAGAGGAGGGAGAGAAAGGGGGAGGAGGGGGAGAGGAGGGAGAGAGAGGGAGGGAGGAGGGAGAGGAGAGAGAGGGGGAGGAGGGAGAGAGAGGAGAGGGAGGGAGGGAGGGAGAGAGAGGAGAGGAGGGAGAGAGAGGAGAGGGAGGGAGGGAGGAGGGAGAGAGAGGAGAGGAGGGAGAGAGAGGGGGAGAGGAGGGAGAGGAGAAGGAGGAGGGGGAGGAGGGAGGGGAGAAGGAGGGAGAGAGGGGGAGGAGGGAGAGAGAGGGGAGGAGGGAGAGGAGAGAAAAAGGGGAGGAGGGAGAGGAGAGAGAAAGGGGAGGAGGGAGAGAGGGGGAGGGAGAGAGGGGGAGGAGGGAGAGAGAGGGGAGGAGGGAGAGGAGAGAGAGAGAGGGAGAGGAGGGAGAGGGAGAGGAGGGGGAGGAGGGGGAGGGAGAGAGAGAATTTCTTCATTCATGCCCTTTGTATACTCTGTCACCAGAGGGTGTGGCCTATATTAAAGATGGATCTTCCCATCTCAAAAGATCTAGATTAAAACTAGCTCTTCCCACTTCAGTTTAGACAAGATGACAACCAAGAATAGCCACCACAGGGACCAAGCTTTTAACACATGGGCCTCTGGGGACATTCTATATCCAAACTCAGTCCACAGTAAGTTTAATTGCTCCAGATATTTTATTTTATAACTAAATTTTCCAAACCAGAGTTTAACATAGAATCTGAAATTGGCAACTAGCTATTATATGCCATAAACATTTCTTTATCCCAAAGAATCATTTGTGATGAATGTAAAGAAACAATATACTCACCCACTGGTATCACCAGTCCAACAGTGACATTGAAATTCTGTCAAGAAGAAATATTTGATGGAGGTTCCAATGGGTCAGAGGTTATTCTTGTGGCTGGAGCTAGAGCCCTTAGCATGTTGGACCGGGACAGGATAACACCTTATTTTGGAAATAAGAACTTTATATAATTTGTTAGGCTAAAATAATGGCATGCTGGTAGGATGAATCCTCAGCCAAAGACTGATATCTTTAATTATTACTTTAAAATTTTTATGTGTATGAGTGTTTAGCCTGCATGTATGTCCATGTAGCACATGTATGTGCCTTGTGCCTGAGGAAGCCAGAAGAGGGCACTGGATTCCCTGGAACTGGAGTTACAGATAGTGATGAGTTGTCATGTGGGTGCTGGGAATTGAACCTCTTCCTCTGGAAGAGATCCAGTGCTTTTAACTGCTGAGCCTTCTCTCCAGCCCCAAGACTGGTGTCTTTAGAAAGAGAAACCTAGACATAGATACTGTGTCTTCAAGCAGAGGAGCACCTAACACTGTCAGCAGTCCCAGGGTGTTAGGAGGAGGTGAGGAAGGACCCTCGTACAGGCTGCCCAGCTGACACTGATTTAGGATCTCCGGCCTATGGAACTATAAGAGAACAATTTATCTTAGCCATCTAAGTTTATGGCAATTTGTTCTGGCAGCCCCCAGAAACCAATACAACATTACAATCTCATGTGACTAGACTTTGGGGAACTGACTCATTATAGCCAATGTTTTCTAACAACTGCTTTATCAACCTGAATTTTAAATTATTGTCATTACTGCACTGTGGGAAATAGGTAGCAAGATAACAAGCATTCCCTCAGGGAACACTAGGCTGGTGTCTAGACCTAAACGATAAGCCAAAAAGGAGAAACTAATATTTACCAAGATCTATTTCCCTACTTTATGTGTCACAAAGACACTTAAACTCAAAATTGGGTAAGGGCTTTATTTATAAATGATTATATTTATACTTAAATTATTTTGTATTTATTTATAAGCAATTTAAATTATGATTGAGTGTTTTGAATAATTAAAATAATTACATAATATAAGTTGTATTTGTATTTAAATTGATACTGTTATTTCACATATGTGTGTGTGTGTGTGTGTGCGCGCGCGTGTGCGCACGCGTCTGCATGTATGAGAGTGCATTATATGCGTGCAGGAGCCCCCGGAGGTCAGAAGAGCACAACGGATCTTCTGGAATGGAGTTACAGGTGAGCACGAGCTGCCTTGTAGGTAGATGCTGGGAATGGAACCTAAGTTCTCTGCACTGGGGTAAGCACTTTTAATGACTGAGCCATCTTTCCAACTCCAAAGGCTTTATTTTTCACACACATTTATTTGTTTCAGAGTGTGTTGTGTGCTCCAATGTATGTGCCTTGAAACACGTGTGTTGTCTAAGAATATCATGTGAGAAGCGTTCTCTCCTTCTCACTTGTGGGTCCCGAGCATCACACTGAGGTTATCAGACTTGGTGTCAAAGGTCTTTATCTACTGAGCCATCTTGCCGATCCCAAGTAAGGGCTTCTCCGAGAGATGTATTGTGGTACTCAATGGGAGAACTGAGGACATTGAGGAGATAAAACAAGAGGACCTTGAGGGCTGGATCTGAAGAAATAATAGAAATTAATAAAGGGAAGAGCACACAGGTGTGTGTCCAGTCTAGAAGTCTTACCCCCTCAAGGAGCTCGGAAGCACCATGCGCTGGCTGTGGTGCAGTTGTACCTGATGTGACAGAGGAAGTGCATGCAAAGCCTCCTGGATGTTTGCTAGACAAATGGAGATTAGATTTGCATTTTTGCAAAGATCGCAAGCAGACTTTTTCCAGAAGCATACCTGGCAGTTAGCTTAGGGACTTTTGTTTTCAAAGGTCTATGTTACAGTTGCTAGGTGTAAGCTTTTGTGATCAGGTTGCTATGGGCGATGACTTATTGTTTCAGCTATTTCTCCAGGTCATTCTGCTCCACATAGTAAGGTGAAGCCACGCTTGGCAATAAGCAGTACGATCAGTGCTTTAAGTAAATCAATAAATCACCAATAATTGTCTTTTTCTACCTTATTCTACTTCAGTAACTATTGAGATTATTAGACTCTGTCAAGATTATGGTTTGGGGGTAAAGTCTGTCCCGAACATCTCAAGTGATGGGAGTTCATCAGGTCAGGTCTACACTGGCTTCTGGTACAATATCATGCTATTTATATATTTGAGTGCGGGGTGATGGAACTTACAGCTCTCATACAGGTAACACTCCAGAGTCTATCGTAAACATTTGTCTGGCCAGGAGGTGTATTTTCTGAGCATTCCTTACAATGCCCACACTGTTTCTTGTGTGCTGTAACCTAACCATTTGCTGATTTATTGTCAGTCACCGCGTGGTATCTGCTATCACCCCAGTACCTTGCATGAATATCTTCGAGCACTTTGGAAAGACCTTTCTAGGAACTGTCTCCCCTAGACTGATTTCCAGGTCTAAGAGGGAACATTTAAAGGCTATCAGAAACACATAAACCCCTTCCTAAAAGATTGCTCTGATACATGTCTATCAACAGTTGGGCAATGCTCAGCCTCATGTAGTTCTGTTGATTTTTTAAAATGTTTATATCAGGGCGGGGTGGCACACACCTTTAGTCCCAGCACTTGGGAGGCAGAGGCAGGTGGATCTCTCTGAGTTTGAGGCCGGCCTGGTCAATAAAGGGAATTCCAGGCCAACCAGAGCTACATAAAAGACCTTATCTCAAAAAACAAAAGCAAAATTTTAAAACTTTTTAAATAAGAATTTTAACTTTGTTTCATGTGATGGACAAATGTATTTTCCTTTGGCTTACTAAGGCAAGAACCATATTTTTCAGTGAAATCCATGGGTGAGCGGCTTCAGCTAGGGAGGATTATCACCTGGAAAGGGTTAGACATGTTAGCCTTTCATTGCTGGAACAAAATGCTTGAGTCAATAAACTTAAAAACAGGAAAGGTTTCTTTTGGCTTACTTTTGTTGTAGAGTGTGTAGTAATATCTTGTTTGTACTCTAATGAATAAAGCTTGCCTGACGATCAGAGGGTGGAGCTAGCCAGGGGTGTGTAGAGACAGACAGGGAGCGATATGGCTGGCCACAGAGAGAGGGATTTAAGGTGGGAGGAGATAGGAGCTCGATCTGTCAAGGTAAGGTGTGGCTGTGGCTGACTCTTTTGTCTCTCTGATCATTCATCATTTACCTCGTATCTGACTCCAGGCTTTTATTATTAAAACCTATTAGAATTCATGCTACAGGGTAACCACCAAAGAAACTACTTAGGCGTGGGTTTGAAGCAACAAAAAGTCTTCGTTATCCAGGGACTACACTGGGTGTTCTGGACTGACACATTTCGGTTAACAAGAACAGCTAGCCAGAAGCAGAACTATAGAAGCCAAAAAGCAGGCCAGTACATTTAGAGACTTTTCCAGAACCATGGACTTTGGTGGATTAGGCAGGTGGTGCTGTCTACATGTTGAGTTTTATGGCCTGAATGATATCTCCATTGTGGTATCAGTTGTGCTAAGACGGGTGGGTAGGATATGACAGTTTGGTCCGTTGCTCTGGGGCCCTTAGTGAACACACATTGTTTTGGTCTTGATGAAAGTGAGTGACATGTGGTAGAGGAAGTTGCTCACTTCCCATTGGCTGGGAATCAAAAAGAAGAAGAGGACTTGGCCAGGGTCCTACTATTTCCTTCAAGAACATGATATAACAACTTCCCACAAAGTCATCCTCACTCCCTAATGGTCCAACTGTTGTTCTTTTGTTACAGTTATAGGAATAAAGCTGGAGAAGGGGGGGGGTGAGTGATGAGTGGTCCCAGGTGAGGGTCCCAAGGTAAGGGACCACGTGGGAGAGCATAGCAGGTTCCATGGCAGGTGAGGGTGACCAAGGCAGGAGGGAATAACACGCCAGGCAGATAGAGCTTAAATGAGCAGTTTATTTAGAAAGGGGAGTGAGGGAGAAGGGAAAAGACATAGAAGCTCCGGGAACAGAAGAGGAGAGAGGGGGACAAAGGGGAGAGAGGATGAGGGAGGTAGCTGGTGGCCAGCCGAAAGCAGGAGAGAGCGAGCAAAAGAGAAAGCAAAAGAGAGAGGAAGAGAGAAAGCAATAAAGAAGAGAGAGAAAGAGGGGGGTGCGCTTGCTTTAAACGGGAAACTGAGTCCCGGTAATGAGTGACGTAGCGATGACATGGCCATGCATGTCCCGCCCATCATCAGGGGGCGTGGTCAGCAGACTGCTGGTTTCCAACCATCTCCCAATAGGGCAAAACTGTGCACAAACCCTCAACACACAGGTCTTTGGGAGATCACTGGTTATCCAAACCAGAATAACGCAGGCAGGACAGGGTTCTTGTTGTTGACATTTCAGGGTAAATCCTGGGCCAGAGTGCCAAGAAAGGAGAAGTAGGAGTTGGAAGGTGGAGTGGGGACTCTGAAAGGAAAGCTCTAGGAAATGATGCCACCGAACCTAGAGGGACTCCTGTCACAGGGGAAGGAAACGGTTCTGGAAGGGGATGCACAGTTTTCTACCGTTTGTGGAATTCCACTCTCTGTGCCAGCCAGGCCTTCCGTGTGTATGTAACTTGCCCTCTTATTAGAGATCCTGTGAGATGATGAGCGCTGGCCTTCGTCCCAGGAAGGCGGTTGTGCACCGTTCATGAGTTGTTTCAACAAGGTGAGGATGAGCCAAGAGAGCCAGGAGCAGCAAGGGGCTGCCATTGATGAGTAAGAAGACACATCGGAAGTCCTGCTCTGGGTCCTGTGTAGGGAACACAGTAGAATCTCTTTTTAACCTCACGTCATCGTGTAAGCAAGGATCAGGGGTGGAAAGCGATTTAAGTGGAAAGGGCCGGTGCTATGATTTTAGTCATACTTTCTGATTTGTTATTTTTTTTAAAATATGATCGTATTTATTCATGTGGGGAACGAACACATGCATACAAGGGCACAAGTGTGGAGGTCAGAGGACAGCTTGTGGGAGTTAGTTTCCAGGAATCAAACTCAGATTTTTGGCTTGGCAGCGAGTCTTTAACCACTGAGCCATTTCACTGGCTCGTCCCCTCCTTCGGTATCAATCAAGAAAGGAGGATCATGGGAAGCAGTAATTGCTGGCAGGCAAGGCAGGGCAGGGTGGGGTAGGGTGGGGCGGGGCGGGGCGGGGCTAGTGACTGAAAGCCCAAACTCCTTTTCCCAATGTCAGTAAGTGAGAGCTTCCTTGGTACAAGTTAGAGAAGGCCCGGAGAACTCTGCTATCCTACCTGATCTCCTGCTAGAAGCAGTTGGGTTTCTTTGAAGGATGTATCAAAAGTTCCCCTGAAAAATTTCTGCCGTCTTTATTCACGAAATGCTATTGGTTCTAAAAGCTTTGTGTCTTGGTACAGAAATAGCGCAGTGATTGTGTTGTTCCATGGCTCCAGAGGCGGGATCAGGACAGAATGAGCTGTATATTCATAAAGTTCCAGACTTCTTGTTTTAGATTCTCTCAGAAGACAGAGGAACATCAGGGGATGAGGAGAAATGACTTCATTTCAATGAGGAAAGTCGACATGGAGCAGATGACGAAGACGCCAGCCACAAGATGAATGTGTTCATATTTTTCTCTTATTGCTGCCTTGCAATAAGGCCTAAAGTGGATTATGAACATAGACAAACAAATATCTCCCATCTTTGATTTATGTCTGGCATGCTGTGAGGTTGCAGAGAATATGACTGACACTGTGCATATTATGCTATAATGGAGGGGACTTTAATAGCTAATTTGGAGTGATAAAAATTGAAATGTCGGGGCTGGGTAGATAGCTCAGTGGTTGAGAGCATTGGCTACTCTTCCAGAGGACCCAGGTCCAGTTCCCAGTACCTACATGGCAGCTCACAAATGTCTGCAATTGCAGGACCCAACACTCTCACACATACATAGCAAAACACTAATAAAATAAAATTAAAAAGCTAAAAAAGATCTAAGTGTTAACACAAAGGCAGATGAGAGGAGCCTTGCTTTTTAAAGATTAGGAGGCAGAGAGGCCAAAGCAGCCATTGTGTGCCAGACACATTGAAGATGAAGGATAACTTCTGGGGCATGGGGAAAAGTATGTAGAAAACAAAAGAGGCCCAGTCTGTTGCTATTTCTCCTGCAAATTATTTTTTTCACATGTGTAAAACTGCTGTTGACTCGAAATGGGCCCTGAAATGTCACAAAAGGATTACCAGGAGTGGTAGTTTGATAGTGCTCATAGGAAATGGCACTATTAGGTGTGGTCTTGCTGGAGGAGGATTGATGACTCGTGCCTTTAATCCAGACCTTGAGGCTGGAGGGCACACCTTTAATCTGGGCCACACCCTCTATTGGAAGTGTGTCACTGTGGGGGTGGGCTTTGAGGTCTCTTTTGCTCAAGCTTCCTTCAGTGTGACAGTCAGTCAACTTCCTGCTGCCTTCAAGATGTAGCAGCCTCAGCTCTGGCACCATGTCTGCCTGCACACTGCTATGCTCCCTACAATGATGATGGTGGACTGAACCTTTGAAACTGTAAGCGAGCCACCCCAATGAAATGTTTTCTTTATGAGTTGCTGTGGTCATGGCATCTCTTCACAGCAATAAAAACCCAAGACACCAGGATTTTTACTGTTTGATGTTTGTAAATTGCTGTCACTGCTTCCCACACAGTCCAAGCATAGCAGGGGCCCGGTTTACTAGATAGGAGAGTAATGGTTGTTTGGCTCCTGGCTCTATGTGTGGAGAGAACTGCTCTAGAGGTGGGCTGTAAGGCAAAACCCCTGGCCAGAAGCACCCTGATATTTGTACTTCCTTGGGGCCAGGGCTCAGAAGCCTAGGATACATACCCAGGACTGGTGCCAGAGTCCTGTGGGAGCACCCAGGAGTCCCACAAGGAAGGGTGGAAAGGGAACAGGCTGTGGACTCCCCCTCCAGCTGCCTGTAGCTTAGCTGGGAAGCTGAGTGGCTGAAGCTATCAGAACACTTACAGGCTGCATGCATGGTTGGCTGAGTTTTAAAAGGAGCATCTTCCTGGATAGAGGGCTGAGGGCTCTGTCTGGAGCATCATCCTACAGTCTCTCTCTCTTTCAGCAAAGGTGAATGATTTTCAGTTCTGAGATTGACTGTCTGTCTGTGTTAATTAAAACGGTACCACCTTTGCCTCAGAGGCCCCATAGAGACAGATGAGATGCGTCCCTTTCATCCTGGTTCTCATTTCATCATTGAGCAAACATGATTGAATATTTTAATTTATGCTTTGATCATTTTATACATGCATACACTGTTTTATTTTGATCATATTCACTCCCACTTCTTCCTTCCAATTTCTCCTGGAGTCTACCCAACCCCTTCCCAACTCCATGTCCTTTTTTTATAACCCACTGAATCCAATCAGCACTATTCATATATTTATGGGTGTAGGACATAGCCTACCAGAAAACATCCCTGAGGAAAAGCTATGCTCCTTCCTCTAGCAGCTATCAACTGCTACTAGCCCTTTAGTTACAGGTAAGAGCTGAGCTCCTTCCAAACCCATACAGGAATGTTGGCTGACGTATGCAGGTCTGTGCAGGCAGCTATGGCTGCTGAGAGTTTGTGAGTGCTGTCTAGGAGATGCTGTTTCATCCAGACCTCCCTGATCTCAGTCTCTTAGAATTAATTGTTTGATACCCTCTTCTGTGATGTTCCCTGAGCTTGGAGGTAGAAGGTATAACGCCGATGTCCCAGTTCACAAACATTTTGAATAAAGGTGTGTGTGTGTGTGTGTGTGTGTGTGTGTGTGTGTGTGTGTGTGTGTGTCTATACTTTTGAATTGTTCATTTTGTGAAATCTGAAGAATCCCCTCTAAAATTTGGTGTCATGTTTCTTTCTGACTCGAACTTGCTTTTTTTTTTTTTTTGGTGTTTTAAGACAGGGTTCCTCTGTATTTTTTTGGAACTAGCTCTGCCCTGGAAGTAGCTCTGTAGACCAGGCTGGCCTAGAACTCACAGGAGATCCACCTGACTCTGCCTCCCAAGTGCTGGGATTAAATGCATGCACCATTAATGCCCAGCTCTCGAACCTGCCCTTGAAAGCTGTTCCCTTTTCAGTAAATGTGGGTTTGCTTCTGAGCACATACACATCTTCAAGGGTGATTTGCACCGTGGGGGAAGTGGGGACTTCATAAGCTATGTATTTATAATGTTACAAATCCCAGGCAATGGGCCAGGAGGAGGACATATTTCTGGCCGTCTCAATTCCTTTTGTAGCTTACTATCAAAGTAGTGGTACTGTCTGTGTATTGTTTTTGATGTAATACCTTTCAAAGGGCATTTGAAAATTTCCCTGACATTTATCCAAAGAACCTAGCAACAATAACACCTGGACAAGAGCTTCCCAAAACTTTTCAAGCTTTTCTTTGGTGGTGGCAGGGGTGGGTGGGTGTGGGGGTTCAAGTCAGGATTTCTCTATGTAGCCTTGGTGATCCTACAGCTTGATCTATAGACCAAGCTGGCTCCAAACTTAGAGAAATCTTCCTACCTCTGTCTCCTGATTGCGGGATTAAAAGTGCACTGCCCACTTTCCAGCCCCTTTCTGGTTTTTCGAATCTCTGTTCTTTACCCAGATTTGGAACTGAAGAGTTGGGAGACTGAAAGGGGTAAACTAATAAAG
This sequence comes from Phodopus roborovskii, assembly GCF_943737965.1. Classification (NCBI taxonomy): domain Eukaryota; kingdom Metazoa; phylum Chordata; class Mammalia; order Rodentia; family Cricetidae; genus Phodopus; species Phodopus roborovskii. The sequence goes on along the minus strand of NW_026126511.1, from coordinate 38,248,850 downwards.
GGACCACACCTTCACTCAGCCCAGCTTTAGCAGCCATGACAGGCTACAGAAAAGATATGTAGGCCTCTGACTCAGTACATGACACAAAGAAACTCCAGATCCTCTGGTCTCCCGGAGTCTAGGGCCAAAACTGAACACAAGGAAACTCCAGATCCCCCCCAGCCTCTTAGATACCTGGTTCCTGGGAACTGTTTGGCCTAAAAAGAAACTCCAAGGGAGACCAAAACCTCCCCTTTAGTCCCCAGGATACAGTTCTGAAAACTATTGATATCTATGTACAACAGGCCACCTACAAGTAACAAGACAAAGCCATAGAAACCACAGAATCTTCCCTCTCACCACTGATCAATGAGAATAATTGGTGCACAGGTATTTCATGCCAAAATATGACTTTGAGAAATTCCCAATTGTTCTCCAAATGTCAACCAGTCAGAAACCAACCCCTACCTACTGATATAACCCTATGATTTTTGCATTTCAAAACCTGACAGTAGACAAGGAACTCACTTCCTTTGGTGGCTGCTTGCTTAACCAGCTAGACGAGGTCCCTATCATGGTTAAATGAACAGTAAACCTTATGCATTTGCACCAGTGGGTCTGTCTCTCCTTGGTGGTCTCTCAGGATCTTCATGACTTGGGCACAACATTTGGGGGCTCGTCTGGGATCCCCCCAAGACACCCCCCCCATGACCCCAGACCCCTGAACGTTTAAGTCTCTAGCCAGACAGGTAAATGTTCTGTGTTTGTCAGGTTTCCATTTTACCCAGGCAAGTTCTGCTTTCTGTTTCTGGCTGTAGGAGCTTTGGCTTATGTTTGTCTCTAGCAAGTCGGGTAACTGGCTAGTCAGGTTTCTATACCTGTCATGGTCCTCTGCCTGCTTCTGCTCTAATGGTCTGGTGAGTTCTGTGTTATCCATTGTGCTAGCTTGGCAAGTTCTGTGTCCTGAGTTCTTTGACAGGTTTCTGATTGTTTTTTGTTTTTGCTGCGGTTCTAGGGGACAATCCATAGGAACCAGGTCAGAGCCTTGGCAGACACACCTGTAAGTCCCAACTTCTTGGTTTCTTGTCTGGGCGGGGATCCTGCCATCTGAATCTAAATCCAGCTAATTAAGCCACCATCTGTAGCTACTGTGAATCTGAAACTGGAACATCTTTGAGATGGGCCCCTTTCTTTTGGCTAAGTGCACTGTTTGTTTGTCTTGTCTTGACGGTACTGATGGTACAGACCTAACTGGGATGAAATCTAACCTGAGGCAGACACCCTCCTCCTCTCTAGAGCTCTGCCTGACTCCTTGAAAGGACATAGAGCAGAGAATCTGGGATTGCGGCTAAAAATGTTGGAGAAAAAATTTTTCTTTCAGTAACACTGATAGCCAGTGATTCTCTGTGCTCACAGCACTGTTTCCCCTTCTTTCCAGTCTGTGTACTTTTAAAACTTTAATGTTAGGTTTAAAAAAAATTACTTCCACAGGGAAAAAAATAATGGTTTTAGTCATTTATGGTGGCTGCACACAGAGGCTCCCATGAAAGATGGATCACCCCAGCTGCTGGCTGCGGGCCAGTACTCCCCTGCTGGCTCCTGGTGTCTGAATGCAAGCAGTCTTTCTGTGCTGCACCTCACCTTGGGCAGCTAGCAGCCAACTCAAAGAGAACAGCCAAGGTGCAAGTTTTAATGGGTTAATATGATGTTGCCATCAATATGTCCTTAGTAATAAAATGTCTGTTCATGGCTTTTGCCCACTTTCTACTTAGATCATTTGTTCATGTCACTGTTGAGTTTTGTATATGTTCTCTACCAAACTTGTGGTTGCTTGAATTTTTCATATAACTTGTGCCAGGGAAAAATAAATACATTTTACCAGCCCTTGATGCATGGCCGATCACTGACTAAAGAGATGTGGGTCTGTGAGTGTACCTCAGTCAGTACAGCAAGAGACTCCTATTTCTGACTTGTGCCTTCCTTCCTTTTAAGGAGCAATAAAATCTACTCTGTTAATTGGGGTTTTCAGTTCTAAAGAAAATTATATAAACTTTATAATTTAGCAGTCACCCAGGTAATAATGGTTTTAAAGACATAAAGGGCACAACAGAGACAAGCCCAGATGGGTTTCCCTCCACTTCCCTCTATTGCTTTCCTGTATCCTGCTCTGCTGTATATGACCTCTGAACTTGCCAGTATGCAGTCTCCGTTCCCCTTCCCTAAGCCACTAGGCAACGAGGCTTCATACCAGGCTTGCTGGTATGATGCCGCTTTTATCAGATAACATTTAGTCATCTTTTTCCTTGTTTGAGTCCCTAGGACTGGGCTGCACTTGCCTTTTGGATCCTTACCCACAGCACTTGGCATGGTGAGGTATCCCAAATTACCAGGAGCCAGGCAACTCAGAATAACAGATGCCTACTATGTTACCGTTTTTTTTTTGTTTTTTTTTTTTTTTTTTTTGTGAAGTCCAGACACAGGATCATCTGCTTGGGCCTTTTAGATCTGTAATTCAGGTGACTTCCAGGATACCTCTAAGGACACAAAAGAAGCATTTTCTCTTGTGACATGATTGGTAGGTTGAAAGCAAAATCAACCCCAATATTAGCAAATCAAAGTTATGAGGAGCTTTATTCTGTGGTTTGTGAGCTCCTGACCACAGGTGGAATGCAAACAACCCCAGTCTTAGTGGCACCTTAGAGCGACATTTCTCAGGTGGTACAGGTTTGCTTCCAGGGGAGCAGAGAGCAGTGCTTGGAGATATTTTAGACTGTTGAGTAGAGGGCCCTGTTATTGCTATCTAGTGCTCAGTGGCCACTAATGCCAGTAGACTCTATACAATGTACAGGGCAACCGTCAAAGTTTCATTAGAAATGTCCCATGGGTTTGTGGAACTATTTAGAAGGCCGAGAAGCCCTTCCAGCAAGTGGGGTCTTGCCTGGTCCAGCTGACTAGTCCAGTTTGTACCTGAGAAGGGGAGTGTGGATTGAAGAAACAGGTAAAAAGAAAAGATAGAGTCACGAGGGCATCCAGGAATACTGGGATCCACCCTAAATTTATTGCTCAAAGTTCTTATATACCTCAACCAACAGAGGTGGAGGAGGCAAAAGTACTTCCTTTTTTTCTACAAGGAACAGACAGACATAATCACTTCCTTAATTCAAAAGTATCCGGTAACCACACCTTAGATCAAACCTCCTGTTATCTGACCCTGAGGATTAAGACATCGTGTGTGTGTCTGTGTGTGTGTGTTTACATATATTTCCTAAGTACCATCATACAATCTCTGTGGTCTTTGTAATGTTACTAATATATATGTTTTGAGGACTGACCATTTTGTGTTGGATAACCAAATTGATGTGCTCTTCCCTCAGGAAGGCTGTTTCTCCTGCCCTCAGCATTCCATAGCCTGTAGTTCTCTGTCCAGGGTTGAGGCCTTGTGAACTTTCTCCCAAATTACTTAATTCTTAATGCCTACCAAAGCCCTGGCTATTTTTTTCTTCATGAGCTTCATTTCACTGTGTTTCATTTACTTACATCAAATTCTGCTCCAACAATGAGCTGCAGAGAATTGCTGCATTAGCTAAAGTAGAATCGGGGCATGAGAGTTCTCATAAGGTATTAAGTATTATCATCCTGAGCGTGCATTAGTGGCTCATCAAAAGTCAATTCCTGCAAGCAGGTGTTGATAGATTATGCCCATGCATAGAGAGGAGCTAGTGAGAAACTTCGATAAACTGACCAGCATAGGTGCTGCACAAATAACAAAACAAAAAAGCCAGATATTGGGGTTCAAGCTGAAGATCAGAAAAGCAAATTGTCCAAGCCACCAGAGAGCTCTCATATCTACCAAGGCTCAACCAAAGGGGTGATCCACTGAACCTCAGATTGCATCTCCAGACTGCACTGCTCCTCACCAAATCTCAGACTGCTCCTGAGACAGCACTGAGCTCCTTATATTCTCTCTAGTGCTGGGATTACAGGCTCTGTTTCTTTTAGACTGTTTCCCTCTCATGTAGACTTGGGTGGCCTTGAATTTACAGAGATCCATCTGACTCTGTCTCCTGAGTCCTGGGATTAAAGGCGTGTGTCACCACTGCTCAGCTTCCATGGCTGTAGCTAGTTTTAGATTCTGATCTCCAGGAAAGTTTTATTAGATCATAAACACTGTATCACCACACACAGGTGAGTGCAGCTTCCTTAAACCTTCTTGCTTAGAGCATGGCTTGTTCACACCCATTCACAATGGGTGAGCCACTAGCATTGGACTGGGAATGCACTGACTCCCCCAGGAGGTGCAATGGGTCCTCTCTGTGGACTCTATTTACAATGCCTTCAGGATGCTGGGGTGCAGGGACACTGTTTGCCTCTGCCCTGCGGGTGGTGAGGAGGTTTCTGGGAATCAGCTGCACATTTACCAGCCAAGGGCAATGACTGCTTAACAGCTTCTCTCATTTCTCTCAATAAATCCAAATAAAACTGGAGACTACAATAAATTCAAAGACTTTCCATCACCAAGTGCTGCCAGTTTGGGAGTTTACCATGATTGACAGCACCGATGTGGCCTCCACATTGCTGAAGGGTTGAGTTTTCTAAACCATACGTGGTTTTTGTGACATTTCCTGGCTCCTGGATGCTCAGTTTTCAAACCTTATTTGCAAAATGAAGTTCAGATGTCTGGCATACAAATCCTTTCCCTCTCTAAACTATCAACCCCTTCATCTGGGATCTCAATACACACTGCAGTGGCTACACCACGGCTGCTGCCTACTCGTTTATGATGTTCATTTATTCTCCCCACCCCCCAGCCCTGTCAGTTTTCCTATGTAGACTGTCCTGCCAAGGCACCTGGATAACCCGAGAGTCTTTGTGTGTGAACATGTGTACATGTTCCTTTGTACATGTGCAGGCACAATGTTTGTGTGTGTGTGTGTGTGTGCATGCAAGCAAATGTGTGTGGAGGCTGTGCAACTTCAGTTGCCATTGCTTATATGTATTAACTCAGGGGTGTGTGTGTGGGTGTGTGCATGTTCGTGTTCGTGCATGCGCATGCGCGCACACACACACATGTGCTTGTGTGTGCACACACTTGTGTTTGTACATGTTCTGCAAGATGCAACTCAGGCCCTCGTGTTTTTTTAACATGTAGTTTTTTTTGTTTGTTTTTGTTTTTGTTAAGCAGCTCTCCTCCCAGCTCAGTGCATATAAATCTTTGAGAATCTTTTCACATTAATTTGTTGGAAGTGTAGCAAAATGACTATGCTTAGAAACACAGATTTGGAGAGAATTGTGCCATATCTCCATGAATGTCAGTCTGACACTTGCATTGGTCACAAGCAGCTCAATACCTGCTTTGGGGACATCTTCTGGGTTCCAGGGATACTCTTTCTGTGAGGGGTTTCTGTGAGATCCACAGTTTTCAGGATTGGCTGTTTGCCAGCTGTATTTCTGTCTTACGACATACAGTTCTGGAGGCTATCAATTGGTGAGATTGCCCCATAAGGACTTAGGAAAAGGAGAAGAAATGCTCACTATATGGCCAGAACTCCAACTTACAAACTTAACAGCTGTGAAGCATCCATTTTCATTGCGAACCTTGAGAAGATGGGGAGGAAATGATTCCATGGAGAGACGCTAAGTGCATAAAACCCAGCAGAACTGAGGTGAAAGGTGAGGCTTCCAAGCTTCAATTCCTTGGTTACGTTTCTATCCTTGCAGTCTATAAAATAATGTACCCTCTGATAAACCTTTGCCTCTTAATTTATTTGCAGAGCAAATGGTGCTCATGAGATCAAACAAATTACCTCTTGGTTCTTAATGATTTTTCTTCTTTGTTCTTTAACCCCTGCTTTCTTACCTGCAACCCCACTTCATAGCATCTGACTGTGTGGACTTAATGCAAGTCGCATATCCATATTCTGGAGGACGGATATGTTCAGAGCTGTGCAGCCTAGTCTCGTGTCAGCATGTGAATACCTGTCTAACGGGTTTCCGTGGGGCAAGGCACCATGGGACAGCATAGGATTTTGCAAAATTGATGCAGCTTGCAGGCTGTTTTCTCTCTTGCTATAATGGTGATTCTTTGGGCAGTTTTTAGTTTTGTCAATCATACAAGCACGAGCTGTAATTTTCCTTGGAAATTCTATTCTCAAATACTTTTCCCTAAGATTCAACGGGGGGGGGGGGCGGCTAATGTTTCTCAAATCTCTTATCTGGAATTACTAACTACAACTCCTAAGCCTGGGAGCTTTTCTGACTCAATAGAGACAGTTAGGTACATATGAGAAAACAACACTTGGAGTATTGACTAGAAAGGAGAGTGGGGCATGGGCATGCAAACACAGAACAGGGGAAAAGTCTAAAGAAACACGTAGTGCCAACTGTTAGGAGTAAGTTCCCTGGATACCAAGCATCGAATCATTGGTAGGATCTGGTATGCTCCAAGAGAAAAAACTACAATGCAAAATGTAGGATGGATAGATCCATCTTTATCGTGCATAGGAGCTTACATTATAGGAGCTTACATTGGTGGGAGAAGTATGGTATAGTGGGGTGGGTAAAGAGTGCCTTATCAGTCTGCCTTTTACAGAGAGATTGAGACATGGGACCCTCTTGTAGAAAAGGGAACTGTATAAAAATACATCATGCAGACATGAGAGAGTTGTCTGGGTTTGAATATCGTCCTTAAAACATTGTGCCCATGTCTATTACTTTTAACTTTGTAACCACAAGCAGCTGCCAGCTGACATGGTGCTGCCAGAGCAGGATGTGTCTGGCTCAATATTTAGTTAAGTCTGCAAAAATGGTGAACTCTATGTCTAGAATAAGTTTATGCAAAGGGTGTGAAGGTGTACTGGGCAAGCGTAAATGGGAACAATGGGGGCTTTCATAGTGATCACGATGTATTCCTTAAATTGTGATATATTTCTTAAAATAAAAAGTAGAAGCTGATAATAAAGTTGTGTATGTAACCCTGGTAAGAAAAAACTGCTTAAGTATAAATAATGATGGTCTGAACTATCCGGGACCACTTGAGTGCAATTCACTTGGTGATCAGAAGTTTTCCTTGTGCTGATGGCCCCTTCCCAGCCTCAGGACCTGAACCTAGCTGAGGCTGGACCCCGGCATGGATGTTTGGACTTCTTTGTTTTAATCTTTCAAGGAAAGCTGCTCAGAGCATCTTTGTCCATGTGTACAATTATTACATATAAGCAGATAATTTTAGGGCACATCTCTAGAAGCAGAGGTGATTTAGAGATCATGCAAAGTACAGCTCAATGAGATAATGTCCAACTATTTGTGGGAGTTGTCACAGTCACCATTAGTAATCAATAATAATGGCCAGTATTTACTGAGCACTTACAACATGTCAGGCCTTTGACTTCCAGTAGTGTCTTCATGTTGGCAACTCCTTGGGTTTCTATGGAAAAGGCTACTAGATCACGATACTCTTTATTTTAATGTGGTTCTTTTGGATTCAGATGGGGTGTTCGTCAGTTTCATGACTGTGGTTAAACATATCTGAGAAAACCCGACTTGGTTTAACTTAAGTAGGGAAGGTTGTGTGTTAGTTCATGATTTTAGAGATATCTGTCCAAAGTCTGTGTCTCTGTTGGTTGTTTCCAAGCATTCATCGAAGCAAAACGCCATGGTGACATATGTGGCTTAAGTTACCTCGCAGCGGTGGGGAAGCAAAGTAGAGACAATACAGGAAGGAAGAAAGGAAGGAAGAAAGGAAGATAAGCTGCAGCTCCTGAGGACAGTCCCCCAGCATCCTTCTTCCTTCAACTAGGCCACAGCTCTGCCCTTCCACTCTTACTATAAATCCACCAAGGGATTAGTCCTTTGTTACACCAGAACCCTTAGGATCTATTTGCATCTTGACAGCCCAGCAGCCAGCAGCCAAGTCCCCAACACGTGAACTGTTAGGATACCTTTCATAATCAGATGCAAACAGATGGTTGATATTTTATTTACATTTATGCATCCACACTGGTAAGTGCAAAGGCCCCATAGTTTTCTTTTTGTATCCTTACAATGGATTTGAAAATAAAAGTTGTACTAGCTTCCAAAAAGAAGGCGAGGAGTTGTAGAGGTGACTGGTTAAGAGTACTAACTGCTCTTCCAGGGGACACAGGTTCAAGTCCCAGCACCCATATGGTTCACAGCCATCTGTAACTCCAGTTCCAGGGGCCCAACACCCTCTTCTGCTTACTGTAGACAGTGTACTCACACAGAGCACAGATATACAAGCAGGCAAAAACACACATACACATAAAATGGAAATTAAGATTTAGAAAAAAATGAGGTTATCCCATTTTCTTCTTTTTTTCTTCTGGGATGATTGCTTATTTGTTATTCTCTGAAAACTGCAAAAATCCAGCAGCAAAAACATTGGAGCCATTTTTGTTGGCATCAAAGTTGCTAATCTTGTCAATTACAAAAAAAAAAAAAAAAAAATTGTCAGTTTCAAGTGTCTTTTCTTTTTTGTATTAACTTTGTGTGTGTGTGTGTGTGTGTGTGTGTGTGTGTGTGTGTGTGTGTGTATAGGTTGTCAAACTGTTGCTTAGTCACACTTGAAGCCCTGCTGTGGCTGTCCTTTGTTTTCCTGCTCTGTGGTTTGCTTGTGTCTTGCCCCCTGTCCCTTTAGGTCTATTGTGTTCTTGATTTGTTTTCCCAGATCTTTGAAATGTAAAGTTTTTTTGTTTTTCTTTTTAGCTCCAGTTTCATTGCTAGTCCCTAATGTGTAATTATTGTCAGTGTTCTGTTTAATTTCTGCCTTTATTTTTTATTGGTTTCTTTCTTCTAGATCTTCTGAGTGTGGCCTATTTGTATTGTGATTTCCCAAGCTCATTTGCTTTCAGTGTTAGGTTTTAGCCTGTTTGCTTTCTGATTTTTCTGCTCTGAACTCTCTCCCCCAGACAGCTCCATGAAGCTCACTGTGCTGCTTCCATAGTCCTTAAAATGATACCTACTCGGCCAGCTTCCCTCCTCCTCCTCCACTAAAACCTGCCTCATCCTTTCCTGAATCTCCACCCTGATTTGTTTCCTTTGTGGCATTATTTATTGTCATTAAACATAGCCTACTTTTTGCTTAATGTTTATTGCTCATTTCCCCCATTAAAATGTGAGCTCTTTTAATTTTGGCAAAGGAGAAGGATTGTTCAATTTTGATGATGTTAGAACATTTTTGCCATCCCCACAACATTCCCTGTGCCTCTGAACCATTCATTTCTCTTATACTCCAATCCTATGAAGCCACAAGTCCATTTCTGTCTCTACACATCTGGAAGATAAGGTGTCTTTCTCTGGGGTTGGAGGGCAAACCTAGGACTTAATTCATGAGAGTGTTTTCCCACTGAGCTACAGCCTTAGTTCCCAGCAGGGATCATAACTGTTCTGTTCACTGCTACATGCTCAATGTCTGAAAAGCATCTGCACACAACGTGAACTCAATACATCTCTACATAATCTTACTTTTTTTTTTTTCTTATGTGTGGCATCAGTTTCTAGAGATGTCTTTAAAACATCGGAAAATAGGCCTGGCAGTAGTGGCACACAACTTTAGTCCCAGCACTCAGGAGGCAGAGGCAGGCAGATCTCTGTGAGTTCGAGACCAGCCTGGTCTACAAGAGCTAGTTCCAGGACAGCCTCCAAAGCCACAGAGAAACCCTTTCTCAAAAAAAACCAAATAAATAAATAAATAAATATCCAAAAATAGGGCTGGGAGTGTTGTTGTTCAGTGGTAGCATCACGTTTGGCACCCCAGGAAACCTTGGGTTGAATTAGTGCATACAACACACACACACTCACAAAACAAACAACACACACATCACACACATACACTCATATGACGTACACACACAGACACATAGCACACAACACACATAACACACACACACAGCACATACAGACAATACACACACACACACTCATATACCATACACACATACCACACCACACACACACACACACACACACACACACACACACACACACACTGAAGGAATGTTTGTTGACTCATCTGTGTCTCCCTGTGACTCTGTCCTTTGGTACTTTCTGTATGGTCATGTGCTGCACAAGGACTTCTTATACCATAGCTCTCTGAGATTATAATGGAATTGAAACTGGATGCCATGTCATGTCCCTGTAATCCTATCAGTTGGAAGATAGAGGCAGGACAGGAGCTCAAAGTCATCCTTGACTACATAGTGAGTTCGAGGCCAGCCTGAGCTACACAGGGCTCTGTCTCAGCAAAAGGAATAAAAACTGTAATGGAACTGAAAAACTTAGTGACATTTTAACTGTCATATGGAATTAAAAACCAAGTTACAGCTGGGCAGTGGTGGTGCATACCTTTAATCCCAGCATTTGGGAGACAGAGGCATGTCTACAAAGCAAGTACCAGGACAGCCAGAACTTTTACACAGAGAAACCCTGTCTCAATAAATAAATAAATAACCAAATTACACCCCCATGTGTCTGTGGGAACTTTGGTACGAGCAGCCCATCGTGTCATGGGAAGGGTGCTCGCTGTCTACAAGAGAAAACAGAGAAGGATGGAAACAGAGAAGGATGGATACAGGTACTCAGCTTTCGTCCTCCTCTTCATTCAGGGTACACTCCACCAGGTGTTGCTGGTCACATTCAAGTCACGCACACAGAGATGTGCTCCCACACTGCTTCTAAATCCTGTTAAGTTGTTAATGAGGATTAAACATTACACCACTACACTTTCAGAGTTCACGGTTTCACTTATATATTAAAATATTTGCTGCAAAATCATCTAGCCACTTATAGCCTCACACACTATTTTACACACTCGTGGCATGGAGAGCCCACACCAAGTGTCTGAACTCTACCACTTAGGTTAGGGTGACTCCTCCCCATGAAGCCACCTTCGGAAGCACCATCTTCCTGTGGAGGCTGGTGCTGTGCACTGAACACCTCTGTCCCTTACATTCATGTGTTGATGGCCCTTGCAGCTGTGATGGTATTGGCAGGGTCCTTTGGAGAGGCCATAGGGTGCAGTTTTGGGATGGGATTGGCCCCTCATGAAAAGAGGCAGGGCAAGGCTTGTTTCTTTTGTCTAGAAACCATGAAGTGTCCTCACTAGATAGTCACCTGCCAGCTCCATGGCTCTGGACTTCCAAGACTCCAAAATGGTGAGAATAGATATGTCTTATTATCTATTCTTCTTATTATTAAACCACCCAGACTATAGTAATTTGTTTTTATAACAACTCAAACCAAGACAGCTGGTTTAAATTTGCTCTTGCTATTTGCAGACACAAGGTCCTGGAATAATGTGTAAATAACCAGAATCGAGGACCATGTTGTGTATTCCAACAGGGTAAACCATATTTTTAAGAAAGGAATAAAATCATCCAAATGTATAACATGGGAAATGTTAAAGGATGAATAGTTCAGGTTTTTAATCAACAAATAGTATTGAGTAATAAGGAGTGTGATTGGGAATCGATCTTTTTAAAGATTTTAAAATCTAAACTTTTCTGATTCAGATTCAGTTGATATAATTTGAACATTGAGTATTTGACAATGTTAGGTAATTGTTTTCTGTCCATAATGATGAGAGAGATGGTGAGAGCCAACTATCTGTAAATGCAAACACAACAAATGCAATTAAAGGAAGACGAAAGAGAGTCGGGGTAACCACTCCTTTTCCATGTTAGTTTCGTGTGTGCGCACGCGCGCGCGTGTGTGTGTGTGTGCGCGTGTGTGTGTGCACGCGCGCGCACACGTGTGTGTGTGTGTGTGTGTGTGTGCGCGCGTGCATGTGTGTGTTCATGTGTATGCATCTGGGTGAGTATTTATGTATATGGGAGGTGGTCAAGCAGATTTGAAGAGAAAGATAATAAACTCTGTTTTGGAGCTAGGTAAGATGCCTCCATACCTTCAATCCCAGCACTTGAGAGGTTGAGATGAGTTTGAGGCTGTCTTGGGATACAGAGTGAGACTCTGTTTCATGAACCAACAACAAAATTCAGTTTGGGTATAGAATTTCTAAGTCCAGGAGAATCAGCTCCTATGAATTTATGCAGCATGAATTCACTTTTGGGGAACTTAAGGTACTCATAACAAGCTATGTTTCAATATGAGCAGGAAATAAAACACATGAGTTCAAGGCTCAGGAACTAGATGCCAAATAGTTAAATTAGAATAGCTCATACTTCAATAAAAATTTACTATAATTACAACAACTGAAAAAAATCATTAGTGGGAATTGAAAAATTAATCACTAAATTTCTTGCCTGTTGGAACTGGAGGGAATCCGTGCCTTTAATTGAGGCTTATTTTTCTTGTAAAAGTACAAAGCCCATTCTAGTGACAAATGCTCTTAAAACCCCCAGGGGTCCCATCTGGAAGCCAGAGATGCTGGTCCAAAAGGAGGAGAAAAAAAAAAAAATAAGGAAAATGCTTGTTCTGCTCAAAACGGTGATAATAAGTGATGTGGGGAAACATTTTCCCTTTATTTTCTTTGAAACACGATAGACTTTATGAAGGAGAATGGAGTGTTAGGGCTGATTATGATGATTAAGGAAGATAAAGGTTTGTAAGTGGACACATCTATGAAAATGTTCAGAGGGTTAGCAGACGTAATGCAGACATCAAAGTGATCTCTTAAAGCACTCCAGGAATTCTCAGTACAAAGTGTTAGGAGAAAAAGGTTGTCCATAAGGACCTTTAGGCATCTCAACGTTAATAATTGGGAACCCAGGGTTCCTGCAACGTGATTGGACAGGCACGTTTTTCAAGTGGTGAAGCGATGGTGAGAAAAATTTGGGTATGAGAAGACATGGAATTGTCAGGGGCTAGAAATATTAGAGATGAGGCATAGCTGCCTTGTTCCTTTCTATTTTAATACGATTTTTAAAAATTTATTTTCATTTTATGTATATGGGTGTTTTGCATGCACTTGCATCTCTGCAGTCTCTATGGAGGCCAGAAGAGGGCATCAGAGATCCTGGAGCTGGAGTTATGGATGGTGGGAGGTGCTGTTTGGATGTGGGGAATTGAATCCAGGTCATCTGAAAGAGCAAGTGCTCCTAACCATCGAACCATCTCCGCTGCCTCCTCTTCGCCATTTTTATGTGTATAATTCAGTAGCATTCAGTATTCATATCATTGTGTGACTTAGGGTTACTATTGCTGTGAAGATGCCACGACCAAAAGCAAGTTGGGAGGAAAGGGTTTGTTTGTCTTACACTTCCATATCATAGTCCATCACGAAGGAAAGCAGGACAGGAACTCAAACAGGGCAGGAACCTGGAGGCAGGAGCTGATGCAGAGGCCATGGAGGGGTGCTGCTTACTGACTTGCTTCTTATGGCTTGCTCAACCTGCCTTCTTATTGAGCATGGCCTGCTCAGTCTGGTTGCACCCAGGACCACCATCCTAGCCGTGCCCCCCTCCCCATACAGGCTTGCCTACAGCCCAGTCTTCTGGAGGCATTTAATCAATTGAGGGTCCCTCCTCTATGATGACTTTAGCTCATGTCAAGTTGACATAAAACCACCCAGCACCTTGTGAAGCCACTAACATGTGAAACAATCTCCAGACTTTTCAGGTCTACAGAACTGAACATCTATACCCATAATACAGCTCTCCAATCGCCCTCCCCAGTTACCTCTCTACAAAGACCTCTGCTCACCATCCACTGGCAGTGGCTTTGTAGATGCTGTGAAATGCATGAAGGGTCCTTGGTGTGGGATTTGGGGACAGAGTATACCCGAGGAATGCAGGATCTCGTGTAATGAATTGCCTGGGAAACATTGGCAGAGTTATGTAATTTGCTGCTGATAATACTCAGTTGCCATAGTGCCAGGGTGTTTTTGAACATGCATCTTGATTAAATACAGAAACCGGGAAAGTCGGTATCGTCTCTCACACTTGCAGTCATAGTCTTCATTTGCTCACTTGTAGGAGGGGCTTCTTCCAGTTGAGCCTTTGAAAAACAATGTTGACCTCTGTTATAACTTATCATGCTTTTACAGATGAAATTTGATCTAAAACATTTCTAGCCTTTTAATTATAGAAAGTGTATAGGAAAAAGAGGCAGTGGGAAAGACAGAACCACAGATGGCTCCAGGGATAATATTCATTAAAATTAAAAATTCATGTGACTTTTGCCCTAGCAAGCTCACTCCTGGGAATTTGTCCCAAGGAAATAAAGTCATTAATTCACATAGACACATGTACATAGATGTTTTTAAGGCAGTATTCATTGTGAAACAAAGCCCTGGCTGAATCCTTTAAGATATATCAACACCATGAATTATTAGCCATCCATTAAAAAGAATGGATTAAATCAAAACCAGTTGACTTGGAGAAAGTCCCCTGAGGCATTGTTAAGTGAGGAAGGCAAGATATGAGAACATGTATGTACATGTGTACAATGTTCCACTTTTGTAAACGCAAAAAAAAAAAAAAAAAAACACCAAAACCAAAATTGCTAAACAACCTTTCAAATCCCTATACATAGTTTCGTGAGCATGGAGGAAAACGCGAGAGAAAGAGCCCTTGGCTGGCAACCACTCATCGGATGTCAGTGGGGCCATGGCTGCTGCTGGCAGGAGAAAGAAAGGAAAAGGGGGAAAGGAAAATTTGCACCCAAACAGCAAGGGCATAAGGTCTGCATCCATGTAAAATGGCATGATCCCGGGCTGCTCAGCTAGTGGAGTGCTTGACTAGCATGCCTCAAGTCCTGAGTTCCATCCACACCATTGCTTAAGAATGTGAGTCTACTATTGGGCTATAACACAGCCCAGAAAACAACGTTAAAATGTTGTGTTAAAAACAAAAACACTGGGTGGAGAGATGGCTCCATGATTAAGAGTTATACTGCTCTTTCAGAAGACCAGAATTTGGTTCTTTGTACCCATAGCATCCAATGCCCTCTTCTGACCTCCACTGGCACAGACATTCCACATGTATGTATATGTGCACGCGCGTGCGCACACACACACGCGCGCGCACACACAAACACACAGGAAAATGTCTTCTCCTTTTCTATTGCTCCCCACCCCCAGCATCCTGGAAAGTGAATGTCATGGTGAAAGTCCTGATAGGATAGCAGTGCAGAGGAAAAAAAGGAAGCTTGGGTGTCCAACACCATCCAGTCACCAAACTAGCCCTTCATTATTCAGATGGTGAGTGTCAGAAGGAATTAAACTAGTTTTGTTTGCATCATTGCACTGGGTCTGTGCCGAGCAAAGAAGTCAATGTTAAAGGAAGGAAGACTGGACTCTAGGCTCTCCTTAGTACCCGCTCTGAGCCTCCATTACCACGGCTTTCCAACAACATGAGCCTCTTGCCTATTCCCTCAGGTGACAGCAAATGTCAGAGAATGTACGAGACCTCTCTTCCAGCTAGGAGTAGGTGCTCATCTGGATCCTTTAGCTGCAAGGAAAATTGGGAAATGGGATCTTTGATTGGTCATGTACCCAGATCAAATTTCCAGTGTCAGAAAAGAAGAATAGATGTTGATAGACATCAGTCACCAAACCCCACAGCCATATCCTGAACCTAAGAATGGTGGAATGACTCTCAGAGTGGGAAGGGAGGGCCCAGCATCCGCTTATGGAGGCTGGACAGTCAAGGATCACAGAATTAACTTTTTTTTGAAGGCACAGTTTTGAGCAGAAGGAATTGACAAGATGAAGCAAAGGCAAGGGTTCTAGAAGGAAGAAAACAATGCACAAAGTACCCTGGAGGGGAGGTTCAAACACAAGCCTGAGGAATCTCCTTAAAAGCTAGACATGTAAATCAATAATCTTTCCAAAGACTTGGGGCTGACTAATGAAATCCATTCCACCGTGTGCACTAACTCCGAAAGGCACCAATTATATTTTTATGGCTTGGAAATTTCTCTGGCAGCCCAGAGAAAGCTGAAGCTGGTTTGAGAAGGCCTAATTATTCCTCACATAAGACGTGGGTGAGTAAGTCTTTGTATGTGTCACATAATGAGAATTTGGCAAAACTGTGGGTCTCCTTCGTATCATTTACGATCATAAGAAAACTTGAGGAAACAGTCCTGTCACTTCTCGCCAATAATATATCGAGATGGGTGGCTTTGTAAATTGCTTGCTGTTTTACATATATCGAGATGGATGCTTTGAACATTGCTTGCTGTTTTTTCATTGAAAGAACAGACCAGCAATCAATCAGGTAATGGACCTGTCTGGGAGGTGGGAGCAGAGAGCAGCAGAAACTGTTGAGTCACAGAGCCTTGTTTCCACATAACACACACGAAAATCAGTCTCTTTACTTTGTCATTTCACCTCCTGTGAGAGCCCTGGTAAGTGTGAGTCATAACAAACTCAAGGTCTTAGAATTTGGAGAGCCTGATATAAAAAATTCATCAAATCTTTTTGGTATTGCTTACTCTCCCTTTTCCTATCACATCTGGATAATCGGTTTTTAAATTTTAATGTGCTGATCTCCTTGGCTTTTTCAAGGACACAACCTTTACTTTGGATGGCTCTTGGCATGTGCCTTACCGGTGGAGATGGAAATTTGGGGTGGAACAAAACAGAGAAAAGTTGTATAAATTCAAGGTCTGGGCATTCAAACCCTGGACCAGGAAGCCCGGCTGTTATCAGAAATGCAGACCTTGCATGTGAGCAGCGCCAATAGGACCTAGGACATCGTATACTAGTGAAGTATAGAAGAGAAAAAGGCCCTAAAGGGTCTGGGATGTAGCTCAGTTGGGAGAGTGCTGGCTTAGCACGCATCAAGTGCTAGGTTTGATCTCCAGCAACTCATGAGCTGGGTATGGCTGTACTCCCCTGTAGCCCCAGAACTCCTGTTACCCAGTGGAGGCAGAAAGATCAATCAGCTCAAGGTCTTTTGCTACATAATGAGTTCGAGGCCAGCCTGAGTCACATGAGACAAAATTAAACAAAACAAATAAAAATAAACATATAACACATACAGATACTCAAAACCTTTGAAAAATACCCTTGTGGGGAATTTTCAGACAAGACACAGGATGATGAATTACTTTTGAATTTTAGAGCAACAACACGCAACTTTTGTGTGTATTGAAATATTGCATGTGAAATGTATTTATATTTAAAAACCATTCTTTATCTGAAATTCAAATGTAACTGGCTGGTTTGCATTTTCATTTTTTTGCAATAATCTTACCACTAAGGTAGGATGACTATGTAAGGGTCACTATTCACAGCTGGCCCTTTGTACATAGTGAACAGAAATGAGGACATGGCTGCTCCTAGGTATGGTGGACGAGAAGGTTTTTATTTAGATATGAGGGAGAGAACAGCCAGAGGCATCTGGAAGGGTCCAGACTGAACATGGCCAGCAGAATAGACTGGGCCATGACAGGAGAGAGAGCAAGAGAGGAAGAGAAGAGAGATTAGAAGGGGGGCCAAGAGAGAGCCAAGAGGAGGGCTGAAGAGATGGCTTGGTGCTTGAGAGTATTGACTGCTCTTCCAGGGGACCAGAGTTCAATTCCCAGCACCCACATGACAGCTCACAGTTGTCTGTTTCAGGGGATTCGACACCCTCACACAGACAAATACGTACGTAAAATAATAGAATTGAGAGAGAGAGAGAGAGAGAGAGAGAGAGAGAGAGAGAGAGAGAGAGAACCAAGGGAGGACCAAGAAACATGTTGCCAAAATGGCTGAATTATACAGGGGAGGGAGAAACTTGAAGAAAGGAACTGAGGTTCTGGGGCTGGAGAGGTTTAGGGTAGGGGTGGGGTGAGAGGCAGGAGGAGGAGGAAGACTGTACCAGGCACTGAGCATTGAGAACCTGGAGGTCCACACCTGCTTTGATATGATATTAGCACCTCAGCCTTCTGTCCTGGGTTTCTTTGAGACCAATGTATAAGAGTTTCCTCTCTCTCCCTCCCTGCCCCCATTTGTTTGTTTGAGACAGCATTACTCTGTGTAGCTCTGGCTGTCCTGGACTTCATTCTTGGAGATACTGCCAGCCTCAGTCTCTGAGGATTAAAGGTGTGAGCCACCCCTGCCTGACTATACAGAGGAGTTTCATATCCACATATGCACTCTATCTCAGCAGAAATTGCTCAGAAAAACAAAACAAACATCACATCTGCAACAAACATGTTAATTGTGGTGTCAATAGTACAGTATGACATGTGTTTACATAGCATTTACCTGGTACTAAGTATTGTAAGTGAAATAGAGAAGATTTAAGGTATATGGGAAACTATATGAAGATTATATGTAAATTACACCATTTTATGTAAGTGACAGGAACTCTCAATTTGGGAAACCCCAGGGGATTCTGTATGACACAGAGGGACAATTGTAATAAGATAACAAGCTGGGCATGGGGCAGGGGAGAACATGCTCATCACGCTAACCATGAGACCTTTGAACCTTCTCTATTAGAGCACAGTCTGCTGCCATCACAGAGGCAGAAAGTCCCAGATCCTTGCTTTCATGGCCACCTTTGAACAAAAGCAAGGGCATACAGGATACTCACACATGGGTCATGGCTCTTAGCAGCAAGCAGGTGTTTGGGGAAGCAAGGGCCATGCAGAGCTCATTCTGGTCTTTGGGATGGCATTGACTGTGGCCACATTCAGAGTGTAGTTGCTAGAACTCGTGTCCAGTGCCCATGGCAACAGTAGTGTCCTGGGTCCAGTGGCCATAGCAACAGTAGAGTTCCTACGAGCTTGCCATGGGCTACTCCTGGCTGTAGCGCCCAGTGTCAGGGTGGGTCCCTGGCCCCACTCTGCCCCTGTACCGTGTCATCTCTGCTGATGAATTCCTTTACTCCTTAATGCTGACAGAGCCACTTTTGTGTGTTTAGAACCCATGAGTGAGAAGTGGGGATGCTCTCAAATGTGGGATTGTGAAGAGAAGAATGGGCCCAGCTGTGAGTTGTGTCTGGCAGTGTATAAATACGTGAGGGGAATTGGATCAGACTGCGCTCATTGCCGGTCTGGGCCATCACAGCCGCCCTAGGCTGCCTGCCGGGCTTCACACGATCAGTTTCTCTCTGTGATAATTGGTGCCTGTGGCCTCCTAGCTTTTCAGTCACTCTGGTTCATTCATATCATTTCATCTTGATTGGGCAGAGGGCATGTTTGAGGTTTAGCGGTTCAAAGCCTTCCCAGGTACTCGTGAGGTACAAAGAAAACCGAGTTAACATTTGTCACCGGCCTTCTTCATGCCCCAACCCTCATCTCAGATCCCAGCCATTCAGAATTCAGAGCCACTCATCACTAGCCAGAAGCAGCATTCCTTAGTCACAGATGGAGTGCTGACTGTGGCTCAGCTGTTGATATGTGTGTCCCGAGGGAAAAATAAAAATCAATGGTTTCCTAGGTACCTGTGCTTCAAGCCCGGTGCACTTCCGTTTACTGTGGAACTCTCTTCTGCTCTTGAACAGCCTCTCAAGAACCAGACCAAACATTGCCACTGGGAATGTACTGAGCAGGGCACTGCCTTCTGCTCACCCTCTCTAGGCAGAAGACATCCACACTCTTCCCTGGGCCTTAGGAAATGTACTTCTGTGCACGTGGACAGAGGACGAACTCGGTGTCACTCCTAGGGAATCCATCCACTTCACTTTGCAGACGAGGTTCTTTGTTGGGCTAGGCTGGATGACTGGAGAGCCCTAGAGATCTGCCTAGAAACTGGGACCAGATGCCAGGTCCAGAGGCAATGATATTCTTGGCTTCACATGGGTCCTGAGGATTGAAGGAGAGTTTTTGTGCTTCACTGACAGAGCGTTCCGGGACCTTGCCCTCACCGCTGTGTATTGGTGTTGGACCTCTCTCTCTGCCAACAAAACTGTTCTAGCTTCATTTTGTTGCTGGACAGAACACCCTCACCAAACTGAATTTAGAGCATGAAAGAGATTATTGACCTCATTTTTCCGAGTCACAGTATGTCACTGAGGGAATAAAGCAGCTCCTAGAAGCAGAAATCATGGGGGGGAATGTTGCTTCCTGGCTCACATACTCCAGCGCATGCTCAGCTAGCTTCCTTATACAACTCGGGACCAGCTGCCTAGGGAATATCACTGCCCACAGTGGGCTGGCCCTTCCTGTACCAATTACCAATCAAGACAATCTTTCATACTCATTTTTACACAGGCCAATCTGATCTGTATAAGTGCTCCATCGAAACTCCCTTCTAAAGTGACTCCAGGATGTGTCATGTGGATGTAGGAGTTGAGCGGGACACCCTGGAGGAGTTCATGTCATGGTGATATTTGTAGTGAGCTAGGAGCACTGTTGCTTGGAAGAAGGAGTCTAGTGCACAGGGGTAGACAGAAGCCTGGGAAGACATGGCTGGGCTGGAGTCCTTTTCCTTCCATTCTGTAGTTTATGGCCTTGGAAGGCTTGCCCAAAGCTTTCATTTCCTCATTGATACAGTGGAGACAATAACAATCTTCACTGAGTCGTTGTGAGAACTCTGTGAGACAGTTGTACAATTGTGGTTGGCATACCCTCCCCATCACCATTCTCTTAGTTACTTTCTTCACTGCTGAGACAAATGACTAATGAAAGCAACTTAAAGAAGTTTGGTACAGGGTTTGAGAGCACAGTCCAAGGCAGAGGAAGGCAAGGCAGCACATCCGGTCAGGAAGCAGAGACAGATAGTGGCAGCTTGCTTCTTCTTCTTCTTCTTCTTCTTCTTCTTCTTCTTCTTCTTCTTCTTCTTCTTCTTCCTTCCTTCCTTCCTTCCTTCCTTCCTTCCTTCCTTTCTTTCTTTCTTTCTTTCTTTCTTTCTTTCTTTCTTTCTGCTCAGTCTCCAGTCCTTCTTGATAGAATGATATAGAATGATAGCATCCTTAGGGTGAGTCTTCTCACCAATTAACCCAATCTAGAAATTCCCTCACAGATAAGCCCAGATATTTGTTTCCATGGTGATTCTAATCCTACCAGTTTAGGTCAAGATTAACCCCCCCCACTCCCCACCCCAAACCCACCCCTCTCCCCCACCCCCTTCGTTATCTAGGGGCATGGCTGAAGATGTGACAGATACTGAATGAAAGGGAAGAAAGGATTCAGGACGAGGAAGGGGGTGGCTGAGGTGCAGATAGGGGTGGAGATAACCTGTGGCCATCTTCACAGCTGTGTGAAGTTAGCACTGACTAATCTAAAGAGATGGCTTTTCTGTTCGCCTTGTAGGGGAGGGAGGGAGTGTGCGGTTTAGGCAGGGTCAATAACCAGCCATCAGTGGCACGCGTAGACAAGTGGCAGTCCTGAGTGTTTTGAGTCTGCATTCTGCCTTTCAATGCCACTGAGGCACAAAACTCACCCCACAGCGGCTCTTGAGCTAAACTGTCCACCAGGCCTTCAAAGCTGCAGCAGGGATAAGGTCATTGTGATTCACAAAGAAACCGGAGGAAAGGGGTGCACAGAAGGACCCGACTTTGCAAACTGCAGGTGAAGAGTGGCGCTTTCTTTACCAAATGGAGTAGGGGGGATGGGGGGGGAAGCAGCTGGGGGGTGTGGCTCCATGGTATAACACATGTCTGCCGTGTGCAAAGCCCTGAGCTCAACATGACCACAGACACTGTAAAACATCATCAAACATAGATCAAAAAAACCATGGGAAAGCCTTGTTCAAAGTGTATCTCACTTACCGGAAGAACAGCCTTAAATTCTGTCATTCTTGTGACAAACCCTTTTGCTAAACAAATCTTTTCTCAAAAGACCTGCCTCAGCATCGAGCCTGATGAGACAGAGTCTTTATTATCCGTGACACTGGTAGGGAATGTTTAGCACAATAAAGTGATTAGTTAGCATGTGTCTGCTGAATGAATGACAAATGACAAAGTGATGGTAACAAGGCAGGGGAGAGGGACTGAGATATCTCTGAGAAGTTGATGTGTGGGGCTGGAGATGTGTTCAGTTGGTAAAGTGCTTGCTCAGCACATACAAAAAACGCGAGTTTGATCCCCAGCCCTATATAAACTGGTGCTGTTGCTCATGACCGAAATCCCAGCACTTTGGAGCCAAAAACAGAAGGCTCCCTAGTTAAATGTCATCCTGGGCTACAGAATGAGTTGCAGCCTGGGATGCAGGAAATCCTGTCTAAAACAAACAAACAAACAAACAAACAAACAAAAACCAAACAAAGAACCAGCCAGGTATGATGGTGCACACAGAATCCTAGTGCTTGGTGGGCAGAGACAAGGAGATCTCTGTGAGTTCCAGGACATCCTGGGAGATGTAGTGAATTCCAGGCCAGTCAGGGATACATAGTGAGACCCTTGCCTCAATAAAATATTATAATCAATATAGCAAAACTGGGTGTGGTGTGGCGGCACACATCCTCAATGTCAGCCTTAGGAGGCATTGGCAGTAGGGTTGGGGACCCTCGGCTACACTGCAAGTTCAAGGCTAGGCTGGGCTACATGAGACTCTCCAAAAACCAAGAGAGAGATGGGGAAGGGAGGCAAGGAGGGAGGGAGGGAGAGAAGAAAGAAAGAAGGAAGGAAGAAAAAAACTGATGTAGCAGATGAAGTTCTATAAAGGGTTTTCTCCCTAACATTTTAAAATGTTGGCAGCATCCAGACAGTACTTATAATATGCGCCTACAGAGCACTGACATGAACAATTGATATCACTTGACCATCTTAACCATGGCTAGTTGTCCTTAAAGCATCTAGGCAGGGCCCACCAGATTCTAAACAGTAATGGCCCAGCTGGTTTAAATGGGTTTCCATGGTTACACTCATGCTCCTGTTTCCATGGTTACGTTTTCTGGTCCCTCACAGGAGTTAGATAGATATTTGAAATTTAAAAGGATTTTTCCCTTCCTTGCCTACCTACACAGATATCTAGGGTCCAAAGGTCTGGGATGAAAGTTTTAGTGACCTCTTGGCAGGAGAGGGGGAGAGGACAATAATATCTATGACAGTTGAATCTACCTAGAATGAGCAGCAAACTCCATGGGAACAATACTGCAGGTGGATTGATAAGCCAATTTTATGAGCCTGGCTATTTTGCTGAACTAGAGGAGAAGGCTGTCCACGGTGAGGGACCAATATAATATTGTTTGGATGTGTGGCTGCAACAGGATGTGTGGACTCTTTGGTCAGATTTCCTTCAAATCCCTTTCATCTCTGTGCTGACAGATTGTCTGCCTGCTTGCACTCATTTCTCCCATCATCTCCAATTCAAATCACCTCCCTTGGCTCACTCAGGCAAGCATCTGTTCAAAGGTACCAGCCCAGGTAAAGATTCAGAGGAGGGCTTGGCTCCCCTTGGTACAGATAGCCTGCGTGGAATCCAAGAGCCCCCTTGTGGTAACTCCAGCTTTTTCTCGTCTGGAAAAGGACTGAAATCTGACAGGACTCAGCAGAGGAAAGTGGTCTTCCTCCATCATCCCTCCTGGCCATCTTCTTTCCTATATCTTTACTGGACATCTGTCACGCATTACCCAACCCCTGGTAAGAGTGGCAGCCTCCCTCAGACCAGCCTGCCGGGACCCAGACACCAACAAGAACTAAAAGGCCTCCTCTACCCCATCAGTTAATCGTCCAGGGATGGGTGGGTGGCTGACCCAAGCAGAGCTGGAATCTTCTTTGGGAATCAGTATTCATATTATGAGGCAATTAGACTTTTTCATTTCAGTACACAGCTGCAGCACTTGTACTGGCCTGGGGATGGGGGAGGGGAATATTTTGTTTGCTCTGCTTTCAAGAAGTGTTCCATAGACCCCCTGAAGGGTTACAGCTAGAGCCTGACATCTCAGGATCCGGGCACCTGTCAAGCCTTCTAGAATTTCACACCACTTGCTCCCCAAAAGGCACACATGTGTTCTTGTCTTCTGTTCACCCACAAAACATGAAGTCCTTCCTGGCATGTCAGGCAGCAATGCAGGTGAGCCCCAGGATATGCATTCAGACCTACTATGGCAGCCATCTAGCCCTTTAACACCTAGTTTCCAAGTGCCTCGGGTCTGTTTATATAGGTTGTGTTGCTGCCAAGCAGGCACTGGGGGTCCTTTCTCGCTGGTCTCTTTCACTCCTCAGTGTACATGCACCGGCAACAGCACCCACTGAGACCCACTGTAGCCCTTTCTTCTCAGCTCATGCCCAGGGGGTGACCACAGTCAGTACACATGCATGCCCCCGATGCGTGCTTGCCACACAGCAGCCACTCTGGCTGCTTCTACATATTGCCTGCCCCACTGGACTGTGGAGCTGAAGATCCTATCTTATTTTTCTATTCTCAGATCAGTGTTTTGCACATTGTGTAGGCTCGATAAATACATGTCAACAGAAGCTGATTTAGTTTCCTGTCCAAGCCGTTTGCCCAGAGCAGAGAACAGCTTTCCAGGTAGAGGCTTCAACTGCCCACTTTCCCCTTGTGGTTTTCCTCTTCTGCTCAATTTTCTGCTAGGTCTGGGGCTAATTACTGAAGCTAATTACTGGTTGGTTGAAATGGCCCCAGAGCCTTCTCCTGTGTTCTAACAGAGAACTCAGAGCTCATCCTAGAATAGCACAATTTGTATCATTAACACTTAGATACTGTGGCTGTTGCCCACACTGGAGCTTATAAGCAAAGCCCACTTTGGAGCAGTTTCCTGGGCAGGGAAAACCCCTCATCTCTTATTGTTTCTGGAACCATACATTTACAAATGATCTAATTGCTCTGTGTCAGTGGCTGGAAGCACCATGACGATGCATTTAATTGCTAAGGATATGCAACTGTTAATTAAAACTGACCTCTACTCAAATGTACTAAACAGCCATGTGTCACCACTCCACGCTAGGCCTTTTGCCAATGGTAGTTTTCTCTTTCTCCTCCTCCAAATTTTGCTTGCATGTATATATGTCATTGTTTTGATAACTGTGATCTCTACTTCCTCTGCGTGAGTCTGTGGTTCAAAGGTAGAAATGCATAGAGCACAGAGGGAACCCAAGGATGCCCTGACCCATGATGGCAGCTGGCTGAGACGGGATTGAAGGACTGAGGTCCAGTCTGTTTTCCTACAGTGACTAACTTCTTCTATCCAGGGACACCTTAGCCACTGCCCTTCTGTCCAAGAGATGTGACTGATTCGGGCTGGCTTAGAAATCCTTTTTTTTTTTCCTTTCATTTTTTTTTTTTTTTGGTTATTTGTGGAGGGAATGTCTAAATATATTATTTTGAATTGCAATGTGATTTATAAATGACAGCAGATTGCAGTGAATAAACTGTAATGACCTCATCTACCTTGTTTGTGGTAAATGTACTTTTTGATGTTCTAAGTTTGAGGGCAGTGAATGAGGATAGGCAAGCAGGCTGTTTAGAAATAGTCCATCTCAGCTGGGTGGTGGAGGTGCACGCCTTTAATCCCAGCACTAGCGCTCAGGAGGCAGAGACGGGAGGATCTCTGTGAGTTAGGGGCCAGCCTACAAAGTGAGTACCAGGGCAGCCAGGGCTACATAGAGAAATGCTGTCTCAAACCCCCCACCACACACACACACACACACACACACACACACACACACACACACGGAACAGTCCATCTCATTGGACAATACCAACCCCAGCTCTATCAGCTAACATATGCCTGAGTGTGCCTGCTGTTCTACACAAAGGTTCTGAGACCTGGGTTAGTAGTTACCACTGAAAAGGGCAGTCACAATGTTAGACACAGACTCTGAAATCCGGTGTTAACTCAGGGTTGATGATATACCATAAGACATATTGGAATTCTCATTAGAATACTAGTGGAAACGTCACACGTTTTTGCCTGTGTAGCTGGTTATCCTGTATTCAATGATACTTCCATTCCCATCTCAGCTGGATTTAAAAGCACGATGCAGTCCAAGCAGGCCTTGAGTTTGTGGTTCTCCTGCCTTAGTCTTCTAAACAGTAGCATTACAGATGTGTGCTACAGGGTCTTTGCGCCACCCCTGGAGGTCCCCCCCCCTTCATAATAGCCCACAACGACTGGCTGACTGGATCTTGCTGCCAGTACCATCTGCTTCAGGAAAGCTAAGAATATTAAAACAACAAGGGGGGAAAAGGGAGACCACAACTTCTCAGATAAAGAGAATACTTTATTCATATGTGTATAAAATTATACTTCAGAATTGTCCTTTTCTACAAACAGAGAATTGTAATTCTCCAAATGAAAAGGCTAGTTTCTTCACCTTGTACACACCATGGTCACAGTTAAACAGTATTTCAATTGTGAGTACTGGGGAATCAAGCCCGGGACTTCTCACTCACCCACACACAGGCCCTGTTACACAAAACCCAACCAAACAAAAAGCTTTTCTACAGCAGCAGCATCAGGCTCTGTAACTGCGGTCAGGAGCCTCAGGATGGCATCAGAAGCCAAGTCAACTATTGATGTTCCCTGAGTTTCCCTTGAGGAGCCCACTTCCGCAACGTTAATTCCTCCTCTTAGGTCTAATTCACTGGAGACGCTTTTCTGGAAATACTTATAATGCCATGGAACAGTACAAGTGGATGAGGGGGCATCAAGTTCAAGAGCTGTGCCCCACCATCATGCCCTTCCCAACAGTAGCGACATTCCTAGCCTGCAGAAGAACCAAAAGGTAAGTAACATCGAGTAATTTCTGTAACTCTGAAACATGTAAGGCTCAGCTCCACACACACACACACACACACACACACACACGCCTCACATTTGACAACAGTAACTAACTATCAGAGTGATAAATGTGTTGCTACATCTTCTGTAGACTATGTCCCTCTGCCCCTAAAGCAGGGTTCAGCTTTCTGTACTGAGGCTAATCTGAAAGCCTCCCCTTGGGTTGGGTCACTCTTCCTCACTCCCTACCCTCACTACCCAATGGCTCTGCTATCTGCTCACCAGAAATGTGGCTACTGTTTGAGGCTTGTCATCTCCAGCCGAGAAGCTGGAGAGCTCGACAAAGCCTCCCAGGTCACTAACTGGAGGCCACAGTCGGTGGTGAGACATTAGTGTCTTCTCCCTGTACCTGGTGCTATTCTATTCTTCTTCTTTGCACTGCAAAAGGCATCAGAACCCTATAAAACTTGGCCAAAGCATAGGATGCTTTGATTAGAAAATGCCGATGGCCAGGAAAGTGGGTCCAAACAGGCTTTCTGCGGTTTGGAGGAGAAAGGATGAGTATGTGGGACATCTTTCTGTAATGCACACAAAGCTACGTGATTTTTTTTTTTTTACTGTCGATATTAAATTGGCTAAACCACCCTAGAAATGGCTTCTATTTTGTTGCAATTATCATCTGGGTGACAGAGAAGGGCACTGTGTCCAGGGTACCTGAGACATCTGGTGGCCTGTCCCTTATGCTGAGGTCATAGGAAACGTAAGCACATTATAAATATTCCTATCCCCTTCTACTGAAACAGTGAGGCCAGTGGGTGTCCAGATAGGATTATTTTTACTTTTAAGATTAGTCTTTATTTTTTAAAAGACTGTGTCTGTGTGTGGACTTGCGTACACGAGCAAAGGTGACTGTGGAGGGCCATAGAGGGGGTCAGACCGCTTGGAGCTGGAGTTACAGGGAACTGAGTTCAGGCCATCTGAAGAGCAGTGCATGTTCTCAACTTTGGAGCCATCTCTCCAGACCATTATCTCTTTTTAAAAAGACTTTATTTATTTATTTATTTTTAGTATTCTAACTTTAAAAAGTACCAAATTTCACAAAATATATTAGGTTTTCTTATAGTTAAAAAAAATTTTTTCCCTCTCATTGGTGGAAAAAAAAATCACACAATAAAATGGACAAAATACTCCTTTTTCTTGGATTTTTGAGATAAGGTCTTTCTCCATAGCCCTGGAGAACTGAAACTTGCTCTGTTGGCCATGCTGGTCTTGAGCTTCTGCTGCTGCCTTCTGAGTGCTGGGATTCAAGGCATGTGCTGCCATGCCTAGTCAAAACTAATTCTCTTGTATAAAGTTTTATGTTCAGAAACACTCACTTTAGTCAAAAGGTAGCTCTGTCCAATTCTACGTAGACAACAAGCCTCTTCAATTCACTAAGAATAACTCAGGTTCTTAAAAGCAATAGTCATTGGATAGGCTGTTTACAATAGTACACAAATATGACATTATTAAGAAACACTTTATATTGTAATCTGAACAGTTTGCCCAGTTTGTATAAAGTTCACATGAATCGGGAATCAGAATGTTTTCCCATTAAAATGATATGCTTCATTAGAACTACAGAGTTAGCAGAACAAGAAAACCTGCAAGAAATACACAGAATTGAAATTTAGGTTTTATCTCCCTATTTGGGAGCTTCTGTTTAACAGGTTAAGAAGCATTGATCACTCCCACTAGTGGGGTCATGAGTACAGATTTCCCACTTTCAGGGATTATTGGGCTAATTTAAAAGATGTTCAGGATTAATATTCCAGTAAACCAGCTACAATGTGCTATGCACATATATGAATCAGACTATCCATGTTCCAAGATGCAGACAGCTGGGTGAGACCTTGAAGACAGGATTCCTAGACTTTACATGAATGACAACAGATGGGTATGATGTCCTTCAGATTGCTTCCTTTTCTTGAGTTTAAAAAAAAAAAAAAATCACAAGAATATTTCCTTAACATGAGATATTCCAAACATACTTTTTACTTAAAACCAATAAAAACAACCGCTTATCAGACAGTTAATAAAAACTCCCAGGCATCAAACAAAACTCCATGGTCTATATTTTTAGTCACATGTGCTTTCACTAGGTGACATTTGGGAGATAAACCACACAATGTAAAATTCATGGATTTGCAAGGATTGTACAAACTGACTTTGGGGCAGGTTAAATATATTTGAGGAAATAGGTTCAGGCTGTGGTAGAGATTCAGTGTACAGTCCTACCCAGAACCAAGAAGAAAATTATAAAACACCAAAAAACACTGGGGACTGGAGGGTTGTGAGGATGGATTCTTAAAATAATTATATGAAGAAAAGCCAGGAACACCCAAAATATTCTATTCCATATAACAAACACTGATTGTCTGTTCCCATATTAGTTTAAAAGATTCACAGAACAGGATAAATTTGTATATTTTTAAAGATCATCCTCTAACAAATAGAGAAATCCCACTGAGGTTAACAGTTCAGTAAGCTGGAGAACACTTTAAAGTTCATATTGCCTTAAAATCACACCGGAATATCAAGTCCATTTCATACTGCTACAGATCACAAGGAACTTCAGAAGCATCCTCAGTGCTTACGCAGCTCCTTAACCGACACCACAAATGCTCATCAGATGGGACCAGGAATAAATGGTGCATGAGTTGTAAAAACTTAGAGAGGCTTTCTGAAGCAATAACTCTTTTCAAGCCTGGTGGCGCTCGACTTTAATCCCAGTGCTTGGGAGGCAGAGGCAGATGGATCTCTGTGAGTTTGAGGTCAGTCTGCTATGATACACAGTGAGTTCCAGGCCAGACAAGACTACACAGTGAGACCCTGTCTCAAAAAAAACCAAACAATTAAGTGAACACACATGCATGCAGGGACACACGCACATTCACTCATACACATACCCCGGCATCTAAGGGGACGCACGGCCCCTCAAGCTGCATGTCACACTCTGTGAAGTACCATTTCTCTCCAATGGAACCCTCAGCGTTTCTAATAGCAATGTCCTTCCTGTTAGGCTATTGTGAAGACAAAAGTTATTTTTCCCAGTTCACTGCATTTTACCCCCAACTTTTCAAATGTTACAATTTATAAAAATGTAGACTCTGAATCTACTTTATTACAAAAGGGAAAAGTATTGGTGCACATAATTACTATAGACAAAGGGATGTTCTGAGGGGTTCCGACTGTTCAGCACGAGTGTACCTCCTGGAAGTACACTCACTCACAAAAACATGTTGCCTTTGCCGTGTGAAAACCGGGTGTTTAGTTCTCGGGACTTCTTTATTAGGGCTTTTTTCTGAGCCTCATCAAAGCGATTAACCTTGAGATCTTTGTCACGGTCAAATGGTATCCTCTCTTGGTGCTTGTTTTTATCTTCGGCAGCCTTATTCTTTAACTTTTTATGATGAATGTCCATGAGGGATTCTGATCTTCTTGATTCCTATGGAAAACAGGACAGAAGCAAACACCTTAGTGCATGTAGGTTACACACAGTCTACACCATAATGCAGACTGGACCAGAGCATGTAAATGAGAGATGTTCGTAAGCCCTGATGGGGGCTTCTGGATACAAGACAGCATCTGTGAAGAAAATGTACAGCTGTGCTAAATATGATTCAAAAGGAACAAAGACATCTACAAGTGTCATGTAGTGAAAGAGTAAGAAAGGAAGGAAGCCAGTCATCATGGTTACTTAAGTCTTAACAGGAATACAAACCAAGAATGAGCAAATTATTCCCACTTCATAGATGGAGAGGTCCTGAAGCCACTCAGGTAGAAAGAGGTGAAGGCACTGGCAGGAGTGAGCTATGAAGCAGGGAGCACAGAAGCAGTCTAATTCGGGAACTGTGCAGATGCGCATGGGCAGACTGGAAGATGCTCGTCTCACCCAAAGTTCTGCTTTACCTAACCGCCTTCCTTCCCCTTCTCCTCTTAGCTTAGATTGATGCTCACAGTTTCAGGTCTACCTAGATACCATTTTCAGACAAGGTCTGTGTAAAGGTAATGGTTTAGCAAGTTAGGGATTTGCTGTGGACCTCTCAGTAGACTAGCCTGGGCTGGAAGGACCAGGGAGGGATGGAGGAGATGGCAGAGCAGCAGCCTCAAAGCTGGAAGGAGGCACCCATACCTCGGGCTGCACAGAATGACATTCGGGACCAGCTGGAAGGATGCACACACACACTCCAGGCTGCACAGAATGGCATTCGGGACCAGTAAAGCAGGGGCCTTTTAAGGGTATTCACAACGACTGTCATTTAGTTGATCCTTTTTCGAAGATTAAAAGAATGCATGTGTGTGTGTGTGATCCTGCATGGGTTTCTGTGGATATGTGTACAAGAGTGCACAGGGGTCAGAAGAGAACATCAGAGTTCCCGGAATTGGAGAACTCAGGTTCTACACAAGAGCACTAAGCACTCTTAGTTGATGAGCCAGCTCTCCAGCCCCTCATTTAGTCTTTCTTCAAACTGATTTGTCCTATGAAGCATCTGTAAAGATGACTTTCCTATATGGCTATGAAGAGACAGGATCTCAGATAGCCAAGGCTGGCCTCCAACTTGTTTGTTGTGTAGCTGAGGCTGACCTTTAACTCCTGACCCTTCTGCTCCACTACTCAAATGCTGGCATTACAGGAGTACTCCACTACACCTGTAGGTAGACATTACTTTCATGCCTGCCAGTTCTCAAATAATCAACACAGAGTCTTAATATTAATTATAAATGTTTGGCTGATAGCTCAGGCTTACTATTAACTAGCTCTTACAACTTAAATTAACCTATTTCTATTACTTTACCAGGGCTTGGTCCATCTGAGACATTTACATAAGTCAGCAGGTTCAGGAGTCAAGTCCCAGTATAGTTGAAAGAACCATTCAAGAAGTATATAGACAGCCTGGGCATGGAGCTGCACCCGCCTGTGTTCTATACCAACAGGACCCATCAAATTCAAGGTGTAAGACACAGCTGCCCATCATCTAGAGGTTGCTCAAACAACTGCGCTCCTGGATGAGGATGCTGGCCTGTGAGAAAATGTGCCTAGGATGTTTAGCGTCATAGCAACTGC
Source organism: Phodopus roborovskii (assembly GCF_943737965.1). Taxonomy (NCBI): domain Eukaryota; kingdom Metazoa; phylum Chordata; class Mammalia; order Rodentia; family Cricetidae; genus Phodopus; species Phodopus roborovskii. The sequence goes on along the minus strand of NW_026126511.1, from coordinate 38,217,231 downwards.
CATGTGACACCCGTGATACGGTGTGTGCGTCACCTCAGTTAGCTAAGCAGACCATATACTTCACTGGGATGCTGAAGGGGCTTCAGAGTGAATGTGGAAGTTAAAACATACCTTCCTTTTTTTGGCCTTGCATATTTGGAATACAACTGTTTCCTTCCTGAATTTCAAAGATAAGACTGCAAGAGCACATCACACTATCCAGTGGTCAGATTTTGTTTGCATTGCCATTCCCATTATTTTTTGTTTAGAATTGGAATAACATTGATTTCAAAAGTATGAGTGAGAGAGAGAGAAGAAAAAATTAGAACTGTGCCAGGTGGCAGAGGTGCACACCTTTAATCCCAGCACTCTGGAGGCAGAGGCAGGTGGATCACTGTGAGTTCAAGGCCAGCCTGGTCTACAAAGCAAGTTCCAGTACAGGCAGTGTTATAGAAAGAAATCCTGCCTCGAAAAACCAAAACCAAACAAAACAAAAAACCTGAAAGACAGAAAAATATGAGGACTAACAAACTCTGGAGCAAAAGTCAGAGGGCAATATGGACGAGGTAGGAAAATCTCAGCACAAAAAAAAAAAAGTGGAAAAGAGAGGAAGATGGAGAGGAGGAGAGTTGTTTGGAAGAGAAGGGATTATATTTTATTTTTCACTCACGTTGTATGAGGACACTTGCTCAGCAAGTCTCTTATCCCTTCCTGACAATATGTTTTCTTCATCTTTCTTAATGAGTGACTTCCTCGCTTCTTGTATTTCCTGAAGAATGAACACAATAACATCACTTAAAATAGAATCAAAAAGAAATACTATTAATTTCAAATGACAAGAAACTGAACTACAGCCAGGCTGCTTGAATTCCTCCCAGTCAGAAACAGCTGCATACCTGAGGAGGGAGGGATAGTTAGTGCAGGAGAAAGAGGACAATGGAATCCAAACCAAACCCTCCCAGTCACCCAGCTGGAAGAAACTCAGGGTGAGTTTGGACTAACAATGACACAAAAATGTGGGAAAATAATACACAAGAAAACTTCCACTGTATGCTTTCAAAAACAGTAAATGGAAAAATTAAAAACTGTATATATACTGACAAAAAAAAGAAAGAAAGGAAAGAAAGAAAAGAAAGAAAAGAAAAAAGAAAAGAAAGAAAAGGACACTGTCAGCATCCAATGATGGTATGAGTGTCTATGCAGAAAAACCCAAGAAACCTGCCAACAAACTGGGACTAACAGAAGCAAGAACGGCAAAGGTGTGTGACACAAAGTCAAAGAGAGGGTGTACCATAACAGAAACAAAGACATTCCAACACACACACGCACGCGCACGCACACACACACGCACACACACGCACACACATGCGCGCGCGCACACACACACACACACACACACGTACATGGAAGCCAGACAGCCGACAGCCAGACATGAGGAGCAGTGAAACAGATACGCAGAAGTAAAGAAAGGTAAAAAGCCCTGTGGCAAAATGTAGTTGAAGACAACAGGTTAAGTTATAAGAGCTAGCAAGAAAGAAGCCTAAGCAAGACTGAGCATTCATAATCGATAAGAAGTCTCCAGTGTCATGGTTTGGAAGCTAGTTGGTGGCCCAGAAGAAATAGCCTGGTACACTCTAAAACACTTGCAAAGTGAGAAACAGCAGCCAGGGACAGTCCAGGTCAATGGCTAGTAAGGCTCACGTCAGAGAGGGCTAAGGGGAGGCTTTGACTGTCTCTCGCTGGATGGGCTGCATATAAACAGCCCATGTCTCTGGATGGACCAGGGAACATGCACAGTGCATGTAGGCTACCCACTGCCTTCACAATAGCCCAGAGAACTAAGCAACTTCACAGCAACTGCTCAGCCCTTGCCTAGCCTTTGTCACAGACCTATAAAAACCCGAGACAAGGAAGTTCTTGGAAACCCCTATCATTCTCGGGACTTCCAATTTTCTTTAATCTCACACTTTCCCTCAATTTCTCACATCTCTGTAATTCTCCTGAATACTGCTTGCTTTCACTTCACAAAATGCCATGAGTACAAAATGCCTCACTAGGGTGAAACAATGAATTCAGAGCCATCATCCCAAGTCCTGGGGTCATGCACAAGTGTCCTAAAACCCTACATCATCAGTACCCTTACATAATTTCATCTTGTACCTTTGCCAGTTCAAGCCAAACTAGATAGACTACATGAACAAAACAAAAAAAAAAAAAAAAAAAAAAAGGGGAAAAAACCCCAGTTACCTTAGCTTTCCTTTCCCTGTCAGCTGGGGTGTCTGTCCAGACGGATCGGTCTCCGGATTTATCATCAGCTCTTCTCTTAAAGGTTCTTGGTCCAAGACCAAAGTCTTTCATTTCTGGAGGAAGCTCAGTCATCCATGACTCTCTTGTGATTGGTTTAGATGAATTCTGTATGAGAAACAAAGCAGTGGCTGTGCATGGTGGCACATGCCTTTAGTTCCAGCTCTGGGGAGACAGAGGCAAGCAGATGTCTATGTGTTCAAGGCCAAATAGTGAGTTCTAGGCTAACCAGGGCTACAAAGTGAGACTCTGTCTCAAAACAAAAGCCATCACACACACACCCCTATACACTTACACAATCTATGCTATTTCCTAGGGGTAGAGAGTTGGCTCAGAGTTTAAGAGCACTTGCTGATTTGTAGAGGACACAGGTTCAGTTCTTAGTGTCCACTTGGCTGCTCACCACCATTTCTAACTCCAGTTCCAGGGGATCAGACTCTCTCTAACCTCCTTAGACACCAGACACACTTGGTGCATTTGCATACACACACACACACACACACACACACACACACACACACACACACACACAAAAACACTCATACACATCAAATAAATCAGGAAAAAAAACCCTTACATCATCTCCTTTGGTTAATTTTTCCTTCATTCTCTGGGCCCTTTTTTCAAATTCTGTTGTTACACTATAGTCAACAGGTCCTTTTGCGGGCATTGGTCCAACAATATCCTCATCGTCACTGCTCTCTGCTTCCTGTTAAAACAAGACAGCATCTTTATAAGAAGAGACCAACAGGTTATAGACAATGATCTTAAACCACTTGGAATTTAACTGAAATGGGTTATACATAAACAATAGGACAAACAAAAGTATATTGGTATCCCATCACTTAACAGTGAGCTTTCCCTTAGCTTCCTTGAAGATGACGGCTCCATAGCGTGTGGACTCTCTTATTTCTCTTCCTATGTCATCGTTGACCTCATTATATTATTCCTATTCATACCCCATCCTTGTTATGTTGCTGGTAGGAACCCAGGCTTTGTAGATGTTGGGCAAGGACTCTACCACTGAGTCACACCTCCAGGAGTTCAACTCTCTTCTTAGTGCAGAGATCTGGCCTTAGAATTCTTTTCAACAGTGTTCCTGGTATTTATTTATTAACAATAGATCAGAAATGACACATTTGAAAGCTATTTTCTTCTCTGTACATAAACGGCTCTTTGGAATATGGCAAGTGAATCAGGGCATTGCTATCAGCTTTTATGAAACAAGTACTGTATTAATAGCTCCCAAACACTGACATAGATACATCAACAAAATAGTGCAGATAACTGGATACCTCTTGGTCCCTTTTGTTTTAGATTTAACATTTCTTCAACTGAGCTACCCACTTTTTCTACCTTGCCTTCAACACTGGAAATTTCCTTTTCCATGTCTTGTACTTTGTTGGTGAGGCTTATATTTTACATTCTAAATTTTTTGTTTCCAGTTTTATTTAGTTTGGGGTTTCTTTTCAGTGGTTCTATTTCTTTGTTAAGTTCTACTTTCATGACTTGAATTATTTTCAATATTTCATTCAACTGTATTTTCAGACTTCATTGAGGGATTTATTTATACTCTTTAAGGTCCTCCACTCTATCCACAACTGCTATCTTAAGTGCCCTTGCCTTAAGCTTTTAGGTATATTGCATTTTTCAGGGCCTACTGCAATAGGGTTACTGGCTTCTGGTTGAGGCATATTGTCTTGGCTGTTCATGTTTGTGCTTTTGTATCAAGATCTAGGCAGCTGGAATTATTACGAATGAGGTATTTCTTGGCATCTATATCAGGCCTTGTCTTTGTTGGGTGGGTTTTTTTGTTCTCTGGTTGCTATTGCCTTTTGTGGATCCTAAGCAAGTGTGGTGGCTGTGGGGGTTCCTGGTAGACAATGCTTCTGTAGGTTGATTGGTGACAGAAAAAAATGTAGACAGGCCAGGAGGAAAGGCTGAGAGGGGCTGTGGAAAAGAGCTGGGGGGGGGGGACCAGGGTCCACACCAAAAGGCAGAGTCCCAAGGGAATGTGGGTGGCTGCTGCAGGACTAAAGCAAGTCTGGAAAGATCCTTATGGAGGACAGGAGGGACAGTGAAGATCACCCCTGAACCCCAGCTCAGTGTGGCCACGGGGCCCTCCAGTAGAAGGTGTTTCAGCTAACACACAGGAATGGAGATGGGCTGGGGCTGTGTCTTGTTCTGATCCTATTGATGATTCCCACGTATGACTCTGGGTAGAAGCTGTAGCATCCCAAGGCTTAGAGTTTGTTCTTGTCCTCAGTAGATTTACTACAATGAGTAATACTATGCTTGTCCTTTGGTTATGACGGCTTCTGCACCTTATTTTATTTTTTGAGCTATCTGGATAAGGAGTTTGTTTCATTTCCCCTTTAACCACACAACAGTAGCTTCTATCTTGGACTATTCTTTTTAAACTCATAGAAGTGCGATTAAATAATTTTATTCCTGCTCTTGTGTCTTACTCTGAAACACACACACACACACACACACACACACACACACACACACACACAGTGTGATGGGTTCTGGCATCCAACGCCACAGTTGATTCTTACAATTAAACTGTGAAATGATATTCTTTTTTATTTCTTCTTGAGGGAACAGATCTCTGAATAAGTTTATTAAGAAGACTAGAGAACTTACATGAAGTTTTAAAACTGGTACCTAAGGATAACACTTTCAGGACCAGTGTTTTCTGTACTTTCACGAGAGCCTTTCCACGCTCTTCTTTAATCCAACCTGCTGCTGATTTAACCTTAAGTGTTGACAGCTTACTTCTCCAATAGTAAACTGTGCTGTCATAAACATTGCCAAATTAAAAAAATACTAACAGTGTGTGTGTGTGTGTGTTTGAGCGTGCACATGCGTACACATGTCCCAGTATGCATGGAGGTCAGAGGACAACACTACGGAGCTGTTTCTCTCCTTCCATCTTTACATGCACTCCAGGGATGGGACTCAGGCTGTCAGGCTTGTGCAGCAAGCACCTTTACCCACTGAGCAGCTCACCGGCCCACAAATGTTATCTTAAGTGTATCTGTGCTTTCTGTAGACATAAACCTTTGTGGCTTAAGGTAACCAAATACAAAATATATAATGAACCTTTAAAAAAAGAGGTGTATTTTTATTTATATGTTTGTTTCTTTGTATGAATATTCCACATATGTGATGCACACGGAGGTTGGAAAATTTTATTGCATCCCCTAGAGGTGGAGTTACACCCAGTGCGGATGCTGGGAACTGAATTTGGGTCCTCTAGAATAGCAGCAAAAGCTCTTAACTGATGAGCTATTTCTCCAGCTTCTATGATAAACTTTTAAAGTTTTAGGAACCATTAGTGTCTGTGGCCAGGATTGGTGACACATGTCTTTAATCTCAGCACAGAGGCAGAGGGGCAGAGGGACAGAGGCAGAGGGGATCTCTGGGAATTTCAGGATAGCGAGGGTTATGAAAAGACCCTGCCTCAAAAATCAAACAAGCTGATTAACTAACAAACAGAAGCTCAATAAAACAAAAACCCCAATAAAACAAACAAAAAACAAAACAAAAACAAAACAAAACAAAAATCCACGCTGGGTGGTTGATGGGAGAGCCATTTTATAAATGTTTCTCTTGTTGGTTAATGAATAAAGTCCTGTTGGCCAATAGGAACGCAAGATAGGCGGGACTAGGAGACAAGAAGGATTTGGGGAGAGGTAGGAGGAAAGTCAACATGTAGAGACTTGAGGGAGAAGAAGGTCTGGACCCTCTCTCTGGTAAGATGATACCACATGAAAACACTTAGATTAATAGAAATAGAGTAATATTTAAGACAGAGCTAGCCAATAAGAAATGCCAGTAACAGGCCAACAGCTGTATATCTAATACAGCGTCTCTCGGTGTTATTTGGGGCTGATGCAGCTCTAGGACCAGGCTGGCAGGAAAACTGCTCTTAACAGGTAGTGCATGCCTTTAATCCCAGCACTTGGGAACAGAGGCAGGAGGATCTCTGTGAGTTTGAGGCCTGGTCTACAAAGTGAGTTCCAGGAAACTAAGACTGTTACACTGAGAAACCCTGTCTAAAGAAAAAAAAAAAAAAATCCAATGAACAAATAAAAACATTAGTGTTTGGTGGCAGGGTAAGCTAATATTATTTTAACATTTATCTAATAAGATGGTTTTCATGAAGGTAAAATTTCATCACATCTTGCTCGGTATTTTTAGAGACAAAAATCACCTATGATTTTGAGAGACACAAACTAGACAGAGGATCAGAGATGCAAACAGAAATAACACACTTAACTGAAAATCAGAATCATAGGAACAAGCCTAACCTGGGACAGTTTTGATGCCCTGGGTGACTTATTTAGTGTCTTCACAGGTTTATTATCTCAAACAGGAGAACAGGGCAGAGAGTGAGGCCCACAGAGCCCTGGGCAAAGGTGACAAAATTAGTGTGTGGGAGAAATCGTTGGCAAAGAGGAAGACTAAACACCTCCCCATCCGGTTAAATCTGGAAAGTGACCTGAGGGCAGAGTATGCCAAAGTGTCTGCAGGTGAACTCGACTCCTACTCCTGGGTGGAGAGTTAAGATTAAGGAGATGTGAAACGTAGAATTATTTGTAACAGACGGCATCCGAGAGGATGCCTGTCTATACAGATCAGCCAAGAGTCTGCACCATGAGGCAAGGCAGCTCACCTCTGAACAGACCCACTCAAGACACTGACTGTTCTCTTGGTTGGCAGTGGATCCTTTCTTAGCAAACCATCTCTGCTTCTGATGCAAACGGTGTCAATGCTCACTTCCTTGTCTGGGGACACAATAACCTGGAATTCCTCTGGGGATGCCCACTGAGCTCGGTATCTGTGATACCAACCTTACTTAAAATCACAACAGACATTATGCACCATGATCCCTGACAATCTTGTTTTGCTAAGTTGTCAGTGTGAGAACAGCTTTCATTTCATCTCTGGGTGTTCTATTCTCACATTCAGTTGGCAGTGGGTGTTTTACTCTCGAGGTGAGCTGGCAATGTGTTCAGAGACTCATATCTGGATTATCTTACGTCATGTGAGCCACATGATTACAGATGCTGAATCATTCAGGTTCTGAGTTTGTTACACATTTTATTCTTTAAATGAAGTTTCCAAACCTCTGAGTTGAAGAATGGTGACACTTGCCCTGGATCCTCTCTGCGTTTGTCACTTCTCTGTGAAGACTTAATGAAACCAGGTGGCAATGCAGGGCCGATCATAGGCCTGAAAATAAAATACACCATTGTCATCCTCTCATAACTTTAAAAAGCTGTTTAGTTTACTCTAAATTTTAGAATAAAAGTTCACAATCATAAGAAAGCCAGCCATAACAAATGCTGAAAATAAGAACTTTGTTTTGTTTTCCTTTTTTTAAAATTTAAATTAGAAACAAGCTTGTTTAAAAAAAAATTAAGAACTTTTGTAACTGTTTTTACTAGTATTGGTAGTGTTCTTCATTTTTAGAAAAAAATATTTTTATTTATTGATGGGCATGAGCCACAGTATGCATATGGAGCTCAGTGGAACAGGGACTGAACTCAAGTTCTCAGGCTGTGGGACAAGTACATTTATCTGCTGAGTCATCAACTACTCTAACGCAAAAACTTTCCATCTTTTTGATCTGACTATACCCATGAGGGCATCTTGTGCCCTCTGTTTGTGTTGACTCTGCTGTTTTGATATCTGCTATCCACTGAAAATGACATTGGGCCTTGCAATTACGGTCAGAACTACTTACACACAAAGTGTGTTCTTCTAAACACGTGTGCAGCAGGCAAACACAGCCCTGCCAGCAGTCAGTGGCCATGCACCACGGCGGTACAAACCCACAGGTCCGTGCTAATAGCCCAGCAGCGAGGCTATGGAAGAATGCGGCTGGCCCACTGGGTGCCCAGGTGAAGCAGCAGGGCCTTGCTGTGCCAATCACATTTCACTGGTGAATGTTTGTAGTTCCTTAAACAATCCCTTCCCACGTAAGGATTTCGCTCTGGGAAAAATTCATAGCCAAGATCGATACCACCAACAAGGTGCTGAGCTGGAATCTGAGCCCTGGAGTCTTTATGTCAAAGTTCATGATTTTTAGAGTTGCATTACTACCTTGTTCTCAGGGAACTGTCATCAATACAAGAAAGAACTGCCTCGGTACTGAGTCTTTTTGTAGAGAAGAAAATACAAGGGAAATGTACTTTCTTCTCATTACATACTTGCAGTTCCTTTATCCAATGTTTTCCTCAGGGCTCTCCCTGGAGGGTGTTACCTACTCAGATGCCACTCAACTCCTCAGCGGGATGGCCAGATGGCACCATGTTCACGTAGAGCCTCCCTGCCTGGCTTCTGGGCAGAGGGAAGCAGTATTGACAGTGAATGGTTCTGACCCCTTAATAATCTTGTCTTGGGTACATGAATCCTCTTTGTGTATACTAGTTTTGTCTTGAAAGGGCAAATTTCAAATTATCAGAAAAATCCAATTAGCTATCATTTACAAGCTACAAGGGAATGGACAAGTGTTTGTTTGTTTTCTAAGTATAATTCTTACTAGAGCTACACAGACATTAAAATTACGACTTTAGAGTTTCTGGAGATAAAATCTGTGGCATAATCTTAGAAGATAGTAAATATATTAGACCAGTGAGAAGGCTCAGGTGGTAAAGGCTCTTGCTGCCGAGCTTGAGGCCCTGAGTTCAATTCCTGGACTCAGAGAGAGAACCAATTTCCCCAGGTTGTCCTGTGACCTCCACATGTGCAGTGGTGCCATGTGTCACCCTACAAATAAATAAAATGTAATATAAATTTTCACATATAGTGAATGCAATATAGCCATGGCATGCTGCAGTTGTATCAGAGGCCTTTTACTCCAATATATGCTACTAGTTATTTCACACATGGGTTTTATTGTCCAAAATGTTATTTTCTTTTTTACCCTTTTTTAAAAAATTGAAAATAGATTATTTTCCCATTTAATGTATTATGATTAAAGTTTCCCTTCCCCCAACCCCTCTCAGACCCTCCCACCTCCCTGCCCACTCAAATCTACATCATTTCTTTCTCTCTCTCATTAGAAAAGTCATCTACAAATAAGATAAAAACAAACAAACCAGAATAGGAAAAAACAAACAAGCAGAAAAAAAAATAAATAAATGAACCAAAGAGAAAGCACAAGAAACATATCCAGGAAGAAATCATCATATAAGAGCAAAAGACATGTAAGGTAAAACAATGCCTAGACAAACCACCAAAATCTAATTTTCAAGAAAGACACTACCACAGACTAAGTACAAGTTAAGTAAACCTTATCCAAAATGCATGAATCAGGAGCATTTCAAATTTTAGATTCTGAACTATTTACAAATGAGTAATGAGAAACCCCGGGGAAAGGGTTTCAAGTCTACACAAGAAAATCCATTTGTATTTCACATACACCTTCTGCAAATAACCTAAGGCAACTGAATATAATGTGCTAGGTAATGATTACATGCATAAAGCAAGGTTGTGGACACTGAATAGCAGACTTGAGGTGTCAGGTTGGTTGCACTCAAGTCTGGGATTTGGAACTATTTTGAATTTTCAGGTGAGATGGTCCATATATAATATAATAGCTCTTCTGGAAGGAATTCGATATCCCATGGGCCAGTAACTTATCTATAAAAGGCAAGTAGTAGGTCCTAACTTTTAACCACATCTGTGTACCTATATCATCTGAATTACTCTTTAAAAATGTAAAAGTATTATTTGTTTGAGGATTATATAAAATGGCAGCAGACTGTGTAGTCCTGCTGTACTTCAAAGAAATAGTTATTTGGAAATTAGGAATTTGCAGATGAGATCCTCAACTCTGAATATAAAAACAGCCATCTCTTCTATGTGCTCTGACATACTGGCATGCATGTAATATGCATTATATTAGTAAATCGTCATGTGCTGTTCAAGCTCCCTGAGAACTGGTTCTAGAGGTGTACCCCATTTCAGACTCAAGAATGTTTGTCTTATAGTGTTCTCCAGGACCCTTTGTCCCAGGACAGGCTGGCCTGCACCCTGCACCTTGGAGGAGAATCGTCCTGCTTCTTAAATCCAGGAGGAAGGGCTGGTCCAAAAAACCCATCATCGTCGTCGTCGTCTTCTCTATCTTGATTTCGCCTCTGTTTTCTAAAGATACAGAACAACTTAAGTTAAACAGATGTTAAATTTTTTAAAACAGAAAAGTTCTAATTTTGAGAGAAAATATTAACTTTACATAAATACACACTGAGATACAATCAATTAACCCCGCCAAATTAAAAAAAAAAAAAAGTTGTTAATCTTAACAGTTACAATAGTTCTTAATCTTTTCCTGAAATTTATCTTCAGTTATTCATTTTTTAGAACTACATAAGTATTCTGGATCTTGTAGAGAATTAAAGATTTTACTATGTGGGAAAAAAAAATCTCAAGGTCTATTCAACCCTTTCTTTGGTTTTTAGTCTCCCTCTCAGAAGCATAGTAAGTTGCCTTTTTCTGTCTCCTAATCTTAAAAGGGCATCAAAAATCTTATTAACCTGTAAAAAACAAAGGTTCAACTTATCTACCTGACTCATGGTTGGTAAGGCTAGATTAGAAGGGAATCACTTATTTAAACAGAACATCAACTGCATATCAATTTTAAAAAGAAATTCTATGGGCTTTACTTATAATATTTAGTTATTTCAATAATATGTTAAGGAAAAACCTTTTAAATATATCAACCTTTATTGGGCTGGAGATGTAGCTCAGTGGCAGAGAGCTTACCTACACTGCTCTAGGCCATAGGTTTGATTCCCTAGTACTTCACACACCAATCTTATTAATTCATTAATTCATCCACTCATTTCAGGGATTTCCTCATCTACACACTGCTAGAATAAGCCCATTTTTATTTTTTTGGAGACAGGGTATCACTATGTAGTCCTGGCTGGCCTTCAACCCACACAGATCGCCTGGCTCAGCCTCAAGAGTGCTGGGATTAAAAGTGGGTACCCCCACATCCAATTAGAATAAGTTCTTTGTAGAAGGTGTAGACTGTGACATGCCAGGTGAGAAGACATTTTCCCTGTGCTGCACAAATTCAAGCATGGTGTTCTTCCTTAGCAGCCATTGCTCAGCCAACTTGAGAGAGGTGTGAGGCTTGCTTCTCTGTGGAATTCAGTGACTCACCTGGCAGTTGGACCAGTGTCATCGTCTTCAGACTCTTGATTTCCTTCTTCAGACAAAGAACTGCTGTCCTCATCACTGTCTGAGGAGTCTGAACTGCTGCTTCTGTAATTAGGGGGCAAAGCGGGCCCTGCAACTGCACAAGGTTGGTTGGATGGGTTACAACTCTTTCACTCAGTCCTCCTGGCTGAAGTTTTCTTTCCATGGCCACAGATGGCTAGCATTTACTGTGGATTTTATCTTCTAGCTATTCTCCCACCAACCCATCCACCCACCAGTGACAGAGTAAATACTCCCAAAGAAGCAAACATAAAAAGATCAGTTCAGGAAAAGTGCTGTTATTGAAACCCTGAAAGCATGCCTGTGTGGGAGAAGGGCAATTTGGAAGACAGTGGCCAGGGAAGGACATTCAGACAAGGCATTTGGGTTGACTCAAGTGACGGGACAACAATGGCCATACAACAATCCAAAAGAACATTCTAGACCAGTGGTTCTCAACCAGTAGGTTGCAACCGCTTTTGGGGTCACATACCAGATATTTTGCATATTGGATATTTATATCATGATTTACAACAGTAGCAAAATTACAGTTACAAAGTAGCATGAAAATAATTTTATGGTTGGGAGACGGGTCACCATAACATGAGGCACTACAGTAAGAGGTTGAAGCTTTAGGAAGGTTGAGAACCACTGTTCTAGACAGAGAAAAGTCAGCAGAAGAGAACAGTCTGTGCATTCTCCATGCAGAGAACAAGCTGATGCTCCAGGCTGAAGAGGCCAGTGTGTCTAACACAACGGAAGGCAAGGCTGCAAGCTATGGAGTAGGCGCCCTAGCTCTGAATCTACACTTTGCTACTTAGTAACTAAATGAATTGAGCGTGTTAGTTACCCCGCCTGTACTACTTTGTTGCTCTTTCTAACGAGGCTCTGTCTAATGATAAAGTTTAAACCAGGAATTCTCACTAGAAGGAAATACTTTAGAATGCTATACAGATGAACCCTGAGGACATTATGACAAATGTAGCAGACAGTTACAGAAATCCCCTACTGTTTGAGCCTACTCACAGGAGGTACATAGAGCTACACATTCATAACATAGAATGGCTATTCCTGGAGCTGTGGGCAGGAAGGGCCATAGCTCCAGGAATAGCCATTCTATGTTGGGGAGTTTCGTTCAACAGATTTCAGCTCGTGAGATGAAGAGTTTTAGAGATGAACTGTGGTGGTGGCTACATAAACAGTATGACTATAGCCATGCCATGGCTAATGTAGTAGACCCAATTAATATTTTATGAGAACAAGAAAGAAAAAAACTAGTGTCTTAGTCAGGGTTACTATTGCTATAATGAAACACCATGGTCAAAAACTGTGTCAAGCTTACAAAAGACTTGCAACCAGTACAGCAACACTTGCACAATCATGTTTACTGATGCTCTACTCCCCATATGGAGGAAATGGAGTTAGACTAAATGTTCACCAGCAGACAACTGGATAACGGAAATACGGTATAAAATATACAATGGGATTTTATTAAGCTATAAAGAAAAATGAAGTCATGAAAGCTGCAGGAAAATGGATATAACTGGAAAATATTCTATAGTGAGGTAACCCATTTTCAGAGAGGAAAATATAATGTGTTCTCTCTGATAGGAGTAGCATGACTTATAATGTTTATGTATGTGTATGGATATAGAATATGAAACTAGAAAGGAGGCCGCAAGGGGGTTAAAACAGGCATCGAGGAACGGGGACACACATTAGACATTGAAAGGGGAAAGGAGGTTATGGGTGATGGTTGAAGATGGAAGAGGTATGAGGGGAATGTGGAGAAGAATCCACAAAAACATTTTATGTAAAAATGCCATAATGAGGTCAACCATCAGTTCAGAGTGCACCCTGCAGAGCCCCCAAATTGGTTCGCAGCACCTATGTTAGGGGGCTCACAACTGCCTGTAACTCTAGTTTCAAGGGTCCCACAACCTCTGGCCTCCTCAGACACCTGCATTCACACGGACACACCCACACACACACAGACACAGGAATAGAAACAATGAAGCCTAAGGCTTTGCATTATAAATGTAAAATCTCTACAAATCAAAAGATAAACAATTCACTAGAAAATGAGCAAAAGACTTCATCATAGCACAATGGTAAAAATGATTTTAAAAAAGTAAGATAAGTAGTCAATTTCATTTCTCACAAGAAAATGCAAATTAAAAGTACCATACAAGACTGATTCAGAACACTAGACTAAAAAAAACAGAAAAAATGATTAGGGAGAACATGGGAGAATCAGATTTTCATACTTGTGGAGGATTTGGGTAAAGTGGTAGGATTCTGAAGCTGAGGTATTACACAGGACACACAAACACACACACACACAACTCAAATGTCTGGCACCATTAAAATTCTTAAATAAGTTGCAGGGGATTTACCCAATATAATTCACTCACACTTTTTAAACCTCAATTAAGTGGAAACTTCTTGGTTTACAAAAAAAAAAAAAAAAAAAAAAAGAGTAAAAGAAAAAAATTTTGAGCTAGCTGTCCTGGAACTCACTCTGAAGACCAGGCTGGCCTCGAACTGGGAGATCCACCTGCCTCTGCCTCCCAATGCTGGGATTACAGGCATGTGCCACCAATACCCGGCAATAAAAGGAATTTTAAAAAAATAGCTACACTAGAACCAACATCTGGAAGGAAGACTCTGGTGGAAACAGTCTCTGGGGCCAGAAAAGGAAAATAAGACTTAGTAATAGTTGCAATGTTCCTTTAGTTTTGTTCTTTCCCAACTACAGTCACTGTTATGATAAAGATGATAAAGAGTGTGGTGACCTTAGCAGATTCCACGGCAGGAGAGGGTGACGGTGGGGGGGACAAACATGCCAGGCAGTCAGAGCTTAAGTGAGAAGTTTTATTAGGAGGAGGGGGAGAGGGAGGACAGAAGAGAAGAGGGAGACAGGAAAAGTCCTGTCTTCCCTCCAGGGGAACAGCTTGGAAAAGAGCAGGGATTTTTTTTTTTTTTTTTAAAGGGGTCCTTTGCACCTGCGTGTAACTAGTAGTTATGTAACCATGGGCTGCCCAGGGTACTGCCTGAGTACTTTCTGCCAGGTGACAGGGGCAGGCCAGCATAATCCTTACAGTCACTCCCAGGTTACACTGGGACAAATGTTAAAACCAGAAGAGCATGAAAGAGTGAGAGGAATTGATGCATACAGGACGTGCCTATTGCATGGAAAAGTTACAAGACATAGTGAAATGGCGGAGACTAATGTCAATAAATTATTCGAATAGAGTGTGTTAAATAGTAGTGTAACTGGGTTGAGAAAAACCCCGAGGAAGATGTGGCAGTGCTCAGGAAGATGACACTTCTTTTTCGTTCTAGTTGTTCTGGAACTCTGTCCGTAGAGCAGGCTGGCCTCAAACTCACAAAACTCTGCTTTTGCCTCCCGAATGCTGGGATTAAAAGCGCGTGCTACCACTGCCTGGAGGAGGGCGACATTTAAACTGGGATTTGAAGGATGTGCTGGTATTATCAGGCATATACGTACAAGCATAGCAGAGAAAAGAAGCTTATCACTGAGGAAGCATAAACTCGGGCTGTGTGAGCACTGGGCTGCGTGTGTAAGATGGAATGATAGCGTGAGAAGCCAGAAGTCAGGCCAGGGACGAGAGATGCATAGCATCTTCGGCAAAGGTCTTCTAACTCCGAAGGTCTACCAGGTTCTAATTTGGGCTTCATCACTGACTAGCTGTGTGACCTAAGCACCGATTCTC
This sequence comes from Phodopus roborovskii, assembly GCF_943737965.1. NCBI lineage: Eukaryota > Metazoa > Chordata > Mammalia > Rodentia > Cricetidae > Phodopus > Phodopus roborovskii. The sequence continues at coordinate 38,201,989 of NW_026126511.1, read as the reverse complement.
CAGTCTCTGTCTCCATTTGTAATGTATGTACCATGATCTATCTTTTCTTACAGTTGATGGAAAGGTTAAACAGACGACCGGACGAAGGCTGGTCAGTTAGCACAAGCCTGTTCACAGCACAATATGGCTCATATCAATCGCATATTGGGACTGTGTCGTCCTTTTAATAGTGATCAGGCCCCCAAACACCTCTTTGCGCACAGCTTGCTCCTCTGGACTGACCGCGCCCACTCCGCCGTGCTGCCAGCCCTTCCCACGAGTGCAGGAACCGGCTGCTGCTTACCCGGGCTCTGGTCCCGCTCCTCGTCCTCAGCTGTCGCGTGCTCCTTGAAACCTGGCGGCAGTGCCGGTCCAATCAGGTCCCTAGCCATTCGCTGCGACGCACGGTCGTCCAGCGACCAAGCCAGCCTGCGCACGCAGGTTAAAATCAGCCTCGATGGCAGACCAAGCTTTGCAGCTAAGGCCGGAAGTTTTTCCGGCTTCGTCTGATGACGTAAGCCCGCGATTGGCCCATAGGTCAGACGGCCGTGGCGGAAGTGACGCTTAATGCGAGTTCCACAATTGCACGCTGGCCTCTGCGCTTGCTGGGTGGCATGGCAGAGCCGACTCCCGCCGGGTGGCCTTCAGCCCCCGCGGTGACTCCCGCGCTGGGGACCCCGGGAGAAACTGCCCCGCCGCGGGACAATTGGGTGTTCTGGGCCATGCTGCCACCGCCGCCACCTCCTCTGTCGTCCCCGGCGGCGGGGTCCGAGCCGCGCCAGAAGGAACAGCCCCACGTGCAGACCCAGCCTCTCTCCGGAGCGCTTCCCCCTTTCGATGCGCAGATACTTCCCGCGGCGCAGCCTCCTTTCGATGCCCAGGCCCCGCTGGGTGTGCAACCTCAGTACAGCGGCCAGCAGGCCTGGAATTTTCAAGCGTCGTCGCCTTGGTACTGGGGACTGTCTCCTAATGGTTACCCCGCGTATGACACGTCCTACTACTCTTCGGGTAAGCTGCTGTTCCTAGTGGTGCCCCTTTGCTTTCTCCTTTTCCCTCTCCCAGCTTTCCCTTTTTATCTCTCAGCTCTGCCCCGTATTTTTTGGAAGCTGGTGATGAGTATTGAAAATTTATTCCACTAGAAGGTTTCCCACTGTCTGCTCATTCCAAGTTTATTATTGCAATCCAGCTATTTACTGGAGGCTACTTACATAGCAACGAACAAAATATAGAAAACTTCTTACCTCTTGGGGGGCTTCCTATCTCCCCATTGTAGGAAGATACAGTACAGGAAATAAAACTACTCATTAGAGAGTAATGATTGCATGTGTGCATTAGAAAGGGATTGGTGGGGGCTGGAGAAATGGGTCGGCAGTGAAGAGCGTCTATTGCTCTTGCAGATGACCAGAGCTCGGTCCTCAGCATTCATTAGGCGGCTCTCAGCCACCTGTAAGTTCAGTCCCCAGGAGATAACTGCCGCCTAGCCTCCATGGGGACCTGCACTCACATACTACCCACACTTTTTCTTTTTAATCTAAGAAAAAAAGGTGATTAATAAATGAATGTACACTTGCAATCTTAAATGAATCTCTCTTTTCTTTTTTAGTTGCACACTCTTATTTTCCACAAACACAAGATGCAAAATTCAGTGACTTCAGTATGCCTCAAAACAGAAAACAGAAAAAGAAGGTATTTCTGAGACGATGAATTACACCTTGTGTTTTACCTGTCTGTGTGTTTCATATCTGTTATGGACATGTGATGCTTTAGTCGATAGAATTTTTAAGGAGCTTAAATAAAAAGTTGAAACAAAATAGTTTTGACAAATAAATGCTGAAATTTTAGAAAAAGAACATTAAATCTGTTTGGATACACAAGCAAAATTGAGGATTATGCTTGCAAATACATGTAAATGTTATTAAACTTCGGTGAAGTTTAGAAGATTACAAAAAATGTGACTGACAGCTGAAATTAGAAGACTGGAAGTCCCAGCTTTTTACCAAGTTGGAAGCACAAATAAATTGTGATGACAAATCTTTTATTTTTCATAATCTTGTTGCCTCTTAGCATGGAAAAATCTTCCTTCAATATAAAAACAGATCCCTCTTTGTTTTCTTTTTAAACTCATTTTTTTTTTTTTCTTTTGAGCTATAATCTAATGTTTCTAGTTTAGGAGAGTTTATATTTTCCCGAGCCGTGCACATACTGTCTTAAATTCAGACAGGATTTATTGTGCTATTAATGTTTCTTTGTCCTGTGGGTATTTGTGATTGTTGTGAAAGCCTTTTTTCTTGCTTTACATTTGTCTTTGTTGGGGGTGGGTGCATACCTGTGGAGGAGCTATGAGAACAATCTGCAGGTGTCTCCCCATGTGTGTCCTGGGGATTGAACTCGGGTCCTAAGGGTTAGCAGCAGATGCTTTTATCTACGGAGGCATCTCTCTGGCCTGGAAGCCAGTTTTTCATATGAGGCCGGTTGTATGTCACAAGCCACATACTGTATTAAGATAGGTTTTCTTTATTGTTGTCTGAACCTAACTTACAGGTCAGGGTCCCTCTTTGTGTAAGTGACACAGTTACTGTAGGGTAGATTGAGTACTGTCTGGATCCGTGCTTCTCAGCCTTCCTAGTGCTACGATCCTTTAATGCAGTTCCTTATGTCCTTGTGTTGTGCTGACCACCCCCCAACCATGAAATTATTTTGTTGCTACTTCATAAAACTCTAATTTTGCTGCTATTATGTGTTGTAATGTAAATACCTGATATGCAATCCCCCCCAGGGGTCATGACCCACAGGTTGAGAAGTGTTGGTGTGGAACTTGAAATTAATGTTCTCTTACCGCGAGAAGTATTAACTCATGTTATTAATTTTACACAGGTACAGTATATCTATTAACAGTCCGTTTAACATTAACAGTAACATAACATTTAAATAAATGGAGATTATTTCCTTTATCAGTATTCTAGTATAGTCTCCTTTGTGAGATGCCTATTTTTTTAACCTATTTACCTTAAATAGGTTCTTTTAAATCTTGGCAGATGCTATACCAAATTCTCATTAGGTCTCTAACTTGAAATCTTATAATTTGAATTAGCTCTTTTTAGATTTAAATTTTGCTTCTTGTGTCTGACTTTGGCTGTATTGCTAAAAAGTGAAAGAATCCCCTACCCAGGTTATGTTTTCAAATAAATCAAATATGTATTCCTGGAATAGTTGTGTTTGGTTGAGCAGAGATTTTTGTACCATAGTCTTAATACTTTTTTGTTTGTTTGCAGAAGAGAAAGGAGCCGGTTTTCCACTTTTTCTGTGATACCTGTGATCGTGGCTTTAAAAATCAAGAAAAATATGACGTACATATGTCTGAACATACAAAAGTAGGTTCCTGGTTGTTCTGAACTGATATAGAAATGCCTCTTATTTTGCATTTTTGGTGAAAGTGCCACGCTTATTTTCCTCATAAGTTTGTAGTTTTTACAGAAAGAGATATTTGATGACTTGACACATGGGAACAGTGCCTGGGATTTGGAGTTTTGGGGGTGGGGTGCTGTGACAACCTGTGCATGTGCCCCTCCATGGCTACACCTGCAGCTCACTGTGATTGTCATAGTGTGCTGTTCTCTGAGTATAAACCCAGCCATTTAGAACATTTGCAAGTTTTTTTTTTTTTTTTTTTTTTTTTTAAGTTCTTGTTTTGGATACATCGTTTGCAGGAATGCCTCGCCTCTAGGATTAGGAATGTTTTAGTTTCAGATGAAGAGGAAATGAGGGGAGTGGCTGTGCTGCTCATCTCAGAGATGCCATTCCCTTCTGAGTGCAGCTGTTTGAAGAGGGATCTGTGTTTTGCTGTTGGACTAAGATTGATAGCACAGGTGGAGTAGTCACTGGCCCGCCATGGTCTGTAGACGCTGGTGGTGTGAACCATTAAAATGAGGCCATCTTTAAAATGTCTCTGTTGTTAAACTTTTCAGTGCCCTGAAGCAGATTGCTCTTTTAGTGCACATGAGAAGATTGTCCAGTTCCATTGGAAAAATGTAAGTTCTTATGACTTTTTACCCATTTTAAATGTGTTCTCTATATATGCCAATAGTAAATAATATTCACACAGTGTTTTGTACTTTTTAAGGAAGTTTTACATCTCTCACTTTGTTTTAATCTCAAGCCATGCAAAATAGATAGCTGTTAGCTCCAACAGATGGAAAGGAATGACTCACCTACCTAGGACTGATTGTTGCACGCACTTGCAAGTTGTATGCTGGTTTTGCCATGCTTCTTAAAATGGCCTTGGCTGGGTGCTGACAAGATGGCCCAGCAGTTAAGAACTTATCTTGCCCCTCCAAAGGACTCAAGTTCAGTTCCCAGCACCCATACATATTGTATAGCATACAACTGCCTGTAACTCCTGTTTTAAGGATCCAGTGTGCTGGTGTCCGAGGGCACTTGCATGCAAACACACACACTCTCTCACTCATGTATGAACTAAAAGACTTGTGAGATCTATGTAATAAAATGTGTGCTGCTTCCCCTCCCCCCCCCCATCATTAGCATTCATCCAGCTACATGAGTCATGGTTGCTTTTTCTTTGAGGGATAAGGCATAGTGAGAACACTAGTTAGCTTAAAGTATTCTCTGTGTGTAAGTTTCCTGTTGGATGCAATGTCGCACTTAGTTGCTCCCTGATGTTCAGCAGGCTTTCTGCCCTTAGATGCATGCTCCTGGTATGAGGAAGATCAAGCTAGACACTCCAGAAGAGATTGCAAGGTGGAGGGAAGAAAGAAGAAAGTGAGTAAAGAGCTGCTAACTAATAAGTAACTGTCTTTTACTGTGGCAGGACTAAATACGAATATGAAAGTGACCTGGCTTGATTTTGTGTTCTTCAATAGTGATACATTAAGAATAGTGTTAGTTGATGGTTTAAAACTAAGCATCTTTCTTACACAGTGAAGTCCATTGACTTATTTCATGCTAACATGAAGAAAGAGAACTATAAGGTATGTTATATGAGTCTATTGAATGTAATCCGGGAGAGAGTTACAGGAACTTTCCATGTAAATAACAGATAGGCCAGAACTATATGGACCCTGAAGAACGTTAACATGCCACTTACTAGGTGTTCAGTGGCGGGGGTGATAATGGGCTTTAATGATATTTAAATGTATAATACCTTGCCATGTTTATATTTATTTATTTGTTTGTTTAAACACACAGCTGAAGGACTGTACTCTTCTAGGCAGAGTGGGTTCAGCAGAGTACCTGCAAAAAGTCCAGGAATTCATCCCTGTAATTAATGTTTGCGATGTGAGTGAGCCTTACTGTGTAACTTGTGCCTTTACATATATTAGCAGAGTTGATGTCTGGCTACAATGTGAACAATCTGCCTGGAACTCTATGTTACTGTCTTCTCATGTATTTGACCCTGTAGCAGAAGACTGGGGCAGAACTATTAGAATGGTAAGGTGCACTTTGAGAGTCATTTACTCATATTAGTTTGTTTTCTGTTGCTTTGATAAAATACCCAGAAGCAACTTAGGGAAGAAAGTTCAGTTTGGCTCATGGGTCCAGAGAGTTAGCCTGTAATGCCAGGAATGGCATGGCAGTAGGCAGCTGTGATAGGAAGCCAGTTGATCACATTTTGTTGGTAAACCAGGGAACAGTATGAGTTGGAAGTGGGTGAGGCTTACCAACTCTGATAGTCAGCTCCCAGAGACATATGTCCTCCTGCATAAATGCTCCTTAACGGCAGTGCTCTGTAACCTCTTAGAACAATGCCACACCATGGCCAATTGTTTACATAGTTGAATCTTAGGAGCACAAACCACCTCAGTACTGTTTTCCTAGAATTGACAAGAAGGAAAGTCAGATATGGGAAAAAACCAAGAGTTCATCTGTTTTCTGTCTGTCTGTCTGTCTGTCTATCTATCCTGTAGCCCTGCAACTCACTTTGTAGACCAGGCTGGCCTCAGACTCATAGAGATCTGCCCGCCTCTGCCTCCCGAGTGTTGGGATTAAAGGTGTGAGCCACTACTGCCCGGCTTTAAATTTTTTTTATTTTGTAGTATCGGGTTTTAAATTAAGGCCTTGCTTATACTAGACAATTGTGCTACAATTCCTAGCTGTCTTTAATTAACAATTTTAATTATTATTTTATTTGTCTATTTTACTGGTATGTGTGTCTGTCCACCACATGTGCTCAGTGTCTGAGGAGGCCAGAGAAGGCATTGGATCCCATAGAACTGGAGTTAACCATAGTTGTGAGCAACTCTGTGTTTGTTGGAAACAGAACCTGGGTCCTCTGGAAGAGCAGCCAGTGTTCTTAATCTCTTCGGCCTCTTTTACGTTACTTTTAAAATTCGCTACATTACTTAGGTTGATGTTGACTCACTCGGGCTACATTACTTAGGTTGATGTTGACTCACTCGGTAGCCCAGGCTGTGTTTGAACTCCTGATTCTTTTCCTCATCCTTCTGAGTAGCCTGGCAAGTAGCTATAGAGTTTGAGAAAGATACTTAAAACTCTTTTGACCATAGAGCATAGCTTGTTGATACAACCATGATGGTATTGGTCACAAATATATGGTGCTTTTCCTTGTCTCAGTTGATTCTGCTGCCCCTTGCACCTGGAATTGAGCTTGAGAAGAACACATTTGTTGAGAATTGCTGTCCTTGGGAGTACAGTATGGGAAGATAGCCTTGAAAGTGAGTGATGAGGGAGCCTTAGACAGTTGCAGGGACAAACTTAACCATCGAGAGAGTTGTAACTGGGAAGCAGTTAGACTTGGAGGGACTGTTATGCACTGTGTATAAAGCTCTTTTCCTCTATGTGGCTTCTCTGTGGCTGCATTTTATTTTTATTTTCTTATGATACCACTCAAGTATCTGAGATTTTTTTCTTTGTTTTTGTTGTTATGTGTTGGTTAATCTTTTCCTTAATACTTTGTATTAACTCCACCCGCTGTCTGTGATACCCTGTTACATGGATTGGAAACCACTCGTTGGACACTAGCTTTTCTTCTGCTGCTTGGTCTGTTCACTTGGAGGCTGCTAGTCCAGTTCAGTGGTGCTAGCTTCCTTATATGTGTTTAATTCTTTTGAGGGGTGTGAAAATGGCTCCCCATCCATAGCTCTGGTCTTCACATCAGCCTGGTCAGTATCTGAGCCCCATCGTTGTTCCATTGTCCTTCCCCTGCCTGGCAGAACCTAGGCTCTGACTACATCCTCTCCAGCAGGCCACACAGGTGTGATGTACTTTGCAGGTTAGCAAGCTGTTTTAGGACTGACTGGATTCATGATGACTTCAAGGTTTTCTCGTCTTGCTTCTCCTATGGTGGAAAGCCAGGTGGTAGTTTGTACTTGTTGCTCAATTATACAAGTGACCCGCAGTGTACAATTCCAACATTTGTCACACTATTTTTTCTTAGCCAAAATGTCCAAACTCATAAAATTGGTGATTAGGATTCTTGGGGGCTTGGTTTTTGGTCATTTCTGCATTGTCCAGAGCTTTTGGTATCAGGTAGGCTTTTTGTCTCTCTTATATAGGTTTTTAGACCCTTTGACAACTTTGAAAGTTTCCTGTTGCTATTTTCCTTTTCATTTTCTTTCTTTCTTTCTTTCTTTCTTTTTTTTTTTTTTTTTTTTTTTTTTTTTTTTAAAGACAAGGTCTTACTAAATAGCCCTGGCTGGTGTGGAGGAACTTACCATGTAAACCAGGCCAGTCTCCAGCTCATGGCAATCCTGCCCTAGCTTCCCAGGTTTTGGGATCGTAAGCTCGTGTCACCCATCCAAGCTGAACCTTTTTGGGTTTTTGTTTTTTTTTTTTTTTTTTTTTTTTTTTTTGAGTCAGGGTTTCTCAGTGTAGCTCTGGATGTCCTGGAACTCACATTGTAGACCAGGCTGGCCTCAAACTCACCGGAGTCTACTGCCTCTGCCTCCTGAGTGCTGGGGTTAAAGGCCCCGGCTCCAGCTAAGCTCTTGATTTGTTAGTTTTTGTCATGATGCTGCTTCAGTCATAGAAAGGTGAATTTCTGCATCCACGACTTCCTGCTTACTGGCTCAGCCACTGGAGCTCCTCCGGCTTGGGGTAAACAGGGTGCCTCCTCAGCTTGTTTAGCATAGATGCCTAGGACTGTCCCACTGGAGAACTATTTTGCATTTTGTGTTCTTGAATATGTTAAGTATTGGAGAGGTAAGGACATCTTTTATGTGCCTGCTTATATCATCTGGTGCCATACATAAAAGTGATGCATGTAATATTACTATGTGCACATGGGGTTTGAGATTTTATTATGGATAAATTCTATTTCAATACATAAGAAAGTGATTGGAGAAACCCATATTTTAAAAGTTATGTTTTGAACAATGCCTTTATTGTAGAGAAGTTTGGTCAAAATGTGTTGCACTGATTAATAGTCATCTGTAACATGAAAATTAGAATGACCCAGAGATAGATATTGGGGTTCAAACTTCAAGCTGAAGACCAGAAAAGCAAAGCAGCCAAACCACTAGCTGTCACATCTGCCTCAGGCTGAGAGGCGATCCTGGCTCCACCAAACCTCAGACTGCTGCCTCCCTCAGCATGGTTGGAGAGTCCTGAGACTTCAACACCCTCCTAGCCTCAGTGTGGCTGGAGAGTGAACGCCAGCTCTGAGAACCTGTTCCTGTCTTAGGTATCTCCCTAAAGGCCTGTGATTCCAGGTACTGAGGTCATCTTTGTGTGAGCTGTTTCTCTTAGTCCTGAATCGATTTCGTGTAGTCAGTATGGCCTTGAACTAACAGAGATCCATCTAACTCTTAAATCCTGAATCCTGGGATTAAAGGTGTGTGCCTGGCTTCTGTGGCTTGTGACTGACTTTGCTTCCTGAATCCTCAAGCAAGTCTTAATAAATCATAAATAATATATCACCACAGAAATCAGTAGTGTATTTGATATTTAAACTTGTATGATTTTGTTCCTTTTTTTAAGGGTGTGTGTGACTACATGCTTGGGTGTTTATGTCACCATGGCGGTCAGAGAACAGTCTATAAGAGTCAGTCAGTTCTCTCCTTCACCCATGTGAGTCCCTGGGATTGAACTCAGGTTGGCAGGCTTGGTGGCAAAGGCTTGTACCCTCTGAGCCATCCTGATGGTTCGCTGCTGTGGTTTAGGATATTAGATTCTCCTCACCAAGACAAACTGTCAGTCCCCGTTTTAAAGCCTGCATTCTTAAGCGACCAATGGTTCATGCAGTAAGTGACTCAAAGAAAACCGTTTCTGGGAGGATCGGGGATTTATTTCAGTTATTCACAGAAATCTTAGCAGCTTTTGAGCGTGTATTGATAGAAATCATGACTTTTAATAATTGCTTGGCAGTGGTTTATCAAGAAAGTGATAAACTTTTCCTTTTTACTTACTTGATGTTTTTATTTATTTGTGTGTGGGGTGTCTGGAGGTCAGGCGGTAACTTCAGGGAGTTGGTTCTTTGCTTCTATCACATATGTTCCAGGAATTGAGCTCAGGTCATGAGACCTGGCCACAGGTGCCATTATTGACTAAGCCTTCTCATAAGTCAGCATTTTGTGAGAAGGTAAACATTTTACTGTTTATGGCTAAGGCCACCAAAACCAGAGACTCCTTCTAATGGGAAATAGTGAATATAAGATGCCTAGAAACCTACATGCGGCACATAGGGATAATAGTGCTTAGTCAAAGGGTGCCTTTCTTCCATTCATTTGTTTTGTTTTGAGGCAGAGTTCTCTACGTAGCTGTGGCTGTCCTAGAACTCACTCTGTAGACCAGGCTGGCCTAGAACTCACGGATCTGCCTGCCTCTGCCTCTCAAATGCTGGGATTAAAGGTGTGTACCATCACCACCCAGCTCAGAGGGTGCTTTTCTTAGAACACTTAGTCACAGGAAGTCTTTGGAAATCAGTGCCACCAGTTTGTTTGCAAAGGCCCCTTCCCTCCCTCCCTCCCTCCCTCCCTCCCTTCCTTCCTTCTTCTCCCCTCCCCTTTCTCCATCCCCCTTCTCTCTTTCCTTTTCTTTTTTTCTTTTCTTTCTTGTTTCTCTGTAGCTTTGGAGCCTGTCCTGGAACTCAGTCTGTAGACCAGGCTGGCCTCAAACTCAGATCTGTCTTCCTCTGCCTCCTGAGTGCTGGGGTTAAAGGTGTGTGCCACCAGTGCCTGGCATGGAAAGGCTTTCTGTAAAAAGTGAGCCACCTACTCCACACTTAGGTATAATGCATGTGACAAGTAATTTCCTCTTTTTAAGAGCAATTAATTATATGAACACTACCATAAGGAGGCATAGGCCACTATTTTGTGCTGTTTCCCCAAGTTCAATTGTGCTTTTCATAACTGGCCTCCCCTACTACTTGGCAATTTCTGATCAAATATGCCTTTGCAGAAAATCATGTAAGTGGCATCAGGTACATTTTTGAGATTCAGAAGTCACACACGCTGGGTGTAGTACCAGGTCATTCTCTTTTCTGAGTATCCTTCTGTTCGATAGTATGGCTATATCAGTCACAGTTGTTTCTTCATTTCCCAGTTGAGAGTAGCTTCCAGTGTTTGGCCTTGATAAAGCTTCTGTAGACATTCATGTGTGAGTTTGGGTTTTGAATGTGGCTTTTATTTGCATTGGATAGGTACCTGGGAGCGGGGTTGGATGGTCGTGTAGTAAGTGTTTATGTCACTTTAAAGGAAACTGCCAAACCTGATTGTGGAGAGGTTTGAACTCCAGCTGTGCTGGTTGACTAGGAGAAACATTCAGAGAGAAGGGTCTGGCTGGAAGGCTTTATATCTGTGACTGGGTACTCCAGAAAATGAAGCAGCAGTCTTGTCTCCATAGCTTAGTGTGAAGTGCCCCATCCTTTCTAGTAAAGAACAAGTTGAAGGCACCGTTTCTGCTGTTGCTCCATTGGGCAAGCCGTTTTTACTGGTCTTCGGTGCCTTGTTTTTATATTGCCTGTCAGAAGGTTTGCATCTATCCACATATTACACCCACATTCTAGACAGGATAGGGGGAAAAAGTTACAGCCCAATTTTCAGCTTTCCATTAGGAGAGTAATAGGTGTGTTTCCGCTTTAAATGGATTTCCATACAGACCTGTTTGTCTAGTCATCCCTAGTGGCAGTGGGGTTGATAGAATGTCCCCCAAGCAAAATTGCCAAGAGGGAGAATGTGCAGCTGTTTCTGACTGTGTGGTGGCACAGTTTGGAGTTAGTTGCTTTTCAAAACAAAGCTCCATCTTTTGAATAAAGGCCCGGCAGGAGCAAAGCTTACTGCTTACTGCTTACTGGTAAAGTTCCTCATGGACAACGGGTGTATCTGGTTCTGGTTTCCAAAGTGCAGGCTGCAAGTGTTCAGCCCTGCTGGAAAGGGAGCAGGCACACATGCTGAGTGATAAAATGAATTGTGGACTTTGAACCTGAGCACATGGGAGTGGCCATATGGGGTGAAGTTTGTTTGTTTGTACCTGTAATGTTGCCTTGTTCCTGCGTGTTCTGGAAGGTTGGTTGTTTTTTGTTTTTTGTTTTTTAAGCACCTTTTAATTTCTTTGGGGTTCTTTTACTTTTACTTCTCAGGTTCTTGTCCTTTCACATACAGAAGTGTTGGTGACACATTCATTAGTAAGGTGTGGGACCAGAGTGTGGGGAACATATGTCCTTGTGTGCAGCAGGCTGGGGCAGGAAGACTGACCTGGTGCCAGTCTGCCTGCAGACTGCAGGGCCTGTTCCAGAAACGGGCAGGTGGGATGGTTTGGCAGGAAAGGGGTGTGGGAAACATTTTCTTCGTTTTGGTTCCTTTGATGGATTTCTGAGACATATTCTCTGTCATTAAGCAGGTTTTTTTTTAATTGTGGAATTTATTATTTCTAGACACCTATTCTCAATTTATTTTATGTTTTTTGGTTTTTCCAGATAGAGTCTATGTGTAACAGCCCTAGCTATCCTGGAACTCGCTTTGTAGACCAGGTTGGCCTCGAACTCATAGAGATCTGCCTGCCTCTGCTTCTGATTATGTTTAATTTTTAATACTTTAGAAATAATATTTTAAAGAATTTTAGTTTTTATTTTATGCATCTGGGTGTCTCGCCTGCATGCATGATGTGTACCCCTTGCAAGCTTGGTACCCAAGGAGACCAGATAAGGGTGTTGGTTCCCTGGAACTGGAGTTACAGTAGTTTGTGAGCTGCCATGTGGATACTGGGAATCAAGCTTGGATCTTCGGAAGAACAGCAAGTACTTTAATCACTGAGCCACCTATCTAGTCCCCAGTTTATTTCATCTTTAAATTTCTTTTTATGTATATCCATAGTAGATCATACTGTGTCACGAACACAGGCATTTTCATACATAGGTATTTTCATACAAACGTGTATTTTACATTGCTTCAGGCTAAGTGTTTGAAGAATGTACCCTTAAAAGTGAATTCTACAATGGTACAGCCAAATTCTTCTTAGTTGGAATGTTACTATTTTTGTGAGAGCTGCTCTTGAGTTAGCTGGTGTGTTCTTTGGCATTCTAGAATGCTAATGTTTGCTAGAGAAGCTGTGAAAGAATCCCTGGACTCAGGATTTAAAGCCGGAAAAAAAAGTGCTGAAGAAATTACACCTTTGCCTTTATTCCTTTGTCTTTTTTTTTTTTTTTTTTTTTTTTTTTTTGTTTTTTTCAGACTCTCCAAAGTTGGAGGTGCCCTCAGTGTTTGAAACTAAAGCTTCCCCCAGTAAAGCAAAGAACGGTGATTCTTAATCCCTGAGCGGAGAGGCAGAGGCCCACTAGGGGGAGCTGTTCTGTTTTCATGGTTGCTTGCTCTGGTGTCCCACTTCACTCAGATGTCCAGGAGAAGTGGTCTGCCCCTTAATAATGTTCTGTCTCTGACGTTCAAGAAGACTTTGAAATTGAAATACAGTGGCATAAGCTTGTGTTAGAGCAATGTTGTTTTGATGAGAGGAAAGAAGAACTGTGTTCTGTAGCGAATAGGCCTAGGAGGAGATGTCAATAAAGTAATACGAGTGTAAGGAAAAAGTTGGATCATGCATGCAGAGGTAACAGTTGGCATAGTGGTGGTCTCTGCCCATAAAGATATCATTTTTTTGTAGACCCAGGGCATAGGCAGGCACAAGTCAGAAGTGAGAAACACAAGGTATACACCTTTAATCCCAGCACTTAGGAGGTAGAGGCAGATGGATCTCTCTGAGTTTAAGGCCAGCCAGGTTTACAGAGTAAAACTTGTCTTGAAAAGGGAGGAAAGGAGGGAGGGAGGAATGGATAGATGGATACAAGGAGAGGAGACAGAAATGAGTGTCTGGTGTCACCAATCTACTCAGGATAGTAAGGAAAAGAAGTACAGGAGAAGGGGTGATTGTAGACTTTTAAAAACAGAGAGAGAGGTGTGGGGGGGGTGCTGCAAGTAAGTCACGCCTTTCCTAGTGTGTAGCTTCCCAGCGCTCTTCCATAGCAGGGGACCCTGCACTGAGTCACACCTTCATGGAACTACATACTCTTTAAGACATGACTGATTTTTCCCCCAGTAACGTTTGTTTGTTTTTACACGGCCCTTCCCCTTCCTGGGAGGGTGTTGAGTAGGTCTGAGTTCCATGCCTAGCCACCACAGGGCCTGTGCGCATCGACACACACTGCTTACCATTGCTGCTTCTCTGTGTTCTGTCTGCAGATGGAGAAGAGCTGCCCCAGCCCCCATAGGCTGTTTAACACTCACTTCTCATCTTCTACAGGCAGCAATAGTTCTTTCCTCTCTCTACAGCGGTTTTCGTTTTCACCCTCCTAATCATCGTGGAGTCTCTTCTGAGCCCCTTCCAAGTTGGTTTTCCTCAGCATTGCTTCTCCGCCAGACTGACACAAGTATCCTGACACTGTCTGGCCATTTTTGAGTATCAGGGAAGATTTTACACCTGTCCAAGTGCCCAGCCTACCTTGTGTAGCCTTAGGTCATGTTTGCTTTTTCAAGTATGTGTTGCTGACTGCTATCATAGTCTTATCTTGTTTGACCTTGCTCTTTTCCTATTACACTTATTTATAGCATGTGCAGTCATCATCTCTTATTTATGGAGGTTATTTATGGCTGGGTACATGCTTTGCACTGAAATTCATTGCCTTTTCCCCCTGATTTTTTCACCAAAGCCATTCACACATTCTTCAAGATAACTAACCCGTAGGAGTCATTGCGTGTGCATGAGTCGGTGATGTAGATATGCGTGTTAGTTTAGTGATGCTAATGGTTGTCCTAGGGCCTGTGCATGCTCAGCTTTCTCCCTCTGACCTATACCTCCAGTCCAGTAACACACGTTTAATCTGGTAGAGAAATGTCCCAGAAAAAGTGGCAGAGCTCTTGTTGATGTTTCTGATGAGCAGCAGCCTGAGTGGTGAGAGCTTTGTTCCCCCTTTTATGCTTTCTATGCTGTGAAGATTTATTTCTCATTGTCAGATTCTAAGACCGCCATCTCCATACATCTGTGCCAGCAAACAAGGAAAGCCATTCAATTTGCACATGGCTGTCAGATCTAATCTCACTCTTAGCTACCTGTATGCCTAAAACCTTGTTTGTTTATTTGAGGCAGGATCTCTCTACATAGCCATGGCTGTACTGGAACTCACTCTGTAGACCAGGCTGGCTTGAAACTCATAGATTTGTCTCCTCCTGGGTGCTGGAATTAAAGGCATGTGTATGGATGTATATCTCTGTACCGTGTATGCACCTGCTGCCCGGGGAAGTCAGAGAAGAGTGTTGGGTCCCAAGAAAATAGAGTTACAGATAGTTATGCCACTAGGACCTAGAGACTAGGTGGATTCTGGGAATTGAACCCGGTTCCTTTGAAGATCAGTCCATGCCCCTAACCACTAAGCCATCTATCTCTCCAGCCTCTAGAACTGTTCTGTGTTGTCACCTGTTGGATTGAGTACAAACTTTGTAGGCATGTTTTGGAATGAATGTTCTTTGGTTAAATTACACTTCATTTAAAATAATTCCCTGGGTTGTGTCTTCTCTCTCTGGTCTTGAGTGTTTTATATTGGTTTACTTAGAACTAATTTCATGCTTTTCCACTTGAGTGCTGTCTGTTATCACCATTTCAGACCAGTTGGTCTCATGTCCCTTTCTTTGTGGATCTCTTTATTTTGAGGTGTCTCACCCCACCCAAAAGAAAAATGTCCTCTCCTGGGTGTTTAACTAAACTTTGTCTTAGGTGTGGCTGTTCTTAGGCTTTTCCTGCCCTCCTCTGTAGGCTTAGTGACTTTGCATGTGTGTAGCATGTATTTTGCAAAAGTAATTGGCTAGGCCGATTGTTTGTGTATGGGTACATGGTAAACAGGTGTTAGAGCAATTTGCACATGTTGTATGAATTATGCAATTGAAATTCTAGCATACACTCTTTACCTGGTTGCAGCATTGTGGACAGCTGTGAGTAACATTGACTCATAAACTGCATTTTTTCTCTTAAGTTTTAGAATTGAGAGTTTATAAAAACTTTTATTGTTTTTATTCTAGAAACTACCCAACTCTGGCCAATATTGAAAGGAAGAAAAAGTTGCAACTTGAAAAGGAAAAGAGAGGAGAGGTGTTGACAACCACACAGTATGGGTGAGTTCTTGGAGTTGCTTGCATGGGTATTCTCCACGCTCTTTATAAGCTGTGCTTACTGAGTAAGGAATTAACTGCAGTGTGTGTTGCTCGCCCACTCCGAAATCTTGCTCTCTACCTTTTGCTTTAAAATTCTTTTAAACATAGCTTAATATCCTATTATCCCCTACACATGTGACAGATTCTGAACAAGTCCTTCCCGTCCTTGTCTCCCTGCTGGTCTTCCTAGAGAGTCTTCTTTGCAGCTCAGGGGTGATAGGACAGTCCCTCCTGTGGTGGCACTGTCTTACCTGTGCCTCTTCAGACCATCAAAATCTTCCCTGGAGAGTGAGTGTTTGCTTTAGGGATGTATAGGGAGCATAGCTAAGGACGTTTCCACACAGTTGTTCTAGGCATTTCCCTATTTCGTTCAAGCTATTAGCCAGTTGCTCATTAATAAAAAGTTGGCTCTATCATGGCCGCCGTAGTATGCTTTCCTGTCAGTAATGTGTGAGGCCTCCTTTCCCACTACTCTCATTTTTTTGTTCAGAATTTTTCCACTTTATTTTTACTGGCTTTAAAATTTAAATACACAAATCTTAAATGCACAGCTTGATGAGTGCTTGCTCTCTCGTGCTCTGTCTCACATGTGTATACACATACACACACACGCACACTCTATACACATCCATGTACCTGGCACATGGATTGATACACAGTACCTCTTTACTTCACCAACTTCACTAAAGCCCTGTCCTGTTCAGTATTTTTCAATAAATGTTAATCCATTCTTGTTTTTATTATCACAAGTTATTCCTAGTCTTAGAATTATGTAAATGAAATCATACATTATACATTCTTGAAAACATGTGATTTCTGTGTCTCAAAATTATTTTATGAGATACATCCATGCTATGTATAGTTGTAAATCCTTTCACACTACTATATAGAATTCAACTGTGAGAGGTATTCTATTGGTAGATAATGACTTGTTTTCAGTTTGGGTCATTATGATTCAGAGTCCTGTGAACATTTCTTGTAATGTCTTCTGTGGCTATTAATATTCACTTTCATGTACCAGGTGGTATGTTGTAGGTTATTTATATGATTAGCTTTAATACTTTGCCAAGTGGTTGAAGTAATTTAGACTTCTCCCTGCGTCTGATTCCTCGGTTTATTGCGCAGGACTTGGTACTGTTGCTAACAGTATCGAGCATCTTACGGGAATATCCTTTTGCTGGTGCCACTTTGAGTGGGTTTGACTGTTCTTAAACATGTTTTTCTAATTATGTGTGTGTGTATGGGAGGTGGATTGTGTGTATAAATGCAGTGCCTGCAGAGGCCATAAGAAGACATATGATGTCTGCTGCTAGAGTTCTAGGCAATTGTAAACTGCCCAGTGTGGGTGCTGGGAACCAAACTCCAGTCCTCTGGAAAGGAAAGAAATGCTCTTAACTACTAAGCCACCACTCCAGCCTCAGAGGGCTTGTTGTCCTTGATTTTCAGGAGTTATATACTTGGTTGCATACATATATATTATTGTGGAGTGGTTGGTATACATAGAGATACACCTCTTAATTTTTCTTGCCTTTGTGTTCTTAATCGTGTCTTTAAAAAAAAAAAAACAAAAAACAGTAGGAAGTACATGTCACCAGCATTTTGTGTCAGTTGGTGTCAGGCACATCAGCTGATTGTGACACAGCTCGGCCACAGTTGAGGATGGGGTAGCTAATGGCGGTGATAACCAAATGCTTCTTATTTAGGTATTCATTCTTTTGTGTAGATCCAGCCGATCTTGTTTTCCTTCTGTTTGTAGGACCTAAATGTTTCTTGTAGAGAGGATCTGCCGAAGGTGACATACTTGTAAATGCTTTTCAAACTTTGATGCTCCTTAAAAAATGAGTAGATAGTGTTAGTGGTGCACACCTTTAATTCCAGCACTCAAGAGGCAGAGACAGGTGGATCTCTGTGAGTTTGAGGCCAGCCTGGTCTACAGACTGAGTTCCAGGACAGGCTCCAAAGCAATACAGAGAAAAACCTTAAAAAAAATGAAAATAAAAAGAATGGGCAAGTGTTGTAAACATAGACACAGGTTTATGTACAGTATGTGCGTGCTGCTAGCTAAGATCTGCCAGCAGTGGCACAACTTGGCCTGATTTCAGGGCTCAGAACATTCAGAGACTTATAGTTGGAAATGAATAAGATGTCTGTTGTGGCATGTGGGCCTTTAAAGTTCCAAAATGATAGCTCTTGTCTTTGGGTAGTTCTTATATTTTGGTCTCTGTAATGTCTTAGTGTCTAAGTGGCCAACTTAACTCTGTCTTTCTTTTGCTCCATTCTTTTCTTATTCCAGTAAAATGAAGGGCATGTCCAGACATTCACAGATGGCGAAGATCAGAAGTCCTGGTAAACACCGTAAATGGAAAAATGGAGGGCCTAGACAGAGAGCAGGCATTAGAGTAGGCAATCATGCCAGAGATTCGAAGCCTGAAGTTCCATCCGTGGTTAATGTAGACCCTCTCAGTGCTTTGATACGCAGTGACTCTGGTAAGCTACGTGGGAAAATAACATGAATATGGGGTTGTGCACGAGCACACACAGAATCACGCTAACATCATGGCCCTCTGTGGACAATTCAAATCCATTAAGTATGAGGGGATGGTTAATTCATTGACTGAGTTAGATTAGAAAAGAATCTTGGCACAGTGGAATGTTGGGTTAAGCACAGTTACTACTTACTGAGTAAGGTATTTGCCATGCCCATGTGCCCTAGATATATTAGTTCTTTCCTGTAAGGACCTTTGATGTGGGTGGTAGGTACTACATCCACTTAGAGATGAATAGCACAGGCTCAGCTTGTACTCAGTCACAGTGCTAGCTGCTGCAGAGCCAGAACTTGACCTAGGAGTCTGGCTCTAGTACTGTATACGTACTCTACATCTAAGGTCTGAGTTTGTCTGAAAGTGTTGTGAAGGTGTGGGAGGGAGTTTAGAACAACCTTTTCTGGCTATGACTGTAGCTCAGTAGAGGACTGCTTGATTGGCCTGTGCAGAGACCTGGGTCAGCCCTTGCACTCCAAATAGATGAGACCAAGGAAAAGGCAGGGTTTTTTTGTTTTGTTTTTGCTTTTGTTTTTAAGACAGAATCTTGCTGTGTAGCCCAGACTGACCCCAAACTTCATTCCTCCAAAAACTATTTGGTTAGGTCTGTCACAGCGGTCCATTTCCTGGTATAACTTTTGTATTAGTTATTTTTCTGCTGCTGTGATTAAACAGCATGGCCAAGGCAGCTTAGAGAAGGAAGAAGGGCTTATTTTGTGCTTCCAGTTCTAGAGGGATCGGTAGGTCCATGAAGGCAGAGTGCAGGGAGCAGATGGCAGGGGCAGCAGCTGAGATCTCACACGTGGAACCACACAGGTGGCAGGCAGGCCTAAGTTAAAGCTGCTGAGTCCTGAAACCTCAGACCCTTCCCCAGTGACATAACTTCCTGAGGAAGGCCTCATCTTCCCCAGACAGCAAACAGTGGGGCCAAATGTTCAGATTCCTGAGGCGTAAGGGGGGGCGTGTTATTGAAACCACTACAACTAGTTAGGATTTTGTAAATTATAGTTTTCATTAATTTATACGTTGTTGTATGAGTTGGAAAGTAGCTGATTGGTAAAATGGCCTCAACCTTGGTGCCTGCAGAACCTGGTATCAAGGAAACAATCTAACTTGTTAGTATCTCATTGCACAAATACAACTAGAGCACTGGAACAGCAGCCCTGTCACTGGCATAAGTTGACTTTGTGTAAAAGGTAGATGTAAGTCATAAAAATCACTAATGCAGGTGGTGGTTTGAATGAATGACGACCCCAGGGCTCATGTCCGATACTTGGTCCCCGACTGATGAGAATGTTAGGGAAGGGTTAGGAGGTGTGGTCTTGTTGGATGTGAGTCACTAGGGGCAGGCTTTGAGGTTTCAGACTTCTCCCTCTGCCCCCATTCACAGTTCTTTCTGCCTTGTGCTTGTGGTTTGAAATGTGAGTTCTTAGTCTTTCCCACAGCCATGCTCTATTCCACCATCATGGACGCTAACCCTCTGGAGCTGTAATTAGATGATTTCTTTCGTAAGTTCGTTTGGTCCTGATGTTTTATCAGAGCGACAGAAGAGTAACTAATGCAGTGTTCATCTTTTAGTTTCTTTCTTGAGACTGCAAGAGTGTAAAGCAAAGTTCCCATGGGAGGTGCTATGTTTATGATTTTCTTCCCCCCTAGTAAAATGCCCCCCCCCTTTGGTGATCAACTCAGGGCCATAAGGCAGGTGATCTTTTTTGTTTGTTTGTTTTTTTCAAGACAGGGTTTCTCTGTATTGCTTTGGAGACTGTTCTGGAATTCGCTCTGTATACTAGGCTGGCCTTGAACTCCCAAGTTCTGGGATTAAAGGCGTGTGCCACTAATACCACTTAATTATAATCTTGGGACTAGAAAGTGTAATGGTTACTCTCCTAGAGGCAGTGTCAAGTAGGAGAGTGAGCACCATGCATAGGAAGAGGCTGTAGAAAGAAATGAGTTGGGAGGCTGCTGAGTAAGATAGTGATGGTGTATTCAAGGGAGCTTTTCCTATCTTCGCTTTAGAAGGGATTTAGGTGAGACTGGAGAGACAGCCAAACGTGGATAAGACCAGTTGCTGCCCTTGCAGGGGACTCGAGTTTGGTTCCAAGCACCCACATGGTGCTCACAGCTTTGAGCACCAAGCAGCATGTGGCATGCACGCATGCAGACAAAATACTCATTCATACACATAAAATAGATTAAAAGGAGAGGGGCTTCTGGGGCCCTACATTTTGCTTGCTTAGCACTATAGTTGGGGGAAAAAAATAGGGATTTCAAAGAACTCTGTTCATGCTTTCTCAGGGAAGTGCTTCCTGAGTATGAGGTGCCAGCGGCCCTGGGTAGCTTCAAAATGAAAGTTGAGTTGCTCTCCAGTGGACAGTGACTTGGTGAATCATGCCTCCTCTCTGAACATCTAAAAGGACAGAATACAGAGAGCAGAGCATGTGGCAATTTCCTAAAGAGCGTCAAGGAAGGGAATAGAAGTTCCTGTACCTTCAACTATGTGTTTGATAATAAGCTCATGTGTGAGAGAGATACAGACAAGCGATGACTGACTACTAGTCTGAGGGTAATTCATTTCTTTTGGCCAGTGAAAACACGATACTTTAACAATAAGATTGTTTGAGTGAGTATTTTGTACTATGAAATTTGGTTTCATGATTTTGTTTGGTAATCTGTTTATACTTTTTTTTTTTTAACTGAATAGGTGGTCCTTTTCTTTTGTTTCTTGAGTATTTTATCTGTTGGTGTATTGCCTTTGTCTTCAGGTTGAGTGCTAAAGTATTTATATGAGAATTGATAGGTAGATCTCAGATACTTGTTCTTTGAGTGGATACTCAAATTTAAGTGTGGAATAGAACAATGAAGAAGGAAATACTAACTTTAATAGAAGTAGAGGAACTGGTCAGATCACCCAGCAATCAAATTAAACATCAGTAATAAGTTAATGATATCATGAACCTCTGATGATTCCCCCCCAAAAAATAAACAAAACTGGGTGTTGGGGGGGTCTGTTCTTAGAACCCCAGCACTTAGGAAACTGAGGCAGGAGAATTGTAAAAGCCGTATGAAATCTTGGGATTGATAAGACTTCAGTGAGATCAAGCTTTTAAAGAATATAACATTTGCTTGCTATAGGATCGGTTTCTTGTTTTAGGCCTTGGAAGAGTTTGTGTTGTCTGGTCATTTAAACAGTGAAGGAAGGCTGCGTGCTAACACTCTTAATGTGCTTATAGGAACTGTGTATTTTCCTTTCTCCTTGTTAATATGCAAGATGAGGTTTATATCCCTCCTAGAATTGTTGAGGGGGAAAGAAGAGAGAAATCATCAGAAGTGACTTCTTTTTATCTCACTCACAGATGAGGAATGGTCAGCTTGCTTTTGAATGGTGCTGATGCCTGGGCTACCCTCTCTGACTCATTGTTCTTTCCTTTCTGTTGCAGAGTCTGATAAGGAAGAGAAACCACCAAAGACTGTGGTACCCAAGGAGGTGACACCAGCCTTGTGTTCGCTGATGAGCAGTTATGGCAGTGTTTCGGGGTCAGAGAGTGAACCAGAAGGTAAGGCAGGGTGCGGCTCCTTGTTGCATTTTGCCTTTGGTTCATGCTGGGCAGTGGTAGCATCCTGCATGCAACATACTATCCTGTTTCGGGGCCCCTCAAGACCCCTTGTTATGTCTGTAATACCTTTAGTAGATGAATAGTGATCCCGTCACTCAGGAGGATCAGAAGTTTACGGGCACCCTCAGCTGTATGGTGAGCTTGTGGACAGCCTGCGCTACATGAAATCTGATCTCAAAAAATAATGAAACGAAGTGAAATAAAATAAAATGTAAGTCTATTGGGCACAGTGCTATTTATAGAACATGTTTATGTAAGTTAGCTCACTTGGAATGCATAGTGGCCCTGTGTGTGTGTGTGTGTGTGTGTGTGTGTGTGTGTGTGTGTGTGCACGTGTGTGCGTGCACCTGCACAGCCACACTTTGTACATGTATGTGGGTGTATGCACAGGGATATGTGTGCAGAGGCCAAAGGCCCAAGTCATTGTCCACCTTACTTTTTGAGATAGAATCTGTCACTGAACCCAGAGCTTACTGAGGTTACAGGTACATGCCACCATACCCAACATTTTCCTGAAGGTTAGAGCTCAGGTCTGCAGGCTTGTATGACAGACACTTTACCTTCTGAGCCATCTTCCCAGCCCTTACCTATTTGTTTTAAAGGATTGAAGAAATGAAATTCTTTCAAGATTCTGTCTGAGAAGTTAGTGATGCCCAGGCTTTACTTTTAAATATGATAGTATGTTTGCCTTTGGTGTGATAAGCCAGCTTACCCTCCTACAGCCTCTCTCTCTTAGGGCCACGTACTTGAGTTGTGATAGGCTGCTGATCTGATGCAGCATAGTTTTAATCCAGAATTTGCATCAATATTGTAGTATGTGCTTAGTGAATAAACCAATGTCCCATAGTTGGCAAAACCTGGTCCTGCTTGGTAATTGTGTTTAGGCCTTTCCTACTGTGAGAGTCCATGTGTTTGTGATGAGAAGGAGCTGGGGTTAAGAGTAAGAGATAAAGTATTCATGTAGAACGGAGGGAATGTAACTGGATGAGCTAGCAGGTCTTTGAGTTAACCAGTGTTTGTGTACTTGGAGGATGTAGACTAAGGAAGAGCTGGGCTTTCGATATAAAACTTGCTGTTTATCTATCTGTGACATGGGAATTTTCTGCTATTAATGGGCTAAGGCTCTCCTGGTAGTTAAAAGCTACTTGGATTTTGAAATATAAGCTACTTTGGCTTTATCAGGATATTCCTTAACAGATAGTTGTCTTCTTTTACTTAAAAAAAAAAAAGGTATTTACTTTTAAGGAAAACAGTATTTGTTTCTTACTTTTGTTTCCCATGGACTGGTAGGTAGATGGGTTATTCTTTCAACACATATTACATTTCCTCCCTATCAGTTATCAGTTGTATTTATAACATGTTAAGGAAAAAAAACTATTAACAGGTTAATGAATCCCATAAAAACAAGGTAAATGAATGCTTTCTTCTTTCCCTCTGGAGATGAAACATTTAGTAAATACTTTGCATACTCATCTTCAATTTGAGGTTGCTGACGTTTTTTAAATTGGAAGGAAGAAACTAGAAATCTTTGAGATCTCACATCTTTGCTCTATGGGGATTAGAAAGGGTAGGTTTGTTAGCACTAGTTTGTAGCAGAACCTATGTAAAAGAAAGTATAGTAGTGTAGAAAGAAGCCAACTATATTATGTTCCCCTGTAGCTCCCTCCTGCTTTGTGCCCTTTGCCGTCTTCCTGAACAGGAAAGGGATATGTAGCTGCTTTTATAGTAGCAGTAGACAAATATGTATCATATTTTTGTGTGAATTTGTTTTGACTATTTAAAGGTCCCTGCTTTAAGGAGAAAGCTTTTGTTTGGTACTCTTGGATCTTAAGAATTATTTCATGTAGTTTGGATTCATCTTCATCAAGCCATCCAGAACCTACCAGATATCTTGTGTTGTCTTCTAGACAGGTTAAAGGAGGACCCCTCAAGCAAGAAAGACTAAAGCAGTGGAGAGGTTATGCTTGAATCTGGGCCTGCCAGAATTGTGAATAAGGAGTGTTTCAGGTGGTTTGCTTTGCACTTTTCCTGACTTCTTAAAGCTCCCTTCAACCTTTTTAACCCCCTAAACTGGCTTAGCTATGATTAGAGGCCTAAACTGAGAACTAGTTTAAAATGCCACAAAGCAAAGAATGATCATAATCTAAAAGGATAGCATAGCATTAGAACTAATGATGTTCAGATAAAGATACACGGGACTAGGATAAAGTATGGGATATATATTTTATTCTGGGAGAAGTCACTTAGACGAGAAACCAATGGCCCGAGAGTTCCTGCTCCAAGGACCCACACCCAGGCTGCTCTCCGTGACCCGACTGGAACTAAGAGAGCAAACCTGTCCCAAACCCCAAACCAATACCACATGCTCACCTATGCACCTGTGACCAGTGGCGTGGTCAGCGCCACAGGTGCGGCTGGATGGATCTCTCACTACAATTCCCCTTTTAGTCTAAAGAAAAAGATTTAGGCTTGACATAAAACTATATACAAAGACAGTAAATATCAAGTGTGCTCTAGGAAAAGTAAATTAAGAATATACACACTTAAACCCTATTGCAGTGAAGCGACAAGAGCAACATGGGAAGAGCTATCCAGTCCTGGGGTGAAGGCACAACAGAGATTACTATAGAGTTGTCCCTATGCTGGAAAGTTTAAGTCTTGTACCTAATATTTCTATCTGAAAGAGAGAACAATAATTGTGACAGTCTAATCTTCAACCTCATCAAAGACCTGAGAAGGAGGATAACAATACTGGGCTAGACAGAAAGTGCAGGCAACCAGCTTCCAAAAGGTGCAGTGAAGACAGAAACAGCAGGCTATCTGGACAGTCACCCAAAGTCTCACAGCAGCATAGGACAGCCAACTTTGGCTAAGGTCTAGAATCTCTGACTGACCAACACAGAAGCAGGGAGGTAGAAAGGCTGTCTAACCCTGTGACTTGGCAAGGTTCAGCAGTCTTCTATGTTTGTTTCCTGTAAGCACTGTAGGACAGCATGTCCAAAGTCAGTGGTCAAGGTGGGGCAGTTTTTTGCCCAAGAGGCCATAACTTGAGGAGGGGATGGACTCCAGAAGGAGTGACATCAGTGCCCAACATACTCTCAGGAATAGCTCGGTGCTGTCAGGAGCAATAGTGTCTCGTGTCATCAGGGCACTAATATTAAAACACTTAAATGCCATGTTCAGGTCTATGAAGTGTTTGAAGATCAAACAAACATCTATGTCTGACTAATCTCATAGGTATTAGAAATATGGGTGAAAACATCTCTAATTCTCAGGGACCTTGTTGCACAATGACAGAAGCTTCCCAAACTAAGTTATCAATGACAGGGACTTCAAAAAATGTAACTACATACATACATACATACATACATACATACATACATACATACATACATATCTTTTTCACTAACAGAGATAGAGCTGAAATGTCTCTACTAAAGGTAGAACTGTTAAGTGCAAAGTGATAAAATATCCTAAGTTGTATAAATATACAAAATGTTTATACATCCAGATAGTTTTATGTTTGTGTGCAAAACATTGTAAACAGAAAGAAAGCCCTAAACAGTCAACATTACATGAATCTAACAAATAAGTTTTTTAGGATCTAGCAATTTAAGCTATCTATGGCTAATAGTTTCTAAAGTCAGTACACTAGAAATTATGTGCACCTACCTATATTCCATCGTAACCATACCCTTCCCAACCATACCCTGTAATTATCTAAAAGGAATACCTAAGTCTGAACATCCCAGACCCCAGACCTAATACCACACCCGTTTGGGCATGGTCAGTGCTACAGGTGCAGCTGGATGCATCTCTCACTACATAGAACTGATTTGAATTGGTGAACATTATATGAATATATGACAGTTAGTGGAGAGATGTTAAGAAAAAGATAAAAATGGCTGTCTGTCCTCATTCTTTGGCAGAAATTTGACTGTATAAGCTCTGATTCACCTGACCTGGGTGATCAATATTTGAAGGTTAAGGAATAACGGAGTGCTCCTGTGGCTGCAATGTCTATGTCCATTGTGCAAACTCTCAGGGAGTCTCAGCTGTACTGTTTTGTGGTTGCAGTCCTTTATTTCCCCTTTTTCTTGATGTGGTCATGGCAAATACTCATACAGTGCTCACTCCGTGCCAGGCCCTGCTCTGTGTGCTTTACTTAGATATAACCACCGGGTCACCTGGGTACCACTGTGCTCCACTGTACAAATGAGGAAGTGTAAGCAGAGATTAGTAGCTTGCCAGCAGACTGCTGAATGATGCTGACTTGAGCCCAGCAATCTGACACAGGTCTGTGCTTGAAATACATGCCCTGTAGTTCCTTTGAGATATAATTCCCACATATAGGGAGAGAATTACACCATATTGATTCATGGTAAATAAGTCACTGTTTGAGAGTAGGGATGGACATTCCCATCGTAAAACTTGTGAACTGTCCAGTGTTTGTATTTCCCCCCTTCACTATTGCAGGAATATTGTGAAGTCGGTTTTCAGGTGTCAGATGGGCCTGTATTTGTGGGATAAAATCTTCTTGGTAATGGTGTGGTATACTTTTATTACATTGATGAGTTTGATTTGTTGACATGTTGTTGGAAGTTTACATCTGTGTTCCTAAGAGACACTAACTGGTCCATGACCTTTCTTTATTGTTGTGGATTTGGTATGGTTAGGGATATGTTTCCTATTTTAAGGGTTTGTGTGGGATTTTTTCCTTTCTCATCATTTTTTATTTTTGTAGCATTTCCTGAACCTAGCATTCTTATTTTGGGAAGATTTTAAATTATTAATTCAATTTTCTTCATGGATATATGATTAATTTGCTTTCCTGTTCCTTCTGAGTTGAATTTACTATTAACAAAATTAGTCAGTTGTAGTAGTCCTTGTGATATTATAATAATGTTTTCACTTCTTCCGTGTATTAAATATTCTCATGTCCCATTTATCTTGTTTAGTCTTGCTGGGCACCTAATGAATTTATCTTTCCCAGGAACTAACCCAGGCTTTCTAGATTTTTTTTTTTCTTAATTATTTTTCAATGGCTTTTACTCTTTATGGCCCTCTGTACATCACTGTTGGAATTTGCATGAACTTTAGATGTAATATGCCCTCGTGTATTGCCTTAGACAAATTCTATAAACTTGATGCATTACATTTTCATCTTTTGTGATTTACATGGTGATTTAAGAAATTTAGTATATGGGCTATCCTGAAGATAAAGGAAAGAATCAAACTCAGTTTGCGTTGTGCATTCATTCAGCGACCAGCACAGACTGCCAAGACTACTGTGAGGGAGGGTTTTTCCCACAGCACAGAGCTTCTGCACCTTCAGTCCATTTCTGACACTTGCCTATCTGGAGGGAGTGTTGTTTCCCACAGGCTGTAGACCGATGTGCCATCACTGCCCTTCCTTGGTGCCAGTTGCAAGTCCTAGGTTTTTGTACTTGTGCATCTGATTGTGATTGGCAAAAAAGTCCAAGTTCCCAAGGGACAGGGAAGGAATCGTGTGCTCGTGTCTTCTCTAGGCTCCCCGCCCTCCTGAATTCTCCATAGGTGTGGCTTTCTGGGTTCTCTGTCCTTTTGAGTTTTATGGAAGTTCCCGTGCATAGGCGTAATGGGCATCCTCTTAGCCTTCAGGCCCCCATCCCCCAGCACACAGACGTGCGCGCGCACGCACACACACACACACACACACATCCTGAAGCTGCTTAAGGGCTGCCAGCCATCAGTCAACTCGGGAGTGGACAGGAAGACTGTAGATTGCAGAAATTGTAGGTGTTGTATGACAGGAAATGGGAGGGAATATATGTCTTAGAATAGCACTCATTTAGAAATGTTTAGTTTTCAAAAATTAGGGTTTCTAGGAAGTAGTTTTATTTGATTCAATTTAAGTCAAAAATGTAACTTACATGCTTTAAGTTTTTGTTTGTTTTTAATTTCCTGAGACATCCTCATAGCCTAGCACTAGCCAGTGAACTTGACAAGAATATACTCTGGATTGGATGTTCTTAATCAGATTTTAGTGTTGGTGGTAGACCTCTATATCTCCATTCACTTTCTGTCTGTTTTATTGATAATTAGAGCTTCCTTCTCTAATGATGGATTTGTATATTTATTCCTTCTCTTTAAATAAGTGTGTGTGTGTACACTTACTCACAGAGGCATTTCTTTCTTCCTTTCCTTCATGTCAGGCCCAGGGACTAAACTTAGGTCCTGAGCTCAGCTTGGAGAAATGGAGCTATTTTGCTGCCCTTGTGTAATTTCGTCTTTCAGTTAAATGAAGTTTTGAAAAAAGAAATCTGTTGTTTTGGAGCCAGTGAGATGACTGCATGCTTACACACACACACACACACACACACACGCGCGCGCGCGAACGATACTTTATGAGGTGTTTATTTGCTTTTGCTCTTATTTTGAAAGACAAGGCCTCACCGTGCAGACCAGGCTAGACCAGAACTGTCTGTTTCCCCGCCAGTCTTCCCCAGTGCTGGTGGATTGACAGGTGTGATTCATGTTTGTCATGAATTCAGCTCTTTAGAACTTTAGGCTGTCCTTTATCCCTGGCACAATAGCCCTTGTCCTGAAGTCTGCTTCCTTCTGATGGATGTGTATGTTATGTCTCTTTCATCCTCTGCCTATAATGCCTTACTTTCTGTACTCAGTCTTCAGTTGGGTGCTTCTGTGGTAGTTGAGATGGAATGCTGATTCAGACAGTAGTGCAAGAAGTGCCTGCATTTTGGTTCCTCACTAGGATCAGCAGGTGTCCAGCCATTCATATGTAGCTGTCTATTGATAAAGCTTGAGCTGTGTGGCTACGTGCTTACATTTTCTTCTTTCTCATTGCAGATGTCATCTGGTAGCTTCGTTCCCTCCTCTGCGATTTGTTTAAATAATTGTTATCGTTAACTGTTTTCAAAGAATATCTTTCTTTGTTCACATATTTCCTGTTCCCCAGTATTTGTTATTCTTTTGAGTGATTCTAAGCTGCTTCTTGTACGAGTGCTTTCTATATTCTTGAGCAGTCTCCTTAATTCTTGGCAGTTTAAACACCTAGTTGGGGGAGGGGTTGGCTTCTTGTAAAATTCTTCTTAGGTTTAAGGTTACACCAGTTGATGGTGGAGTTAGGATTATTGTACTCCTTTTGGCTGTTTTTAAAATGTTTTACCTGCTTCTTATTTTTATGTTTCTTTTTACACACTTAGAACTCCCCATCAAGTCTGAAGCCGATGTTCTGACAGAAAACCATGTCCCTCACAGCAGTCCTCCCAAGAGTCCGAGACAGAATGTTAAAACAGCTAATAGAATTATCTCAAGAGCCAAGTTGGAGAGCCAGAGGAATGGCTTCAGGAAGATAGCCCTAAAGAGGAAAAGGAGTCACTGCCACTCGCTATTTGAGCCAAGAACACGTCACCCGTACCTCCTGGAAATGGTGAGTGGTATTTCTTCATGCTGTGACGTGTGTGCTTTTGTCGTAAAAGTGGGGTCACTGGGGCGCTGTATGTGTTTCCAGGCTTCCTGTGTTCCTTGGAGACTCCTCTGTGTGGATGTCAGACCTCTAAAGCTACATTTGGCGTAGAGTTGGTGTTCAGCACATACAGGACAATTACAGTTGTCATCACTACTTAACAGCAGTATATTTAAGTATAGGTTTAACTGCTGATAAGGAGGTTTGTGTTGGCAAGCTGAAGGAAAAGAAAATCATTTTCTGTTTTAAAATACAGATGCCTGTTGAGGGCTGCAGATCAATGACTTCATAGTTTAGAGTCTTGGCTGCTCTTCCAGAGGACCTGGGTTCAGGTTCCAGCACCACAGGCTGGCTCACAACTGTGTATGACTCCCATTCTCTCTTCTGGGTTCACAGACACCAGGAGCACATACATACATGCAGGCAAAACATTTTTTAAATGTCTTTGAAACGGCACAAAAGCAATGTGAAGGCAAGTCTTGAGTGCCCTACCCCAAGTCACATTTCCTGTGTGCACAGCCTTTGCCTTCCTCTCATCGTGCCTTTATTTGTATCTGTCCTGGGTTTTAATGGTTTTACCAGCACTTCTGTCCCAACATTTATTAAACACTTGAGAAACAGAAGTGATGCTTTTCAGAGGTCACATCTTTTCATGTCTAAGAGCAGTTTTAGTGGAGCTGTGAGTCTCTTGCTTCATCGGGTAGGTGTGTCTGCTGTAGCCAGTGTCCTGTTTGTCCTGTCAGGGTTACATGGACACAGATGCTTCTTACTAAGTCAGATGTAGACTATACTCTGTGGTGTGACTATAACTGCCAGACACAGCCAGCTGCAGTTTTCAGACGTTTGTCTGATGCTGTTGAAGGTCACCGAGTGATGCCCCTGCTCTGTATTGCCGACATAGCATGACAAATGACATAAAATCCTGTTTGGCATATAACACGACTCCTTGGTCGTGTACTGTTCTGGATACCAGGGAGTTTTAGCTTCCCTTCAGTTGTGATTAGGAAAACCAAGGAATGTGTGGAGGTGTTTTATGCATTTGTTTCAGCTCTTACTGTATTTAACACACTTTACTTTTAACCATTTATAGGCTTGGATTTAGGAGGTTCTCAATTATTTCTTTGAAGATGGAGTTTCTGTTCTGTCTAGTCCCACTGCCCTTCAGTCCCAAATAAACATACAGAGGCTTATATTAATTATACTGTTTGGCCAATGGCTCAGGCTTTTTATTGGCTAGCTCTGTCTTAATTATTAACCCATATCTTACCAGAGAATGCCAGTACCTGTTAGGTGTTCGGTGGCTGCATGGTGTCTCTCTGGTAGCCCCTCTCTGCCTTCCTATCCCCAGAATCCTCCTCAGCTGGTAGCCCCGCGTATTCTTTCTGCCTTGCTACTGGCCAATCAGTGTTTTATTCATTAACCAATAAGAGAAACACACATGCAGGACATCCCCCATCATTTCTTACTGTTTTAAAGAGTGCCATTTAAAACTATGGAGTCTCATGTTGCCCAGGCTGCCGTGGAATTCCCCTGCTAGAGTGGTGCTCTTATCTCAGGGAGCCGATGTGAGGGGAGTGCCCCTGTGCTAGTGAGGCCCCTACACCTCACACATCCCCCACTCCCCCAAGTGAGCAGGCATGGCTTTCAGAGCAAAGGTCATGACTTTTAAGTCTGCTTCCCTGTTCTTTGCTGTCTCCCTAGAGAGGAGCCCATGCGCTGCTCAGAGAGCAGGGTAGTCTGCTGTGAGTCAAATGTAAGAAGGAAATGTGTGTTTTGACAGATCTGTCTGGCTTCCTGTTCTGTGCTCTTTCTTTTAAGGGGGTTACTTAGTATTTAAGTTGTGTTTCTTGAACTTTCTTTAAACAACTAATCTTTTTTAATGTATATTTCAGCTTCTGGCTCCAGACATTCGGCATGAAAGAAATGTAATTTTGCAGTGTGTTCGGTACATCATCAAAAAAGACTTTTTTGGACTTAATACTAATTCTGTGAAAACGGAAGCTGAGTAGATGCCTCATGTTTTCAAACATGTATGTGAAGCATGAAAGAGAGTACATCCTCCAATAAGCAGAGGAAACCAACTCTTACAGACCAATCAGTAATGCAACTGAAAGCCTCATGGGGTATTGTGTTGGATTTTAAGCCTGCCCTTTGGCTTTATGCAAATAAATGCACAGCTTGTCTTTTTAAAGCGTTGTTTGTGTCTGTGTTATTAATTGGGGTGATAACTGAGCAGGTTTCTCAGCTTTCCACTCCTGACCTCTTTTGTCCAAGGAATGTTTTTGTGACCTCACACTTAACATAAGTATATAAGACAGGTATACAAATCAAACATAGAAAGACATAAAGGAAGTTATTTTAAAATAGTTCTTTGGTGTGTATATAATTTCATCATTCATTAAACAGAAGTGTACTTGCATACTAATGAAGTAGATGTATCCGTTTGTTTTTATATAAGAATTGCATCTTGGCTGAGTATTTGATGCCACACGATGTGGAACATCTTCATCGTTTTCCAGAGTTGGTTGAATTTTGATTTTGTAATTGTTAATTTGAAAACGCTGCTTTGCGTAAGCATGTAGTACAAAATGGCAGAATTATGTAGAGTGCCATTTCAGAAATTGTTGGAAATTCTGTCCTAATCTCAAGCCAGAATCCGTGTAAGGATTTTTATGACGCTCAAATCAGCAATGCAAACAGCAGTTTTTAAAATCAAACACCATGCAACCTAATGATACATCAATTTGACAAGAACATGAGGGGTAACAGCACAAACAAACTAAGCGTCCTTGTTTTCTGTAACTAAACCATAAGAGCAGAAAACTGCGTGCATAGTAAGAAGCACTGCAGTTCACAAGCCCACAGCTGTCTGGGCTATTAACCCTGTTTGTCGTGGAGAATGTGTGTTTAGAACTAAAGCATAGCATTGTCACATGACACAGCATCGGCGTGTGCAGCCAGACACTTGGAATTCCTTATGTGTTGCAGTTTGAATTGATTTGTGATCATAGTTCATTTGTGCCTTTTCCTGTTGCCACACACAGTGCACACACCCACAGTTGAAGGAACCTGCTGGGAGAACCTTTCATTTCTATGTTTTTCTGTATTGCTGTCATGTAAGTAAGGAAGACTGTGGTTGGGCTGATTAGGAATTGAAGACACTGGGTGTTAGGCAACACTTTTTTAAATGCTTAATTTAGCCAGACATAATTAGGCAGGGAGATATATTTTGTTTTAATGCAAAAGAGAGTTGGGTTGTTTTGTTTGTTTGTTTGGTTGGTTAGTTGGTTTTTTGAAACAGGGTTTCTCTGTGTAATAGTTCTAGATGTCCTGGGACTCTGCCTTCTGCTTTCTGGGATTAAAGGTGAGGACCACCACCGCTCAGCTGAAAGTTGTTTCTGATAGTGACAGAAGGACTCAGTGGGTGAAGGAAGCACTTTCTATACAGGCTTCATTTCATATGCCAAGGGTATTGTGTCAGCACTCTCTGACAATGTGGGATGTCCACAGCCTTGACCTTGGCTCTTGCTTGTCGCTAGGACACATCAGAGAATGTGTAGTAGGCTGTGGACTTAAGGCTTCCAGTACCCCCAGAAGCCCTTGTCCTTTTCAAAGTCATAGTTCAAGTGGATTTGCAGTGCTGGTTCCTGGAACGGTTTCCTGTGGCCTTGTGTGAGGCTGAGAGGCTCTGGCTCATACCGCAGTAGCTGGAAAGAGCGTGTTTTGATTCCAGCATTTTCTTAGATTGGTTGGGTACTGCTTTTTCTTATTTTTATTGGTGCTGTGACTGGGTTTTCTTGTTACTTTTTTTCTTCTGTCTTTTATGTGTTTTTTATGACAAGAATATCTTGTAGTTCTGTCTGGCCTCAAACCCACAGTGTGACTGAGGCTGGTCCTCCTGCTCCTACCTCTTGGGTGTTGAAATTACAGCTTGCACGTACTCTGCTCCATTGCCTGGCAGTTATCTTTTCATCCATTCATCATCCATTCATCCATTTCAGCTTTTCATCTTGACCTCTTCAGGTGTGCTCCAGAGATTTTAGTTTAAGGTTAGTCTGTTATTTTGTTTGTTTGTTTTTGAGACAAGGTTTCTATATGTAGCCGTGGCTGTCCTGGAACTTGACATATAGACCAGGCTGGCCTTGAACTCAGAAATCTGCCAGCCTCTGCCTCCCAAATTATGGGAGTAAAAGCATATACTAGCAGGCCCTGCAACCCTTTATGTGTTATAATTTGCATAAACATTTACTTCCTGACTCTTAGTGCTTCCTTCTTAATGGCCATTTCCTTTTGTTCATCCCCCCTTCGTCTCGTGCCCGAGTCCCACCCGCGTCCCACCCCCTCCTGCCCCTCCTCCTCTTTGCCCTTGTTGCTTTATTTTCCAACTCAGCACTAGTGTTCTAGTTTATTGCTGTTTATCTTCAAGTAACTAAGTTTGAGTTCTAAATTTTTTTCTGGCTAAATATAATTTTCCTTCAGATTTTTGAAGGCAGTTTGCTATCATCTAGTTGCTTACTGAATCCAGTATTGTTTCAGACACCAATCTAATTATTTATTGATTGATAAATAACCTGTTTTTCCATCATGAAAACGTCTAGGGGTGTGTGTGTGTGTGTGTGTGTGTGTGTGTGTTAGAATCCTAACATTTCACTAACGTGCAGCTACATGGGGCATTTGTGGTTTATTCTACCTCAACCCTTTCTACTGGAGGTTCCCATGTACTGCTCAGCTTTGAAGAGGGAAGTTGAGGGGTTTGTCTGCTTTCCTTCATCTGAGTGACTGATCCTAGCATGGCCCTGTGGTACTTTGAGTAGGTATGGCTCCCATAGACTCATGTTTAAATGTTCGGCATGGAGGGAGTGGTACTCTCAGGAGGTATGGCCTTGTTGGAATAGGTGTGTCTTTGGAGGAAATGTGTCATTGTTGGGGTGGGCTTTGAGGTCTCATATGCTCAAGGCTCTGCCAGTGTGGGACACAGTTCACTTCCTGTTGCCTGAGGTTCAAGATGTAGAACTCCCAGCTACCTCTCCAGCACCATGTCTGCCTGCCTGCTACCTTGCTTCCCACCATGATGATAATGGACTAAAGTTCTGAAAGTGTAAGCCAGCTCCAATTAATTAATGTTTTCCTTTGTAAGAGTTGCCATGGACATGGTGTCTCTTTGAGCAGTAGAAACCCTGACTAAGACAGCCGTTGATGCCAGGGACTGTGGGGTTGCTATACGACAGGATGAACTGTTTTTGTTTGGAGTAATATTGACTTTGGTTTAGAAAAGCATTTGAATGATTAAGCGGTGCTTCATGGGTTATTCTAGTAGGAACATGGGAAACAGTGGTGCTGAGGGTGATTTGAATTATGAGAGCCTGACTCGAGGTTTCAGAGGAGAAGAATGTTAGTATGTGGCCTAGAGACTGTTCTTGTGATATTTTGGTGATGACTGTGCCTGCTTTTTGTCTTTGTCCAAAAATATCTGTTTGAGGCTAAATAAAGTAAAGAGTTTTGGATTAATTTTATTAGCCGAGAAAAATCTCAAGACAGTCTAGTATTGACTGTGTCATATGGTTACTAATGGTCACTCTATAGGGCTGGTGAGATGGCTCAGTGGTTTAGAGCCCTGACTGCGCTTCTAAAGAACCCAGGTTCAATTCCTAGCACCTACATGGCAACTCACAGCTGTCTGTAACTCTAGTTCCACAGGATCGGACACTTTCACATAGGCATGCATGCAGGCAAAACACCAATGCACATTTCATTTATAGTAAAAAAGGAGCAAGTAAAAATAACAAATATACAGGTTTTGGAGAAAGGGGGCAGGCACTAGGGAGTGAAATGGAGCTAAATCTTATGCTCAAGGAAATAAAGGAATTAAATTAAGTAAAGGGGGTGGTGACCTCAGGGCAAGACTCCACCCAGCTAAGCTTGCAACTTGTGAATAGGAATTAAAAAACAGTATAGGTCCAGGTGTGGTAATGAATGCCTTTAATCCCAGCTAGGGAGACAGAGGCTTGTGGATCTCTAAATTCCAGGCCAACTTGGACAGAGTGAGTTCCGGGACAGCCAAGCTTAGGCAGTGAAGGTAACCATTGAAAACAGAAAGCTGGTGAAGATGTAATTGAATGAGGGTGTGGAACATTCCTTTACACTGTGTGAATATATGTCACAGTTTAATAAAGAAGCTGACTGGCCTATAGCCAGGCAGGATAAGCCTATGTGGGAGGATCAGAGTAAGGGGACTTTGGGTAGAAGAGGGGATGAGTCTCAACTCATGAGACAGAGAGAACTTGCCATACTGAGAAAAGGTACCAAGTCACATGGCAGAGTGTAGATAAGAAATGGATTAATTTAAAATGTAAGAGTTAGCTAGTAACAAGCCTGAGCTATCGGCAGAGCATTCACAATAAGTCTCTGTGTGGTTATTTGGGAACTGGTTGGCAGGATGGAAAAGTCCACCAAGCAGCAGAACTTGGCAGCTTTGGCCACATGGTTCTGGCTATAGAATCGAGATGCCAGAGTCATGGGGTATCTGCCAAAGGAAAGCTGCCCACGGGGAGTGGAACCAGCCCAAGAAGAGTGTGTTGTGGTCAACAATGCTGAACAGACTTGGCGCTGCTGATGGCCTCCCAAACCACCAAGAGCATTGGTGGGGGAGGGGGATATCATTGCACTTCGTGGGACAGTGAACAGGTCTGACTGCGAGCACACTGGTTCTTCATGGCCCTAGAAGGAAACAGTTACAACCTACCTGTGGTCTCAGGTAATGCAGTACCGAATCTGCAAAGGGAGAGCCTGGCAGGAAACTGAAAGTCATTATGGGGAAATTCGCAGAACCTGGGGAATTAGGTTTTGCAAATAATTATATTGTTATATTACTAAAATTCGGAAGTCAGAAATTAGGACCAAAACCTGATAAATCCAAAGAGCAGTGGAGGAAAGAATTGGCTGGCCCTACTCTCCACATCTTTCTAAGCCCCTCCTGGCTACTTCCTGGGCCCTCTTATCTTGGTCCTCCAAAACCTCTATGGCTAATTCCAATTAGCCAGTCGCTGACTGCACCCTCTGATTCAAGGTAAACTTTATTGGCAGTCTCTGAGTGTCAGCATAAACAGATATCTCTCATCAGCTGTAAGGCTCAGTGCAGCATGATTTAGGCAAGTTTCCCATACAGCTGCTGGCCAGCAGTAAAGACTTTCAGCTTTGTTTGTTTGTTTGAGACAGGGTCTCTCTGTGTAGACCTGGCTATCCTGGAATTCACTTTGTAGACCTGGCTGACCTTGATATTACAGACTGCTGCCTACCTCTGCCTCATGCTGGGATTAAAATTGTGCACTATTACACCTGGCTCTCACAGTGTCTGTGTGGTGGCCTCTGGTGCATCATTAAGAGAATGGACATTACATAAACAATTGTTAGCCACTGGGCTAGCAAAGCCACTCATTTGGCAGTATTTGCCTAGCATGCAGGAAACCATGGGTTCCGGCCCCAGCACCACACAAACTGGCCCTGGGGAGATTGAGGCAGCAGGATCAGAAAGAAGTTCATGGCAGTCAGGTTGTAAATCTCAGCAGCTGCTGCCCAGAGGAGAATGAACCATTTATAAGCAGCCATGTTGTAGCGCCTGCACTACAGTTTGTTCCATTAATCAGCCCAAGGCCTAGAGATTTAAATAGAAGACAAGGCAGCAGGTGTTTTGTGCTACAGGAATGCTGGAATGCCGAATGCCATATATTGAAGGGAAGGAGCACAGTGGAAAACAATCAAGGGTCAAGCGAGCAAGTTCTCGGGCTTACCTCCTCCCCAGCTGATGTGTGTTAGCAAGTCAAGAAGCGTACCAGGAACTACTCTGGTGCAAGATGTTTGAGCCAGCAGCTTCAGGCTTGCTCAAGGTGCCTCGAGGGACGGTCCATGCATCATATGGCAGGAAAGGGATGTGGAGGAGACAGCTAGCTTCAGAAGAAAAGAGTAAAAAAAGCCCAAAGTACTAGAAATGGTCAAAGTACTTAGATGCTGGTCAACATCCAAAAGAAACAGAAAAGAAGAAAAAAGAAATGTTACAAATTTCCGAGCCAGGCTCCATAGCTAACTGCACCAGGGTTGGGTTTTCTGGGAAGGAAAAACACATCGTCTCCTTAAAGAGATAATTATTTCCCCATGTCTTTATCATGGGGAAGTTGAAGCAGTCTTCCAGAAGTATGGTCTCTTAGGCTGATGATTGACCTACTTCACTGGATTAACACATATGAGCAGGGTAGCTTGGAATGTTAGCTATGTATCCAGGCTAGAGAAATAACTTTCCCTAGTGGGCCTCTACAGAGTCCAGACCAAGGCTACCATACATTCCTCTCTCTGAAGAGGTAACCCTCCAGTCACAGAACCGAAATTGGGAAGCAGATAGAGCCCACTTTTACCGTGGAAACTCGGAGATCCAGTTCTAAAGCTGGTCACTAGAAGGATTAGAAGTGCTGAGGTAAGGTGCTTTGGTCACACCCTGCAGTGTAGCTTCTGGGCAATGGTGATCATTTAGGAGACAGGAAACCAGAG
Source organism: Phodopus roborovskii (assembly GCF_943737965.1). NCBI lineage: Eukaryota > Metazoa > Chordata > Mammalia > Rodentia > Cricetidae > Phodopus > Phodopus roborovskii. The sequence continues at coordinate 38,164,245 of NW_026126511.1, read as the reverse complement.
GACCAAGGACGTGCCTGGTTCTGCTGTTGCCAGGTCCCTGCTCCTCGGCTGCCTAGTCCATTTACAGTTTCTGTTCTCAGCAAAACTCTTCTGAAAACAGTTCTGAATAATCATCCAGTGGAATCTGTGGGCAGACCGAGGATGCTCTGGGACTGAGAGACTGAACATAAAACCAGGGGGACTTTCCACATTGCACCAGAGACACAAATAGCTGGTTTGACAGAGATGTTTGAATTTCAGTGAGTTCTCAAGCTCATCCTCAGATATTTTGGTTCAGACTTTTGTCTTCATGCCTTTTATTCTTGGGGGGAAAAAAAAGCTTGCCCATAATAGTAGGTGCTGAGGAATGTGTGATTGTAGTAAGGGATTTCTGTCTCTGGGAAGACAGGACTTAAAGTCTAGGGAGAAGTGATGAGCAAGTTTTTCTTCAAGTTGAACATCAGATTAGCTCTGCGCATTCCCTTGGAAAATTAGCAAGCCAGTTGAACATGTTAAACTTCCTTTTAAATATTTCTGTCTGTGCTCAATGACTAATGCAGCTCTCAGCGTTGGTGAAAGAATCCTGAGTGGACAGGTCAAAGTGCAGACCCATGATTGGTTGAAGTGAGTGCTGAGTGCCTTGTCCCAACAGGACACCTTATGACCCGCTCTGAGACCATGGCACTTGGGGAAGGCGGTAGGACTGTGGGGGTAAAGGATGGGGCAGTGCAGTGGGCACTGTTTTGTGGCTATGACAGGGGGTTTGCACTCACGAACACAGCAGTTAATGACTGCCTAGGGGGAAATAGAGGGATGGAGGAAGGAAGGGAAGCAGGGGAGAGGGAAAAAGAGGAGGGGAGAGAGGGAGAGTGAGGGGGAGGGAGAGGGAGAGAGAGGGGGGACGGAGGGGGAGGGGGATAGAGAGAAAAGAAGGGAGAGAGGAAGAGAGAGGGGGAGGGAAGGAGAGAGAAAGAGAATGAGAGGAAGGGAGAGAGGAAGAGAGAGAGAGGGGAGGGAGGGAGAGAGAGATCAAACCCAGCCACTTATGTGGTACCTCACAACCATCTGTAACTTCAGTTTCAGGGGATCTGATGTCCTCTCCTGACCTCCTAGGATGCCAGCACACATGCAGGGAACATACATACACACAGGCAAAACACACATCAATCTGAAAAAGAATGTTCTACAAAGGAAGGAAGATGAAGGTAGGAGGGGAGCCAGTTGGTGATGAGAAGGGCTTTGGTGGGAGTGGGGGATGGGAGGGTAGTGCTGTGAGAATGTAACCGTGGGTCATTGTATACCAGTATGAAGGTTGTCAACATTTTAAAAATTAAATGCAAATTGAGGCTATTTATGTCAACAGAAAATGAGGTTGCAAATACACTAAGCTATTATTTTCCCAGAAATGTTTTTAAATTCTTGTGTCAAATTGAAAAGCAAGCCTTCGTGTTTTCTCTGTTCGCAGGGCTGTGTTAGCAAGTGTCCAATCTCGGAAGACTATTTGCCTTACTCAGAGCGAGCTGTCTTTCCACTTCCTTTTGGAATACTGTTGGGATTTGAAACATTGTATTGCTAAGATGGTTTTACTTCAAAGACACTTGTTCAACCCATTTAAATAAAGTGCTAAGCCTGTAAGCCAGTTTTTGTCATCAAGTTCTGGCATACATTTTGGGTTTGATGGCAAATGACTTATTAATATAAAATCTAAACATGTGACCTCAACTCAGAGGTCCCTGGCCTGGCAATGTTTGGTCTCTTGGCCCTTGTGGTATGATGTTAGCTGTTGTTGGGGTTTTGTTTGCTTTTATTCTTTTTCTTTCAGGGCCCACCACCCAGCTCCCAAATAAATCACATAGAGCCTTATTCTTACTTATAAATGCCTGACCTTAGCTTGGCTATTCTAGCCAGCTTTTGTTTACTTAAATTATCCCCATTTACCTTTTGTCTCTGGGCTTTTATCTTTCTCTATTCTATAAGCATTTCTTTACTTCTTACTCCATGTCTGCACGTATGGCTGGGTGGCTGCTGCTGACATCCTCCTCTCCTTTTTTTGTTCCTCTATCCTCTCTTCCCAGATCCCTCCTATTTATTCCCTCTGCCTGCCAGCCCTGCCTATCCCTCTCCTGCCTGGCTAATTGGTCATTCAGGTGTTAGAGGCAGGTAAAGTAACACAGCTTTACAGAGTTAAACAAATGCAACATAAAAGGATGTAAAACATCTTTGCATCATTAAACAAATGTCCCACAGCATAAACACTCAAAGCACATCTCAACTAATGTTCCGCAACAGCCACTTTTAATCCTTTTGTGCATAGAGATTATTGATATTCTGTACAATGACATGTCATTCTGTGTGAGTTGTAGGCAGGAATTGCACTGCCTTCTAAAACTTTCCTAAGTCCCACTCTTTCACCTACTGTCACCCAGGCACCATCAGTGACAGCACCAGACATGCTGACAACAGACAAAGATGGTCCCAGCCACACAGGCATGTATTCTTACTGCTTCACGTACATCTCTTGGAGCCATTTCTCCAGTGGCATCATATTCATCAGCAATACCACTAATAAAGATGGCAAATGGAGACAATGTTTGTTGTAGTTATGCTATCTGTCATCCATCATCAAAGATTTTAAATTTAAAATTAGTAGTTCTGTTCCCCAAACTTCTTTGAATAAATTTTCCAGAGTCCTTAATTTGTTTGGCTATTGTCTGGTGAGACATACTTGATTTGGAAACATTTCCCTTTCCTCCCCAAGGCATATTATATCTATCTATCCTTCTCTCCATATATTGCTTAATAAACTCACTATCACCAAATGGCACATCTTTTTCTTTTTCCATCAATATGTTCCTACATAGGGGTGGAGAGATAGCTCAGCGGTTAAGAGCACTGGCTGCTTTTCCACAAGTCCTGAGTTCAATTACCAGCAACCACACAGTGGCTCACAGCCATCTATAATGACATCTGGTGCCCTCTTCTGGCACGCAGGCAGAATATTGTGTACAAAATAAACAAACAAATAAATAAATCTTAAAAAAATATGCTCCTACATAAATAGCTTTTTACAATGGAATCTATCTCAGTTTTAACTTTTTAAAAAAGGGGGTGGGGAGAGGGTTGAGCATTGGCTCAGAAGTTAAGAGCACTCACTGTCCTTCTAGAGAAGCCAACTTCAGTTCCCAGTATCCAGGCTTGGAGAGGCAGTTCCCAACTTCCTGTAACTCCTGCTCCAGAGGACCTGGCCTCTCTGTACACGTGGCAATACAGTCACACACAGACACCAATACAATCACATCTTCATAAAACAAACACATTGTTTTATTGCAAAGACAGCCTGTTTCTCAGTCCTGTTGGTTTGTCCTTGTAACAATCCTTGGTCTGCTTGAGATCTGGTGACATAAGACTGTCTCAATCAATCTTTGGCACTTTCAGGAATTCCTACAGATTACAGAGAATCTTATCATTGATTGCCCTGTTCTAAACAACACTAATTGCCTGTCGTTTGCAATGGGATGGTAAAACATCACTGAGAATTGATGTTTCACTTGCCAAGTCACCCAGAGCGAATGTAACATCTGTTGGTGCCAGTTCAGCTGCCCATGGAGATAATGAAGTGGAAGCCACTGCCACCGTGAGACTGAAGAGATTCCCGTGTGTGAACAGCAAGCATACACGCATGCTTATTTTGCATGACATCACCTATAAATTGCTGCTAGAGAACAGCACAATAGAACTACCCCCCAAACAAACCCTAAAACATTCTCACACTGTAAATAAGTTTATGACCCCTCCCCCACCCCATCTCATCCAAAGCTATGCGTTTATTCACTTCACCCCTACTCTAGTGTTTATCCATACGTATGTAAGGAAGCTAAGACCGTTTCTCTGAAACTGATTAATGAAGAGATGAAGGGGTGGACCTTGTGATGGTGAATCTTGATTGTCAACTTGAGCACATCTGTAATTAACTAAAACCCAAGAAGCTGGGTACAGCTGTGAGGGATTTTCCTCAATTAGATCATTTAGGGTGGGAAAGCCAATGCAGTATATAAGAAAGGTACCAAGCTGTGGACGTAGTTGCAGCTGAGGATGTGTGTGTATGCATGTCTGCATGTCTGTATGTGCAGAGGCTGGGACTGTAACAGGAGAGCTGAACTCTGCCCATGGGGAGCAGCCAGTCTAAAAAGGAAGCAGGGACATAGTCTCAAGCTAGGGATGATTGGGCTGGGCCCGTGATGAGCACCTGACCCAGTGTGAGAGCTCAGGGATGTTCACTCCGAGTCATGGGACATGGAGGTATTGCTAAATTTGGAGTAGAGTTACCTGATCTGAACAAGTTGTTGGAGAAGTTTTGCCATCCCGAGACCCTTTGAGCTCACACCCAGTCTTAGATGCTGGACCTGGTACTGGGCTGTGGAGATTAACTTGCCCTGGTGCTCAGCAGGGGAGGGGCTGTTACCCAGGAGAGCCCGAGTCCAGCTGAGTTCATGGACAAATGTTCTGAGTCAATAGCTGCATATTTCTGATGCTCTTGTTTTTTGTGGGTTTTTTGTTTGTTTGCTTGCTTGCTTGAGACAGGGTTTTTCTATGGCTTTGGAGCCTGTCCTGGAACTAGCTCTTGTAGACCAGGCTGGTCTCGAACTCACAGAAATCCGCCTGCCTCTGCCTCCCGAGTGCTGGGATTAAAGGCGAGTATGACTTCTAAAAGTGAACTCTCTGACCCCCTGGAATGAAAACCACCTCCACTCCTAAGTGCCTGGCAACCAGGCCCGAATCACACCTGCATCCCCTTGGCTACTGTAGTCTTTGGCAAGTGCAGTGTGTTTGGGCCTTTCCCCCAGTATCAAATGGTGGATAAAATGGGAGAGGTGCCTACAGAGAATCAGCCTTGAATGCACTGGGACAGAAATAACTGTTCCTGTGTCAACAAGAAAGCTTTGTCTGTGTGTATGTTTCCTTCTCCAGGGAACATTTTGTTCTTGCTGCTGGTTAAAAGGTGGCAACTTTCACACAGAAGTACAGCAGGAAGTATTTAAGCAAGATTAAAAGAAGAAAGGAAAAAGAGGCACTACTTGGCCAAATGATTGCATACAGGATTAGGTTCTCAGGGGTATTATGGAATCTGATTTTTAACTCCCGAACTTTTCTTATTGAATGACTTAAGGGCAGTGATGGATTCACCTTGATGCATCTATTTTTATTTTTTAATGTTCAGGCTTGTGTTTTGAGATTCAGAGAAAGTGGGAGTGTCTTGTGGACCGGAGACCTGAGGCAGTTTCACTGAGCTAAACTGGCCTCAAGGTTGTGGAAAGAGGCTATCCTAGCAGAGGTACAGGAGGGCGGGGCAGGTAGGCCGTTTTTGTGGATGGAGCAGGCTGTGCCAGGGTGTGGTGTGGAAAGCTTCAAAGGCTTGCCTGGGGAGTTTGGAGTTTACACACAAGCAGAAGTGGACATGGACAGGAGTTTCTGGGCTACAGTGGCCCTGGACTTTTAGAAGCACAAGGCTGTTTAGTCCTATACTTTGGTACATCTCAAAAATCTAGGGACATCACAGGGGTAGGTGCTCACAAGCATCCAGATTTCAGGCCTTGCTTCCTGAAGCTCTCACTCAGAAGGCCCAGGCAGATGCGGCAGGGACTCCAGATCAACAGAGTCCCTGGAAAGTCTCCTGACCTCTTGTGAGGCAGTCTCTGGGGCCCAAGAAGGGTCCCTGTACTGGCTGGGTGTGTGTCAACTTGATACAAGCTGGAGTCATCAGAGAAGAAGGAGCCTCAGTTGAGGAAATGCCTCCAGGAGATCCAGCTGTAAGGCATTTTCTCATTTAGTGCTCAGTGGGGGAGGGCCCAGCACATGGTGGGTGGAGCCATCTCTGGACTGGTGGCCCTGGGTTCTATAAGAAAGCAGGCTGAGAAAGCCAGGGGAAACAAGCCAGTAAGTAGCTCCCCTCCATGGCCTCTACATCTGCTCCTGCCTCCAGGTTCCTGCCTTGTTTCAGCTCTTGTCCTGACTTCCTTCAATGATGAACAACAATATGGAAGTGTAAGCTGAATAAACCCTTTCCTCCACAACTTGCTTTTTGGACATGGTGTTTTTTGCAGCCATAGAAACCCTAACAAAAACAGTTGCCTTCTAGGAACCCATGTCTAGTGAGAGCCAGCTCTAAAGCAAGTGCAGGCCCCACAGTGGCAAGTCTGGGCTGTATCGGATGCCCTTCCTTTCTCTCCCTCACACCCTCGAGTGTCCACAGGAGGAAGGCCATTGGGAGAGGTGAGAAGCAGCTACCTCCCCTTGGTGTGGTATTTAACTAGCACACCACTAATTCTTAACTAACTCTTAACATCGCTATTGCTAGTATCCCTGCTCTCCTGGGAAAGGCTGCCAGCTTTGCAACATTTACTCAATTCTGCAGTCACCGTGTGTCCATCTCCAGCTACCACTGTGATATCCTGATACCAAGTCAGGAGAGAAATGCACAGTGAACTTTGAGAATCAGTATAAGCCAGCAATTATTCCCAAGCCAGGGATGGGATAGATGTGGGAGAATGTTCTACAGTAAAGTTTGAGCTGCTGAATGGTGCATTGTCCTGACTGTGTTCTGTTCCTTAAAGAGCCCCGAAGGTTTCTGGTGATTACTGTTCGTTTGGGGGAGACAAAAGCACACTTGTTGAGAGGGGTTTGGGAGGACCCTGCCTCTCCTGTGTGATATACAGTTAAGATTCTGGGGATTGGGGAAGGGCGTGCAGAGCTCAGGCGGTCCCACCCATTCCTGAGGAACTATTGGGAAGAATTTTCTTGAATGGTGTAGCCACTAGCAAGGTGCCTATGCACCTGTAAGCAACCTTTTCCCTGTGTTCCTGTAATTCTCTCTCTCTCTCACACACACACACACCACACACACACTAGTGGGAAAGAGGACTGGCAGGAGGTGGACTGTCCGGGTGAGTGTGACCAAAGTCCATGATGTATGAAAATGTCACAATGAAACCCATTATTGTGTACAGCTAATATATGCTAATAAAAACTTTTAAAAAGTAAACTTGCAGCGGGGCAAGGTTGTGCATGTTGTTAGTTGAAGCACTCAGGAGTTGGATCTTCGTGAACTCTAAGCCAGCCTGGACTCTTAGTTAAAAAAAAAAAAAAAAGAAAAGAAAAGAAAAAGAAAAAGAAAAAAAAAAAAAAAAAGAAAAACTTGCATTTGGTTATATATCATAGACGGCCTCCACCCAATGAATAATACCGGTGATTTGTAACGTTAAAACTGTCAGATACCTAAAAGTAATCATTATTATCCCATGAGTAAAGTAAACATGGAATCCCTGCCTGCTTCACCCCCTAAATTCGGAAGCAGGATGCAGGGCTCTCGGTAGTTGGTAGGGTTAGTTTTACAGAGTGTCCTGAGATGTTCCCAATCTGGTGTCCCCCGAAATGAAAGCAGCTATTTTAGGATTGCAGACAAAGAAACCTTTAGAGCTAGCATAGAAGACGGCCGTGGTGAGTAGACAGGCGAACGGGAAGAGACATCTGCGTTCAGTAGGTTTGCAGTCAGCGCTGCTAGCCTCTCTCCGGGCCACGGAGCTTCATTGTGTAAGGTGAGCACAGCGAACAGTTTCTACAGTTTCTATTTAGGGTCGGTTCCGCGCCGGCCTCTGGGTGTCACTCAGAAGCCTTAGAGGACCCGCCCGTGACCCTCCCAAGTCCCCGGGGCCAGGACCGGAGCCAGGCAGGACGTGTAAAGAGAACCCAAGGTCCACAGAAAGAACTATGATGCTGAGCATCCGCCTCTGTGCTGAGGAAGGCCAGCGAGAGGGAAGGAGGGCCACAGTTGCTCCTTGTAGGGTTATGGTCCCAAGAAGACCAGCACAATCAGGGCAGGACCTAACCCCAGGGGACCTCAAAAGGCGGGGATTGGAGCAGAGCAGAGCAGTGCTGAGCAGAACGCTTAGCCACAAAGTGGATTAGCGCATGCGCAAATCAGATTCACACTCGGGCGGAACCTACAGCCCATGGGAGGAGCAAAGGAAAGAGACTCAATTTGCCTGAGCTCCACTTTGCATTTGTCGTCTCCCACATGGTCTAGCGGTTAGGATTCCTGGTTTTCACCCAGGCGGCCCGGGTTCGACTCCCGGTGTGGGAACGCCAATACGTTTTAGAATAAAAACTAGGTTTATGTACTGGCCTGACCCAAGCGGAGAGTTTTTAGATAAACTGGGTTTATATCCCTTTCTTTGAGTGTTCACAGCAGCACAAAAAGGTTCAAGACACCCAAAGAATGGCATTCAGGGACTTCAGGTTGTTGCAGCCTATGAGTCTGCTTAAGCCCTTCCTCAGAGGAGAGCAAAACTCCCGGACTTGCGATTCAAATGTCTCACTTCGCTGATGTCCAGAAGGGAGAGGAAAGGGAAATAGATTTCAGAAATATCAGCAGGGAGGCGATACCGGCAACAGAAAAGGCACACCTTCACTGCTGTATTTGACGCAGTCTGTTTAAACTGAATGAGTGAGTGAGTGAGTGAGTGAGTGAGTGAGTGAGTGGAACCTTCCAGCATTCTGGTTTGACTAGAGTCAGAAATCGCAGGATTTCGGTGTGGCCAGCGCTCAGGCCCCTCACAATTCCTCCACCCCAATCCCTCACCTCTTTACCTGTCCTGTGCAGCCAGGACAGGAAAACCCACAGGAGCTGGAGGCCGTGTTTCTCTCCACCAGGGTTCAATTCTTTGAATCTCCCAGGTCGTTCCCAAACTACCAACAACAGTGAAAATGTGCATGAAAACGACTTGGCTTTCCTGTGTGAAATCACTCCATCCAAAGTCCGTTCAGATTTTAAGGGAAGTAAACGTCATCCTCCATGAGGGCCAAAGGCAGGATATATGTTTATTAAAATTCCTGCGGTGCAGTGGCTCATTCCTGTCTTCCCAGAATCTGGGAAGTTAAGAGGACTGTCGCCATTTCTCAGTCACACTGGGCTTCGCATAGTGAGACCTTGTCTCAAACACAGCAGAACAAAATCTCTAACAGGATTTTAGAGGAGGAACTGATCAAATGGCCAGTTGAACTAGATAGAGCAGAGCTGATTAGAAAATGCGGGTCCTAACAATAGCGGGTGATATTTATTGAACACCTAATATGAATGAGGAAAATTTTGCACACCTTGTGTTATTACTAGATAGCGTTATATCTGCTAGGCGATTCGGTGCCCCCTTCATAGTCAAGTGTTTAATAACAGTGGCTGTGAAGGCCAGAGGGAGACCGTGGGTGTAGTTTTTTCAGGCTTGGTCTACTGGGCTTTTGTGGGTTCTGGGGATTGAACTCAGGTCCTTCGAAGAGTTTTGGATAAGCAAGCATGCCTGCCACTGGTCATTATATGGGTCATTATATGGGTCATTATATGGGTCATTATATGGGTCATTATATGGGTGATAAGACACCAATCCATTCCACGAGTGACATTATGTTAACTGAGCTGAGTGAGTGGGAGGAAGTGCTACTCTGGACTTGGTGGTAAAGAATATTCCTGTGGGGGTGAGATGTAAATCCAACCAATATTCAAGGGCCTCCTACCTCAGTAAACTCTCTGGGAGTCAGGCTGGTGAGAAATGACTCAGCAGATAAAGGAGCTTGATGCTAAGCCTGATATGATAACCTGAGTTCCATCCCCAGGACCACTCCAAAAAGTTATCTTCTGACCCCCACATGCATGCCTAGGCATGTGCATTCTTGTGCACACACAAAAATAAATAAATGTAATAAAAAAATGTCTGTGAGTCCGGTGTGGGGCACACACACACACACATATATATACACACACATACATACGTACATACATACATACATACATTACATACACACACACACATATATACATATACATATACATACATATATATATATATATATATTATTTTTTTGAGACAGGGTTTCTCTGTATAGCTTTGGAACTTTGGAACTGTATAGCTTTGTAGACCAGGCTGGCCTTGAACTCAAAGAGATTTGCCTGCTTCTGTCTCCCAAGTGCTGTCATCTGCAAACAAATATTCTCCCTCTGAGAGACAGTTTCTGGCCTGCTATAAAGCCTTGGTGGAAACTCAACACCCAACAACAGGCCACCCCCAAGTTACCATTCAATCTGAACTTCCCATTGTGAACTGGGAATTATTTGATTCACCAAGCCATCAAATTGGACGTGCACAGCAGTAATCCATCATTAAATTGGAGTGGTATATATGTGATTGGGCTTGAGCAGTTCCTCAGGGCTCGGGAAAGTTACATAAAGAAGTGGCCCATAGGCATGATATATATCTTTCATCCCCAAGCTTCATGGGGTGGGTCCTAAGCCCAGTGGCTGAGGAAGAGGTGTCAATGCCTAGTTTATACATGGTGCTGCACACTAGGGACAGAGGTACCCTGTGGGGAAAGAGTGGCACTCTGGCCCCTTCCTGGGACATCCCCGGCAGCAGCAAAGGGAAATGCTTGCAGTGGTCAGAAGAACTCCGGGCAGTGCACAATGTTGTATATTTTACTTGGAGGGAAACATTGCTTATATATTAGCTCACGGGCTGCAGCCAATGGGTTGATTGGACGGTCGGGGGCTTTGGAGGAGTATAACTGGAAGATGAGTTGGAAAGACACTCTGGGAAGAGGTATGTGGCTAGACCTCCCCCAAATGGGCTAAGGATGTGAAGACATTTGTGTCACATATAAATGCCCATCAGAAGGAGGACAATCAAGTGGACAGGACAGTCCACTCTGTTCATAGTAGTTAGTGAGTTCTCCAGCCACTCCTGTCACTGGGCCATGGGCTCACGACAAAGTGTCAGGGCAGGAGGCTATGGATGGGCTCAGTAACATGACCTTCCACTTGCCAAGGTTGACCTGGCCATGGCTGCTGCTGAGTGCCAGATTTGCCAGCAGCAGAGAGGAACACTGTGGCAGTCTGATTATATTAGCTCCCTTTCATCGTGGAAAGGGCAGCACGTTGTCGTTTGTGGAATAGATACATGTTCTGGTTGTGAATGTATCACCCCTACACAATGCTTCTACCTAGCTACCATCCATTCATGATGGCTTATCCATCATCAAGGAATTCCACAACGCCTTGTTTCTGATCCAGGAACTCACTTTGCAGTCAAAGTGGTGGTGGGCTCATGGTCACAGAAATTGCTGGTCTTACTCTCCCTCCCTCTTTCTCTCCCTCCCTCCCTCTTTTTCTCCCTCCCTCCTTCTCTCCCTTCCTTCCTTGGCTGTCCCGAAACTCTGTAGACCAAGATGTCCTTGAACTTATTTCTTCTGCCTCTGCCTTCTGAGAGCTGGGCTTAAAAACATCGAGCTAAGTTTTTTTTTTTTTTTTTTGTTCTGTATTATTCTGTTCTTTGTCAGTAGAACATATGTAAGAGTGTGGTTTATGCAGCTTACAATTTGGGGGCTTAGAAGTTTGAGATGGAGTGACTTCCTTAAGTTGACATTCTTGCTAGCTGAGTTCAAGAGATGTGGACTATCCCTCACTAAGAGATATGTGCTCCTCCTCGCCTGCCCCTCTCTCTTTTATCATGCAAATACCTGTCTTCAACAGTGGTCTCTGCCTCTCTCAGCCAAGTATTAACCTGACCCAGATCTGCTTGATTTCCAAGATCAGAGGGACCAGTGCCATTCAGGGGACTCTACTTTAGTGATGTTGTATAAATAATTGGCACCAAAGGCCCCACCTCTAATCAAGGTGGTTGTTTCAAGTTAACACATAACAGTGGGTACTGGTTTTATATGAGCCCAAGAGAACATGGCTGACTCTGCTGAATTCCTACATGGTTGAGTACAACAGAAGATTAATTTTAAAGTCATTTGAATTTTTCTTTCAGTCCATGTTCACACTATAACTACACAAACACGATAATGTTACTTTTATTTGGATATTTAAATTGTATTTTATTTTTCAAAACAATCTTTTAGTAATTCTTTGAGAATTTTATACATGCATTCATTATATTTTGATCACATTCACCCTCTGCTCCTACCCTAAACTCCTCCAGATCCAGCCCTCACTCCTTCCCAACTTTGGGTCCTCTTTTGTTTTTTTAAACTATAAGCTACAGAGTTCAATTTGTGGTTTCCATATGCTCAGTTGGTATGGGGACATCTACTGGAACATGACCAGCCTACCAGGGACCACATGCTTAAAGAAAACAGGCTCCCATCCCCAGAAGTCATAGTCAGTAGCTCCTTGCCTGGGAGTGAGGACTCATGTTCCCGTCTGGCATCCTTGCTGGAATGTGTACTGCCTTGATCTTGTACAGGTCTTGTGCAGGCAACCACAGGTCCTGAGAGTTCTTGAGTATGTGGTCCTGTCATGTCCAGAAGACACTGTTTGTCTCTGGTTCTCCCAGATCTCTGGTTCTTATGATCTTTTTGTTCCATGTTCTTGAATATTCCTGGAGTCTTGTGGGGAGGGACTGTGGTATATAGATAGATAGGTGTTCCTTCTGTGGTGGTACACTCCATAGATACCTTCTGTACTTTGACCAGTTGGGAGTCTCTGAATTAACTACTGACCACTACAGGAAGAAGCAACTCTGAGGAGGTCTGAGAACTGAGATAGTCTATAAGATACAGATAAGAATTTAGAGGATAGCTTGACACTATGTCCATTTGACAAAATAATAGTAATGGGTTTATTCTGAGGATTCTGAGTTCCCCCAAGTTTTGTTTTTGTTTTTTGTTTGTTTGTTTGTTTTTGTTTTTAAATTAATGAACCAAATTGACATGGGGCATTTGAATTAACATATTTCTCAATACATTTGCTCTTGCACATAGTCACAAAGTCTGAAGGATTTTGTCTTCTACCCTTCAATAAGTAGACTTCAAATTGTCATATGTGTTCTCTCTGAGTTTGACAGGTGCCTCACACAAGCATCCACATCAGCACAGGGAAGAGAAGGTGGGTATGAAAATGAGCTTCCTGCATTGGAAATCTGACTAGGAAAAACACTGAATACTTGGAAAATCACTGGAACAAATAATAAAAAAAAAATCAATTTGCAAACACCTACAAGACCACAGGGCACTGGGTAATCACCCCCATTACTTTATGAAAGCAAAGTTATTGGATGAATCTAATTTCCTTTTTGTCACAGAGGGACAGGCATGGTGGATGGGGGAGGGCGAGCAGGCAAGGTTTCTACCCTGACTTAAGAAAACCTGAGATTCTGTGTCTTGTTGTCCCTAAGCAAATGTAGGAAAGATCCCTCTTGAGTGGCAGGCAAGAAGCTCAGTGCAAAGCAATTGGGAAACTTAAAGTCAAGGTGCTCAAAAGTCACTTTTCCCTCCTCAGTCTCCTCTGTCCATTTCCTTATCGTCCAAGGTGTCACCTGGACTCTTCATCTCTCTGTCCTTCAGTTTCTCTAAAACCCATGCTGTGGGTTTTAAGGATTAAAAGAGATAATGCATGGAATAATGCTTGATGGAAGGCCAGAGAAAGGGGCCAGTCATCACCATCATCATACTGACCTGTCACCACACGATGCATGCTTTTATTGCTGCAGCTTTGATGGCCCCCACATGCCTCATGCCTATTTCCCCAGTAACTGTGCTCTGGATTAAGAATGGATTTTATAGGGTGTGACTTACATCACACTGAAAACAAGTTGGGAAAAGGTAAGCTGGAGATAAAACTGTGCTGGGAAAGATGTGCACTTTTATATTCTTTATGTCAGGGCAGTCCATTTACTAAGTCAACATTTGCGGTGCATACATCACATGCTGGTGCTGATGGGAGGTGACACTGTATTGGGGAAGGCCCTGGAGCAGTCGTGGGGACAGGGCCCAGGACACCGGTGTTCTTGACATCTGCTGGCTGGCCTTCTGCTGTGGTCAGCAGAAGTCACTCTTTGGTGGAAGATTTTTGCTTATTTGTTTTTGAGACAGGATTTCTCTATGTAGCCTTGGCTGTCTGGGAACTCACTCTGTAGACCAGGCTATTCACAGAGATCCACCTGCCTCTGCCTCCCGAGTACTGGGATCAAAGGCACGTGCCGCCATGCTGGGCCGAGAGGTTGTCACTTGAGCAGATCCCATCATTTTATCTTCAGAATTTGGCAAATTTGTCATAAAAAGCTTCCCTGTGGACTAACCTAGACCCTGTGGTTGCTTCCCACAGCAACTGCAATTTTTCATTTTGACACACGACTGACTGTGACCTGAAACTTACTCTGTAGACCAGGCTGGCCTCAGACTCACAGAGATCTGCTTGCCTCTGCCTCCTAAATTCTGAGATTACACAGGGGCACTTGCAGGGGCACTACGCTCACCATCAGCTGCAATTTTGTTTTGTTTTACGAGACAGGGTTTCTCTGTAGTTTTGGAGCCTGTCCTGGAACTGACTCTGTAGACCAGGGTGGACTTGAACTCACAGAGATCCAACTGTCTCTGCCTCTCGAGTACTGGGATTAAAGGTATGAGCCACCACGCTATGTAGATCTGAGGTCAACTAGCAGAAGTTGGTTCTTTCTACTACGTGGTCCCAGGGATTGAATTAGGATCATCCGGCTTGATGCCTGGCTGCTTCACAGTGACACCCTCACTCTTACAGCAGAGACACTTGACCCTTGTGGGGACCTCTGTCCCACTCAGAGCTGCAGGTTAGTTCCAAGGATCAGCTCCACTAGAGAAGTGGTCCTCACCCTTCCTAATGCTGTGCCCCTTTAATACAGTTCCTTAGGATTGTTTCCATTGCTACTTCATAATTGTATTCTTGCTATTGCTATGAAATGTAATGTAAATATCTGTGTTTTTTGATGGTCTTCGATGATTCCCGTGAAAAGGTCTTTTGTCTGATCACAAGGGGTGGTGATCCACCGGTTGAGAAACACTGCACTAGATGCTCAAAAGCAACGCCTCAGAGTTAGACCACTGCTGTGAGTGGCAAATTGTTGGTTTTGCTCTTTTGACTTTTTGAAGGACCTATCACCCAGCTCCCAAATAAGTCACACACACGGAGTCTTATTCTTACTTATGAATGTCGGCCTTAGCTTGGCTTGTTTCTTGCCAGCTTTTCTTAGCTTAAATTATCCCATGTATGTTTTGCCTCTGGGCTTTTATCTTCCTCTTCTGTAAATCTTACTTTCACTCTTACTCCATGCTGGCTGGGTGTCTGCCCCTGACATCTTCCTCTCCTTGTTCTCTTCCTCCTCCTCCTTGTTTCCCCTTCCATTTATAATCTCTGCCAGCCAACTCCGATTATCTTTCCTCCTGCCTTGCTATTGGCGATCAGCTCTTTATTAGAGCAACAGGTTTTTAGACAGGCAAAGCATCACAGCTTCACTGAGGTAAACAAATGCAGCATAAACAAAAGTCACACACCTTAAAATAATATTCTATCACAGCAAATATCCAGCTTTTGTCAGAATTTCCAAGCATTGGGCAGCAAACCCGGGTGGGGGGGGGACCCACCTTGTTAACAGTGGGAACAGCTGTGTTTGCTGGTCTCCCCCAACCAATCCCATGACATCACCCTTTGCCCCAGCTCCCCCTGGGCTCATGCTCAGAGAGTCTATTTGGCAAAGACGATGAGCCCACTTTCATGTCTGGCCCCTGGATGCCTCTCCAGTCCGTGCTGTTTGTCAGTCTGAGGCCTAATGAGGGGAGGTGAGAGCATTGAACGAGGCAGGAGACGGTGTGTGCACCAAATGTGTCCACTCCGTCTGAGGCAGGAATGGCGACCCTGACAGGTACCAGAAGCAGGGGTAATTTTCCATTAATGTCCTGACTGAGGTTAATGGATTCGGGGGGGGGGGGAGAGGGAGGGGGAGGGGAGGTAGAGAGAGCAGGGCAGGGTGGGAGGTGCAGGAAGGATAATCAGAATTTGGCAGCAGCTGGGCGGTAGGGTGTGAAGGGAAGGCACGATTGTTGACAACCCCAAAATGATAAGCATCCCCAGAGAGACAGAGAAGTGGGCCAGAGAGGAGGGAATCTGTTCCCTCTGACACATCTGAGGTGCCACTGGGCTGTGTAAATGGAGCACGGGAGCGAACAGGAAACCCAGGCCGGGGCGCCTGTGAAAGCAGACACCTACCGGCAGCATAATTGCCAGGCCCTTGGGAAGCTTAGGGGTTTTCTAACTGAACAGGGCTGGCGGTTTGAGCAGTGGGTGGCGGGCAGAGGTGGGCTGACTCTGTGCAGTGGCAGCTGTGGGATTGATCTGGCTTGCAGGAGCAGGAGCAGAAGCAGAAGCACCCAACCTCTCTCTCAACCCACAGCGGCAGACACCTTAGAGAGCCAAATGGACACACGGGACCCGGATGCAGACCCCTCACACTCACTATAGATTTGACCTGTATTGTGACTACATGCAGGGGCAGGAGAGTGTGAGGAAAGTGTGAGGTTTTGTAATTTGTGCAAAAGTGTCACACGAGCCACCAGGGCCTCTGGGCTGTTTTTTTTTTTTTTTTTTTTTTCTTTCTTTCTTTCTGTGAAGCTGGTTTATTTATTTATTCTTATTTTATATATTGATCTCAGTTTCCTCTCCCTCCCTCCTTCTCTCCCTCTTTCCCCTGTCCCCCCACCTTCCCATCCCATCCCCTCCCCCACTCCACAGGGAGGATGATGCCTTCCAGGAGGGGTCAACAAAATCTGTCAAACCATTTGGAGTAGGGACCGGGCCCTCCCTCCTGCCTCTAGGTTAAGGGAGTATCCCTCCATGGGGAATGTGCTCCCAAAGTCCTTTGTGCCCCAGGGATGCATCCTGGTTCCACTGTCAGGTCCCTTAGACTGCCCAGGCCTCCTAACTAAGAGACCCACGTTAAGGGGGTTTGAGTCAGTCCAATGCTGGATCCCCAGCTATCAGTCTGGGGGTTGGCTCTTCCTTGTTCAGGTCAGCTGTCTCTGTGGGTTTCTGTAGCCTGGTCATGTCCTCCCTCTCTGCATCTGGATTCCAGTTTGGCTCAGCGTTTAGCTGTGGGTTTCCTTCTGTTTCCATCAGCTACTACATGAGGGCTCCATGATGGTGGATAAGTTAGTCATCAATCTCATTATCGGGGAAGGGCATTTATGGTAGCCTTTCCACTGTTGCTTAAATTGTTAGTTGGAGTCAGTCTTGTAGATCTCTGGACATTTCTCTAGAGTCAGTTTTCTCTTCAATCGTTTTTTGTTTTTAAATAAGTCTTAGATAATAAAGTCTGCAAATTTTCCGGTCCATTTTAATCTTGCTACACTATGTAAGAGCTTGTGACTCACTAAAGTGCCAGTGATAATTTTGTAAGCTGGGCGTTTTGATGCTGGTAACACAGATACTTGTGTACTCCATGTTTCATCTTCATTGGACATATTATATGTGCAAGGGCCATCATATACTTCCTGCTTCCATCTACCTCTAGAATTCTATTTCTACTTGTAGAATGGACATCTTTGACACACCATCACAGGCAAAGATACAGATTTGCAGAGAAAGATTGTTATTTTTCTAGTTGCTATGAGAAAATACCTGACAATTGTGATGTAAGGAAGGAGAAGTTTCCATTGGCTCATGGCTCAGGGTGTAGTTCATCACAGTGGGGAAGCAAGTGTTCAAAGTAAGGAAGAGAGCTGGATGAGTACTGAGAGCTCCCTGTCTCACCTTTACCAGTAGGACCTCAGCCTATGGAATGCTACTGCCTACATTTACAGTGGCTTTTCCCACCTGCATTACCCAGTCTAGAAACTCCCTCACAGACATGTCTCCTAGGCAATCCTAGACCCTGTCAAGATAACGGTTAAGTGTAACCATAATAACGGCCTTCCTTCCCCAATACAGCATCATTTTAATAAAAAATATTTAAAAACAATAAGAGGACCTATAAGAGAATGAACAAATAGTACTTCTAGATGACAGAACATTTTACAGCCAGGGATATTTATAGTCAATCATCTAATTACATGGGAAAAACCAGGGTGCCAAATTGTATGCATAATTAGAACAGAGATTCATGTTACTTACTAATATATATATATATATCTAAGAAAGCATTGCATACATAAAAGCATCAAGGAAATAGACCCAAAAGTCATCAATGGCTATTTCTAAATGGCAATATCAAATGTGTTAGAATGTTTTCCCCTTACACTCATGTTGATTTTCCAACTTTTGGGAAACAAATAGATAATTGTTTTTAATCCTTATGTTTCAGTTCAAGGGTTCAGGGCTCAATTTTCAACTGAATGTATGAGACATAAATTGTTCACTTGGTTTGATGCTGGTGAGAATCCAGTCAGGGCTTGGAAAGTGCTCCCAGCTGCCAGCCCAGCCATTTCTCTGGAAGGTGAGTTCATCAGAGAAACCAGAATAATGGAAAGAGATCTGGCTTCAGGAGCCTTGATTGAAACCCTAAACACATCAGTGCCCAGGTCTAGGGCGCAGAGCCATGGAAGGTGGGGTACAGCCTACATGCATGAAGAAAGGCCCTCTCTATAGTATTTAGATTAAGAAAGCCACCACCAAGGGGAGAAAAAGGGGCACACATACATATATATGTATATATACATATATGTATACATACATACACACATACATATATAGTATACATACATATACACACATATATGTATACACACATACATATATACACACATACATATATGTATACACATATACATATATATGTATACACACATACATATATGTAAACAATACATATATATGTACACACATACATATATATACACACACATACATATATACACGCATACATATATATGCACACACATACATATGTACACACATACATATATATGTACACACACACACACACTTGACTTTTGCAAACCGCAGCTTGAGAAGGAGATGGCAATCGGAGGAGGGGTGAATGGGAAGGTGAGAGCACTTGTGTGCCTGTTGGGAACAAACCTGCTGTATGTTCTGACTTTTCAATTCATTATTTAGTACTTTATGTATATGGCCGTTCTGCCCAATGCATATCTGTGGGCCATGTGCATGCCTGGTGCCTGCAGAAGCCAAAGGAGGGCAGTGAATACGCCGGAACTGGGGCCAAGGATGGTTGTGAGCCACCGTGTGGGTGCTGGGAATCAAGCCGGGGTCCTTTGGAAGAGCAGCAGGCACTCTTGCCCATTGAGTCGCCACTCCAGCCCTGTGCTGACTTAGTTAACCATCTTCACAGTGACTATCAGGGAGTGTTTGCTACTGCCCTGCCTTTCTCTTTCTCCTTTCTTTATCTTGTCCTTCTTCTTCCTCCTCCTTTTCCTGCCTCTCCTTCTCTTTCTCTCCCCAATTCCTCTTCCCCCCTCCTCCTCATCTTCCTCTTTTCCGTTTTTTTCCTCCTGAAGAAACAGATTGAACCAACCACGGTGGCACACACCTATGATCTCAGTACTAGTGAGGCAGAGGCAGGGGGATCTCTGTGAGTTCAAGGCCAGCCTGACCTACATAGCGAATTCCAGGACAGCCATATCTATGTAGAGAGACTCCCTCTGGGGGTAGGGGTGGGGAGATGAAGGAGAAGGAGGAAGAGGAGGACAGGAGGGGAGGGGAGAGGAGAGGAAGGGAAGGGAGAGGAGAGGAAGGGGGGGGGAGAAAGAGACAAGGGTTGGAAGAAAGTACAGAATGTCTCCCAAGGTCACAAACGTTCATTCAAAATTCGGTGCAAAAAATGAAGCTGCTCCATGATTACAAATCACCACCTTTCTCCAGCTGATTTCTCTGTACAAATAGTAACTGCCTATAATTACAGATAACAGTAATGGTGACACAAAGGAAGGTGACGTACACTTCATAATTTCCCCAAGAAACATAGCACTTGGGGTCTGCTAATGTCTGCACAGGCTCCAGGTTGAAACAGTCAGTACAGCTTGGCCAGGTTTATTGTAAAATCCCATCAAGCTCCCCACTGAGATGTGGGTTTTATTCCTCAGTGCCCAGGGCCTCTCTGAGTTAGATGTCAGTGCTAGGGGTGGTTAGGGTACTCTGTGTTTTTAAAATGGTTACAGGGAAAGAACTTCGTGGAATTGCTAGGAACTTAAGCCAACTCTCAATAGACAGGGAATTTTCCACAGTTTCCTTGCCAGCAAGGGAGGGTGAGCTCGGGTTACAAGGCCAAGTGAGAAGGGCCTGCAGAAGAGTGGCAGCCCAGCCCAAAGCCCTGCGTGGGCAACCGCTTACAACGAGGACCAGCTTTTGTGCTACTAAGAGCCTAGTGGAAGTAGCCAAGAATCTGATTGCTTTTTAAAAAGTTCTCCAGTTTGGTGCTCTTGCCAGAGAAGTTGTGTTTAGTTGGAGTGCCCAGGGTGAGAGAATGGGGACAATCACAGCTCCTGAGCGCCAGGCCTTCTGCTCAGCCTTCGGTCATAGACAGCATCCTGAGCACCAGGCCTTCTGCTCAGCCTTCAGTCATAGACAGCATCCTGAGCACCAGGCCTTCTGCTCAGTCTTTGGTCATAGACAGCATCCTGAGCACCAGGCCTTCTGCTCAGCCTTCAGTCATAGAGCTTAATTTACTTGAGCCAGTAGCTCATGGCCCAAGCAAAAGCTGGAGAACAAATCGAAGACAGAGAATTGCAAAAACACCCTGTGTATGCTTTATCTTTAGAACCTCCCCAGATACTGCTGAACTTGAATTAGGGAGAAACTGACCATCTAAGGGGGAAAAAAACAAAAACAAAAACAAAAGGAGGAATGGACAGCCAGGCCGCTCACATCCTGATCCACCCGGGATGCAGAGGCACGAGTCTACATCTGGGTGTTGAATACTGAACAACCAAGAAGGTCATCTGTTTCTTCCTTTGCATTCTATTTGCTTCCTACAACTAAGCCAACTAAACAGTGAGCTAATATGGGTTTTCCAATCATGCATTCAGGGACATTGGTGAATTGTTGTCAGTGTTGGATACAGACTATGGTCTGTAGGCTCCCTCCGAGGCAGATATGCATAGGAAGTACCTTGGCAACCAAAGCTTGGCTTAAGCTATGTGCATACCCCTTTTCTAACAACCCACTTGGAAACCTAGGACCCTCACCAGCATGCACTGTGTGTTCATTCACCTCTCTGTACAAAGCACCTAGAAACTTACTGGCAACCTGGGACCCCTGCACCAGACTGCTTGTATACCTGCCCCCACCCCACCTTTTAACTTGTTTTATGTCTATGCATCCTTTGCTTGTATGTGTGTCTGTACACCACGTATGCCCTTGGTGTCCTTGGAGACCAGAAGAGGGCATCGGATTCCACAGAGCTGGAGTTTGAGATGGTTGTGAACTGCCATTCAGGTGCCGGCAGTGAGTCCGGGTCCTCTGGAAGAGCAGCCACTGTGTTCTTAACTTCTGAGCTATCTGTCTAGCTCTGGTATACCTGCTTTAAACAATTGGAAATGAGTTACTGCCCTTAGTAACCCTTTGACAATGCCCCATATCTATTAAGCATGTCATAGAAACCAAGAGAGATGGGTGGGCTGGCCAGAACTAGTTTAGGGTGCATGCTCAATAGGCAAACTATGTCCTTTGAATCAATGTTTAGAATTGTCCAGCCCAGCTGACTTATCCTGTCCATGCTTGAAAAGAGGAGTGTAGATTGAGGAAAGAAATAGATAAGAAACAGAAGATAGACTTGGGAGGGCATCCAGTGGTACTATGATTACTTTACCTCTCAAAGTTCTTATATATCCCAATCCAAAGGGGGGGAGGCAAAATACTTCCTTGCCATGATACAAGGAGCAAAGAAATATAACTACCTCCTTAATACTCAAAACATCAAGCGACCACACCCTAAACCAAATATCCTGTTTTTTTAGATAAGACATCCATTAGTTACTCCTTAGGCCAAATATCCTGTTGTCAAGGCAAGACACTCAAGAGCCACACCTTAGGCCAAACATTCTGTGATTTAACCTTGAAAGAGCAATAATAGGCTCGAACTCTCTGACCTTAAGTCAAGATGGAACAGAGCCACTTCTATGGGCCTCCACAGAGAATTCCCTACCTAGCTTCTCATGTCCCTGCACAACCGGGCATTTATATGGTTACAATCATAAGACTCATGGGGAGAGATCTGTGCAGTGAGCAAAGGCTGCCACAATCTCACAATCCAAGCCTGCCAATCACCAATGCAAGTTTTCTTCCTCAACTCACAAAGGAAGGCTTCAAACAATAGTCAGGGCTCTTGAGTACCCTCACTCCTAAGAGTCACTCACCCATTGTCACTCTTGACAATGCATTTCCCTGCACTATTGATCTGCATTATTGCTTTGGAATAAGTTTCCTTACTATTTTGCAATCAGTGTGAGCCTTTATTTCAATTTCTTGAACCAGAGGCTGTGGTGGTTTCAATAAAAATGGCCCCCATAGGCTCATAGGGAGTGGTACTAGTAGGAAGTGTGACCTTGTTGGAGTAGCTGTGGCTTTGTTGGAAGAGGTGTGTCACTAAGGGGTGGGCTTGGAGGTTTCATAAGCTCTGGCCAGTGTGTTATAACAACTGTCATTTCATGCTACCTGCGGATCTAGATGTAGAACTCTCGGCTACCTTTCCAGCACCATGTCTGCCTGCATGCCACCGTGTTGTGGAATATTAGTTAAAGATGTGTTATCTTTATTTGTTTAATAATGCAAAGATGTGTTGCATTTTTTTTTTTTTTAATGTAGCATTTGTTCGACTCTGTGAAGCTGTGTTACTTTGACTGCCTAAAACACCTGATTGGTCTAATAAAGAGCTGAATGGCCAATAGCTAGGCAGGAGAGGGATAGGCAGGGCTGCCAGGCAGAGAGAAGGAATAGAAGGACAGAATGAGGAGTGAGTAAAGGAGGAAAGGAAGACTCCAGGGGCCACCCGGCCACCCAGCCAGACAAGGAGTAAGAAGGAAAGAAAAGCTATAAAGAAATAGAAAAATATAAAAGCCCAGAGGCGAAAGGTAGACAGGATAATTTAAGAAAAGCTGGCTAGAAACAAGCCACGCTAAGGTTGGGCATCCATAAAGAAGACTAAGTCTCCATGTATTGATTTGGGAGCTGGGTTGTGAGTCCACCATGCTTCCTGTCATGATGATAATGCACTAAACCTCTGAAACAGTAAGCCAGCTCCAATTAAATGTTTTCCTTTATAGGAGTTGCATGGCCATGGTGTCTTTTCACAGCAATAAAAACCCTAACTAAGACAGAAGTAAGAATATGAAAATACTTGGGTCCTCTAGAAGAGCAGGAAGTGCTCTTAATCACTAGGCCATCTCTCCAACGCCTGAAAACATTTATTCTGATAACGATTGACCTAAGAGAGCTGTGTGGCCTTGCTGTGTCTTTTTTGGTAGACTCCTTTATTGATGAAGAAGAAATTTGAGGAGAGAAGAACAAAATCCAGTATAGGCCACACACTGACTTCTTGGGTCTGCTTTCCTGGGGACAGAATGGTTACACCAGTTTCTATGATCTTGTCCGAATATTTGGGACGTAAGGAGCTGCCACTAAGAAGTCAAATTTTTCATCACGCTTTTATGACTGCTGAGCCAATATGGACATACTTTCATCCCCCCCTTTTGTTATTTTACTCATCTTATCTGACATACATTTCTTTTCAGCCTGTAAAAGTTGCCACTGTTTCTGCCAAGCCTTAAATAAGAGCTTAGATTTATTGTGACTGGAGTTTGTGTGTTTATCAGAGTTCCCACCTCCCATGCTCACCCCACCCCCAGAGCCAAAGGGAGCATAGCTGAGCTTATTGATAGTTTAGTGTGACAATCTTAAATTACCAGTCAGGGCCTGTTGAGACTGTCCTTTTGGAACCAGAGTCATTATCAAATATACATTTAAAGCTTTTGGAAGCCTCTGCATAGGTCCATGGACCTCAGTTTTGTTTTGAAACAGGCTCTTACTGTTTAACTCTTGATGTCCTGTAAACTCATTTTTTGCCTGGCTGGCTTCAAATTCACATAGATCCATCTGTTTCTGCCTCCTGAATGATGGGATATAAGGCATGTACCACTGTGCCCAGGATCCATGGTCCTCCTTAGCAACCACCACTGGAGGCTGGGGTGGATCCAGAGGAATTTACATTTGCCCTAGGTACTCTACCTTCTCTACTAAGAGAAAACAAAGGCAAACATGGTGGCTCAGACCAATAATTCCAGCTCCTGGGAGTTGGAAGCAAAAAGAGTTCAAGGTCATCTTTGGCCATATTGTGAATTCTAGACCAGCCTGGAATATGGGAGAGACTGTTGAAAACAAAAACAATATATATATATATATGAAACCTGAAATTCCCTTTGAAGTTTATAGAGATCATGCATTGGTTATTCCCCATCTAATGAGCCTTCAAGCCTTTCCAGGACCTGCAGACATGTAGGGAGAGAAGGTTTCCTTCCTCCAACCTGTCCTGGCCAGTAGACACTACGACCAAAATTCTTACACGTGTTGAGCTTAACTTTGAATGACCCACTAGTTATAGAGTTTCTGTAAGGCTGGCCAGGAGGGTTTAGAAATCAAAGAACCAAAGCTGGACAGGGCTCCAAGACTGATTGAATGCTGTGCACAGAGCTCAGGAAGTCACAGACCACCTGAATATAAACTGTAGCAGGGCTTGCTCTTGCTGTCTGTGCCTCTCAGGCCCAAGGGGACCATCTCTGGGGAAGAGGCTGCCTCCAAGGGCATTGGGCCCTAGCAGGAGCTGAGCAGAAAAGGCACCAAAGCTCCAGGTCCTCCATGCCTTTCTTTACTCCAGCCTCTTATGTAGCCAGCCCACTATTTCCTGCAGGGCTGTCCTAAGCCATGAGAGCAACTGACACATCTCTTACCCCCAGGACTGGGAAAAGTCTTTTTTTTTTTTTTTTTTTTTTTTTTTTGATTATAGATGCTGGGCCTGGAAGGATGGGGACAGCCCTGGAGACTGGCCCAAGCTGCAAGCTTTCAAGTCCTTAGTCATCAGTAAACAGATATAATGCTTACTGTCTGGATTCAGCTCTTTTCTGCTGGGTAGCCTGTGGTTACCATGGATATGGCTTTGTCTTTGGAGGCCCACAAGCAAGAAGGATTTAAGTAAATCCTAATGGGTCAACATTTCCATAAAACTAGAAAGGAAAAAAAAAAAAAAAAAAAAAAAAAAAAACAGAAAAGAAAGGGCACACTTTCTTAAATAACTATAACAAAATCATTAAACAGTTTTAAATTAATGGCCAAAATACGAGCAAAACCCTCAGGTTTTCTTGGCCAGAACTTAAAGGGAATCCCATTTTAAACAAGTGTGCAGAATGAGAGACAACTTCTATTAATGGCTACAATGGAGGAAGTGAAAATGATGGTATCCCGCCCCCTCGAGGGTTTTGGACAATAAAAGGTCACATTTCTTTTTTCTTGCCAGTGCTTATTTTCCAGAGTGCTTCTGAAGTTGCCATTGGTATGATGTGTCCTATCCCACCCAATACAAGAGCCTGTGTTCCAAGTCAAAAAACGGTGTTTCTGTTTGCCTACTGGGGTTTGGTGATGGAAGAAGGGCAGATTGAATTAAGAAGACATAAAAAAGGAAAGAAAGAAGGATTTCTTGGTTCTGCATTGTGACCAAACAGCTCTCTTTGGATGGCTTACCTGAGAGGAGGGGCCTGTGGCTTGGTAAAGCAAAAAGCCACAGGCTGGGAACCATAATGCAGGCATAACTCCTATAAGCTCTGGGTCTTTGCTCAGGAAAAGCCTTGTTTTGGTGGCTGCTCTTTGGAGTGTTTCTGAAGACCACGCTGCCTTGGCCAGAAGGAATGTGCTGGCTTCTGGGATGAAGACACCAGGCATTCTGGGCCCCTGGCCTCCTCCCATCTAGGAAGGAGCTTGCACAGTGTTCTGCAGGCCAGCATCAGGAGGCTGCCCCTCCTTTCCCTTGCCTCCCGGTTCCCTGTTGCTGCCAGGAACTGCAGTCACCTGGAGACCTTTTTAACTGGAGTGGAAGAAAGGTGATGCTAATTTCCTTCCGCATGCCTGAGTTTTCACACGTTTGCTACGTAGAGTAGACACTGGCTCAGTTCTCAGCTTCTGTCGTTTGCCAGCCTCAGGACCTCTCTCCAGTGTCCTCTGCCATGCCACCTGGCAATCATCGCAGTATCCACATGGAAGGTTGTGGCATACCTGTCCTGACTCCAAAGGCTCCCATACAAAGCCCTCTGTGCAGTTTGGAACAGAGGCGGTGATGACAGTGTCCCCCCCACTCCCCACCCCTTGCCACCAGGGTCAGCTGACAAAGAACAGGCACCTAATGCTGTGTCTGGCGGGTCTGAGAGGAGACACCACTCACAGGTGGAAATCTTCCAAGCAAATGCCTGAGGGCCAAGCTCTCTCTCTCTCTCTCTCTCTCTCTCTCTCTCTCTCACACACACACACACACACACACACAGAGACAGAGAGAGAGAGAGAGAGAGAGAGAGAGAGAGAGAGAGAGAGAGAGAGAGAGAGAGAGAGAGAGAGAGAGAGAGGTCAATTGGGCACCACAAGGCAGAGAATAGAGACATGGCTGCCAGGAAAGTCGCATTGAAGGGGACCTCTGAGCTTGACAACGTTTGTTTCAAGAGGGATTCGAGAGCACCAAGGTGGCTTTGGATAGAGAGGATGAATGGGCCATTTGTTGATGAGGCTCTGGTGTTCATTCGGTATTTGACCCTCAAGGGAATTCTGACTTCCATAGCTTCCCTATGGCTCTTCCAGGACCGCCCCTGAGGAGATCGTTCCGTGCAAAAGCTGAGGGCTAGGCTGGTCTTCTCTGGTCTCGCTCAGCTTCACACAGACAACGTCCATCGGGATGAAAGGGGCTTTATCTGTAAAATGAGAAAGGAAGGAGTCTGAGGTTTGGGTTTTAAGTTGTCTTGCGCAGTGCAGCTTCAGGTGACACCCTAATTGTGCATGAGCTCGGATCCCAACAAAGGAGTCAGCCCTGAGAGGAAGCCGCGTGGTGGTGAGGGAAGGGCCATAGAGACTCTGACTTTAAATGAACACGAACAAAAGAGGGGAGGAGAGGCACGGTCGTGAAGGGTGTCAAAGAAGCGGGAATCTGTCTTAGTGTCAGGAAACGCTCAAGTCCAGAATGTGCTAAGCCTGTGAAACAGCCGCTGACAGGAGAATAAAGCCGCCGGGTCTGGGAAGCATTTTCATGCAAATGATCTCATGCAGCCTCACAATGACCCTGGGAGACGGCACGGGAGTCTGTCCCCAGAGCTTGTAGGAACTTCCCAGGGGCCAAGCTGGGATTGGAGCCCAGATCATCTCCCGCCAAGCGCCAAGTGATCAGCTCTTCCTACCACCCTGCATTATGCAGACCCAAGGTTCCTTTTGACTTTGGCTGAGGCGGCTGAAAGGGAGGACCCGCCCCACAGGACGGTGGGATGCCTTCTCATTTCTGTATGCATTATTAAGGGTCAGAAAAAAAGCAGAAATGGGAACCATCTTATACTTTTTCCTTCTAGTTTAAATCACT
Source organism: Phodopus roborovskii (assembly GCF_943737965.1). Lineage (NCBI taxonomy): Eukaryota > Metazoa > Chordata > Mammalia > Rodentia > Cricetidae > Phodopus > Phodopus roborovskii. The sequence goes on along the minus strand of NW_026126511.1, from coordinate 38,136,868 downwards.
GTGGTCTTGTGTTTCCTATTTGCCCCTCAGTACACCCTAGTCCACTGATCTGCTCCTTGCCTCAGGCTGCCGTCCCCAGGATTAGCCTGGGATCCCCAAGAGCTTCTGTACAGTACCGTGAGTGTCTCTGGGGAGAGTACTTACCTCTGAATGTGGAGAACTATGTTTTCGTTTGTGTATGTATGTGTATGCCTTTGTGGTTCGTGTGTCTAAATACGTATTCATTTGTGAGCAAGTGGAGGCCAGAAGTCGAAATTGGTGTCTTCCTCAATTACTCTCTATTTATTTGCATGTTCGTTTATTTGTGTGGGCCCATGTGCATACTCGAATGTGCTTGCACGTGTGTTTGCCTGTGTGAGGGTACATTTGTGTATGCATGTATCTGCTCGCACATGGGGCAAGAGGTTAACAGCAGGAGTTTTTCTGGATTGCTCTCCACCTTACATATTGAGGCAAGGCCCCTCACTTGAACCCAACAATTGCCAATTCAGCAAGCCCAATTAGTCGTCTTTGCCTGGCAAACCTTTGGCTCTTGCCTGGAAATCCTTTGGCTCTGCTCGGGAGTGCTGGGATTCCAGACCTTACACAGGTTCCAGGAATCTGAGCCCCCTCATTCCTATCGCATGGCCAGTGCTTTAACCAGCTTAACTCTGTGGTGAGCTAAGCCTTTCACTACACCTGGAACCCACTGATCTGTGTAGACTTACAGCTAGCGAGCCCCAGGTATCATCCTATTCTGCCTCCCCAGTGCTGGGGCTTTAGATTGTGCACCACTGTTCCAGGCCTTTATGTGGGTTCTGGGAATCAGACTGGGGCCCAGATGCTTGTGTGGCAACTACTTTACCAAAGCAGCCATCTATATCCGCAGCCCCAAGAATTGTGTTTTCTTTACCCCATGCCTATCACAGTCTGAGATGGTTATTTTTTTCTCCATTCTCCCATCCCTTCCTCATCATCTAGTCTTCCTTGCATGTGTCCCTCTCTACCACTCTCCTATGCAATCCCCCATGTCTTAGAGAGCTTGATCAGGCGCTGGGCATCTGTTGCAGGAGGCCCTTGTCTACCTGTTTACTTTATTGGCTGCTTTGGCCCGGGCTACTCAGGGACATGAAAATCATCTATTTTCAACAAACGGGGACTAGTCAAGGGCAAGCTGAGACCACTTCAAAGCACTTTGATATCAGCAAGGAGTATTAATGTTTCAGGAGGACTCTCATGACCTCAAAGCAAGCCAGTGAGTGGCCCAGATCACATGTTCTGGAAACATCTACAAAGCCAGGCTTCCATGTTGTTCAGATGAAACCTCGGGGAAAGCTGAGAAAAAGAGATGGGATAAGTTCCCTCTGAGAATGTGGGAAGGCTCTGCTGGGACTAGATAAGCTTTCCCAGGGTCTCTGATACAGCCATTACTGCAAAACAGCTATTACTCAGGTGATGTTGTTACCTGACTGGTGTCCATGATGGGGTCAAAGTTGGGTTGGAGAGAAAGAAGGCAAGGGGCCAGTCAATACAGACAAGCTTGGCTGGCAGAAGAGATAGAAGGAAAAGGTCCCAGGAGGTACTGGCTCAACCTCCAGATTCCCCGGGGTTTTACAGAGTAACATGGACACACTCCTGCTTTTAAAACCTCAGTTTGGCAAAATGGAGATGGGGTTTTCTCAGTGAGAAAGGTGGGAAGAGGCATATAGCCTTCTAGTGCCTTCCTCAGAGTACATGGCAGCTACAATAGTGCTGACCAGGTGCCTTCTGTGTCTGTCATCTTTGGACATTGTCCTCATCTGCATGGAGGACACTACAATATGTACATTTAATTCCAGAGAGTAAAAAAGGGAAGGGCCCCAGTTTTCAAGCTTACCCTTGGGAAATGGAAAATATGCCTTTTGTTCACTTTCTGTTGTCCAGAACTTTTATGGACACACCTATGTCACAAAGGAGTCTGGGAGATGTGGCCTCAATTCTACAATCATGGAATTAAGGAGGGGAAAGGACATGCCAGGAGACAATCCCTGTCATAGCTAGCTTCAGCCATCAACTTGTCACAAACCTAGAGTCACCTGGGAAGAGGAAACCTCAGCTGAAGAATTGCCCAGATCAGATTGGACTATGGCACATCTATGAGGCATTTCCTTAATTATTTATTATTAATTAATTATTTATCATTGTGGGTTTTTTGAGATAGGGTTTCTCTGGAACTTGCTGGAGACCAGGCTGGCCTCTAGCTCAGAGATCTGCCTGCCTCTGTCTCCTGAGTCCTACCATTAAAAGGCATGCACCACCACCCTACCATTTTCTTAATTACTAATTGATGCAGGAGTAGCTTACCCTCTGTAGATGGTGCCATTCTTGGTCAGGTAGACTTGGGTTGTATAAGAAAGGTAGCTGAGCAAGCCAGAGTGTGCAAGCCCACAAGCTGCATCTTTATGGCCTCAGTTCCTGCCTCCAGGCTCTGCCTTGGGTGCTTGCCTTGGGTGCTTGCCTTGGCTTCCCTCAGTGATGGAGTATAACCTGTGAGCCGAATAAACCCTTGCCTCCCCCAAACTCTTGTTGGTTATGGTGTTTATCACAGCATCGGAAAGCAAAACAGAACAGCATCTCTCCTACAGACTGAACGTAATCATGACAAAGACTTGACAAGTCCAGCGGCAATTCTGCTTTGCGTCTTCAGGGTTGGGGTTGGAATCCAGTGACAGAGAAAAGGCTGACTGACAGGTCTCTGCAGAGGAACTAATTGGATGAAGTTATATTAAAAAGTAAAAAGAGATGGGGCCGTGCTCCGGCAGCGCTCGCTCCCCTGGCGCGCAGCGGCAGAGCATGCGCTGGCCCATGGGCACCATGCCAGTTCTTCATGCGAGGTGCCAACCTCCAGTCCCAGAGCCATGGGGGAAACGAGGTAGCCCTTGGGTTTGATTGGGGAAGCCAAGTTCAATGGATACGAAGTACAAGGACGATTTATTTCGGAAGTACATGCATTTCCATCAGAGCAAAGTGGACACCATCCCCGGCTAGCAGCAGCCTGGCAGCGATGAGTACGTTTGAGGGCCAGCCACCGCAGTGCTCAGCCTGGCCAGGGTGGACCCCTTGCAACGATTTCGGCTGATCCACTTTTACGAAGTGGTGGAGAGCTCCCTTTGCTCAATGAGCAGCTCCAGCCTCAGCGCTCCGCACTGTGCCTTCATCTTGCTAGAGAAGGTGGCCATCAACCTCTTCCTGTTCCCCTGGAAGAAGGAGTGTCAAAGCATCAAGGTTTCTCTAATTAAAGGCACGTTCCACCACATCCAGAACCCCCCCCCCTCCAAATGACAGGTGGTTAGGAACACTGGCTGCTCTTCCAAGAACCCAGGTTTGATTCCCAGCACCCACATAACAACTATCCCTACTAACTCCAGTTCCAGAGGATCCAACACCCTTTTCAGGCCTCCGGTGCAGGAACCAGGTAGACAGCTGTCAAAACCAATGTGCAGCCACTCAGCAGCAGGTCCCCAGAGGCCTGGAACACTGGATTCCTGGCATCTGGGAGGCAGTCATGGTTGATGTGATCATTCGGCCTCAGGTGCGGCTCACTGAGGGCCAGAGGCTGTACTCCTAATAACCATCCCACTTCTTAGAGCATGCTACTGCTTCCTGGAGAGCTGTGAGCATCCAGAGCCACATCCAGGGGTGCGCAAGCCCAGCTTTGCAAAGTCATTGGACACAACAGAGGCCAGGAAGGAGAGAGAAAAGCTGAACATCAGAATCCTTTCACACACAAATAAATCAATGTTTGAAAATTAAAGCAATGGTAAACTTACAGTTTGCATTCATCTCTTATGGCTACAAAAAACATCACTTGGGTGACTTAAAATAATAGAAGTTGCCAGGCAGTGGTGGCACATGTTTTTGATCCCAGCACTCCAGAGGCAGAGGCAGGTGTATCTCTGTGAGTTTGAGGCCAGCCTGGCCTACCGAGGGAGTTCCAGGGCAAGCCAGGATTATTTCACAGAGAAATCCTGTCTCCAAAACAAAAACAGAAACAAACAAACAAACAAACACAAAAAAAAAAAAACCAAAACAAAGCAACAACAATAACCAAAGACCCTCCAAACAAAAACTAATAGAAAGTTTATGGAAGCCAAAAATCCACAAAGTTGTAGAAATGAACTGAACTTGCCACAGGCAAAGAAAAAGCTTATGGAACATTTTTAATGACAGTGTCACTGTCACCCTGATGATGATAATTATGTCTATTATGCAGCTATGGAGGTGGTGGTCAGTTCTGCTAGCCATGTGTTTTCTAGGCAGGAACAAGGGAGCTGGGAGGTCTAGAAGTTCTCATTCATGAGCCTACAAATCCTCTGCTTCTTACAAAATAAGCTCCTCAGACTGGCTGGATGAGCACACATTTTCTCTTTCCTTAAGCCTGTCTTTCCTCCTTCCTATGTTTATTTTTCTGCTGCTGCCGCCAGAGGAGGCTGGACATTTGCCTGGCTTGATCTTTGGCCAAAACAAAGGATCTGTACCCATGGTTTGGGAAGGGAAAGAAGAAAATGTATTGCTTGTCAAGAGAACAACTGAGAAATTCATCTAGATTTCGGGCGAGGACTGGGAGGTGGGGGCGGGTGTGGGGCAGGAGCAAATGATCTCTGGGGCAGCCAGAGAGCAAACACAGCCTGCTGCTTCTGGGACTGTGTTTGCATTACTCAACAAGCCTTAATTCAAGCCTTAATTCAGTGCCTACGACGACGTGGCAGGCAGGGAGATGGAAATAATTTCTTTTTAAGATTAGGTTAAGTGGCTAGCTGCAGTTAGGACAACCCACCTCTTAACTTCATTCATTCATGCATTCATTTTTGTGTGGTGTACTTGCACCCACCACAATACACATGTGGAAGCCAGAGGACAACTTTGCAAGACTCAGTTGTCTCTTTCTACCATGTGGACCCTGGGATCGAACTCAAGTCATTAGGTTTAGCAGCAAGCACTTTTACCTGCTGAGCCATCTCAACTGTCCAGAAATAATTTTTTAAAAGGGCTCTGCTGTTTGATGGGAAGACTGATGGTTTAATCATTCCTTCACCCATTCACCCATCAGATAGAGCCCTTTTCCTGCATCAGAGACAGTGGAGATATGCGGCTCAGCCAGTCAAGTGCATGCCACACAAGGATAGGGACCTAAGCGAGATCCCCAGAGTCCCTGTCAAAAAGCAGGGCGTGGTGGTTGCACACTTGTAAATCCCAGCACTGGGCGAGTGGATCCTTGGGACTCAATGGCCAGACAGCTCAGCCTACTTGGTGAGCTCCAGACCAACGAGAGACAGTTTCAAAGCACAAAGTGGATGGCTTCTGAAGAATGACAATCTATGTTTACCCCTTACCTCCACATACGCCCCCTGCAGGAAACCGCACACATATGAACATGCATATACTTATTCACACAGGCAAAAGCAGAGCCAAGTGCGTGAAGAGCCCACCATCCATGGATGTAACAGAGGAGGAATGGGTAGGTAGATCGGGTAGAACATGCTTCATCCCACCTGGAGTTGAAGCTCTCTTTGCCCTTCAAAGCTTGGAAGATGCTGACTCACGGGTGACTGCCCTGATCTTTACGTTTTGGGGGAACTCTGCGTGTGACCGTTATTGTGTCTGTGTTCTGAAAGTGAGCCGGCCTGACAGAGCCAGACACTATAAAATGATGGGTTTTGTTGGCCATCCTCTCAGTCATAGGCCTCAAAGTTTCTAGTTCTTTCGGCAATGTTGGTGTTCTAGTTAGCTTTCTGGTGATACAAGAAACACCATGACCAAAGAGCAGCTTGGAGAAAGAAGGGTTTATTTTGTCTTATAGTTCCCAGGCTATGATCTCGCAGAGGAAAGTCAGGGCAGGAACCCAAAGGCAGAGGTTGAAGCAGAGCCTGGGGAGAGATGCTGCTTTCTGGCTCACTGCTCATGGCTTGCTCAGCTTGCTTTCTTATACCACTCAGAGCGGTCACCTAAGGGTGGCAATGCCTTCAGTGGGCCAAGCGCTCCCACACCACTAATTTAAGAAATGCCCCACAGACTTGTCTATAGGGAAATCTGATGGAGACAACTCTTCAATTGAGGTTCTGTCTTCCAAGGTGACTCTAGTTTATATCAAGTTATCAAAAACTGGCACCAGCCCCATAACCATAAGCTGCACCCTCTCTCTACTTTGCCCATCTTGGAGCCCTCTGACATGCCTCCTCAAGCCAAATAATCTCAGTCTCTCCACAGCTCAGGGCTGCAGATCCCATAGATATGACAAAAACCCAAGCCTGTCCTTACCCAGCCTTCGTATTTGTTTAGGACCCCCGAGGAGCAGAGCAGGGACAGGAAGGGGCTTCTCCCTGGGTTTTCTTCAGTCACTGTCCCATCAAGCTGAGGGATCTCATAAGATCATCAGAACCACTCGGGATAGAGAGGACCCCCCTGCATGCTCCTTTCTGTCTGGAGAGGGTGCTGGCTGTGGTCCTTGAAGGGTGGTCCCTCCTGAGTTGGGTCTGCCCTTCCTGGCCACGAGTCTGTTTTCTGTGAGATCTGGCAGGCTCTGAGTCAGAGGTCAGGGCTTGGCTTCCTTGCGCTCTGGTAGTGTGAGAGCCACAGCACCTGCCCCCACTTCCACTAAATGAAACATGCTCGCCTAATAATCGGAGGCAGGTGGCTGTGCCGTGGTGACACCCACAGTCAGGTGTGTGTGGGCTTCTACCTGGGTTCTGGTTACCCTGTTTCTTACCAGGGCCTCACCCTATGCTCCCTCCCCCTGTCCAGATCCCTGTCCACCCTGCAAGGAAGACATCAGAGGACATCACTAATTCACCAGGTGTCCTCCTTCAGCCTGGCATGCATTTTTAATTTACATGTATATCAAGAGTCAGGTGGCGTAGCCCTGCCCCCTGCCTGCTCTGTCCTCTTGGAATGCATCCAAACTCAGCTGTGAGCTGTTATTCCAGCTACCTCCCTGCAAAGCGGCACTTGCCACTTATTTGAAACCAACTCTAAATATTTCAAAGCAGCTTAAAATGGTCTGGAATTAATTCTAGGCCAAGTGCCTTCATTGTGTGGTTAAGAGTCCTTATATGTCAGTGAGTCCAGACCCCCCAATTTTATAGTTGAAAACTAAGACTTGGAGATATTAAATCATTTCTTCAAGGTCACACAGCAACTGTGTAGCAGGACTAAATGAAAACACGGCTCTTCTCAATCTCAGGAATATATATATATATATATTCCTGCATTATAGTTAGGTGCCCCTGAAATGCTGCATTTAAATCCCATAATTAAGACTCGGAGAGATAGCGTAGAAGTTAAGAACACTTGCTGTTCTTTTGGAGGGCGCAGGTTCAATTTTCAGCATTTACATGGCAGCTTGCCACAGCCTGTAAATTCAGTTCCAGGGGATCTGATACCCTCTTCTCTTCTCTTCTCTTCTCCCTGGGTACCGGGCACATATGTGTGCACAGACGTGAATACAAAACAACCAGACACATAAATTAAGAATAAATCTTAAAAAGAACCATCTAGGATCAGGGAGATGGCTGAGTCAGTAAAGCACAAGCCTGAGGCCTTGAGTTTGAATCCTCAGCATCTATGTAAAACACAAGGTGCATGGTGCACACAAGGGTCTGTAACTAGCTCTGGGGAAGTGGAGGCAGGAGCATTGCCAGAGCTCATCGGCCAACTGGCCTAGCCAGTCAGTGAGCTCCAGGCTTAGTGACAGATCCCAGTCATTAAACAAAGTGATGGGGGAAGATACTCAAAGTTGACTGCTGGCTTCCACAACTGTGCATATTCACATACACACATGAACACATGCATATGTCATACACATACACAAATAATCATGCTAAACCTCATAACCCTGAACCAATATATAAAATAAGTCTCTGACCTGTCCGGCACTCCAAGAGAAGTAGAAATACTGAAGTGGGTTATTCAGTTGATGCTGCATAATAATGACAAGTGCTCTTAGTCCTTTCTTATTTTTGGCATGTAGAGATAAAGGAATTACATCAGGCTGTATAGAGTACAGGGGGAAGAAGAGAGGAAACATTAAAAAAGACTTCATTTCGGAGCACTTCAGGTTCCACATCTGTAAAATTAAGCTAGCACCCAGGCTGCAGGGTGGTGTAAAAGAGAAAGTGTACACTGATCACGGGCTGTGTGCACTGAGCATGGGCTGTGTGCACTGAGCACGGGCTGTGGGCCTTGCATGTGTAATGCCTGTACACAGTAATAGGGAGGGTTCGTATTGAGTTATGGGAGACCACCAGTGCCCAAGGCCAGGGCCGATGGAGGCGTACAGCAGGACCAGATGACCTATGGCTTTGCCAGAAACCCAGGCTCTGTCTGGCTCCCTCTCTCCCTCTCACCACCCCCATCTCCTTTCTTCGGGTATTTCTTTTTGTAGCCTTAGATTTGAACCCAGGTTCTCAGCTAGCTGGGCAAGCACCCTACCACTGAGCTGTACCCCAAGCCTTACTTGCACTTTTTTAATCAAGTTAGTATCTCACTAAGTCACTCAGGCTGGCTCAGCCCATAGCCCAAACTTCTGATCTTCTTTCCTCAGGATCTATGGTAGCTGAATGCAGGCTGTGCCACTAAAGCCCACTGACAGCAATGCAGGCTGTGCCACTAAAGCCCACTGACAGCAATGCAGGCTGTGCCACTAAAGCCCACTGACAGCAATGCAGGCTGTGCCACTAAGGCCCACTGACAGCAATGCAGGCTGTGCCACTAAAGCCCACTGACAGCAATGCAGGCTGTGACACTAAAGCTCACTGACAGCAATGCAGGCTGTGCCACTAAGGCCCACTGACAGCAATGCAGGCTGTGCCACTAAGGCCCACTGACAGCAATGCAGGCTGTGCCACTAAGGCCCACTGACAGCAATGCAGGCTGTGCCACTAAGGCCCACTGACAGCAATGCAGGCTGTGCCACTAAGGCCCACTGACAGCAATGCAGGCTGTGCCACTAAGGCCCACTGACAGCAATGCAGGCTGTGCCACTAAGGCCCACTGACAGCAATGCAGGCTGTGCCACTAAGGCCCACTGACAGCAATGCAGGCTGTGCCACTAAGGCCCACTGACAGCAATGCAGGCTGTGCCACTAAAGCTCACTGACAGCAATGCAGGCTGTGACACTAAGGCCCACTGACAGCAATGCAGGCTGTGACACCAGACCCCACTGACAATGGCTTTTCTCTGTTACAGTTTTTTTTTTTAAAGAATTCTGCGGTCTGTGACTTTCCCTCTATCTTACCTCACATTTTGAATATCTCATTTCATCCTTCATTTTGCTCATAAGAGGTGCTGTTTCTGTCACTCACTACCTATGAAGACTGAGGGCAATTTACTTAACCTTTCCAAATTGGCTTTTCCACAGCAGCAACTTGTGGATGATTCCTCTTTTGAAGGGGCCTTCCACTCAGTTTCTGGGCTTACATGGGTGACAAAGCATTTGGCCAGCTCCTAAGTGACATCAGATGTTCTTCCTGTTCCTATTCCTAATTTTCTGTTTTATGCCTTCCCTAAAAAGAAGTTTCCAGAAACTCACACATACAAACAGGGTCTTTCCTCACCTCCCACTTCTATTCCCTGACTGTGTGGGAATCCTTCGTTTATCCAGTCAGATTTAGTCTAGGACTATAATGTCACAAAAGGAGTAAGTCTTCAGGTGAGATGGCAAACAGAAGTGGGTGATTTGCTAAGGATATTGTTTCTGTCCCCAGATGGCAAAGTGACAGATGTCAAGGGAAACAGTGACTGTGAGCTCCTGCAGAGAGTTAGGTTGGTGCAATATGGCATGGCGATTCAAAAGTTAGGGAAATGTTGGTTAATGCAGTGATGGATTCAAAAGTTAGGGAAACGTTGGTTAATGCAGTGATGGGCAATTGTTTATTCACTCATCTGTACCCATCCCCAAAGCCAGTGTGCCCTGGGTCCCTCTGCAGCATGCTTTAAATCATGTGTCCTGGTTACTTGGGTGAACTCAGTTTGAGAGGACCCCTTGGGGATGTATAGGATCAGAGGTCTGGGGATGTGGACCTTGGGATCCAACTCCAGCACTGCCGTCAGCCAGCTGTGTGCTGGGACAAGCTTTTGGAGAGTCTCTGATCCTTGTCCTGCCTGTGTGATGGGGTGGGAGCTGGACAGACACCCTCACCACCATCCTGTGGGTGCTTCCTATTTTAGTTCTGTTGGTCGCTGATGTCACTGGGTCCTTTGTCACCATTGTGTGAGAAGGTGTGCATTGTTGCTTCAGCTGCCCCAGAGAGGCTTCTTGCCCTCACATGAGGCCAGTGGAGGGGGCTCAGCTCTTACTGGGAGGCTCCTAGAGACTCCAAGCAATCTGTCAATCAACCGAGCCGAGTGCCCTCACACATGGCAACTGTGAGAGCTGGAAATGAGTTTCCAGGATGGACACTGAGCAGACACTTTACTTAGCAGGGGAATCCAGTCCTGCTACCCTGGCTGATCAGACCCTCATGGCTGCCACTTGGTATTCCTGTGAGAGGCATGGATATGTGTTGTACATGATTTGATCCTCTCCTGGGATGACTTGCCTGTCAGTCCAGATTCTGCCCAGATATCAGTGTGCATATGAAAGATGACAGGCTCACTCCTTATTCACTTCAGGGTGCTTCACACGGGCTGCTCATGCATGTCCCCCAACCTGACCTGCATACCTGTCACCCACTGGACACAGGTCTACACACAGCCTTCCCTGCATTTGCTGCTGAGTGCCATCTGACGGATACCATTATTGGTATAATGTGTGCTTCTAGAGGACTCTTGGGAAGACTGAGGAGCTGGTGTGAAGGTGTATTTACGGACCATCTATTGAAGGTATGGCACCTATTCTGTGTTTCTACTGGGAGATGTTGAAACTTTTAAGAGGTGGGGGTCTAGTGGAAGGAAATTGTATCACTGGGGATCACCCTTGAAGGGGCCTCGGGGTCCTGATCCCTTCCTGTTTCTTCTTTTCTTCCTGGTCTCCATGAGATGAAATCTGGACTCCATTACACACCCCTGATTTGGTACTGTCTCTCCATGGGCTCAAAGGCAACAGAGCCAAGTGAGGATGCACTGAGACTTCCAGAACTATCAGCCAAAATAAATGTTTCCTTCTTATAAGATGATTGTGTTGGGCATTTTATAACAGTAATGGAAAGCTGATTGACACACGGCATATTTAGTGCTCAGGGCTTTGTGTGACTGCCCATACGTGGCCCCACTGTCTCTGTCCCTCTGGACAGAGGTGCCCTATACAAATTAAGTGAACCCTATATAATTTCTAGGAGGCACTGGCTATGATTCACAAGGGATCACCCTTAAGGTGATTCTGAAACCTCCCAGGCATGGGCCAGCTGACTAGTTTTTGAAGCATCTTTCTCAGGAGGCACATACTATTCTCTCCTCAGAATATGCTGTGGTGTGCTAAGAAGACCAGCATGCTGTGGAAAAATAGTTACAAAACTCCTGCCCAGCTTACACCAAACAGAGAGCAAAGTCACATCCCTCCTCACCTCTATCAAACACGGAAAATCAAGTGTCAGGTCAGCAAAATGCTCCCCCCCCCCCACCCCGGAGACAGTATGTTTTTTACATTTGTGATTGCAACAAGCCCCTTGTTGGTATAATTATAAGGTCACTGTCCAGGGATTCTTGAGAATGGACAGAAGAAAAATGTCCCTAAGAGGCAGGGAGAACCCAAGTTCCATTCTCTTCATCTTAATTAGCTTTTCTTCTCTGGGCCATTGATGTCTCTCAGTGAGTTAGTTCATTCCGGAGCTTTGACATCTGGGTGGCTGGAAGCCTTTCAGGGGTTATGTTCACAGCTGTGTTGGGCACTCCCTCACATGGTTTTAGTGCAATCTGTGGTTCGTGTCAGAGATTTCTGGCTAATACACATCTCTTCTTAGTGGCACAAATGTCCCAGGTCGGTTCTGAGCCTCCCTCTCCCTAGCCCTTGTTCCAGCGTGGCAGTGACAAGACCTCAAACTGAGCTCCTGGTAAAGGGCACTGCCTCCTTGCCAGGCCATCTCCTGTGCTCCGGGGTTTGAAAACTCTCCTGTGGGGTGGGAGAAGCCTGAGCAGCGGTCTTGATTATATGTCATCTTGATATCTTGAGGCCGACTCCTCTAGCAAAATTCCTGCACCCAGCTGGCTGGCACATGTGGAAAGAAGTGTTCCTTTGTAAGTGACTCCAGGGGACATGTCAAGGAGTGGGCACTATCAAAGGTTACCGAAAGCAGACAACGATAACTGCCAGTCAGGACACATTCTCACCACGGGAATGGGAAAGACAAAGCCAGCATTGTTGCGAGGTCAAAACTCCCACTCAGGCTCTGACTCACAACCCCAAAGGAGAGATTTGAACCCCAGGCTGGGGTCTGTTGGTGCCTTACAGTTTCCCCCTGTGCCCAGGCTCTGAGTGTTAGTCTTCAGGCATCTGTCCTGGCCTGTCCTTAGGGTTCTGACAGGATACACCCTCAGCTGCAGCCACTAAGAGCACCATCTGTGCACATTCACTATGCTCCCTTGTAAAAGGGCCCCGCCCACCTCCCATCCCTCTCTTTCTCTTCCTCTCTCTCCCTTTTCTTCCCTCTCTCTCATCTTCCCTCTCCTTTCTCCTGCTGTTCCCGTCCCCAGAGGCCGGTCTCCTCCCTTCCCTTTGCCCCTTTTATGATCCCTTTCCCTAATGAAAACCCCTCTGCTCCAACCCTGTCTCATGGTGTCTTTCTCCCATACACTGCTTTTCTTAAATGACAACACTGAGGTTTTAACTAGCCTAGGTCCTACTTGGTTTACCTCGTTCTGGCTAAACCACACCCCAAGTCATTCTTAGGTTCTTAATGGGATCCCTGAACCCAAAGGCTGCCAGCTGCCCCCAGCGCTAACTCGTGGGTTTGTTTTGCCAGCCTCTTCTTTAGCATGAAGCAAGAAGCTGGGGCTTCCTATAGCAAGGTGCTTTTGCAATTTACTTTAAATTCATTTCAACAGGGACAGTGAGACTGCCCGGCAGAGGAAGGTACTTTTAGCCAAGGCTGACAACCCGAGTTCCATCCCTGGGACCCACATGGCAGAAGGAGAGATCTGACTCTCACACGTTGTCCTCTGACCTCAACACATGCTCCATTATAAATGTGTGTACACACGAAGTAGCACTTTTTAAAAATTCATTTCAACAAACACCAACAAAATATCTGTAGATAGTGCAGGCACTGTGTCCTAGGATGACAGATGGGGTCACATGAGAAGCCAAGACACAGGACAGCCTCAAAGCTGAGTGGGAAAGAAAAAGACCTACCACTGCCCTCCTCACCAAGGCATAACCTCTGAGTGGAATTCCAGCCTGTCTCTTGAAGCATCCTACTATCCTTCACCATCTTATATCTCAGGACTGCATCGACTCTCTCTCAGAGAGCCAGCTGGAACAGGGCCAAGCGGAGCGAGCAAGAGCTCTCTTTTGTGCAGAGGGATGGGCGTGCACTAGAACAGTATCTTCCTCACTCTGTATGTAGCCCGGGCTAGCCGGGAACATGCATGCTGTCTTCCTGCCTCTTCCTCTCAAGTACTGGAAATACAGCGATCCGCTTGAGAGCTTCAGAGGGTATCTATCCTCTACCCTTCAAAGATCACTGTCTAACCGGAAGTTTCAGCACTGTTGGCCATTGGAATTAAAACCAGAAGCAAGAGGAGAGCCGGCCCCACAGAACCCTGGAGAGCCCACCCGGGGAAGAACGCTGAAGCGAAGGTCTCCTAAAAGCCCCATAAGAATTTGGGCCAAGTGACTAAATTTCTCCGTGTCCCAGTTTCTCAACAGTAACGTGAGAATGCCACATTGTGTCGTCATGGTAAAGGCTCAGTGGTTAATAAAATAAGGTTGAGAGTGGCCTCGCCCCACATGCTCAGAAGTTCCCCATCCGTGTGTAAGGCACAAGCATGACCTGATGTGTACACTCCTGAGCTGGAGTCCCAGAGCACCGTGGTGCATCTGGATAAAGTTTCAGAATTTCCAGGATCACTCAGGATGTTGGATTTTCCCCACATCTGGGTTTGAGGTCTGTCTCAGGGGAGCGCTGTTCTAAGCTGCCCTTTTGGGGGACCCAGGGGAGGTGAATATGGGAGTTTAAAGCATGATCTTGATCTTCATGGGGCCTTCCTTTTATCCTGTGCACTACAGTAGGCCTAGGGCTCTAACCTATGACTAGGCGCCCCTCCCCTAGAAAGCTGGCTGGTAGCAGTTGACACCCTGTGGCTCCTGGTTGGCTTGTGTCCAATTTGTTCCTCCCAAGTTGACCCGCCCTGACCAGGAAAGAACATAGGATCGGGTGGTGGCTATGTAGATACACAGGGGGTGGCAGAACAAATTACACTGAATACAGCTCAATCATGCTTTATACAGATGTGTCAGAGAGGATGGCAATGCATCCTGCTGGGCCTGAGGGATGAGGCAGGGGAGTGACCTGGGATGAGCATGCTCACCCAGCAAATGAGGAGCCAGAGAGGAAAACAGGGAGCTGCTTGTTTGCTGAAGCCTCTGCTGGGGACCAGGGAGTTACCCAGCAGGCATCTGTGGACGTCCTAATGGCTGTGTGTGGAGCAGGCAGGAGAGTGTTGTAGGGACACATCACCATATTGCCATATTGAACGGTGAGCATGTGAGACGTAGGGGGTAGTCGTGTGGGTTGCAACTGCTGTCTGGTGGAGAGGTGCTTGCACAAGGCAGCTGTCCAGATAGACCACATTGAGAGACCTGGAATAGGTAGGGACCCAGAAGGTGGATTGATCTCTGCTTTTGTTGTGACCAAGTTCTGCTCACATTCAGATGATGGTCACGCAACCAACCAAAAGTTGTGAGAGTTCAAAGCTGTATGAGTGGAAACAGAATTGTATAGTCAAGTGCATGTTCAGAAATTGGAATTGGAAAAGCCACACCTACACACTGCACTGGTCAGCCCCTCAGTCCCCCATCTCCAACCAGTAGGGCTGATGGGAGGGGGGAGGGGTCAGAGCTACCCGAGGGTTTTCTCTTTAGGGCCTCCTCTCCCTCAGCAGTCATGAGCTGTTGTTTCTCTCTGGGGTTGGAGTGTGAGGAGAGGCAGATGGCACTTCAGAAAGTTCTTAAGACTCATCTGTCATTGTCATAACCAACTCTGTGCTCTCTAGGCTGGAAGATGCCAGATCTGACTTGCTGTCATGGGTGTGCTGGTAGGACCTTCAGAAAGCTCTCCCCCACTCACCTCTGCCTTCCTAGGCCTTCTTCTTTGCTGTCCTCTAGGGGACAGGAAAAAGCATCTGTAATCTCCCCTTTGAGGATCCTGGTGGTGAAGTGGCCCACTTGTCCGGCTTGGTGCAGAGTAGCTTCTCTTGTCTGTCTCCCAGCCCCCAAGCCCCTTCCTGACATGGCACTTTTATGAGCTCTAGGAGGGCAGGCCTTTCCCAGGGCAGGTTCCTCTTCCAGGCTTGCCAGCTCCCAGTGAGGGTTTCTTCACTCTAGTTTTCCCATCTGAAGACCGACACAGGTCTGTCCTGCTCTGTATCTCAACTGTAATGCGTTCACAATCACCTTCGATTGCAAACACAATGTCCAAAAGCAAATTCACACACCCCAATCACAGTCCATCACTGAAGGAAGCCAAATGCAGGAGCACAAGGGTAGGAACCCAAGCAGAGGCTGTGGAGGAAGCATATTGCCTGTTCTTTCTCCATGGATGGCTCAGCCTGCTCCCTTGTACAACTCAGGACCATCTGCCCAGGGGTAGTAAAATACACAGTGGGTGCTTTATTCCATTTCAATCACTGATCAAGAAAATGGCCCACGGGTTTGCCCACAGGACAATTTGATGGAAGTATTTTCTCTTGAGGTTCCTTCTTCCCAAATGACCCAAGCCTGACAAAAAACTAACACAGTGAACAATAAAATACATTGACTAATCTGACCTGGGTGTGTTCTTGGTGTGCTGTACCTGAAGTCAGGGTAGGAGTTCCAGAAGTCCTTAGATTGGGTGGAGTGTTGTCCTTGGAAGGAGAGCTGGAGGGGCCACCTGGCTGGCCCAGCTTGCTGTATTCTCAGTAGCTGTGGACATTCTGTCCCTGGCACTTGCCTATTAAATAGAATTAGCTGCACTGGGTAAACACCAGCCATACCTTCCCTGTTTATGCTTCACATCCAACAGCTCACAGACCCTACTTGGCCAGCCTAAGGTCCTAGCCTCTCCATCCTATGGTCAATCTTCTGGGTCATCCAGAACTTGATAATGATAACAAATGCCCAGCAAAGGGCCTTGGGGGGAGTACCCACACTCTCAAAGAAGGAAGAGGGATAAAATGGTGGACCATCCCAGACCAGAGAGCCTTACACTCCAGCAATCATGATCCCAGGATTCCCTCATGAGTCCTTGAACTTCTCTTTGCTACAGCATTCGATTTGTATTGATTAGATTGCATTCTGGAGAAGTGGAGGTGGAATGTCAATCTTGATCTTCACAGGGAAAGGTTTACATGCTGTCTTACTTTACTATTTGTTTTTAAGATAGTAAAAGCAACATACATGGATTGCAGAAAAATTAGAAAGTACAGAAAAGTATATGGAAATAAGTATTTTAAAATTATGCATGAGCTTCACGATTTAAGATTTTTTTGGTGTATTTCCTTCTAACATACTGATATATAAAGCACACACATATATATGTAAGCTTTAAATAAAATTAGAAATATACATATATATATATTTACATATGCTTTCCCCCCACCTATCCTTATGTTGTGGGCATATCCTTCCAGAATTAAGCTTTGTGAATTTTCAAGCAATGTACTGTATGGTACATTCCAGCTTGAGCTAGCACAGCAGACAGGCTGTGAGGGATTAAATGTGGGCATCTCCTGGAGACCTCTCCCTACCAGGCTGTCTAGGCTGAAGAAACTGACCCCACAGTATTGCTAAAACTTAGGAACCATTCTTTGGGTCCTTAAATATAAAACTGAGTGGTAAGCCTCACATTCTTGCCGCCCTAGGGCTTGAGATATGACCTGCCCCTAGAGCACCTCTCAAGGAAGTTTTCACATGCACCCCAGCATTCTTTCATCTGAGCTCTGGCTTTCCACGCTTCCAGGCTCCGCTTTCTCTGTGCATTATATAGAAGCCAGAGTATCAAGCCCTCACTTTGTCCTCCCATAATTAAAATGTGGAAAGCCCTTCTATATAAGAAGATCATTTGGCTCCTGAACGATGGGACTTTGAATTGGATTTTAAATAATGCATCAACTCCGGTGACCTCACAGTATCTCCGAGGAGAGTTCCTTTGCTTTCAAATTCAAGTATATAGTACATTTGGCTAAAGGTGTCCAGAACGTGAGTGATTTGCAGTAGGTCATGTTGGAGGGTAAAATACCAGGACAAAAGGGTTTATTTTAAACTCACAGCTCCAAGTTACAGTCTATCATTGTTGGGCAGTCACAACAACAGAACTTGTCAGAGCTGGTCACATGTATCCATAATCAAGAAGCAAACAGAAACAGATAAATATATGAATGCCCACTGTGGATGGGGTCTTCCTACCTCACCTCAAGACAGTCCCTTATAGGCAGGCTCACAGGTTAAACCAGTGTAGACAATTCCCTATTGAAACTCTTCTAGGTGACTCTAGATTATGTTCGGTTGACAATTCAAACTAACTATCTTGGGGGCTTCAGTGAATTTGTTCTTGTCAACAAGAGTAGAAACAAAAAGTCTGATAGAGTCTAACAAGGATTATTAAAAAACAAAAGACATGAAATTGGCAAAGAGGTGTGTGTGTGTGTGTGTGTGTGTTAGTGTGTGTAGTCATGATTGAGTGGAGGGGATGGAGGGTGGGTATGGTCATATTTCCTCCTATACATGTATGAAATTCTCAGAGAATAAAAAGCTATCTTCTGGTTAGTTTCTGTCAACTTGACATAAGCTGGAAACATCTTGGATGGGGGAATCTCAAATGCAGAATTTTCTCCATCAGCTATGGCCCATGGGCATGTCTGTGGAGCATTTACTTATTTATTTGGCTAATGATTGATGTGGGAGGGTCTAGGTCACAATGGATGGTATTACCCCTAAGCAGGTGGTCCTGAGTTGTATAAGACGGCAAGGTTTGGGATTGGGGATTTGGCTCAATGATAGTGCCTTTGGATTTTTATTACCATGAAGAGATGCCATGACCATGCCATGTTATAAAGCAAACATATAATTGGGGTGGTTTGCTTACAGTTTCAGATGTTCAGTTCATTATCATCATGACAGGGAGCATGGTGCTGTGCAGGCAGACATGGTGCTGGAGTAGCTAAGAGTCCTACATCTTGGCTTACAGGGAACAGGAAGTTGACTGAGACACTGGGCAGGATCCTGAGTATAGGAAACCTCAAAGTCCGTCTGCAAAGTGACACACTTCCTTAAACAAGGCCATACCCACTTCAACAAGCCACACCTCCTAATGGCGCCACTCCCTATGAGGTTATGGGGGCCAATTACATTCAAACTCCCACAGGTAGAACACTTGCCTAGTAAGCCCAAGGCCTTGTCTCCAGGGCCAGGTGGGGTGGGTTAGAGGCACAATCTAAGTGAGTCATTAGGCAGGACACAGTATTCTGTGGTATCTGGTTCAATTTCTGCTCCAGGTCTTGAGTTTCTGCTTTGGCTTCTCCTGCCCTAAGTTGAATTTTGGTCCTAGCATTTATCATGACAACAGAGAAGCAAACTCTGACAAATTTATATGTATAGATAAATATACACATATATATCTCACACATATAAATATATATTTACACTATATATTTATTTTAAAAATATGTGTGTATGATGAAGTAAGCCTCTAGGACTCAGAATCAAGGTGTCAGGAAGTCTGCCTCCTCTTTGAGGCTCTAAGGGTAAAGCAAACTCTTTTGTGGTTTTTGGCTTCTATGGGCAGCTAAGGCTCTGCTTGTCTTGAAATGTCTTAATTTCTGCATCAGTTTTTGTTTTATTTTTTATTTTTGAAATTATAATTATACAATTTCCCCCTTTCTTTCCTCCCTCAGGCCCTCCACGTACCCCTCCTTGCCCTCCTTCAAATCCCTAAGTATATAAACACAATCTGTCAGTCTGTACAATGTTACCTAAATGTCTGTTTCAGGGCTGACCACATGGAGTGCTCCACATGGAGCACCAGTTGGGGATGCTCTTCCTGGGGAAGATGATTTCTTTCAGTCTCAGAGATCCTTAGTTGCCTATAGTTCTTTGTGTAGGGCTGAGGCTTTGTGGTCTGTCCCCCATCCCTTTAGCGGGTCCATTACTGCTGTCCTTGTTCAGCTCATGTCTGAGCAGCGATGCTGGTGACATTTTATGGGTATAGCTTCTAATATTACTAGAAGACACAATCTCACGGCAAAGTTCGGTCCCTGATCCTTGGGCTCTTACCATCTTTCTGCCCTCCGTCTCTTCCTCAACGTTCCCTGCTGCATTAGCTTTTAAAGATAACTTTGTTGGATATAACAACCTTAGTTGGTAGTTATTTACTTTTAGGACTTGAAATATATCTTTCTATGCTTTATTGGCATTTGGGATTTCGGTTGGTAGATCGGAAGCTGTCCTAATGTATCCGATTTTGTGAGTGACTTGGCATTTTCCTCCAACGGTTTTTGTTTTGTTCTGCTGAGTCAGTGCCTCCTATAACTCATGCTGACCTCAAGCTCCTTATCCTCCAGCCTCTGCCTCCAAAAGCCGGGATTACAGGCATGCGCCACCATGTCCAGCTTTCTCTTATTTACTTGTTTTATACTTTGACCTCTTGACGATAATGCTTAGGTATCCGTTTCTTTTCCTAGATTTGGGGAATTTTCTGCCTTAATTTCACAGAATAGACCTTCTGTGTCTTTAGTTTTTAATCTCAGTTCCTTCTACTCCACGGAGAAGCATAGAACCTTGATCGTATGACAGAGTTCTTACAGGCTGTGGACATGATTATTTATTCTCCATGCACCCTTCCATTGGTGTCTGAAATGTCGTACTTTCTCAACCTTGTCTTCTATACCTGATATTCTTTCTTTTGCTTAGTCTAGTCTGTTGGTGATACTTTCTACTACATTTATTGGATTCACTGAGTTTTTTCATTCCCAATATTTCTATTTGGGTTGTTTTTGTATTTGTTCAAAAAATCTGTTTGCTTCTGAATTTTCCACCCATGTTACTGACTGTCTCACTCATGTTACTTTCTCACCCATGTTGCTGACAGTCTTATCCATGTTGCTGACTGTCTTATCCATGTTGCTGACTGTCTTATCCATGTTGTTGACTGTCTCATCCATGTTACTGACTGTCTGGATAGATAGTTTGTTACAGAATCCATAGGAACTCAGTGAGATGTTACATCCACTCTGGATTTAGGAAGACTCGGAGAGCTGTTGTTGGAGGAGAGGGTCTTCTGAATACTATGCTACTCCCACTCTGTGCTGAGTCTGAGGCAATACTGTGACAGGTAGACATGTCACAAGCACCTTTCACCCTCTGGGTCATCGTGCCAGCCCAGGAACTACATTTGAAATGAGAACATGGGAATTCATCGCTACTCCTGCACTGTGTTCTCTGTATAGCCACTGCAGTATTTATCGTCCATTTTTTTCTTATAAATGCCACTTTCTCTCTGCACTACATGTCTGCACATATAATGCATTCTAGCTGGTCTTGGGACCTATCCTTACATGGGAAGGGGATGGTGTTGCAGAGCAAGGAATGTGACAAAATCAGGACCGTCTGGAAGTTGATTCTTTAGTATTCTAGGAAAGTGATAACTTACCGCTGGGATCGCTAAATCAGAACATGTGGTTGGGAACAGCCAATAGTTGTTTACCCCTGCTCTTGAAAGAGGACTGAAGACACTGAGGGACTGAGACACACACAGAGGAAAGCCCAGGAGGCTGAGATGGCCAAGGATCCTGACCATGTGCTAGCATGTGGATCCAGGCCTGGGGGGGGGGCCTGGATCCATTCACAAGGATCCCAGACACAAAAGGCAACACAAGCTATTTGCTTCAGAGGTTAGAGGCCGGCTTTGCCACCCCCACTGTAGAGTCCCCATGAACCTTGTCACTTGTCACATCCTGTAGGGAGCATCCTATCGGTGACCTTCCCTTCCTGGGATGATGACAGTCACCGGAACCACTGCCATGAGTACCTGTGAGTATCCATTTAGTCATTTCTCTCTCTCTCTCTCTCTCCCTCTCTCTCTCTCTCTCTCTCTCTCTCTTCCTGGTAAAATGTCTATTGTCCTAGGTCTTCTGGGAATCACTACTAAATAGAAAATCAATTGGACATCATGCAACTACAAGGAAAAATATTCAGAGGAAACTCAACAGGAAATTGCAGCATGGGGGAGAACATTTAAGAGTGGAGGGAGAGAACGTATTCCACACACACCCTCAGGATGCCAGGGGTCTGCTCCTGTCTCAGTTCCCCTGGCCTCACTTTTCCATAGAGCCGTGGGGACAGAGTCTGCACTTTAACGAAATAAAGACTGACTGACCATCTGCTATCCAAAGTGCTTTGAATCAGAAGTTTTTGAATTTGGGACTTTTATTGATTTTGGAACACACACACACACACACACACACACACACACACACACACCATATAACATATGACATATATTGGGAATAGGCTCCAACAAGTTCTCTGCTAAGAGGTAAGCCGTACCCAGGCTCAGCCCACAGACTGCCCCAAACGTTTGGAGGTTAAGTCAGTTGACCTGAACACTAAAAGGAAAAATTAAAACAACCCCCAACAAGCTATTGTTATGAGTGATACACAAAGCTCCTTGCATGTGCTTGAGGGTAAACAATCTCAATAGTGCAACCTGTGTGGCCACAGCATCCTGGAGTTGTCTAGTAAGAAATGCTTCTTGACTTTGAATAGTCGTCCCTCAGTGTCCCACTCATATATGTAAATCCTAGATGCTAAAGTCCATTATATAAAAGGGTGTCATGTTTACATAAACATGACAGTGCTGGCCTATGGGGTTTAGGAGGAAAGAGAAAATCTTATTTTTTTTCTAGTGTGCTCTGGCATTGGTTTGACAGAATGGAGGGGCTGTTCAGGCAGAACAGATAAAGGGTATGTCTGAGAGAGAAGTGGTCTGGAAAGAATGTGGTATGGGGTGTCCTGGATGTGCTGGGTGTGTACGGGAGCCCTGGGCACTGGGTTTAGGAGGCATTTATTAGAAAGGTTGTCTAGAACCATGGAGGCCTGACATAGGAGGCTTTGACCTGCTGGTCTGAATAGCTTGTGCTCCATCTATTTCTCAGGGAGCTGGGAGAACTGTGAGCAGGGACAGAGTGTACAAGTGGCAATAACGATATTTACCTGCCTGCCCTGTGCTGGATGACCTGCAGAGAGAGACTGGAGACAGGGAGACTCATTTTGGAGGCTGCTAGCAGCTCTGGAAGTACCCTGGAGGGTGGACGGTGTGCTTCGTGAGTTCCTTATGCAACTGAACATCGACTCAATCCAGACTCACTTTCCTATAAAGAACCACATAGTGAATTAACTTCCTCCCCTTTAAAGTATATAAAAAAGATTATTTTAACTCTGGTGCACCTGCAATGTAACTTGGGCATTGCCCTGGAGCCTGGGATGCAATCACCACAGATACCTTTTAAGGGGACAGTCAGCTTGTCACAGGGTCACCACAGATCTACCGAGGCAGAAACACAGGAAGTGAGCATTCTGGGAAGTGAAAACTCATTGCCAGAGATACCAAAAAAGCTTGCAGTTTAGAGAATCATGGGCCACGGGGCTTTTGGGAACGATCCCATCTGTTCTCTTAGTACTTACAGAGGAACCGGACTCAGAGAAGCTTAAAGCCTGAAAGTCAGTAGCGGTACGTGCATCGGAGTCTGACCATCCGTGATTTCAGTACACCTTCTGCCTTGCTGGGGGGAACGTGCCCACTAGGAGCACCAAACACAAGGAATCAAGAAAGGCAGTGTTAAATGACGAGGAGCCAGGAACTGCTGAGGTAACAGTTGAGTTTATATTTAGACCAAGGTTGCATTAGCACACACAGTTCTACGAATTAAAAAAATAAAGAGGCAAGGGCCTTTGTTCCCTCCAACAGCTCTCTGTCATTAGCTGATCCTAAAAGGCTGGGGGACAGCTGCTCAACGCTGGGACACAGCAGAACACTTAATCCTCACGAAGGAGGGGCTGTGGAGAAGATCTGTCACCCTTGCCACTGTCACCACCGGCGCCACCTCTCTGCAGTGCAGTTTTCAAAGCCACAACCCTGTCCTTTGCAGGTTTCAGGGGCCGGGGAAGATCGAGGGGATTTTAGAGAGAAAGATGGACTCAGAAAAAAACTTAGAGGAAGAACTAGAACAGGCCAAGCCGAGCGAGGGCTGGGCACACGTGGAAATGCTTGGATCATTCCAAAGGTGCTTTAGAGACGGCACAGGTGGACAGCCAGGTGGAGGAGGTGCCCTGTGCCCCAGCACACTGAGCAAGCAAGCAAGGATGGGAAATTCTCAGAGCTGGATGGGCTGGGCCCTCCTGGAGCTCAGCAGGAAGTTTCAGTGAACCATGGTTTTCATTGCCAAGTCCTGCTGTTAGGTAGCACCTGTGGAAAAGCTCCTGTTTCAGGAACTGTTTCCTGTTTAGGGACCTTTCACAGGAAAATAAGAAAATGCACCCTCATCTTCTCTAGTTAGAGCTGGAGAAAAGCTTAGTTTTTTGTTTTGTTTTTAGAAGACCCTGTGCCATGCAAGGAACTCAAACAACTTTTGTTGTTGTTGTTGCCTTGTTCTTTTAAACTATGTTAGCCTCTGTGTGTGTGTGTGTGTGTGTGGATGGGAGTGTGGGTGCCTGTGGAGATCAGAAGGTTTCCGATTCTTCTGAGCTGGAGGGGTTACAGGCAGCTGTGAGCTGCCTGGCTTGGGTCCTCTGTGAGAGCAGTAGCTCGCGACTCCAATCACCTGATATATATTTTGTACATTTTCCTTGATAAAGGAAACCAGCAATCACCATTAATAGCTATATTAGTCCTATAAAAATACCCCGTGACCCCTGGACAACAGCTTTACAAGCTGGCTCCTTCCCAGCCTGCTGCGTTCCATCCAGGATGGAAAGAATGAATGCACAAGCAGGTACAGCCCGTGCTTGCCTTTTGATTGGACGTTGGACCTCACACAGTGGCTAACCTTCTTGAACTCTATGGCTTCAGGGTGAGTCGGGAAGCAGGTGGACCTCCCACACTATTGAGTGGAGATTGCTTGGGGTTAATGCTTGACTTCTGTTCTTCACTACCTTTGGCCTCAATTCCCTCACAGACGTAAGGGAGGGAATAAGACTACACTTTCTCACAACCCTGAGAAATATGGACTCTTCCTTTTGGAGGGGAAGGTAAAATGATGAAAAATTCAAGGTCTGGAACACATGGCCCAATAGATATAATGTGAACCACTAGTACAGGTCACATAGATGTTGTCCAACAGCCTTGTCAAACCTAAGGGGCAAAACTAATTTTAATGCCGTATTTAATATAGCTCAGATAACATTTTAACAAATAATTGCTTTTTAAGTAAAATTATTGCCTCGTCTGTGTATTTAAGTGTATGATATGTGTGTAAATGTGTGTAAATGTGGTTGTTCATGTGTGTGTGAGGTCAGAAGACAATTTTCAGGTGTGGACTTTCTCCTGCCACTGTGGCTTTTGGAATTAAACTCAACCTACCAGGCCGCAAAGGCAGACACTTTGACCTGCTGAGCTATCTCACTAGCCAAAACTGACGTTTCAAAAGTCATTGGTGCTGGACTGGAGAGGTGGCCAGATGGTTAGGAATGCTTACTCCTCACCCAGAAGATCTCAGTTTGGTTCCCAGAAGATTGCTTAAGCACCCATGTTTAACTTTCCACATCTGTGAAGTAGGAATGATAACTGTAGTGGTAGAGATATGTGTAAGAATGTTTTAAAACCCTAGTGTAAAGCTGGGCAAGGGGGCATGTGCCTTTGACAGGCAGAGTACACTTTTTACCAACAATTTAATCCCATAAACTGTACAGCTGCCTCACCTGCTTCAACTGAACTCAGAGGGGTTCGAGGCCAGCCTGGTCTAGAGAGCCAGTTTCAGGACAGCCAAGACTACACAGAGAAACCCTGTCTCAAACAAACAAACTAAATAAATAACTGAAACCCAAGTGTAGGCTTATTTATCGATATAAACCATCATTTTTAGTTTTGGCAAAAGTATACAGGATGAAAGTATTAATTTTCCTCAAAATGTGGAAATTCCATACTAAGTAAAATGGGATTAAGCTTAGGACTTTGATCTCTTTTTGTCTTCTCATTTGAGCCATTTGGTAGTTCAAACCAGGAAAGCAGACACAGAATACTTGGTTCTATGATTTCAGATTCAAGTGGCATCCCCTGGACTCCCAGGGCAGGGGTCAGGCCCGAGTGTTTTCTCTGGGCACTGGTCCAGCTTCACTTCTCCTTATTAAAGCTAGACAATTGAAGCAGGTAAGATAGCTGGACAGTTTATGGGATCAAACTGCCCGTAAAAGTACACACATCTAGATTTTGGAGAGCTGAATTCTGATTTTGGAGCTTTTAAAATTACTAAAATCTTGTTTTCCAGCTAGAATTCCTTGTGTTGTTTTCTAAGGCAGTTTGCCTGTGGAGAGAGCCAGCCACATGCTGTGTGAATTCTGTCTCATCTGGACTCAGTGTTCCTGCTTTTGTGGAGGCCAATTGCCTATATGGGTTTCTTCTGAACTTCATCTTTGATGCCCACAGACAAACATAAAGGCAGTATAAAAATGGCCAGACCCAGTTGTCAGGATTTGTCCATTCATGGCCAAGCCCAAGACTGGCGTGACATCAGGCTGCATGCTGGACATACCAAAAACTGCCATTTGGGGGGGTCTCGTTGATCCCCCAACTTAATCTCAGAGATGAAGCCAGACATCCATCTCCATGACATTTCTTCCCCACATATGCTCAGACTGGGGCCTTGAATGTTGTTCAAGTAGTTTATGTCTTCAATCTACATTTGCATTACTTTTGTACAATTGGATGCAGATTAAAGAAAAAAAAGATGGCGTCAAGAGAGGCAAGCCTTTGCGGGGGATCCATGGACTTTGCTGAGAGAAAGGAAGTCCTTCTGGGTTGGGAGTGGGAGAAGAGGTTGGGGGAGGGGGTGGGGTGTCGATGTCACCATCACCATGCTCAGGGGCCTGGAGAGTGTCTCTGGATCAGAGAGCCATAACAGAGGTCGCAGCTTGGAGTCCATCATTTCAAGTCTGTCTTATCAATTGGCAACAGATCCTGGGTGCAGTTTTCAGGGGTGAAGGAGGTGTTTAAATGAGTGGGATCTAAATTACTACAAACTGATTGTTTGGGCTATTTTAAAAGTAATTAGATATGTGGAAATCAGAGTTTGGTTATGTTGCTTTGAGCTAATGAGTCTTGGTCTATAGCAAAGAGAAAAACAAAACAAAACCACTTGCCACAGCACATAGGCATAGTCAGAGCCAGTGACCATGAAATTTAAGAGTTTTAAGAATGCTATAGCAGCTCTGGAGAGGTAGCTCAGTTAGTAGTGTTTGGCTAGCATTCTTTAAGGCCTAGATTCTATCCCCAACACCACCTAAAATAGTGTTGTGATGCACACCTGTAATCCCAGCTCTGCAATGGTAGAGGCAGGAAGGACAGAAAGCTGCCATCTATTCTATTCTATTTTCAATTTTTTAAAAAGGATCTATTTATTTAGTTCTTAGTTATGTGCATGCGCGTGTGTCTGCATGAGTCATGTGCACCTTGAGTGTGTAGGCCCCTCAGGAGGCCAGAGGGTATCACAGTCCCTGGATCCGGGATTACAGGTCATTGTGAATGTCTGATCTTCTGCAAGGGCGATAAATGTTTTCGACTTATGTGCCACCTCTCCAGCCCCTATTTCTTAATTCTAGAAAATATTACTACTATTTTGCATTTCTAGGGATTGAGCCTTAGCTCAAGCATTTTACCACAGAGCTGCATCCCCAGCCCTGATGTTACTTTTTATTTTAACATAGGGTCTCACCAAGTTGCTCACCCTTTAATTTACTCAGCTGTTCAGGCTGGCTTTGAACTCGAGACCCTCCTGCTTCAGCTGCCAGATTAGTTGCAGTTATAGGTTTGAGTCACCAAGCCTGATACTAGGAGTGATTCTGAGCAGTCAAAATGGGAGGTCACCATGGAAAGATAATGAGGCCGAGACAACACACCAACAACAACACTCACACATGCACACACACACACACACACACAGATTCTAAACTTCTTTCCAAATATGATCACACTTAGGAAGACATGCTTCGAATCCATCCCCGTGGGTCATTTCTCCATGGCTGTAGAAACTGTGTTGTCTTGCTCACTCTTAACTTCCAGGGCTTAAAGATAACTTTGAATAAATTTGCATGTGTGGTGAGAAGCATCCCTGAGGAGCTGCTGGTGCAGAGGAACCAGCATTTCCTCCATAATACATAAGGAAGGCTCTGTTCCGCCCTGCATTGACTTCTCAAGTCTGAGGATTGACATCTCATTTCCAATGTTGATTGTTGCTACGAAGAAGCTTATTTTCAATAGTGAGTATCAGGTGTGTCCCTGCACCCACCTTGGAGGCTGTGCTTAAGAAACATTGTCTTGCTTACCATCGTTGGTCCAGTGGAGGGAGTCCAACCTCCTCTTATGGTCATTACATAGAGAATACCTCTTTTTGAAAGGAGGGAGGCTCACCTAAAAATAAACGAGTTTAGAAATCTTTATCTTAAAACTTGTCTGAATTGTAAAATAAATCATTCTGGAGGTTTCTTGGATTTCTTGGCCCCGAGAGCTTCTATATTTGATTGTCCTGGAACGTGGTGTTCTTTGCCTGTGACTCCATGTCCATTTGTTCCTGGCTCCAGCCTTTAAGGAGACTCTGTGGCCTTGTTTTCCAGATCCGAGTTTAATTGGAGAGTTAATTGTCTGAGCAAGAACACGTAAGCCCAGTTGAGTTTTGGGGGTGAGGTCTGTGGTCTCTGCTCCATTTGAACAGACAAGAAAGCTTTTGTGAGTCTTTGTTGATTATATTTTAGCATAAGCAGATGTTCTGTATGGCAGAGGGGAAGCCAGAGAGAGGAGCCTGTAACCAGATCGTGTGGAGCTGAGATAAATACACAAGATCCTTTATCTCTTTGTAATAACTTGGCCTAGGAGGACCTGGGCCCCGAGCTGTGAGCTGCTCATTTGAGCTGCAAGCAGGCCTTTGAGCTACCAAACAAAAACAGGAAGGGCTGAGGGTCTGTTCCCTTGCCCTTGGCCCTCACTCAGGGTCTCTGATTAGCATGCACTTCTTAGATTGAATTCATAAGCACCTTGAATAATTTATCCTTCTCATTCCTGAAATTCTTTAGTGCGATATTTTCAAAAGTTTCTTTCATTTCAATCCACATGACCCAGACTACTACCAGACTGCTTTCCCTAATTCATCGTTTCCAAGGCAACCAGTGGGAAGGTCTGTTCAAGTCCAGCTCCAATAACCTTAATGAAAATGTGTGACATCACTTAAAATGGTGTCTCCATCTCTGTCTTCTGAAGACTGTCCCAAGGTCACCTTTCTAAAGCACAAACCGGTCACACACATTTTGCTGCCCAGGTTGCCCAAACCACATCCTCACGAGTGTCTAGGCTACTGTCTCAACTTCAGCACCACCATGTTTGGGGTCCAAACATTCCCTGATGTAGGACATCCCTGGGCATTATGGGATGTGGGATGATGGCAACCTTGTCTTCCTCCACCCAAAGCCAGCAGCAAAGTTACACTCCTGCTACCAAATGTGTCTAGACATTGCCAAATGTTCCTTGGTGGTAGGAGTTGGAGGACTGGTACAGGGTGAGGGGTTCTGCTGGCATTGCCTCTGTAAACATTGACAACTTAGGACACTTAGCTCCCATCCCACAATGTCCATGGCAGCCTTATTATATAAAACGTCTGCTGTTCTCCTTGGCCATCTCCAAATGGGCACACATGTAGGGCCGCCACAGTTGTCGCTGTACTGTACTTGACCTTGTGCAAGCTTTTCTAGGACCCTGTATCTCTGGTTCCAACTTGTCTGCCTTGGCATCTCCTCCAGTTTCAGCGAGTTCTTACCACCTCTCTACATACCCCCCTGCAGGGACCTTTCTCCTCCAGATGTGTCCTGACTCTACTGACACACCGTCACATTACCTGCT
The DNA here is from genome assembly GCF_943737965.1 of Phodopus roborovskii. NCBI lineage: Eukaryota > Metazoa > Chordata > Mammalia > Rodentia > Cricetidae > Phodopus > Phodopus roborovskii. Next base: position 38,107,624 of record NW_026126511.1, on the reverse strand, counting down.
GTCACCTTGTAGGGGCTGTGAGAGTTCACCCGGAGTGCATGTTTAAGTGTTTAAACATCGTAAAGCAAGATGTACCCCGTTAAGCACACTCTGTCCTGGCTCTCACCTTGACACTGGCTGAAGACGGCCCCGAGCCGTCTACTGAAGGACATACGAGGTGAGTGGACTGGCCAAGAGCAGTGACACAGACACACCTCTTCATTGCTGTGGGACACTTCCACTACAGAGAGTTGTGGATCTCTGTAAATCAGACCTGTCAGAGGATTTGGGCTGACGCCAGGTGACTTTGTGAAGGTTCAAGGAGCCTCACTGCCCTTTGGGTTGAGTGGATGCTGGCAGGAGGCAATGGCAGGTCTACGGCTAGACATCTTAACAAAGCAGGGCTCCCGCTGCAATTGGGAAAGAGGCAGTGGTCCCTTGAGTCAGCCCGGAAAGGGGGATGTGGTCAATGTTGTGGCGTGGTTAATGTCCTTGAGGTCTGAGCTCACTCATGATTACAGAGTGGGCCTTGTTTTGTCCTCTTCACAGAGCAGCCTTGTCTGTCTGCTACTGTGTCCCGTGAGAGTGTTTGTCTGTCTGGAGACCACCGCGGCCCACCAGGAATGGGGGACAGCTGCTCAGACTCCAGGTCCACGACACCACAGTGCCCCCTTTCTCCCAGAATGGCAGAGAGGGCTAAGTTTGAATCTATGGGCATGGAAGGCAGAGGTGGGCAAGGTCATACCCACTCTGCTTCCTCCAACTCTCAGCTCCCTTTATGATCTAGATGTATTTCACTCCACAAAAAGGCTAAACTCTTAGGAGTTTGTACCACCCTACATTAACCTTTGGGCTGATGCTGGCCATGAGGTGCATCCATAAGGGATGCATTACAGACCCCACAGCTTTCCAGTAGGCTTTGTGCTGTTTGAGCAGAGCACACGGGGGGGGAGGGGAGGTCATGTCCCTGATCTTTGTCTCTTTGGTTTCTATAAACTTCCTATTTCATGGGGAACCTGGAAGCAACTGCAGGGGGCATGCTAAGGGAAGTGGCCTAGTCTAAAGGAGTCTGTTACTGCTAAACCCTACTGAGGCCCACATCTCGTCTCTTGGTCTCTTCCTACCCATGTAGTTGCTTGTTACCACGCTCAGCAGCCACTCAGCACATGGGCAAGACACAGGGGTTAAGACTAACTGGCCAGAAAATGGGGATTTGTTCAGCACCATTAGAATTTCTAATTGTTTAACCATTCTCTCTCTCTCTCTCTCTCTCTCTCTCTCTCTCTTTGTGTGTGTGTGTGTGTGTGTGTGTAAGAATCTTCCTTTAAACTGGATGTGGCTGCATATGTCTGTAATCCCAGCACTTGGGAGGCCCAGGAAGGAGGATCAAGAGTTTGAGGCTAGCCAGACACCCTGTCTCAAGAAGAGGCAAAGGATGAGGAGGGGGAGGAGGAGAGTCTGGGAGGAGGAGCAGGAGGAGAGGATGGGGTGGGGTGGGAACTGGAATGGGGATGGGAGGGGGCAGGGATGGGTGGGAATGGTGAGGAGGAGCAAGCAGCAGCATCTTCCTCACACAATCACATATTTGTGGGCTCCAGTTAGGTGTTGAGGACACTGAGTTAGAGGTTTCAGTGGGAGCTGAGGGGCTGTTGGTCTAAGTGAAGGTGCGAATCTGACCCACAAGAAAGGACACACATCCTTCAGTATCTCCTGGGATGGAAACCTCGTATCTTTATTTTATAAATTGGAATACTAAGAAACTTGGGAAAACATCACACACCAAAATTAACCAGACCCCAATCAGTGGTTTCTACAGTTAGCAGGCATTCAGATTGCAAGCTGTGGAGTTCCAGCTCAGATTTGACACTTACAATATCAGATATACTGTATGTACTTATCTACCACCCAAACCCTGAAATCCATGGCAGAATTAGAAATAGGAGAACAATTAGCTTCATGCCTTCTTTCATAACTCATGCCCGTTACCTGCACTCAGTCTGTCCTGCTGCACTGCACACGTGTGCGCTTACATAGATGCATATGTTGTCCGTGGCAGTCCTTTCTTGTTCTGGAGAGCACACATGAGAGGGAGCATGAGGCTTTTTTTTCTTTCCGGGGTTGTGTAGCCTCACTTGATAATGACGCAGTCTAAGTCCATCTTGTATCTTTTTAAGCTTCATTTTTCTCTAGAGCTGAGTAATATTTCATTTTTTTTATATGAACCGCATTTTCATTATCCATTCATCTGCTGATGGACTATTAGGCTGATTGCAATTCTTTGCTATGGTGAATAAAGCAGTGATTTTTTTTTTTTTAACCATAAAAACTCTAGCGCTGTGTTCCAGATCTGCTTGGGACTATTTTATAGAAAAAGAATTTTACTTTTGTTTGAGCTAGAGGAAAGGTAGGATTTATATCTTTTAGATTTCTCCAAAATACCATTACCATCGGCCCCTTTTTCCTACCACTACTAGTATTTACACTTTCACCTCACTGTGAACCACTGCTCAGGACACCTCCTTATGGATACACTTCTTGAATCTCCCCTGTCCATTGTCTCCTGCCTTGCAGAGGTTAGGCAGGTCCCTGTTGTCTGGGGCTGAAAGTGAAGAAATGAGAGATGGGTGGGTGATCCGGCCGTGGTTGAGGCTGCCGGCAGCATGCCCTGTAGGTACCCCTGGCCAGGGTGGACACATCAGGTAAGCATTTCCAGAGCAGATCTCTCTGCTGCTGCCTCAAATGAACCAGAACCAACAAGATGCCATGGGATCTGAGGAGGTGTTGAGTTGCGTGAGAGGGAACACTGTGTGCCGAGCCTTGGAGCCAAGAGACTGTGGGGATGACAGTCCTGCCATCTGATACACTCAACTCCTCGATGCAGTGAGGAAGAACGAAAGTCAATTAAACACTGCCTGCCCCCCTCCCCTCAGCTTTCACGCCGGGGGATGCCCAGCACGGATGCTTGTTGTGCAGGGACAGATGGGAGACATGGCCTCCCTCTCTAACTCATCCTTAGGGCATCTCTCAGCTGCCTCTGGGTCGTATCCAGTATTCTCTCTCCTGTGCTTTTCTGTCCCAGAGAGTGTTTATTTTAGCTTCTTTTACCCCTTTAGACTTAATCTGTTGTTTTTAGATTCCTTTTTTGTTCCTTTTATGAAACCCGGAATCTTCTTCTCGACTTTTTTTCTGTTATTTTCGATGCTTTCAACTGATGCTAAGTCAAGTTTGTATCGTCAATTCATTTTATCAGCAAGGAAGACATTAGCATTTGTCTAGGCTCCAAAACAATCCTCGGAATATAGTCTTTTCTTCTACACTCACCATCATCCATGCTACATGAGGCTTTAAACTGGGATCTAGTTTTTCCTAAGATGCTATTGATTAAGACATTTAAACTGGTATTATAATAAAAAGTCAATAAAAAGCACTTTGGAATGACATGCCTGACTGAGGCCTAAACAAATCATTGCTGTTGGCTATTTCAATGGAGTCCAAGATATGCAGATACTCAAAACCAACCATCAGAATTTGCCCAGCGGTTTTAGTGACTGGCTTGATGCAGATCCCTCATATGTCTTAGAACCCTAGCTCTTAATCCTGTTTTGACTCCTCACCCACACACTTTCCAATAATAACAGACATTAATAGGTTCTGTAGGCCTGGCGTGTGCTCACTGCTTCTCTGAGTGAATGCAAGCATGAACTCATTTCCTCTTTGTAAAAAAAAAAAAAAAAAAACCCACTCGGGGAAGGTTGTTTGTCCTCTTCTTACTGATTAGATTTGAAGAGTTCTGAGTGGTGTCCAGGATCATACTCTGACCCAGCTGGAAACCAGCCCTCCCCTAAAGCCCAAGCATGGACTTCTTGCCCTGTGGCCAGGTGGCCTCAAGCAAATGAGAACTGGCCTAAGGATGACACACATTCTAGTTCCATAAAAACATCCTAAAGTAAGAGATACAGTGTGCTGTGAGTCTAACATTAAGAGACACAGGTTAAAATGTCATGATGTAAATTGGTATAACCACCGGTACAGTTACAGTTCCTCCAAAGGCTAAAAATATGTGGCTGCTGCCAAGCCAAGGGCCAGAGCCCTATTGTTGAGACCGACATGATGGAAGAGGAGAAAACCAATTCTCACAAGTTGTCCTTCACAAATGCACTGTGGGGCATGTGCATGCGCGCACGCACGCACGCCAAATAAAAAATGTAAAAAAGAAGTAAAGCACGGCCATATGGTTCAGCTATTACCTTTGCTGGATGTGTATGTACCCAGAGGAGTCAAAGTCAGCACAATAAGTACCGGGACACCCGTGTTTATCACAGTGCTACACACACCATTTCACCACGTCCTGGAACCAGCCCAGATGCCCATTAACAGTGAGTGAGTGCTACGAAGAATTTGCCATCTTTGGTGAGAATATCTTGTAGGGATCTTATAAAGCAATTAGTTTTTAAAACCCTGTGTTGTGCTGGAATTGAATATGGGGTAACAGTAACACTGGTTGAACTATCTCCTTTAGGAATTATGAAGTTTGTGTTTCACCTATTCAGCAAACGTTTAATAAGGACATGGTGAGTTTCAGACACGCTCCAAGCTATGAGACGCTTTGTTGATGAGATCCTCTGCGCTCGCTCTTGTAGCTTATGCCCTAGTGGGATGGACAGACAATAAACAAGTCCATTTTCAGTGTACAGACAACAGTGACGTGTTACAGAATGAGCAGGAAGGAGAAGGGGGAGCATGGGTTGCAACACTAACAAGAACAGTGCTGAAGGGTGGCTCAGGGAGGACTAGAGTTCCGATCCTTGGCCCTCCAATAAAAGAGCTAGGGGTGTGTGGCAGCCTGTCTTTAATCTCATTGCTCAGGGTTTGGAGGCTGAGGATCCCAGGGCAAGCTGGCTAGCTAGACTGACTGAGTCCATATGTTCTTGCTTCAGGGAGGGACCCTGCCTCAGTAGACAGAGTGGAGAGCAATGAAGGAAGGAGGCTCTGATGTTAACCTTTAGCCACAAACACATTTGTGTACACACACACACACACACACACACACACACACAGAGAGAGAGAGAGAGAGAGAGAGAGAGAGAGAGAGAAGGAGGGAGGGAGGGAGGGAGAGGATAATGCTTCTAGATAAATACTTCTATTGAAAACATAGCCATCAGTCTGGAGAGATGGCCTTCAGAGCATGTGGTGCTCTTACAGAGGATCTGAGTTTGGTTCCCAGCGCTTACAATAGGTGGCTCACAACCACCTGTGACTACAGCTTTCTGGTCTTCATAGGCACATACACATACACATATACACGTGTACATACACATATACACGTGTACACATATGCACATAATTAAAAAATAAAGAAGATTATTAGAAGCTTGTCCTCTTGGAGAATACATGAGGTGGCCAGAACTCTCAGAAATGGTGTCTCACCATGAAAATAAGGGGGCTCAGAGGAAGTAGTAAAAGGCCTGATGGGAAGTTGTAGAACAAGAGAGGCAGATGGAAGAAAAGAGAAAATGTCTCATGTTATGTCTTAGTGTTCTGTTGCTGTGAAGAGATACCAGGGCCACTGCAACTCCTACAAGGAAGAATTTATTTGGGGCTGGATTACTGTTTCAGAGGTTTAGTCTGTTACCATCACGGTGGGGAGCAGAATGGCATGCAGGCAGACTCAGTGCTGCAGAAGTTCGGGCAGGCAGCAGGAAGAGAGAGACACTGGGCCTGGCTTGGACTTTCGAAACCTCAGAGACCATCCCCAGTGACACACTTCTGCCACGGACTACCGGGGATGAGGGTTCTTGAAAACACAGAGGCAGTTTGAATCTGAGTGTATTTTGCAGTTCTCAAGGTATTTTATACAGATTTTTTCCCCTCAGGGGATGTTTTTGTTAAACAAGCCCAAACATATAATAACATTGTTACTTGACACAGTGATGCAAGAATTCAAAACATGAAGTCACATGAAATTGTCCTTGCTTAATCAAGACATAGAACCATCCTTGGTTAACATAGAATCATCCAAGGCTAACTGCATATTTCTTAAATCAAATTAATATATTTTTATGGTCAGTTACTATTTAACATATATTGCCTAGTACTTATGAGTTTTTTTTAAATTGAGCTATTTTAACTATCTCAACTCTTTGATACTAAAAGCTTTTGTTACCAGACAGTTAAGCCCACTCTCCATGACACATGCACAGCCATATGAAAATTTATTGTTGGGAAAGTTTTTACTATTTGTACTTATATGAATGACGTGAATGATTTGGAAAGCTCTGGGTTTTCCTGAGATGAGGTAGGCCATGGCTAGTGACACCACCCCAGGTGATGGTTTCTTATCTATATCTCTTGCTTGAAATGTCAACATAAGCTTTCAGGAACATTTTGTTAATGTGAAGAAAAAAAAAAAAAAAAAAGAATAGAAGAACAAACAGAAATTGCCACGAGAATCACCCAATATTTTTCTCAGGCTGAGAGTTTCCACAACTGTTTCCAGGAGACCTCCTTCTTTTGAAGTTATCGCCTCAGTCTGTGGAACTTGTCACACAGAATCTACTGGATTTGGTGTGACACACTTCCTCCAGCAAGGCCATACCTCCTAACCGATGTAGAGTAGGTCTACTCCCTAATGACTAAGCATTCAATCTATGAACCTATGGGGGCCATTCTCACCCAAACCACGGCATGTTCTCTCCCAGTGAGGAGTCAGTATTTAGAGACAGATATTAAGACACAGAAGCAGAGTGGAGACAGTTTGGGGGAGAAGGGGACCATGAGGAAGGAAGAGGGAGCCAAGAGAGTAGGGAGGGGTAATCAGAGCAAAGTACAGTGACACACATGTATGAAAATGTTAAAATGAAACCCATTCATGCGTGTGCTGAGTAAAATAAACAAGATCTTAGTCCATCCATTTCCAGTAACAAAATCCCTGAGGCTAAATAGCTCATGAAGAAAATCGGGCTTTAAAACATGTGCCTAAATATTAAACTGCAGCAGTTTCTAATGAAATAAGTTTGAAGGACATCATGGGTTTAAACATCAACACGTAAGTCCTGGGGGTGGGTCAAAGAGTGTGACAGCAGGACTGTCTGCCTCAGGACAGACAACATCACAAGGTAGAGAGAGGTCACAGTATGAAAGGAGATCAGAGCGACTGATTTATAAAGTAAGAAAAGGTCATAGAAAAGGAAAGGAGAGAACAAAGAGAAGAAAAGTGTCAAGGTTTATCCTTTTCTGCCAGCCTGTGGGAGCTAGTCCACCCCTGTCAGGACTCTCTGGGGGGGGGGGATGGGCTGAGAGAGGGTGTCACTATGTAGCCCTGGCTGGCCTAGGACTCACTGTGTAGACCCAACAGGCCTGTAGGACTCTGCCATTATCTCACATAACAGCTGGGTGACTCTCGACTTCTCAGGTCCCCCATGGTTCCTGTATAAGACTGGCAGTTAGCTGTGCCCGTGCGGGCCTGTGTGAAGATCACTGCTGATAATGGACAGACAGATGCCCAGAGCTGGGATGTTCTGAGCGGTGCTATCTCTCCTCTTCCCCATGAGAGTCTGTATTTATAGCCAAGTGTCTCATGGGCAACGAGCGACTTCTCCCCAGGGAGTGGAAGAGACTTGTGTAAGCTGTGGGGGTAGGTCCCGCCCCACACTGCCTGGGCGCATCCTCTCCTACTGGGTGTAAGTTACTACTGAAGTCTAGCGGTTGTTTTTGGAATTTAAATATTCGGAAGCGTGCCTTGTTTTGGTGGGGGATGGGAATCCCAGCCATTAAGTCCCACAGGCAGGACTTCAAAGATTTTAATTAAAGAGATGAACCTTGAACACAAATGTGAGTTTTCCATCAGAAACTGACCCCGGGCTGAGTCCCACACAGACAGCCGCCTGGAGCCAGAAGGATCAGTCCTAGTGACTTCAGGAGATCTTTTGACAAGCAACCAGGAAAGTCCTTTCTAGGTGGAGGGCAAGGCGTTTCCCTTATCTTCCCTGAGGCTGGGTTTTAGAGTGCTTGACTCTCTTTGAAGCAGATCCAGTACCTAACTTAGAGTCCTCCCAGTTTAAAGCAGGTAGAGGGTGGAGAGGCAGGCCCGGATTTCCAGAGCAGTTCTCTGTCCTGGAGGCAAATGCACAGGTGTTCGACACTCTGTCCTCCAATCTTTCTTGGGGTCTAGGAAGAGCTTGTTCATGCCCACGAGCTTCCTGCCCCTGGGGTTGGAGGTCTTCCCACACTCTGCAGGCAGAGCCTGCCCAGACCATCAGCACCTGCCCCGACCGCCTGCAGCGGAGGATGGCTCCTCTTTTCCCCTGGTGCTCTGGTTTAAAACTCTGTCAGGAGTAAGACTGAATCTAATTCCTCCAAACCTGAAGCACAGGGACCCCAGACACCACAGGATAAGGGACTAGAGCCACTGTCCTTCCTGTGCTGGGGCATTGCGTCCTTCCTCTTAAATATGGAGAAGAAATGTGACTCCCAGAGGCCACAGATGAAAACCAAACAACAGTCCTGTTGAGTTTTTTGTTTGTTTGTTTGTTGCTGGGCCCCCCTGGGGCCACTGAGCAGCCTCCTGTTGTGGCTATGGAGGGTCCAAATCCCAGGGACAGCTCCTGCACAGTCAGGAGGCTGTGCCCCTGGATTCTCTCCTTCTCTTTCTCAAGCCTAGATGGGCTTGTGAATTATTAGAGACCAAACCTGTGCTCACATTTCCCACATAGTCTTGTGTGCTTTCATTGTAGGCTAAAGTGAGAAGTCTTCCCAAGGGGCTCGGTGACTGTTTTCCTTGGGGCTCTTGGGGAGGAACACTGACCCTTAAAAATATCTCTGGCACGGTTACATGTAATGCACGCCCATCCAGGTATGGCCAGATTACCCAGAATGTGAAGCTTATGCAATCTGGGGGTGCTTAAGAAAAAGAACAAAGAGTTATGGATACAAAGTCAGCACAACTTTAATTTGAAAGTGCCACGGGAGAAATAAGGGCTGCATAAGAACAAACTTCAACTTCTGTCTGTCTGTCCGCTTGCTCTAGAGTGGGCCATGAGTCCTCTTTCATTAAAACACAATTCGTGCAGCACACAAGCCATCTATTTAAAGTGTGGCGCTCAGTGGCTTTAGTATATCCTGAGCCATTTTACCATTGTGATAATCCAACAGATCCTACTCCCCTCCTTTCCTTCCCCTCCCCTCCGCGCTCCATTTCTCCTTTTGTTTTTCTTCCTCTCCTCCTCCCTTCTCAGCCCCCAACCCCAAGCCCTCTCCTCTCCTCTCTGTGATACTGAAGTTGAGCCCAGAATCTCCCAGATGCTGTGCAAGTCCTTCGCCACTGGCCTATATCCCTAGTACAGATAGCTGGATGTTCTCCACACCCCAAAGAGACTTATGTGCCCTGACAGTGACTCTGCTTCCCTGATATTAGCAATTTCAGGACATTCATTGTCAGTGGAATCATAAGACTTGTGGTCTTTGTTAATCCTGAAAATCGTGGGAGAAAACCAATTCCACAATTTCTGAGCCAATTAGAAGCAAGCTTTAATTAAACACTGACCAAGATGATGGACTCTAGCCAGGTCCATCTCTGGTTTCCCAGAAAATGGCCATGAGTCACATTTTACAGAGTACTAAAAAGGTAAAACCAAAGGGCTACTGGATTTCCCACCAGGCCCAATCAAGGGCAAGCATACATCCTGATGTGTCTCTTGCCTGCATAACCTCCCGCCCACATCCAATCAGGCACTTCTGGTGCAAATCAATTCATTTAGGGGAGCTTATTCCTGAGAACCACAGGCCCCAGCACTCCAGGACATTACCGGTCCTTGGGAAGGTGGGGCTTATGGGTTAACTTTGGCTCTTACATTTTTACTTACCATGATGTTTTCAAAATTATGCATAATGGAGCACCTAGTCGTGGTTTGCTTGGTGACACCGTGTGGCCTAGTGGCATCGTAGTACACAGACACACCATACTTAGTTTTTAACTGATATGTTAACATATGTGTTAATTCTTTAAAATCCCCAAGAGACAAGATTGACAGAGCCCCCAAGGAAGGGGAGGTGCAGTCCCCTTCCTGTTATCCTGTTATTGCCAGCACCTTCCTCCTGCATTTCTTCATTTCCTTGTCCCTGACTGCACTGGAATGGTGACCCAGAAGTCATTCTCATAGTGGTGAGTGGGACTGAAGGCTGGAAGCTCATGGGCTGATACCAGATTGATAATCTCCTCAGAGCCTGGGGACGTGGGAAGCAGCAGGCATTCTCTGCCTGCAGAAGAATGTGGTTCAGGAGTGGGGGCATTTTCCCTGGAATCTTGAGGAACCCTTGACAGCCAGGTGGCTTGGATATGCTGCCATTTTGGATTCCACCTCCTAACCTAAAGGTCATGTCTACGCCAGGACCAGGATGAATGGTGGGAAATTAAGCCTGGTATGGAGTTCAGGGGTTGATGGAGGAATGAGACACTACTACAAGTCCTGAGGACCAAAGGATACAGATACGGGAAGCAGTGTACCTCCTATTTGGGGGATTTTATAACAATCAATGCCTTGTCAAAGAAGGATGCAGACATTGTAATGATATGACAGAGGTTATTGTAAGAATTCATTCAGTTACTAATTCATCAAACAATTATAGAGTACCTACATGTGTTAGGAAGAATTTCTAGACCCTAGACACTTATATAGTACACATATCATGATAAATCCCTAGTCTTGGGACTAGGGAAGACTTAATAACAAATACAGAATATTCAAAGTGATGAGCTTTGGAGAAAAAGAAAATTCAAATGGCGTAGAAGATGTGAGGTGTCAGAATTCCAAACAGGATTTTCAAGGAAGGGCTCAATGGCAAAGTAAAGCCAAGATGAGTATATACTACAAACGGGGTTTATCAGATTGGCTTATACAGTGTGGGCCAGGCAGTCCAACAACGTTGTCTGCACAAAGCTGCTCAGTCCATGAGGCTGTACGCTGCAGTCTCACTCTGGTGCTGAAAGCTCGGTGGAGAACTGCTGATCTTTCTTTAGTGCATGTTAGAGGCTAAAGGAGCTGGGTTCTGGTGCCAGTGAGGGATGGCAGCAGCAGTAGCAGTAATGAGGTAGATGCACTCACTGGTAAGGAGTGAAGGTAAGCAGGCAAAAGCAACACAGCTTTCCCCTCAGACTTCTCTACTTCTGAGACTCTACCGGAGGGTGCTTTCCACTTTAAGGAGGGCCTTCTCTCCTTGATTAACCCTTTCTGGAAATATACTCACAAACCCACTCTGAGTCATGTCTCCTAGTTGACAGACAAGATTAACTATCGCATAGGCCATGTTCGTATCCTCAGGGTAGCTACCCAGGTAGAGACAGGAGATGCAAAGTCCTTGACCCGAGAACATGCCTGACACAGTCAAGAGACAAAAGGGGGTCAGTGTGGCAGAGAGAGCAGAAGAGCAGGAAGAAGCGAGGCCATTAGGGGACACGAAGAAAGCAGTTCCCACCGCAGCCTCACTTTTATCATTTGGTCACTGGAGAGGTTTCAGCAGAGGGGTGTCATTCAACTGGTGTGATAGGTAAAAAAACAAAAAACAAAACAAAACAAAACAACAACCAACTGTGGCTGCTGTACTGGGAGCAGAGGACTGAGAAGACAGACAGAGGAAAAGGGAGTATTGAGAAGGAGGTGTCAGCCAGTCTGGGAGGCACGAGGGGATCTGGTTATGCTTCCTGGGAAAGAGGGGCTCTGTGGGTGGGCTGGACGTGAGGGCTGACTTAGCACAGAGCCTGTCTGTTGTTCAGTTCAGGTGGGGTTCAGACTTGCTGAGAAAGTGAAGAACTCTTCCCAGATCCCCCAGATGATGAGATGTCCCCCTTTTCAGTACCGCCCAGCTTTTAGAGGTACTCTGAAAACAACCCCAGTCTTCCATCCCCCAGGGACAGTATGACGTGTACCAGTGTCCCTGCAGCTCTGGTGGGCAATTTTCACACTCCTGAGATAGGTGTGAGAATGTCTCCTGTTCCTTGGCCCAGCGCCGCCGGCCCCTCTCTGGAGTATGACATGGATTTATCAGCTCGCTTCCACTGAGTGGGATTTCTAGTGAGTGAAGAAGATGAATGAATTGAGAGTCTGAGAGCGAGCCGCACCCAGGGAAGCCGTGTAGTGAGCATCTCTACCCAGGGTGCACATAGCTATAAATGGAGCCAGCCTCTGATCTGAAGTCCTTGCGGTGAGGAGTGGAATCTGAGTGAGGTGGGACAAGGACTCACCCCGGCAAGGCCAAAGCCTCAAGTCCTAGCCCAAGGCCACACACTGCCTGTGAGAGATCACAGACCAAACAGAACCACCCCAAAGCCTCAGCCAGGTCTCTGACTCATGGTAGTGTGCTGTGATGAAATCAGGCTACCTTAGGTCACCAAGCTTCTGGGGAGTTTCTTAGACAGTTGAGGGTACCCAGCACAGCTCTGCCTGAGTACCCTGGAGGCCAGTTTCTTCCACAGAAGGCTTTCTCTGCCCAGAGGGACATGGTTGGCCACATGAGCAGCAGACCCGAAGGACCACAGAGTTAACAATCCCAAGAACAACCCTTAGTCAATAAAGTGTGGCCCATGTGGACAAACACTCAAGCAACTCATAAATAAAGGCCAAACCTGAGATGTGTCTGCCTTCCACCGTCCTTCTGAGAGCCCACAGAACCACAGCCACCCCCATAGAAGCAACCAGATTTTTTATTGGTTATTTTTCTGTGTACTGTTTTATATTTGTTGCCCACTTTTTACTGTTGAGTTCTCTGTTTTACTGCTATCAAGGGGCTAAAGGCTAGTGTCACCATAGCTGAAAAATCCATCCAGATAACCCTCCAAACAAATCCTATTCCAGAAAACCCACAGGAAGTTATGTGTTGTTTTGGGCACCAGCTCATAAATCAGTGGTTCTTAACCTGTGGGTTGCAAGGTGACCCCTTTGGCAAAACTCTACCATCAAAAAAAATATTTACATTACAATTCACAGCAGTAGCAAAATTACAGTTATAAAGTAGCAATGAAATAATATTATGGTTGGGAGTCACCGCAACCCGAGGAACTGTATTAAGGGGACACAGCATTAGGAAGGTCGAGAGCCACTGTCATAAATGGTCTGGCTGGAAAGGAGAGGGGGGGAGTGAGGTGGGTTCTTTTCCAGCTTCTTAAGCTGCCGTTTGGACATTCGGCCACAGCTCACAAAAGGAATACCACCGATGCCTGTGGGTATTAGTGAATATATAAACATATATTTTTCAGATCGAAGTTTCTTTTTTTTTTAAAGTGGTGCTTTTTACATTTATTGCTTGCTTGCTTGATAGTGTGTGTGTGTGTGTGTGTGTGTGTGTGTGTGTGTGTGTGTGTGTGTGTGTGTGTTGGGGGATGCTCATGCCATGGCCCTCATGTGGCAGCCAGAGATCCAGTAATAGGATCAACCCACTGTGTGGGTCCCAGGGATTGAACTTAGGTCATCAGGTTTGGCATTAGTTGCCTTTACCTGCTGAGCCACCTTGACAGCCCAGAATTAACTTTCATACGCTGGCCTATATAGTAAGTTGGGACTAAAGGAGACAAGAGTCTTGGTAAAGTCAAGCCATGTAAATAAAGGAGAAATTATTAATTGCGAGAAGTCATAGAGAAAGAATGAACCACGATGGAGCTGGGTTGTGAGTTACAGCTAGAAAAGGCCATGCATGCTCTAATCATGGGTAACTGGATTTTAAAGCACTGTGTATTATTTCCCTTCCCTTCTTTCCTTCCCTTCCCTTCCCTTTCCTTCCCTTCTCTCTCTGCAGACAGCTTTGATTGGGGGAACCTTTGCTGGTATCAAGTGGGTAGCGTCCAGGGATGCTGCTAAGTAATCTTATACACAAGTCAGTCCGCAGCCCACCTAAACTATCCCCCTCAGATGCCAAATGCTGACTGAGAGCCTCTCCCTGGGCTAAAGCAGTCTCTTTACAAATGACACTGGGAGGGAATGGCTTCATTGGATGTGTTATGGAAAAATGACATTGTTACAGGATAAACAGACAACTGTTCTGAGCTGGAGATGCGCCGTGGGAAATGGCTCCACTTCACGGCCAAATGCACACGAGCTGGACATCAGGGTCAGCTCTCTGCTGATCTGCAAGGTGGTTTGTACCACAGGTGCAGTGAATTGTAAAGCAGGGGCTAACGAAGCATCTAGAACAAAGCATGGTGTCCAGGAAGTGCTCAGCCATGAGAAGCCGGGGGGGGGGGGCACTGTGGCCATGATATGTAAGAGGCTAGAAATCACACACTCGGGGCAGGCATATTCAGCCCTGAAATCATCACAGAACCTTCCTTACCACCCATGCTTCCTCATCTCCATCCCCACTGGTTTGGGTTTTCCCCTGTTCTTCAGTATTTATTGCTTGAGTGTAAATAACCCAGGGCAAGGCCCTTACACAAACCAAAGTGTTCCTTCCTGGACGGGAGCCCTGCCAGGGAGCTGTGGTTCCCATTCCTACCTGTCTCCCCCCCCCCCCACACACACACTCCCTCAGACATGCTGTAGGTTACCTCAGCAAGACAGCCTGCACAGGCAAGGCTGCACAAGACAAATATACCTGCCCTTCCTGGCCCCGGACTCTCAAGGCTTGAGGCCCAAGAGGAGGAGGCCTCATAGGCTGGGAGGTCTCCTAGACAGAAAGAGGAGGCAAGAAATGAGAGAGGGGAGGAGAGGAGGAGGGATAAAGGAAGGGAGAGAGGAGGGGAGAGGGAAGGGAAAAAGGAGGAGAGGAGAAGGAGAAGGAGAGAAGAGGGAGAGGAGGAGGGGAGAAGAAGAGAGAGGGAGGAGGGGAGAAGGGCAGAGCGAGGAGGGGAGGGAGAAAAGGGGGAGAGAAGGAGGGGAGAAGGAGAGAGAGGGGAGGGGAGAAGGGGAGAGAGAAGGGGGAGAGGAGGAGGGAAAGAAGGAAAGATTTCCTGATGGTCTTGGGCTTGAGAACCAGAGACTTCTCACAAGCAGCTGCCTGCACACTGTGCGGGCCCAGGAAGTAAGGTGTAAGTGACACACGGACCCTGCCCCACACATCCCTGGCCACCCAGCATCTCTGGGAGGCTGCGGGACAACCCACCTTTGATGCAGCCAATGAAGTCAGCATAGTTTATTCACCAGGCCTGTTTAGTCCCATACACTGTAACAGACCACCACAGATGTGATGGCACTCTGCAGCACACTTCCCCCCTCTTCCTGTCCTGGAGTCCAGAAGCCGTTTTTACCTGGCTGAAGTTAAGCTGCTGCATGGCTGACTCCTCAGGCTCTGGAGAAAGAAGTACACATTTCGTCTCCGGTTTCCAGAGGCTCTGTGATCCTGGCTTGCAGCATCTTCCCATCTTCAAAGCACATCATCCCGCCTCTGCTTTGGTAGCCACCCCCGCCCGTGTCTGACTACTCCTTGGCCCCTCTTGTACAGAGTGCTGTTACTACATTGGGCCCATCTGGAAAACGCAGCATGAGCTCAAGGTCTCAAGACAGTGATGTCTACAAAGTCCTTTGGTTGCAGATGGTAACCCTGTACATGCTTTAGGGACAGGATATGGACATCTTTGGGGGGGGGTATCTCCTAACCCACACAAACCTTTATACAAAGCAATGAAGGGGTCTCCCAGTCACCTTCCCACTGTCCTGTGATGTTGAGTGAAACCTGGTCCTCCTTCATTTACAAGTCACATTTCTAAGGCTCCCTTGCCAGTTAACTCCTGCTGTGCTGGCCAGTGTCCTGGTAAGGGACTGGAAGACAGAGGGCAGAAGCCCAATGTGGACAGTGTGGCCTGGTTCTCTGTTGTTCCTTGAAGCTATAGCTCAGTTACATCGACCCCTCCATGGACTCCACTCTCATTGAACAATATATCTACAAGGGGTCTGACTCCCTGGGGACTCCTGGAACATCATCTGGCTCTGTGTGGGGTAGCAGTTTCCTGATGGCTTCAGTCTCCAAGTGGCCTCACCATCTCCTCATCGGCTTTTTCAACCATCTTATAACCAATGTGCTATTACATTCTCCCTGGGATCTCACCTCTTGCAGACCTATGGATTCCTACCAAATTCTCCCTGAGATACTGGTTTCCACAGGTTTTTTTTGTTTTTGTTTTTTATATAACCACCCCAAATTGTTCAACTTTACCTCTGTGATTTCTTTATCCCAGCTACTCTGACTGTGTGGGTTTTTTCAAATATACTTTCTTGCTTTGGGAAAGGTACTGTACTGGCTAGTTTTTATGTCAATTTGACACAAGCTAAAGTTGTCTGTGAGGAGGGACCCTCGATAAGGAAACTTGTCCATAAGATTAGGCTGTAGGCAAGCCTGTAGGGCATTTTCTTAGTGAGTGATGGGGGAGGATCCTGCTCATTGTGGGTGGGGTTGTCTCTGGGCTGGTGGTCCTGGGTGCTATAAGAAAGTAGGCTGTGCAAGCCTCGAGAACAAGCCAGTAAGCAGCTCTATTGGCTTCAGCATCAGCTCTGGTCTCCAAGTTCTTGCCCAGTCTGAGTTCCTGTCATGACTTCTCTCAGTGGACTGTGATATGAGTTATGTAAGCCAAATAAACCCTTTCCTTCCCAAGTTGCTTTGGCCATAGTGTTTCATCACAGCAGTAATAACCCTAAGTAAGATAGGTGTGTCCAAGCCACACCTTCTTTATGATGTCCCTCTACTTTCTTGTCATCGTTTGTCAAAGTTCTTTGAATCTTTGGGGGATCATTTCAAACAGATTTTTTTCTTCCCACAATGCCCTCTTGATTACTGGGCTTGCACTGATTTTTTTTTTCTTTCTTGATGCCGTAACAAATAACTGATGTAGGATTATAACACATAGAATTTCTATGCATGAAGATACTTGTGTAGGCTATAAGCACCCACAATCATCATAACTGTACAATGTCCTAGAGGCACTCAACAAATATGTATTTAATCAAATAAATGCTGGAGTTGCAGTCATGGGCTTGATCTTAACAGGATTCTGTTAGATCAGAGACTGCAATCAGTTACCTTTTAATCCTCCCTACTTAATTTTACTCAAGGCTAGAAATAAAACCTTATGGTTTAAAGTAAAAATGTCTCTCTAGCCCATTCTCTCTAGTCTACTTAATTTAAGTTGAATCTCAAGTTCCCAACCAAATCACCTGAATCCGTACCCCACAGTATGTGAGCAATGTAAAAAGCATGATGCAATGGAAAATATTTCTGTGACTATCGTCACCAGTGAAGATGTTGGCACAGACGCTTGTTCCTCGACAGTTAATCCAGCAAACCTGCAACCCGAGTCATGCACTCACCACTTTGTGTGACAAGCTGCAGAGTTGACCAAGCAAATACAGGTCTAGTCAATCCTTTTTCCATTTATGTAAGCGGGACAAATGACCCACAGCAAAGAAACCTGACTCCCTCTGATACGTAAGAGAGCCTGGATTGATGAGCTGTGTACACCAGACCATGGTAGCACTGCTGGGTGAGTACCTACCTAACCTATCAGGTTCCAGGAGTGGGTCCAGCACGCCAGTGGGTCGTGGAGTCCGTTCTCTTCATGCTCAGTTGCCCAGGTGCAATCATAGGCATCTACCCGATGACAGTTTCCTACTCTGTCAAGAGCAAGTTGATCCATGCCTCTCCCCTTACCTCTGTGTTAGCATCCCTAGCTACAAGTATGCGTTTGTACTGATTCTCTAAGGCATCAGCACTATGGAAACTCTCAGAAACCAATGCTGTTCCCAGCATTTTTATCCACACACAGGGCTGCAAATCTGGCCTGGAAGGGAGGTGACTGGTTTGTGGTCTCCCCCAAAGCTTTCCTCCCAAGAAACGTCACTTCTACAGATTATGAGCACTGCTGCTCATAGGTGGGCTTCCTCTGGTAGTTTTGCTTGTGGAGTTTGCTCTCCAAACACAGGAACTTGTGATCATGGTTGCTGGAGTTGTCTGCATGGGACATTGCAATGGAAGGTGGCTATCCCTGCACTCTCCCGAGTCTCACTTCAGGGCCTCATCTTGTTAAATCTCCATATGGCCACTTGGTGGCAGTGTTTAGGAATGTTACTGTTACCTCTCAGGGGCTGTTTAGATTCTAATGGTGCATTCAAGGGGTTGGTGATGAGAGCCCTCCCCCTTCTCTCTTTGTCTCTCTCTATCTCTCCCTCTCTCTGCTTAAGATGGAAACCTCGGACTCACATATGTTAGCCAAACTCTACCACTGAGCTGTACCTCGGTCCTCAGTCCTTGTTATTATTGTGTTTTTGTATTTCCTTTTTTGTTTGTTTTGGAGACAATGCCTCCCTTTAAAATCAGAAGCTAAAGTAAACAAAGAGTTAATTCATATTAGAGTTTTTTAAAAACCCAAATAAAGACATTTCAAACCAAACACTGTAGCTCATAGAAGTCAAAGCGGAGGTTGGCTAAGCCTCCTCCCTAACCAGCCCCCTGCAGGGCAGTTTTGTCGTGGTCATCCCCGGTGTCTCTTATGCTGAGCTCCACCATTGGAGGACTTTTCTGACACAGCGTCTTTGTTATTCATCTAATTTAGCACCGCCATGCGGACCCATATCCCCCCTTGCCAAGGCTGCATGCACCCATGTTTTCTACACTTGCTTCCTCAGCCCCAGGATGGGTCATAAGGAACCTGGCCCCCTCATGTTCAACAGCTGGCTCACTGTCAGAGTTAAGGAACAAAAGTGCCACAGGCCACCCAGTCAGAGAACAAGCCCCAAAGGTGGGATCTGGCCTGAAGTCTGAAGAAGGAAAAATCAAAGGAGACAGGCCCTGGGGGGGGGGGGGACCACTCTGCCTCCTCCTCACTGACCCCAGGCCCTGGGGGGGGACCACTCTGCTTCCTCCTCACTGACCACACCCAGCCCTCTTCTGGGGAAGACAGAGAAGTGGTCCAGGCCAATGAAGGGTAGGAAGACCAACAAGGGAATCTGGGAAACACAATGAGAGAGGAAGAGGTCTTAAAGTGTGTGTGTGTGTGTGTGTGTGTGTGTGTGTGTGTGTGTGTCTGTGTGTCTGTCTGTGTGTTCTGTCTCTACGTCTGTCTCTGTGTCTGTGTGTCTCCATGTGTGTCTGTCTGTGTGTCTGTCTATCTCCTTGTGTGTCTGTCTGTGTGTCTGTGTGTCTATCTGTCTGTGTGTCCCCATGTGTGTCTGTCCCTGTCTCTGTCTGTCTGTCTGTGTCTCTATGTGTGTCTGTCTCTGTGTTTGTCTGTCCCCATGTGTGTCTGTCTTTGTGTCTGTCTGTCTCTATGTGTGTGTGTGCATATCTGTCTCTATGTGTGTTTGTCTGTCTCTATGTCTGTCTGTCTCTATGTGTGTGTCTGTCTGTCTGTCTCTATGTGTGTCTGTCTGTCTGTGTGCTGAAGATCAGCTGCAGGGTCACATGCACCAAGCCACATTAGGGAGTTTGAATACAAAGTGAGAGGAGATTTTTCTGCTTGGTTCTTTCCATCTCAGTGGCTAGTGACTGGGTCATTTTGTGGAGTAAAGCATTCCCTAAGAAAATTCTGGAAAGGTGATCAGCAGACACCAGGTCTGGGGAGACAGGAAGAGGCACCCTGCTCTGCTTGAACTTCGAAGGTCCTCTTCTGCTATCCTGTAATCAGAGACACAGACTCCCACCCATGTGGCCCAAGGGGTGGTGACCCTAGTTCCCGACCCTCCATTCTCCATGCCTGTGGTTCTGACAGGCTGCTTCCAACCTCACTGTCCTCTCCTGCCAGCATGGCCTCAGGGGGCTCAGAGGAGGCTGAGTGGCTTTGTGACTTCAGGACCCAGAAGGCAAAGAAACTAGCTACATGTCAGAACAAACAGGGTCCCCCGTTGGGTTTGCTGACAGTTGTGGGTGAATTGGGCCAGCAGTGCCCCTGGGAAGGTGTGGGCATGGATTGTGTTTTTCACACACGGTGTAGTGCAAGCTCAGCAAATTGCTGGAGATCTTAGACGCATGTTTTATTCCAGTTAATCAGATTATATTCCCTGATTAAGTAGGATTTGTTAGTAACATTGATTTATAAGCCATGGGGAGCTTTATTAATAAGTTATTATGTTAGGGGACTTTAAATACTTGGCATTAAAATCAATCCCAAATGCTTTTATATTGCAAACTTTTAGACTCTTTATGGAAATAGTGCCTGGTGTGTTGTACTCCTGCAAGCCCAAAGACATTGGAGAAAAGAAACCTAGCATGCCATGAGCCTTCATTCAGAAAGTCAGCTATTGCTTGGATTTGAAGGTGTAACCCTGCTCAGTCCTTTCCCTAATCGGGAGAGTTGTGAGAGCCCTAACTGGCTCTGGGTAATAAATGGATGTGCTTAGGCTATTTGTGCTTTAAACTCAGGGGCCATAGGCCTGTCCTAAAACATTTCCCTGATGTGCTTCGTCACACAAAGAAGCAAGTTAACTGTGATGCAGGGATAGAGCTCAGAGTAGCAACTATCTTTAGGGACAGTGATTATACACACAAGTCAAAAGGGAGCTCTTTGGATGAGCTAACTGTCATCCAAGGCCTTGGTGTGTTCAGCAAAAGCGGCTAATATACCTCTGGTTCCTGGGGAGACGTGGTTGAGCTTTCAGGGACAGCTCGATTATCTGCAACATGAAGCACATGCACACAGAACAGAATGCAGGACATAAGGCACTCAGTGCAAGCCGGTGTCACATACCCAAATGCATCCAAAGGCGAGGGGGTGACTTTAATTTGAGTTTAAGAAGGGGGGGGGTGATGTAGAAGGAGCAGAGGAACCTGGAAGCCCCAAGGACTGGGAAGTGCAGATCTGTTGGTAGTTAGTGTGACTGCCAAAATACTTTCTGGGAGCTGGTGGGGTAGCTCAGAGGATGAAGATGCTTGGTGAGCAAGCCTAGTGACCCGAGTTCTATTCCCAGGACACTCTTAAAAGTAGAAGGAGAGAACTGACTCCATAAAGTTGCCCTCTGGCCTCTACATGTGAGTAGTGTGGCATGTGCACCCCATACCACATCATCATCTACACAATAGCAAACACATAAACACTTAAAAAAAAAAAAACTTGCTGTGATACATCTACCGGTCTAACCCAAGACTGAATATATCTAGAAGTTGCCGTAATTTATCGGGATTTGAGTAGAAAAGGCAAGCAGGCTGGGTAGAAACTGATGGTGTTTTTGTAATAGAGGAAGCCATATTGTGGCCAAAATGAAAGGCAGACTCCTGCCCTGAGACCCGAGATGCTCTGCCTGGCTTTTTATTAAGATTCCTGCAGTGGACTGGAGCCTCCCCTGCCCGCCCCTCCTCACCTAAGTGAGCTACTCTTATCCTTGTTTCCTCTTTCCCCCTCTTCTTGCTCCATGTGCTTTTATATTTTCTTTTCACATTTATCATCTTTGCTTTTGCCAACGTTGACTTTGCACACTACACAACAGTCCAGTCGAGGACCACACGGGAGAGGGCCTTTGAGCCCATGGGAAGGAGGGTGGCCATTTCCTGAGCTGGGCCCTGGACTGAAGACAAAGGGGAGCGGGAGGTAACTGAGCGGGCGCCCTGGTATCCTTTGTGTTGTCTTTCTTTTCTTGTTCTTCCCCAAAGATGAAGGGCTGTTCTTTATTGTGAAGGTGATTCTTCTTTAATACACTAGTGCGTATCTTTAAAAATTAACTAATTACCTGGGAGACAGAGGGAGGCAGTGAGTTTGAGGCCAGCCTGGTCTACCAAGCGTTCTAGGACAACCAAGACTGTAACAGAGAAATCCTGTCTCGAAAAACAAACAAGCAAACAAAAACTTTACTTTTTTATTTTACATCCTGGCCACAGCTTCCCCTCCTTCCTCTCCTCCCAGCCCTTTCCCCTGCCTCCCCCTCTGCACCACCCCCCACTCCTCCATTTCTCCCATGGTTATCAACAAAACATGGCATATTGAGTGGCTGTAAGACTAAGCACCTCTCTCGTATGAAAGTTGGGCAAGATGACCCAGTATAAGAGATAGGGTTCCAAAAGCCAATAAAAGAGTCAGAGACAGTCCCTGCTCCCACTGTTAGGAGTTCCATAAGGAGACCAAGATGCACAACCATAGCAGAGAGCCTAGGTCAACCCATGCCGGCTCTCTGGTTGTAGGTTCAGCCTCGGTGAGTTCCTATGAGCCCAGTTAGTTGATTCTGTGAGTTTTCTCTTGGTGTTCTTGACCCCTCAGGCTTCTACGATCCTTTCTCCCCCTCTTCTACCAGGGTTCCCCAAACTCCACCTTGGTTGTAGGTCTGCATCTGTTTCCATCAGTTGTGGATGAAGCCTCTTTAATGAAAACTGGGCTAGGCACAGACCTGGTCACAGGAGACCACATTGTCCAGGCTGCACATCTACTATCACACTGTTTCTTGGCCACAGCTGCTGCAAAGTGACCAGGTGTCTCAGGCTGCTGTGGCTGTGACTTCCCCTCAGCAATGGAGTGTAACCTGTGAGCTCAAATAAGTCCTTTCTCCCTTAAGCTGATTTTGCCCAAGTATTTTGTCACAGCCACAGAAAAAGAAACCAACATGCCTAGGAACATCACCCTGATTCAATGGTGTGTAGTTCCCTACCCCTGAGTTAAAATCAAAGCATTTCCTACTGGGGCAAAGAAGGGGGCTCCCACTCAGGAAGTTAAGGAAACTTACAAGGCTCAGGAAGATCACGAAAGCCACCAAACCTCACAAGGCCTTTCTCCAAGCAGTGAACAATCTCTGGGACAGAAGACTCTCTGGAGCTGCTTATAGGACAGCCAAGGTGTCCCAAAGATGCAGTCACTTTGGAGTCACCCATTGTCCTGTAAGTAATCCCTGTCTCTGCTCCTGTAAGTAACTCATTGGCTCACAGGTAGTTGTGGAATTGTTTATTTGGTCTGTTGTTGATATCCTGTCTGGGGAGAATGGACGTTTATTCCTGTCCTACCATGAATAGTGACATGCAGTTTTGGTTAACTGATCTTATGTTAACCATACCCACTTCAGAATGGTGATATCTGAGAATGCTAATTCTGGGAAGAGCAGTTAATATAACAAGAAGAGACTCAGGCAGTAGATATAAAACATCAAGGAAAAACTGAAAAAAAAATTACTAAAACCATTATACCAAGCAAAATTCATTTCTGATGCATCCCAGTATGAACCACAAATGAATTACAGATTAAAAAAAAACATTTTTTATGTTGCAAATAATACACAAAGAAATCATTTTCTTACCCTTCACTATTAATCTACTGCATTTCAGAGATGAAACCAAGGCCCTTCTAATCTGCTAAATTACTTGGAACCAGCCATGACATAGTGTTTGGATTAAGTTACATTATCTATAAATAACACTAAAAACTGACTGTGGTCAACCCTGCCAGGAACATGACTCTTGGAGGAAAGGGAACAGGCGAGCGTGGCAACAGAGAAAAGGAAGCAGGCAGTCCTATGAGGAAAGTAAGAAAAATGATATTCTTAACCACCCCACCCCCATATTCAAGGGAGAGGTGTGACAGGGAGGTGTAAGAAAATGCAGGTGGCTAATCAAGTGTAAATCTAATATCAAATGCATATTTCATGATGCCACACTGTAAATATGGCTCGGGGCATGAGTTCAGTATCGTAAAGAGTAGATAGAGTTCAAATCTTGATGCCATTAAAAATGGCTTGTTATTTACGATGTGTGTGTGTGTGTGTGTGTGTGTGTGTGAACACGGGTCACAGTATGCACATGGAGGTTCACTTTCAGGAAGCACTTCCTCCCCCCTCACTGTGGTAAGGTCTCTCCTGGTGCTGCTCTGCTGTGTACTCCTGGCTAGCTGGTCTCTCTCCCAGATTCCAGGTAATTTGTCTTCCCCTCCCACCAGGAAGTCAGACTGCTAACATCGCAGATGTGTCCTGCCTCACCGTCCTGCTGTCGCACTCAGGCTGCGCAGCAAGTGCTTTCAACCTCTGAGGCATCTCTTTGGTCTGGGCTTGTCATTTATTGTCCCTATAATTTTGGGTAAGTCGTTTGCCTTTCTGTGCCCTCTCTTCATACGAAAACTGAAGATGCTAACACCCTGAGGCTCATACCTGTGACAGAATTGGATAGCAGCCATTTGGAATAGCCAGTTTTGTTAGCTGGGAGCAAATGCAATGGAGTTTCCCCCAAGTGTTCTCTCTTACTGGGTCTTTCTTCCTTTGTCAGTCAACTGAGCTAAGCCTGGGCACTACCTTGGTTTTATTTATTTGTTCATTTATTTATTTTATTTAATCTAGAAACAATCTTATTTTACATATCAATCTCTTGTTCCTTTTCCCTCCCATCCTCCCATGCCCCCTACTGACCCCCCATCCTACCCCCAACTCCCCAAGGATAGTGAGACCTTCCATGGGGGGTAATCAAAGTCTGTCACATCATTTGGGGGAGGGCCTTGGCCCTCCTTCGTGTATCTGGGCTGAGAGAGTATCCCTCCATGGGGAATGGGCTCCCAAAGTCCATTCATGCACTAGGGATAAATACTGGTTCCACTGTCAGATGTCAGAGGCCCCATAGACTGCCCAGGCCTCCTAACTGGCACCACATTCAGAGGGCTTGGTTTGATGCAATGCTGGTTCCCCAGCTTTACCACTGGGGTCCAAGTGCTCTCATTAGATCAGGTCAGCTGTCTCTGTGGGTTTCTCCAGCCTGGTCTTGACTGCTTTGCTCATCCCCCCTCCCTCTCAACAACTGGATCCCAGGAGTTTGGCTCAGTGTTTATCTCTGGGTGTCTGCTTCTGCTTCCATCAGCTACTGGATGAAGGCTCTAGGATAGCAATTAAGGTAGTTGTCAATCTCATTATAGGGGAAGGGTATCAAAGGTGGCCTCTCCACTACTGCCTAGATTCTTAGTTGGGGTCATCTTTGTGGATCTATGGACATTTCCCTAGGGCCAGATTTCTCTTTAAACCTATGCTGGCTCCTTCTGTGAGGATGTCTCTTTTCTTGCTCTCCTCTGTTTATCTCCTGATCCCTCTTGTTCTCCTCCTCACTCTTCTCCCTTTCTCTTTTTCTTACTTCCTTCCCCTCTCTCCTTATGCTTCCAATTTGCTCAGGAGACCTTGTCCCTTTCCCCTTCTCCGGGGGACCATGTGTGTCTCTCTTAGGGTCCTCCTTGTTTCCTAGCTTTTCTGCAGGTGTGGATTGTAGGCTGGCAATCCTTTGATCTTTGTCTAAAATCCATATATATGAGTGAGTACATACCATGCTTGTCTTTCTGTGACTGGGTTACCTCACTCAGGATGGTTTTTTTCTGATTCCATCCATTTGCCTGGTAATTTCAAGATTCCATTGTCTCCCCCCCCCCGCCCCCACTGAGTAATACTCCACTGTGTAAATTTTCTCCATCCATTCTTTGGTTGAAGGGCATCTAGGCTGCTTCCAGGTTCTGTCTTTTACAAACAATGCTTCTATGAACATAGTTGAGCGTATGTCCTTGTAGTATGCATGTGCATCCTTTGGGTATATGCCTGCGCACTTCCTTGTACTCAAACCTCCTGGCATGCGATGTCCTTGGAGATGTTGCCACCGGTTCAGAATGAGTTCTTCCTTACAGCCTGCTTCCGTGAGGTCACACACCCACACTGTATGGCAGCAGGGGGTTTCATGTGGGCCTCGGAGCATCCTGAGGAAGAGAGAGACCTGGGTGTGGCCCCTGCAGCTACTGCTGCTACCGTTGAGTTCATGGTGCTTGGTGTCATTTTCACTCATCGCTCTAGATACTAAAGCTCTGGGAATTTCATTGGCTTACTGATGGCTCCTCCTGTTTTTCTCGCTTACCCTTTTCACTGTCGTGCCCTTTTGTACACTGTGAAGATGGGCTGCTCTCATTGGTTTAATATAGAGCTGAATGGCCAATAGGTAGGCAGGAAGAGGTTAGGCGGGGCTTTCAGACAGGGAGTAAGCTCACCGGCATGAAGAAGGGCAGAGTTACAGAAGATGTGGGGAGAAGCAAGAAGAACTTACCATGCTGAAAACAAGTACTGAGCCACGTGGTAGTATATAGGCAAAAAAATATGGGTTAATTTAAGTTGCAAGAGCTGGCTAGTAACAAGCCTAAGCTATTGGCCAAACATTTATAATTAATGGTTAAGTCTCTGAGTAGTTATTTGGGTGCTGGCTGGTGGGGCAGAATATTCCACTTACATTTTACCGTCTATACATTTGCTCTTTTATCCCTTTCCTCCTTCATCATTCTTTACTTCCTGTTTGTCCTTCCCCTCCCTTCCACTGTCCCTTTTCTTTTTCCCTCCCCCTTTAAAAAAATCACATTTCCTTCTCACTGAGTACTTCCTTCTGACCATTTTTTCCCCTGTGGCTGGTTTATATAGTTCTGGTGACTGAACCCAGGGCTTCGTGCTTGCCAAACAAGCACTCTCAGTTGAGCCACGCCTCAACCTGGCCGGCATGTGAGTTTTGAAGGGATGGAAACAGACACATTTATCAATTTCTGGACTTCTGGTATCAGCAGACTGTTTCCTCCAATTTGTTCATCTCTGGCCTGTCCTTAAAGCTGATGTTAGATGCTTAGCTGATGGTTTATGCTTCGGGATCCACAGAAGGCATTGTTTTTTCCTTCTGTTTTGCTATCTGCATTTGTGTCATTCTTATGCCATGACAGTATTTAAATAAAGTGAATCAAATAATGAACTTGAAGACTGCAAAAGACTGAAGTCTGGCATATGTAAGTATGAGGCAGTAAGTGTCCAGGGATTTGTATTATACCAATCAGAGACAAAATTAAATCCTCATACATGCTCAGAGGGAATTGCAATACAGTTAAATGCCAGAACTCTTTGTCACCATTAGATGACATTTTAAAGATTCATTTTTATAATTTTTTATTTTATGTGTATGTGAGTCTCTCTGTGAACGTATGTTGCATGTGCTTGTGGAAACCAGGAGAGGGCGCTGGATTCCCTCTCGAGCTGGAGTTAAAGACAGTGATCTATGCTGGGAATCAAACTTGGGTCCCCCAGAAAAGCTGTGAGTGCTTTTAACCCATGAGCCATCACTCCAGCATGCTTGGAAATATTTTAAAGGAAGTATCTTCCAGTATAACTGAGTTCCTAAATTAAATAAATGGATCAGTAAATTTTTTTTTTTGCAAAGAAATAATCTTTTATATATTTTTTCTTTTTACATAGTGGGCTTCACCATGATTTGTATATAATGCACTTTGATCATATTCATCCTAATATCCATCTCATCCCTTCCTCTCCCACCGTTCCTCTTCCCAACTGGAACCGTTTACTTCCATGTTTGTCTCTTCTTTATGATCCATAGTTTGTAAATATTTCTGTAGAGGAAATATACATACTAGAGACCTTAAATCTGACATTTCTGGGAAGCGAAATCATAAATGACCTTACTTTGTTGTGTTTTGTTTTCCAAGAACTTTATGTGAAGCGCCAACACATTTGTAATTAGGAGAAAATTGCTGTTTTGAAAACAAAATCAAATGCAGAATGCGCCCAGACTTATTTTTCTTGTCACTGTTGGAGAAGATTCATCATTTCTGGAGTAGAGGTTCCCAGAGGACGGAGCACGGAGGATTCTGCAGATGGTGCTATTTTCCCCAGGGTTCTGGGCTTGTTGTGGTGTTTGCTCTGGTTGTGCGTGAATAGACATTTTGTTGTTGTTGTTTTGTTTTGTTTTTTAAAATGACTTTCCGATTTCTTCAGATCACTGCAGTTTATAGAAGATTACAATGTCACAGCCTCTCAAATCATTCTGAGGTCTCAGATTTAATAGATTCCCCCCTCAACTAAAATCAAAGGTGGCTAGGCAGTTTTCAGCACTGGGGAGATTCTACTCTCTGTATTGATGGGGGATGTCCTTCTGTGTATGTTTCCCTCACTGTTTAGCCAATAGAGGTAGGAAGGTAGACAGGACTAGGAGACAAGCAGAATTCTGGGGAAGGTAGGCCGGGAGAGACCTCGAGGGGATCATGTAGGGACTGGGAGGGTAGGACGGGCCAGGCCTTTCCAGTAAGATAAGGCCATGTAGAAATACATAGATTAGTAGTCATGGGTTAATAATTAAGACAGAGCTAGCTAATAAGAAGCCATAGCCATCAGCCAACAGTTTTATTATTAATATATAGCATTTCTGTGAGTTCATTTGGGGCCTAAGCAGCGGGATCTGGCAGGACAAGAAAAATACCAGCAACACTCTGTGCTTCCCCACCTACATAGACAAGCTTTTGTTACCCAAAAATGCCTCATTGGGAAAGCAATAGCAAGGAACTCTGACTGATGCTCCACCAGGCCCAGAGGGAAGGGTACAGCAATGGTCCCTGTGACCCCAGCTGTATGGGACCCCATGACAGAGGCCATGGACCACAGCCAGGACCTGCAGAGCTTCCTAGCACAGTGCCCAGGAAAGGGTGGTTTCTCAGCTCTCACATTGTTTGTCCCCTCCCATCCCCCACTCCATCACCCCCTTGTTTGACTTAAGAACAGGACAGAGTGTGGGAAAGGCAGGAACCTGTGTTGTGTCATCTGGTCTCGGACATATTTTATGTATTTATTTAGTGTGTGGACTATGGCTTGTGCATGCCCAGAAGATAATTTTCCAGAGTTGGTTTTAATCTTCCTCCCTATTGAAGGATCTCCCTTGCTGCTCCTGCTGTTATAATGTGTACCCCAGGCCAGCTTACCCAAGAGCTTCCAGGCCATTCTGTCACAGCCTCCCATCTACCCCAGTAGGTGTTCTGGTCCATTATTTTTTAACTTTTTATTTTATTTTATTTTATTTTTTGCTACCACCAGGGGTTGAACCAAGACTGTCATACATGCAGGCCAAGCGCTCTACCACTGAGTTACATTTCCCAGCCATAATGGTGTCCCCTGAGGTGCAGTCTACATACACGTAAGCCACTATATCTGGTTTGTTTGTTTGTTCGTTTGTTTTTTAAGAGGGTTTCTGGGATTAAATTCTGGTCATCAGGCCTCTACCCACTGAGCCATCTCCCTGGCCCCTGATCTTATATTTTAGACATATAATTGTCACAAAGTTATACCCCCCACCCCATTCCCCACCCCCACCCCCTACCAAAGGAATTTTTCCCTTGAAACGTAATGCAATGTTTGCTTAAGCCTTGCCAAGCCTCCACAGAGACACACTAGCTTGAGCTCAGCTGAGGGAAGACACTATGGTATGAAGCAGTATTTTATTTAGAAGCTGAAAACTCCTCCCAGAGCAGTGATCATTCATACTGGTGTTGAAGGAATGGTGTTTGTGGGGCCGCATAGGAGAGACGGGCATCACCGGTGTGCAGAGCACAGAACCAAGAAGAGCACAGGAAGGCTGTGCCCACAGTCGCATCAACTGAACCACAAAGCGAACCAAGTATGCATTTGCTCTCTGCAGCTGCCCGGGATGAGAGCTTTCAAAGGGTGGTCAGCAAGCCAGAGACTCAAGACGGAACTACACGTGGCATAATGAACAGTACGTGTTGATTCTGGGGATGCTCCTCCTGGTCGGTTACAAGCGGGTCTTCCAGCGCTGAGAGTGCTTCGCAGACACCGGGCCAACCGCGCCTCACTGATTAACACCCTGAAAAAGCACCGTGCCTTTCTGGGCACCAGGCATGCATGTGGTGCTTAGACTTACATGTAGGCAAAACACAGTTGCATGTGAAATGAAAAATGGAAGCGGATGAGAGGGAGGGGAGGGAGAGAGAGAGAGAGAGAGAGAGAGAGAGAGAGAGAGAGAGAGAGAGAGAGAGAGAGAGAACTCCCTGGGAGCCACACTACCTACTGGCACCCTAGGGGGTCCCAGGACACCTCCACCCAGAGAGGGGCAAGGTCATCAAAATGAATCGCTGACTCTCTGAATTCAAAGCCCAAAGTTCCAGTACCATGCTTCAGGCAGCCCTGAATGAATTCACAGCCCGAGTGTGCCAGGCCTGGCAGCCGGAGAGCTTGGACACAGCGCAGCGGTGACCTGGTGCCACTCCAACCCAAACAGATTTGTCACAGCCGCGCAGGCTTCCAGTGCGGCCAGAGCAGCATTGTATGCGACAAACCAGGCCTCTGTCAGGACAAAGGGGGCTCTTAGCGCTCCCTCTGCCTTGGCTGCTTCACACCCAGAGAGAGCCAGGGGACCTCTTTTGTCGGGCTGGGGAAACAAAAGCGATTCATTTCGGGCCATACACCAGCACTAACTACATTCTTTGCAGCCAGCCAATGCAGGGAGGCCTTGCAGGCAGCTATCCTTACAGCCTGGCTTACCCAGAGCCTGCTGAGGGCCAGGGACTATTCTAGGCGGAGGTCACACTGGTCACACGTCACCCGAGTTAATCCTCCCAACAAAGCTATGGTGGAGGGATTATGCTCACCGGAGTCATGTGGAAACTGAGGCGGGTGGAGGGGAAGGTCACTCAGCTAGCGACCAGCACAGGAACGAGAATCGCTTTGGACGTTTTGATGGCTGAGCCCTAAGTTGACTACTGTTCTAAACGAATGCCTGCTACACACATCTCATAGGCCCAACTCAAAAGCCCAACCATTCTCCTCCAGGAACCTCCATCCCCAGCCGCACTGATGGGGAGGGTCTGGAATGTTCCCCATAAGCTCTAAACATACATGCAGAGGTGAGCAAAACCAGAAAATATGCAAGGGGATTGGGATTCAGAGAGATTTTTCTTTTCTTAAATTTCTTTCATTAAAAAAAAATCTTAATTTTTTTTTTCTTTTCTGAGACAAGGTCTCACTGTGTAGTCTTGGCTCCCTATATAGACTAAACTGGCCTTGAACTCACAGAGAACCATCTACCTCTGCCTCCCAGTACTGGGATTACAGGGCCAGAGTGTTTACTGCTCTTCCAGAGGAACCTGAGTTCAGTTCCCAGCATCAGTGTAGACCAGGTCACAACCACCTGGATCTGACTTTTGGTCTCTGCAGGTACCTTAGTCACACACACACACACACACACACACTTTTAAACCATAGAAAATGCCCCTTTTTAATAAAAGGATGTTTATTATATTCTAAAAAATGTGAAGCAGGCAGAATTTAAAAATGGAGGTCATGATTTCTGAGACGGGATTGTATGCCTGGAATGTCTGAAGTTTACATCTGTGAGGGTCAGAAGCACCTACTGCGCATGGCCTTTCCTGCATATTAGCTTCAACTCCTGACAATAAAATTCTTGGGTACAGTTGTACAACCCCCCCTTCACTATACACTTGCCCCATTATGCATTCCTGGCCTTGAGGAAGGGCCAGAGCAGGAGGCCTCCCTCCCCTTACGTTTTTACTGCAGGCCCAGAAAATGAGATAGCCTTTCATTATAGCCAGCCAGTATGTGCTGCTGTCACACATGCCTGACAGAAGCAATCTGACAGGAGAAAAGGCAGCGTTTGCTTCCCAGTGTCCAAAGGTTTAGTCCACAATCATTCGGCCTGGTTGCTTTGAGCCTTCGGCAGTACAGAGTGTCATGGTGGAAATGTACATCATAGGAGGCTGGCTACCCTATGGACCCTGGGAAGTCAAGTGCTTCCTACATCCTCTCCATGGGGACACCTCCAGTGACGTAACTTCCTTTCACTAGGTTCCACATGTAAGGGTACCACTGCCTCCTAATTGTGCCATTGGCTGGATTGTGCCATTGGCTGGCAGCCCAAGCTTTGCCACCTGAGCCTTGGGGAGATAGTTAAGATTCAGCTATAACAGTCAGATGAGAGACTGCTGTAGAGTGAGTTCTGAACCCCCCTCCACAAACTCGCTAGGAGGTGCTACTTATTGTCAGCCCCTGACCTCCACACTGCCACCTCTCACCTCACCAACTCTACGTGTCACATTGTCTCCTGATGTGTTAGATAGCATCCAGGCACTAGCTTAGAAAATCAAGTTTTTGAGTTCCCAAGTTTCCGATTCTAGGTTTCTGGGGGAAGGTGATAGAATACAGTGGTCATTGTCTGTTAAGGTTACTTCGTAGGTTCTGTCTTAGTTAGGGTTACTATGGCTATAATGAACATCACGACCAAAAGCACGTTGGGGGAGGAAAGGGTTTAGTTGTCTTCTTCCACATCTATCACTGCAGGAAGTTAGGGCAGGAACCTGGAGGCAGGAGCTGATGTAGAGGCCATGATGGGGCGCTGTTTACCGGCTTGCTCCTCAAAGTTTGCTCAGCCTGCTCTTTTGTGGAACCCAAGTTTGCAGCCTAGCCCAACCCAAGGGCACCAGCCACAGTGTACTGGACCCTCCCCCATTAGTCACAAATTAAGAAAATGACCTACAGGCCTGCATACAGCCCTGTCTTATGGAGGCGTTTTTTTTTTTTTTTTTTTTTTTTTTTCTCAATTGATGTCTTTAGCTTATGTCAAGTTGTCATAAAACTATCCAGCACAGGGACATTTTGGGAGCAAGATCATAAATTAAATTAAAAACTGAAGATTTAGGAGGGGAAGGGAGGGGAACAAGAGAGCATGCTTGTCTCAAAGCAGAAGCGATTTATCCCCCCTTCTGTCAATTCTCGTATTTCCAGCAAGTAGTTATTGAGTGTTCACTATTTGTTCAAGTGCTGGGTCCTAGAGGTCCAGTGGGGTTCTAACAGCGTCATGCAATTTGCTACAGGGAGTATTGGCAGACATAGCTGGAGCCATGGCAGAAGATGCAGAAGACTAGCAGTATCAGGAAGTAGCCACACTGGAAAAGCCTAGAGCTGCACAGGAAACAGCCAAAGGAAATAAGCAAAGAAAGGTTAGCTGTCAGAACAGTGTTCTAGAGGGCCGCTCTGGCTTTGGATAGAAGAATGTTGCCGTCACCAAATCTCTGCCCACTGGTGAAGAACATGTGGCAATAAACCCCACAATATTGCTGAACCCCAGTGGAAGCTGGAAGGTAAGAGAGTTGTAAGACACAGTTCTTAGACTGTATAGAACACGGAGCTGGGTGAAATGGCGGGGTGGGGGGTGGAGTGGGGGGTGGGGGTGAGGGCAGGAGGCACACAGAGAACTTCCAGTTCAAGTGGGGAGGACCAAGTCAAGAGGAATATGGGAGCAAAGCCAGTTAGGGTGACTTAGGTCTCCAGAGAGTTAAGTCTCTGTGTGGACAGAGTCTGAAGTTCTCACTGGAGTAGGGAGGAGCCATGACTGAGCCTGCAGGGATTGAAAAACATTTGGTTTTTCTGAGGCACTCTAGTTCCAGGTGTGACAACATCTACCTTGGCCCTTTGATCTTGGTTAAGATGGTGTCCTGTCTGGATTTCTTAGAACTAAAGTGCTCAATAACCACCATGGCCCCAGCAGCAGAAGCCAGATAATAGAGGGGCCGCGTTTTTAAGAACAAGAAAGCAACTACTCTCAAATCGCACGGGGATTTGCTCCAAACAATAGGAGGCTAATTTCAAAAACATACTTACTTATCCGTAGAAGCAGATCTCCCAAGATCTGCCCCAAGCACTCTGGCTCATTTTATATTTCATGTGCACTTGAAAGTAATAAAACACAGCTTCAATTAGAAGCCTGTAACTTTTTTTTTTTAATTGCTTCCTGGCATTCCACACAATCAGTTTAATTAGCTGAGGTTTTCCTGAATACCTCTGTAAGATGTGTTGGAGTGTGTGAGCCTAGGCACCAGGGGATGGGGTTTCCTCTGTAAGATCTGGGGAATGTGTGATTCTAGGCACTAGAGGGTGGGCTTCTATTCAGAGAATACTTGGCCTCTCATCTTCCTGGTGGAGGTGAGGAGAAACTGAGAAAGGCCAGAGGTCAGGAACCACACTGCTGAATAAGAGGAGTGGAAGGGACATTGGCTTTGGGGACTCCCCCTGCCCCACCCTTGAAGTGGGGATGGAACGGAATGCTTCCTTGGACTGAGGAATAAACCAGAAAACCAAAAAGCAAGTAAAACAACAGTGTACCCTCAAAAGTAGTTATTTTTCATTTCTCTAAGTGAGAGGCCCTGGGTCCTAGGAAGAGGCGAGGAAATGTGGAAAGGTCCCCAGTTTCAACAGATGACCATTGGTTTCCTGGTGTGTTTGTAACAAACAGTAACAGACTGGGTGGCCTAGAAACAAAAACATGTGTCACAGTTCTGGAGACAAGTGGCCTGAAATCTGGGCGTTGGCAAGGCTTGGAAAGACAAAGTGCCCTGTGCTTCAGCTTCTTGGAGTCTCAGGAACTCCTGAAGTAGCAGAGGGCAGCGTCTCTCTCTCTCTCTCTCTCTCTCTCTCTCTCTCTCTCTCTCTCTCTCTCTCTCTCTCTCTCTCTCTCTGTGTGTGTGTGTGCTACATGTGCGCATGGGTGCCCACAGAGACCAGAAGAGGCCATTGGCCCCTCTGGAGCTTGACTTATAGGCAGTAGTGAGCTGCTGACCTGAGGCTAGGAACCAAACTCAGGTCCTCTGCAAGAGCAGCAAGGCTGTTAACCACTAACTCACCTCTCCAGTCCTCAAAATTTCATCTTTATAAGAATATTGGTCATGTTGTATTAAAACCCACCCTAACTTTTGTTAATCTTAGACCATGAAGTACATGCATGTACTTGTATGTGTAAACACAGACACACACATGGTGTGCCCATGTTGTCAGAGGACAACCTTTGGCAGTTGGTTCAAGTCTTCCAGCTTGATGTTTGCATCATGTATTCCGGGCTGGCTGACCCACATGCTTCCAGGCAGCAGGTTTCCCGGTCCTCGCTTCCCATCTCTCCACAGGGGTGCCAGGATTACAGATGTTTGTGACCAAATATCGTTGTTGTCATCATCTTCTTCTCCTTCTCCTCCTTCCATATGGATTCCAGGAATCACAGGTACCCAGGGTTGTGTAGGTAGGTTTTTAACCCACTGAGCCATCTTGCTGGCCCCAAATTATGAAATTTCAGTTTGTTAGATTCCTTTGAGGGTTGTTTTTTTTTTTTTTTGTTGTTGTTGTTTTGTTTTGTTTTGTTTTTAAATCATTTCTCAGGTAATGTACAAAATTGTTAGTGTTTGGGGCAAAGCTAAGTAAAGTTCATAGGAAGTAATTGATTTGGACACTGAGATTCTGTTTGAGGCCCCAACAGACCAAGACACAGGTTCTTGAACTGAAGTTCTGTGTTATCAAATTTCAACTAAGGTGTTGTCACGCTAAGTTTCTTAGTGTAACCAGGAGAGAGATAAACACATTTCTAAACTGGCTGGTGTTGCCGGCCTGAGGAGGGGGCTCCTTCTGCTTCGCTTTCCAAGGAAGGTTCACCCTCTACACTAAGCTGTTTCCTTCCGGCTTCTCCAGCTGTCCTTGTAAGAGGTCAGCCTCCTCACAGGAGAAGGTGACAGACTCAGGCATCACAAGAAAAGCCAGTTAGGCCATCTAGCCGAATTCACTGAAACTTTATTGTTTAACACAAGACACATTTTTTTTTTTTTTTTTTTTTTTCTGGGAAAGGGACTGTAGTTTTAAAGAGGGGTTGTGTTTCTACACAGGTGAAGAATCTTTTCCAGAAAGAAACACCAATAAGGGCTGGAGATGTAGCTCACTTGCCTGCTAAGCACAGGATCCTGGGTTTAGCCCCAGGAATTCCCCAACACCACTTCAACACCAGTAAGTGTGGGAAACAAACTTCCAGCTCCAGACAGAGCAAGGGAAGGGGTCAGCTTCCGAGTTTCCCTTCCGAGTTTTCTTTCCAGCTGAGTTTTCATAGTATGTAAATAGAAGAGGCAGAGGCTGAAGGCCTGTTTATTTTGCAAGGGTTATTCTTTTGTGCCTTTGAATCACACTAGGTACTTAACCAATGTTGCTAAGTCTTTTCCCAGCAGGCTAATTGATTAAGGGACTCTTTCCAAAATTTCTCCTTGGGACTCAAACACTAAGCCCATCTGAAAGCAAGAGGGCTGCCCTTTCTCAGATGTTGCTTCCTGTTCCTGGTTATAATCCCACATGCCAAGCTTACCAATTGGCTTGTTTGCTGAGAGCTGACTTTCTTCTAGGCCCGGCCAATCAATCACACGAGTAGCAGATCTTTTCTTTCAGAAGACGTGTAAGTGGGAAGTGGAGCCCTAACTCTCATAAATGATGCAGAAAAGAAAGACATCTCTCCCTTCCCCTGGCATCAGGATGAAGGTACATGTTCTGCCCAGGATAGTCAGATCCATGCATCAGGGACATCCCCCCTTAAATTTGTGACACAGGGACTGATAAAGGGTGAACCTTCCCTCAGAGCAGTGGCAGGGTTTTGGCAGTGGCTGCTGCATGGCTTTAGTGGTGAGAGTCAGTGTGTTGGGAGTAGTGTTGAGAAGTTGGCCCTGGATTGCTGTTATTTTAAAGTCATGTTTCTAGCCCTTCTGTCATTATCATTAATAACTTGGTATCCTGCCAACAGATGCTGGAAGTTTTAACTCAATTTAGTTTCCATTGCTAGTAACCGGGAATCCTGAATGATACAGGAAAAGAAAAAAAGTTGGTCTGTCAAACCCCATGAGTCCCCCTTATGATGGAGTATGGGTACAAATGGAGGCCCTGGCCCTTGGGATGGGTTCACTTGCCCTGAGTTCTGAGTGCCTTGTTATTTTGATGTATGTTCTTCATGAAGAGCTGAGAATTGCACCTGGAACCAGGATATAGCAGGTTACCTTGGTTTCAGTTAGTTTCTGCTGCTATACCAAAACACCCCAGCCTGAGTGTCTCATAAGCACATTACTCACAGTTCTGGAAGTTGAAGTGTGAGATGAGGTGCCAGCATGATTGACTTCTGGGCTGTCTAGGTTCTCCTACCCTCCCATGCCAACTACTTTCCCACGGACACCGGTCATGCATGTGAGAACTTTGTCTACATGACCCGACTACCTCAAAGCCCTGTCTCCAGATACTATGATCCCAGGGGCTACAATTTCAAGACACTGACTTGAAGGATATACACATTAAGTTCTTTGCAACTTACATAAGGAGGCCATATCCAAAGAGTTGAAGGGCAATTGAAACAAAAGGCTGGCTTTTCTGTACAATTAAACTTGGTCTTCATACTCAGCCTGGAGTGAGACCTAGATCTCCAGCTCACTGACTCATTCTTGAGACTAAGACTTGACAGGTTTGGAATCTCTGTGTATCTCTGCCACTGTCTCTTATGTGTCACTATCTCTCATAGTATCTCTTGTTGGTCCTGGCTCTCTAGAGGTTCCTAATGTGACTCTGCTTTGGACCATCTATCTCATTAAGCTTGTTTGTCACTTAGCATGCAGTATCTATCTAGGGTTACTCTAGGGGAACTCTCTCTTTTACCAGATATAACACTGGGGATAAGACATTAGCAGCAAGAAATCCATTTCTAGCACTCTGCTTCCTCGGAAGAGTCTGTAATTGGGTTTAACTGTTTTACTCTTCCTTGTTTGTAACAATCTGACCATTTCAATACTTGGGAATGAGAGGCCCAGCCTTGGGAAAACAGATTCCAGTTACTGCCCCAAGAGAAGGGGCTGTCTGTGGCCTTTGGGCACCGTTGTCATCTTGTCAACCACCTGGGTGGCTCTCAGTTCTTAGCCAGACGTTCTCACTGGATGAAACTGTATAAATAGAGTCATGAAAATTCGGAGGGAATCCACAGGGGTTGGAATAACAAATAAAAGCACATTTAAAAGAAAATCCAATCCCTACGCTGACATTTCCAATTCCAGACTTTCTGAAACTTAACAATATCATTCTAGGGGCAAAGTAGTAAAGTCATTGTTTATTGCTGGAGTTATTAAATATTATGGAAATTTGTGTCCTTGAGCAAAAAATGCCTCTGTTATGATCTGTGAAGGTTTGGAAAGAGACTACCCTGCCAAAAAAGGAGATTTCAGGAACCAGGATGGTTTCTGGTGCCAGCCTACTACTCAGTAATTTATTTTGTGCCTGTAGCCAAGTCTCTTAAGCTTTGATAGCTCATTGTCTTGCTTGTGTTTGGTTTGTTTTTCTTCTAGAATGGCACATACAACATTGGTTTCCCTGCCTCAGAGGTGAATATGACATAAAGAATTCTGGCTTCATCCACGGCTTGTAACTAGTAACCAGGGATCTGTGGAGCACAGTTCTCATCATGGACACCTGGTGTTGGGTCTGAAGGCTTAGGTTTGGACCTACACTCCTTCCTCGTCTTGCTGGGAGAGTCTCCCTCCACCCTGCATTGGTGGCAGTTGGGGGAGGAAGGGGTAATCAGCAAGTTTTACTGTTATCCTAAAGCCAGGTACTAAGATCTCAAGCCTACACCGACACCAAACACAGTTCTCAACACAAGGGGATAAGAGAGAGTTAATTCTGGAGCTAAATATGACTGACCAGAGACCAGGGACTCAGGCAGATTCAGTTTGCCCCTAAGAGCACTTTCCAATGTAGTAGCAGTTTTGAGACATTTTGTACTTAGAGGCATTTTCAAACACATTGGTAGAATCACACCGTAGGTGGGTGAGGGTGAAGCAGGTTTCAGGCGTTATCTGATCACACCCTTAGCTTTTGTGTTGATGGAAGTCTGTTAATACATACCAGAAGGATACATGTGATAGTCACGGGAGGGTTAGGTCAGACCTGTAGGTGGGCAATGAGAGGCTATTAAAGGTAATTTGGCTCTGGATGTGTAACATTCCAACTCTCTATGCTTACAAAGTTTTAGTCAGTCAATCAGCCTTGGCGAATCTTTAACACACATTTGGTACACCTCTTACCCCCATGCTTGGAAGTTCCTTTCATACCCGACTTCTTTAGAGCTTGTGAAAGGAGTTTGCTGTGTGAATAGCTGTTTGCATCAGCGTGTCTGTGGGTACACAGTAGCTGGAGGATCCTAGCTGTCATCTCACTTATGTGTTCCCCACACGGAGACAGCAAATGTTTGAAGAGATAAGTATACATTACACAATGCATATATGTCTTAGATAGGGTTCCTATTGCTGTGAAGTCACTGGGACCACGGCAACGCTTATGAAAGAAAACATTTAATTAGGGCTGACTTACAGGTTGAGAGGTTTAGTCCGTTATCGTCATGGCAGGAAGCATGGTGGCGTGCAGGCAGACACGGTGCTGGAGAAGGAGCTGAGAGTTCTACATCTTGATCTGCAGACAGCAAGGAGAGAGTGAGCCTGGCTTGAGCTTCTGAAACCTCAAAGCCCACTCACCCCTAGTGACACACCTCTTCCTACAAGGCCACACCTTCTCCAACAAAGCCACACCTTCTCCAACAAGGCCACACCTTCTCCAACAAGGCCACACCTTCTCCGACAAGGCCACACCTTCTCCAATAAGGCCACACCTTCTCCAACAAGGCCACACCTTCTCCAACAAGGCTACACCATCTAATTGTGCCACTTCTTATGTGCCTACGGGGAGCCATTTCCATTCAAACCACCATAGTATACATGTACTGAAACATTGTATGATTCTGCATGAATATGTATAGTTTTTAATGTTTGTGCATCTCCTAAAAAGGAAATTTGGGGATGATGTTGCTTGTGACACCTGAGAAACAAAAATCCCTTAACCAGTAATTCTATTTGCTGCCAACATGTCTAGGCAGCTATCTAGCCTAACCCTTATCCAGCATCTTCAAAAGTAGCTCAAAGCTATTCCCTGGAAGGGTTTGAACTTACTTTGGGACCCTGTGTGGAAAAGACCAGATTCTAGGGGGCTGCATATTTACTTGAATTCTAAGCTAAGAGCTTTATTGTGTCTGCTTGCTTCTCCTGGGGACCCGGAAATGGAGGCAAGCAGACTATTGCAGCATTTCTTTCTCAAAGTAGCAGTAGTTTTGGAATTAGAATCTTGGGGCCAAACCCACATCTTACCATCTTAGCTTGTCACATTATCTTGGGCAAAGGATTATTTGATTTTTCTAAGACTTGGTTTTCTCCCAAAGATTATTGTATTTTCATTTTATATGTATGAGTGATTTGACTGCACATATATGCACGCATCATGGGTGCAGTTGGTACCCACAGAGGCCAGAAGTAGGCATCAGATCTCCTAGAGCTGGAGTTACAGCTGGTTGTGAGCTACTCTATGAGTACCAAGAACCAAACCCAGGTCTTTTCCAAGAGGTCACAGTGCCTGTGAATTGGGGGGCCATTCCTCTAGCTTTATGATCTAACATTTAAATTTTTTTTATTTTTATTCTTTTAAGTTATGTGTATATGTGTTTGTGTGTGGGTATGTGCATATGAGTTCAGGTACCTATGGAGTCCAGAAGAGGGTGCCAGATTCCCTGGATCTAGAGTTACAGGTGCTAGTGAGCTGGCTGATGTGGCTGCTGGAGACTGAACCTAGGTCCTCTGCGAGAGTAGTGTGTACTCTCTTAACTGCTGAGCCATCTCTCCAGCCTAGAGACTTGACATTCTCATGTGTACTAAGAACACATCTTTAGGGATGAAGGATTTTACTAACCCGTGTTTATGAATGCCAGCTGCCCTATCTGGCACATACTAGTGTGTGGTGTCTGTTGGATACCTTTTCATTTGAGGAACTTTGAAATGCCACCAAAGAGTATGCCAGGATAGCAGGAAGACTTTGGTCTATAAATAGAATTAAACATAGTTTGTTTAGGGGGAATATGCAA
This sequence comes from Phodopus roborovskii, assembly GCF_943737965.1. Classification (NCBI taxonomy): domain Eukaryota; kingdom Metazoa; phylum Chordata; class Mammalia; order Rodentia; family Cricetidae; genus Phodopus; species Phodopus roborovskii. Next base: position 38,067,178 of record NW_026126511.1, on the reverse strand, counting down.
GAACACCTGAGGCTGGGTTATTTATGCAGAATAGAAATTTGTTTCTTAAATTTCTGGAGGAGGCCAACAAGGCCGAGATTAAGGTATTGGTGCTTCCATCAGCTGATCTCTATTTCCAAGATGCCCCCCTAAATGCTTTGTCCTGTAGAGGAGGGACAGCAGTTCTCCTATGATTGTAGGCAGAAGAGCAAAACCAGGTGAACTCCTTCAACTGAGCCATTTTTGCACAGACATATAACCCTATTATGATTTCCCAAAGCTGTGCCTCCCACTGCTATTACAGTGGGGGACACAGTTTCAACGTGAATTGTGTGTGTGGGGGAAGACACAGCACTGCATTTGAAACATGTGAAACATGGAAAAAAAAATGGGAACTAATCACAAACTGAGAATAAGAACAAAAGCCAAGATGGACTAAGAAAAAGTGAAACGTGGACCACACTCCATGCTTGCTATGTTTCCAGAAGTCCTCTAATTGCTTGTTATTTGTTTTTTAAGCTAATTTTCCATGCTGAGAGCAAATAGTTGGGACCTACATGCTCTTTAGTTTCTCTGCTCTAGGACTCTCTGAATTGGCTGAGTAACACATTACTCCTCAAATCTGCTTCCAGATGGAGGAGTAGGAGATTTATTTTATTTTCCTGGGAAATCGATGCCATGTGCTTGGGGATTTGGGACTGAAGTCTGGTCCATCTGACATACTGCTGTTGGCAGATGTGAATCAAATGTCAAACCCTCAATGCTCTGTCCATCACTTTACTTTTAAAAAGCTGGGCAGAGCATATTTGGTGAAAGAAAACCTATGCAAATTATTTTCATAAACTAAATATTATTTATTTATTTTTAATGAATGCCACTCTTTCTATGATGCCTTATGTGGAAGACAACTCTCAAACATAGCAACAGTAAAATAAATAAATTTACTTTCTCTGGGTAGGTTAAAAAAAAAAATCAGTGTAATGAGTAGGGTTTTTCCTCCCGCCGCCTGGTCAGGTCCCGCCACCGCGCCAGCCCCAAATAACACACAGAGACTCTGTATATGATATAATTCTGTTAGCCAGGTACTAGTTTCTTATCGGCTAGCTCCATCTTAATTATTAACCCATTTCTATGTATTTCCACATGGTCTTACCGAGAGTGGAGAAATGGCGGTTCTGTTCTCTCCAGACTCTCCATCTTGACTCCTCCTTACTACTTCCTCTTTCCTCCTTATCTCCTAGCCCCTCCTATCTTCCTTTCCTATTGGCCAACAGTGCTTTATTCATTAACCAGCATGAGAAACATTTACAGAATGACATCTCCCATCAAAACAGAATAAATAAAGAGAACATAAAATGACCCAAGGAAGTGAGCCTTCCTAATTTTGACTTATACTCCCCAAGCTATGAACCCCAAAGGTGAGCAGGGATGCTTGAGTTTGGTGGCATTTGAAGGGATCAGATCAAACAACATAGTTCTCTTTTCTGGAATTGGTTTATTCCAGTTTCAAGTTCTTTTGGATAAAGAGCAAGAGAAATAAAGTAGCATTATATGCATGAGTAAAAATGTCATAATAGAATCTATTATGTATAATTAATAGATATTAATAAATAAAACAAAAAAGCAGAGAAGGAAAAAAATGTGGAAGGTGCAGCAGCCTCCACCCTACCCCACAGAGCAGAGTGGAGGCCTCAGAGTAGAGGTCACACCGATTCCCACACGCCCATAGGAAGGCAATGAGGAGCTGCCCCAGACCCTTGCTTGACACAGCACCCCTGTGATAGGCATAGGTGACCATCAGGCCAGCATCATGCTTCCTTGGCCAATCGTCAAGCCCACCTGGAAGAAGGCAAAAGAGACAACCAGCCTATTGGGTGTCATTATAATGCTGACATCAACACAGCTGGCCTGTCCCAAATACACTGCAATTTTGCCAGCAGGGAGGTGATGTAGTTAACCAGGGTAGAGACAGACATAATAGGGTAAAGTTTAACATGCTCTCTAGGAGCTGAGGTTTCCCACTGCTGGTTGAAGCTAGTGTCTAGAACGTTCAGGGGGAAACTTGCTCTAGGCTGTCTTTCACAGGTTCATTGCTGTTTAGTAACTACGCCCAGACTGTAACTTTCAAAGTCAATGCAATTGTCCGGAGCTGATTGAATGATAAGGTTGTTAAGACGTCATTGGAAAAACCAGTAAATGTGATCTGGGGCCAGCACAAGGAAGATACGAGTCTCTGGAACTTTCTAGTCAAATGCTGCTTGTTACAAAGTCACTTGGAGTCGCTTGACTTGTTTTCCCATGGTGGACACCATACTCTGCATACATGGGGCATACCACCATCCATTTCTTCTCCTCACAGTCCTTTTGTTTTCTGTTAGAGTTGACATTTTGCAGCTGCCTCCCTCACTAAATCAAGGCCTTGCAGAATGGTTTATATGCATTATTTTTATTTAGCCACCAGAGCCACCTGGATGTGGGTACTGCAATCAGCTCCATATTAAAGACAAGGACAGGGGCTGGAAAGATGGCTCAGTAGTTAAGAGTGAGTGCTCCTTTTGTAGAGGACCTGAGATCGTTCCCAGCACCCATGTGAGATGGCTCACAGGCCCCTAAAACAGCAGCACCAGGGGGATCTGTTATTCTCTCTGGATTTCAGATACCGGCACATACATGTGCCCATCCTGCCCCCACACACTACCACATACACATATTTTGAAACAATTCTTTTAAGTCAAGGAAACCAAGACCCTCAGGAAGGAAGGCCCTCACTGAAGTTGCCTAGTGAAAGAGACAAGACAGGGGCTATAATCCAGGGTGATTTTTATTTCAAAGCCCATTCTTGTAGCCCCCAGCCCTGCATTAACTCTCTGGGAATTCATTGCTTCTTAATTCTGAACTGAAAAAAAAAATCTGATCCAAAGTATATGAAAATCAACGAAACAACCGTGAATGGAAACACGGAGTGTCCAGTTATCTTAGAGTAAGAGCTAATGTCATGGCAGTTTTTGAATGACCCAAGAAACCCTGCGGTGATCACCAGAGATGGCTGCTCGGGATTGCAGAGTGAACGCTAAGGACCAGGCTCAGGACCTCAGAGAGTGCTCTCCCAGTGAGAACGCTCTCCCCTTACTTGCATGCCTCTGGGCTTGGCAATTCTTGCTGATTGCATTTGGATGATCTACGCATGACACAAAAGCTACTTTTGAGTCTCAGCTCTATCCCTTCCCAGCTGTGCATTCTGTGATAGCACTGATCTCTCTGAATTAGTCTCATTATCTAGAATAGCAGCAATAATATCTACCCTGAAGAGCTGGTCTATGGAAAATAATACAATAAATGTAACGGATTTAGTAGTTCCCAGCATACAATATGGGTCAAAAGGTAACCACTGATAATGTATGGTGCTGTTTTTAAAACACTGCGTGTAAAAACCTTTTGGCTACTAAAGAATTCACTACACAAGGATGGGTTGAATGATTTATTAAAGCCATGGCAACAGAATTCCACTTGCTGAGCAGCTTAAACAACAGACGTGAATTTTCTCTCAATTTGGAGGCTTCAAATCAAAGGTCAAGATAAGAGATGGTTTCTTCTGGATCCCTCCCTCCACCCCCTTGCCCAGCTTGTGGTCTTTACTCTGGACCTGTGTCTTGATCTTGTTTTATAAGGAGAAAGTCATGTTGGATCTGGTTCCCTAACTAGTGTCTCCATTGTAACTGAACGATCTCCTTTAGGTCCTTTTCCCCAAATGCAGTCACATTTTGAAGCAGGAGAGGTTAGGACTTCCACACTGACATTCATGGGCACAGAAACTGGATGCTTAACAACATACAAAGTAGTTTGGTCCAAAGCAAATATCAGATCAAAGAGATAGGAAATACAAAAGAATTTGTTCAAAGAATCATGGGAAGGCATTAGCAAAATCTGAGAAGCAAGAATCTCTGTAATTATAGACAAAAATACGTTGATTCCTCACAAACCACAAGCACAATGGAAGCTGGAAAGTGTGGGATCTGAAAAAAAGGAATGAGAGGAGAGAGAGAGAGAGAGAGAGAGAGAGAGAGATCTGGTAGCTGAATTAAAATGATGCGCTGTATTTGGGCCTCAGGGAGCCAGAACAGGTCCTTCAAATTTCATGTTTTGTAAACATACTCCCCAGAGTGACATACTTGTGACATCCGAGAGCTCAGAACTTGAGAGGTGACTGGGCTGTGAGTGGACTCATCTCTTCATGAATTCATAGATTAGTGGAACCATGGGTTGCTAGAGGAATGGCTTTGTTAGAAAAGCAAGTTCAGCCCCTGGAACCCACATAGTAGAAGGAAAGAAGTGAATCCTGCAAGTTGTTCTCGGGCCTCTATGTGTTCAGTGTGGCGTGCATAGACACCTCACCTCCACCCACGTGATTCAATTAGAAACATTTGAATAAATGGAGCGTATTTCTTCATGTCATTAAATATTTCTGTACAACGTGAAGTTCATAATTGATTGGCATAGTTTTCCATTGTCTATTAAGTGGTTTGCCTTTCCCATAACCCTTGGTATGATAGATGTGTAAGTCTCTATATACACTTCTAAATCTATCTTTAGATCAGATTCCTGGAAATAAAACCAAGGGGCAAAGGCAGGCTTATACTTGACATCTTGGTTCCATGCTGCCAAAATGTCTCCTGCCATTGATAACAGACCCTTTCTGCCCCTTCTGATAAATAGTCCCGGGCCCTACTCGCACTACCAAGAAATCATGGAGAACATATATCATGCCAGGTTCTAGAACTTTCCCGTTGCAACCCTTCCCATAGCTGCTTGATTTGTTTCTCTGTCTACCCCAGGCTGTAAATCTTACTCAGTATTCTTTGGCTTTAATCTAGAACCTATATCACAGAAAAGACAAATCTAGTGACCAACTACCTGACAAGACTGTCTTCTGTGATGTAATAACAGATTGGCCGGGATGCTTTTAAAGCTGGAAGGCCGTGTTTGCAAGAAACTTAAATATAAGAAAATATGATGAATATAAAGATATCATGGAACAAGATGGGCAAGGCCTACAGGTCTCATCTGCATGCCCACCTCTGCTGGTGTTTTCCAGAAGAAACTTAGCTTGCCACAGCTCAGTGAACTGGGAACTATCTGTTGATTTTAGTCTTGTAGATTTGAGATTGAGTTTTAGTTCCAGTGCTTGCTAGTAGAAGGGTCAAAAAACTTACCAGTGTCATGGCTGAGCAAGTATGATAGAACGTAATAGACACTGTAAGTAGGGTAGCTATGAGTGTTGAGCAAATGAATAGCTGTGGTCTGCCTGGTACAACATGGGGTCTTTGCAGGGATTAGAGAATTGCTGACTGTGTAGGGTGAACTAGTTTACAGTTCATCTCCACAGAACTCGTCCAAATGGTAAGATCCCATTCTGTTGTTCTATGATTGCGCACTCTGTAACACTGCACCATTCATCAGGCCTTAGACTGCGTGCTTAGCAAAGCTTGTTGGCCGACTCAATAAATCACAAGTCCAACATCCATGATGGGAAATATGGAATATTTGTCAAGTGTTCTAAAAACAAAAAGTAAACGTGAAGACTTCACTTATAGCCAATTATTCAGCATCTAGATAATTAAAGATGGGACAGCGGTTAAAGGGGACTCAGGTTCAATTCCCAGCACCCACATGGTGGCTCATAACTGTCTGTAACCCAAGGACAGTGACTTCTGGTCTCCCCAGGAACCAGGCACACACGGTGCAATTATACCTGCAGGCAAAACACCCCCACATACTAATTAATAAAGTAATCTGTTCAATCAGAAGATGAGAAACATTTGCTGATTTGTTCATTTATGATCATGCATCCCAGAGTGATAAGAAGCATCATGTGTGAACTCAGACTCAGGTTTCAACCTTGGCTTTGCCCTTCACCACTGTGTCATCTCAGCAAAGTTTCATAGTCTTCATAAGTTCTGATGTCCTCATCTAACAGATCTAATATGTTATTTATTATTAAATATAATAATATCACTAACAGGTCTGATAATAACTAATCTTATAGAGATCTAAGAGGACACTTGCTCTGAGGCATGTAGAAGACAGGATGGCTAGTAAGGAAGAGCAGAATACTCAGTAGATGCCATGCTGCATCCTAAGGGACGATTCAGAGGGCTTTAAAAGAGCTTGTCAGGTTCACAGCCCAGTTGAGAGGAAGGTGCGAAGCTATTTTACACACCCTTCTCTTCCCTTCACATGCATGATCCACAAGATCAACACCCCAGTCTGCTGGGCATGGCTGTGTATGCCTGTAACTTCAGCACTGAGGAGGCAGGGGTAGGCAGATCTCCATGAGTTTAAGGTTAGCCTGGTCTACGAAGCAAATTGCAGGCCAACTACGACCACCGCAAAGGCAAAGCTCATGTCAGAGCTGTGCGTCTGTTAGAACTGGTGAGCCTACATCAGCTTTGTACTGTGTCATTGCTGAAATGTTACTACAGAAAGGAGTGGAGCCAGGTGTTCTGTGAAATCTTTTCCCAACAAAGTTACATAAGGTGACCTCTGTACTCAAGAAGATTGCAGGTTTCCTAGAAAGATAAAGCAAGCAAACAGGATAATCCAAGGAAACCTGATAATCCCAGACCGTCCGTGGGTAAGTGATTAATCAGTGTTACAGACAGTTGTAAAGTCTCAGGCACAGATGAGGGCAGTAGATTTTTACCTCTCTCTGCTGGTTCCCCTCTGGGCCACAGTCTCTGAAGGTTGCCCAATCTTTCTTTGTTGCCTTCTTCCTCTTTTTTGTTTATTTTTTGACTTTTTAGGATGCAAAATCAAACACTTAGGTCACAAAAGTTCAACTGTCTAAGCTGACTAGACAGGTAATGCAAATGTACACAGCAGAAGAAAGGGAGACAAGAGTCACTGCTGAGCAAAGACTTGTGTTGGGTTTACACACAGGATGGAATGCCTGTGTCTGGAAACAAGGGGGGTTGAGCTCAGTTTGACTGTACTGACTGTACTCAGGCCACTGTTTGATAAGCTACTGCTGAACACAAGTGGTAGCAAATGCTATTATTATTTCGAATTGACTAGTATTTCTTCAATGCTTACCTCATGTGGGATACTGTGCTAAGTACATTTAATTCTCAAAGCAAGCAAGGGCCATCATGTTAATTTTAAATAAAAGGAAACTGAGGCTCAGAAAGGTTGATTAACTTGCCCAAGCTGCAGTACTATGAGAGATACAGTGAGGGCTTGACTTGGGTTGATATTTGTATGTGATTTGTGTTCTGTGTTGGAAGGCTAGGACCAATGAAGACAGACAAATTCTGTTTCTATAGTATTTATTTTTTTCTAGCTTCTAAGGTCTAGAAAAGGGTGCCACCAACTACGGGCCAAACATTCAATGCATGATTGTGGAGGACATCTCATTTCTTGTTTTCCTTCCTTCCTTCCTTCTTTCCTTCCTCCTTTACTTCCTTCCTCCCTCCCTTCCTCCTTCATTCCTTCCTTTTCTGATATCGTTTTTATTCTTTGAAAGTTTCATTTATTTATACAATGGACATTGATCATACCCATCCACCACCACCTCCAATTCCCCCTAGTTCCCCACCTCCCTGTCAACTTTATATTCTCTTAATTTTTAAAATTGTTTTTAATGAATAGCTCCCCAGTCTACCTCTGCTGCCCTCCCACATGAATGCAGGTGTGCGGCCAGCCACAGAGGTAATCAATCATTGCAAGGTCCCTTACACTCAGTTTTCTTACTGCTGTGACAAAGACAAACTTAGAAGAGAATAGCGTTATTTTGCTCATGGTTTCCAAGGGTTTAGTTCCTGGGCCACTGATTCTAGTCATGCAGTGGGGTAGCAGCAGGAGCATGTGGAGAAGAACAGGTTATCCATCTCATGGTGGACAGGGAGTAGAGAGAAACAGGAAGGGGTTGGCTAAGTGATACCATCACACATACGTCCCCAGTGACCTACTTCCTCCACCTGGACCCCACTTTCTGGATTTCAAAATCTTTCAAAAGAGCACCACCCCCTGGGGAATCAAGCATTCAACATATGCCTGTGGGGGCCATTGCATATTCAAGGTAACAGCAACAATCAGTCATTGCAGTGTCCCTTAAAATGTAAATGAAGTCAATATTGAATATTCTGATTTCTTTCACTGCTGACCTAACTTCAGTGCAATTTAAGCATGTAATACCATAATATTATCATTAAAGGTAATTAAAAAAATGTAGCCTTAGTTGAACCTTACCCTTGGATACCAGGAGAATCCAGAATAAGTACCAGGAGGTGGGTGTTTTCTGCTTCTTCAATTCATTACGTTCTTTTTTGCCAGGAGTTAAGGAGGGAATTGCCTCCACCCTTATTTCTGATGGAATATGAGACTGGGTGTGAATGTCTAGCTACCTGGAGTCTCAGCTGCCTCTATAAACCTTATCATTGTAGAATCTGAGCATTTTTCATCACTTTGTAGTTGAGGACAACATAAATACATTTTCTTTGTTTTTGTTTTTTGTTTTTGTTTTTTGTTTTTTTTTCCCCACACTTTCCAGGAGCAAACTTCTACATGAAGATTCATAGCTTGCCTCATCCAGTCAGCACACAGATTGTGAAGTCAACTCTCACAGAGCTAACCATGTGGTGGGCGAATGCCTGGCACTATTTACAAACCAGTAGATGGAGAACTGGTCAACATAGAATCATCTCTGTTGGTTTCCTGGTTTCTTGTGTGATGCAATATGCAATAGATAGAGAAATACCATGTGAGCAAAGGGCGTACCAGACCCTAACCCTGCCTACTGATATATATATATATATATATATATATATATATATATATATATATACACACACACACACACACACACACACACATATATATATATATACTTTCACATCATCTACAATTATTTAAAAATTAAAAGTTTAAATAAAAAGAAATCCATTTGGGCCTGGTGTCATAGGTCTGTAATCCCAGATTCTTGGAAAGCTGATGCAGGAGGATCACAAATTTAGGATCAGCCTGGGCTACAAAGTGAGTTTTAGGTTAGTCTGTGCAACTTCATGAGACTCTGTTTCAAAGTTAAAAGATTAAAAAAAAGTAGTTAACTTAAAAAATTCCTATAGGAAAGAAAATAAATCTCTACACACAAACACACACACACACATACACATGCAAACACACACGGAAATATCTTAAAGACACATTTGCTAATATACCACTGTCCCTCCCCTTCGTTTCCACTCATGCTTCCCCCTTTCCAGCTTTCTGAACTATGAGTAGTATTAATCACACTTATATTAAAGTTTAAAATGTATATACATATTTATACACATGCAAAGATATTACATACATATTAGAGACACATCATAGTGACACATATTAAACTGGTAATAATGGAAGGGACCTAATGTAGAGTGGAGATTAAATCAATTAACTTCCTACTTATCTGTTTGCTGGAACTTAAGAATTAATATATTATCATTTATTTTTTAAAATTATTTATTTATTTAGCTTATGTATATTGATGTTTTGTCTACATGTCTGTCTGTGTGAGGGAGCCAGATCCGTTGGAACTGGTGTTAGAGACAGTTGTGAGCTACCATGTGGATGCTGGGAATTGAACTCGGGACCTCTGGAAGAGCAGCCACTGCTCTTAACCACTGAGGCTTTCTCCAGCCACAATATATTATTTTTATAATTAACAAAATCCTTGAAAAGCAATTCTTGGCCTTATATCCCTAAAATCATTGATATAATAAGATTCCAAAATAAATAGATAAACATTGTTCAAAGATAATTTTGATGACTGACTTTTGGTTTCCCTCATGAAATGCAGGAGCAAACAGTGTAGTTGAGGCACAGCATTCCAGATAGCTGGGTGCTGTTTTAGTTTTAGAATGGATCCTCCAGCTGTTATTTACTTCCCGAGAGCTATGGCAGTGGTTCAGGCAGCTGCCACCATGGATCCACTAATGAGTAACTGTATAATAAGAAGATATACAACCCAGAGCCAGATATAAATAAAAACAGAACCCAAGTACAGTATTTGACCTTTAGCACTAAGCCTTCGTGGCTAATCAGGTCTAACCTAACTTTGGCTTCTCCACATGACCTAGGCAGTTTAGCTTGTCTAGATGTTTTATTTGAGGCACGGCCTTTGCCCATAAACACTGTGTTCCCAGCACTTCAGAGCTACAGAACAATTAAACATAGATTTTTAATCCTCCATAACAGATTCATGTTAGGATCATAATTTCTAACTTGTTGAAGGCTGTATTAGTTACTTTTTATTGCTGCGATAAAATGTCACCACCAAAAGAGACATGTGGAAGAGTTTTTTGGTTTATGACTCCAGGGGAGGAGTCTGGGAGCACATGGCCCAGGCAGGAAGCTGAGTACTCACGGTTTTTCAACTCCAAGTACAAATTAGAGAGGAAACTAGAAGTAGAGGGGGAATATAAATCCCAAAGCCTCCTCTAACAGGGCTGTCCTCCTAAGGGCCGGTAACTCCCCTGTGGGGGTGTGAATGAGAGTGGCTCATAGATCTCATTGCCTGTCCCCAGTTGGTGCGACTATTTTTGAAGGACTAGGAGGAGTGGCCTTGTTGGAGGAGGTGTGTTACTAGGGATGGACTCAGAGATTTCAAAAGCCCACACCATCCCCAGTTAGCTTTTTCCATCTTGTGGTTGTTGTCTCAAGGTGTAAACACTTAGCTATTGCTCTAACACCATGCCTGCTTCCATATTCCCCCCCCTTGATGACCAAGACCAATGAACTCATTTTTCTAGAAGTTGCCTTGGTCATGGTATCTCCTCACAGCAATAAAAAAGTAACTAAGACAGTGCCACTAAATATTCAAATAGCCAAGCCTGTAATGGGCAGTTCTCATTTAAAACAACGAGAAAGCGAAGAATTTATTGATCCTCAGAACATTCCTTAATACTTTTGGAGCAGTGGTGCTAATGATCCTTTCCAAATTCCAAATTAAAATTTAAATTACATGCATTCATTCAGTGTGTGGTGTGTTTACGTGTATGCTCATATACTCAAGCCATGACATGAATGTGGTGGTCAGGGGACAACTTTCGAGAGTTGGTTCTCTCTTCTGTCTCTTGGGACCTGGGGATTGAACTTAAATCATCAGCCAGGTGCCCTTGTTTGCCAAACCATCTCAGCCCCCTTTCCGATTCTTGTACAACTTGCTCCAGCCAGCTTGGCTTTGGTGGGAAGGGCCTTTACTCCTCATTGTCTTCTCTATGCCTGTGGTCTCTGGCAGTGTTTCTTCGTAATTAGTGCCCGGTGGTGACAATCCCTAGTCTCTTCTAAGACATCTCTGATGTATGCACATTTGGTGGAATCTACTAACTTTGGATCATTTAGCAATGCATGCAAACTTCTGGATATTTCAGGAAAGACTATAAATGGAAAGGGACCTTTTGTCGTCTTGAATGTTGAAAGCACATTCAAATAAAGCTCTAGAACACGACACTGCAAACGATTTTCTGGTTACTTTTCTAACATGCAGCGTGCATCTGTAGCTGTGTGAAAAATTAACCATGTACATATGTACCAGGTAGGACATAGTCCAATGTAGCCAGACAGAAAATAAACAAAATGAGAGGCCCAGGGAAACGCCTTGATTTGGAAAATCTTAGCCTTTGCAAACTCACATCTCACAGTTTTTCCATTGGCAGTGGTTAGACACGGCATTTACAGCAGCTGGCACTGAGTAAGGTTTCACCCTGTGGGTTAGATTCACAGAGTTTATCAAACCACAGCTTGCCTTGTTCTGGTGGGAAAGAAAGTTCAGTGCTTGTATCATGATGACCAAACCCTGGCATTTCTGATATGATCAGCATGGGCACTTTTCTCCATCACACCAGGATTATTATTCTTTCTTTGTTTCTTTGTTTCTTTGTTTGTTTGTTTCTTTCTTTCTTTCTTCCTTCCTTCCTTCCATCCTTCCTTTCCTTCTTTATAAGAATGAGACACAAACCCAAAAGTTAAACAAGATTTCTCAAACGTCTCCACACAAGCTTCCAAGTAGAGATGGAGTTATCACTACTTCTGTAATTTCTGTCAATTAATCCACCCCCACACCACAAACCAGATTCCAAAATAAGTTAAAAGAGCAGCCCCGGGGACTCAGAATGACATCACCATCGTGGTTCCACTGCTGTGGCCTGCAGCAGTCACTGGTGTTTGTACTCACAGTGACATTTACCTGGGAGAGATGGAAGGGAATCCATGACACCGCTTTCCCAGCAGCCCCTGCCGTCATAGGAAGTAGAGGAGGCAAGCCCCAGGTGTGGGTCCCACGGCCTCACACTTCTCTTTGTCGAAGTCTCTCTCTGGTTGTCATGAGCATGGGAGAATTCTTCACTAATGTCCCTCCCTGATCACGTGGATTGTTTCTCTAGTCTTCCTCAGGCTCCTAACGACCCCTCTCCTGCCCTCCCTAGCTGGCCCATGTTAGCCCACATGTCTACTGTTTTCTTGTCTGCCTAGCTCCTCTAACCCTGTCGCCCCGGCACAGCCACTTTTACCAGATGTACCCTCTTATTTTCCAAAGGCTAGGTACCTTCCTGAAGGCGCTGCTGTCCTGTTACATAGTTAGGCTGTTTGTTGATTGGCGCTGTAAGATCCATGAATGGAGGTCTGTTGCTTACTGGTTTCTATGTGCTCTACTCAGTTAACATGGGTTTTGACTTGAACTTTTTCGTAAGGATCCATCTCTCAGACTCTGCTAGCTTCTGTTTCCTACACTCCTACCCAACACCTTCAGTTCCCTGCCCTGGTAATGGGAACTCCATCCACTTCGCTGCCCCAGACATCACCTTTCCTTTGTCCTCAGTCTCTCTACCCCAATCTAATCAATAGCCTTGCCCTGTCCTCTTTGCCTCTCTAATAGCTCTTGGCTCACATCTTTTTGCTTTTCTGCCACAGGGCTGTGGCTTTGGCTCTGGCTACATCATCTCTCACCTACAGCGTCTTTGCACCCTCCCCTCGTCCTCCGCTTCACCCTGCCCGGATCCTTCATCCACACTGCAGCTGCGATGGCTGCAGATGCAGACCTGCTTATGCCACTGTCCTGCTGCTGGGTCTCAAAGCCGGTTGGCTCAAGGTCTCTAATGTTCTCTGTAACGGCCTCTATGGCTGCACGCCTTTCCTTCACCATTCATTATCTCCCTTGTTTTCCTCCACTCCAAACCCACATTCCATCTATTTCGGACATACGGATTTCTACAAACACCTGGCTCAAATCCATATTCGAATGTATCTAGATCTTTCAAGCGATTGTAAGTGAACACATTCATGCAAACCTATAACATGTTTCTATGCATAGAGGGTCATCCATGCCTCAATCTGTGTCATTAAGTAGATTTTCTACTTGAAATCTTTATCTTTTTGTGACTATTCCTGTTAATGCGTGTGTGTCATTGATTAGAGAAGGAGGTAGCCTCTGCAAACATCTTCATTCTTTCTTTAAAGCTCAGGCATTTCAATGTTGGGTCACACAACTTGGGGAAATGAGTGTGTGTTTTCCTGAGCCTGGCCTCTGCAGAGTTGGCAGCGAACGGCATGCCTGGGGCCTGTGATCAGCAGGTAGGTGGAGGTCAGGCTGGTCGTGTGCTCTTGCCGAGCACGTCTAGTTGAATCCATAAAGGGCATGGATGGAGAGAGCACTGGTTTCACTGGGTTGAACTCCAACAAGAGGTGCCACTCGCAGCGGCACTAGGAGCGTGTCCTTGTCCCTGTGAGCACGGTGCTGGATGGATGTCTGGGAATGCTGATCACTGCCCTGTGAGAGGTGCTGAGCTTTGTTTGGCCGGTGTTCATCAGCTCCAGTGCATGAAACCCGGATTTCTCTCTCCAAGATTAGATCAGTACAACCTCCCTGGGTACGGAGTGCGGAACAGGGCGGGGACCACTAACTCCCTCCAGCAAAGCCCAGACCCACCTGAACAAAAGCCCCAGGGTTTTTCACCCTCTGAGCCACCAGGGCAGGATACCTAACTGGGGCTCAACTTGTTTGCCTCTCTCAAGAGCTTTTTGGCCAGCAGCCCTCTCTACTGACTGGAACTCTGATTTCTTTTGAGATAAGACAATTATTGCCTCAGGTTTCTGCTTCCCTCCTTTTCCATTACCTTCAGGTTTTATTAACTTTGTAGCAAGGCTGGTATGGCCACTGTGGGATTGTACATCTTGTTCAGTAAAACACGATTGGAACTTTCGGAGTCACAGCCCCAGCCCTGTCAGCCCTAACAAGCCAGTCCCGGTCACTCTTCCATGGACCAATTAAAGAGACAGGCAATGGCAAAGCAGATAAAAAGAGATTAATTCAATGTAGCCCCATTAGGAAGATGAGCAGGGGATCCAGTGTCCTCTCCCCGCAAGTCCATCTTCAGCGTCCTAACATGAAGTTTAGGTTTAAATACAAGGCAAGAAGCATGCATAACTAAGCAGGCCTGGTCAAGGTGTGGGCCTATCCATCACTGAGCCGGTACCCTCTTAGCTCCAATCTGCCCTGCAAGGTGGTCTGACAACCTCGCAGCTAAGCCTTTGGCTGTCTTGCCCTTCCTTCCCATCTCTGTCTTGAAGCGTGCAGTCCAGGTTGAACTCTGGTCCTGCTTTTTGACTTTAGCAACAAAAGGACTTTCTGCTTTCCCGAGCCCCATGCTGCCCCTACAGATATATCAACTGTCACTCGCATGGGGACATCATTAAAATTCACATACTGGGTTTGGGGGGATGACCCAGTTAGCAGTGTTTGCCGTTAAACACCACATGCCGACCTGGCTTTAGATCTTCAGCCCCCTAGCATCCATACAAAAGGCCAGCTGTGGCAGCATGTACCCGTAATCACAGCTGCTTTGGCGAAGTAGAGATAGACAGGAAGGGCCCTGGGGCTTGCTGGCCTCTGAGTTGAACTGGTGAACTCCAGTGAGGCCCTGTCTCACAAAGCAAAGCGGCTAGCAACTTTGTTTGCCAGCACTGACCTCTGACCAGTAGCGGTGCACACACACACGAGCACACACAAGAACATGTGCACCACACACACCGCCCACACACGAGTACAATAGAAGATAAATTAGAAGAATACAATTCACCTACCCTCTGCTGCTCCTTGGATTCCCACACAGTTCCCTTCTTGGGTTTAGCTGTGAGGTGAGCTGGTTGAAACCCAGCAAGCAGGGTGGGAGACATGCCTATCCACTGTACATGGGTAAATTACCTTATCAAAAAAGAGAAGTAGCCAGTGACCAGACAGGGAAAGAAGCTCAACCATATGGCAGGCTTCCTGAGCCTCAAATCAGCTTGCTCATGAGCAAATTGCCACAGTCTTCGGGTTCTTGACCTCCTCTGGGCATTGTGCAGGCTGATGAGCTCATGCTCATAAAAAGTGCAAGCCTTTCATTGAAGTATAATTAGTAATCATCTGATAAGTGAATAACAATAATAATGATGATGTAATCCCTCCCCCTACCTCTGTTTATGTCCTTAGTAGCAATACTATGAGTTGATGTCCCAGTACACTCAACTAGATGAGTGTCCTTAGGTGCGGATTCACCCACACAGCCCACTGCTGTCTTGGGTGCCTCCCTTGCCCTCTCCAGGATAACCTAAGGGCACTGAACAGGAAGCAGTGTTCTGTGAGTGTTGGCCCATGGAGTAATGGGAACGTCTGAGCCACTCATGACTCAGGCATCAGGACACCCACGCGCTTCTTGCCATCATGGCGACTTCCCAGGTGGGGTTCACAGTGATGTATTTCTCTTGGTTTTCATGCCCTGCTTGCTTTCCCCAGGCTCCTTAAGCAGCAGGGTGAATGTATGAGTCAGGCCATTTCCTCCATGCCATCATCAGAGCGATATGTGCACCCTTGTTAACATGTATCTGGTCATCCTGGGCACCAGATGAACCAACTGAAGAAGAACTCCATTCTAGAGACAAGAATCAGCTTGGCTTTTTGACAAATCATAGTTGACACTGAGTAGACACTAAGCTAAAAGAAAGAAGTGGTGAGAACGTAAAGAAAGATGCAGTAGGCAGCTCATCATCGCTGGGCCCACACACACTTCCCAGGCCAAATGCTGAGGGAGGCAGAATGGAATCCCAGCTAGAAGAGACAATAAGACCTTTCATTTGCAAATGGTTTCCACTTACAAAGCACTTTCGCACGCACGCATGACCTCACTGGGCCTCACCATCACTGGGCTTGGGCTGAGTTTATTATCTCTTACTTACAGGAGAACAAACTGAGGCTTAAAGGTACCAAGTGACGTAGAGAAGAAAGGGTGAAGTCCAGTGTGACGGTAGGACTTGCCCCACGTGGCTGCATCCAACGCTTTCTCTACTGGGAAGGTGCTGAACGTTCACACTATATGTGGATGGCGGTTGGCCGGGCTGCACAGGCGGCCATAGTGAAAGCGCCTTTGGCCACAGGCGTGAAAGTCAGCCCTGGTTAGCTGCTCCCAGGCCTGGCCTCCCTAAATTCCCCCTCCTTTTCTCTTTTCTTTCACTTCTGTTTTGGATGGGAGTGTCTTCCTTTTTAAAACTTTGGTTTTTTTTCCCCTCTTATTTTAGCTTCACAAAAGTATACATCATATATTGATGAGAATCCCTTTTATACCCCCTCGGATGAAAATTTCTGTCAAAAATGCAAATGAAACAAACCTTTATAAATATAATCTGAAGTATTTATGGATGGGATCATGAAATCACTGGGATTTTTCTTTAAAATGTGCTGTAGTTTGGATCCTAAGATGCTTCCCTTGTGTTAAAAGCTTAGCCTCCAGCCAGGCTACTGGGACGCGATGGAACTTACCGGAAGAGGCGGGGCCGGGTCAGGTGGCCGGGGGCGGGGGGGGGGGGTTGAGAGCATGATGGGAGCCCCACCCCTTCTCTCTCTCTTTTCTGTTTTGTTTCTCAACCATGAGACGAGGAGCTGTGCTTTTCCACGTACTTCGCCCTGATGTACTAGTGACCACCCCAGGCCCAGGACCAGTCCATCACAAACCGGAACTCCAAAGACTTGGAGCCCACAAAACCTCTTCTTATAGGCTTATGTAAAAATAGTCCAGGGGAAAATGTGGGATCAGAGAGATAAAAAGGGCATGTGGTAGGATTCCTTGGAGATTCATGAGGCTCATTTTTTCTCCGTATTTCTATTTTTCTGTATTACTAAAAAATGT
Source organism: Phodopus roborovskii (assembly GCF_943737965.1). Classification (NCBI taxonomy): domain Eukaryota; kingdom Metazoa; phylum Chordata; class Mammalia; order Rodentia; family Cricetidae; genus Phodopus; species Phodopus roborovskii. The sequence goes on along the minus strand of NW_026126511.1, from coordinate 38,050,007 downwards.
CTAGTTAAAGAGGTAGGAAAAAGGGAATAGAATCATGCATCTTCCTTCTGCCCTATTTAAATACATGCCTTTTCTTTGATAATTTCTTACTCATCCTGCCCTCTTCCTTATTTGATAGTACTTTAAATAAACATTTCCTCACATTTAATTTACGTATTAGCGTGTTTGAATGTGTGTGTGGGGGATGTATTCTTGCTGCACTGTGCACATTTGGGGGTCAGAGGACAACTTCCGGCTGTATGTTTTCTCTTCCCATCATGTGGCCTCCAGACATGGTAGCAAGTAACTACCTGCTAGCCATCTTGCTGGCCCCTCATCTGATTTTTCTTGAATATCTTTAAAGTCCACATGGAGGTTTACCTGTGAGTTACACAACAGGCCTTCCTTCCAGGAAAGCTAAGAGCTCTGCCCTTCTGGGGGAATAGTCTGTGTGTCAGCATTTTTCACAGTTTCGTAGGATGTTCCAGAGACACTCATTTCTTGGTTGATCTTCTGGTCCTCTTATGATGACCCTTCACAGGACCATAGTTCTGGGAGGAAAATTTAAAATGAGATTAAGGAAACTCCCAAGGCAAGATGTGTTGGTACAAAAAGAAACAAGAGATGTTTCTCCTCCTGGTGTTCCTTCAGAGACTGGGACATCACTCTAAAATACACTAGGAACAAACTTTGGCAGTTGTTTTTGTTTTTTGTTTTGTTTTGTTTGTTCTTCATCATAGAAAGGCAAAGATCAAGATAGATTGCCCTGTGGATCTGAGGCAGGGTCTTACCTGGGGCTGTGGCCTGAGTCCTGGTGGCTTTTTCTACAGTTCCATTAACACTTTGGCCATTGTCACTCATCAGCAGCCCTGGTAAAAGGAGGCTGTTGACAATTCTCATTCTGCTATTGGATCTTGGGTCTTTCTGTATTTCCTTGTCACCAGAGTCAGAGCCCAGGATCCCAGCAGGCAGGGCAGCAGCAGGAACCTTCTCCATATTCTGCCTCCAAAGTGACCTCCAGGATGTGGTGCAGCCACCCCTGCACCCACCCTTCCTTGCTAAATCCTTCCCTCCAAAGCACAGGGCCTGCACTTTCCTTTCTGGATTGATGTTGAACACTTAATATAATTGGCTCACAGAAAATAAAAAGCTGAAGGTATGCAGTCGGCCACAGCAAGACCTCATATTTCAAACGCAGCCAGATCTCTTCCTAAGCATGCCTTTCCAGGGTGTGAAATCAATCATGTCACTGCGGCACAGGAGACAGATATCTCATCTTACTCCAGAAATGTAACCCGTGACTTGGGTCCTTCTTTGAACTTCCTGGTCACCATGGTTCCCTGTAACCCACAGCTTTCCATGGTTCCTTCTCCAGGGTACTTCCTCTGGATTGGCAGCTTGCTCTGTGATCCTCAGCCACTTAAAGAAGCCATGACAAAGTTATTGAAGTTCCTTTCTCCTCCCTGGTGTTAGTTAACTTGCCTTTTGGCCTTGGTCTTTATTCTAGAAGGTACCAGTGTTCCACTCCAGCCAGGTTCCCATGGCAACTCAAGGCCGAGTCTAGGCTCCCTCACCTTTTTACCCTAGAAATGGGTTGTTTTTCAGAGGTGACGAGATTGTGTGCAGACTTGATCCCGTGTTCTCCAAGCTCTTCTCTTTTAGGAGCTCCAGAGTAGCAATAGGCAAATATGTCTGCTGGTTTGCCCCACTGACTCATCATTGTGTTGAAGGTTGGGACCAAGACTGAGACAACAATATCCTATAAAATGAAATCTAGGTCTGAGGAGCAGTTGCTACACAAGTCCAAGTTCAGTTCAACCGTCTGATAAGCAGAGAAAGACAGATTCTGGGCTCACTGGCCTGTCTAGATCAGCATGACCTGTGGGTCATGAACTCTTCAGGGGAATGCTTTCACAGGGGTTGCCCAAGACCCTTGGAAAACATGGATATTTACATTACAATTCATAATAGTAGCAAAATTACAGTCACAAAGGAGCAAGAAAAAAATTTTATGGTTGGGGTCAACACAGCATATGGAACTGTATTAAAGAGTGTCAGCATTAGGAAGGTTGAGAACCAGTGGGCTAGAGGAGTCAGTTAATTCTGGGAAAAAGTGAGCGATCCTGCTTTCAAAAAAAAAAGAATCAAACAAACAAAACACAAGGTAGATCAAAGACAAGATGACATTTTGAGGAACACATCAAAACACAAACCTTTGCTTTCCACATGCACACAAGCCAATTCTTACCCCTCCCCCATCACACACACACACACACAGAGAGAGAGAGAGAGAGAGAGAGAGGGAGAGGGAGAGGGAGAGGGAGAGGGAGAGGGAGAGAGAGAGAAAGAGAGAGAGAGAGAGAGAGAGAGAGAGAGAGAGAGAGTCATCACCTATCAACGGATAAGCCAGCAGCTGAGCATCTCTTGGAGTGACAGCTGTGTCATGTTGCATCTCCGATGCTCTCATGGTAATGTCCCCCAACATTCCTGTTGAGGATAGGGTCCCCTATTCAAAGTGTTGAGAAGTGGGACTGCGGAGCGATGCCTGGGTTTTAGAGACATTGCTTTCATGGGTTAAGACTGCTCTCCTCCTCTCCCAGATGACACCTTGCGCTGTGCACAAGTCAGGTCCTCTCAGATGCCAGAGGTTGATAGAGGCTGTCCCAGCCTTCGGAGTCTGGAACCCAATAAACTATTGTTTATAATCGCCCAGTCTGTAGCATTGCCATAAACAGGTGAAGTCACCCGGTGATGGAGATGACCAAGCTTTCCATTCAAAGGTGGGACAGGGGGTGGGGTGGGGGCTGCTCTATCCACCCTCAGCCCTCCCTGCTCCACAGTCTACTCATTTCCTGGCCCTGCCAATTATCTCTCTGCACTCAGGGTGGGTCCCAACATCTCAAACGTGAGAATTGCTCCCTGCCTCTGTTGTGTTAGCTCTTTTCTTCATGTTACACCTGTAATACATGTGTTTTCACACCCCAGTAGGTAATGGTATGGTTATTATCTCTCCCTAGCAACTTGGCTTGGTAGAGAAAATTCAGCATACATAGTCTGTTCTCCTTTTTCACCTATTGTGATCAGTTCCGGTTTTTCCTGAAGCTCTTTCCTCTGTATGAGATTGCAGGTGCCACACACACACACACACACACACACACACACACACACACACTAACCATGCTTTTTAAAATCTGAACATTATAGCATCCTTTATGCATAGGCCACAAGTAAGGAGTTTATGATAATTTACAAATTATGTTATAAATCAGGCAGAACGGTAGAAATACCTACCTGTGCAAGAGAATAATTTCCCTCTGGGCTAGTCTCCTCTCCCTGTGCTTTTCCTAGGCTGGTAAGCTCCGTTCTTTACTCTGGCCAGTGGAGTGGAAGTCTGTTTCTTCAAAGACTGTTGTGTAGCTTGTCCTTGATCTTTGTCTACAGTTCACGTGACAGGAACTTCAAACCATGTAAAGCAAAAATATGAAGAGGTATCCTATAAAGGTGCTGAAACGCAGGGACCCCGTAATTCCTTTGCCTAACCACAGGCATAGTTGCATAGACACCTCTAACTGCTGCTCTATACTTACTCCAGATAAGGAGTGGGTGCAGATAGGACAAAACAGGCAGAGATCATTCTTGTATTCATGGAATGTACAATCTGGTAAGGAAGCAGAATTTTAAACATGAATAAATTAGACCATAATTATCTAAGAGATAAACACTGTGAAGAAAGGGCAAGTGCTGTGAAGGCGTGGCAATACATCTTCTATTGCTATAACAAAACACCCGAGGCTGGGTGATAATAGAAGAGTTTCAGTTCCCGGTTTTGGAAGCATGTTGTTGCTTTTGTCAAGGGCTCCAGCAGTGTGACCTTATGACGGGTGGCATCACAATGCCCGGAGCCAGCGTGGCAGGGAGAAGTCACACGTTGGAACTAGAAGCCAGAGAGAAGGGAGGACTGAGCTTGCTCTTTCATAACAGCTCTTCCTTGAGAATTAGTAAGGGCCCCACAAGTGTCCTACTCCCATTCCAAAGGCCACACCCCAGTGACCTACTGACCTCTGACCTGTCCTCACCTTTTAAAGGTTCCACTATATGGACTTGAGGGCTTGATGGCAGATGGAGGATAACTTATTCCAGGCTAGCCATCAGGGAGAGTGGTATATATGCAGAGATGCCAAAAGCATGGAGGATCGGACAGGGCTGGGGAAGAGAAGGGGATATCTCTTACAAGTAGGCAGAACAATGTCATGGCTGGGTTTGTGCTTAACAGTGATTACAGGGATGGGAACGGTGGTACACACCTTTCATCCCAGCACTCAGGAGGCAAAAGTAGGCATATCTTTGAGTTTGAGGCCAGCCTGGCCTACAGAGCCAGTTCCAGGACAGCCAGGGTTACACAGAGAAAACCTGTTTTGAAAAACAAAACAAAACAAAACAACGATTATAATGTCCCCAGCAGGATTTCAACCTTCTCGGTTGTTCTTGGGAGTTTTCAAGAACAAATTTGGCAAGCATGAATCTAATGAGTACCAACAATGTCAACATTTATTAAACGCTTCCTTACATAGCAGGAGGAGATCCAAGGGTCAGGTATCACCTTCATGGCTCAAATTCCTGACTCCTTGCTCTTTACGCTTTGTTTTCTTCTCTCTCTACAGCTCTTACCAGCACCCTGCATTTATATGGCTGTTTCCTTGTTTATCATCTGACTTGCTGGCTGGAGTGTAAACTCTATGATTGTTGTGTCATAACCTTGCTTTCTTAATGACTGTTTTCCCTAGAGCCAAAAGCACTGGGTGAAGGTTTGTGTTGATCTCCAACTTGACAGGATCTGGAATCTCTAGGAGATTTGGCACACCTGTGAGGGATCGTCTTGATTAGGTTAACTGAGACGTGAAGAGCCACCTTAGGGCAAGCCGGTGCCATTCCCTGGGCTTGGGTACCAATCCGAATAAGAGGGTGGAAGCAGAGAAGAATAGCATTTGTCACTGTGGGCTTCCTAACTATGACCAGCCAGATTTCCTCCGCTATCGCCACACCTTCCTGACACTGTGGACTACATCACCTAGGCTAGAACAAACCCTCCCTCCCTCCCTTCCTTCCTCCCTTCCTTCCTTCCTCCCTTCCTTCCCTCCTTTCATCTTTTCTTCCTTCCTACTTTCCTCCTTCCCTCACTCCCTCCCTATCTCCCTCCTTCCTTTCTTAAATTGCCTTTGTCAGGGCATTTTATCATAGCAATGAGACAAGTAACTGTAACACTAAATGTCACAGACACGATGCTCAAAATTTATGTATTTGCTAGATGAGTATCTGAATACTGTGCATTTAGTCCTCACTCTATCCTTATGGTCTAGGTACTATATCCTCTGTGTGTGTGTGTGTGTGAGATCCATGTCTGTATACATGTGTATACGAAGGCCAAAGGTCCACATTGAATGTCTTCCTCAGTTGCTTCTCCACCTTATGTTTTGAGGAACAGTCTCTTACTGAACCTGGAATCACCAACTTGGCTGGACTGGCTAAGCAGCCAGCTCTCAGTGTCCCTCTGTCTCTGACATCCCAATGTTGCAGTAACTTTTTACATGTGTGCTGGGATCCAAAGTCAGGTCCTTGTGCTTGCGAAGAATACTTTACTGATGGTGTCATCTCCCTAGCTCCCATGTCCCTTTGTTTTGAAGATCAGCAAATTGACAAGGAGAGATTAGATACCTCACTCAGAGTTCTACTTGGGACCCTGACCCAGGCAGTCTGAGCCTGCAGCATTGTTCAGGGCTTGCTGCAGAATGGAAGTGGCTATGGCTACATAATTTGCATGCTGCTTTGGTCTAGAGATTTTGGTTGCCTGGATGGGACTCTGTTCAAACGACGGAGAAATGCACTGCAGCTGAGTAACGCAGCTCTCATTACTGATTTTACAAACAAGGATTGATGAGCAAGGGGTCCCAGGGGTATTTGTACGACAAGAAGCTGTGCCAGCCCAGGGAGTTTGTGGTCCAGATAAGACAAGGAAGCCCTGAGTCATAACCTACTTTCAGTTCCAAAATGTAACCTGTGGCTGGTGTTGCTGGGGTACTCCTTGCTACTGACGTCCTGAACAGTCAGTTACTAGGAATATGAAATACAGAACTGAGTCATGGTTCAGCGTTTTCAGTTGAAATAGAAATTTAAAAGTTGAAGTGTTTAAAAACTAACAGCTTGGAGGCCAGGATCATCCCCTTCCTCCTTTATTCTGTTGGCAAAGTGTTTGCCAGGAAAACGGGAAGAACCAAGCTCAGACCCCCAGTATCTGAAGGTGGGCATGACAGTACTTACCTATAATCCCAGTGCTGGGACCATGGACACAGGAAGATTAGTTAGCCAGCTAATGGAGGCCAATTGATGAGCTCTAGGTTCAGTGAGAGACAACCCTGTCTCAAAAATTAAGGTGGAGAGTGATTATGGAATAATACACCCAATGTCCCAATGTTGACCTTTGGCCTTTACACACACATACACACACACACACACACACACACACACACACACACACACACCTAAGACAAACAACAATCTAAGAGCTTGGACAAAGCAGATCAGCAGCATCTACCCTGGGTGTTACCATAGCCACCTACCTCCACTCACGGCAGATGAGACCAGCAGCGTCTTCCTGGGATGGGATGGTAGCTGTTCATTGTGGATGTGATTCCAGCTGCTGGAACTCAAAGGCTTGCACTCTAATGCTTTGTTCCTTTCTACCTGGTTCTTTTTCAGCAGCAAGCTTGCGAGTAAGCAGTCTGCATTTTCCTTCCCAAGTATTGTTCCCTTGGGGCACATGTGCAGTTGTTTAGGAAAGGAACTTGCATCCAGAAACCAGCTCTTTCTTTCTGCCCACACACCCATGGGCAATCCTCAACCTGTTTTCCTAAGGAGACTATTTAAGTGGTTGGGCATTTGCTTGGCCACTTTGACCACTTGCTATGTGTCCTAGTTAATGTCAGGAGCAGAGTCATTGAAGGGATTCTCCTCCATTGGGAGATTGACCAATTTAGAATGCCCTGTGGCCACATCTGTGAGGAAGTGTCATGATGATTATTGATATGAGAGCACTCTGCCCACTGTGGATCCTGCCATTTCTACATAGGTTGTCCTGGGATGTATAAGAAAGTAGGCTGGACATGAGGTTGGGAGCAAACCAGTGAATAAGCTAGTAAGGAACATCCCCCGCGGGTCCTCTTGTACTCTGTGGTCTGAGGTAACTCTGCTTGAGACAGCAAGCAGTCCTGTCTTCAGGCTCTTGCCGTGGCTTCCTTCAGTGATGGAACCTATCCCCTAAGCAGCCTTGGCTGTGGTGTTCATCACAGTAACAGCATGCCAAGTTCAGGAGGTGATTTCTGGTCCATTCACACATCTGTCTCGATGTTACTGTTGTAATTTAAGAAAAGCAGCATGTGAGACAAAGATGCCATGCAACAGGGTTCAAGCAGAGGTTTTTTTGGTTTTGTTTTTTAATTAGGTAAAGAAATCATATAAGGGGAGAAAGGGAATGGGGGAGACTGGCCTCTGGGACAGGAGCAGCAAGAGAGAGGAAAGAGAGGAAGAGAGAGAAGAGAGAGGGAGGGGGAAAGAGAGAGAGGAAGAGAAAGAGAGAAGGATGGAAGGTAGGCAGGCCCTTTTAAAAGGGAAAGTAGTGAATGTGCATAGGTGGTGCTCTTAGTGGCTGCAGCTGAGGGCGTATCCTGTCAGAACCCCAAGGACAGGCCAGTGCAGATGCCTGAATGCTAACAGTTGCCATCTTCCTGATACTCTCTTCTGGGTTGGCTGTTCCTGTCCCAGGACCATTTTCTGTCACAAATAGACTTTACTCACCCCCACATACACACAGCTACTATAGATTTACAAAGGTGCTCAAATTCATCACACTCATCACCAAAGAGCTGGACGTTTTTGTGAACAAATTCTACCTCCGTTCTTTTTCTTCCTTCCTTTCTTTTTTTGTTTTAGTTTAGTTTTGTTTTGTATTTGATAAGGGTCTTCCATTCTGTGGCCCAAGCTGGCTTCCTATTTGGGGCAATGCTCCTTCCTCAGTCTTCATTTTTTGTTGTTGTTTGTTTTGAGACAGGGTCTCAGTGTGTAGCTCTGGCTGTAATGGAACTCAATTTGTAGATCAGGTTGGCCTTGGACTCACAGAGATCTGCCTGCCTTTGCTTCCCAAGTGCTAGGATTAAGGATGTGCAACACTCTGCCCAGCTGCCTTAGTCTTTTTAATGCTGGCTGGCTTTTCCGGTGAGCCATGAAGCACAGCTATCAAAAACATTTTTTTCATTTATTATTTTTTTTTCAGGAACTTTAAGTATATTTTAGTGGTTTCTGGTGCTGTTTCAGTTTGTATTTTTATATGTAAAAGAAAACTAGATGCTGCTGTTAGGAGACAGGTCATAAGCAACAGTTTATTGTGGAACATTTGTTTAACTGTGCAAGGATGAGGTCAGTGGAGGGATTAGGTCATGTGAGCACAGTTCTAGTGAAGGGATTAACACATTTCTCCCAGGACTGGATCAGTTCCCTTGAAGGTGGTTGTGGTGAGAGTGAGCTGGGCCTTTCCCCCACTCTTCTGCTGGTCCTGTGTCCTTTCTGTACGGGGTTGTCTCCTTCTCTGCTCCTCTACCTTCTGTGGTTATGACGCAGCCAAGGAGGGCCCTGCACTGGACACTAATACAAGGCTGTTTGGGATTTCCTGATACTAGAGTTGTGAGACACATAAACCACTTTGTCCTTGTGTGAACATTCTGTGTGTGTGTGTGTGTGCACGTGTTCATATGGGTGAGTGTGTAGCAGCCAGAGGCCAAGAGTGTCTTGATAGATTTTCCATCTTATTTGTTTGAAAGAAGAGTCTCTTACTGAACCTGGAGATCACCAATTTGGCTACATACAGCTGGCTAGCAAGCCACAGGAATCCTCCTGCCTTTGTCTCCCTGGTACTGAGATTACAGGCAAACATCCACATCTGACATTTTAATGTAGGTTCTGGGGCTCTGAATTCAGGCTTTTCAGCAAGCATTTCACTGACTGAGCCATATTCTCAACTCTAGTAAACTTTTTAAAAGGCATCCAGCCTTTAGCATTTTGTTACAGCAACACAAAGCTAGATGAAGATACAAGAAGACAAGGGGGAATGAGGAACAGGGTTGCTGGAGAGATTAGATAAAATAACACACCGGACATGGGACACTTGCCATGTTATCTGTGGACCTCATGGGGAACAGGGGTCATTAAGCTATGGGTTGTATGGCAGATAAAAGGTGTGTCCATTCCCTTGGGTATTTTCTAAGTAACATCTTCCTCCCCAGATGGAGCTGAGGAATTCTGATATTGGTTGTATGCCTTGCAAAGCTTAAATACTTAGGCTCTGGCTTTTTACAGACTGAAGTTTGTTGATATGAAGACGCAGAAAACCTCTCTGTGTTATAATCATTTGATTTTGTCTTCAGGGTGTGTGTGGGGGGGGGCTTACTAGTGACTATCTTCCTTTTTGTTGGTTCCCAGCAACTCATTTTTGTCTGTATACAAGAATTTATATATATTAGAAGCAGACAGACAAAAATTGAGAGCAAAGAAAGAGAATGGTCAGAAAACATCATGTATAAGGGTAAGAATGTCCAAGCTCTTCATTCTACCCTAGTGACAGCATAGCAACAGATGTCCATCCTGCTGCTGCCATACCAGAAGACAGTTCTGTAGTGCTCATCCACTCTTGGGAATTTGGGGACTCAGGGCCTGTAGTGCTGGAGAACCCTCACACGTAGCCCTGCATCTCGGGAACTAGGAGCGCTCTGCAGTCTTCATAGATGCCTAGAGTCTGATGTTGGCAGATAGAATTGCATAGCAAATGTGGGGGAGACTAATTAAACTGGTTCTGATTAACCATGCTATCACCTCACATGGAAACTGTGTAAACACTTCTAAGGTGAGCAAATTTAATGTTACCACATGATGGGACCACTGTGATGTGTCTCTGGCAAAGGGAATCATTCTGAGGAAGTAGGAGACCAACCATGGAGCATAAAATTTCCGCTAATTGTCTACTGTGATGATCAGTAGGATTGTCACAGCAGAGCCTGGTAGAGGCTGCTTACTTTCCACCTGTGTCTTCCTTTTTAAGGTCGCAAGCATTAATGTGTAAGGTCTCAAGCATTAATGTACAAAACTGAACTATGCACCTGGATATGATTTCTGGAATTCCATTCAGTTGCGCACTGGGAATGACAGTGATGCTTCAATCAGAAAATACTGCAATGATCTAGATGGATCTAGACTTTTGGGATGTGTTGCCCTATTTCTCCAAGCCAGGTTTAACTATAAAATACCATCCTAACCATCACACATTGTGCTACTTGCATTTCTTGTTACTGTGATGGGATATCTGGCTAAAAACAACTTAAGGAAGAGAGGGTTACCTTGCCTCATGGATTAAGGGAATGCAGTATTTGGGTGGGGAGCACGTAGCAGCGGGACCAGTTCATGGTCAGGAGGAATAGATGGCTGGCTACATCCTCCACGGCAGGCAGAAAGTGAAGCAAGGAGGGTGCCGTGACTCCACTGCCCACCTTTAATTCCATCCAGGGACTTGGCCCCTGAGATGATGACATCCACATTTGGGCTACACTTTCCCCACTCAGCTAATCCTCACAGGCATGCTCAAAAGTATACCTAACCATCACCTAGGTGATTATAAGCTCAACTAAGTTGAGAGTGAAGAGGAGCCATCACAATGCATCTCCCTGTGGCAGGCTGTTCTGTAAGGTAAGTGATTGTGAGCTTAAGATTTTTCCCGATATTAAATGCCATGAGGAAATAGTCTAAAACAGACTCCAGTTGTTACGGCTTTTACCTATTTACCACTTGGTGGTTCGTGTGTGTGTGTGTGTGTGTGTGTGTGTGTGTGTGTGTGTGTATGTGTGAGTGTGTGTGTGTGTGTCTGTGTGTGTGGTGTGCATCTGAGTGTGTGTGTGTGCATGATCCTGGAGGTTAGGAGAGATGTCAGATGCCCTGGCGTTACGTTGGGACCACCCGATATAGGTGCTAGGAAATGAACGTGGGCCTCTGGTTCACCTGCTTCAGATCACACACCGCTGTTCAGTTGTAGCCCTGGATCCCTGGTCTTTGTTGTAGGCAATCAGAAAAATCTGTGTTCACTTCTCCACACTTATGATTCCAACATGCCCATTTCCTAAATTGGCTAGAGGAATTATCTTACCAGTAAAAAGCAGTTCTCGTTTGTATAAAACATACAAATTCATTTATTAAAAATAGCAGCATTGGTTGCTGGCATGGTACTTTAAGCATTATAATAAGTCTTGGGGGCCAGTGAGAATGGAAAGTCATTGTCCTGCAGTGACCTCAGATCCACTGGGCTTGAACAAGGCCATCGTGATGGCAGATCGCCCCATTTTAGCACAGCTAGGTCTGGCAGCCACAAAGGTCATTGCCGTCCTTTTCCTCACTTCCTAGCCCCTCCCCTCACAGTCTGTGTCTTCTGCCAGTCCTGTTTTTTCCAGTGATCTTAGAACTCATCTATGCTTAGCAATCAAGGTCAACCATTATGCTTAAATCTACTTACCATGCTTCAAGCTAAGGCTGGAATTTTAGAGGTCAGGTAGCCATAAAAGTTTAGGTGATATAGGTAAGATTCTACTGTGGTTACTCATAAGGTCTCAATTTAGCAAGTAGCGAGCACGAGGGCAGAAGGCATTATGCAGAAATGCCCTCTCCTGAAAAAGAAACCAGAGATGGTCACTTCTAAGCTGCAGGCCCTGTAGAAGTGAGGAGGGTGGCATTTGTGTCATTAAAGACCCAGCCACTTAAAACAGCCACATGGCAACTCTTAGAACTGACAGCTGCATGTAGAGAATACTGTGTGAGTTAAAGTTCCCAACGTGGCCTGTTTGCCCTAAGATTTGAATTTTAGTGTTGAGGATTAGCCTTATAGAATGCTCTGTAATAGAGAGTTCTATACCCTGAAGCTCCTTGTTTGATAGCGGTTCAAAGAAGGAAAATGAACACATTCATTAAGAAGGGTAATTATTGCTTAGTTGTTGTCACCTTGAGACAAACTAGAGTCATTTAGGAGAGGGACCTTCAGCTGAGGGACTGCCTCCCCCAGACCGACCAGTGGGTATATTTGGGGGTGCATGTCCCTGACTAATGATCAAAGATCAAGGTGGGGTACGTACTGTGGACTGTACTACCTCTGGTCATGTGGTCCTGGGTTGTATAAGAAGGCAGGTTGAGCAAACCATGGAAGCAAGCCAGTAAGCAGTATTCCTCCACGCTCTCCTTCAGTCCCTGCCCTGTTTGCCTGGAGGATGGACTGTAAGCTATAAGAGGAAATAAGCCTTCCCTCCCCAAGTTGCTTTTTGGTCATGGTGTTTGTCATAGCAGCGGAACAAACTAGGACATTATGCTTCTAATGACTCACTTTATAATTTAAACAACATTCTTATCTTTAATGTTGCTCAAATATGGATGTTTTCATTACATTTGAGCACCTGCTTGTCAAACCCTCAGTACAGCTGCAGAACTTAAAGTATACCATTACGTCATCATATCCATGATAAAAGTAGTAGCGGCGTGGCCACCACTGCTATAGGGTGCCATGGTTCCTTCCTGGAAGGGGACTAGGAGATGGAACCGTCTATGATATGATCTCTGTCCTTCATAGAGGTTTGAACTGGCCTGGGATTCCTCAGGAAACTCTCATCTCTTTCCATCAGCTATGAGTCTCGGAAACCTTGTACTAGCTGTAGGTAGTATTCCAGCTGCCTGCCTGCAAGTGTGTGAAGATAAGTGTCCAGGCATCTCAACAGACCACAGGGAACAGTTACATGTGCAGAGCTAGATTTGGTCCTGACATCCCGTTGCCAATAAAAAAGACCACCCGTTAACTGTGTTGGTTGCTAGCATTAATTATTTACCAGGTGACTCTCCAAAATACCTTTTCTTCAAGGCTGCATTTTGATAAGTGTTTGATTTTTTTTCTTGTTAATAATTTTGGCATAGGACTTTCATAAGTACTCTATATAACTTAAAAATACACAGAGATACAAAACAAATAGTAAAAGGAGCTCACAAAATGCCCAGATTTTAAATATAGGTTTAAGGCCACAAATACACATCTCTGTGGCTGCAGTGGTCCCAGCAATGTCAACCTTGAACTATCTCTTCTAAGATATTGTTTATCTCATTGGATGATTCAATCATTTAAGAAGTAATCAGAAATTTCTGCTCCATTCTGGTATATTTACCAGACCAATTATGCAAGAATAAAACAAATAATGGGTTTGGAGAGGACTATGCCCAGCCTACCAACAATCTGGATTACTTTTTAAAAAACCTTATTTTTAGTTTTGCCTGCATGATTATCTGTGCACCATATTTGTCCATGCTTAAAATCCAGGAATCAAATCCAGGTCCTCTGGAAGAGCAGCCAGTGCCCCTCACTGAGCCATTTTTCCAGATCCTGGGTTAGACTTCATTAAGAGGGAGAGTTGCTTACGTTTCACGTTTTCATACCTGCGAGGAAGATGATAATATCTTTGTAATTAAACAACCTAATTTACTAAGCAATATCCAATGACATAATCTTTAAGAAGAGCTCTCAGAGAAACTGATTGTGAACAAATACACGGTCTTCTAAGAGTGGGCTGGGGTAATTGCTCAACAGGTAAGAGCACCAAGCTCTGTTTCCAGAACCCTCTTCCAGCGCCTCACTAATGGCTTTAACTCCAGCCCTCTTGTAACTCAGCAGGCACCTGTACTCATATGCACACCCCCACACACAAACATGCAAATAATTAAAAATAAAACAAAACACCTCATAAGATTTTTCTCTTACATTCATCACACATGATTTTATGAGTCCCTGTCTGGTGTAACCAGGGAGCAGACACACACAGCTATTGCCCACTATAAACCTGTCCCTGCCCCCAAACCAAGTCACACGCTTTTCCCAGCAGACTATGAAGTAACCATTTTGTTTGTTTGTTTTCTCTTGCCCAGGACCCATGCCTCCCTTTTTTTTTTTTTTGATAATAGTATAAACTACTTTGCATAGAGAACCATTTGTTAATCCATATTAATGGTTGGGAATGTTCAGTGTACCGTGAATGTGGCCATTCAGACCACCTCATTCTCCCAGGTACAAGGAAAGATCATGAGATAAAAATCAAATCAAACCTTGATTTTAGAAATTTTGGGAAGGCACTCTTCATCAACAGAGGAAGTAAAGGAGCGTGGACGTAAAGTCAGGCAGCTTTCTTATTACTGTGTGGGTTGAGCAGCTGGCACTGACTGCAAACTAACACTGGAGAAAGAGGAAATGGGGAGGGAGGGATCCTGAATTGCCTATGAGTTCCTGGGTCCATTCCTTCCTAATGTTTTGCCTCCCACCCTTTCCTGTGATGTACACTTCTTTATTACTTTAGACCTTGGAGTTGTGTTCCTGTCACATACAGTGGAATGAGCCTAGACTGAGGTGCTTCTTATAGAAGGAGGAGCAAAGACTCTCATGTGATGGATAAACTTAGCCAGATGCTATACTGGCCCTTTCCCACCTCTTGCACACAGCTATCCAACCTGAAAGACATTGTCCTGGACCTTCAGATACTATCAATACTGTGGCTAATGTAAGCCTAGTCAACAGGTGGGTGTACCTTCTTGCTATGCACCCCCCCCCAAGTTCTGGAACTGGGACAAACAGATTCTTACAGAATCTTCTATCAAGTCTCACCTTCTCTCTGTCATTCAAGATTTCTTGAAAAAAATATTTATTATATTTGTACGTATATGAATGTTTTAGCTTCATGCATTGCGGATGCCTGATGCCTGTGGAGGCTGGAAGAAAATTTTCCTGGAAATGGAGTTATAGATAATAGTGAGCTGCCTACCATAAGTGCCAGGAATAAAACTCTCATTCTGCAAGAACAGCATATATTTCTTAAATGTGGAGCCATCTCTCCAGCCTCCCATACAAGGCTTCTTGTTGCCTGCAGAGTTTTTACGTCAGCCTTAATGCCCTCAACCATCACTTGAGTTGTCTGCTTGGGACCTCGGCCCTGCTTGGACTGCATTTGATTTGCCCCACACTCTGAACTAATCCCAGGTTTGAATTTCCGAAGGCTACCTTCCACCCTGAATAGGACCTTTCTCAGGTAGTTTTACCTAGCTCCTTGCTTAGCCTATACCGTTTTTTGGAGAATGATGAGAGAAATTACATTTATAAGGCATACATTAGTCTTTTCCCATTTCTTTAATAATATTGATGATGCTAGGCAATGTACAAAGGAACTAAGTTTATTTAGCCTGGTTATACAGCCTGGAAGTACATCTCCCAGTTCAGCCTCTGGTGGGGGCCCTCTTGGCTCTCTCGTGAGTCAGATTGCACAACCACAGCAGGGACCATACAGTGAAATAGGAAGCCAATGGGGGCGGGGGAGTCTTGATCTGCTCCAACAATCCATGCTCAAGGAAACTAACTCAGGTCTTACAGAACTACGTCAATCTCTTCCATGAGAAATTCTTCCAGTGACTAAGGCCCAGTTACTAAAACTTCCCATCACCTCTGGCCAGGATCCAAGGAACCCCTTAACCCAGACCCAGAGCACAGCGGACCACATTCCCAAATACAGGTGTCCAGAACTTACAAACTGAGTAAAGCTCTCTCTCAACCTGCTGCAAGCTTGGTGTATTATCCCTCACCAGAGCGCTGAAGTCACATCATGCTTTAGGGTCCACTGGGCAGACTCGCTGCTGCCAACCAAAAGCAATCCCTGCAGTGGATCAAACCAGTCCCACTTATGGTCAGGCACTCGGAGATCATGTGATTTCAACAAGTCCTGTCCTGTCCAAGTCGGTCACTCAGCACGTTCTCTCCCTGGATCTTTGGAAGTAGGGGTGAGTGAGAGGCAGACGTCCAAAGGAGGCTCCATCGTTGGAATTGCACCAGAAATTACCTTGAAAGAGGATGTTGAGGGCTGACCATAAGGACCATGAACATTAATGGTAAAGCTGGGCATGTGGTTTCTAGGTCGAAGCATTCATTTTATGCTGGCGTTGGGGCTCATGCTCCCCGTCACCTGCAGAAATGCTAAGAAGTGTGCACGTATGGAGATGCAGCAGTGTGGAGGTGCAGAGGTGAGGGGATGCAGAGATAGACAGATGACGCAAAGACGCAGAGATGACTCGAAGATGCAGAGATGCGAGCTCTTCTTTGCTGGGACATGAGGAGCTGAAGAACTTCCAGATCTGGGTTGGTTTGTCCCGATGGAACCTTGGGAAAGCTGCCCAGCCTGGACCACTGAGCCAGCCGAGATGTTCTTTTCCTAGTAGTCTGGGATCATCTCCTGTTCTGAACACAACCAGCCTGTGGAGCTCTTGCTCCGCTGAGAGATTTGGGGAGAGGAAATGGAACCAGGAGAGGTATCCGGAGCACCCCCAAAGCAAATGTAATCGAGACCTTCTTGAATCTCATGAGGGTTCCAACTCAAAGGGGAGTTCTCTTCCCTAAAATCTGTGTCTGAACAAGGAGGTGCATGAGCATGACTTCAGAGGCTACTGAAGAGCCAGGGGTCCATGGTGGGAGCCCTGCCCCTTCCACCCTAGTCCTACCACTCTCTCCAAGACAGAGGAATAGAGCAGGAGGGGAATTCTGGTGACTTGAGCATAACATAGGAACAATAAATGCTGGTGACACCCTGAGATAGCCCACAAAAGTCTATCCAGCACATAATAGAGTATGTCAAGTCATGCCTACAAGAAATTTGTTCTATGTTAAAAAAAAATACTGCAAATGAACTTGGGCACACCTATGTACAGCTGGGGACAGACTGTCCTGGGCTTGGGCATATGGTGTTTGAGCATATGGTAAGTGCTAGATGGCCACCTGATCCTTGATTAGTTATTCTATAAAAGTGTCCTTGTGTTCTTTTCTTTTGTTTTCTTTTTTTTAATATAACCCATCTCCAATTAACTTCAGCTTGTGACACTCAGAGACCTAACAGCAGACATCTTTAAAGGCATAGTCCATTTGCCTGGGTCTCAAGGATTCCTTTTTGGGGGAATACATTCTCTGTAGTACCTGTCTGTCTATCTGTCTATCTATCTATCTATGTCTGTCTATCTATATCCATCTATCATCCATCTACCTACCATCTATGCACACATGTATGCATCATGATCTATATGTATATCTATCATCGGTAACTCATATTATATAAATGTTATTAATTCTGAGACATAGTCTTAGGACTATGTTTGAATTCACTACATAAGCCGAGGTTAGTTAGCCTTGAATGTCTGTTCCTTCTGAATCTCCCTGTTAGGATTACAGGCATGTGCCACTATGCCAGATCTTTGCTTTTGTTTGCTTTAAAAATCTAACTTACAAGGCAACTTGCTTCTCTCCTTCTTTTCCTTAGTTTGTTCTTTCATTCCTTCCTTCCTTTCTCTCTTCCTCTCTGTGTTGCTTATACATAGGCATCTATAGAGAAAGGTCAAATCAACCTCAGGTACCTTCCTCTCTTGCTCACCACCTTACTTTTGGAGACAAAACTTCCCACTGAGCCTGGAGCTTGGGGCTTTGGCTAGACTGGCTGGCTAACCAGCTTTCCCTCTCTGCTCCCTGTTTCTGCCACATCAGTGCTGGGGATACAGGCTACTGAATTCCAAACTCAAGCCATCATGCTTGTATAGGAAACACTTTACCCACAGAGCTAGCTCCAGCCTGATGCTACTTGTCTTTCTTTGAGAATAAACTGGCCATAACTCTAATCATTGATACAATACCGTGGAGATTTTTCCTGAATGGTAAAAAAAATCTTCATTTCAGAAAGATTGGCAATAAGATTAACATGATTTTTTTAAAAAAAAAATGTCATCAGTTAAGATTGCAGTCCTAATGAAACTCCAAAGGGAGAGCAGTCTCCTTATAGGAAGACAGCATTTATATTTCATTGTTTTGTTTTTATAGAGTCAGAAGAACTCAGGGAGCAGCCAGAGGAGCTGAGAGATGAAGTTTCTCCTAACTGGGGAGACAGTGGGGGAGGACATCAAGTGTATCATTGGCTTGCGCTGTGTGGAGGTCACCTAAGAGCCACACAGATAGCCATTCATGCTCACTTCTTGAGTTTCAGCATATTTGGTTTCTGAAAAGACAAAAAAGCAACTATGGATAACCACACTGAGCTCAGATGTGCAGTGTATCTTGGTTGAGTGATCTTTTCCAGTCATTTGGTTACCAGCTAGAACTTGTCATAATTTCAGTGGAATGAAACAAAGCAAAACCAGGCAACATGCATTTCCTATGAGTTTTGTATTTTAGTCACTAATATGGTCTTGCTTCTCTTTCCTCCTTTGGCCAACCCTAGTCTCCTTTGCCCTCCCTGAGCTCCCTTCCTTTCTCCTGGCATGTTGCCCAGCTCCCAGCTCAGTTAGACTCCGCTATGGCCTGGCTTCTGCCTCCCCCAAGGAGATGTGCTTCCTAAGGGGCCCAAGCCTGGTCTTTTAACTCTACTCAGATTGGAGACCAGTGAGGGCTTCAAACACAGTAAAAGGTCAATAAATAGTGCCTGGAATTTTGAAGTTGTACTGAAATAGATCTTGTCATCAACAATTTATAATTACACTAAGAATCATTTTTTTGCATTTGCACAGCACTAGAGATCAGACATGGTTCCTGCATATGCTAGGCAAGCAATCTACAACTGAACTGCGTTGCCAGCCCCAGGGATAAGAGTTAGGTTGGAAATGAGTAGTTAGAACATTTCCATGGGAGAAGAGAGAAAAGAAATAAGCAAGCAAGAAACTTCAGACAGGGATGGCCACTATATGGGCGCTGTAACTGGGTAGTATGGAGTGGTGCTGTTTTAACTAGCAAGGCCAAAGACAACACCTGGAGGCAGAGCTGGAATCTGAAAGAGGCCCTTGAATGACATGATCAACTCCCAGAGGCCTGTGTGAGCAAGGGTTCTGAGGAGGGTGTGAGCTTGTCAGGTTGTTAAATTATCCAGAACGTTCTTCCTCTGCTAGAATGTGAGCAATTCTCAACTTCCCCTGGGAATTTGTCTGGGAACCACCTTCCCTTTTCCAGCTGGCTTCTAAGCTTTCCCTCCCAGCACCCTCCTGGTCCACCTGGAATCCCTGGGACCCTTTCCTTCAAGATGTTACCCAACCCTAACCCTGCTTGGCCCACCTCAGGGAGCCCAGTGGGTTCATTCAGTGCCTGCTCCTCCTGGGCTCATTTCACCGTCTGGAGTGTGATTCATCACATGTGTCCTGGCACAGATGACGTCATTCATCCCACAGATTTCCCAGCTCTCCACTTGTGCCAGATACTGGGCCAGGATCTAGGACCTAACCATGAGCAAAAGTTAATCATTTCTCGAGGAAGCTCGTACTTTATGATAAAGGAACTGCATTTTAGAAGCTTCTCCCGGACAACAACATGTGTTGTAAGTAGCTGAAGGACAGCCAGGCTGGATGGGGGAAACCATTGTGGAGGTGACCACAAATGTGAACACTTGTCCAGAAAGGATCGTTGCTGTTCTACTTCTTTACCTGGGAAGAGCTTCCATGTTCCACTGAGTGACATCCCTCTCACATACTTGTATGTGCTTGTATGTGATCAAACCCATGTGCTGATCACGAGAACCTATGTGCTGAGTGCTGAGTGTGACCAGTTAGCATGGAACTTTTTGCCAGAAAAAAAGGGGGGGCTATTTCTGTTTCTCCTGGAGTTCTTGGGAGGATACAATGGAGGGCTGATTCTCTGGCAGCCATCTTTCCTCCATAAGAGAAAAGCTTATGTGAGCCCCAAATCTATAAAGGAAATTAGCCAGAAGGGAGGAAGGAAGGGAGGGGAGGTCATGAGCACAGGGTCCATGGTGGACTCCTAAGTCAGGCTGGACACCCTTGACTCAGATGACCTAGGCTTCAATGTCTGAACCATTTTAGTTATCTCTATTATTCACAACCCCACACATTTCCATCCCTTGCCCCAGGTATCACAGCTGATAAGGGGCTGAACTGAAGTCCAGGAAGGCTAACTTTGGAGACCTTACCCTGGATTGCCTCCAAGGTTAGAGCATGAGGTCAACAGGGCTGAGAGATGCTTGTGTCGTTGAAGCTGTGGGACTTGAGGACCTGATGACTATGGTAAATATGGGGGGAGTGACAGGGACAGAGAGAACACAGGGACACCAGACAGGGTGAAGGGAAGATGGAAAAGAGTTGGCAGGGGACACTGTGAGTATGAAGTGTTTATGGGGCATACAAATGGAGAGGCTGGGATCCCCAGTGAACAGAAAGGCCTGAGCTGACTGGATTCATTGTTTTCATCAACATTATTTGGAGTCCTAGAGTAGGTGACAGGGATAGATATGAGAGCTCACTCACTGTGGAGGCTTTCTTGGGCTTCAAAGGGTCCTGGTGATTACATGTAAAGAAAGAACAAATGGAAACTTTAATATTATGGCTTCCTCATCTGTGATCACCCATAGGGTAGTAATGGAGATGAAAGGAATTCACACACACACACACACACACACACACACACACACACACACACTGCTCAGGACAACATCTTGTATATAACAAGCCAGCTGTGCTGACAAGTATGAAGCTGCTGCTGCTGGTCATGAAGACACTGTGACTAGCAAAGGGACTAAAACACGACATGTTAGCTGTTGGGGTTAACGTATAACCTGGAAGTAAGACAGCGCTTATCATAAAGTAGTCTAAATAATTTACATAGAGCTCAACCCCCACTCCTCCGCCACCTCTGCACTTTGAGCATGGAGAGCTGTGCCTACCATGCTTCCAAAGAGTACAGGGAGAGGCATTAGTGCAATGAGAGGAATGGCTATGTCCCTCCCTTCTGCATGTTGAAGTCCTAATGATAGTACTGACAATAGGAGATAGAGTCCTATAGGAGATAAATGGAGGTCTATAGGAGATAAATGGAGGTCTATAGGAGATAAACGGAGGCCTATAGGAGATGGATGGAGGTCTATAGGAGATGGTTGGAGGTCTATAGGAGATGGTTGGAGGTCTATAGGAGATGGATGGAGGTCTATAGGAGATGGATG
This sequence comes from Phodopus roborovskii, assembly GCF_943737965.1. Lineage (NCBI taxonomy): Eukaryota > Metazoa > Chordata > Mammalia > Rodentia > Cricetidae > Phodopus > Phodopus roborovskii. The sequence goes on along the minus strand of NW_026126511.1, from coordinate 38,028,909 downwards.
GCGGTCAATAGGAGATGGATGGAGATCTATAAGAGATGGATAGAGATCTATAGGAGATGGATGGATGTCTATAGGAGATGGATGGAGGTCTATGGGAGATGGATGGAGGTCTATGGGAGATGGATGGAGGTCTATAGGTGATGGATGGAGGTCTATAGGAGATGAATGGATGTCTATAGGAGATGGATGGAGGTCTATGGGAGATGGATGGAGGTCTATGGGAGATGGATGGAGGTCTATGGGAGATGGATGGAGGTCTATAGGAGATGAAAGGGAGCAGTTACAAAAGAAACTCCAGAGAGGGATGCTTCATGGACCAGAAGAGGACCCCACCAGATTCTGAATCTGTTGGTGCTTTGATCTTAGATTTCCCAGTCTCCAGAACTGAGAAAACAGTTTCTTTCCTATAAACCTCCTAGTCAAAGGCATTTTGTTATGACAGCACAGATGGATTATTAAGATTATCAAACTTTGCCTTCAAGCTATTTTTTTCTGTTTAATAACTGTTTAATAACTAACTCCCTTCTACATCTTCCTGTTGGAACTCCTATGATTTCTGTCCACATGACCAGACCTCTCTTTCTGTGGCTTCCCAGCAGTAGGGTTCTAAGTTATAACAGGCCACAGCCTGCATCCCTTCCGTGTCCTTAGTCTGGCACTGCCTGCTACCCAGTGCCTCGTCGCAGCCAAACTTCAGTCAACCATGTTTGTGCCTGTGTTCTTGCAGGCCCAGAGCAAAGAAATACCTGACAGGTTAATCTAAGCATTTCCCACCCCCAAAACACTTGGCCAAATGATAAGTTAGTCAGTGCATTAAAAACAAAACAGACAAACAAAAACCCTCCAATGTCCATAGTCACTGCCCATCTTCCTCTTCAGCCTGAATTATGGATTTTTTTTCCTATTTTGTTTAGTTTTTTGGCATGTTTAAAATCAGATAGGTGTATTCTTTACTGTCTTAAGTTGTATGGCTTGCGTTTTTGTTTTTTTTTTTTTTTTTTTTTTTTTTTTGTTTTGTTTTACTTTTACCTCGGCCCTTTACTCTCTATATGAAAATAAATACTCATCTACTCATACCTCTTGTTACGGAAGAGGTGCCCTGCTAACAGGGTTCCTTCAAGCGCTCTGAGGACAAAGCCACATTGCGCCATCGGTGCTTGATTGGCACAGCCTGGCTCTGGTTCTGCTGGTCTGTTCCTTTCTCTTTGATTCCCACAGGAACACTTTCCTGAAAGGCAGAGTCAAGTGAAGGAATTGAAAACCCAACAACCATTTCCCCTCCATGTGGTAATAGCTTTTCAAAGTCCCTTCAGAGACACTGGAATAGTGGGAGGGGGGGCATATTTTCATTTTACACAAAGAAGCCCTGCACCTTCCATATGGCATCTGGCAACCCTAGGGGACACGTTTCAGGAGCCTCCAGTGGATGGGAGCTGTGAATGTGCACTGATGTCTATTTCTTTCAGCCACGTGGATAAATGGTGTTATTCACCACCTGTGGCTGTCTTGCTGGTTGGTATTCTCTGGGACATCCTCAACCTGGGGAAGCATGTGCACCACAACCTAGGCCTGACACACTCTCCTAAAAACCTCCCAAATAACACAATTCCTTGTGGACATCCCTGCTGCTTGCTGGGGGCACCTGGAAAGAGGACATAATTGGCTGATGCAACCCCGACATCTCACCTGCTCCCAAACTTAGATTTATTTGTGTAAGTGTTCACCTCTTCCAAAGTATCCCTTGAGGTCAGGAAATAGTTCAGCTCTTTCTCAGACATCCCCTTTGTGCTGAATAGTTTTATATCAACTTAACATAAGCTAGAGTTTTCTGAAAGGAGGAAACCTCAATTGGAAAAAAAAAAAAAAAAAAAGAAAGCCTCCAAAAGATCTGGCGATAGGCATTTTCTTAATTAGTTATTGATGTGGGAGGGCCCAGACCTTTGTGGGTGGTGCTACCCTGGGCTGGTGGTCCTGGCTGAGCAAGCCATGGGGAACAAGCCAGTAAGATGCAACACGCCTCCATGTCCTCTGTATTAGATCCTGCCTCCAGGTTCCTGCCCTAGTTGAGTTCCAGTCCTGAGTTCCTTTGAAGATGAACTATGATAAGAAAGCCTAAGCCAAACAAGCCCTTTCCTCTCCAAGTTCCTTTAGTCATCATGGTGTTCCATTGCAGCAATAGAACCCCTAACTAAGACAGCCTCCCTAAAGCACAGATTGCAGGTAGCATTTCTCTTCCCTCTCCAACAGCATGGGGAGCAGAGGACAACTTGAGTGAATGTGTGTTATTGACAAGGATCAAAGCCTTTCTGTGGTCCTTGTGCTGATGCTGTCAGTGTGTGCAAAACTAGCATCTGCATCTTCTTCTCCCTCCAGGATGACTGTAACTTGAAGATGCTCCCCTATAGAGACCTCATAAGAAGAGCAGATATCTCCACCTCCACCCCATGCTGCACACAATAAAGGTGCTGAGCTTCAAATCCCAGCTTGTCCATGTGTCTGTCCTTTTCTTTCATTCCCTTATTGAGCCAGTCAGGTTTCCAGGGCCAAGCCTTGCTGGACATGGGGAGCATAAGATCTGTGATATAAAATGATATATTAATTTTATTTTCCTATTGCTGCATGACTAGCTGAAGCAGCAAAATGTTCATTTCCAGGCAGTGTGGTGACATTTGACCTTTTGGAATCCTCCCAGATTCTGCGTGTGTTTAGAGGGATAGCTCCTTCCCAGTCACCGCGCTGCAAACACCTGTTGCTGTCAGGGGGTCTGGACACAGCCTCCACACAGACTAAGATGAGGGTCCCACTTACTCTCATCACCTTAGAAAAACTTTCTATTACATATTTATTGATTGTGGGGTGGGGAGCCCAGAGGCCACGACACACGTGCGGAAGTCAGAGAACATCTTTTGGAAATCACTTCTCTTACCACCATGTGAATCTCAGGGATTGAACTCAGGTTGTGGGCTTGCCAGCAAGCACCTTTGCCCTTAAACCATCTTCTTGACCCTGGGGCTTCATAACATCCTAGTAGAGTGAGCAAGTAAGGAAAGAGTAGGACCACGCTAGCTGGCTTCTAAGAAGGGGAAACTAGGAACCTACAGGGTGACCACTGGAGGGTTTGGTGGTTCCAAACGTAGATCTAAATGTGAAGGCTGTGCTATCAGAGAGGTAGGGGCTTCTTGTCAATGAAGTATCTACAACAGGCAGGTGGCTACCCAGAGGTGGGACATGTCTGGGCCATCAGGGTGAATTCAAAACCCTGGACGCAGCTGAGGTAAGAATATGTGACAAGTTCCAGCCCTCTGGGAAGAGAGAGAGAGGGGGGGGGAGAGAGAGAGAGTTCTGTCAAGGAGGAGGCAGATGGCAGCTCTATGCCAGGCAGTTGTGGTTTGGGGCTAGGTTCCAGGGCAAGCAGTGGAGTCCAAATGTGAGCTGAACAGGTGCCCTGTCATATGCCAGGCTTGGCCCCAGGATTCGTCAGAAAGTTTCTGGAGCAGGACATGTGGATGTCAAAGAGCTCTCTTTAGACCCTCAGGCCTGGCTCCTTCAGGACTACAAGGCTGGCTCCTCTTACCCTGTGAGAGACAAGGGCCCCAAATGATGATAGAACCGAACTAGGTAGGCTCAGCTGGGCCCTCCCTGCAGGTAGGTACATTATGGAGATGTCCTAGGGATTGTGTCCTGTCCACCTGACCTTCATTCATCCCCACCTAGGCAGCCATTTTTACAAACTGGAACAACAGGGCCTTAAATCTCTAAATATAAATGCAAAAAAGAAAGTATAGAAGATAGACCTATACATAGATATACACACAGGGAGACTTACATTCGGCTAGGTCTCACACACAGCAGATGAATTTCTAAAAAGTTATATTGAGATCCTAGTTTTTTGTTTGTTTTTATTTATTTTGTTTTTGAGACATGGTCTTAGGGTCTTACTATGTAGCCCTGGCTAGCCTAGAGCTTGCTAGGCAGAACAAACAGGCTAGCCTTGAACTCAGAGAGATCTGTTTGCTCTGGATTTGGCTAGGATTAAAGCTGTGTGCCACCTCACATAGCAAAATCCTGTTTCTGCAAATAAGCCCTAGTAGGAACTGTCAAGGTAACAGGGCCCAATGGGACACATGAATTCTAACTCGCCACCCCCCTTTCTTTCTTATGTTATTGTTCAGAGACAAAGCATCCTTACTTTGTCATCAAATATAGCTGGTTTCTTCCTTCAACTCATTTTGCTATTTTTTTTTCAAGTCCTTGGTGCCATAATTTTATGGATATGTGTCAGGTGAAACTTTCAATGATTTGGGAGATAGAGTGTATTATTTAGAAGGATAATGACTTGGATTTTCTAGAATTTTTTAAAAAGGAAGAACCAGCAAAGTGTATGAATCGACCTAATACTGAGTTACAGGAAAGCAACTTTGTTGTGACAAATGCTATCCTGCCTTAAAAGCCAGCTGCAGTGATTTGAGCCCTCTGTTGTGTGGCAGTATGTGCCCTGCTGTGTGGGAAGGGATTTAATCCAAGTCCTCCTGCTAGAAACTTCTGACCTCTCTCCGTGGTAGCATCTCTCATCGGGCACCTAGCCTCTCACCATCCTTGCAGACATACCTAGGAATGTCAGTTGTGTCCTCTGCAGGTGATTCACACAATAGTTTTGCAGTCCTTTATCTGACCCACTTGGTCAACATGGCGCCTTGACTCACAGTTATCAGGGACAAGAAAAGCCTGCAATGTCACTGGGCCATTCCTCAGGGTGGGGCAGGAGAGAGAAGCAACAGGGTTTGCCCTTCCATTGGGAACCTGATCCCCCTTAGTACTCAGAGCAAGCCAGTGCTCTGGCTGGCTGAGGAGGACGGACCTCACTGTCACTTGGTACCTCCTGTTGCCTATATCCATCTTCCCTCCCACAGTACTTCTTTTGTTTGCTTGCTTGCTTGCCTGCTTGTTATGGTTTTTCAAGGCAGGGTTTCTCTGTGTAGCCCTGGCTGCCCTGGAATGCATTCTGTAGACCAGGCTGGTCTGGAACTCACAGAGATCCACCTGCCTTTGCCTCTTGAGTGCTGGGGTCAAATGCGTGCACCACGACCATGCGGCAATTCTCTTACTTATATTTTTAACTTGTGTATGTGTGGCTAATGTGCATGTGTGACCTGTGCATGTTTATGAAGGTATGAGCATTTGCATGCATAGGCTAGTGGTCCACATACTCTTCAATGACTTGAGACAGACTCTGTGATTCTGGAACTCACTGATTCAGCTTCTGGGGTTCTGGATATGTCTTGCCACACCTTGCTTTTACATGGGTAGAGTGGATCCACACTCGGCTGTCGTGGGTACTTTCCCACTGAGCCATCATCCTGGGCCTAAGGTTTACTTTAAAAACATATTTTAGGGCTGACAAGACAGCTCAGTGGGTGAAAGTGCTTCAGCACAGTTGTGGTAGCTCGAGTTTGACCCCAGAAGTGGAAGGAGGGAGCTGACTCCACAGACTCGTCCTCTGACCTTCATGTATGTGCTTTGGCATTCACTTACCCACACATGTCCCAGGCTAGTCAGGCTGTGTAATGAGACCCCATCTAACTAAAATAAAGCATAGAACAAAAGCCTACATGTTTCACCACACTCTAACAGTGATGCAGTCCTTACCACATCTTACATTCCACCTGTCCACTGATGTCCAAAGTTAAAGATTTCCTGAACCCATCAGCAATACAAATCCAATTTGAACATATTTAAGCAAAATTGGAAAATTATGGGCTCTTGGGAAAAGCAAATCTAGGCAGCTGAATCTAAGAGGTGAAGTCATGCAATCAGGCAATGTTTTGCAATCTCTGTCTTCACATTCCCTGCATTGCCTTCATGTGTTTCCTCTACTCAGCAGCTGCAATGCCCTCCACAGCAGCAAACAGATCAGGAACAGCTTGGTAGGGAGATCAGTGGTTCTCAACCTAAGGGTTCTCAACCTCTTTGGAGCCAAACAACTCTTTCACGGGGGGGGGGGGGGTCTCCTAAGACAATTGGAAAACAAATATTTATTCATAACAGTAGAAAAATTGCAGTTATGAAGTAGCAATAAAAATAATTTTATGGTTGATGTGGCACTACAACATGAGGAACTGTGTTCAAGGGTTGCAGCATTAGGAAGGTTGAGAACCCACTGCATTAGGGAGTCTTGCCCGTTCCTGAAACAGCAACATCAAGTTCTATCCTAAATCATGCGTCGGGTTTTTAAGTTAAAGCATTTCTCCACCACATCCAAACCATATTGTCTAGGAAACGGGGAATGGAATCCGGAGCAGGCAAAACCCATCTCTGGCTGTGATGGTTAGTTCTCATGGTCAATTTGATAGAACCTAGAGTCACCTGGGATTACACTCTTACTCTTACGTAATGGTTATTTACATTGGGTTGGCCTGTGGCCGTGTATTTCTTGACATTGTGTGAAGATATGTCACTGTGATTGGCTTAATAAAAAGCTTAATGGCCAGTAACTAGGCAGGATTTTCGGGGCAGAGAGAATGCGGGGAAGAAGATGGCGGCGGAGTTGCCAGCCAGACACTGAGGAAGCAGCATGAGCAGTACAGAGAGAGGAGGCAATGAGCCACGTGACAGCACACAAATGAACAGACATGGGTTAATTTTAAGTTATAAGAGCTACTTAGAAACCAGCCTAAGCTATCGGCCAAGCTTACATAAATGAATACTAAGTCTCCATGTCATTGCTGGGGAGTCAGCGGTCCTGATGAAAAAATCCACCTGCAGGCATGCCTGTGGGGGACTATCTTAATAAGCTGTCTGATGCGGGAAGCCTCAGCCCAGGGTGGGCAGCAACATACCCCAATCAGGGCACGCTAAACCACCTAAGAATAAAGGGGTAGCTCTGAGCCAACCCATCGAGTGAGTGCCTGTCTTCCTTTCCCTCTGCTCCTGACTATGGATGTGATGTGACTACCTGTTTAAAGCTCCTGCCTTAGCCTCCCCACAACGATAGACTATAACCTGGAATTGTAATAGAAAATAAACTTCCCTTTTCCTTAAGTGGATTTTTTTTTTAAGTTTTGAGATCATTATTTAATTGCAACATTTCTCCCTCCCCTTTCCTCCCTCCAAACTCTCCCACATACCCCTCTCACTGACATCAAATTCATGGTCTCTTTTTTTCACTAATTGTTATTGTATGCATATATGTACTCATCTATACCTACGTATTCCAAAATACATCCTATTCCGTCTGTATAATGCTATTTGTATGTATGTTTTCAGGGCGAGCATTTGGCACTGGACAACCAGTTGGTTTTAACTTAGTTTTATGTGTGTGGGAGTTTTGCCTGCGCCGTATGTCTGTGCCCCATATGCTTGTGTGGTGCCAGTGGAAGCCAGAAGTCACTGGGTCCTCTGGCAGTGATGTTACAAATACTTGTAAGATGTCATATGGGTGTTGGGAATTGAACCTGCGTCCTCTGGAAGAACTCTGAGCCATCTCTCTACCTTCAACGTTGCTTTTTATCAGGGTATTTTATCACAGCAACAAAAACGAATGCTTAGTAACCAGATACAGCAACCAGATATGCATGTCCACTTTTTAAAACTAATGCCATACTTACACCGTATATAAATCGGGTTTTATACATTATCACATACTTCTTGTGGCCTAATTCTTGGTTAATATGAGAACGGAAACTACCCTATGCTTGTGTTCATAAAGACAGGTGTATTCGGAGGGACAGAAAGAATACACAGCAGCCTTAAAATACATTAAAGTGAGTGGAGCTACCATGTTTCACTAGTGGTTTAAAGCTAGGAGATGAACTGCTGAAACAGTTTTGGAAGATACTAAATTTCTTTCAAGTCAATTTTTTTTCTTTTTTTTTTTTCCAACCACAAGCATTTATTTTAGGGGATCAAAATACTTCTGCTTCTGGCTTCGGTGGATAAGCAGGGAATGGATTTAACCTCCTGCCTTTAACAGCTCAAAGTCTGGATAAAATATACGAAACACTAGTTCTCAGACATTACACAATAAGCACCACAGAAACAAGATGCGGATAAAGGAAAGGTGAGCCGTGTAATTGTGCAGCTTGTGGCCTGAAGGCAGAATAAGGCTGGAGTCCAGGGAAGTCAAACTGGGATGGGGATGGGTGTAGACATCCAGCTAAAGTTAATGCTGGAGCCACGCATGGCGGGGGGGGGGGGGGAAAAGGAGGGGGGAGAGGGAGAAAAGGGGAGAGAGGGAGGGAGGGAAGGAGGGAGGCAGAAGGATCTCCTTGAAGTTTAGCTGAATACTGATCTATGTTCACACAGGCATCAAATAATTTATATTTCCACCAGCCAGAGGAGAAAGATCTAGATTCCCCACCACCACCACCAAAGGGGACTCTTCTTATTTAGTTCAGTATAGTTGTATAGCTAAATGATTTCTGAGCCAAAGACTAGTCTTCCCTGACCATAGTGAAACTTAATATTGAGCCTTGAAAGGATCCACTATTGTCCAGGACGTTAACTCTGTGCCAGAATAAATCCCAAAAATATTCAAAGGAATACAATAAAACCCAGCAACTATAAAGTAGAATTATAATGTCAGGCATTTAGACGAAAATTAGCAGGCAGGGCCAGTGCCAAGCTTGGTGAACTGGGTTCAATTCTCGGAACTCACCTTATGGAGGGAAAGAGATGTCAAATTCGCAGACAATAGCATTAGAGTATCTACTTCAAACATTCTCCTGATGCAGAAGAAAGTGGAGGGAATCGCAATGAGGGGAGGAGCCAATGATACAAAAGGAAGCAGCTGAAAAAATGGAAGTATGAATAGTTCAGTGTCTGAAATGAAAGCCACTGAGTAAGTGGCTCATCAAATCCTAGGAAAGGTAAATCCGGTTGAGGACAGTTAACAAAGCAACTACCTGAAAAGGGACAGGAGACTAGAAAGAATGTGCAGAGTGTCCATGCACGGCAGATCTCACGTGCCGACGTGAGCAGATCGCACGGGAATAATAAAGTGAGAAGAAAAATGACTTGGGAGGAGGGAGAGAAAATACTTGAAGAAGTAATCAAATGAAATCCTCCATCTTTAACGAAGACCATCAAAAGGATGGACAAGCCAAGCAGAGTACCACATAAGCAAAGCATCCAAGATGTTGAAAGCCAACAGCAAAGGAAATCTCAAAAACAGACGGAGAAGACACTCCAGAGAGAGGAGTAACATGACGGAGACGGCAGGTTTCTTGTCTGGAAGTACCTGGTCCCGAAGACAACCATGGATTTTTTTTAAAAAAATAAAAATTTTAACATTTTATTTGATTTTTTTTTGATCACTGTGATAGTTTAAAGAAAGAGGTACTTGTTTTGGCTCATGGTTTCAGTCCATGTTTGCTAGATTCTGGGCTTCTGGGCCTCTAGTAAGACCACACATTATGATGGAAGGAAGCTGCTTCCTTTATGGTGGCAAAGGACTCACACAAGAGGCACCAGAGACAGGACCTGCCTTTCTGGTGAACTCCCGCAGTCACTAGCCTGGTCATTTATTTATTTATTTTGTCGTTGAGACATAAGCTAGAGTTTTCTGAGAAGAGGAAATGGAAACTCAACTGGAAAAATGGCTCCATCAGACTAACCTGTAGGCAAGTCCTATAGAGCATTTTTTTTTTTATTAATATTTGATGTGGGAGAGCCTCGCCCACTGGGGAGGTTGGACCCACTGGACTGGTGGGCCTGGGTGGTATAAGAAAGCAGGTTGGACAAGCCATGGAGAATAAGCCAGACAGCACTGTTCCTCGGCTTCAGTTCCTGCCCTGGCTTCACTTCATGAATCACTGTACCATGAGCTGAAACAGACTATCATACGTTGTCTTTGGTCACAGGCTTTTACTGCACTAGAAATCAAACTAATACAGTGACCTACTACTGCCTTCAGATACTCCTGACCTCCTGTCTCCACTGCTGGTACCGCTGAAGGCATCAGAGTATGATTCCATCAAGGGATTAACCCACTGATGCAGACACAGCCCTTATGAGCCAACAACTTCCATGATGGGATCATTAGCAGGGACCAAATTTCCAAAGCCTAAACCTTTTAGGACCCTTTGCATTTGAGCTGTCATAATGGACCATCACCTTTAAAAACATAACGGGAGAAAGACTGTCTGCTGTGAGCTTCTACATTCAATAAAAATATGCTTCAAAATTCAAAGTAAAAATTTTAAAATTTCCAAGGAAAGTTTAACAAATTCATTACAAGTTGTCTATAGTATAAGAAATATTAATGGAATTTTTAGGCAAGATATAACCTCAGGAAAAGACCTATGCAAATGATGGAAGTGTCATTGATAGTAAATACACAAATAATTTATTTCAAAGGAGTCGCAGTGTATCATAGTATTAAGATATGCTAAAGCCACGCGTTAAAACAGCACAAAGATGGAGAAATGAAAGGGTACGTGTAGGTTTCTGTCTTATAATGTAGAAGGATACTATTTGAAGTTAGGTTGAGTTATGATATAAATTTAAATGTTTATTACATGCAAATATGTACTGCAAAATATATCATATCAGTTAAGTTCTATAAAAATCCAATATTTGACTTCAATGATTTTTTTTTATCATTTCAAATTTGTGTCTTTTACTCTGACTTTAAATACTGACCTTTGTCGTTTCAAAAATCTAATCATTTTTTGTTGTTTGGCATCTGTTCCTCTTTTATTAAACAGTACCAAATAAAACAGCAGGGGATATATTTTCAGCAGCATGCTGGTCTCACCCAGCTAAATTTGGTCCTGTGGAATTTGTTGGTGAGGACAAACGACGTGAGAATTCCTATGCTTGAAGTAATACCGGCGCAGAGCCATTTCTATTTAAATGATGCCTTTGGAACAAACTGTGTTTACAAATGGATTCTGTAGTCTACAAACAGCACAGCTTTCTGGTAGGAAAACCGTGCAAGGTCTGTGACTCAGAGGTCCCATCCTCCCTCAACAACAAAGGAGGGTACGCATACTTCGCTGCTGCCCTTTTTGACCATCGTGGATGGAACAGACTTGTGGAACTCACTGTGGAAAGCTTGCTTCCTTACGAGGTAGCTGCTCTTGACAGAGGAGCAGGGCCGAAGAGCAGCCTCTCTTAGTTTACCACCAGTGAGCCTCCCTATTTGGAGCTCAAGTGGAGAGTATCTCGGCCATTAGACTCAAGCAAGGTGGGTGAGGTGATGGCACCGTAAATCCTGAGACAGAAGCCGAGAGAGAGCCCCTTGCTAGATCAGAACAGAGGAGCAGCTCAGCTGCCCCGACCTTCCTTCTGCACTAGGCCGGCTTTGTACTTTCCCCTAAATGCACTCCATAATAACCACTGATAGAACATTGAATTTACTCTTTAAACATATGCAAAAGTACTTTAGAATAGCTCATGATAGCTAACCATGATTTCATTAATATTATTGGTTAGGATGAAAGGCTGGGCTCAGAAGGATTTTTTTTTTTTTAAATAGGGCATGCAGGATGGTGTGTCAATTTCACGTAAGAATACACAAATAAAATAACTCAAATAGCACGGCAACAAAATTTTGCAGGCCAGCTGGGATGGTTTCGGGGAGGTTACCAAGCATATTCAGGAAGGCTGGCTCCTTGGCCACAGTGGGTGAAGCTGAGGAGCAACTTAGTTTGCCTCCAGAGTGCACCTGGGGATTTGGAACACACGTGACTGACAGCAGCTGTTCGGGGAAGTCGCTCACAAAGGACTAAGACACCTTCTGCCACCCCGTCCAGCCACAGAGCTTCCACTCCTCACCCAGCAGGGAAGATATTCCAGGTTATAATTCTTCCAGAAGATGAATGAAACCGTTAGGATGCCAAGGCCACAGAGGTTGAGAAATTTCTGCAGCCCTGCAGTATGGAGATGTGTTAGTGGTAAGCGTATAAAGGTCTTGCCAGGCCATGCCACTATTATAACTGACTCTACAAAGAATATGGCAACAGAACAAGTAGCTGTCTGTCTTACTTGAGGTTTGTATTGTTGTGATAGAACACCAGGACCAAAAGCCACCCGGGGAGGAAAGGGTTTATTTCAGTTCAACAACTCTGAGGTCACATTCCATCACTGAGGGAAAACTATGCAGGAACTCAAGGCAAGGAACCTGGAGACAGGAGCTGATGCAGAGACTATGGAGGAGTGCTTGCTCTCCATGGCCTGCTCAGTTTGCTTTCTATGACACCCAGGACCACCTGCCCAGGGAGGCGGCACCATCCACAGTGAGCTAGGCCCTCCCTCATCAATCATCAATCAAGAAACTGCCCCACTGGCTTGCCTGGGCCAATCTGGTGGGTGACATATTCTCCACAGAGGTTTCCTCTTCCCAAATGACTCTAGCTTGTGTCAATACAGCTCACCAGGACACTGTCCAAATGGGAAGCATCATCATAGTTTATTATATGGCTTAGCTGCCAATAGTGTATTCATTGTAATGTCAACTAAATATTGATTTTGCATTAACACCTGTGAGTAGAAAAATGGAGAAACATAGAGCAAATAAAGGTGAGTGTGGGCCTGGGTATGGAGCAAATCTCCTATAGTAAGAAACCCACAGAACGATAAGGTTATGATTTTAAAAGCAGACAGAGAGTGGTAGCTTCCAATGAAACAATAAGGTGGCTTTTTTTTTTTGTAACAAATATTATGGAACCTATATGATCCTTAACTATATGCAATGTAGCTTTGGCATAATCTTTCAAATTCCATTGTAGAAGTTATGAAGGTGTGATGAAAATAAAATAGTAGTCTAGGTGACAAAAACTCTGCCATCTGGGAATGAATCTAAGAAACAGTGAGTTTTGAATCTCTGTGACATTAGTTTGTTGGTATGACACCCCAAGACCTTAAGTCATGCACATTTATTATTTAAATTATACTGAATTACTTGTGGTTATAAGATGAAGGAACTCATGAACCAGTTGGATGTTGTAGGTGACATTTTAAATACTCATTTATAAAGGCATATTTATATCTTTTCTTGAGTGAAATATAATTTTTTTCTCTCCTAACTTAAGTAATTAATTTACTTTTTTATTTATGCAGGGTCTCACTATATAGCCCAGGTTGGTCTCAAACTTTGACCCTCCTGCCTAAACTGGGATTATAGGTATGTTCCCTCTCCCTTAAAGTGAAAGATGAGAATCGAAGCAGTAATAGTTTTATTTCATTATATTGCTTAAAACAATTGAAAGTATAAGAGGAAATAAGAAACGCAAGATGCAGGCACTGAGTCAGCCATGGATACCTTGTCTCTATGGAAAAGGAGAGTTGTTCATTATGGCTCAAAATGCAACTGATCATTTCTGTATTCTTGGAACCTGAAACTTCAACAAAGATGTCCAATGACTTAGAAGGATCCAAAGGTCTGTCAGAAGGAAACATTAATGACTTAGAAGTATCTAGGTTTTTTGTTTTTGTTTTTTGTGCCCAGGGAAGTCCTTGTCTCATGTGGTCTCAGAATTAGAACCAGGTGACTGGACAATTTGTGTCAATCTGGATGCCAAGCTCCAACACTTAGGGGAAGGCCTTCATGGTGAAGAGGTTCCGGAGAGACTCCAAGGGAAGGCACACGCCATCCCCTCCTCCTCAGCCCTAGCGTTTGTTTCTCTTTTTCCTGTTTGTTCTTCGTGTCTGAAACTGCTGCTGCTGCTGATGTTCTGTCACATGAACACAGACGCATTCTTCTTTGTTTGTTTTGATTTTTCCAGCCAGGGTTTCTCTGTGTAGCTCTGACTGTCTTGGAACTCACTTTTGTAGACCGGGTTGGCCTTGAACTCACAGAGATCCATCTGCCTCTCCCTCCCTCCAGAATGCTGAGCCTTAGAGGCGTGTGCCACCACCTGGCATACAGAAGACATTTAAAAGGCTTCTCTAACATTTTTTTTCCCATGCTGCTGGGATTTGTTCTTGGACCATTACCCTTATGAACCAAACTAACTCACCCAGAATCCACATACTTGTAACTCAACAAAAACGAACAGTCCTGTAATCTTTCCAAGCGGAGAAGAACTGGGTGGATGGGAGATGGAGAGCAACGAGGAAGACTTAATATATGCTCCATCATGCTTGAAGTGCAATGATGTACAAGAGTTTCCCACTTTGAAAGTCATTATTTACGATGTGTTTGTTCACTGACGGCTCTGGGTGTCTTCTGAGCTGTAGTCAATGTGAGCTATTTAAGTGCTTACAACTTCTTTTCCTCTGAGTCACTTAGCGTTTGTTCTTTGCTTCTGGAAGGACTAAAGACTGCAGCTAGAGTCTTGGTGCATGCTAGGTCAGTGTTGTAACACTGAACTGTAACTCCAGCCCTCTCAGTTACACACTTGAAGAATTGAAAGCATGGCTGCTATGAGATTTAAAGGTCACATGTCCCCAGTAGGCTTATGTGTTTGAACAGGGGTTGGCCCCAGCTGCTGGTTCAGTGTGGAACTTTCAGGAGCTAAGAGCCTTGCTGGAAGGAGTGAACTATGGAGGGCAGGTTTCTCTGTATTGCTTCGGAGCTTGTCCTGGAACTTGCTCTGTAGACCAGGTTGGCCTGGAACACACAGAGATCCACCAGCCTCTGCTGCCCGAGTGCTGGGCTTAAAGGCGTGCACTATCACCGCAATGACCTTTTATAGGTGCCTTTTTATATCTGTCTGTGTTCCCTGACTGTCAATCCAATGTGATAGGCTACCTTATCCTCCTGCCCCTGCTGTGACAGACCATACCCCTTTGGAACTGTGAGATAATTTAAACCCTTGTCCAGCAAGTGCCTTTTGTTAGCGTATTTTATCACAACAACAGCAAAGTAACTAAGACAATAGGTTCTTGATTGCATGTTTCTTTTCCTTTTTTTTTTTTAAACTTAAGCTTGAAGAGGTGATACCCAATGAAGGCAGACAAAGATCTGTAGTCTTCTGTGTAGTGTTATACTCTTGTAGTGCAATGGATGGCAGGGGTCTTAAAGCAGTGTTGAGTCTGTAGCTGGCTCTGGGAATCCCTGATGAATTCAAGCTGGTCTGCTCTTAACTTGGGTCTGTTCCCACTGTACTTGCTGCCCGTGGGGTGGGACAGGAGCCCTAGCACTCATTGCTGCTGAGGGTCACTAATTTGAGACTCAGAGGAGAATTCAGTACATTCCTGGGATTGACTCATTCCCATCGAAGGCTCCTGTGCTGGGGGCTGGAGACTGCTGGCTGCTGGCTGCTGGCTCAGGCTCTCAGGAGGCTGCTCCTGTGATCTCTGAGCCGTGCTCCATCGTGGGAACCTGGAGCTAGTTTCTACTGCAGCAAATTGGCTAAAAAAAAATAACTTAGATGCGCTTAGATGGGAAAGAGAATTCAGAGAGGAACGCTCTGAGTGCATCTGAGGCCTGCCTGGGTAACTTGGCTCATAATTCCAACAGTGGCTTCCCCATGCATCCTGGGACTGACAGAAGTACAGTAGGAAAGGGGCTGTATTCAGAAGGAGTGATGGGGGTTGAGGATGTAGCCCATTGGTGAGTACTGGAGTGCCTAAGGCCACTGTGAGCCCAGTGGTTGGCTAACAAGTGAAAACCCCTGGATTCAGAACACTTACACTAAAAAAAACAAAGAGGCTTTGTGCCTCTTCTGTGCAGAATCGGACTCCCTGGTTTGGGGACCATCCGCAGCTTTGCTTCTAGATTCTCTCAGGTCCTGCAGCACAACAATAGAGAGATGCCAAGATGTTTTTTTTTCCTTTTTTTCTTTTTTTCTTTTTTTGGTTTTTTGAGACAGGGTTCTCTGTGGCTTTGGAGCCTGTCCTGGAACTTGCTCTGTAAACCAGGCTGGCCTCAAACTCACAGAGATCCTCCTGCCTCTGCCTCCCGAGTGCTGGGATTAAAGGTGTGGGCCACCAAAATAGGACTGAGAGATACCAAGATGTTTTTTCTTAAAGGCATTTTTAAACTTGAATAATCTGTAATGTATATGGGACTCATATATCTACTTCCAGGTTTCCCTTTGGTGAAGTCAGATACACGGAAAGATCAGCCATTGCTGGGCACCATATCCTGGTGCATAGGCAAGGCCAACTTTATGCCCACCAAGAAGATATTCTAAGTTCCTTTTGAGCTAAAATGGCCACACATCAAGCTTTTCTAAAACTTAACAGCAGTCTCTCTCAGGTAACCAGGAATGGAGTAAGAAGCCCCTTGACCTCCACCATTTGGAGAAATTAATGGTATTAGTGTAATTCATTTTTCATTTTTAGATATTAGGGCATAAGACATTTGCATGTGGCAGGTTGTATGGATTTATGGGGTTGGTAACTGAAGTTTTTGTCAGATTAAATCTGACAGGAAGAATTTAATGACAAAGATACTTCCCTAATGAGAAGCAGCAACAACAAAAACCCTCAAACCAAAAACATCAATATACATAAAAATTAAAAGAATATAGGAAGCACTCAGACAGTCTTTAGAGATAAAACAGGGTTTGGGTCAACAACTTTGACACCATTTTGTCTGTATACTGTGGCTGAGCACATATTAAACATATTGCAGATCATGGGAACCACAACCAAGTAAAAGAAGGCTACAATGAGCTCTGTATGCTAGGTTCCTTCTAGGTACCAATAGAAACTCATGCATATTTGTTCTAAAATATATATCTGGAAAGATCAGGATTCTTAACCTTACCATCATGGATATTCATGCTGCATAATGTGTTGTTGTGGACTGAACTGTGCAGGTACCAAGTTCAGCAGCATCCTGGTCCTTTACCCACAAGATGCCAATAGCACTCTTCCTCTGAATTGTAACAACCCAGAATGAGACCAGACATTGGTAAATATGCTCCATAGTGTGTCCATAGCGTGTGTGTGTGTGCGCGTGTGTGTGCGCGTGTGCGTGCGTGTGTGTGTGTGTGTGTGTGTGTGTGTGTGTGTGTGTGTGTGTGTGTTATGTGACAAACTTATTTCATGGGGGGGAATACAACATGAATGTCTACTCAGCCCAGGTATGGATCCATGACAGAGCAAAGCACAGATACTACTACCAAAGTCCAACTTGGTGAACCTAAGAGTTTTATTGGAGTAATTTACAGGAACATGGGTGAGGACTTACTTACAGGAGTAGAAATTATTCAAAGACAGTTACATCACCAAAGTCTACCTCAGAATGGGTGACACCTCTCAAAGCTGGGAATCTGCAAGCAGCTCATCAGGTTGGTGGGTGTCCTTTCCAGGAGCCTCAGTTGGTCTAAGCCTCTTCCAGGCAGCTGGTCTGGTCTCAGAGTCTTTGTAGCTTTCCTCCTCAGAAAGTATTTCCAGATCAGCCATTTTTTTTCCCCTGAGGGGAGACTCTCAGCCTTTATTGCTTACTCTGGCTGGGAGGGGCCTAGTGAATGTGGTCGGTTTCAGGAACTTCCTGAAGCTGTTTTGAGTTGTTTACCTTCCTGCTTAAGGACTTTCTGTAGGATGGAATGTTTCCCAGAGGAAACTGTTACACAACTCTCTCTCTCTCTCTCTCTCTCTCTCTCTCTCTCTCTCTCTCTCTCTCTTTCAATGGGAGATGTCATTCTGTAAATATGTTTCTCATACTGGTTTATGAATAAAGCACTGTTGGCCAATAGGAAAGCAAGATGGGCGGGACTAGGAGACAAGGAGGAAAGAGGAAGTAGGAAGGAGGAGTCAAGATGGAAGACAGAGAGAGCAGAACACCAGCGGGCTCTCTCTCCGGTAAGATAAGACCACATGGAGATTAATAGAAATGGGTTAATAATTAAGACAGCTAACTGATAAGAAACTAGTACCTGGCCAACAGCATTATATCTAATACAGAGTCTCTGTGTGCTAATTGGGGCTGGCGCGGCGGCGGGGACCAGACCGGTGGTGGGCAGGAAAATTAACTCCTTACACACACTCTCTCTCTCCCTCTCCTTCTCTCTGTCTCTGTGATGAGCATATGTGTATATATAGGTGTCATGTGACAGAGTTTTCTTGGGGAGATGCTGCACATATACATATATTCAACCCAGAAATGGAAACTAGGACTATCTTAATGAGGGTAACTATTGCTATGATGAAACACCATGACTAAAGCAGTTTGGGGAGGAAAGGGTTTATTTGGCTTACACTTCCATATTGCTCTTTATTGTTGAAGATGGCCAGGACAGGAAGTCAAACAGGGCATGAACTGATGCAGAGACCATGGAGGGGTGCTGCTGCTTACTGGATTGCACTCAGTATCTTGCTCGACTTGTTTTCTTATAGAAACAAGGGCCACCAGCCCTGGGATGGCACTACCCACAATAGCCTGGGCCCTCCCTGACCTATCACTAATTAGGAAAATGCCCTATAGGCTTTTCTTCAACCGGATCTTGTGGAGGCATTTTCTCCTCCTCTCAAATGACTCTAGTTTGTGTCAATTGACCTAAAACCATCCAGCACAAGGACAGACCAAAGTAATAACTGCACCAAACTCCAATGAATTTTTATTGAGGTTGCCAACAGGAGTGTGGATGAGGGTTACTTAGAGGAGCAGGGATGACTCAAGCAGCTGTGTCACTGAAAAGCCTCTCCTGACACAGTTGACAGCTCAGGAAGCTCTCTGCACAATTTGCAAGCAGCTCGACAATCATCCGTGAATAGCATTTGGTGGTGTGCCCTGGGGAGGCAATTAAGGTTGGATGATGTCATGGGGGGGGCCTCATGATTGAATTAACTATGTTATAAAAAGTAAAATGAGAAAAAAGAGCAGGAACAGCAAGCTTGATCTGTCTCACCACATCTGTCCTATGCCACCTCAGAACACTGCACAGTCCCCCACCAGGAAGAAGGTCCTCTTCAGGTGCCACACAGGGGTTGGCACTGCGGTCCTGGATTTCCGGGCTTCTAGGGGTTCTAAATACAACTCTATTCTTGATAAATTACCTAGCCTGTGCTATTCAGTTATTCAGCAACAGAAAATGAACAGAGACAGCGAGTGTGTCATCTCTATCCCCACATGAACAATGTTCCAGGAATGAGCCTTGTACAATCACCTGCTGCCACCATAGCTTCTGCATGAGGACAGAGGACAGATGTCTCCATTCATTGTCCCTCTAATTCTGTATCTATTGACTCTGAAATATTTTCTGCTTAAATTTATATTTTTAAAAACCTTTTGCTGTTGTTATAGTCTCTCTCTCTCTCTCTCTCTCTCTCTCTCTCTCTCTCTCTCTTTGTGTGTGTGTGTGTGTGTACTGTTGTTCTGGCTAGTTTTCATGAAAACTTGACACAAGCTATAGTCATCTGAGAGGAGAGAACCTCAACTGAGAAAATGCCTCCCTAAGATCAGGCTGTAGGCAAGTCTCTAGGGCATTTTCTTAATTAGTGATTGATGGGGAGGGCCCAACCCATTGTGGGGCCAACCCTGCCTAGTGGTCCTGAGTTTTATTAGTAAGCAGGCTAAGTCTTGAGGAGCAAGCCAGTAAGCAGCACTCCTCCATGGCCTCTTCATCAGCTCCTGCCTCCAGGATCCTGCCTCGTTGAGTTCCTGTCCCAACTTCAGTGATGAACACAGATGTGAAGGTGTATGCCAATATCCCTTTCCTCCCCAGGCTGCCTTTGGTCCTGGTGTTTTATCACACCATTGGTCATCCTGACCAAGACAAGTATAGAGCTGGCTTTACCGCTCCATTTCTGTTAAACCAGAGCATTGAACTGTATGGCCTCCAGGATTATTAAATGCCATTTTACTTATGTTTTCTGGTCTGTCAGCCTTCGGTGGATACATATCCTCTATCCAGAGCAGTGCACAGTCAAACCCACAAATTTACAGAAGAAGGGAAATGTTCAGTCCTTTCATTTTTAAATTTTCCTTTGTGTCCATCCTTCTTGCAAAGCAAAGAACGGTTACCTCCTGGGTGCTAAGCTTGACATGGAACCTCACCGAATGGTAAGTACAGCAACCGCCACATCTCCATCCACAAGATGCTTAATTAATTAACCTGGGGGTGGGGAGCAGAGAAAGAGAGATGTGAAGAAGGGATTACTTTTGAGACTCCGTCTCACCTCCCACCTTGCCAAGGCGGGGTCTCTCTTGTTTCTGGGCTGTGCTGCACACTCCAGGCGAGCAGGCACAGAGATGGAACTCAGTCCTTCAGCATATACAGCTAGTATATGCTTCACCCGCTGAGCCATCTCCCCAGTCCTCCACCCACAGGGCCTCCATAGAGGCTGTTCTCATCTCTCACCAAATGGAGTAACTTACAGTATATTTCAGTGATGGTTGGGAGATGAGCTGCCTTCTGGTGACGAGACACAGTTAACGATGTCCCTGGGTCTGATTAGTAAGCGGATGCCACACTCTGAATACTACTAGCACACTGTACTTACAGAAAAGCTTGAGCAACGCTTGAACTTGTTAAGTAGGTTGAACTAATTTCTCTATGGCTTTCTCTGTCTTCTTTCTTTGGCTACAGTATGAGGAGAAACTTCAGCAGCCTTCTGCTTACATACCTGTGGCATCTTTCTTGTCTGATTTCTGAATCTTTCCTCTCTGTGTGGACCCTTTGTCCTCGGAAGGTTCTCTGGTTTTAACTTCTCATGGTGTCTCACAGGCAAATGGCACTGAGTTTCAGTGCTTCTGGTTTCTCTGAAGTGTACTGTTTCCTCCCAAACCTACGCGAACCCAGTAGAGGTCAGCACACACAGAGATGAGCCAACGTGATGTCTTTTTCTATGCTCCCTTCTTTCTCACCAAAGTCGAATGAGATTAGTCACGTAAATCATGATCGAGGGCAGACAGAAGCAAGTGACGCCACAGTGTGACCTAGGGCAGTCACAGCTTGACCAAGAGTCAGCATGTCAGGCCTGATATAGGAAATCTGTCTGTTTTCCTGGCCCGTGTCCCACTGGCGAAAAGCCCCACAGAAACCCCTGTCCCTTCATCCCCCGCTCCACTGTGCTGTGAGACTGCTTTTTCTGAGCAATTGTAAGACCTGCATCACTTCACGAAGGAGAACCTACAGCTTGAGAGATGTGACAAGCAGAGGACATTTGTGACTATGTCCTTCTCCCCATCCCTGGAAGCATTAGGAAAAAAGCCCAGGCTGGGGTGTAGCTTCACCGGACAGAGTGCTTGTCTGGAATATAGGAAGCTGTAAGTTCAATCCCCCAGCACTTCTAAACTGGGCACAGTGGTGTACTATGGTTTCAGCAGCACTCGGGAGGTGAAGGCAGGAGGAAGAGGAAGTCGAAGTTGTCGTCATCCACTACACAGGGATTTCAAGGCCAGCCTGGGCTAGACGAGACCCTGTTTCAAAAAAAGAGAGAAAAAAAGTTTTGTGCCCATTGATTACCATGAAAGGAAAAATGACTGTCAGTAATTTTCTTAAAAAACTAAACTGAGAGCTCTGTAGTATAAAGTAACCCTATGGATTCAATCCCCAATATCACACACACACACACACACACACACACACACACACACGCGCGCGCGCGCTGGATTTGTAGTCCCAGCAGGGAGGAAGCTGAGGCAGGATCAATTCTAAGACAGTCTAGGCTGTATAACAAGACTCCTACTCAACAAATAAACAAGTAAAAGTTAAAAAAAATTGTGTTTTGAAGTGAAAGGAAACTAAATGGGTGAAAATATGTTGATATCACACGGCCATGGGACACAAAAGTTTTCCCTGGGTTGTTGTTAAGTGGCCTCGTGTCTTAAAGCTGCAGATACCACCATCGGCTCACAATAACACCGTCCCACTCCTGGCCCCATGAAGTCCTGGCAAACATTTGTATGTATGGTTTCCGCCTGTCTGCCATGTCTGGCCAAAGGGACAGACACTAATGGCGTATGTTAATTATATGTTAATTACTGCCCAACCTCTTCCTTTCATCAGAATGTTTATTAACAGTCTCACTTCTGCAGTTAAGCCAGCTGCAGGGAGGGGCTGCTGGCAGCCCAAGTTCACGTGATCTTTTTGCTGGAGATGCACAAGAGAGAATAGATTTTTCCTTTTGGGTAGTGAAATTCGTTCTGTTGTTCCTCAGCCAAGAGCTTTCTGCAGTGCCTGAAAGATGACACCAAAATAGTAAGTTGGAAACACATGCTTCGGCCACAGTGGCTGTTTACATTGTTTCAGGTAACAGGACAAGTATCTGTCCATTGTTTAGACGTTTTTGCTGTTAGTGGATGACCCTCATCCTAACCATATATTCCCAGTTGCTATGAAATAATTCACGTATCACTGAGAGTATAAATGATTTTGAGAGGCGCAACAACCTCTAACGCACATCTCTTAAGAGGGTTTCTAATAGAACGATGGCACACATCACAATAAAATATAAGAGTGAGGAATGAGAGGAGAGGAATAAGACATGGGGGAAAGGTCTAGAAACCCCAAACTGTGGGTGGCACGATGAACCACGAGCTGGTTGGTGTACATCCTAGTTCACAACAATGCTACAGTTTTCCAGCAGGGAACACTTTAGGCAAGTGCTTCTCAACCTGTGGGCCGTGACCCCCTTGGAGCTGCATATCAGATATTTACATTATGATTTATGACAGTAGCAAAATTCCAGTTATGCAGCAGCGACAAAAATAACTTTGTGGTCAGGGGTCAGCACAGCATGAGGCCAGCATTAAAGGGTCACAGCATTGGGAAAGCTGAGAGCCACTGCTTTGGACCCCATGTTTCATCAGTGAGGAGTTGGTGACTGAGTGACAAGTGCTCTTTAGTGCTTTCAAAGGGTGACAGTGTCCTCAGTCACATGTGGCAAACACTGACCGGGCAGTCTGAGACGGCAATGTGGGAGGTTTGGTCTCATCCAACGGGCCTACCTTGCCACAAATATTCCAGCAGTGGTTTGGCCTTGCTTACTGGAGTATGGCTGCAGAATGTCGATTTCAACAGTGGGGCAGCAGTTGCAGACAGAAAAGCTTCTGTTTTACTTCTTTTGAAGTGAAAGCTAAAGCAGACTCATCCTTCAAAGGGGCCATGCCCCTTTCTCTTTTACCCTTGAGTGGCCCCAGAGGCCAGAACCAGCCAGCTCCCCAGGGTAAGTGGCTGAAGGTCAAGCACATTTTGTCTCTCATGGGTGGGACATCAAAGTCTGGAGCAGGAGAACCTTGGGTGATTTGTGGGGAGCTGGTAGAGGAATGCCTCCAGCCGTGGAAATGCATGATTTAATTAACCAATACCTGTTAGCTAAAACCAGAGCTGAGAGTGGGCTGCTGTGCAGAAGCATGGGCTGGGTCTGTTTGTCCTTAAAATACTGAAAATACTTCCTGTACTGATTGGCAAAAGGTTAGTATCTCAAACTCACTGGTCTCTTCTAATCCAGGCACAGCGATCTGTTTCCAAAAGATCGCTGCATTCTTAAGACCATATGTCTATAAGAATAGCCCACAGGGCCTTCCAGAACTCTTCCCTGGTACTTGTACTTGTGCAGAAAAAAGGGCAGTACCACTGACATGGATGTAAAGATGTTGACTGTTGTGCTTAAATCCTAGAACTAAGCTGGCAGCTCACAGACTAGAACACCGACTACTCCCTGCCTGAGGTTCCCCACCCGGCCCTGTAAAGAAGGACTCCATGCTAAGTCCTGGGAAGCTGGAGGTGGTGACACCCGTGGCTAAATAGATTTGAAAGCTCGGGAACTAGACTTTATCAAGTCTCTAGACCGGCCCAGTCTCTCAGTGACAGATATACATCACTCAAGATCCCACGAGACTGCTGCATAAACCAAAATGACAACTTAGTTTGCAGCAAGAAACAAGAGCTTTTAAGCAGAGTGGACACTTGTGTCACCTTGACTGACATGTTCTTTCCCAGGAGGAAACTAAATAGGAAGACACATTGTCAAGAGAAGAAAGCTGCCACACCCAGCCTGGCTAGGGGTTGCCAGGGGAGAGGAGATGATGTTAAAGGGTATCGTCAAGCACATGCCTCTCTTTCTCCTTTGGGGACAAACCTGCCAAACAGAACGGGCTGTTCCTGTGAGGTGTCTCACCCCCCCCCACTCTGTGAGTCCTTTCTCTCTGACCCCCACTTTCTCTGTTCCACACAGACATCCCGTTTTAGTTGACATGTTCTATCTTTAGATTTGTTAATACCACTACCGGGGCTCTAGCCAAACTGTTGGTTTCTTGTGCCTGGCTTAGAAGATGCCCTATCTATCCATCAGGTCCTTTCCCCCAGATCCCACCACGTGGGTGAGAGTATTATAGTTAACTCATTGTTTCCCAGTTAGGCTAAACAATTAAAACTGAGGCCTGGTCCCATCCCTGGAACTTTGATTTAATTAATTCAACTTGAAGTCTAGGTATTTTTAAAGAGCTTTCCCTAGAATCTGGGAGCTTGACATTGGAGGAAAAGGAGTTGAACTTCAGGAAAACTTTTGGAATCACTGATTTAACTCTGAGTTGGTTGGGGAGGGTTTTCAATGACAACACTGACACTTCGTATTTCAATTAATTTATTTTATGTGAATATTTTCCCTGCATGTTAATATAAGCTACATGCATGTCTGGTGCTCACGGAAGCCAGAAGAAAGCATTGGGACCTCCTGGATCTGGAGTTAGAGATGGTGTGAGTCACCATGTGGGTGGGTGCTGGGAGCTGAACGGGGGTCCTCTGGAAGAGCAGCAAATGCTTTTAACCACCAAGCTGTCTCTCCAACCCCTGGATCAGCTCTTAACAAGGCCTGGAGTTTTAGTTTGAGATCTGAATTGTTTGGTCTGAAGCAGCAGCTAGGCATGGGTGTTGTGGGTCTTGTTTTGTTTGATTTTTAAACTTGTGTACCTGCTGTTCACTAGCCTGGCTGCCCCTTGAGCCCCAGGGATTGGCTTGTCTCTATCTCTCCAATGCTGGGATCCCCCTGGCTTTTCATGCGGTTGCTGGGGATCAAACTCAAGCCCTGTGCTTGATCAACTGAGAAATCCTGCCAGCCTTCCCACATGTTTGTTTGCAAAGTGCCCCAGGTAATTCTCCCATGCAACCAGGATTCAGATTCCATGCTCTAAACAACAGTTAGCTTGGCTCTTTGGTGGCCATTCCTCCCTGGATGTGGCATTGCACAGGAGAAAACATTGGGCAGCAATGGAGGGCACAGAGCTTGTCCATGTGAAGAGAACCCAAGAAATCAGCAGGAGGAGACTGTGGGCAGGAGCCTGAGCTCAGAATAAGTTGGTGTCTACATTTCGTGTCTAGTCAGCCTGGGCCTGAGGATCATGGAGCCACATTGTACTATATTTGTTGGATTACTTTAACAGGGGTGTGTGCCTGGCTGTGTGTGAGGACACCATGGCTTGCCAAGGCCGTTTCTACAAGAAGGCTGACTTCTTTGTTTCCTGGGAATGTTCTGGGTGTCCCTCCAGGCTTTCCCACCAGAGACCCTTGCTCTCTTGAGGTCACCATCTTTAAAGAGTCTGCATTTTGGTGTATATTCTCTTGAACAGTAACAATAATTGTCAAAAGGCTAGAGGATTCAAGCCTACCGTCTTCCTAAAGTAGCTAATTATTTTCAATTTCCCTCGTGACTCCCTAGCTTCCTGTTGTCATGTCTAACCTTTCCAATGTGCATGAGAATTCCCTTGAATTTTCCCAGCGTTTGCAGCCGTGTGTGTGGTTGCCAGGCATCTGGGAAAGCCATCAAATTCACTTTGGAAGCAACTTTGAAAAAGAAAATACAGTCCTGGGAGAGGAAAAGGTAGTACGCAGGGCAGAGGGCTGTCCAATGTCACCACCCTTCCCTTTTCTGGACCTGTCGATGATCTGATTGGAGGTGAAATAATCTTGAGTAGAAATGGATAGAGCAGGGCCACTGTGAGAGGAGTTGGGGCGGGGGAGGGGTGGGGGAGGGGTACCAGGACACAGCATCAGCATCCTACAGCCTTCCAGATGGCCACATCCCACAGTCCTGGCACAAGCATTACTCTTTGAATTCTGGTCTTCTCTGCACACAGGTTCTTGTATGCTGTACTCTCTTGGGTCGAGTTCACCTTAACCTATGCGTGTCCTCTGGGAGGCTGCCTTCTTAGAACCTCGGGGATGTGGCCTTTGATTTGAATGGACTCAGATGACTCTTGTACTGGGGTGAGGGACCGTGTGGATGTTTTTGTCCATGCAACATCCACACTTTTCTTTCCATAGAAATAAGAATGTATGACAGAATCAGGTGACTGGTTCTCATCGGGTACATGGTTTCCCAGGTGGCTCCTCTGTTCCTTAAGCAAATCAGGGTCTTTTATGCTTGTCTCACCAGTTTGTGATTCATCCCATACTTGAACCCAACTTAGATGTAAGGCAGGGCTCCTGTTGTGCCTATAGCCTGCTAAGTCCACATTGATAACTAGGCATCCTAGCATCTCGCTGACTGGGCCAGGGGTGTTTAATGTGGTATGTGGTCTGAATTTTGTTTTCTAGATTTTTTCCATCCATGGTGTTTTCTCCCATCAGCTTTGCATACATGACTTCTGTAAGATCTGGCAGAGCAGGATAACACTAAGAATCAGTAATGACCTTCCTATGGGTATTATGGCAGACTGCAGGCTTTACAAGGCCTGGAGCTTATAATGTTGGGCACAATTGCTAATAAAGAGAAGACAGCTTGGCCTGGTGGTGCAGGTCTGCAGTCACAGCTACTGGGAGGATAAGGTAGCCATGCTTGAGCTATATAGTGAGTCTAAGGCCAGCCTGTGCAACTTCATGGAACCCTGCCTCAAAATGGAGAATAAGAAGAGGGCAGGGCTGTGGCTCAGTGGTAGAGCTTACCTAGCATTTAGGAGGGACTGGATTTGGTCTCTAGAACAGAAAGAGAGGAGGAGAGGGATGGAAGGAAGGGAGGAAGGAAGAAAGCGTACACAGCCATGTGCAGTAGCACATTCTTCTAATCCTAGCACTCTAGCACTTCTGTGGCTGAGGTAACAGAATCCCAAGTTTGAGGCTAGCCTGGGTTACACAGTGAATTCTGAGTCAGCCTGAACTATACAGTGAGCCCTTGTCTCAAGATTAAATAATCAAACAGGTCTGTGTGATGGCATACACCTTTAATGCCACCACTTGGGAGAAGGAGGCAGGAGGATCTCTGTGAACTCAAGGCCAGCCTGGTCTATACAGTGAGTTCTAGGCCAGACAGTAAAGAAACTCTGTCTCAGAACAAACAAACAGAAAACAAGCAAATCACAAAATGCCAAATACAAAGTCAGGCACAAACTTTCTTAAAACAAGAAAATAAATCACACCGCATTTTACAATGTATTAAGTTAATCAATAATAGAAATGAGAAATGATAAACACTCAGAAAAATATAATTTGTATTGCTTCCCTGCCTGGATTTCCTCTTGAAGGACCTTTCCCCTCTTTTCAGGGAATAGATGGTTACATACATGCTAACTGTTCCTGACATTTATGTCATATCCATTTCTACAGCAATCACACGTTAAGTTTTTCTTCCAGTGTGGCTGGTGGTAAGCTGTTTCTTTTATAATGTCAATGTAAAACTACAGCTGGGTCCTTTTATGGGGCAGCATGTTATTGGCTCTGTCACATGAAGTTTTAGCATGCAAGCTATGACATGCCAGGGGAGTTGCAGATGTGTTTGCAGAATGACTTACATCCAGACGGTGATTTGATGATACTCCCTAACGAAGAAGCTTAAGCTAGCTAGCCCACCTCTACCTCCGATCTGATACTTCAGCAAGATGAGTAGGAAGCCATCCACTACACAGATTCCTTCCTCTTTCCACCTGTGCTGTGGTCGCTGCAGCCATTCCTCAGGTGGGGCCTAGAATCTGTCTGCAAGCCACTTGAGCCGAGAAAAAGACACAGGGAATCAGATTGCCAAGCTGGCTTTTTGTGTTTACAGCATATCCAGCTAATAAGCGCAGATGTTTGTATTAGATTGGGTCACTTAGGTGAGAGTTTGGAAAGAATGAGTGCTGTGCACATCAGACCCCCTGTGATGTCTTCTTTTATCCTGAGGTTTGCAAACTCCACTGCATAAGACCCCTGGATGAGCAGAACCTGGCTGGAGGCTGCTTGGGGTGAGTGAGGGTGGGAAAGGTGGGGGGTGCTGAAGGCTAGGAGAAGGTCAGTGAGCAGAACTCTAGGGCCCTGACAGGCAGATCCCATCAACACAAAGAGAGTTAGGTATGAGCACTGTGTTGCAGGAAACGTTTGAGAATATTTCCTCATTAGTTCACTGTCAAGACCAAACATAGGTTCCCCAGATCTGAGTTCTCTGCCTCTGAGAAATACCAACCATGTTCCATCTGTTTACCAATGAGAAGCGTGAAGAAGACTAAAGGAGTATACCCATTCTATGTATTACTGTGTCTTCATAAAATATGAGTTCCAGTTTGTTTCTGACTTGCATCTTTTTTTATTTTACCATGTTTCCATTTTTCTGTTCAAAATACAGGAGTTTGAACTAAAAAGAAATTATTTTTTGTTTTGGTTGCTTAACACAGATGCCTTGGGAAGGCCAGCAAGATCTTTGTATCACAGGGACACATTGATGACTGACATTTGATCTCTCTCTCTCTCTCTCTCTCTCTCTCTCTCTTTTAGCTATCTGAGTTATTCCTGTACTCACTTGAGGTTTGCCCCAGTAGTTTGTGAATGGCAATGATTAACATTTTTCTGCCATTGTTGGTTAATTTTGCGTTAAGTCTCTTTTTTTAAAAAATTCATAGCACATATATTCTCTCCTCCTACTCTTCATGATACAAGTCAGTTTACACTCAAATAAATATTTGAGTAGCTCAGCCTGGCTGTCTCTTCTATGGGCTCCTTGAAGGATGTCTTTATCCCCTTCTCCAATTAAACACCTTCTAGCTGGGAAATCTCACTGCTACCCTTGCTTCAGCATCACATGTGTATGAAAATCCTTCATCCAATCCTCTCTGAAACCAGTCCTAATCTCCTGACTTCAAGACCCTTACTTTCCTTAAATAATGGGGCACCACCACCATGAGACCCCACACAGCCCTCCAAACAGCTTCTGCACAGTAAGTCGTATCTTATAACAAGGGATTAATGTTCTGAAACACTGTGTCAGTTTCCACTTCTTGCTTTTGAGTGGCATATGTTAATTCGTTGACAGTCCCTTTCTCACATTGGTCACATTTAAAATAGTAAGAGTACATTGAAAAGAGCAGCGGCAGTGTTAGCTGGGATGTGGATGCAGAAGGGAGCTATGTTTGAGCTTAGCCTGGACTGCTTAAGGAGATGGTGTCTCAGAGGAGCAGACAAGAGGCTATTTTTGCAAGTAATTCCTTATACTTTAATGTGACGTAAACAAGCAAAGCAACTGCTCCTTCTAATAAAGGTCGAATGGTTTTCTGAGACTCTCACGGTTAATCTTTGGGGTTGGCATTCAAGCACATGCTCAAGTGTGTAAACATTTTCCTGTTAGAAGCCGTATTTGGGGGGGGGCAGGAGAAAAGGAAACACATTGAAACAAGTTCCATTTGACAGTAATTAGGGAGAAAGCATCTCGTCCCAGAAGGGACATCCTCATATATCTGAAAATCTGGTTTGAGACATCCATTCACTATCATCTGTCGGTCCTGCACATGTTTACTAGCCGTTTCTGGCATCAGGTGTAATTGTAGGCTGCTGACTGAAACTTAGCATTTCCCCCAGATATGGCTGTGGACAAACTACAGCATTATCAACAGCATCTGGAACTCTCACGTCAATCAAAACCAGACACTTCTATATCCTAGGACATTTGTGGCTGATTTCTGGAAATGCCACTTGTTCACGTCAGGACATCACATGATGGTAGTGGTTGGGGCTGCTGTTTGATCCTGTTCTTTTACCCTATTGAAAAAGCATATGTACCACCGTAACAGAGATGTGCCTTCCACTATTCTCGCCACTCTGGTCCATTAGAATAGTACCATTTGTGATGACATGCACTTTTACTTTGAAATCTTCTTTGGAAAGACTTGGCGATGACTCAGCTAGTAAAGCAAGACCTGCACTAGCATGAGAAGCAGGCATTTGGATCCCTAATACACACACATACATGACAGGCAAGTGTGGTAGCCAGCCTGAAAGAGATGGAGGAGCATTGGAGGAAAGTGCCATATGGTTTAGCAAAATGGAAAGTTCTGGGTTCAGAGAGATACCATGTTTCAACAGATAATTGAGGAAGGCACCAAACATCAACCTATGGCCTCCACACACATGTTCACATGTGCATATGCACCACACACATACACACACACACACACACACACACACACACACACACACACACACTGCCCATACCCGTGTACCACACATACAGTCACACCACACACAAACACACATGCAAACGAATCTTCTTTGGAGATTACTGGTGACTAAAGGGTCTACAATACAGAACAGATTATGACTGGCATGTGAGATGAGAGCAAGAAGTTGTGAATAAAACAGGAGTTCAGTGGCTGGGCCTGCCTGGTGGAGGTGGGCAGACCACAGGCAGAGCTGAGGTTGGATGTCATGGGGGTTGGCAGTCAGTGAGAGCTTTGGGGAACGGAGGTGACAGACTGTGTTGGATGGCTGGCTACAGTGTGAAGAAAAGATTTTTTAGGCTATATGTGGCATTCTGAGACCTTAAATAGGCCAGGACCTTGAAGCAGGCTGGTGAAGCAGGAAGTGTCACAATGGTGAATGCTAACCTGACTTTCAGGGTGATACCAAGAGGGTGAACAGTGGGGTCACTAACTGAGAAGGCAAGTAGAAGGAAGGCATCGGTTTGGCAGTAGAGGCAGAAATGGCTATGGAACCGAGTGTCTGTTAGAACGCTTTAAATCTGCAGGACCTCCTTGCCATCCACTCGGGGCTACTGAATACATACCTGGCTGGGGATGTGGCCAGAGTTAGGAAAGGAAAGAGGGCTGGAGAAGAAAGTGTTGACAGTTCATGTGTAAAGTCATGGGTATCCATGCCCCAAATCCAGAGTCATCACTCTGAAGAGCCAACACCTGGAGGTCTGAAAGGAGAGTGGAGTTGACAAAGCTAGCCAAAAATGACATTCAGTGTGACAGAAAGATTGTACATGTGTTTAATGGAATACTGAGAAAGTAAATTTGAATAACATATATTGTAGTTCAGAACATTTAGTTACAAAATAAACCACAAGAGAGAAAACAATGCTAGGCTTTCTGGCATACATTTGACCCCGTGCAGGGTCCTGGATTTAAGAACTTGGTATTTGTGTCTTAGCATTACTTTTCTTAGTCTATATATTCTTGATTAAGTCGTTTAGCTATTGTGATATCACTTTTAAAGAGTTTTCCTGCCTAAGCAGGGTGGTAATGATGTACGCCTCTAATTCCAGCACTAGGGAAGCAGAGGCAGGTGGATCTCTGATGGGAGATGTCATTCTGTATATGTTTCTCATACTGGTTAATGAATCAAGCACTGTTGGCCAATAGGAAAGCTAGATAGGCGGGACTAGGAGACGAGGAGGAAAGAAGAAGTAGGAAGGAGAGTCAGCATGAAGAGACAGGGGAGATGAGATGCCTGCCCCACTCCCCGGTAGGTGAAACCACATGGAAATACATAGAAATGGGTTAATACTTAAGACAGAGCTAGCAGATAAGAAACAAGTAACGGGCCAACAGAATTATATCAAATACAGAGTCTCGGTGTGTTAATTGGGGCCGGCGCGGTGGCGGGACGAGACCAGGCAGCAGGTGGATAAAACCTAACTCCTTACAGATCTCTGTGAGTTCGAGGCCAGCCTGATCTATAGAGCTAGTTCCAGGAGAGCCAGGGCTACACAAAGAAACCCTGTCATGAAAAAAAATCCTGCCTAAAATTGAGATGCATACTGCAACCAACTTCACAGGAAGACTGCAAAAGGCCTCATTGATCACAAGAGAAAGTAGATTACAATGTGCTCAACAGTAATGAGGTTAAAAGTCAGGGCAGAAGTCAGGCATGCTGGCTGTAATCTCATGTGGTGGTGAGACAGGAAAATTTGGATTAAGCCTGGACTACATAGCAAGACTTTGTCTCAAATGAGAAACAAAATTCAGGGTGGGACTTGACCCACGTTCAACCAGTCTCTAACATGGATCCCAACATCATCAATTGAGGGCCTATTCTAGACCAAAATGTGGGCTAAAAGTTCATCTTAGCTACTTTGGGTCTTATTTGGGCATCACTTTGTCAGGCCCCCAGGTGGATATCCTGAGTCTGACTTCTTCAGGGGTCCCTCTAGCTGATTCCATTCTTTCCATTCTTTCCAAGATGCTGTCTTCATTTCCCCTTTCCCTAAGGTTGTATATTCTGACTACTTGCTACTGACTCCCTGTTTCTAGCTCACTCACCAGAAGGCACAAGTCAGTTGTGGTTACAAAAGCAGTCTGGGCTTTCCTAGGGGCACGTAAGCTCTGTGTTCATTTCCACCCTTCCTCTTGTCTGTAGCTCAGTGTGCACCCCTGTTCCCTTTCTCTATGCATGGCTCATACAAGCTCCCACTCCTTCCAGCCATGCTGAACTTTCCCAAATCATAAAAGAAAAGGAGTTTATGACACAGAATTAGAGATCTGAGTTCTGTGCCCATGCTACTTCAAGTATGCATAGGTTGCTTAAATATAGAGAGGGCCTGGGACACAGCTTAGTGGGCAAAGCATGTTCCTAGCTAAGCAGCATTCCCTTGTCAGTTTCCTTCCATATGTCTATGGTGAGACACTTGACATTCCCTCTCAGTTATTTCATTCGGCGTGCACTATTGCTGATTGCTCCTGCCCGTGACTGCATGCTGATCAACAGCACCCCCTAATCCTTCCTTCCCACCCACTACTACTCCAGGCATTGGTCATCATTGTCTACCCTATGCTTCCATAAATTCAACTTTATTAGACTTTACATGAGAGCATGTAAAGTGAAGTAAATAGTGCTTTCCCCCACTGCCTGGTTTATTTCACTTCACTTCACTTCAATAATGTCTTCCAGATTGAGCCATGTTGTTGTAAGTGGTAGACTCCTTTCTTTTTGAAACTGGATAGTATTCTGTGTTATGAGCACTTTCCTACCAGCCTGGTCCCAGAGCAGTGTCAGTCCCAAAATAACATATAGAGACTATATTAGTTATAAAGCTGTTGGCCAATGGCTAGAGCTTCTTGTTAGCTAGCTCTGTCTTAGCTATTAACTCATTTCTATCAATCTAAGTGTTTCCACGTGGTCTTACTGGAGAGTCGAACCACTTATTCCTCTCACAGCCTACATTTTGACTCTACTCTTTACCACCTCTCCCAAAATCCTCCTTGTTTCCTAGTCCCACCTATCTTGCCTTCCTATTTGCCAACAGTGCTTTATTCATTAACCAATAAGAGAAACATATTTACAGAATGACATCTCCCATCATCTCCTCTTTTCTATTTAAAATAAAAAGAAGGGTTTTAACTTTAACATAGTAAAATATATAACAAAACAGTTATCAAATAAGAACAGTAGTTAACAATATTTAGTCTATTAACATTATCAGGAATTAAAGAATGTTCTATCCTACCTTTATGAGTCTAAAGTTCTATATGTAACTTATCTTTAATCCTAACTAAGGAAAACTATAACCATAATTATCTGTCTTCAACTCCATCAAAGACCACAGAAGGATAATATATAAACTCTAGAAATGACAGAGACATCTCACTACCTGGACAGTCATCCAAAGTTCTTCTGTAAATTGGCACATCCATCTTAGGCCCATAGGCCATAGTGTGTCTGGCAGACTTCTCAGCAAAGCAGGAGACTTTAAACTGTCCCAGCTGTGTTTGCAGTTTGTCAGTCACTTCTCTCTGTGTCCTGCAGAATGTCTGGCAGACTCTTCCATGAAGCAGGAACCCTGTATCAATGTCCATCATGTATCAGCAGTCACTTTCCTGTGGGTCCTGCATGTCCAGTTCATACAGCATAAAGTGAAACAGTCCGGACAAGAGCAGTATCTTGCCCAAATGGCTAGTCTTGCCATATTGGAAGCAAACTCCATACATGTGTCTTTAATGTCCATCCTTCTTTCTGACACAGGTGGTGTTGCCAGGAGCATTTATGTCTCATTGTCAAGAAAAACCCTAAACCATTTTAAATGCCATATTCTGTAGGTCTTTGAAAGGTTTGAAGAATGCCTATCCAATTGAAATATATTTCTATATATCTTTTAAAACCTAGCAAACCTAACTATAAGTTTGACTATTATAAATAACTATCTGTAATTTGTTCTTAATTATACATTAAATTTTTAAATGAGCTATATAAACAATACCTAAACAAGAGGAGAAATATACATATCACAAATTGACATTAAATTTGTATCAATAAATGAAAATCTATTCCAAAATATACCATAATTCCCTTTTTACATTAAAAAAGAGAATGGCTGTGATCATTAACCATTTATAGCTAACCACATTTAAATGAAAACAAACATTCATAGACAATATTTGGGAATTTGGGTGTTGTTTTTTACAAATTGCTTCCTGCTGGTTGGGGATGCTGTAATACCATGAGAATCCTAAGAAATCCTGGCTATGGGGGTCTGTAAGGCTGCTTTGTCCCAGCTCTTTTGAATGTTGGATCACCTGGGACACTGCTTCAGAGGGTCTTGCCTGATCAAACCATGTTAGTCTGGAAGGAATCCACAGTTTTTTATTTCTTATGGAAACAAAAATAGAAAATCTTTTACCCAGTAACCTGTCTTTAGACTTAAATTTTGAAGTCAAAGCATTTTTAAAATATATAAATTGAATTAATTCAACAGCATTGATAATCAAGTGTATTTTAGCAGTTGTCGTTCCTTCCTTAGCAACTGAGCAATTCAAAGATAACAGTATCCAAACTCTGTGTTTTTCACATCTTTAGATGGCTTTTTTTATTACTCTATTTCTTTCACTTCTATATTTTCATTTATTGAGACAGGGTTTCTTTGTGTAACTTTGGCTGCCCTAGAATTCACTCTGTACACCAGGTTCACTTTGAAATCACAGAGATTTGCTTGCCTCAGCCTCCTGAGTGCTGGAAGTAAAGGCATGTGCCACCACACCCAGCTACTCTCTCTTTTTTAAAACCACTTTACCCTGTTTCTTTTTCCCTCCCAAGCCTATGTATATTTTAAAACACAGTGTAAACCTTTAGAGGTTTTTCTTTTTCTTAATCTGCCTTTATTGTAAATCTTTATCACAGATTAAACAATAGAAAGCAAACTAGGTTGGGCCTCTAGAACATATTTCAATCCAGAGGGGGTCAACTGGGGGTCGGGGAGAAAGCATATAGCCGGCTCCATGGCTGTTTCCTCTCCTTCACTGCCTAGGATTTTCAATCCCTCACAAATAATGGTGAAGAGCTAATGGGGTAGGAAGTCCTCACCAGACAGCAGAGCTGCACTCTAGTTCCTAGAAGGTGGGAAGGGTTCTGCTAATCAGAGGGCAGCCCAGCACTCCAGATGCTTGCAGAGTCATGCTGGTAACATCAACATGGACACTTTGCCTATGCACCACTGTCTTTCTGCATCTCTAAAATTATCCAGGCAAGGTACAGGCACAGGGTGACCAAGTGACCTTTAAAAGCTTAGTTCTTGGTGTCATTTCCAATGGGTCAGAGAAAGAAGTCTTCTGAAAGAGACTAAAATGTCATGCACCCATCACCCTTGAAAGTCTGGGGAGGGAATAGTGTATGGGTCTGTAGAACACTGGGTAGTTTCTCTGGGGTGAGACATTATGTACTACCTGGCTGGATGGGGACTTCATGAAGCTGAGTCCAGAAATCCGACAAAGGATACCTGAAATATAAGTTAGATCACTGAGATGTTCGGTTCTCTAAGATGTCTACCAGTCAATTAAACAACAAGACTGACCTTCTAGCTCCCAAGGAGTTCCATTAATTAAACTTTCCATCTCTCCTTTCTATTCTGCAGGGCCACTCCACACAGCTGGCTTTGACACAGCCATTATTAGGCCACCCATGATGGTTTGGAAGAGTCCTGCTGCTGAGCCCTCAGAATTCTTAAATGTGACTCATTGACTCTTCATCGTCACCAGTGCTAATCTGGTCAAGAAGCTCTTGGGCTTTAATGAATCTTGGATGTTATTTTATTGATTTTTTTTTTGGTGGGGGGCTGCATGCAAAATTTCTGCCTTTGTATAGACCTCCAAATGTGGATCAAGTTTCTGTTCAAATTGCTGTTCTGTCAGCTATGAAATGGTGTCACGGTGTTCTTCTCTTAATACAGAATTGCTCAGTCTTTGAACTAGAACTGAAAAGCTCATGATAATGTGTGGCTTGTCATCTTAGGCATCCTGGTTCAGTTCAAGAAGAGCCAAAGTTATCAATCACTCCATAATAATGGAAGGAAGCCGCCAGTGGTGACATCACCTGTGTCTGTCATGCAGTTATCCCTCAATGCAGAGTGACCTCCACACTTGGGTCAAGAGGATGCTGAGTTATGTGGACCATTTCTACTTCAAGCCAGTCGAGTTCTCATGGAGAAGATTTACACAACTCACGGGTATACAGAGACAAGAGGCTAACCACCGGCCAACGAGCACATTAGGGAGGTTAGCCAACTCTGAATGCAGTGGTGATTGTTTTCATACAACACAGGCTGTCATAATTTAACGTGGTGTGACTATTTTCCTCTCTATGGAAAAGTACAGCATAGACTCTATGCTCCTGTTTACTGTCTGCACAAGTACACATTTCCCAAAGACCTCCGTATACACCCTTGTAGAAAGCTAGGGCCCTGTAGATTTTGGATTGGAAACAAATTGTGCCAATGTTATTCAGATTCTGAAAAAAACAGGATGAGTTTTGGTGGCTCAATATCAGAAATACTACCCCAACCTCCCCAGCGAGTTTTTGTTACAGAACAATACAGTGTGGAAAATAATATCTGGCAGCCAATCACTGGACTTCTGACATTGGCAATACAGGAGGACTGCTAAGACCATTTGCTTTATTGTACCCATTCATGTGTGGGGTTTTGGTAAATTTAATTTCCTTTATAGCAGATGCTAAATAAGTCTGAAGTGATTGCTTTATAATGTATATAAAGGAAATGCTAAATTGGAATAAAGAAGTTTTCCAAACTTTGACTCTTCTGTCTTTGAATGTGTAAGTGTGCAGTGCATCTGTCTTGTTGCTTTGTTTGCATATTTGAATATTTGCTTCTAATAAATAGTCATAAGCAATTTGAAGACTTTCCTTTTCTTTCTCCTATGGGAAAGCAATGTCCTCTCTAGAGCAAATGTTGCTGCAAAACTGACTAATGTCAAGAGTGTCTGAATACCAGTGATTAGAAGATTGAGCTGGCAATTTGTTCAGTGCAAGCAGAACAAGCAGCATCCAATAGGGAAGAGAGAGACATCCTAATGTCAAATCAACACCACTGCAGGGGAAAAAAAAAAGCAAGGTCTCATCCTAATACCAAACAAGGAGCTAAAATATTAAAGGGGAAATTATTCTCAGTCCTAAAACCCATGGTGGAAGCTGGATCCTGAACCTCACTTTCACTGTGTCTTTTGGAAAGCTCATGGGGACTGACACTCTACACTGGCAACCCTGCAGGAATGAACATAATGGGCTTTGCCGGCTTTGCCCATGTGCTGAGGTTACTCAACATTTGTATCTGGTAGATTAGACAGCCTCACATCCTACAAGACAAAGCGCGAGGATCTTGCCCTGTTTGAGTTCCTGACCTGACTTCCTTCAGTGATGAACAGTGAAGTGAAATCATAAACCAAGTAAACCCTTTCTTCCCCAAGTTGCTTTGGTCGTGGTGTTTCATCACAGTAAAAGTAATCATAACTAAGACAGTGTGTGTCTACATACATTTACCCAATCTATTTTAAGAAATTGGTTCCTAGGATTATATAGGATATAGAGCCAAATTCTGAATGCTGTGGGCTACTACACTGGAAAGCCAGGATAAAGCACTGAAAGTTGAAAGCCCACCAGGCTGGAGAATTCCAACTCATTGGAAGAAAGTCAGTCTGTCTTCTATACAGACCTTCCACCTGATTGGATGAGCCCTCTGTCTCATCATGGAAAGTAATTTGCCTTACTGAACCCCAACTGCTTAAGTAATAATCTCATTAAAATACTAAGAATAATATTAGCTCTTGTATCTGGCACTATGGTCCAGACAACCTGGTACATAACAGTAGCCATCACAGGAACACGGTTTTCACCATCAAAGCCAAATGAGTAGCTCAAGCAGATCAAGTATACATACACCAATCTTCCTGTGACCTTGTTGGTATCCCCAGCCAAGCCTGGGTCAGTGGCAGCTCCTGATAAACCTCATGGAAGGATGGAGAGGCTTTTGCACATGCACTGTAACCATTCTGTTGCAATACCCCTGAACACATAGGACATAGAAAATTATCCTGTGAATGGGTTGTTGCTGTGGAAAATTTCAGTCTATGGGAAGTTCACATTGTGGGGGATGGGCATATGGAACTAAAGGCCGTGGAGTAAGGGGTATGCGGTAAGGAACCTATCCTTACCAGACGGGGTTTCAGCTATGTAGTCCATGCCCCATCCATTGCTTACAGCATGAAGTTGTATCAATAGGCACACACCTGACAATAGCGGTCCTGTCCCAGTTTGCTTCCTGTTGGTATGTGTCCAAGTTACTTTTTTATTGCTCTGACAAAAAACACCATGGCCAGGGCAACTTATAAAATAAAATGTTCCGCTGGGCTTGGAGTGTCAGAGGATTAGAGTCTATGACGCTGAAGCAACAAACATCATGGTGCCAGGAAGAGCTGAAAGCTCACGTCTTGATTAAAACTCAGGAGGCAAAACAGCCACACCAAGAATGGCACAAGTCTTTTCAACCCTCAAAGATGACACCAGTGACACCTCTCCCCTTCCCAAACAGTTCCACCAACCGGGGCACAAGTATTCAAACATATGAGCCCATGGAGGTCACTCTCATTCAAATCACCACACTGTGATAAGCACTATGACCAAAAGATCTTGGGGAGGGAACGTGGGAAAGTATTTATTTCAGCTTATGTTTCCAGGCCACACTCCATCACTTAAAAAAGTCAGGGCAACAACTCAAGACAGGAAGTGAAACAACCCATGAATGAACACTGCTTCTGACTTGCTTCCTGGTTTGCTCAGGGAGCTTTCTTATACAACCCTGGGCAATCTGCCTAGGGGTGATGCTGTCCACAGTGGCCTGGGCCCTCCTATATTAATCATCAACAAAATACCCCACAGATTTGCCCACGGGACCGTGTGATCTAGACAATTCTGCAGCTAAAGTTTTCTCTTCCTGGGAGACTTTAGAGTGTGCCGAGTTGTCAAGCAGCACTAACCAGGACGGGTGCTGCGCCCAAATTAGGTGAAAGTTATTTGGGGGTCTTCTTTAGTTGTAATATGGGACTCCCCAGACTTCAGTGTACATAATGGAAGATCAGAGGAAGAGTAACTTTTTTCCACGTTATTAGCTATATAGAGGAACATTTAGAAAGTAATTTAAATTTGGTATTGATCTCTACTTAAAGGAGATCAATATACATATTGATGATTTTATTTTCAGCTATTTGTAATGCATATGTGAAATATGCTCACACCTAAACTAACTATGAGAGAAAATATAAACCAGTACTGCTCTCTCATGGGAAAGAGCTTGGGATGCGGTAACATATTCGCCGTACGAATGTCTCACTCCGGCATTGCTTTGCGAATTCCAATCTTCCCTCTTCCTGCTGTGATCCATTTTTGCGAGTCATTTCATTCATTCACTTTTTTTTTTGAATAGGTATAATTTGGTAGGCTCTGGAGGTTCTGGGGATGTCTGAAGGAGTAGACCAGGCAAGGTTGGAAAGGGCCAGGAAGACTTCAGGGTGTGACCGTGTTCAGCCTCACTCGGCCCCCTTGGAGTCCCCAGCTTCCTTTCCCCTGTTCCTTTCACCTGTTTTACCCTGCTTCCATCTTGCAAAGTCTATTTATATTTAAAACTACTAAAATTGTTTTTGGAGGAAGAAAGAATATAAATGAGCTAACAGTTCTTATTTTGTGGTGTGAGTTTGGCTATTTTAGCCAATGCATTTTGTTATCTCAATAAAACACCTCATTAAATCATTTTTTTTTTCCGTGCAGGATTAGAGGTAGACACACAAATTGGGTAAAACCCACCTAACTCATCGATCTAAATGCTAAGTTCCAGGGTGGGAAGAATCAGATAGGCAGCCCCCTAAAGGGGTACTTCTCAAATTTAATACCGATGCTTCTTTTGCTTATTCACTATTGTTTTCCTTAGTTTTTAACAAAATCATCGAACTAATCATATTTTATTACTTGAGAGAAGTCCAAGTTCCTTCACATTCTGTGTATCTATTTTTTCCACTTTCGTGCACTATTTTTATTAGAATATTTAACTTTACATAATGAGAACTAATGAAAGATAAAAATTATCAAAATCCCTTATCACTTCTAAAAGTGTTTTTAACGGACATTTTCGTTTAAGATAATGATCATAAACCTGTATTGCCAAATTATTTTTATTATAATGTTACTCAAATAATGGAAAGTAAGACATAAGCTCATGATGTTTATAGTTATTGCATAGTTATAAAGCTGAAAAAACTATAAATGAAATAAAATTAAAGCTATAAAACTGAAATAATTCAAATGGACTGTTTTAGTATGATGGGGAAGGATATTTTGAAACTAAATTCCAAAACCTGTCTAATGTCTAATTTTCTTGTTCCTTTTTCTGACTTCAGTTGTATTAATGTGATTTCAATATCACTAATACCTATTTAGCTAAGAATACTTTTCAGGACAGTGGCTCTCAACCTGTGGGTCTCGATCTTTCCAGGGATTGCATATCAGTTATCGGATATTTACATCCCACTCATAACAGCGGCAAAACTACAGTTATGAAAGAGCAACAAAATAATTCTATGGTTGGGGGTCACCACGACATGAGGACACCCTATATTAAAGGGCCGCAGCGTTAGGAACATTTTAAAAGCCTTTTCTAGCTCAGCAGCATTTTGCTTCATAAGTAAGCAACGCTGTTCAGTTAGAAATCCGTGAATCCCAACTTTCCGGACCAGTGCAGTAAAACCAACCTGCCTAGAAGATGCCATTAGCATTGTTGTGCTTTTGAAAGGTGCCTCAAAGGGATAAGCAGTTGCTGGTTGACTAAGACAGAGAAAGCACATCCCTGTATATTTACGTATGCTTGCTGCTAACGGGACTGTGCCGGCTGGGGTGTATAGTGGTGGGATCTGCTCACAGGAGCAGTGGGGCAGATCCCTTTGAGTGTAACACTTGGACCACGGATGAATGAACTCACCTTCTCAGAATTTTCCTCTTTTCAACTAAAGCTTTTGCCCAGACAGCATCCTCATTCGAAGCGCACACGCTGTATGGATGGACTCAAAGGTTCATGTGGCTCTATACCTTTATTTTCTAAAGATTGTCATTGAAATAGAAGT
Organism: Phodopus roborovskii; assembly: GCF_943737965.1. Taxonomy (NCBI): domain Eukaryota; kingdom Metazoa; phylum Chordata; class Mammalia; order Rodentia; family Cricetidae; genus Phodopus; species Phodopus roborovskii. The sequence goes on along the minus strand of NW_026126511.1, from coordinate 37,987,505 downwards.
ATAATATTTCAAGGAAAAAAATGCCACCAGGCTCCAAGAAACCCACAATTTGAGAAATATCACTTAAGACAATGCTTGTTGTTAGGCAATCCCTTGTAAGACAGAACCACAGAGGCACAGGTTGGGATAAAGAACCCAGTCCTAAGTCTAAAAATGACCCGTTCCTGTATTTTTCTTTCTCACAACTTGAATTGTCGGCACTCATCTTTGATGAGTTGATGTTACACTCCTACCCTGGAGGCATATGAACCCATGTCTCCCTCAGTGGGTGGCAATGACAAAGAGATGGCTAGGGAACACCAGCCTGTTAGTATTCTCACTTTACGATGCCCACGGAACCCTTCAGACCTTGCTCACATGCAGGGTCTGACCCAGCAGGTAGGATTGGGGCCCTCCACATTGTCCATAAACTCCCAGTAACCTAGCCAATGACTCTGGCTTATAGCCCGCACACTGAGAGACATGGGTCTCAGGCCCCGGGAACACCCTTCTAGAATGAGTGTGAGAGGAAGCAAGTTTTCCATCTTTTGGCCTCATTATTACAAAAAAATTGCCTTAGCTTTGTATGTTGTTTGGCACTAAGTTATTTTAGTTCTTTTGAAATGAAGCCGGAATTAAACAGATTATACTATTATACGATTCTTATTTCAAGTTAAGAGAAAGCAAAGTTTCACCCACCACAGAAGCTGTTCACAGTCCAGGAATTTTTACGCTAGTATTTGAGGTGGCTTGACATTTTAGATAATCATAATCAAACATTAGACACCCTTCATGAACTGTATGTGTACTTGGAGGTAAGTCGGTAGACCAAGCCATTCAGAAGAGAACTGAAGGACTTGGATTTGGATTTCAGTGAAATCTTCATTTATTTATTTATGTTTTTGTTTGTTTGTTTGTTGTTGTTTTTTGTTTTTTTCAGGACAGCGTTTCTCCATGTGCCCCTGGCTGTCCTGGAACTAGCTAGCTCAGTAGAACAGGTTGACCTCAAAAAACTCAGAGATCCTCCTGCCTCTGTGTCCCGAGAACTGGGACCAACGCCCAGCTCAGCGAAGCTTTAAGGTGTCGCTCTGTGAGCTGTTCTCACTCTGACATTCAAGTCAAGAAATATCTTGATAATTAATCAGTGCTGTGTAATGTGGGAAGAAACTCATTGACAAAAGCTACCTGCTTCACACAAAGCTGATGAAAATCAAGTACAATCGAAATACAGATGGCTGCACGCGGCTGCAGGTGGGAGGGGCGGTGCGGTCTCCACGCCCCCCTTTGGGTGTGCCACCCTCCAGGGACCTCTCTGTGTCCAGCTGCCCCCGTAACTCTGCGCTCTTCGATTTTATGGAAATGCTATTGCCTAGGCCTAATTGTTCACAAGCTGTGTCCTCCCTTTGCAGAATTCCTCTCTCCAGGACCCTCTGGAATGAGAAAAATCTTGTGACATAATTGCAGACTAAGTAGGTCAGAGTTATGAGACGGATGTCGTGGATGGAATCCAATATGTGTTTATCACTGTACCAGAACAGTAAATAAAAAAAAAATGATAGCTCTTGGGGGATGAAACCTGTGTGCTTTACTGGGACAACACAAAATGACCCTGTGTCCTGTATAAACGCTTTTGTTGGTGACGATCTCAGGGAATCTAGGTTTCTTTGTCTCGTTAATAAAGGAATTTTAAAGTGGACCCAGAAAGGAGTTCCAGGACAAATTTACTAGTTTCAAAAAGGATGAAGAAGCATCAGGGAAGGCAGGGTATCAATCTCAACAACCATCAGGACAGACCTGGAAAAGGGGAAGAGAAAGCCATGCTTCTAAGTCAGGGTCTGAGAAAGCAAGTGGTCAGCGATGCAAGTCATAAGCAGCTGTCCAGCAGAGGGGCTTCTGAGAGAGAAAGCCAGCGTAGTAGAGCAAGATATAAAAAGATGATGGAGAGACCAAAAAGGAAAACTAGCTTAGTGCTAGGGCTGCTGATGAGATCTGCACCTGAATCCAGGGTCCTGTGTTCCAAGACAAAGAAGTACATCAGGGGTACATGATTAGACACAGAAATGAAGACAGTTTGTTAGGACAGTGACAGAATTCCTGAGCACAGGAATAGGCTAATGAGTAATGGAGAAAGACCATGAAGTGTTGGTCCATGAAGCACATGTCCCTTTATAGTATATCTACACAGCCCCTGCCTTTCCTATTTGTTTTTCGTTCTTGTTTCTAGTTACTGTTTTTTGAGACAAAGTCTCACTATGTAGTTGTGGTTGTCTTGGAACTTGCTCTGTAGACCAGGCTAGCCCCCAAACCATTGCTATCTACCTATCTCTGCCTCTGGATTTTGTTGGGATTAAAGATATGGGTCACCATGCCTGGCTGTCTCCTATTTGTATAGCACAGGCTTTTCTTGCACAAGCTCTGTTCATCAGATGAAGTCCTGGCAGGAAAGTCTCCCATCTTCCTCTGCAAACTGGCCTCTTTCTAATGTTAATCTTGATGTTTCAGACTCTTGTCCCTGCTCTTCTGCTCTTCTGCAACAGTGATGGTGGTAAAAATAGGAACACTTTTTTTGGGGGGGCTGTGGTTTTGAGACAGGGTTTCTCTGTGTAGCCCTGGCTGTCCTGTAATTCATTCTGTAGACCAGGCTGGCCTCAAAGTCAGGGATCCTCCTGCCTCTGCCTCCTGAGATTAAAGGTGTTCAGCCACCACTGCCCAGCTTTGAACACTTCTTTTTTTAATAAAAGGAATTTCATTTGTAAATGAGTTGCAAAGATGGGCCAGATAGCTAAAGCATGGGACAGGGGAGACCTTAAAATGATATTCAGATATTTGGAAATGACAAAACTGAATGGTTGCTTAAACATATATAGTGGCAAAAAGCACACCTTTGCTGTTGGGACGAGGAAATGATGGGTCTCCAAGCACTACTTTGATGAGTGACTGGTGGCTGCGTGTCCCAGTTTGGAGAACTTTTATGTCATGTTTCTGCTAAAGAGGAAGGAGCTGTGTGCATGTGCACACCCACTGCTGGAGTTTGGGCGGATTCCCTCTCCTCCCATTCCCTGCCAGTTGTGGCCCTCGGAGCTTGCTAGAGTCATGAAAGCATACACAGCCCCTGAAAGGACTTGAGAAAAAAAAGACCTTGTCTTTTTGAACATAAAGATCCCTTGCAATTTTACAAACAAAACCAAACCCCAAAGCCATAAGAACGCTCACACTTAGGTAGCCGATACAGGAGGACTGTTGTGAATTTAAGGCCAGCATGGGATACACAGCAAAGTCTATCTCGCCAAATAAATAAAAATAAATAAATAAATAAATCTAAATGATAGCTTTATTTTTAGTATCTGTGCTTTAAGAAGATGTCTAAGATTCTTACACTTTGATGACATTCATAATGAATTTTATGTCATAAAAGGTCATAATAAATCATAGTTATAATGGTGTATATATTTGTTTCCCTCCAAAACATACTGGATTTGTTTTTCACTCTGTCTAAAGCAACAGCTCTCGTGGATGTAAACCACAGACTCCAGCATGCTCCCACCCATCACTGGAAGGGCTTTATTTACACACTGGGGGAAAGCTGCTCCAGGGGAATTACGCTTTTGGTTCAGACTTTAGCAGTCTTGCCAAATTATTGTTCAGCCTAAACTTGAAGTGCTTTAGCAACAGGAAACTCTCTATTGAAGAAAAATGCTGTCTTTGAACCATCCCATGGGCATAACTGTCTTGAACTTACTTCTATTTCCTTAGGAAGCAAGCAAGTTCCACTATCTTACAGATGACATTCCTCCAAAAGCTGTAAACAAGGCTGGTATCTTCTGTGTGATTTCTCTTTTCCAAGGTACCACCATTTAGTTCCATGGGGTAATTATGAATTAAGTTTTCTTGACATTGCTTTTTTAATATTGGAAGCTCTTATGATGGTTCTGCCTCTGGGTCCACCCTCCTCTGCTTCCCGCCATCTTTTTGCCCTTTTTCTCACCTCATTGTCCTGAACATTTTCTCTCTGGGCAGCTGGACCCTGTGTTCCATCAAGAGTTGACCCATGAAGGCAGAAAATACACAAAATTTTGTTTGTGTCTCAGAATAGGAGTTAAAGGAGAGAGAAAGCTGTCCATAGTGGCTCACACATTTAGTCCTAGAACTTGGGAGGGAGAGGCAGGTGGATCTCTGTGAGTTCGAGGCCATCTGCTCTACATAGTGAGTTCCAGGATAGCCAGAGCTACATAGTGAGACCTCGTGTTGATAAATCAAAATAAATGAATAAATAAAAATAAAAAAGAAGGAGCCCTACCACTTCCATTTTCAACCATCTTTACTCATTAGAAGACCATGTTTATTGTAACAATGATAACAATAATTAAAAACTTCTCTATTGATGCTTGCTTGCTTTGCCTTGCCATGTGATATTATCTGCCATGTTGCAATGCAGGAAAATGCCCTCCTCAGAAGAGGACATGTTGGGGAGATATCAGCACCATGATCTTGGCTTTTCCAGTTTTCAAAATTATATCTCTGTTATTTATAAGTCTTGGATATTTTGTGTTGACCACAGAAAACAGACTAGGACTGTTGGTGAGGCCTGCTGCTCGCCAACAGGTGTTTCTGACCCAGGCAATTCTGTGGCCACAAAAAAGAGCAAAGGCTTTGAGGTTCCCTGATTGTGGGTTCATACTCTGCCTTGCCATTCTGCTGCATTTGGACAGTCCTAGGGTCTCTGAGACTCGCTTTCCTTAAACTGTACTCATGATGTTGTTTGAGGCTCAAAGGGGACAATGGATTTGAAGCCGCATGAAAAGCACTTCTGAGATGGTAGCTCTCACGAGAATGAATGTCTCCCTTCTGCAGATGATTCTGATACCCCAGTCATCCTGACTTCCATTCCATCTATCCAAACTGTTTCCAGAGCTGAGTCTTCTCCATTGTCTTGTTCTCTGCCCAGGAGATGTATGGGTAATGTGCTACAGGACACCTCCTCTCCCATAGATTCCCACCATGGTTTACTGTGCTGTCTGAGACCCGATGCCCACCGAGGTCAGAAGGGGGAACTCAAATCTCTTGGAACTGGAGTCCCCGGTCGTTGGTTGTTGTGAGCCATGATGTGGGGAGTGAGAATCAAACTTGGGTCCATTGCAAGAGCAGCCAGGTCTCTTAACCACTGAGCCAGCTCTCCAGGGTCATTTTAAGTTAATTTATCTCATGTATTGTTTACTATGGTGGCAAGCTGAATAGCAGAAGCAGTCTCGTGCATATCAACAGACTGTGGCAATTCATTGCTTATAAATTACTGGATCCCTGCCTCAGCCTTTCCCGCATTAGTCAGGTTTTCACCGTGGTCACAAAATCCTTGAGGAAAGTAATTTAAGACAGCAATTGTTTCTTTTCGTCCACGGTTCCAAAGGTTTCAGTCCACAGTTGGCTGGCTCCGTTGATTGGGCTGTGTGAAACAGAACATCATGCTATAAGGGGCTGATGGAGCAGAGATGCTAACCCATGGCTGTTAGGAAGCATGCAGACTCCTTTCACTTGTGTCCTATCCAGGTTCCCACGTTAATGGGCAGTGCTGCCTACATACAAAGCAAGTCCACCCCTTATCTCATTGCTCCAATATGTCAATCATCTTTGGATGTCCTCCTAAGCACACCCAAACACCCAAGAGTGTGCTTTATTAATCTCTTAGCAGCCAAGTTGTTAAGACCACACTCACTAAGTCCAGATTCAGACTATACATGCATATGCATGTCATGTGTCGGCATGTCCAGAAGTAGCTGATTATCCTCCTTCTCTTTCTCCTTCTTCCCCTTCTCCTTCCTCTTCCTCCTCTTCCTCTTCCTTCTCCTCCTCCTCTTTCTCTTCTTTCTGTTCTTCCTGTTTTGGCCTTTGTCGTTGTTGTTTGAGACAGGGGTTCTCTTTGTAGTCCTGGCTATCCTAGAACCATTCTGTAGACCAGACAAGTTTTGAACTCATAGAGATCCTCCTGGTTCTGCCTTCTGAGTGCTGGGATTAAAAGTGTGTGCTACCACTGGCCAGCTTCCTTCTTATATCTTGAGATCACTAACGTGACTGGAACCACCACACACCTATACTCAAAACACAGATGCAGTCATTGACCCTCTCTTACCTGCTACCCCAACTTCCCTCCCCCATCTCTACACCCCATCAGTTGTTTTTGTCTGTTTTTTCCCTTCTTCCACATTTTCACTCTGCTTTCTTTAAATGCTTACAATGTCTTATCCAGAAAACTTGTTTCCTTCTAGTTGCTCTCCAACTAGAGCCACAGCACTCCTTTTGAGGAGGAGAACCCACACAGCCACCTTGCGAAACACCTTGACATACAGCTTTTGCCGAAAGCAGTTGTGGACCATTCCGTGCCCTTCAGAATCAGGCTCCACTTTGTTCTTTCATGATCACCCCTTGCAGATCGGCATGTGGCTTCTGTTCACTTTGCAACTTCAGTTCATCCACTGATGGTTTTCATTCACAGGCTATCTCCTCTGCCAAGTAGCCCAGACCCACTTGAATCGTTTGGCATGCACAGTGATTCGATCCCAGGAAAACTCCTCTGGTGGCTATTTTTAGTCATCAGATGACAAATACTCTACACATTTAATCATGGAATTCATAAAATGTCGAAGGAAAACTTTATCTATCTGATGGCATCTCAGCAATGTTTTAAAGAATCATGGCATAATGACATCATGATGACATTAACAGAGCAGCCCTGAAAACTTTATACTGAATAAAGGGAAGGGAATAGCAGAGACACTGCATATCATCAAGTACAGAAACAAGTATATGTTGTTTCTGTAGTGTGACCTTTTCCATCTTACAGAATATTTCTAATGACGATAGTGACAATTCCCAACTCCAGATACCAAATTGTTAAGTCTAAATTAAAGGGTGACCCAAAAATTGGGGTATTTTAAGGATCTAGAAGACACTATCTGGAAAACCAAATTATCACAGAAAATACATTTATCACTGCATTCTGGGTTGCTGTTTAATTCCATGTTTTATACAGTCACACCTCCATGTTAGCTAATGAACGCCATTAATGTTGCAACAGCAACTTGCTTCCAATGCACACTGTGTAGAAAATTGGCAGCTTTTTGGTTCCTTGTCACTGTGGATGGGTCAGATGTAAAGCACATTCATCCATCGAGGTCAACCACACTTTTGGTGTGGAAGTGAGAGGTCATTCTATTTTTACTCACTTTTGCATTAATTGCAAATTGTTAGTACAGGAATTTGCACAAAGGGGTTATGTGAGCGTGCCAAATTGCTTGAAATATTTCCCACTTCTCCGACTTCCCATGGGGGAAAAAACCCACTAGGTTGCATTCGTGGCTGCCTTTGAGGCATGCCAGTCTGTTTGAGCAGCCTAACTGGGATTTAGAAGCTCTGGGCTGCCCTGGTTTACAGATGAGCATCCATGGACATCCAGGGACTCCTGTCTCTGCTCAGTCCCAGGCATGTGGAGATGTGTGCAGTACATGAACTACAGCCTGCATGCTGGCTGCTCACATGCACCCGTTTATATTTATTCTTCAAAAAACAGTGTTTTAAAAAAGAAGGTGCTGAATCCTAAGCCACGCATTTTTTACCAGGAAGCAAAATATTCTATGGGTTGGGTGAAAACATACATGGACAAAATAAGTGTTCCCGCTTCACACACGAGACATAGGCTTCTGGTCACAGGTGACTTTCCTGAGCCTTGGGCAGAAGCACCTACCTAATTACCCTGGCACATCTGTCAGCGTCTCTTAATTACAGACACCGGCCCTTTGCAATGAGGTGCATCGATGCCAGAGCATCAGTGAAAGCTTGGGAAAATACTTGATTCAAGGAGCAAGGGCTCATGTGACCTGCAGAGGCTTCCCTGCACACCCACACCCATGCTCCCAAGCAACTCTCGTTTGTCATAGTCTTTAAATTCACTGAATGCAGTGGAAACTAGACAGGGGAAAATGCCAAAGTGAGCAATTGCTCGCTCACATCTCAGATAGAGTGCTGGGGATCCAGCTGGGCACAGGCTGCAGTTCCACTGGGTACAAGTGGGGCTGGGCAGCTGTGCTTCTAGAGAGACTCCAGTTGCTGCTCACGGACCGTAGTTAGAGTAGGAAGCACCCAGACACCTAGAGACCGTCCTTCACCTTTTCAGAACCCCTGTGCAGACTTGTCACCATGTCACTTGCTTGGTGAGTGACACAGTTGGAATGCCCCCATGTCTGTTGTATTTGGTTGCATCATTTCTCAAATCTGTTCTTAGATTCCTAAGGAAATATGCAGGTGTCTAGGCCTCCTAGAGGTCTCATAAGTTGTTCAAGACTGGTCCCTCGCAAGAGCTCTGGGAGAGCCTTTGCTCTCATTGGCCACTGAACTGTAGTGTGGTAGTGTGCTGTTTGGGGAAATGCTCTGCAGAGATTGTGTGTCCAAAGCTCTCCTGTGTTAGGGAAATGCTTCTGACTCTTGCTCTGTAAGAAATGACAGCTGATTCTGTAGTTTCTGCTGCAGACCTTTAAGATTCTGGGAGTTGAGCATCATTTAGATGAACTCTGATTGAGTCAATCCGGTGGAAGACTTTTTAGGAGGGTAGTTTGCTTCGTGATGAAGCCCTAGTGAACTGTTCAGGTTCTGCTCCAACCTCCATGGAGGAACACTGTACCCAGTCTACTAGAGCAGCGTGACTGTGCAAGGCATGCTGGTGTACGGCTGTGAAAACTGCCCTAGGGAGACTGAGGCCAGCCTGGACTACATAGTGATATTCTGTCTCAAAAGGGGGGAGAGAGGGAGGGAGGGAGGGAGAGAGGGAGGGAAGGGAGGAAGGAAGGAAAAAAGGGAGGGAGGAAGGAAGGGAGGGAGGGAACACATGTTCATTAGTTTTCGTCCTTCAGTATAATGAACTCTGAATATGTCTCTTTGGGAGGAAGAGAGTTAGCCATGAAAACTCATGCCTAGTTGCCTAGGGAGCTAGGGTGAACCATTGCCAAGAAAATAAGCTATGACTAGAAACTAGGAAGTTCAGGGCCCGCACAGCATGGAGAATTTGGAGGGATATGGAGCAGTTGCTTCTGGATGTAGGGATGAACAAAAACAGCAAGGATGTGGGGATGGTATTGTGCTTAATTAAAAAAAACTGCTCAAGGCTGATCAGAGAATATAATGTCTGTTATTTTTTTTCTCCTGAACATTTCAAATAAATGCATGACATAATAGAGGAGATTAATTAAAATACTGAATAAACAAAATGATTTCCTAGTAATACAATTTCTCCATGTCTTACATGTATAGTCTCTCTGTTTTTTGCCACTATATACGTTTTTATCATCATCAGATTTTTATTTTTTGTTGGTTTGCCTATTGATGCAGGGTCTCATGGATCCTAGAGCAGCCTCAAACTTTCCAGGTAGCTACCTCCTGCCTCCTCCTCCTCCCAAGTGCTGGTTACACAGTGTGAGCTACCACCCCAGGTCTATGCTTTGCTGGGGACTGAATGTTGGGTTCCATGTGTGCTAGGTGAACCCTCTACTGACTGAGCCATGTCCCCAGCTCCCATATTCTTGCTATTTCTAAAGGAAAGAAAATGGCTTCCTCATTGTCCTGTTCATTAGCAGTTCCAATTCCCCTCAAGGCTGGATTAATGCTCTTGTTTGTAGTTATCTGTAATATCCTTTTCCATCAAAGAAATTAGGGAAAGTATCCTGCCGAGTTTTGTAGTTGAGATCAAAAAATATAATTGTTGAGACAAATCAACTATGTTAATATGCTTGGTTATTATGAAGTTTCATTTGAAATTATTAATTTTTCTTCTTCAAGAACTAGATACCTGAGAGTTTCATTGGGCCAACACACACTCATAAGCCCCACCCCATTGGACAGCTCATATTAACAATTACTCAAACCAAGATTGTATTATTTCCACTGAAACATAAACACCAACAAAGAAATCATTCAACTCTTTAAATAAGAACTGGAGATCTTTGAGAGCTCTGGACACCCCCCCCTCCACAAACACAGTGGGGAACAGATATGAATTTGATTCCAAGGGGCTTGGGAAACCTTGAAGTGGGCAGAGGTGTAGCCTGAAGCTTCTGCTTCTATTGGGGGAGAATGAAGGTGTAGGCCCTTGCCTCTTGCCTCTTTCCACCTGGGACACCCAGAGCCTGCCCTGTCACCTTAGGAATGCTGAGCTTGGATCCAGCGGTACCAACAGAGGCAGACGCATACTTGGGGTCAAACCACAGAATATTTGGTCTTCTTGTCAACAATACTCTGTGCCAAGTAGTTGTGAGAAACAAAAAGGGGGCAGATGATTCCACACTGTTAAAGCTTAGAACCACAGGCAGGTGATTTGCAGCCAGAAGTTGATGGGAGGACATCCAGGCTCACTCACTACCCTATCTTTGTGGCCCTGGGGAGGTTTAGCTGTCCCAAGGAAGACGCTGACAAAACAGGCTATTTCTCAGTTTATGGGGTCTTCTCCATATCCCCCTCTTTATTTCTATCACTTTTTTGAAGGTCCTAAACACAGTATATGGATTTGGCATATAGGATTGTTAGTAGAGAAAAGTCTTAAGTCTATAAAAAAAATTAAAGCTGACAGGTCAATGTTGATTTTCACTTAATTCCCCAACATCATCATCTTAGAAATAAGGGCTTCCAAGTGTCGGTTTCAGAGGGAGGTACTTCAATATCTTTTGCAATTCAGAAAAAAAAAATTCCTGATGCAAGTTGTCATGGCACGATGGAAGAGACCAGAAAAATCTAGTGAGATCATAGAATTTAATCACCCTTTTCACACCCCTTTTCACTGCTTTCACTGAGTAACCTTCGTCTTCCAGCAATAGATTTGTGAGACTCCCACAGCATATGAAAGAGGCTCTTCAGCCTCTTGCCAGAGTGGAAGAAAGCTTTCCTTCCCACTTCTCTGGTTCATAATTGATTTCCAAACATGTCGATGCACAAAAACCACGGGCACTGATCATCAGTGATGAAAGGACATCATAATTTATTAGACATAATCATTTTTGACTATTGTCTAAGAATCAGAATAAGTGTCACTCTGAGGCAGGAGTGTCGTGTGTCTCATCCGACTTGTGAAGAAGTCCTCATGTTAGATTCAAAAGGAAGGGAAGGAAGTTGAAGCCATCAGGGAAAGTCTTGAGGAGTCCTACATAAGGTGAAGACCCTGTGTTTGGGAGGACTATGTGATTAAAATGAATCCCAGCATCATTTGGTAGCAGTTCTATAGACAGTGTTTGTGCATACAAACATACGGATTGGTGATGTTCCACGAGCCTATTCCTATCAGTTTTGCTCATTCATTTCTGCTCTCATGTCTAGTCCACTACATGACTATGTATTATGATTTCTTTCTTAAGATAAAGAACTTAATTTGGCACACACACACAAAAAAAAAGCAGGGATAGTTTGCTTTAAGATACAATTCATCTCAGTTACCTGTGGATGGGAAGAAAATCCACAATGGTCCTACTCCTTAAATTCAATTTCTCAGCTGCAGCTAAGTAAATAAAGCACATACATCAGACGTCATTTAATCAGGGCCACCATGTGTGTGTTCTCTTCCTCAATGCACAGTAAGACATGGGACATACAGGGACTGGTGCCTATGAACTGGAGTCAGGGCTCCTGGCTTGTGTTTAATTTTTAACTTGTCAATTCACTGTATGCACTCAGACAGGCACTTTGCATGTCTAGGTCTGACCTTGTTTGCACAGCAAGAGGATTACAAAGACAAGACCTAGCATTTATTAAACATGTTAACTGTCGGGCACTGTGCCTAAAAGCTTAATGTTATCTTCTTTAATCCCTACAGCAACTTTCCAAGGTAGATTTTATCTCCACATTACAGAGAAGAACGCTGAAGCTTGGAGAAGGGAATTAGTTAGCCAGAAATGACATAAGACCCAGGCAGTTCAGTAGACCTTAGAGGGACCACCGCCTTTGAGCGGCCACATGACTTGGTGACCATATGACTTGGTGGCCACGTGGCTTGGTTCTTCTCTTTTGAGTTATGTCTAATGGTTGGATGGAAGACCAGAACAAAGTACAGGCTAGGTGGCTTGAACCACAGCAACAGACTGTCAGATGGCTTGGGAAGCTGGGTTAGGCCATCGGCAGGGTTGGCTCCTTCTGAGGCCATGAGAGAGCCTTTGTTTCATGCCTCCAATGTAACTCATGTGCTTTGCTAACTGTCTTTGGTGCTCATTGGCTTGTGGTAGCAAGACTCCAATCTTCACATGGTATTCTCATTATTTGTGGGTCTAGGTCCACTTTTGAAGATTTCGGTTTCTTTTTTTTGGATGAGAAATCTACCTTACTCCAGGATGAAGTCATTTGAACCAATATCATCTGTGATGACCTCATTTCCATATAAGGTCACATTCTGTGGTACCGAGAACTAGTATGTAATTCAGTCCACACACAATGCATGTAAGTCTGTTACGGTTTGACGATAGAAGAGAGTAAGGCTAACTAGTCCTAGGACATGGACAGTAGTCCCAAATTGTACCATGATTTCAGAATACATGAATTCTGCTTCAGTGGATGCCAGTCCCTCAGAAACCTGAGAAATCACACTTGTCTGGGATGATCAGGGAATGACTTCTACAATGACAACATTTGAACTTCATATCAAAGAATGACAACTTAGTACTGTGCTGAGAGCCTGTAGTCCCAAGGAGCTTGAATTAAACTCCTGAGGGGCCCAGGAGTTTAAGACAAGTCTGGACAACATAATGTGTGCTCTCATGCATGGGTGCATATTGCATGTGTGTATGCTTGTGTGTATGTGCATAGGGGTACACCTTAATTTACAAATCAGTGGGGACAAAAGAGGTATTATCTATGTGTAGAACAGCATGTGTTTGATCGAAGTTGTGAGGTATGAGAGATGATATCAAACAAGAAAATTGACTCACCCATGCAAGGGTTTAAAACCTACCCTTTGTCCATCAGGATGAGAGGGAACTGCCTTGGCCATGTGAGTGAATGGCCCAGGGTGAGCACAGAGCTTTGGAGAATGTTGGTGGGTAAATGCTGGCACACACCGGGCCATTTTTTAAAGAGTGTTCTTTGGGTAGGAAAAGATCAGGAAGAGGTGCCAAAGACTGAGGCCTAACATGACCTTCTGGTAGATGCCCCAGGTGCTTTAGGAGAATGTTAAAGGCTAAGAAGGATGATGGGGCAGGAAATGCCCCTCTTCCATCTTTCTAGAATCCTGAGACAAAGACACTGTCTTTTCAAGGCCTCTGGATAAGCATGTGTTCCAAACTTATCTGTCCAATAGCAGAATATCAATAGATGTTTCTCCCATTTAAAACAAGTTGGAGGTTTAATGGGTTCAGGACATAGTGGATTAATTGGGAATAAGATCAAACAGGCACTGGAAGGAAACATGACACTCAGATGACTAATCTTAGAACAGTTTATCAAATGATAGGCGGGTTCTGAGGAAACCACCACAGAGGAGGGTGCAATGGCTCTGGGCTTATCCCAGCAGCAGGGAACCGCCCACCACTCACAAAGTCAGAGTGAAAGGGGAGACACAACCAGCCCACAATGACTGGGCTGGGTGGGATGAGGGGACCGAGCATCCTGGAAAACCATCCTCCCTTCACCTGACTCCACAAAGCTTCCTTTGCTCGCCCAAATCCAGCTAGGTTCAAAGATGAGGTGTCTGTTGATTCAGAGCATCTGCTCTACCTCCCAGGACACAGAACAGGGTAGGAACAGTACATCATAGATGAGATAGGACAAATGGAAGGCTCCAGAGCAAGGAGAACCTTTTAGTGTTTAATGTGTTACTACACTAATCCCCACAGAGGAGCCTCTGGAAGGCAGTATTCTCAAACTGGATTTACTATGCAAATTCTTCTTCTTTAAAGGACTTCGGGGACCAGTGATCAAAGGAAGTGATTTTGGGAAGCTTTGATCTGTGGGGTGAAGTCTAAGCTTCCCATATTGTTCAAACTTCTTTTAGATGAAAGTGTCAGAAAGCAACCTGAAGCCAGCTGAAAAACAGAAGGACAAATTTCTGGTTTCCAGAGAGCTGGCAATTCCAGGAAAGGTCACCGGTGCAGGACACCCCAGCAAGAATGACGATCAGACCCCTGTCTGTCCTTCCAATACCCCACTCTGCCTTGCTCAGCTCGGCTTCACTCTACATGTGGGTTCACCTCATGAGGTGGCTAGCGCCACTGCCACCGGCCCCATACCCACACACTCCCAGCCCAGCAGTCCCAGGAAGAAGGGCCTTCATTCTCCCACACCTGATGGGAACTGATTGCACTTGCTGGGGTAGAAGGCCGTGGGTAGTTCAGCCATGCGGAGGATTGCTAACTGTTTCACAGACCCACCAGGATCATACAAGTTGGGGAAGGACCACTCCAAAGAAAAGAAATGAGGTCATGGGACATCATGCCAACTTTCATCCAAACTAAAATCATCAGAACTGTGATCCGCCATATTTCTTAGCAGGCCTTCCTCGAATTTAGCCTCAAACTGCAAATATCAATGTGTACCATGCCGCTCTCCTATATGACCCCCTGCTCCAGCCACCCTGGTTCAACTACACCATCAACTGCCATATTTTCCCCCATGGTGCTCTTTGATTTGAATTCCTGCTCACTCACACCCAGAGTGCAGTTGGCCCTCTTCCTTGTAACTCTTATTACATTAAAAGTTTATACTGTCCACTGGGTGTATTTACCACAAGATGCCTTTTCTCTTCATTGTCTGTGCACATGTGTCTCGTCTTCCCACATCTGCATTGCAAGCTTGAGCTCTGGGACCATTGCTTTGCTTTTTTCTCATTATGTATTGCAGCCTGGCCTGGAATTCACTTGGTAGCCTTGCCTGGCCTTGGGTTGGCCATCCTTACGCCTCAGCCTGTTGAGTGCCTGGGCTGCAGGTGTGCCCGCTGCACTAGCCTGAGGATGTCCTCTTTATACTTGGTCTCTGTCTTCCTCAGCATGCCGTGGGTGCTAACCAAATGTGTTTTGGTTGCTATTTCAGAAACTGAAGTAACACCTTACCTTTTCTTGCTTGTTTGCACATTTGTCAGCCCATTACGCCCTCTGTGCCAACTGGTACAGCGCCCTTGAAAAGTGTTCTTATTGGATTTGGGGCTCAGTGTCCTAACTAGAGTGTGAGCACTGATGGCATGGAAAATAACAGCTTGTCCATTCATAGATGCATTCATTCACTTGCTCGGTACTCACCAGGCACCTCTATGAACACAGTGCTGGGTGATATGAAGCCAAAAAGAATACTTGAAAAGCAGGCACTTCCTTCTGGACACTAGGGGAAACCTGTGTG
Source organism: Phodopus roborovskii (assembly GCF_943737965.1). Lineage (NCBI taxonomy): Eukaryota > Metazoa > Chordata > Mammalia > Rodentia > Cricetidae > Phodopus > Phodopus roborovskii. The sequence goes on along the minus strand of NW_026126511.1, from coordinate 37,972,184 downwards.
GAATGTAAAGGAAGAGTGAACTTTCTATAAGGGAGAACACTGTGTGTCGAGACATTTTGCCAGTTTTCTACAGAAGGGAGCTTGGCAATATCTAAAAGTCCACATATGCATGTCCCTTTGGCCCAGCACTCCCAATTCTGTTCTAGGAACTGATCCCCTGATAGACTGCAAACGTTGGAAACAACATGTGTGTGAGATTTTCACTGTGGTAAAATTATAATAAACAGCTTTAATATCTACCCTTGGAAGACTAGTCAAATAAACTGTAGGGAAAAATTAGTATATATTATTTAACTTTTTATTGACATAATTTTATGATTATATTGATTTTGTAATTGTAAATATGGGAAAATCGCAAACATGGGAAACATCACTATAGGTCAAGTGGGGTGATTCCCATTTCATAGTGTTGAAAATAAAAGAGACAGAGAGAGAAGTACAGAGATTAATATAATATGCCACATAGAAAGAATTTTTGCTAAAATTATGGTTCTAATCTTGAGTAAGTAATCAGAAAAACCCAGGATGCAGTATATTTTATAAGTCTGAGTTCTAAAATATGAACTAGAATATGTCTTAGTTACGGGTTATTAGATTTTAATTTGATGCTATAATAGAACACCATGACAAAAAGCAATTTGGGAAAGAAAGGTTTTATTTGGCTTCCATGTCATAGTCCATCACTGAAGGAAGTCAAGCAGGAACTTGAACAGGGAAGGGACCTGGAGGCAGGAGCTGGTGCAGACAGAGGCCATGAGGGGTGCTGCTTACTGGCTTGCTCCCCATGGCCTGCTCAGCCTGGTTTCATATAGAACCCAGACCACCAGCCAGGGATGGAACTACCCACGATGGGCTGGCCAGCCCCCATTAATCAGTAACCCTGCAGTTGGATCTTATGGAAGCCTTTCCTCAACTGAGGTTTCTTCTTCTCAGATGACTCTAGCATGTGTTAAATTGACATAAGATTACCCAGCACACAAGGCCATTAATGGAAAACTACAATGAAATCCAGGACACTGTTGTAGGTTAAAAGATACAAAAACAAACCCACCAAATGTAGTAATGATATTCGACTAACAAATCTTCAGGGGAAAATTAAATGAAATAAAAAGATATTTTAAGAAAAATTGAGAAAATTTTAAAACGAGCTACTTATTGAATGGATTTTAATTTTCTTAGCACGATAATACTAGTGGTATTGCACAGTAGCAAAAGAAAATGAGAAGGATGAATAGATAAATAGGCAGACAGACAGACTGGCAGGTAGATGATAGAGAAAGACAGGCAGGTAAATATAGTGATATATAGTGATAAATAGAATATACATAGAGATAATGTTTACATATCAAGTTGTTAACAATTGGTAAATTTAAAAGAAATGCAGACATTCATTTACTGTTCTTCTTACTCCTCTTTGGGTTTGGAAACTTTAATTGTAAGTAACTGAAGAAAAAAAAAAAAAAAAAACAAGAATGATGAATGATGTACATTAGAACAGGCCAAACAGGCTTCTTTAAAGGGGGCGCTTAGATGACGTTGTTCTTTTCTCTGTCTCGGGAGACTTCTGTTCAGCTCCCTAAAGTAAAATGCAGGGGCTGTTACCAAAAGGAAGGCAAATGGGTATGCTGGCTGGTGCTCCTTGCTGGGGAGAGCAGTAGGAACAGCAGCATGAACATTAAGGAAAGTTAAAGATTATCGGCATCTAGCAGTACTAATCCATAAAAGAGTCTTTACACATTTGGACATCCACCCCATGACTCTGGGATGATGAAAGGTGATTGCCCCACGCCTTCCCTTGAACACCTAGAGTAGAGGAGCAAACTGAAAAGCAAATAACTAGATTATATTTGATCTCAATGGTGTCCAACAGGAAATTGAAGGATCTATCCACTGTGCTTGAACCTTAAGCCAAATTCTTCATTTGAATGGACCTTGCCAAATGAATGGAATAAAAGTCTTAATCTGATAACTACAAGATTTTAACTACTGGCAGAGACCACCAAGAGTTTCCTCAGTGCTAATACAGCAGCTCTGTGGGAATAGTTTGTTAGTATTTGCGATATACTCTGCGTGTGTGTGTGTATGTGTGTGTGCGCACATGGGTGTGCATGGGTGTGTGTGTGCATGAGTGTGCATGGGTTGTATGTGAGTTGTTCCTAAGGTTTCATCCACTTTTTTGTTGGTTTGTTCTGAAGACAGGGTCTTCCACTGGCCTGGGGCTTTCTGATTAGGAAACCCTGACTGGAAGGCAACACCCAGGGATGTGTCTGTTTTGGAATCAGTGCTAGGATTAAAGAGTAGGCCATTGTGTTTGGCTTTTTCTGTGGGTTCTGGGGATCAAACACAGGTCCTCATGTATGCCTGGCAAATGTGTTAGTGATTAAGCTACCTGCCAAGCTCCTGGATTGTTCTTTTAAACAGTATATTATTGTTTTCCTTTTTTTTCCTTTTGAACATTAAGAAATTACCCCCTCTCTCCTGAGTATGTGCAAAGCACTGCTTATGATTTTACTGTCTTATCACATTGCATATTTATTGAGTCCTACTATGGCTCACAGAGCTTATAAGTACTGTCATAAGACAAAGATATTCTTAAACTACTGTTCCTTGTGAGATTCTTGAGATACTTTGCTGCTCCGAGGACCTGTCTCATCAGTTACTATGGATGCTACCGGTAAGATTTACAGTGTTGCACATAAAATGTTAGAAGCTTTTATGTGTGATTGAAGTGCCCATCAATTATTGCTGTTACCCAAATGGTGCTGTGAGCTCAGCTGCAAGGTGATGCAGGCTCAAAGGCTCTTCTGATACCTGGAGAACCTGCACACAAACATGCCCAGGAAGACGATGCAGGATCATTTCAAGCCTGCCCTCCCATTAGCAGGGGCCCCTGTTCCAGAGAGTGTCTACAAGGTTTCCAACCATCCTGTGCCCCTGTCAGAGCCGTGGCTGCAGCCATGACATCAGGTCACACTCTGTGGTCCTCTCTTAATTCTGTTGTAGTGAAGGTGTGTACTATCTACCCCAGACCTTTCTAGATTGTTCTCAAAGGGATTTGGGCCTTCATCTCCGTGGATCTTTTTACTCCTTAGGGAAAGCAGTCTTAGGGTAAAAGGGGACAAGGTAAGGGATTCCCATTCCAGCCTCTGCTTGCTTGGCGCTTCATTCCTCACCATCCATTGCTCTGTGAGATACACTGCACAGCCTTCTTTTCCATCACTCCCGTCACTTGAGTTTAAGTGCCAAGGTCTGGAGAGCTCACATGCTGTCTTTTGTGTTTATAAAAAGCAGAGGCTGTCGTGTTCTCTCCAAGGGTACAAACTATTCGCAGCCATTGTAGCCTGAGTTGTATATGTCCCCTGCCCTCTGCCCTCTGTTGCCAGACTTTCCCTCTTTGGGTTTAGGTCAGTCATCACCAGTTCCCTATCTTTCCCCTTCACTGTACTCTACACTGACTTAGCCACCCCAAAGGGCTAATTTGGTAGGAGTTGGGGAAACCCATTGGGCCTTTGTATCCGTGATTCATTTCTGTTGGCCTTCCAGAAATGATGGATGGCACTGAGTAAGACATCCAGTTTTTAGGCCTGATTACTTGCTAACTGCAGAGCCAGGCCCCTTTGGCTCTCACTGAAGGAGAAATAAGTACTAAACTGAGATCAAGTGACTCATCTTGAGGTCAAGCCATAAGTCAGGGATTGAATGAGAATTACAGCCACAGCTTGGAAGAGCTACAAAATCTAAGACTCAGAGAGGGAGAAGGGGGTGATGATGTAGGAAGACTAACCTAACTGGGTTACTACCCATTCTCCTCCCATTGCAATGATAGACAATTCTGGCTATGGATTTTCCTCTGGGATTAATAATTCATCCAGAACTTCAATAATGAATTAAGAATACCCATGCACACAGCTCTGTGCTCTGCTCTAGGAGAAAAAAAAATAAAGCCACCTGTAATGCTGATGCAGCTCAACGCAATTGAACATGCAATTTTTAGCCCATGTTGTGTGCCAAACATAGGCACAGTTCTCTCAAATGAGTATTGGGAGAAGTTGAATACCGACCCACAGGAACTTGGGAGCCAATGTCCTACTTATACATGACATTTTATTATTTGCACAATTCTCTTTTGCTGACATAATGGTGAGAAGAACACACATTAGATTCTGACTTCCAACTATGAAGAACATGCAGGGTTCCCAAGGACCTAAATGGTTACTTTTTATTCAGCCGGATGAAGTGGTAAATGTCAGCACACTGACACTGACATCAGCTGCCGCCCTTCGGTTAGAGCCTTGTCAATCCTTCAGTGAAATGTTTTGGCAGGAATTTTCAGCCAGATAGTATTCAGGGTAAAATGGAAACTGAGCACACATCATTTCTAGCTGGGAGCGATAGACACAGGAGCTTCAAGGGCTTTGGCCAATTAAATTTCATTTTCCAATCAGCCATAAAAAGGCAAGTAGCTCTTCTGTTTGGAGTAAATATAGAAGCCCTGGCATTTCCTTGTGCAGCCACTTTTTGTGTTTTTCATTATCGTGAATTTTTTTTTTTTTGGAACTTATTGCTGATCCAAAACTACATGGAAATCAACTCACTAGCAAAACTGTTGAGGAAAGCATCACACACAGGTGTAACAAGTTGGAGAGAGTATTCTATGCAGCCCATTCATTTGACAGGTATTGATAAAGCACTTGCAAACTTGTACTTCCTACTTGGGCCAAAGTTGAATGACTGTCTTTGAGGCCCAGCTCTCCCCACGTGTGAAATGAGAATACCCATGACCACCTCATACATTGGTGACGGTTGCAAAGGACAGCTATGGTGTGAAAGTTCTCAATCCAGGACCAAGAAATCAGAAGCATGGCTATGGGGAAGGACAACATCGTAAGACACACCTTCCTCACTCTTTACAAGCTGCCTGCCTTCCCAGCCCTGATCTCTTAAAAAGTTGAAACTGGTGATTTAAGCCAGCAGTTGGATATGATTTTACATCCATGTCTTTTGATCTCTACTTGTCCTCTTCCTTAGATCTTGGGTCTCAAAGCATCATCCACCCTGAATTCTTAGATAGGAATTGTCCTTCTATGGCCACGGCCCATCCCTTCCTGATTCTTGAGGACCTCCGCTGTCCACCCATCTTGGAGTCCTTCACCTGCCATGAATGGCAGCACAGACTCTCTTCTTTGTTCCCATTTGAAAGCTGACATGGCTCTCTCCAGCACCTTTTTCCCCTTTGCTTCAGATCCCTAGGTGACAAGGAGACTCCTTTCCTCCACTTTTTTGTCTACGAGTCATTCCTTAAGCCATGTCCACTGGCTCTGTCCCCCTCACCCCACTGAGATAACTCTTGTCAGTCACCGTTCATTTCCAAGCCTCTTGGGTGTTATTTCACCTTATCCTTGTTTTGTTTTGTTTTTTGTTTTTGTTTTTTTGACCAGTCATATCTTTATGAAGAAAACTGAGCTCTGAGGAAGCTTGCCTTCTTTTGAGCAACCCGATCTTTTTCAAGAGACATTTGGGGACGGCCTCATGTCCTCATCTCCACTTCTCCCAGGCTTTTTCTCATAGTCTGGATTTTCTCGGATGGCAGCATGAGCTTCCTTACACATCTTCTGCATCCTGTCTATAGTTCCGTCATTCTTTATGTATTGAGAGAACTGTTTCTTATATGCATCTTTGTCTCCCTCCATTAGGGAGACATTCTGACCCATGATTATGCTTCTGAGGGACTTCTACATTGAACTCCTTGTTTTCAGAATCATAATTCAGGAATCATTTGGAACTATGACGAATATGTAAGCCTCCACCCACAGCTCTCTTCAGGGCCCCAAAACATTTATTGCCAGTTGTAGTTTGGGCGAGACCTGCACCCAAATAGCAAGCTAAGGCACCAGGCTGACCATCCATGCTTTGCACATTCCTCTCTAGTCACCTCCACTTGGCCTTCATAGGTCTTGTCCATACCAAACCTATTGAGAAGCCTGTGGGCCAGCAGCAGGCCAGTACTGTAGGCTGCAGCATAATTTGTTAGGCCAAGTTTCATACTGTACTTTGGCAGTTCCCATGCGTATGCTGTGCAGACTATCATAGCCCCTTCTATACAGGCATACACAATATGGCAGATGATTTTTCCATTATTTACATGAACTATCATCCTGTATTTGTGTGTATTGTACTTATTTTGTCCTGGATCATCCACCATTTCCTAGCATAGTAGTCAGTTGTATCTCTCACCGCCTTCTAAATCTCACTTGGTACCTCTTAAAGTACGTGTTATTCTTGACAACTTCCACAAACCCCATCCTGCAGAACAGAGAACCACAGACTTTATCCGTGATTCCCAATGCCTTTCTCATTTGGTCAGTGCTCAGAACTGAACCCAGGGCATCATGGGTGTTAAATGCTGATCACTTTTAAAATTCCTGCTTCTTTCTTGTATGGTTATTTGGGTCTTCTACTTCCCTCTGAGACCTCATTGCCTACTTTAGTGTCCCTTATCCACTATGCCTGAGAATGCTAGTCCTATATCCATCTAAGTGCTACAGAACCTCAACCTCAGCATGTCCAGTGACAAACCAGTGCACTTTGTCTTATGCCTCAGTTTTCATATTCTCTACAGTCCATCCTTTGGCATGTGACCCCACCACCTGACAACCATCTCACGTTGCAGCCTCCCACCTTGCCTCATAAATGTGTAGTTGATAACCAAGTCCTATTTTGTTGTTGACTTGGTTGATGGTCTCTTTTCGTCACCGTTGCACTCAAGAGAACTTCCTGATGCCAACAGAGTGATCCCCACGAAAGAATGATGGCCCCCACAAACCACCACAGCAAGTGCTGTATGATGGAACAGATGCTTTAGGGCGACACTCATGTGCTCCAGCTCTTCGGAAAGGGGACACTCAGCATTTGACAAGGGCAAGACAGGCCTTTCCAGGAAGAAAAAGAAAGGATCTAGAAAAAAAATCACAAAGATCACCAGACCCTATTTAGTAGAGAATTAATCACTCGGATGCCATGTTCCTGGCCAAGAAGGGTACATAGCCAGAGGAACACTTCAAGCTGCTGTCAGGACAGTTAACTGCAAGAAGCAGGGTGCTCTAGTGTCCCTGAAACCTGAGGAACCCCAGGTTCAGCTCTGTCTTTTAAACACAGTCTACATTGACCCATATCTGTTGGATGGGTTTCAAGTTCAGCCCCTGACTCTGCCAGGGCACTCCCCGCCTCGCCTCACACTTCCCATCTCCTTTTAACTTGAGAGGCAAGCCAAGGGAGGGATTGTTTGCTGTCTCCTGGAAGAGAAACTCTAGAAGGCCAGTGGTGTGGGCCTCTTCTGCAGGCACAATGACTACTTGATGGCTCCCAGACTTCCTAACAGAGTCAGCTCAGTATGCGATGACACCGAAGTGTTTTAGACAAACCCCAGGTTTAGAGTATTTCCAGTTTAATTTTAGGACCCATCAAGGGACATGTAACAATTCTGTTCTAGGTAGTGTCAGATATTTTCCTCAGTGACCTCACTTGTAAAAGGTTAACAGCTCACTCACCATCTCCCCAGTCTCAACCTGTTCTGGATGTAGCAACAGTATTTCCCTTCATCCAGAGGTGATTTATTCTGCATTCTCTATTAGACAATGGCATGAGTCAACTGGACAAAGATGTGTGAAGTATGTTAAAGACTCCAAATGATGCCAGTGATAAGCTTTACCCTCACTCACACTGTGTAATTATAATTTTATTAGGGAATTCCATTTGAGTAGCACATAATGTATTACTGTTTTCTAGGAATGCTCCCTACCTCCAAGGAACCATTCCCTTGTCTTCCCCTTGACGATAGGGGTTGAGGGAACCACAAAAGGAAAAGAAAACTGAAGAGAAAGGTCTTTGATTGCTCAGGCAGATGACTGACTGCCTCTGCAGAGCAGCTCCGGGGGCCATGAAAGCTATGGCTCAATTTAAGACATTCCTGGGTTCTTCCTCTACTGCTGTAATTTCATCTTTGTTTTGTAGGCATACAGTGGTATCCTGGTAACTTTATTTGACTGCAGTTATTCCTTTATATTCAAGATCATATAAGCAGGTAGTATTTCCCGATGTCTCTCCAAGCTGGTGTTTTTTGTATATCAAGAAGGAGAGACACAATGGCTAAGGAGAGGCAAGCCGGATGCAGCATCTGGGAGCTGACGCAGTGGATGCCATCTTTTGTGGCCATTCATTTACTTTGGACTCACATAGATCACAGTACAAAGATAATTTCCTGGTAGACCAAATATAACTGATTTTTCTATAAACTGGGTTGTTTTCCTAATGATACATCTATAGGAATGTGTGTCCCAGAATAGCATGAATGTGACCTAACACTTTTGCAGTTGGCAACATCATGTCACAATGTCAAAAGATTGGAAAGTCTTATTAGAATCCTTATCAGTATCAAATATTGCATAAGTTAAATGAACATGGAAAAAATCAATGGTTTTTGAAATAACACTGTAGTCATTAAAGTAAGATTAATAAAATAACAAATGATGATTCTGAAAATAGCACACTTTTAGTTAGATCCATTCCAGAGGGCTCCCTGGTGGCAGAGACTGAGGAGGGATTTGTGCTACGCTGGACATTAAGATCAGAAAAGAGTTGAGCATCTTCGGTCCACCAACAGACTTTCAGGGGGATCTCTGAGCCTCACGGCAGGTCATGATTACATGGAGGTGAACGAACATCTTTTCTTCCCTTTCCCTCCTCACTTGATGTCTGAGGACAGGTACTACAGTTTGTAGAAGCACAACACTCTACTGGCTTTTGCCTTGATGTGCACTTCCTCTGAAATCTTTTCCAGAGTTGTCCTGAACCAAGCTGACACTTGTAAGAATCCAAGGAAAAGGGTAATAGCATCCACTGCCTGACTATTCCAGGACACTGGCATCCCATCTCAGCATGTCAGGTGATCAGAATCCAAACATCAAAGCCCATCTTTGCAGAGTAACTACTGTGTGACCTGTGGGGCATTTTCTGAACATCTGCCATTCTTCAAGGCTCAGTTTCTTCACCTGAATAATGGGAGGATGACAGGGTTGAGGCAGGGTTATGATGATGCTGTTAATAGGAAAAGCTTTTCATCCTCTGTGTCTGTGTTTGCAGGGAGGTTGGCACTGGATTTAACTGACAGTGGACAGAGTAACAGTAGAGACCAGTCTCATTTGTGTGGGTATGTGTGCCCAAGGACCTTTAGATGTAATAGCTCCCCATACAGCCAGGGAAAAGGGTTTGCAACTACATGGGGGAAGAAGAGAGTGGCAGAAAAGGCTTCTACAGGAGGATGGAAAGCTAGGAGTTTCAGATGGCTTAAGCAATTACTCATTGTGGTGCTCATGGTTCATCTCCATCAAGATGTAAAGCTACTGTAAAGAAGTTTATGATAATTGTAATTTTTGGAAGGTGCAACTTAAATCAGTAAAAGAAGTTTTCTTTTGTTTTGATTTTTGGATTTTTGTTGGTGGGTTGGTTGGTTGGTTGGTTTTTCAAGGCAAGGTTTTACTGTGTAGCCCTGGCTGCCCAGGAATTCACCATGTAGACCAGGCTGTCCTTAAACTCACAAGAGATCCTCCTGCCTCTGCCTCCGGAGTGCTTGGATTAAAGGCATGTACCACCACTGCCTGGCAGTAAAATAAGTTTAAATAAAGTATTTTTTAAGCTGTCGATTCTTTGGAATTTTTAGTTTAAAGTAACTATTGGGCTGCTAAGGTGTATTTCAGCTCAGATTTATCATGCAGTGCTACCTAGGGGTTACTGTGTAGCTGGCATTTCCCCCACTCTTGTTACAGACCAGGTAAATCTTTCATAGATTCAGAGGCATTACCTGTCCTGGCTAGTTTTATGTCAACTTGAGGAAAGCTAGAGTTATCTGAAAGGAGAGAGCCTCAATTTGAGAAAATGCCTCCATAAAATCTGGCTGTAAAGCATTTTCTTAATTCGTGATCAATGGAGGAGGAGACAGCTCATTGTAGACAGTGCCAACCCTGGGCTGGGGACCCTGAGTTCTATGAAAACAGCACGCGGAGCAAGCCATGGGGAGCAACTCAGTAAGCAGCACCCCTTCATGGCCTCTGCCTCCAGGATCCTGCCCTGTTGGAGTTCCTGTCCTGACTTCCTTCTGTGATGAACAGTGATACAGAAGTGTAAACCAAATAAACCCTTTCCTCCCTGATGTGCCTTGTAGCCATGGTGACCCATCATAGCAATAGGAACCCTAACTAAGGCATTACCAAACAGTAGCACCACCACCTTGAGGGACAACACTTCCCTTTCAGACATTGAGAAGTAGACTATGCCATGGAAATGACAGCCCCTTGTGCCCCTCTCTCTCCACTCTCTCTTGCCAAAAGTGCAAATAAATGGGTTTTGTCTTTTCCTGTCATCGCCCCTTTAACTCACAGTACAAAAAAAAAGTACATGGAGCTAAGGGCTGGGGCAATGGCTCCATGGGTAAAGTGCCTGCTGTGTATGAGGACTTCAGTTTTACCCCTGACATGCGTCCATATAAAGAGCAGGGTGCCTGAAGTCCCACTGCTGGGAGGGCAGAGACAGCAGGGTCCCTGCAACTTGCTGGCCATGCAACCTACATCAATTGATGTGCTCCAGGTTCAGCAGAAGACTCTGTCTCAAAAGAGGAGGAGGACCAAGGAAGGCCCCCAATGTTAACTCCACATGCATGCATATACAAATGCACCTGCACACAGTTGTGCTGGCACAGACAACCAGGCACATACCTATGCAAACAGACATATACACTTATGAACCACAGTAACACCCAACATGGCACAATAACCCCAAGAGCACAGTAGTGGCATGCATCCTCATGCAGTAATAAACAGCTTTCTAATTGGAGTTAAAGCCTGCTCAACAAGAGGGAAAACATGCCTGGTCTGGAAACCTAGCCAACTACAGGGATAGTGACATCATGGATCTTGGAGAACCTACAACCACTACTTTAATAAACCAGGATAATTCCTAACTACATTCTAATTATTTGTCCTTATAATGCAGATAAGTGTGGTACTCAGTGCTCATCAAGGAAGTTTCCCTTTGCTATAGATGGCCACCATTACAGACAACCACAACCAATCAAAATGTATTGTGGAGCCTATCCTCGGTGTAAATCATCTACAAAACATTCCCGAACCTGAGGCTCAGGGAACATTGCAGAAGAGGGGCAGAAAGATTGTAGTAGTCAAAGGATCAGAGAGTCTGCTGTGAGATTGTGACTCCTAGTAACATCAGAAACTATATCCATAAAGTCTCCACAACATGACTGCTTAAACATTGGTTGAACAAAGACAACATCAATAGACCTGTTAAGGTGGGCAGGCAAAAGCCCAAATAAGCTCAGCCCTACACAAAGAACTACAGGTGTGCTAGCTAGTTTTATGACAACCTGGCACAAGCTAGAGTCTTGTCCGGACTGCAGGCAGGCTTCAAGGCATTTTCTTAATTAGTGATGGATGTGGGAGGGGCCGGCCCATTGTAGGTTACCCCCCAGGGGGCTGGTGGTCCTGGGTGCTATAAGAAACAATGAGGAGCGAGCCAGTTAGCAGCACCCTCCATGGCTTCCTCGTCAGCACTTGCCTCCAGGTTCATGCCCTGCTTCAGTGTCTGCCTTGACTTCCCTCAGTGGACTGTGGTTCAGAATGTGCAAGCTGAATAAACCCTTTCCTCCCAAGTTACTTTTGGTTGTAGTTGTTTCATTACAGCAATGGTAACCCTAAGTAAGACAGCAGGTAACTCTGCAATGCTGAGATGGGGGAAAATGGACTTCCATAAGGAAGAGCACACTCTGCTTACCCGATACCAGCGTTATTGGTACTGAAACTCACATACAACATTATACAGACTGGGTAGATTGTATTGTGTATTGTATTTAGAAATATATATATATATATGTACATATATATATACAGTTATGCTTATGCGTGTAACAACAATTAATAAAAAATAGGCCGTGGATTTGTAAGAGAGCAAGGAGGAATATATGGGAGGGTTTAGAGGAGGAAAGGGAAAGGGGGAAATCATGCATTCATAATCTCAAAAAACAATAAAATTTTTATTTAAAAAAATAAAAAACCCAAATGCATATGCACTAAATATGAAACTGAATAAAAATCATTTGATTGGTGAAGGTTTCGCTCTGAGAGTCTATGGAGATGGAATGTGGCAGACAGATTCTAGAGTTCAGGAAACCATTACAGTCACCCAGCCTGGAGTATGATGACTCATGCCTAAAATCCCAGCACTTGGGTGGCTGAGGGAGAGGGACCATTGTCAATCTGAGGCTTGTCTGGGCTATGTGGTTAATTCAAGGCCAGTCTAGGTTGTGTTTAAAGACCCTGCCTCAAAAAGAAAGTCAGGAAAGAAGCGAGGAGGAGGCTGGGCGGTGGTGACGTAAGTATTTAATTGCAGCCCTTGGGAGGCAGAGGCAGATGGATCTCTAGGTTAGCAGCCAGCCTGGTCTACATAGTGAGTTCCATGATAGCCAGAACTACACAGAGAGACCCTGTTTCAAAACAAAGAAAAAAATAGGAAGGGGCCAGGGGGATGGAGAAGAAAGGAAGGGGAGAGGGAGGGAAAGCAAAAACATAATAAAGACACTCATGAAAACAAGGTGTATTTTATTTACTTATTTTGACATCTGGGGGCTGAACCCAGGGCCTTGAACATGCTTGGCAATGTCTCTATTACTGTTCACATTCCCAAGTTTTTCCTATTTTAAAAGTCCTGCCACAAAAAGAGACTCAAATGAATAGCTCTATGTAACAGGGTCATCTAGTTTGACGGTATTTTAAATTTAAAAGAAAAATCTTTAAGATATAAATCTTTATTTTGCTTATTATAGATAAAAATGACAGAACAAATGCACCACATTTCATGGATTTTTCTGTTTTATTATATTTGCCAGGAAATCACATTCCTCATTCTATTTGTGGTATAGTTTATAACCGGGGGTGAGGGCACATTGAAAAATACTGTATTATGTAATTGCATCTAGTAGAGTTATTGTACCAAAATAAACTGACTTTCAAATAAGAAATTTGATTTAATTTTGCTACTTATGATTTTGTTAAGCAGTGAAAAAGGCATTGATCCAGGTCTGTTATTTCATAGTCATGCAAATAAATACTTTTTGTACATGGAGAACTGTAAAATCATACTTTATTATTATTATTATTATAGCCATTGTTATATAATATATAATATAATAATATCATTACAGCCATTGTTATTAATATTACAATACTGGGGACTGAACCCAAAACATTTCATGTCCTAGGCATGTACTCATCCTCTGATCTATAACCCAGGTGTCACTTTTCTGGGAGTGATTTAGCTACTTATGTCCAAGATTCTCAGTCAATCCAGTAGCAGAATTGTATTTGAGGAGGTGAACACTCTTTGTGGAGTGGTGGTGGTTTTCTCAGTCCAAGAAACATCATAGGTTTATCTTCTCTTCCTCTAGCAGTTGCTTATGAGAAGTAATGAAAACTGCTAAACTGGTCTACTTCCTTTAAAGCATCCCTTTGCATACTGTCAGCATTTTCTCTATGTAATTAATTGTTTTGGATTATAAAATTCTTAAAGCAGTAGCTTTTAGCTCTAATTTCATGAGCCACAGGTGTGCTGTTACTTGTGTGAGAGGGGACACAGTCATTATTTGGGATGAATTAAGATCATGTCATTCTGGATGACTCTACCATCATGGAATACAACATGAGCATCTGATAAAGATGCCTGAAGCAGTGATGATGATGGTGAACATCACAATGATGATGAAGGTGGTGGTGATGGGAACGTACCTTTGCTCTTGGATAGCTCCTAATTTTCTCTGTTTAGCCTCCTATTATAGCTGGGATGTGTACTGAGTGCACCCCAAGAGTTCTAGTTTTGAAAGATGATTCCCCCATCCCTTATGAAAGGAATTTCTTTTTGTAGCAGAAGGAGACCATTACAGAAAGCCACCACCAGTCAAAATGCAGAGAACAACTGACCATGAGGGGCCCGTTTACAATGCAACCCCTACACTTAAGGCCCAAGGAAGGGGCTACAAGAGCTGGAGGACCAGAACATCTGCTGTGAGGTAGTGTCTTTTGTATACAACAGAGAACTTGCACCCGTGAAATCTCAACCATACAGTCCTAAAATAATCTGAAAAATAATGACACCAAATGACATGCCAGTGTGGATGGGAAAATCTTATAAGGCCACACCTCTAGATGAAGAGTTACAGGCAACCAGTTGCTGCTAAGAGAAGAATAAATCTTTCCAAGGTAAAGCCTCCTGATAGGTTATCTAATCCCAAGCTGTCAGCCCTAAACACACGCACATATAACCAATACTAAACAGACTCTACAGGGTGTATTTAAAAAATAATAAAGTTATATTAATCAGGGTTCTCTAGAGGAAAGAACTTATATAATAAGCAGAGAGGCTTGTGATTTATTAGAATGGCTTACAGGATGTGGTCCTACAATGGCTGACTACCAATGGAAGTTCCAAGAGTCCAGTAGTTGTTCAGTCCATGAGGTTATATGTCTAACCTAATCTTCAGTATACAACAGAATCCTGAAGAAGTAGGCTCTAATGCCAGTGAAGGAATGGACTTAGCACACACGCACACACACACACACATGCACGCACGCACACGCACACGCACACGCACACACACACACACACACACACACAGAGAGAGAGAGAGAGAGAGAGAGAGAGAGAGAGAGAGAGAGAGAGAGAGCAGGCAAAGAGAGCAAGCTTCCTTCTTCCATCTCCTTAAATAGGCTTCTAGTAGAAAGTGTGGCCCAGATTAAAGATGGATCTCAGGTTTTAGTTAATTCCAGATTTAGTCAAATTGACAACCAAGAATAGTCATCACATATATTTTCTTTCCTAAGAAAAAGAGATGTAATCTCCACTAAGAATTAAAAGCATGCCTATTTAAATATGGCAATAGTGTTTAGAGGCTGGACCTTTGAAAAGTGAACCCCCATGATTACATCCTGGTAACCTTGTAAGAGAGAAAGGGACTAGAAGACACCACACATACACTAACTTTCAATAAACTCACTCTCCATCTCTTGCCACGTGATACCCTATAGTCTTATGACTACCAGCAAGAAGGCCATCACTAAACATAATGTCTTGACCTTCGACCTCCAGGATGTTGAGCCAGCCTCAAGTATCTCAAGTATTTCAGTGCACTTTGAAAGGTGGGTGGTAAAAACCAAATATTACTTCCTCATAGGAAGACAAATTCAAGGTGGCATGACATATATAGGCCTTAGTAAAGGTAAAAACTATCTTCCCCTATTGGAAATTCTTTTCATGCTTATCAACATGAGATCTGAGTTCAGTACAGGAAGAAAAGAATACCAAGTCTTACTCTTTCCAGCAAGATGATGATGATAATGACTGGGGATCTTTTTAAGATGAACTTTTGAGCTTCCTGAATTCTGGAATTATGGGTATATACAACCACACCCTGCTCAGGCAAGATTACTCACTTCCTGCTGAAGAACGAGTCCCAACCTCAACCTCTCTGGATCCATGTACTCAGAAGAGACAGCCATCAGCAAAGGACAACACTGTAGTCTATTTTTTGGGGGGAGGGGGGCAGGGACAAGCTTAGTTATTGACACCCTGACCAAGTCCTAAAGGTACATTTTTGGAGGTCACTTCTGGGAAAGCTTTTTATTGTTAACTAAAAACAGAAAGATACATATAGGAACACATTTCTCTCTCTTCTTTGCCATCTTCATACTCACAGGTGGTACCTGCTGCAACCTCTGGAAGCTAGGAGAGGGGATATTGTTGACTGCACATATAGGATGTTGAGTTACAGAGCTAGACATAGGAAAGCACTTTGTTCTTGGCGGTAGGATACTTCAGCCAGGATTAGACCCCTGACATTGGTTTCCTCCATTTTCTTTGTTCTCTTTCTAGAAATCTCTCTGTCTGTCCATCCGCCCATCTGTCCCTCTGCCTTCCCTTCCCCCTCTTTTCCTCTTCCCCTGCATCCCTTCCACCCTCCTCCCTCTCTTTCCCCAGGCTCTTGTTTTGTAACCTAGGGGGCCTTGAACTCACCTAGATGGCTATAACAAAGATGATTTAACAGGTAAAAGTGTTTGCCTCTGGGCTGAAAATAATAATAGGGATAGACAGAGGACTATGCTTTGTATAATTGTTTGGCCTTTTGTACTAAATTTTGAGAAATATAAAAAACAAGAAAAACCAAAAGCAAATTCCCAAACTAGTAGGATAAAACCCAAACTCCTAGTTGCCTAGGGACTTAGTTTGTGGAGTCAGGATGACCTTATTCTAAGACTAGATTTACAATTTACAAGCTGTGTAGCCTTGGGCAGGTTAGCCAAGCTCTCCAAACTCTGAAAAGGGGATGATTCTCATAGACTCCTCAACAGCCCTGTTTGAGAAGAACAAATCAAACAATGCAAGTGTACTAAGTATTGCACCTGACACACAGTGTGGCTTCAACTTTCACCAGAGTTTGTTGTTGTTATCAGACTAACATTAAGGCTCTTTATAGTCTCTCTCCAATCTGTTCTAACCTCGTGTCTTATAATTCTACCAGACCAAGTCCATGCTTGGTCCATGCACGCCTGAGACTTTCTGAAACGTACTTGTGTCTCTCCAGAATTGTTTGCTCAATGGCTGGCTTTCCTACTGACAAAACTGTCCAATTGAAAATGGTAGTGGGAAAGAAAGGGGTTATATTAAGACAGTGTGGTTCTGGTTTGAGATGTTTTGTTGATGCTCTTGGGACTTAAGCTTTACACCTCCACATCTGAGCATATGGAGACAGGGAAGCAGGAAGGGTAGGATTCTTGCAAGACATATAGTGCTGGAACTAAAATATCAGCCAGGAGTTTTGCAATGGGGGCACAAACTACTCCTTGCTACCCTGCATAGCCCCATCTCACCGCCATCCCCACCCTTGATGACTGGGGAGCAATCTGTTTCATGAACCAGAGGAAGTTTCTTTATATTTCTGTTGTTAGCACAATTTAAATGGGGGAAGGGAGAGCAACCATCTCTTTGTAGTCTCTTGAAATAAAGGTTTTAATTTTGTCACTAAACTCTTAGGGTGCCGTTATTTCATTAGATAGGGAGTGATATCACTGAAATATGAAGTAATTTGACCCCTGGTAGGTGAGCCACACTTCCAAAAGTAACACAAACTGGACTGGATGGGAAGGGAGAATAAGGTTCAGAGTCACGTGGGTAGGGAGTCGAGGGTGGAGAGAATGGATATGGGGGAGTTGGGTGCATGTGTGAATATAATCAAAATACATTGTATGAAATTCTCAAAGATAAAGTGATTTTTATATGAAATAAAATATAAAAGTTACACTGGTAAAATTATGCTAATTTTCACAATGTATGCTGTCAATTTTATAATCTCTTTAATTCCATAATTATATATATAGATGTATTTTTAGGAAAAGTACTCATATGTCTTTTTTTTGCCTCAATCCTAAAATATTTTTGGGGCCTGCCAGGAAGTAGTGGTGCACGCCTTTAATCCCAGCACTCTGGAGGCAGAGGCAGGCGGATCTCTGATTTCAAGGCCAGCCTGGTCTACAAAGTGAGTTCCAGGACAGCCAGGTTACACAGAGAAATCCTGTCTCAAAAACAAACAAATGAACAACAACAAAAAAGGTTTGGTTTATTGTGTAATATAGTAAGTACATAGTAATTTTGGCTAGTGTTAATTATCCCTGATTGCTTTAAATAATGATAAGATGTCATCATTTTATGAATTTAATAGTTTGATTTTTTTCCAGACTTAAAGAAGATATTACTTTCTTTCTTCTGCCATCTTTAGCTGCATTCAGATAGACTCTCCAGGGTCTTGTACAAATTCACTATTGTGACTTCATTCATTATCCTTGCCATTGGCATTTGGTTGGTATTTGTTGAAGCTCTGAACAACCTTAAGCCGTTGTTGTAAGCTGTACATTTATAAGTTTGGAAAGTTTCCAAATAGGGTAAATAATTGATGAAGAGCTTTGCCATTTGAGCTCAACTGGTTTTTAAGATAGCAACAATAAAATGAGGGATGAGAATATTATAATACAAAATAGAAAATCTGGCACACCTCCAATGACAGGAAATTCATTTGACCCCCTTCTATGACTGAGTAAGAGAGATGTGAACCTCTTGGGCATACTTTGGTGCTCGCCTTTTCCCCCTTGACTTTAAAGATTGTTCAAGAAAAAGATATTTATATGGACAAACAGTCTCTAAAACTAAAGCTTTGGTCTCAACTGCTAGGTCTTGCTCCTGTGATCTCCTTACCGAGCCAAATCCTACTGCTCTAGCTTCATCTTTGGGAAAGATTCATCTTCAGGAAAAGCACATTCTCTATTTTACATTATTTCTTATAATCCACAACTGGCCTTTATTTCTAGCTACTTGTTTTGTTGTTTATTTTTCTCTTAGTTAATTTGAACCAGTTTGACTTCTTCAATCTCATGGTAAGAAGTCTTGGATGGTAGACAAGGACATGTTGCTAATGAAATATTGCCAACTTCAGGTTGGGACTGTTCTTAAAATAAGAAGGTCATATGCAAGTACAACCAATAGACCAAGTTCCCAGGACCCCTGGGCACACACAGGATACCACTGATTACAAATAGAAGTACCTTTGGTCTCCTCTCTGACTCGTGGCTTTTGTGCTTGTCTTTTCTCCTTGCTCTGTCAGGACCAAGAAACTTCTGGTTAAGAAACAGAAGCAAAACCATTCAGCTTTTTAATGAAAACATGATAAAAACAGGAATAGCAGGCCATGGTGGTACAAACCAGTATCCTAGCATCCAGGAGACGGAGGATGATCTGTAGTTTAAGGTCAGCCTGGACTATATGTCTAAAAAACAAAGCAAAGACACCTAAAACAAAATAAAAAACAGACAAAAGTCAGTTATAATTCGAATAAGTGAATGAGAACCAATTGTATGACAGGCACCCAGATTTGTGCCACATTAAGGTCATCATATAAAGCTGAAAATGCCACCTCTGAACATTGGTTGTGTTGAATTGGGAATCTTGTTTTTCTTATCTGTGATACTACAAGGTTGGCTCAGTAATAAATACATGAAAAATCTTTAAAAACCAAAAATAATAGCAATATTTAGAGTTCAGAAATTCTCCCTGATGATAGCACCTTCTGTGGGTTCAGGACCACAGTGACATCAAGCTGATGGCAGAGAGTTTGATGACATATTCCTCCCTGAGGGGTGGGGGGCATTGGGATGGGAGGGGTCAGGGGGCATGCGAGAGAGGAAGAGGGAACTGGGGTTGATATGTAAAATAAGAAAAAACAATAAATATATATAAAGAAACACTGAACAGTTCCCAAGCAGCAATCCCAGCAACAGTCTGTCTAATAAATTAATACTAAGCTCCTAAGTTATAAGGAGTGTGGAAAACAATCAGAAAATAAGAATAAATAAATAAAAGTCAGAAGATCTGAGAACAAGATACATCCTGTCCCATAAGTAGCCTTCAAACTCCTTCACAGAGGAGGGTGAGGAGAAACTGATGTGGGTGGAGACAGATGACTCCATCAGTTCACCTCTAGTGTCTGATTGGCACAGAACGCTGTCTTGCACTGAACCACATATACAACTTCAGCACCAAGCCTCTTGTTCATGAGAGAGAACGTCACTGTTCTCTATGGAAGACTTAATGAAAGATGATGACCACATTCCCCCTCCTCAGGCAGAGCCTACAGGACTTTCATTTGGATGTCTCAACATAACAGTGAGAGGACCATCAGGGACCTAAATTGTTTTCCCCCAAGAGGTAGCCAGGGACTACAATTCATACCAGGCCGGTAGGTTTAACATTTCCATACTTTCTTTTTTCTCGGTTTTTATTCTTATCCAACTACTGGTTTTATTAGTTGAGTGAACTGTTTTTCACTGACCCTCAACACTTTCTGGTTTAACATTCCTCAATTTCAATGTGCTTTTTTAAACCTAGTGTCCCTGCAGGTGAACAAGAGTGTTCCTCTGCTTTCAAGAAGGAAAAGACGAACATGGAACAACAAACACAGGTTGCAAAAGTGAAAGGGACAATAAGGAATTGTCACCGCATGAAGAGCTGAATTTGGAAGGTTTTCTACCTTTCCTCAGACCCAAATTCACGCCCCTGAGCCTTATAGAAAGGTCTATTATCTTAAGTAGGTAAACCGGAATTGTATTTCATCTGAAAATGCTAGAAAAGAAATGAATGAATTCCATGTAGGTACAACATTATATAGAGAGTAAAATACATAAAAAAAAATTACTTTCAGTTGATTTGCTCAGATAAAATTATTATCATTAAAGTGATCTCCATAAGCTTTCCTCTAAACATACATTTAAGTAATAACAATGTTTCAAAATAAGTCATTTACTTTTGAAAAAGTTATTACTATTATTATGTTTTTTAAGATAAGGTTTCTTTGTGTAGCCTTGGCTCTCCTGGAACTTGTTTTGTAGACCAGCCTGGCTTCAAACTCACAGAGATCCAACTGCCTCTGCCTCCTAAGTGCTGGGATTAAAGCATGTGCCGCTGCCACCCAGCTGATTCATGAACTCATAAAAGTATTAAAACTGGTTTATTAAGGGGTGCAATGAAAAAGGACAGACTCACAGATACAGAGTATAGACAGCTGAAGCCACCACTGATCCCGCACTGCCTCTCTGCCCCTTGGGTCTCCTACCACATTAAGCACAAACCAGAGCAAGAGAGAGAGGGCATGCGCTCTCATCCAACTTTTCTGTTCTCACACAGCACCAGGCCATGCCCTAAGGCCAGTACCCCAAAGCTATTGGAAGAAAGAATTCCCACGACATGCCCCCTTTTTGTAGGTTCTAAACCTAATACAAAACTATATACAATAAGAATATGGAGGGGGAATTTGTGGAAGCCCACAGTGACCCTTTTCCATCTTGACTCAAGGTCAGAGAGTTCAAACTTATTCTTGCTCCTCAAGGCTAAATAACAAGATGTTTGGCCAAAGACGTGGCTACTTGATGCCTTGCTCTTCAAGACCAAATAATGGGATGTTTGACTTAGGACATGGTTACGGTATGTTCTGAGAATTAAGGAGATAATTGTGCTTGTTTGTTCCTTGTATCATGGTAAGGAAGTCTTCTGCCTTCCCCTTCTATTTTGGTTATAAAAAGACTATGAGAAATAAATTCAAGGTATCTACAGTATTCACCGAGAGCCCTCCCGACTCTGTCTTCTCTCTTTTGTTTCTTCCTTTTCTCAATTCTCACATCCGACGGGTCAGCTGGTCCCGACATAACCAGCAACAAAAATTATTTGTATTAAATAATGCATTCCAATTTTTAAATCAAATCAATCATAATTAGATAAAAGCAATTATAATCTGACCATTTGGTTTTTAAGTCACATAATATGACGATCAAAGAATAATTTGTTGGGGCAATGTAAAGCATAGTTACTTTGTCATTAAGAATCCACATGTAAGTGGACATGAAAGAGTTAAAGGATGAAACCTCAGTGAGGCCACCCCTGGACAATATTAGCCAGATTAATAAAGGCCAAAGAGTTCGTTGACCCAAGGAAAACAATGTAACCACAAATACTTTTCAATATGCTAATAAAGCTGCTTCTTGAGATGGCGTTCATCTTTTCCTCAAAAAGTCACAGCAAGGCAAAAAGAATCTTACTTAAATAGAGTTTTGGGTTGCTAACTGGTTTTTGCTCTGTAGCCTGGGCTGGGCTTGAGCTTGCTTCTCTTGGCCTTTTGAGTACCCCCACTTGAAAGAATTTATGTGTGTGTAATCTTTCTTGCCTGGTTACAATGTACAATCCTCAGAAAAATTCTTTAAATATTTACATGATAATTACTTTATGTCACTTAATTTTGCTCTTTCCATATCTGTACATTTTGTTTCTTGGAAGCACTGTATTATCAGGTTTTGCTTTATTATCCATTCCTCAAAATCTCGAAAAGTTTACTTTTATTTTATGTGTACGCATGTTTTACCTATGTGCATGTATACTCACTACATGCATGTGTGGTCCTCCAACATCTCCAATGCACCCTCCCTTTCAAGTTTATGATCTTTTCCTCTAATTGTTATTATTACACACACACACACACACACACACACACACACACACACACACACAGAGAGATGCACAAATACTTAACTATAACCCGTGACTCCATTTTTGTGGTTTGTGTGATCATTTTATATTAGATATCCAGCAAAGGGGTTCATTCCTGGGATAAGCTGATTCTCCATCTCATCCAGTCATTAGTTGCTTAGTGTAATCCTTTGTCTAGGGATGGGATCCGGTGACATTCTTCCCCTTCTGCATTACCATGTCCATTGATACTGTCATTGCTCAGGTCTTGTTTAGGCAACCGTTTCTAATAAACAGTTTCACAGCTGACTTCCTATTCTTCTGGCTCAGAGAACCCTTTCTCCCTCCTCATCAGTGATCCTCCCTAAGCCTTAGGTACTGGATTTGGGGCTGTGCTTCCCATGGTCCGCTGATCTCTGTACTGTGTCCAGCTATGGTTTCCTGTATTGGTTTCCATTTTCCGTAAAGTAAGCTTTTCTGATGAGGGGTGTTTCCAAGTGTGGTTAGGAATTATATTGATCTAGTAAAGGGGCAGTGTTATGTTCTCTTTTAAGACCCATGACCTCACTATCCTGAGGTTATTGACTAGGTTTTTAAGGGGCCTTAAGTGGCTGCCAAAATATGAGTGCCACTGCTGTACCTTTAGGGATATCTTGCCATGTTGGTCATTGCTGGGGTTCATAGGCATCACAGCTGGACAAGACTACTGATTGCTTCCCTCCCTTAGCAGCTTGCAGGGTGAATTCTGGTACTAGGGAAGACTGCAGGAAGGAGGCTTTCAGGTCAGTCAGCTCAAGTTGTCCAAATCCTGTGTCCCAAGTGTGTAAGGTCATCAGCAATAGGGACTTAATGTTTAACCTCTGAGAGGCAACCATGGGACACAGCAATAGCCTTTATTATTTGGGGACTCATTACCTAGACCAACAACTTGAAAGGAGGTTTCTCATGCCTAACTGTATGTGAACTTTTCTGTCCCACTAGCGGCTCCCCAAAATAGCCATATAGGGTCTTAAGATTAATTATGAATGCTTGGCTGGTGCTTAGGCTTGTTTTTAGCTGACTCATAAATTAAATCAACCCATTTCTATTAATCAAAGTGCTGCCTCAGGCTGTTTTACCTCAGGTGCGCACTTCCCATACTGCTTGCTCGGAGACTCATGGCATCTCTCTGACTCTACCTTTCTTCTTCCCAGCATCCTCCTAGTCTGGCTCTCCCGCCAAATCTATTCCTGCCCAGCTATAGTCCAGTCCGCTCTTTATTAACCAATGAGAGTAATATATATTTACAGTGTACAAAGAGTGTCCCATACCTGATACTAGGATTTTTGTTAGTTTATGGCTCTTATGGGGAGCATTATTAGCCCAAGTGTCATAATTTAGTATGATCAGAATCTCAAATACTACTCACAGCACCTAAACCATTCACATGTATTATTTCAATCTGCCAAAGATCTTTCACGTAAAACTATATACAATTAAATCTTTCCACCAGACTCGTTAGATGGCTCAGTGGGTAAATGTGCTTATAATGCAACTTGACAATTTGAGCTCAGTCCTCAGAACCCATGTAAGTGTAGAGGGGGTACCTACTCCACAAAGTCGTACTCTGACTTCCATGCATGTGTGGTGACATGCATGCCTGCACACATACATCATACACACGTGTGTGCATGCACACACACAGTTGGTCACCAAGCAGAACCATGTTTCTTTTCCTTATACAAGCATAGAACCATGACCTCTTCAATAAAATCCTCTTCAGCTATGTGTCAGGTGCTGTCTTCTGGAGTCATTTGTATGGGGCTGCTGCTCTTGGACTCACCGTACGAGATAGAAATGAGTTGCCTCATCTCCTTTCCCAGTGTTGGTCCTTCATCTTCTCTTCAATCTCTTGCACTTCTTTCATTTGCCCAATAAGTGTCCTTGCTCAAGTTTACCAGCTATCACTGCTTACAACCTAAAAGTTAACTGATATATCTAAGGAAAATAACTTGGGATGAATACAAAATAAGGCTTGGGATGAGATCCATTGAGAATATATTTTCAGTTCCAAAGACAGTCACTGAGAACAAACAATTCCAGTTTAACCCTGAATCAAAATGCAAATTAGCAGTCAATCATCTCAGCACATATCTAGGAGTAAAAATAATCGTGCCATAAGGCAACAGAGGCCTTCCAAAGATAAGGGAAATATTCCTTTTCAAGAAGAACTTGCTGGAATTGGTAGTTCAAACCTGTAATCTCAGCACTAGAGTCTGAGGCAGAAAGGTTGCTAACAGTTCATGGCAAGGCTGGGTAATAGAGCAAGGCAGTCTCAGAAAAATAAAATAAAATAAAAGCTTTCTGCAGGATTTATATTACATATTTAGGTTGTGAGAAAAAAATCTGTTTCCTACAACGCAGAGCTTTTGCTCTGTTTTTACAACGTAAATGCCCCGTTTCTTAAATAATTATACATCTTTGGCATGGCTAAAGGACTTTCAGTTTGAATTAAATCCCTCCAACTTGTCTAGTTTCTCTCCCTTCCCTACTGATTTGACCCTTTGGGATTCTTTCTTTTCATTGCCAAGGATTAAATTCTCTTTGAAAGCCTTGAAGGCAATAGACATCTGTCCAGAAAATGAGATACAAAACTGTCCAAATGGAGAAAAGCAATGTCAAATCTTACATGAGAAAATAATTGAACTCTCATTCACACTGGGAAAAAGTCTGGTTTCAAACTGAGTTTCTTATTGACTTTTTTGGCCATAAAAAGAATCATCATTTATGTCTAACAAGAAACTGTTTCTCTTCCTTTGAGAGAAGATCCCAAAGTTTGGCATGTTTAAGTACCAAACAAACATCTCCATAGTGAATGGCTTTCTGCCAATATCTGGTACGTCCAGGAATCCTAAATGATGTCATATCCAAGGCTCAACCAAACATGCCAGACTTTCCATATATTTGAGCAATAAACATGATTTAATCAGTTGTCTAGATGTTTTTAAAAGGCAAAGCACCTGTGATTTCACCAAATTAAAATGTGGAATGGGATGGCTGTTGGTTCTTACATTCACTGCAAAGTCAAGATCTTTCCCTGTGAGCCTGCCCCCATCACAAACAAGAAATAGTCTGTATGGAATGACCCATCTGTAGGTGCTGCTGATTGGTTTGACAGTTGATGCTGGTAAGTGATTTCAGGCATTATTATTATTTCTGGTTAGAGTTCAGTCTTAATTCTGTCTGTGGTTTTGGTTTTGTTGACTTCTATCTTGAGTTAACTCCATGTTCTCTCCTCAAACCACACATCAGTGACACCACTGTTAGGGTTGTGAGAACACGAGATGTGTTGAGTTTAAAGAGGATCAGTCCACAGGGTAAGTTACCCTTACTCTGCAGACGTGAACTAGTTCTCAGATTTTATTTACTCACAGTTGGTGTGTGGCGTTGTAAGTTGTACCAGTGGAAACTGATGGCCCATTTAGGCTTCATGACAAAGAAGGTCATGCTGAGGTGCTCCAATTGTTTCATTTCTACTTTAATCAGCTGTTTGGTCCAAAAGCTTGTGAGAAGCCAGACACTGGATTTGGGGCAGAAGATGGTTTGATGGACAGGAACTGAACCCTGGCAGTTAGCTCTTGTAAAAATGGCTGCTTGAAGATATCCTTTATGTATATTCATTTGCCACATGAAATAACATCAGATTTTTCTGGTCAAGGAAATGTAGCTTGAGGGAAAATCATCTTGCGTCAAAGCTCCCTTCAGTGAGAAAACCTGAGGGACTTTTGCTTGGGCCTCCATTCTACAACCCAATTATAAACATCACTTTATGAAATGGCTCATTAATATTTGATGAATGACTCCATTTTATGAACCAATATGGTCACATCCATGTTTCTCAGCCATGACAGCTTGTATTCATAAAGAATAAGCATGAAACAAACTTTGAAAGATGATAGTTCATTTCTTCTGTCTTGCTTACAAGAAAGAATAGCAATAAATGCGTTCAGAGGAAAAGCTAAAACAAAAAGGCTATGTGAGACACACACACAAACATGCACACATGCATGCACGAATGCATGCACACATGCACACAGATTTAAGAAAGACAACATAACTTAAGTAAAAAAGCCACATTTAAATGGCAAAATGAGCAGCAGTCATATATTCTCAGTCCTCACATTTCCATGAGCCTGCGGAGAGCACTGTTATCAGGTCCTTAATACATAGTGAGCAAAGGGAAGCTGAAAAAAAAAATTGTACTAGCAGTCTAACTAAGCCAAAGATCTGAATTTAGCTGGGCAGTGGTGGTGGTGCACACCTCTAATTCCAGCCCTTGGGAGGCAGAGGCGGTGTGTGTAGTGGGGAGGTCTCTGAGTTTGAGGCCAACCTGTTCTAGAGACTGAGTTCTAGGACAGCCAGGACTACACAGAGAAACCCTGTCTGGAAAAACAAACAGATTGTAGAAATCAAACAGGAAGTCAAAAAAGGGAGGTAAGCCAGTCTAAACACTGAAGATGGAAGAATGGCAATCCCAGTTATCAATTTTCAAATCCTCATGGTCATGGGTATGAATGCACAAATGAAAAATTAAGTACTAGGCTGTAGGCAGTATTCTTCCTACTACCCAGCTTGCTAGTACAAGACCAAAGAGGTTACTTTGACACATTTGTGAAATGATGAAAACTGGCTGTCAGCGAGGGTGCAATATAAAATATTTAAATATTGTCATTGTACAGCACCAAACCATATTGGAAAGATTAACATAGTTTTATTAAATAATAGAAACCCCCAGCCTTTTCAATGATGCCTAGAGAAAACAGACACAGAGACACTCAGATATTGCATAACAGGGTTTTTTTGTTTGTTTGTTTTTATTTGTTATTTTTTTTCTTATTTTTACATATTGATCCCAGTTCCATCTTCCTCCCAACCTCCCATGCTCCCCATCCCCTCCCATCCCATTCCCCACCCACTCCACAGGGAGGGTGAGGCCTTCCAGGAGAGATCATCAAAAATCTGTCAAGTCATTTGGAGCAGGGTCTAGGCCCTCCCTCCTGCTTCTGGGCTTATTATCTCCCATAAGCAATGGCTTCCAGCATTTCAGGAACTGTCTGTCCTTGAGCAAGGGGCTTGCAGATCAGAGGCATCTTTGTTTCATGGATCTCTTAGGCATTGTAATTAAAACTTAAAAATGTAACTTTGGCTCTCATCCTTTCCTGCAGTGTCCCCATTTTCAGTGACACAATCATTTCTAATATTCCTATGCGCTTTCTCAGTTTAATCATGGGGTCACAGGTCGTTTTAGTCTGGTTATAGTTCCTCCTCCTTGCTCATTTCATTACTATCAGTAATCCATTTGTATTAAGAAAACAGATTCTTCCATCATAGGGTTTCTGTCTGATGGTTAATCAATTGCACTCTGTAGACATTCGTGAAACAAATTCCTTCAATTTATTTATTTTTGATACAGCACCTTGTCACATAGCCTTGGTATTCACTGTTTAATAGGCTGGCCTATAACTCGGTCTCCTGAGTGCTGGATTATGGGCATTTTCTACAATGGCTAATAATTGTTTTCACTTGAAAGACTAGTAGTGTTATGGAGTTTGTGGCTTCTGGGAGAAGGCCACAGACTCATTGGGACTTAACTTGTTAACTTTATTGATACTACTAGCAGGACACCCATCTCCGAACAAAGCTAGAGATTGCTGTGTGAAGTGGGGGAGGGGTTGAGAGATGTGAAAGCCTCAAGAAGACCTTGTGCCTCAACACTTCTGCTCTGACAAGATTAGGTAGTCAAGGTGACACCAATACCGTCCTTCAGTGTTGGTGTAAGCACTTTACAGAAGCCAAAAGGCAGTCAGTCATAGCATAACAAGCAGACAGTCATAGCTACACATTTCTGGGTGAGAGGTCACTGGGTCAGAGTTACTGGGAATTTATCTTCTAGGGACTAGAGTCAAAGACAAATGGCCAGTGGGTGCCAAGCTAAATGCCCAGCAGTATTTACCATCATAGTTTATGCTACATGCTAGAAGTGATATCTAGGAATTAATACGTCCTGATCCATAAGAAAGTCAAAGAGAACGTGTTTTTGGAATATTAGTTGAAGATGTGTTACATTTGTTTATGCTGTGGAACATTTGTTTTAATGATGCAAAGATGAGCTGCATTCTTTTATGTTGTTGCATTTTTTAAAAACTCCATAAAGCTCTGTTACTTTGCCTGGCTAAAACACTTAAGTGTTCTAGTAAAGAGCTGAACAGCCGATAGCTAGGCAGGGTAAGGTACAGGTGAGGCTGGCGGGCAGAGAGAACAAACAGGAGGAGAAATCTGGGGAGAGAAGATGGGGGAGTGAGAAAAGGAAA
Organism: Phodopus roborovskii; assembly: GCF_943737965.1. Classification (NCBI taxonomy): domain Eukaryota; kingdom Metazoa; phylum Chordata; class Mammalia; order Rodentia; family Cricetidae; genus Phodopus; species Phodopus roborovskii. The sequence continues at coordinate 37,943,664 of NW_026126511.1, read as the reverse complement.
AGGAGAGGGGAATGCCAGGGACCAGCCAGGGACCAGACATGGGATAAGAAGGAAAGAAACATATACAGAAATAGGAAAAGATAAAAGACCAGAGGCAAAAGGTGGATGGGATCATTAAGAAAAGCTGTCTAGAAACAAGCCAAGTCAAGGCCAGGAATTCATAAGAAAGAATCAGCCTCTGTGTATTTATTTGGAGCTGGGGGGTAGGCCCCCTCAAAGAGTAAAGAGCGAAAACAACCAACTACAAGGAAGTTGTCCCAAGATACCCTGAGAAAGGCTTAGGAATGTTCAGTGGGTTGAAGACAATGGCAGCTGGACTTCAGAAGTCTCCACGTTAGGGAAAAGATATAAACTAAGCAAGAGGAACATCACAAGTGGAAGTGTAATTGGAAGAGTTTATATTTTCAAGTCATGTGTTATATACAAAATTTTGAGCAAGAATTTGGTTTCTTTACCTGTAAAATAGAACACTGGGTTCTCAAACCAACACAGAAAAACCTCATACAGATTTCACATACTCGAGAGAAAAATTGTAACAAAAATTATAAACTACTTTACTTGTGCATTATATAAAAACTTGTAGGTTTATAAGTGAGTGTGTGGGTGAGGCAGGAGGACTGCCACAAGTTTAAGTTTAGCGCAGGCTACATAGTGAGTTCTGGACCAGTCTGAGCTTCAAAATGGGACTCTATCTCAGGAAGCCAACAAAAGTCCCATAAAATATAACTAGTAGGCACTGTGTATGATGATGCACAAAAGCAGGAGAACCACTGTTTGAGGCCAGCCTGGGCAATAGTGAGTTCCAGGCAAGCCGAGACCCTGTCTCAAAAACAGAAGAAAACTAAGCAAACCCCACAACCAAGAAACAAAACTGATAGAAAAGGGAAATTATGGAATTTCTAGTGGGGATTAAGGAAACAGAAAGAAAAACATACTAGAAACATAGGTAATCAACAAACCCAAAGCAGGCTTTTGAAAACAATCCAGACATAGGAAATTCTAGAAAGAAGATTATGAACTAATTTTGATCATGGATTTTGAGATACGGTTTTAAGTTTAAGTTTAAGATACCATGTAGTTTGGCTACATCTGTCATTCAAATCACCCAATGGTACTTGAGGTCACAATTATAGGAAGACAGCTTGGGCCTCCATGGAAGACAACAAGATTGCATTTAGGAGTCCAAGTGTACCTAGGCTTTAGTTTTAGTTTATGAACACACAGTGTGTTTCCCTGAATTAAAACAACAACAACAACTAGTCAAACCAGAGACCTCTAACTATGAAGGGGTTTGTTTGACCAGAGGTAGGTCTTCTTCCATTTCCATAGACTTGAGGGCACTCTCCACCACCTGCAAGGGAGTGCGTGTGAGTTGTTTAATCTTCAATACTGTTCCTATGGCAGCATTTCCTGAACGTGGTACTCGGTCCACAACTGACCCTATTGGCTTAGTCTAGTTGTCTTCTGGTTACATAAGCAAAGCATGACATAATAAAGTGTATGGCTCTAGTCATTCTATAATGATCTCCAAGTATGCAGATACAAATAGTTTTCTGTTACACATCAAAAATGAACTATATTTCGTCAAGTCCTTAGTAAAAGTTTGATGGCAGAGAAGCCTAGGGACAATGGCAATCAATTCTTTGTTAACTTTACGTACGATTAGAATAAAATGCTCATGGAGTTTTACTAAAATGGGGTTAAACTATAACAGAATTTGAATTAAATTTAATGGATTTCTTCTTACTCAATGGGTTTTCTTGCCTAAACTCTTTTCTTGGAATGATTTCACCTTCTCTGTGTGCACACAGCATGTGACCGGGGTGGGGGATGGTGGGACCCTACTGGCACTGAGTGAGAGTTTCAACATGTTTGGTGTGAACTTCCCATGGGGAATTCATATTCAGAGAATGAGGTGGTGGTCTGTGCTGGTTAGTTTGTAAGTCAACACAAACTTAGACATATCTGGCAGGAAGGAATCTCAGTTGAACAATTGTCTTAATCAAATTATTTTGTGGGCAAGCCTGAGCACTTTGTTGGTTAATATTAATTAGGATGTGGGAGGGCTTGGCCCACCTTGAGTGGTGCCATGGTGGGCTGGTAGTCCTGAGTGTTATGAGAAAACAAGCTGAATAAGCCATGGAGAGTAAGGCAGTAAGCTGTGCTCCTCCTTGGCCTCTGCTTATTTGCAGGTTCTTACCTGCAGGTTCCTGTTTGAGCTGCTACCCTAAATTCCAGCGTGGATGGCTTATGATAGGGAAATCTAGTCAAACAAATCCGTTTTCCCTAAGTTGGTCTTGGTCAGTGCTTTATCACATCAGTAGAAAGCAAACTAGGAGGACATTGTTGTCTCCAAAATGCTGATGAAAATGCAGTTGAGTTTGTTCAAATGCTCTGATATCTTTGTTCTGGGCTGCCATGATGAGCCCAGTCAATGTCATGGGGCTTTATTTAAGAGGGCAAATAGCTCTGAACATCTCAGATGGTCCCTGTCCCTGTTGAGAATGGAAGAATACTTCAATACCGTACTTTAAAAGTACAGTTGATAACTTACAGTAACTTGTAAACGTATCACATTTTCTCCTTATGGAATAGTCTCTCATTACATAAACAATACTTTGTCATGGGATAAAATTGGTGACAGCCAATACAAAAAGGATATTATTTTATTCTCTGCACAGTTGTATGCTGTCATGACATTTAATAGCCTCAACAGTGTGTGTCCTTCAGTGTCTCAGTGACAGTTTCTTACTAAGTGTTGTGTACTTTCCTGGTGATACAATATTGTTAAATTTAGTTACATCACAAACAGAATCTTCCTTTGGGATTTTTCTCCTCCCAAGTCATCAACAAGCAAGAGTAAAAGTGGAACAGCACATTGAGACAGCTAGCAAACTCATCCACTTGCTCAGGATAGCTAGTTCTACTAGGATGTGTGGTAGATTTTCCATTTGTATCAGACTCTACTCATATGCTCACTCCCTAGCAGACCTATGGACCAATGAGGTTTCAGCATCATGGGCTTGGACAGTGTTGCGCTATTATTTCACATTAAAACTAACCTTATCTAATTTCCAAAGATCTGTATTGTACTTGTGAGCAATTAGCAACTTTAGGGTTTGTGGTGGCTTGATGGTCTCCGATCACTTGAAAGAGGAAAAATGTCTTTGGTGCAATTTGAACCAAATCGTTCTGTTGTTTTCTATTTGCCTTCTGTTTACAACAAGTTCATGCAGACTTTGGGGTGGACCAGGAAGGCTGCTTCCTCTTGTGCTTCCACTGTACATATATTAAGACAAAAAAAATCCAACAAACCACCAACACACACACTCCAAACCTGTCAGCAGATACTGAATTACTGACATAAAAATTCAATCCATGTTATCAGTCCCCTTCCTAAGATTCCGAATGCTACATTCCCATCTTCTAGTCCTTACTGATGTAGCAGCACACGGGTAACTATATATTCCTGGCTAGTTCAACTGACTTTGTGTTGGGGTGGGGGACATGCCTTAACCTAACGGAGTAGGGAAGGTCCTGCAATCTGATTCAGATGGGACCAGCCATGGCTGTCAACATGTGTTCGTGAGATGTTTAATGTTCTTTTCAATAACAGCTGTACTTTCGTTTTTTTTTCCTCCCCTATGCTTCTATAGGAGTAACCATTCATGAAATACAAGTGTCATTTATGGGGCACAACTTACCACACACCTGGGATGAGCAACCTGGCAAACAGTGTTAGCAGCTGACTGCTGTGGCACAATTACCATTACCACAAGGCAGAAAACAAAATATTACTGTTCTGCGGTTTTGTCAACATGAAAATTGTTGTAATTTCAAAATTGGAGCTAGAGTGAGGGAAATTACAGAGAAGCCAGTGGTGGGTACAGCAGTCAACGGGAAGGGAGGGGCCTGAACTGTTGTCTCTCCTAAGATCTTAAAAACTTAACATCCAGAGGACTACATCTAAGCCAGTGGTCCTCAACCTTCCTAATGCTGCAGCCCTTTAATATAGTTCCTTATGTTGCGATGACCCCCAACCGTACAATTATTTTGTTACTATTTCACAACCAATTTTGCTGATATGACTTGTAGTGTAAATATCTTATATGCAGGATATTCTGTATGTGACACCCACCCCCCAAAGGGGTCACAGCCCCTTTGAGAACAGCTGAATTCTAAGCTATTTGAAAGCATGCTAGCAGTTAGGTGTTAAATGAATTACTAATTCAGTGCAAGTAGTAAGGCAAATGCTGAATCAATGTGTTCCTAGAACAGAGTCCTGATAACAGGGCCAAAGGCTACCCTCTTTTGCTGTTCTAGTGATTTGGAGCAGGGCAGAAATAGTGACTTGCTTCCTCTGGATAGTCTACAGATCTAGGAGACAGTTTTTGTATTCTAACTTTAGTTATATGATAGAAAGTAGTTTAAAAGATTTTCTTTAAAATTTACATTTATGGTGTGTGTGTGTGTGTGTGTGTGTGTGTGCAGGGCAGAGGAGAACCTTTAGGGGACAGGTGTCTAATTCCATCATGTAGGTTTGGGAACTGAACTCAGGTCATCAGGCTTGGTGGCGAGTGCCTTCACCTGCTAAGCCACCCTGCTGGCCCCGAAGTGGTTTTTATTGCATTGTTCATAAATGAGATATAAAATAGTTCACCTGTGAAAATGAAAATAGCAGAAATTTCATTTGGCAATACCACCAAACGGGACTTTTGACCCGCAAACATGTTGTAAATGTTTTAGATGTACTGACTTCTTTAGTGAAGCCACCCACCTGTGATTACTGTTTCTTGTGGGCATCTTGTGAGAGGTACTAAGACACCAAGGAAGTGTCTTAGAAGACATGCTCAAGCTCATCTGGCCAGAAGATTCCATGGACTTCACATGCCCTCTGAAGTTTGGGATGTAAGGACAGCATTTCCTGAATTCACAAAGGCAGCGGCTCCTGGTTCCCAGACTCATACCAAATGCTACCCCTAAGCAGGCGCAGAGCCATCAGCAGACAGTCAGCTCCAGTACATGTCCATTCTCACCAAACTCTGCCTCTTAAAAGAATGCTTTCTGGGTGGTGTTCTGTAAAAAAGAGTAGCCAGCAGCTGTCGGGCATAAAGAATTTCACAGAGATCAAGTCCATCCAATAGCACTGGATAGCATGATCAAAAATTTGATAATGAGCTTGTTTTCTGATACTATCATTTCTAAAGCCAATCTTCTTCAGAGACACGAGAAAAGCATCTGTAAAGTTCAGATGATAAATTATATTGACAGTTGTTACATAATGTGAGATTTAAGAAATTCTCTGCTAGCATATACTAAGTTTTTATCCTATCCCTACTGAAAGAATAAAGAACAGTCAGCTCCTTTCTCAAGACACTTTGCATTAGAAGTGTTTAAAACCTTTGTTTTTATTTATCGGTCAGGATCAACACTGGGACAGCAGAGACTGTTGCCCCTTCTTCACCCAAAAGAAACACTGAGATCACTGTAACCTAGCCTTTCTATCTCAGTTCAAAGCAGTTGAAGACATGAGCATTATAACCCTGGGCTGGAATTAACACGTGGTATCAGACTTGTCTATTCTTAATGGGGGCAAGACACCTGGATTTTCCCCTCCAGTTTTTGATGGAAAGCTTTGCTGGCATCTTTGCAATTAACTTTATATTTAACTCAGTGAAGAGGCTGAGTCAGTCTTACATTTAATCTTCTTGCATTTGACAGGTATCTTTATGTTGCATATAATTTTGTTGAGCATTTCCTCCTAAATCTTGCAATTTCTTCAGACATTTCAGCATTTTGTTTAAGAATTCTAATTTATCATTCATATAGAAAGACTATAAATTGCCTGCATGTGAAATAGACATTTCCTCTAAATGTTAGTGATATTAACAGAATTTTGTTGTATGCTTCTGGAAATTTAGCTGCATATATTTAAGGTATTTTAAAACATTTATTTATTGGGGATCCAGCTGTGTGTGTGTGTGTGTGTGTGCGTGTATGTGTGCATGTATGTGTTTGTGTAAGTCAGAAGACAACTTGCAGGAGTCAGTTCTCTCTTTCCATCACATGAATTCTCGACATCAAACGCAGGTCCTCAGGCTTGCAGCAAGCCTGAACTATGTTGCTTAGCTGTTTTGCCCATCCTGTTTTTCTTTTTGAGACAGGGTCTTAACTCTGTTAGCTTGGTTGGCCTAGGCATTTTATAGCCAGGTCTTCAACTCTTAGTGATCATCCTGCCTCAGTTTCCAGAATAGTAGGGTTAAAGGTGTGAGTCATTATGCTTGGTGTAAGATTTTCTTTTCTTTTTAATGGTATTAAACAAAATATTTTGGCCCTTAAGACTACTTGATTCTCTATTTTTCTTTTACAACAAAAGTAAATGGAAATGATAATATTTTAATATGTTACTTAAAACCAACCTATTCTTTTTTTTTTTTTTTTCCTTGCAAGGTTAGAACAGAGGAGGAAATGAGTGATCAAAAGACAGTTCCTAAGAATATAACATCATAATCTTCTTCCTCCTACCCTAACTCCTTCTCCCATCCCCCTTCTGGAGACATCTCACTGTGTAGCCCTGACTGTCCTGGAACTCACTATATAGACCAGGCTGGCCTGGCAACAATTATTCTGGAGAGTTGAGATGGATGACGAACTTCAGTGTTTGAGAAGATGATTATGGTAATGGTTGCTTTGGATTATTTGTGGTACTTGGACCCAATTTTATTCATACTGGGCAGAATTCTATTAGTATCTGATACAAGCAAGTAGGTGCATGTCTTTCTGCAGTTAAAAAGACACATAAATATACATGGGTCCTTTAAAAGAACAGGTTAAGGACACAAGATTAAGGCTGCAGAGATGGCTCAGCTGTGACTGTTCTTCTAGAGGTCCTGAGTTCAATTCCCAGCACCCACAGCGTGTCTCACAGCCATCTATAATGAGATCTGGTGCCCTCTTTTGGCATTCAGGCATACAGACCAAAAAAAAAAAAAAAAAAAAAAAAAAAAAGATTATGCTTTTCTATACAAATGCTTATGAACATCAGAACACTAAGTGCTAAAATAGAAAGGCATTATATTGTCCTATGCAGAAAATATTTCTTCCTTGTGTATGATTAACATCTTTCTTCCATGTACTTGGCATCTATTTTGATCAGAAGAGGATCATTCAACTTAGTCAAATTACTGTTCTGCTCATTTATGCCCAATTCCTATGTCCCTATAGTATACACTCTTTCCTGGAATGCCTCTGCGGAAGGAGAAAACAGTGCTTAGAGATTCTTTGGAGAGGTCTAGTTGGAAAAACTCAAATGTGTCTCCAGTAGAAATTTAACTTGGGTACTTGAGTTGACAGGATCCTGAATTATGTGTTGCTGGTAGGTTATGACGGGGTGGTAGACTGCCAGGGTTTTCATCTTGGCCTGGCTACTAGCCAAGCTATAAGACCACAACTTTCTGAACCTGGCTTTCCTTGTTTATCAGATGGGGACAATTATAGCTCCCACTTTATACAGTTGTGTTGATTAAGTGAGCTAAAACTCAACACAGAGAACAATGGCATGGTTATAGTGAGCAATAAGCAGAAACTGTTATTAATGTTGAGATCCAGAAGGCTGTTTGATTAAAGCCTTTGTTCTTAATCTTTGTATTTCTGGTGTTGGGGCTTACTGTATAGTACAGAAGTACTCCATCAAGGAGCCACACCCCATCCGAGAATTAAAGCCTGGAAAAAAAAAAAACCCTAAATTATCTTTTTTGGGGGGTGTCACTATGTAGTCTACTTGGTTCTAGGATTACACTTGGGGATACCATCTCACTGGGCTTCACATTACTTCTTTTCTCCATGTTACTTAATAGATGTGTAACAGAAATAGGAATAACAAGGTCTTACTATATAGCAGTGGCTGTCCTAGAACTCCTTATGTAGACCAGGCTAGCCTTAAACTCAAGAGATCTGCCTGCCTCTGCCTCCTGAGTGTTGGGATTAAAGGGTGCCAACACACCTAGCTAAAGGTCTTCAATTTTTTTCTTTTAACTTTTCTTCTGAAAGGAATTCCCTTTCCCAAACCAATCAGAACCGAGCCCACTGCTGGATGATCAGAATGAGCTCTGCTCTGATACAAGGCCTCCGTTTCTGTCAACTTTTCATAAGACTTCCATGTATTTTATTTTACTTTTTAGTTCTATCATTAAAATAATAGACTTTATGGAAGACAAGGTGTGACAAACTGCCATTTACCTTTTAAAACTTTGACGTATGACAACATTTTGAGATATTAGGCAGAGTTTCTTTTTTACGACAATCCAAAGAAACATCTTTCTGTCAGTCTACATCCTCTTGCAGTTTCAATCCATTAGGATAGCTTCTATTTTCTATTTAAAAAAATGCTGAGAAAGCATATCCAATGTGCACTTCAGAAACTGGTGAGTCACTTGCAACAAAAGCTGCTGGGGGTTATGTCTACCAACACAGGTACATCCAAATAGTGCACTACAAAATAATCTTTTTTTTTTAAAGGACTCAATATCCCCATGTAGCTCAGGCTGCCCTGGAACTCAAGGCTCTCTTGCCTCTGCCTCCTCAGTGCTGGGGTTACAAGCTATACTACCATACCCAGTGGAATGATTATTTTTGTAAAATACTCAAATGGCCTTAGTTGTCTGAAAATACAGGCATTCACATACTAATTGTAAGACACAAAACAGTCTTATATTTTTCCAAATTGCCTTATCACTGAATATTACTTTAAGATTTTGTGAGCACATCTTTGTACCTAGCCCAGAACCCTTTACATTACCAAGTAGCTGTGATGGTGAAGGCTTCTAATTACAGCACTCAGGAAATTGAGGCAGAGATACAATTAGTTTAAGGTCACCCTAGGCTCCATGAGACATCATTTCACTTTAAAAAAAAAAAAAAAAAAAAAGTATGGGTTGGTAGTGGCCCTCAGGGAGGCAGAGGCAGGCAGATCTCTGTGAGTTCAAGGCCAGCCTGGTCTACAGAGTTGAGTTTCAGGACAATCACAGCTACACAGAGAAATTGTCTCAAATAAATAAATAAATAAATAAATAAATAAATAAATAAATGAAATTAGTAGCAATAATGTGAATTCTACTATTTTTTTTTTTTAATTTTATGGGGAGACCCACAATGTGTACAAGGTAAAGTGGCATGTGTGAGAATTTGTTACAGGCTAGACAAGGGGTGTTCAAGAGGCATTTCTATGCAACAGTATAGGTGACATTCAACCTTTGATGTATAGGCTGAAGAGAGCCAAGCTCAAAGAACACCTAAGATAACATACAGTTTTGTTTGTGTGAACTTCCCAAAATTAGACGGGTGATTTCCAAATAGTATGTATTTCCTAAACCTAAATTAGAACATTAACAAAAAGCCCTCAAGCGACCCTTTTCACCTTTACTTGCTTAAAAATAATTCCTGGGTAAGATTTACATTCTTGGTTAGAAGCAAAGCAATGTTTAGAGAGGTTTTGACATGTAATACTTAGAAGGCAGCTAACAAAAAAATTGCCTGCAAGCACACCTAAACCTAACTACATTCATGAAATGTGGTTTTAGTTAAAAAAAAAAAAAAAAAAAAAAAAAAAAAAAAGGGAATTTCAGCTGAACCTTCTGTTTTTCTAGCCCTAAAAGGCATTCTTCAGTAAATTCCTTTAAATTCCAGTTAAGACCAAGCCCTGGCCTTTTACCTCAGGGCCTCCACACTAAGGACACAAAGAAAAATGAATGGCTGGGGGGAGCTCCACCTGTTGGTTAGCTGGATGGCCTGGCGGCCTGCCCCCACCTCTGCCCCTAACCCCAGGTACCCAGAGGGACAGAAAGGACCACTCCTTCAAACAGCCGTACCCTTAAGGGGCTCGCACGATTCCCAGCAAACAGCTGTAACATCTGCTAGCAGCCTCGCCCCTGCCCGTCGAAAGGCTAGGGACCGCGTGGCACCGCCACCGCTCTGCACAAAAGGTAGCACTGGCGTGGGGTCACAGCCAGCTCTGGGGGATCCGGGCCTGGGCATCCCCGGAGACGGGGAAGGGCGATGCGGGTCGAGGGGGAGCCCAGGTGCGGCTAGAGGGATGATGCTGAGGAGGAGGATGAGGATAGGGCCCCGCCACACGCCGAGGAAGAAAGCCTGACTCATGTCGTGGCAGCAGCCGAGGGCTCCTGGGAACTGCAACTCGTGATGCTGTTGCCGAGGAGAAAAGCCTCATTAGCCATTCGGCAGGCCGGGGGATACCGCCCCGGGGCGCGCTCCCCACCAGCCTCGCCCTCCCGGGTCCGCGTGGGAGCCAGCGGCGGACACGCCCAGCCTGCGCGCGCGCCGCGTGGCCCCCACGCCCCACCCCAGGCTCCCCACGCGACCCGGATTCGCTCGCGCGCCCAAGTGCCCCACCCCCACCGCCCTCAGGCGTCGGCGGCTCCGCCGGCCTTCGGCAATTTCCGTAGAGACGGAGCCGCGAGCTCGGCGCAGCCCGAAGACAGGCCGCCTCCCCTAGTCAGACCCGGCTTTATGTCTGCAGCGCCGGCGCGCACGCGCAGACGCCATCTTCCCTCCTCTCCTCCGCGACCCCTCCCCCCCGCCGCCGCCGCCGCCTCCTCCTCCTCCTTCCACTCGGTCGGCGCTCGACCCTCCTCCTTTCGCGTTGGGGCGCTGGTCCCTCCTCTCTTGATGCCGCGAGAGACCCGGGGATCCAGAGCAGCCCGAGAAGAGCACTAGTAACAACCACCACAGCCCCCTCCTCGCCCGACGCCCTCCCACTCCCCCGCCCCGCGCCGCCACCGACCAACCCCACCTCTCATTTCTTTGAACGGCGTCGGCTGCAGTCGCTGCACCAGCCCCGTCTGGCCGCCACCGCCACCGCCACCGCGAAAGGAGCCGCCGCCGCCCGCGGCCCCCTCCCTCCCGGCCGCGGGAGCAGCACCGTGCCGAGGCAGCCGGCGGGCAGAGAAGAGGACGCGAGCTCGCCCCTCCGCTCCCGCGCACGTCCCGCCCGCCGCCCGCCGGAGCAGCCCCGGGCGCCGGCGCCCTCTTCCTCCCCGAGGACGTGTGCCGAGCCGAGCGCCTGCCCCGAGGGAGGAAAATGCTCGGGCTCCATGGCTGCCAGTGATGGAGCGGTCCCTGGGCTCCCGCCGCCGCCGCCACCACCGCCGCCGCCGCCGCGCCCCGGCCGCGCTCCGCGAGGACCCGGCGTCTCTGCGCGCCCGCCCGCGCCTCGTTGCTGGGCTCACCGTACCGGGCGCCCCTCCGCCGCCGCCGCCGCCGCCTCCCCGCTCGCAGCCGCGCCGCCCGGGTCCCAGCCGCGGCCAGTCTTTCCTCTCGGAGCAGCCGTCGCGAGCCCAGGGGGTTTGAGAGGGGCCGCGGGCCGCGGGGGGAGGCCCGAGCGGGGCCGGCCGCGCCGGCAGGGGAGGTTGGAGCGACGCTGAGCTCGGGGCTCGCCGGCGGCCGCGGCGCCGGGGGTGGCGAGGGCCGGGCGACCGCTCGCTCCGCGCTGCCTCGGTGCAGGGCGAGCGGCGGGGCTTTGCAGTGGCCGCCGCCGCGGGAGGAGGGGGCTGAGCTGGCTCCGGAGTTGGCCAAAGAAGGTGGGCATTTCTCGCTTCTCCTCGCCTCCCCGCCCCCTCCTGGGCTCCCCTCCCTCCCGCCCCGCACCCCACGTGAAGCGGAATATAAAGGGGGGTGTGTGACTGGAGGGGAAAGTGAATGGCGAAGGACTGAAGGGGTCCCCCTTCGGTTCCCCAGCCACCTGGTTCACCCGGTTCATCCTCCCTTCTCGAAGCTAGCCCTCGAAGGCAGGAGCAGCCGGTGCCTTCGGCAGAGGAGGAGGAGGAAGAATCGCGTCGGGCGGAGCTTCAGGTCCTGTTCTCTCCGGCTTCTCCATACAAAGATTACGGTGCAGAAGGAAATTGCACTCGCCTCCTCCGCCCCCCGGTACCCAGCACAATGCACCAGCCGCCGGACTCCGCTGCCGCGGCGGCCGCCGCTGCAGACATTAGTGCTAGGAAGATGGCGCACCCGGCAATGTTCCCTCGAAGGGGCAGTGGTGGTGGCAGCGCCTCTGCTCTCAATGCAGCAGGTACCGGCGTCAGTAGTGCTGCTCCATCTTCTGAGGATTTTCCTCCTCCTTCGCTGCTCCAGCCGCCGCCTCCTGCTGCATCTTCCACACAGGGACCACAGCCTCCGCCTCCACAAAGCCTGAACCTCCTCTCGCAGGCTCAGCTGCAGGCACAGCCTCTTGCGCCGGGCGGAACTCAGATGAAAAAGAAAAGTGGCTTCCAGATAACTAGCGTTACTCCTGCTCAGATCTCTGCCAGCATCAGCTCTAACAACAGCATTGCAGAGGACACCGAGAGCTACGATGATCTGGATGAGTCCCACACGGAAGACCTGTCTTCTTCCGAGATCCTTGATGTGTCACTTTCCAGGGCCACTGACTTGGGTGAGCCTGAACGCAGCTCCTCAGAAGAGACTCTGAATAACTTCCAGGAAGCTGAGACACCCGGGGCAGTCTCTCCTAACCAGCCCCATCTTCCTCAGTCTCATTTGCCTCACCTCCCACAACAGAACGTTGTGATCAATGGGAATGCTCATCCACACCACCTCCATCACCATCATCACCTTCAACATGGGCACCACCTTCACCATGGACACCACCATTCATCCCATGCTGCTGTGGCCAGTCCGCCCATCCCTGGAGGCCCACCCTCGAGCCCAGTGTCCAGAAAACTCTGTACAACTGGAAGTTCCGATGGTGGTTTGCCAGTTGCACCCACTTCTGCTGTATCATCGAGTGGCTTGCCTGCATCTGTGATGACTAACATCCGTGCTCCAAGTACTCCAGGCAGCATAGGTATAAATTCGGTTACTGGCGCGAATGCAACGAGTAATGTTAACATTGCTGCTGTGGGTAGTTTCAGTCCTAATGTGGCAAGCAGCGTGCATGGTAACGCTAATACAAGTGCAAGCAACATTCCTAATGCTGCTAGTGTAAGTGTTGGGCCCGGAGTTACCAGTGGTGTTAATGTGAATGTCTTGAGTGGCATGGGCAATGGTACGGTTTCTTCCTCTCCTGTTGCTAACAGTGTCCTTAATGCAGCTGCAGGTATCACTGTGGGAGTGGTTTCAAGTCAGCAGCCACAGCAGCAGCAGCAGCAACCAACAGTTAACACGTCCAGGTTCAGAGTTGTGAAGTTAGACTCTACTTCTGAGCCCTTTAAAAAAGGTAGATGGACTTGCACTGAGTTCTATGAGAAAGAAAGTGCCCTGCCGGCTACAGAAGGCGTGGCGATAAATAAAGTGGTGGAGAGTGTGAAACAGCCCCCCACGGAGGTGTCTTCGGAGAGGGAGAGCACTAGTGGGAGTTCAGTGAGCAGTAGCGTCAGCACACTGAGCCACTACACAGAGAGTGTGGGAAGTGGAGAGATGGGAGCCCCTGCTGTGGTGGTGCAGCAGCAGCCGCAGCCACCACCGCCACCACCAGCTCTTCAAGGTGTGACCCTCCAGCAGATAGATTTCAGTAGCCCTGGTCCACAGAGTATTGCAGCAGTTAGTATACCACAGAGTATTTCCCAGTCACAGATGTCACAAGTCCAAATACAGCCTCAAGAATTGAGCTTTCAGCAGAAGCCGGGTCTTCAACCTGTCCCTCTGCAGGCCACCATGGGCGCAGCCGCCAGCATCCAGCCTTCCCCCGTCAACGTGGTTGGTGTAACGTCAGCAGTAGGTCAACAGCCTTCCATTTCCAGTTTGGCTCAACCCCAGCTGCCGTATTCTCAGACAGCTCCTCCTGTGCAAACTCCTCTTCCAGGGGCACCACCCCAGCAGTTACAGTATGGGCAACAGCAGCCAGTGGTTTCTACACAGATAGCTCCAGGCCATGGCCAGTCGATGACTCAAAATCCTACTTCAGAGTATGTACAGCAGCAGCCAATTCTTCAAGCAGCAGCGATGCCCTCTGGACAGTCCAGTTCTGCAGGAGCAGGAACGTCAGTGATCCCCGTGGTCCAGCCGCAGGGGATCCAGCTGCCAGTGCAGCCCACAGCAGTACAAGCACAACCTGCAGCGGCGTCTGGGCAGCCCATTGGCCAGGCTCAAACAGCAGTGTCTGCTGTACCAACTGGCAGTCAAATTGCAAATATCGCTCAACAAGCAAACGTGCCCTCTGCAGTCCAGCAGCCATCTACCCAAGTTACACCTTCAGTTATCCAGCAAGGTGCTCCTCCATCTTCACAAGTAGTTCTACCTGCTCCAACTGGGATTATTCATCAGGGAGTTCAAACTAGTGCTTCAAGCCTTCCTCAACAATTGGTTATCGCACCCCAGAGTACCTTGTTAACTGTGCCTCCCCAGCCGCAGGGAGTAGAGACAGTGGTTCAAGGAGTTGTTTCCCAGCAGTTGCCCACAGGTAGTCCTTTGCCCTCTGCTAGTAGTATTTCTGTTACAAGTCAGGTTAGTTCAGCCGGTCCTTCTGGAATGCCTTCTGCCCCACCAAACTTAGTTCCACAACAGAATATAGCACAACCCCCGGCTACCCAAAATGGCAGTTTGGTTCAAAGTGTTAGTCAATCTCCCTTGCTAGCCACTAACATAAATTTGCCTTTGGCACAGCAGATACCACTAAGTTCTACTCAGTTCTCTACACAATCATTAGCTCAGGCAATTGGAAGCCAAATGGAAGACCCCAGGCGCCCAGCGGAGCCCTCCGTAGTCGGCTTACCTCAGACTATCAGTGGTGACAGTGGGGGAATGTCAGCGGTTTCAGATGGGAGTAGCAGCAGCCTAGCAGCCTCTGCTTCTCTCTTCCCGTTGAAGGTGCTACCGTTGACAACACCCCTGGTGGATGGCGAGGACGAGAGGTAAGATCGTGTGCTTCTGTGGACACTGAGCAGTCCAGGCAGTCACTTTAGTGGGCATGTGTGTGGGCACAGTTAAGTCTGAAGCATCCTAGCTTTTCGTTTGCATGTGAAAAGTGCATATTCATGGTAAGTTTTCCAGAGTAAGAGTGTTAATGACTTCGGAGTGGGTGGGAAGTAGAATAGGTTATAAAAATAATGTTCACGATAGTTCCAAAGTGCAAACATATATAACAGATAGGCTCTGGGCTGCCAGGTAGATTTTTCTCTTAAAATGCCTCTGAGAAGAAGGTAGATAATTTATGAAAAGCAGCTTATATTTTGTTACCCCACGAAATAGTTAAGCTATTCTTCTGAGCTACTAAAATCTTTGTAGATCATTTCTTGTCGGGGGTTGTGGTTCCCACGTTTGTTCCTGCCATACAGCCCTTTTCTGTTCTAGTAGGGCTTCATCTTAGGCTGTGGAAGATACTGTTACCTGCTTGTCCTCCCAGGGCACTGTGGGAAAGATGACCTAATCTGGTTGATATAGGTTGTCCTCACACTCTTAGTGACCAGCTTTTGTAAACTTAATTTAATGGTTACTTTACCCGAACAAAAGTCTTTTAAGGCATGTTTTTCAAGGTCAGAAATATCTAGATTTATCCTTGGTAGTGAGTGATGCTGTACAGTTTTTCTTTTGATAGTAGATGAAGGTGGTAGCCATTTTAAAGAGTGAAATCAGTCTTAAAGGGCTGATTTTAACAGGCTAATCTGCCCCACCTGTTTGTACTCTCACCCAAACACAGGTAAAAGTTATGTCAGTATTAAGCCAGCATTTTTCTTCCCACTTACAGTAATCACACTTAGTGAGTGAGGCTGCCTAGAAAAGCTGTGAACTCAGTGTTTCTACATTGCTTTAATATTAGTTTTTTTTTTTAAAGGAATATTCCTTTTTTTTGCAAGTTTGCAATGTTTACAGTGATAGAAGTGTAGTAGTTGTAAAAAGACTTCTTTTTCACTGTGGAATTTTGAAAAAGTAGTTAAAATAGTTAATTATTTTAGTATCTGTTGGAGATTTTTGACATTGAATTTTCACCATTCCAGTTGAAGCGTTTATATTCTATATGTGTATTTGTGGGTTTACTTTGGAAAAACTGAGAATGTTGCAAAATAATTTTATCGAAAGAAAAGAAGGCAAATGTTTCAGTGAAAATTTCATGATTTTATTCTAAGTCATTTAAAAAGATGTAAAGGTTATGATATTGAAACAGGTGAAAATACTTTCTCAGTTTATTTTTGGTAGTCATGTACTTAAATTTTGTTACTAAGCGTAGTTCTTATCCTTATACAAAACTATTTTACAAGATAGATTTCTAATTCAGCTTCTAATTTTATCTTTATCATTTTGTTCCTCACCTGTAATTTCAATTTAAGGAATTATTTACCCTAACTTCTGTTTCCTGATCAAAAGGGTATGAACCGAATGAAGTTCTGTCAAAATAGTATAATATAGATGCTAACTTAAGGGCAGTGTAAGACAGGTGACAGAGAGAAATGAAAACCACACACTGATTACAAACCTGTGAAGGTTTTCTTAATTACAGTTGAGGGCTCCTGGGAGGACTTTGTTTTCTTCTTCCTGGTAGGTAGGATGGCAGTCCTTTCAAAGACTAGCTGTCACACTAGTTTTTATGTGTAGCCTGAGTCCCAGTTTGAGATATTGCAGAACCACTTTCCATTTAGACAAGAGAGTAGCTGAGATAGAGGTAGGTTAGATGCCTGTGGTGGAGAGTTATGTTCTGGGAAAGCACAAGAATGAATACAGTAAATTTGTGTTCTTTGACATCACAGTTAAGTCATCAAAACTGGACACACCTTTCTCCTTCAAGTTCACTGAGGGCTAAGTCAGCCGATACGGCACATGCAAGACCAACCAGTGAGGTCTATTTCAATTGTGTTTTATGGCAGATTATATTATTATCTCAATGTAGTTTGGTTCAGGAAAACCATTGAGATTTGCCCTTGGGAGATAAATAGGGAAAAACCTATGAGAGAAAAGGATAAGCACCACTGTTTTACCCTTCCTCCATGCTAGTCTCTGTCGCTTTCGTCTTCCAGACTTTGTCACCATAGATCTGATCTCCTTTGGAAGAAAGGGTTGTGTCCTCATTTAATTTTATGACCCACGAAGTATGTTAGCAGAAATTTTTGGTGGCAGAAGATACCATAGTACAATAGGACTGTAGCTCTTTAGATGTAAATGCTTGCTTAGTATACATCAAAAGTGCTTTTAGTTGCCCACTTGTCACCTGTAAAACTTGGAGGCCATAAACATTACAAATAAGGATCAAGGTATTGAGATTATGTGACTTACAGTTTTAAAGATCATTTCATTATTAAGAAATCGATGTCTCAGCCTTTAATGTGAACTTGAACCTTTATAGGAATGGGACGATACAGTTATCTTACTCTAATGTTTTGTGCTTAGTAGCAAAGTATTACGTGAAATTCCATTCTCTTGTTTCTAGGCAAAGCTCAGATGTTCCCTCTGAAAGATTTTTCTTCCCCAGGGGGTGTTTCCTTAGCACATTTACTGTCCCTCTATTTGTACTGTGTATTTGGTGATAATTATGTTTACCAGTCTTTCCCACTAGGGGAGGAACTTAAGTTGTTTTTTGTTTTGTTTTTTTTTTTTTTTTAAACAAACTTATTGGACAGATCTTCTTGTTTTTCCTATCATGATACAATTCATTCTGTCATCTTAAGCACACTGTTAGAGATGCAGGTGCTAGAATTCATCTAACAAATTCAAATGAGCAGTGTGACTTTGCTAGCTTCCTTCTCCTTAAGGTGACATGGCATTAACCTTCTAATGAGTGTTTGTTCTGTGTTACACAGGAATGAGTGTGTTCTGTTTTCATGATTATTTTTGTGTGTTGCATGTGTGCATGTGAATATGGAAGTCAGGTCAGCTCCAGGTCTCTCCGCCTCAATTGTGTCCACCTCATTTTTCGTGACAGGGTCTCTCACTGAGCTGAAGCTCACTCTGTTGGCTGGACTGGCTAGCCAGTGAGCTTCAGGGCTACACCTGCTTCCACTTGCCCAGGCCTGAGAACGTAGAGCCTGTGCCTCTGCCCCAGGCTTTTATGTGGGTTCCGGGATCCATGCTCAGGTTCATGGGCTGTGTATCTGTAGCAAGCACCCCACAGAATGAGTCATCTCCCCAGCCTGGAAATGAGTGTCCTCCTACAAAAAAAGGGAACAATACTTGTTTTACTTATCTACTGACAATGGTAGGACGTATTGGTTAAAATAATGCAAGATACCAAATGCCCTTTAAAAGGTTTTTGTTTTGAGACAGGGTCTTGCTCTGTAGCCTTGACTGGCCTTGAACTCAACAGACTTCAGCCTGCTTCTGCCTTGTGAGTCCTGGGGCTAGAGGTGTGCACCATCACACCTAACCTAAAGTATTTATTTTTTACAGGATCAAAGAGTATACTTGGTGCCTTCTTCCTTCCCAGGCTTCCTTTCTTGAACCTCCTCTAATCTGTTGTAGGTGATTCCTCTTTGACACACCAGGCTTTCTACTGGACAGGCAACAACTCAGCCTGTCTTTTCTGTCCCCTCCTTTCATGTAACTTTGGGCTTTTTAATTTGCTTATGCCTCAACTTCCTCATTTGAAAACAGTGAAGGCAATAGCATTTCTCACAGAGTTGTTATATAAACTAAGTGAACTTAGAAAACTCCCAGAACTTAACTCACTGTGCACCTAAGTTTATTAATAAAACAATCCTCACTTTGTTTTTGCTTGTGTTTTTAAATTTCTTGGATGAACTGAATCTGCCCTGCTGGTCACTCTTTAATCATTGTAAAATAATATTCCTTTCTTCGTCCACCACAGTACCATACCCTTGCTCCCCTCTCAGTCCCCAGCTATTAATATATTGAAAGAGGTGGGTCCTGCTCTCAGAATTCCTTTATCTGCTCACTCTCTCTTCTCCAGGTTACCTCTGCTGGTCCCCACCTTGATGGAGTCCTTCCTCAGCTCTCTGGTGATTTCCAGGTTCTGCTTGTACTTCAGTGCAAGCAGACTAGAGAGCCACTTAGATCATTGGAGTTCCACTTAGTGGGGAACTTGGCTTGGGGTGAGGTGGCTGGAGTTTATTGTCCCCAGCACACCCTATATTATGGTTCCTCTTTTATCACTAATTTTCTGTATCACCTGCCTCTTAGCATCACCTCAGGATATTAATAAGATTAATTAATTTCTGAGGAAGCCTAGTATCACTCTGGCCTCTATTCTGGGCAGTCGCCTAGACTTGCTGCTCATCGGTTACTCTAGGACCCCCCTTCACTTCCCCTAGTGGTACATCTTCATTTTCCACAGCCAGTGTTGACTTCGTTCTTGATTTACTTGCTATGTTTAAATGGTGTCCGCTTACCTTTACACTCAGTTGATTCTTTGATAGGTTGTAAATTGGGTTCTCTTGCAACTCTACTGAGACACCACTTCCTAGCTTCCATATTGCCTTTGAGAATCCTGTAGATATTTGGGTTTCTTAAGCTGTATTGATTTGTATTTGCTTTCCTCCTCTCTCTGTCATTTTAAAAATCCATTAAAGCTTTTAAGACTTGCTTCTATTGTTTCAAATTTTACATGGATTTCATGTGTGTGTGGTTGGGAGAGAAATGGGGTGGAATCTGCTTTTATTCATGAGCTTTTGGTGTGTGTTGTTGCAGCTAGGAAAGTTTGTGATGGTGAGACTGAACTCAGGGCCTCATGTGGCCTTGGCAAACACTGTGCCAATGAGCTACATCCCAAACATTTTCCCCTCCTCCTCACACTTACTTGCATAATGGGCCTCCTTGACTGATCTGATTTCCTTGGTTTTCCTCTTTCTCCTTGTACTTTTTCTTACAATTTCCATGAGCTTTTTGTTGATCTTTGCTTCTTGTTAGCAGTGCATTGCCCCAGTTTAATAATAACAGTGCTTTCTCTTGGCTCTGCGAACACATTAGATTTGGGTGTTTTGTAAGACAGGGTTTCTCTTAACGTATTCCAGGCTGGCCTTGAACTTGCCATCCTCCAGCTCATGTGTCTTCATTTGTAGCTTTTTTTGAACAGTTTTCTTTCTGTGCATTTTTCCCTCCAGGTTTCATTTTCTTTTTTGCCTGGATTCTTTATCATTCATGTTATATTCCTTTACATAGTTGGCAGTTGTGTGGGAGAGTAAGCGATGGAAATACTGGTTACAGATTCTCATTAAAGCTTGTGAGCCATTGGCCTGACTGGGCTGGATGGCCGAGGTCTTGATGTCTTTGTATTGCCCTTTAGTTGATGAGCTCCTTGTAAGAAGGTTCTTCTGATTTGTGGCTAGATGTAAAGGCTTGTCAACAAGGGCGAGAGGGAGGGGAGAGGGAGGGGGAATGAGAAGTCTTGCAAGTCTTGGGATCCCCAAAACTGGTCTCCATTCATCCTGTTTTCATTCTCCTGTTGCCTTCTTCTGTGCTTCACTCCCTCAGTCTTGGGCTCTCCCAGCCCCTCCTCAGATGGCAGACTTGGGCTGGCTAGTCTCGGGTGAGGAGCCTGACTGGAGGGCTGGTGAAGCCTGTCTTCAGAGCCTCTGTCCTCACAGTGGCTGTGTGTGGTGCCGCCAGTTCCTGGGTCTTTGGGACTTTGTGAAGTTTAAATTGGGTTTGTTCTTGGCTTCTCTGCTGTTTGCCGAAGATTTGATTGTTTTTACTGTTTGCTAAGTCATTTGTCACTCAACCATCTGCTTTCTAGCTTCCAGATTTGTGTTACTATTGTCTTTTCATGGCCTGTATTTTATGGGCTTATGTCTTTATAACTTTCCTTTTACTTATTTGAGGTAGGGCCTTAACATTTTATTTTAATAGCAAAAGAGTGGATGTGATCTCTTATTTAGAAATTTAAATTTAAAATAGGAAACTGAAAAGATCTGGTCTATAGCTACAGTCACACCCTTCTGCTAGGTTTGATTGTCACTGTCAAGGCCTTGGTGTACTTGGTCTGATTGTCACTGTCAAGGCTGGATAGCATAGTAGAATATGTGCTTGCTTGGTTTTTGTTTTTGATTTTTGAGACACAGTTTCCTTATGTAGCAGAGGCTAACCTCTAACTTGTGGCAGTTCTCCTGCCTCAGCCTTCCAGATGCTGGGATTCCTGGTCAGGCCTACCACACATAGCTCCCACATATTTTGATGGCTCATTACAAGGAAGGTAGAGGAGAAGGAAAAAAGAAATAAAGCTTCTTGATGAATTTTGTAAAGTGATGGTTTATGATCTCACATACAGAAATACCTTTTCTTGCCAACATTTCTTCCTTTGACCTTTCCTTGACCAGAAAGCTGTCTTTGACCCCTTCTGCTGACTCTCTTAGCTTCCCCCTGAAGCACTCTAGCTATCTGAGACACCCTTCTGGTTGTTGTTGTGTTTTGTTTGGTTTCCCACTTTCCTCGTCATTCTGTGTTGTCTCTGAGATTCTTCTCTTGCGGTCTGTTAGTGTCAGCTCTGCCAGCCTTTCTAGTTCTGACCTGGCCTTCGTTTTGAGATCAGTTCCTGCTGTGTAGTACTGGCAGGCTTCAGGCTTGAGGAGAGACCATTGCCCTGCTTCAGCCTCCAGAATGCTTGGATCACAGGCATGAGCTGCTGTGTCTACTAACCCTGTCAGTCTCCCAGACCCCTCCAATTGTCCTCTGTAGTTGTCTTCATTTTGATGAATCACTTCTTCAGACACTAAGAACCACGTTCTTCCTATGTCCTTTTTTCCTCACAAAATTTTATGTTCTGCACGTAAGATTTCTCTTTATCTCCCATCCTTTCTCTGCTGGCACAATTCTAGTCCAAGGTTAAACAGCCTTCACTTAAAAAGTACTGCATGCAGTAGCTTTCTCCCGTGGTCTTCTGCACGCGGCCTGCCTTTCTCTGGTACTGTGTTGCTGTGAATGATGGTCCTAATGGGGCAATCAATTATGTAACTCTCTTGTTCAGATCCCCTTAAAGCCTCCCCACTTAGTGTAAGGTAATCCCTCCGTCTCCGCTCACTCCTGGCCTCCTATCAGGCTCCCATTCCCCTAGGAAAGGTTTCTTTTGGCTCCTGGTTTCAGAAGGTTTTGTCCTTGGTTGCTCAGCCCCATGTGCTTGGTGGTGGAAGCATGTGGCAAGGGCTCGCTGTTCTTGGCAGACGAGAAGCAGATACAAGGGGAAAGTAAACTCTCTCTTCTTTCAGTGCCGGGCACAGAGCCCAGAGCCTTCGGCATGCCCGGCAAGGGTTCCCACTGAGCCGGGCCGACAGACTTGCATTGTCCCCTACTTCCTGAAGTCCTAATGACACTTACCTCTCGGAAACTGTCTCACCTGTCGTCCATTCTTCCTTCTCTGGGCATTTGCATGCACTGTTCTTGAACATAAACATGCCCACGGTCATCTCCCTAACCATTCCTTAAACTTTAATTATCTTTTTTCTTTTTTCTTTTTTCTTGTTTTGAGACAAGGTCTTGCTGTGTAGCCTAGGCCAACTTTGAACCAGCTACGTAGCCCAAGCTGGCCTTGAATTTGTGGTTCTCCGCTTCAGCCTCTGGAGTCCTAGGATTACAGGTATGTACCACTACACCTGGCTTTTTGAGAGACCTCTGGCATACCAATTTAAATTTAGGTTGTTAAAACTGACTGAAAGCACCTTGTTGTTTTGTTTATAATGCTTGTTATAATTTGTTAGTTTCTGGGATTATGTGATGAATTTAACCTCTACAAATAGGGATGTTTCGAATTTACTAGTATCTGAAACCTATCACAGTGTTTACAGAAATGGTAAAAGTCTATTCAATGAAGAAAATCTATTACAGTGGCATAAGGACAAATGAAATGTATCCTTTAAGAGAATAGAATTTGTTTTTTATAGGTTATCATGTGACATCAGTTTCTCCCTTAATGGATATGATTGAGACTTGGTTTACTTTTTGCTGCTTGTGAGTTGGCTATTTATTTTCTAAACAAGCATTGGGTTTTATTTTGTATTCACTTAAGCTTATGCCATTAAGAATTCTCTAACTCCAATGAAATAACAATGTCTCCACTTATTTCCTAAATGGATGATGAGTATTTTTTTTTTCCTGCTTTTGAATGGAATAGCTATTTTCCATAAAATGGTTCTGAAATACCCAGGTATTATCTTGGACTCCTTTGATGCAGTCAGCTGTTCAGAACAGGCTTGTAGAGTGTCCCTCGATACCCTTGAGAGTTTTCTGTTAACCAGTTTAGTGACCATGTGTTTACAATTTCTGTGATCTGTTTCACTTGTGGTTATTATCAGCTTCCTGTTTACCCAAAATAGGAAAGCAGAAATAATGATAATATTAACAAACCACCACAGCTACCACCACCACCACCAGAAGGGAAAATGGCGTAGTATAGTAGTCACCAGAGGCTAGCTTCAAGTCTAGTGAAGGAATTTCCTATTATCTCTGTGAACCTGTCAGTGGTCAACCTGGTTGCCTGCCGTAGAACCATTTTGTGTTGACTGGGAGACTTACTGTACCTTTGTTTCATAAAGGATTCGAGTTAGGTCATATAGCAGGGCATGGCTTTGCTCATCCATGGAGCTACAGAGCATAGTAACTCAGAGCTTTATGTGCTTGAGGCAGATGAAGTGATGGCTTAAACTTTTTCCCAGGGCCCTCAGATTATTTTTGCAGAAATATCTGATGCCTGAGTAGAGTTTGATGAGTGACTTACAAATTGACATTGTTCATTGTTGATAAGACTTAATTCTCATAGCTCATTCTTTTTTGTCATTAAACTTCCTTAGTATGTAGATACATTCGCCTATTTAGGAGTGCTTTGACAGTGTACACATACAGTTAAATTGATATTTGCCTTTAAAATGATCACGGGATCACAGTATATCTTAGTACTGTTAGTAATAAGGTTATTTTCATATGAATTTTAATCTGAATTACACTATTGGGACTCAGTCCTGTCTTGTACTTGGTAGTTTTTCTGTTCAAGCTTCATGGAGATTTAACAGGCAGGTTCACTTATGTGGTCTAAAGTGAGACATGGTGTTTCTGCTATGTGATGGGTGCCGCTGGCTTGGCCAGACTCTGGTGTTAGAATAGTTGAGAGTCAGTACTGCTGGACCAAGTTGTTCTGAGCATTAAGGTGGTAACATAATTCTCAGAGCATGTTTCTTGTCAAGTACCATTATTATTCCCATTTTACAGTTGAGGAAACTGAGAACAGAGAGATGAAGCACTTTATTCAAGGTCACCTACCTGATAGGTGAGATTTGGGATTTAAATGTGGAATTCTGGTTTCAGAGGTTGGACTTTCACTTTCCTTTCTAAAGGCTGCAGCAAAATAACTGATAAACAGTTGAGGGTGTGTGGGTGGGTATGATTGGTGCTGCTCAGCTCACTTTCCTGGCTATTCTCCAAGATCCAAACTCTTTGAGTGGGCCTTCCCCTCTGTCTGTTCTAGAAACTCCTTTCTGCCTTAAGATTTCATTCCATGGTCATTCTAAACTTCAAGTGGAACCGTCACACTTCTGCAACATGTGATCCATCCTCCGCTATCACAGTAGAATTATTGACTAATAAAAATATTTTGATAAAGTAGGGGCTACTCAGGTTTTTCTCTTCTGTGATTTGCTATGTTGAAAAGACTGGCTAGTGAAAAATCTTTCAGATGCTGTCTCACGCTTTAATCTTAAAGACATGAAGACTCCAGTTACCTTTGTTATGAGGAAGTTTTCTGTTTAATGTTAGTTTCATTTTCTTCATTGTGCTGTCTGGATAATTTTTTTTTGATAGTTATAGTTTCTTTTTGTTGAATATAGTCCTATTTTAAAATTTACTGTAAAAAGATGGTATATGATGAAGGTTGCTTAGTAAATACAGTTTTTAAAATATGCTGCTAAGTGAATATTTTGCCTTGAATGTTGTTGCATGTTTCTTCACGTAGTGTCCTTTGGGCACAAAGATAGGGAAATATGTGAGGTGACACACTCCTTGGTATTGTTGTGGTAGTTCCACAGCCCAGGTGTGCTGAGCCACCGGTGACCCAAAGCTTTTCTCTAACACTTTTAATAGGTTTTCCCATGACACGCCACTCTGGCTGATGGTCACGCTGCTGTTTTTACTGTTACCTTCCTTCATACACTCATCAGTTACTCTCTGAAGTAGGGTGTGAACCTTTGTACAAACTGGGATATTTGTAACCAGGCTGGCTTTAAAGTCAGAGATATGTCTGCCTCTGCTGCCCAAGTGCGAGCATCAAAGGTGGGTGCCACCATGTCCAGTGAGAGTTTTATGCCACGGACAAGCTTAGTGATAAGCTTGTGGTATTTTCCTTAAGCTTGGCATTAGTTACATTAAAATATTTTAAACACAGGAACCTCGTTCTAATTAATTGAGTCATAACAGCATGTTATGTCTCAGGTCTTTAAATTTTGAGTTGTTGCAGCTTATATTCATATCAAGTGTTTGTTACTGGAATCTACAGAAGTGCTAATTTCTGCAAGTGATTAATACACAGTTGAAAAGTAGAATTTATCATTTTGCTCCTTTATGTTGAAAGGTGAATTTTATTTTTGTTGTTGGAGAGGTTGTATTTGGCATCTGTTACTTAAAAGTTTTGCATAAGTTACATTTGTTCATTTTCATGAATGAACATTGGAAAGTGACAGCTGGAGGTTTTGGGGTGGTTTGGTGAAGCCCTGATAGTGTCTTACCTTTGTCCCCAGTCCCCACTGCCACTAGTGGGAGGGCCACAGCAGCTACTCGGTTCACCTCTGCACGAGGACTGCGTTCAGACCGGCTGTCTCCACCAGCAGTTGCACCAGAATGTTTTAATGATTTAATTTTGTGGGAGCTATGGCCTATATCGGACTTTTTTTCTTAGTTGCACATGGAGTCTAAGCCCATGAGGCTTCACAGTGGCTTATTATAAATAGATCCAATATGTAAAAACAAAAGCTTTTAGGAGGTAGAGTCTGGCCTAACAGAGCCAAGTTGTGTTGTATTTGAGCTTTTGAATATGGAACTTGAACACCGTTAGTATTTAAATACCAGTCTGAGTTAGAGGTTCAGCATGTGACTAGGACATGAACAAACAACCATTGTAGAGGGTGGACGAGGAAGAAGCAGGTGTGATGATTGGTAATTGTGGAACAGCTTGGTGCAGTTCACTATCCGGGGGGACTTTCTTTCATCACCTCCATTTGGAGATCCACCCATGGGAAGTAAAAATGATGCCAGCTGGTTTAAGCAATTGTCCGTTCAGAAAGCTCTTTACAATACTCTCCATGGAAGTGTATTTGTTTGAGAAATACCGAATGCTTGATACGTGTCTAGCGTTGAGCAGAAATGCTAAGGATATGGGGAGGAGGGTAAGCTCATTAAGATCTTCATAGGCTTAGAGCATCATGGTCTTGGTGGCTTCCAGGTTGAGTGTATGTTCAGTTATTCCAGTTATAGTGTGCATGACAGCTTTTGTGTTCAAGTTAGTTGATGGAACAAAGCTGTTAGTGCTGTCAGCATATAATGAGGTAGAAGTTCCTGAGTAGCATCAGTTTTGACATTAGGCCCAGTGTCTGACCTTGCTGCTTCTACCTCTTAATTGCATGACTTTTGTAAATTAACCTTTCTTGCTTGTTTGCTTGCTTGCTTGCTTGCTTGCTTCCTTCCTTCCTTCCTTCCTTTCTTTCTTTCTTTTTTTTTTTTTTAATTATTTTTGTAAACTAAGCTTTCTAAGTCCCGTTTCGTTACCTGTTCTGTGGGGACTAGACCATTCACTAGTGCTGTTTGGGATGAGTAAGGGAGATAAATGCGTAATGCACCCAACTCGGTCCTTTGTAGCTGTGTACATGGTGGGTGCCCACATTGTGCCAAGTAAGGTTCCTTTGCAGAGTAGCATTGTAAGTTAAAAAAGACAGCCTACCTACTGGACTAAGACACCCCACAGCCTGTTGAGAAGATGATTTTTGGTCTTTGTGACATTTGGTATAGTCTGCACACCAGGATTTATTTGAAAGAACTTTTAATTTCCATGGTATATATTAAATGCCTCCTTTCTATTAAAAAATAAAGGTTAAAAAAAAAACCTCATTCTATTCAATGAGGCAATGAGTTGATATTTTTTTTTTTTTTTTTGAGTTCCATTCTGAGAGGACTATCCTATATCTGAATATTTGATAAGAGCTTGGGAAAAGTTTATAAATGCCAAACTTGTTACAAAACATACCTTCCATTTTTTTTCCTAATGGGAGTGAAGAGGACACAGAGAAACACAGTGTCGTGTAGCAGTTGAATACTCCAAAGTAGAATCCTTTTCCAGATGAAGCGATCTGAAACTTTGTGAAGATAGTTTTAGCTGGGCACAGTGCCCTGAAGCCCATCTGTTCCGTCCTCAGCCCCATATGGAATGGTCGACCATCTCATAGAATGAATGGGACTAATCAGTTTGGTTTAATAAGATAATGAGTCACTATCAGGCATTTGAAGGTTCACAGATTCATTGGACTGCATTTTGAAATTCTATATAAACTTTCAAAGTGAGTGTTTTTGTAATACTATTGAGAGAAGGAAAGTTCTAGAGCTCAGGGGTTTTGTTGAATGCTTTTTATATCTCTTTGAGCCCATTTCTGTCTACATTTATTGTCCCACCATAATAGTTGGCTTGTTCTAACCTGCTTTTTATAGGTATACAGTTATATTAGAAATAAAAGTGTGATTGCTGCTGCATGAGAGCGTACCAAAGGCATATTTGCCAGGTGCTTGGAAACATGCTTTGGAAAAGCACTGCGTGGACACACCCTCGGCTCATTCACCTGTCCCTGCCTTTGTAAACAGTTCACAGTTATTAGGAATGGAATCTGTATGTGCTAGTTTGTTCTTGAGGAAAACCCAAATTAGGTTACAAGGAGCAAGCTAATGTAAACATTTCCATTTTCACATAGATACAAGGCATTATTTTATTAACTTCATGTCCTGGCTCATTATGCTATAGGATGGTGGTGTGAACTAAACAAAGAGGCTATTAAATCTATCATTTCTTATGTGTTCATTTGAGAAGTGCAGTACAAGGGAGTGGTACAAGAAAGGTTGTCACATTCTTACTTTGACTATTTTTGTTGCTTGTTTTAAAACAGGCTTTTGGTCTATAGCCTGGCCATACTAGTTTATATAGCTCAGACTATAGCTGGTACTTGCTGTGTAGTCCAGGCTGGCCTCCCGCAGTGTTTCACCTGATGCAGCCTACAGACTTGAGCCTCCATGTATGGTTTAAGAATGCCAAATTTGGAAGTCCTTTGTGACCTTAGAGAGTTTAAAGTGATGTGAAGATGTTTGTGAAGATAATGCTAATATGAAGGGAAGCTTTGACTCCTCTGAGCTACCATAAAACTGAGTCAGTTTAAAGTATTAGCTGAACTCAAAATTTGAGGACAGAATGGATTTCTTTTTCTTATTAGAAATACCACCACTTCCTAATAATATGAAGTCAGTGACTTCCAAGAATGTGCAAATCATGCCAAATAACTTCATTTTTGAAAACACTTATTTTTAAAATTATGTGAATGTGTGTATTTGAGTGCAAGTACCTACCCAAGTTCACAAGAGTTTCAGTTCCCTGGGGCTGGAATTAAAGGGCATTGCAAACTCCTGATGGAGGTGCTGTGAGGCCCTCTGCAAGAAAACTACGTGCACTTCATAAGCACAGTCATTGCTCCAGCCCTACCCTCCTCCCTCCCTCCCTCCCCTTCTCCCTCTTCTTCTTCTCCCCCTCCTCCTTTTTACAGTTTGTTTATTTTATGTTTATGGGTTTGCCTGCATGCATGTCTGTGCGCAGTATGTGCGCCTGGTGCTAGGGGATGCTAGAAGAGTATTGGATCTTTTGGGACTAGAGTTACAGATGATTTTGAACCACCATGTATGTGGGTGCTGGGACCTCAACCCGGTAGGTCCTTTCTGAAGAGCAGGCAGTGCTGTTAACTGCTGAGCTGTCTTTCCAGCACCACACTTTTTTTCTTAGTGGAAGTCTAGATCTTTAGCTTGATAAATATAAAGAAAATGAGTTCTTGTATCACTGGCAGTTTGAAGGATTAGAATTTTTCTGGTAGTGGGCACAGTAAGAACTAAAGTTGGTTTTTCTGTCTTTGATTTTGCTTTGTCTTTCAGACAAGGTGTCATGTAGCTAAGACTGATGTTGCCTAACTTCACAAGGCTGGGGTTAATGTAAACACCTCAACCCCCCTCCTTTCCTATCCCCCCCTCTATTTTTTTTTTTTTTTTTTGTTTGTTTGTTTTTCAAGATGTTTTTTCTTTGTAACAGTCCTGGATGTTCTGGAACTCTCACTTTGTAGACTAGGCTGGTCTTGAACTCACAGAGAGATACACCTGCCTCACTATGTAGCCCTAGCTGGCTTTGAACTCACAGAGGTTGGCCTTCCTCTGCCTCCCGAGTGCTGGTATTAAAGATGTACTCCACCACCACGTCTGGCCTAAATCTTGTTTCTGGAGTTGTTAGTTTGATGGCAATAATGTCCTTTTTGCCATATTATGTTTGACAGTATTTTCCTTTTCAGACATTAATTGTTACCATCCAGATTTTATTTGCAAAGTGTTTGCAAAGTAGAAACTACTATGAAAGCTTTGAACACTTAGGCACTAGGATCTTCATCACAGTGTTACAGTAAATCAGTTGCACATGTTTAGTTTGTGGCAGTGTTGTATAGGAGCCCATCTTGAGTGGTAGGCAAACGAAGGCCTCCTTAGTTTCTTTCAGTTTGATAATGTGGACTTTTACTACGGTTCAGTGAGAATGACTCAGGACCTTTTTTTTTTTTTTTAGCCTTTTTTTGAAACAGGTGGGATGAGAAGTACACAGCCTTTTCATAATCTCCCATCCAGCTTTCCTTGCAGTTTCTGTCTTACACAGCCTTATGCAAATCTAGAAATTAGGAAATCAGAGCCAGTCTACAAGCTGGCCTTGAACTTTGACGTAATGTTTCTCTGATCTTTGTACCATGTTGTACTTGGTAGCCATGTCTCCAAGATGTGCTTCAGGCCGTGTTGGGACGCATGGACCGCGATGCACCCACTCACCTAGGTCTCACTTCCTCCCGCTGTCTTCTGGGGTCAGATGGGACAGGTTTTGGCAGCAGCACAGAAGTGCTGGTGTGTGGTTCCCAGTGCCACGGTCGGGAGCTGCCTGCTTGCTCTCCAGCTTCTCTACTGGAGTTGTCTTGATCATTCATCAAGGAGGGTTCTTTCTTTGTATTGTGGAAGCGATGACCTGAGACAGCATTAAGTATTTTGTTTCTTGTACTTCTGTGTTTTGGTTTTAGTTCCTTTGGCATCCTTGCTGTCAGGGCATTTTAATTTTAATCTTCATCTGTTGTTATTGATAACTAATAGGGTTTTTTGTTTGTTTTGTTTTTGTTTTTGCCATAAATGGATAAATATACTCATAAAGAGTTGATGTAAATTCTGCTGTCCTTTCATTTTTCTGAGTGTATAATTCAGGGTCCTAGGATAAAAAACATATTAGAAAAGGTGCTTTACCTCAAAGCCAATAATTTGTACTAAAAACAAGCAGACATAGGAGCTGTTGAAGAGGAAAAAGGTAGGCTAATGATAAAAATTGCAGTTGACTAACTTCAGACCTAAAATGGCTTTCCATTAACTTGGGTGAGTCAAATAGTCAGTTTTTATTGTTTTTGTTTGTTTGTTTGTTTGTTTTTGTTTTGTTTTTGATGCTGGTGGGGAAGTGAGTGCATTGAGACAGTGCTTCTTTGTGTAATAGCATTGGCTGGCCTGGAATACTCTATGTAGTCCATGCTGGCCTTGAACTCACAGAGATCCTCCTGCCCGTTCCTACCTAACACTGGGACCAGAGGCGTGCCCTGCCACCACCTAGAAACAATTCTTTTTCATTTATAAGAGTCTGACAAATGTAAGGATTTTGTGTTTTGTTTTTCCTTTGACATTGGTGGATAAAACTTAACATTTTATTATTGCTTTTTGCCTTTGATTCTGTAGCAAGTTAACTGCTTTAAATATCTTCTCTTATGGAAGTTCTTTCACCCATTTTACTTCATCCTATGCCTTAGTGGGTGTGAGAACACATTTGGTTAGTTATTTCTTGTTTTCCTTTTAACGAAACTTGATATTTATATCTAGTGGTGTGACTTTAGTCCTGGTAACACTTTGAATGGTAACTTTCAAAAGGGTGAGAAAATACATTTATAATGGGATTTTGTTAGACATTGAGGGAGTTTTGTTTGGTAGATGATTCCTTTTGAATAGGCGGTCTGACTATTTAACCACGACTGGCTTGGGGCTTGGTAGGTAGCCCAGTGTGGCCGTACTTCTGTTCTCAACTCTGATACTTTGGATAAAGTTGTTTCCTTTAGAATTCTAAAAGTTGAATTATGTATTGTCTACCTGTATGTTAGGAAGCCCAGTGCTTGCTTTCTTACTGTTTCTTGGCCATTGTGCTTCATTTGGAAAACATTTACTGAATTACCTATGCAGAATGCCTCTTCTAGGGGCCCGAGAGACGAAGATAATGATTTTGTTAAAATACACACGTATGTTCTGACGGCCAACCAGGAGACTGTCCAATGAACACAGGAATCTGTGGGAAGTTCATTTTCTAAATGAAGTTCTTTTGAACCAGCAAGAATCAGTGATAGAAAGTGGGTAAGGCAGGTTACCGCCTCATTTATAATGTCTTATTTTATAATTTGCACATTTGTAAGCAGGTTTAAGTTTAGGTCACTAGTGTGGCACAAATCTTTAAGGTAGCATCCCTCTCCTGGACTGGTGAGGACAGTGTGTGGTCCTAGCAGTAGGGAGGCAGAGGTAGGAAGATCAAAGCCAAGTGCTTAAAACTGATAATTATCTATGTATCCTCATTATTTAACAATTTAGTGCTGAGGGCAAATTTCACAAATATTCTCATTTGACAGATATTTCAATGGGATGTATAAATGCATATGATGCTCAGTATGTATAAAATAGTACTTAGCACTTCTTTTTGATTTGTATATGACTGGGTTTTGTCTTTAGAAATGTAGGCAGTTACTGAGAACACTGGTGACTTTTAACCTGTTGGTGGTGACATCACATCACAGCACTGCAGGTTTTGTTACCATTTATTCTCTAGTGATTTCATTTTATTCTTACAGAATACTTAGTTTTTTTCCCTTTGAAACATCACACAGAGCAGTGGTTCTCAATCTGTGGGTTGCTACCCCCTTGGGGTCGAACAACCCTTTCACTGGGGTCGCATATCAGATATCCTGCACATCAGATGTTTACATTATGGTTCACAATAGTAGCAAAATTACAGTTATGAAGTAGCAATGAAAATAATATGGTTGGGGGTCAGCACAACACGGGGAATGTATTAAAGAATCACAGCAGTAGAGAGCTGGAGAACCACTTTCCTAGAGGAACTCTGTTGGGGAAAGCAGGACGAGGCAGTGCTCTGGTCAGCTGTATCGTTGATGCTCTTCACTTAGAACCTCATTTTGAAATTGTTCATGTTTCTGTTTGAAATCAAGTCCAAACTTTTAACTTGGAGCACAGAGAATACCAGGGCCCTTGATGATTTCAAAATAATTTTTATTTAGCAAAGTCTGTGTGTTTACTCATTGCTGAGTAAGAATGTGCTGAAGTTCTGATGCTGCAGACAGAATAAAATATTCTGAATGAAATCTGACTTTGAGAAGTTTATAGATTTCCTGATTTCTTGAGCCAAGTTACACTGACCTTGCTTTGTGACCTAACGGAAAGGTTTTAGGGTTTTCTTTTCTGTGGTGGTGGTTGTTTTGAAGCTAAAGTGGTGAAGGTGCTTTTAACATGTATTCTGGAAGGTGCAGATTCCATCAAAGGTTTGGAGGTGGTTAGCTCACTATTCCTGTTGAAGATGTGAACTTAACCAAATGTTAAGCTGAACAAGTTGATTCTAAACTTAAAAAGATTGTCGTGTGTGTGTGTTCAAAATGGCCCTGCACCTTTCCCAGTTTTCACCCAGCTGTGTGTTAGGATTGGTTGTTATTGGACAATTGGTGGGAAGTTGGGAAATTTGGAAAAAATCTCAACCTTTGTTTATGATTGCCAAATAGATTTTTTAAAAAAAAACTACCTTGGTGATTGCAATTAAATTTTTCTTGGATTTCATTAGTGTATAATTCTGAAATAATCTTCAGTGATTTATATTGAAATACCATCACAAAGGAAGGGTTAGCCAATAACATGAGTTAGGAAGAATTAGAGGGTTATTGCCCCATGGTTTTGCAGCTTTTCTGTAGCACTTACTGCAGAGGTAGAGGCAGCTCTGATATGCTGTCCTAGTGGTGGTTACCCATAGAAACGGAGCTCCTTAGTTCTAAGAACCTAACCTAGAGCGCTCCTCTGAGATGGTCCACATACCTTAGTTCTAACTTGTACCCTTCTCCTATCATCTTTAATTACTGTTTCAGGTCTACTGCCCTGATACAGTAACAGTGGACAGCACCTTTTAGAACATACTGGTCTAAAAACCAGTCTTGTGGGAACTGTAAGTGAGGGCCAAGTGTTGCCCCTCGGCCCCCCGCAGCAGCCTGTGATTGCTTGTTCCATGTGTCTTTCCTCAGTGGCAATTCCATGTTCTCTGTTACTTTCAAGTTTTTTCATTTCTTTTGACATTTGGAAATTTTAGGTTGTATGGTTAAGTTCATCACAGGTTTTCTTTTCTTGGGCCAGATTGTTTTTATTTCCCATTTGTACAGAGTTGGATATATTCCTAAGTAGAGGGTTCAGCTTTCTCTTCATCTTCAGGTTTTTTAAAATTCATTCTAAATGTTGTTAGATAATGGAGTAACCATTCCTTTTCAGCTTTGTTATGTTTCCAAACTGGCTGCCAGAGCCAGAAGGAAGCGAAGGCAGTAGACACTAACTGTGTTGGTTACTACCTCCTTAATGCTGAGACTGTAACCCCTGTTGGTTTGGTAGAGAGCAGGAGAGAGCCCAGCCCTCGTTCCACTAACAGGTAAGGAACTCTTGTGATAACCAGTCGGTGTGAGAGGGAAATAACTTGGTAGAATTTTTCCCCCTCATTACCCAAGATATAATATGTCCCAGAAGTAGGACACTATGGCTGATTAATCAAAGAGCAGAGATACACGGCACTTTCATAGTTAGCGGGAAGTCTTCAGATTTAACTGGAACTTAGCACTCTGTACCACAAAGATAATTCATCATTTTCCCTGAGGCAATACTGTTAATCCCTGTGACTTTACATATACACCTGCCTCTCTGGTTCTCCTTTCAGCTTTCCCTTGCTCAGAGGCTGTGTGCTTTGAACCTCTGTCCTACATATAGTAAAGCTGTTTTCCAGGATCTTTAGTATCATCTATTGTTTGGTATACTTTGATGCTTTAATTTCTACATTGTGGCCACTAATGATTATTCCTGGCCCCTCTTGGCTCCAAACAAAATGATCATGCATTTAAAAAATTAAAATATCTTTTACCTATAAACATTATCCAGCCCTCCAATTTCAAACGTGAATGGTCAAAGAAGAAATCTTTTTCATTGACAGAACTTTGGTAAAACTCAAATTTTAACCTTTTTTTGGCCTTAGTATTGGCCTATAGTATGGATCATTTCTCTCCAAATTACTGGAATTAAATTGAGCTTTGTAGATATTCCTAAAGTGTAGTATTGTTATTATGGTTATTCTGTTTCTGCTTTCCAATCCATCTTCTTCTCTTTGATGGAAGAATTAACTGGCTCTTTCGATGTATCTGATGTTGAATGCCTTCTCCCTGTCCCTTTAAGACAACTATGATCTTGTTTCCCATCATAATATGTGATTTTTTTTTTTTTTTTTTTGCTTCGATCTTCAAGTTCAGTGGTTTGTCACAGAGTGTGTTATGGCTTAGATCAGTACAGGTCCCTTCTTAATAGCTACTAAGGAATTAATCATTTGTGGTAACAGACTTCTAAAACTCAAAGTAAGATGGTACTCAGGAAAGTTTGTCCCAAGATAGCTCCTTTTTGTCCTGAGGATAAGCTATTACAACTCAAATGACCGGAGTATGTAATTTTTTAATAAGAATTTTTTCTTAAATCTATATTCAGCTCTATTTCAGTGCTTCTCTCCTACCAGAGGTGCAAGGAGTGATCCTAGAGCCACAGATACAAGACCACGGAGAGCTATTGACGTCAGGGGTCCACTTTCTCCACTGAACCCTTGGAGACAGAATACCCAGCTTCTGGAGAGAGTGGGAGAGGATAATAAACAAGTGGGTGCTTTCCATTATTTACTTGGGTTTATTTATAGAGTGGAGTGTCCTTCTGTTGCCCATTTTATCCAGTTGGTAATCTCCTTGGCTTCTTACAAGAACCAGGTGGGACTGCGATCTCTGTTTTTTTTTTTTTTTTTTTTTTTTTTTTTTTTTTTCTGAGAGTACTATCTAGTGCCCATTCAAAAGACATAGTAAAATGTATTGAATTTTCTCTCCAGATAATTAAAGCAGTGACTGATCTGGGGCACACACGATTTGGTCCATGCCTGTGTATTTCACAGACATTTAAGAAAGGCAGTGATTTCCTACTTTGGCCTTCATTGTAACAGTGGACTAGATAGAGTTCTTTTTAGAGTCCAGAAACTGAAGTTCTGTGCTTCATCCTGGGGTGATCTGGACATCTGAGATCTCTTAATGTATGTAGTTGAATGTCCAGGTGTCACCCTGCCCTGTTAGTGAGGACGTTTTGGTCTTTTCCTACTGCAAATGTTAGGCCTTCACACTCAAGTCTCTTAGGAGATGGAATGATAGTACTGTTGTGGCTTTACTGTCAAATGTAGGCTTCATCCTTTAATAAAATAAATTTGAATGAGTGTTAATTTCAGGATTTAATGTCCCTGACAGTTATATTTAATGTACTCAAAAGTAGTTTTCTAGTCCCTAGTAATGACTAGATTTTTCCTAGGGCATTAAGATGGTTGTTTCTTAGTTTGTTTGATGCCAAGGGTAGGGTGTGAGTCCAGGCAATTCTCACCATCTACAGTGGGTAGAATGTGAAGTTGGTGCTTTGGCAAGTTTTCATTGTTTCCTTGGTGGCTTCCTTCTGTGACTCCAGGTATCTTGATAATGGGAGACCGGTTTATTTGTTCTCTAACTGCCCAGATTTCTTTCAACTGGTAAAACATCATACCTCTTCAGCAAAAGGAATCCTTCTAGCAGAGCCCTCATGGACGATATCTGTCACACATGCCAGCACCTGCAGTTTGGAAGGCAGTGGTGAATGGATCCATGCAATATGTCTAGAAGACAGAAGGATGAGCCAGCCACCTGATCTTGTTTCTTACAAACGTTTTAAGATTTACTCTGGTTTATTTTTGGTCTGAAATGGAAAGGCTCAAATAATGAAGTAAATTTTTCATATTGGAGTTTTATACGGCCTTGAAAATTTCGTATTCTGAAGATTGAAATAGAAGAAGCTTGAGAGTCTTGTCTTTCAAAGCAGCTCTCTCTGTATCTGTTCACTTAAAAGATTTGTGGGACTGAAAACCATTTTAATCAAGTAGGCAACCCCCCCACTTTAAAAAGTAGCATAAAAAATATAGAAAGCTTGATGAATCCCCTCTAGCCCCTCTTCTTTTGTTACCCAGTGCTAAAGGGGATTAGCAAGTAAAGGTGGACCCGACTCTTCAAGAGTCCATTAATGTTAGGATGTACTCTTAGCTGTCTCTTGCTGGTCCTGAGCCTCATTCTTATGGTAATTTGTCAAATCAGCAAAGTTGTAGAACTATCTCGGAGACCAGCAGAGTCCGGTCTGTGATCCTAAGTAGTAAATGCCTGTAGTAAATGCCTGTTAGGGTTTCCTCTGCACCAGGCATACTATTCTTGAATGACTCAGAGCAGTTGGTATGGAACAGTGGTAATCCAGAGTCACTGAACCTGCAGGGATGAATGAAATCTAGTTATCCAGATCACTGCTTGAAGGAGCTATCAGAACCTTTGCTTCTTTGGTTATCTAGTAACTCTCTAGAAACCAGTCACAGCTTTTCAGGAAAGCTAGCAGTAAGTCACCTGATGCTGCCAGTTCCTCTTAATTTATAATAAGCATTAAGGAGAGAAATTGTAGAATTAATAATATAAGAACAACTCTCAAAGTTGGCTCTCAAAGTGTAAAAGCTACATTTGCTAAAATATAATCTGCTTTTAGTCACTCTTGGCTGTAAGAACTATTTTTTCTTACAAATTATAAGTCGTTTTTCTAAAGTACAATGCTTAAAAATAAATGTGAAAGATAATTTTGAGCAGAAAATTTCCCCACAGAACTCTGAATTCCCATGAATGGTTACAGTTTTGTATTCCCTACTTAATAAGATACTGCATAAATACATATACAAGCAAAAACCAAATCCCCTAACATTTTAGTAAGAACTTGGGGAACTGAAAATTAGATTTGCCTAGAAATTTAACTTCATTCTTTAAACCACTGTAGAAACCATTTTATGGCTTGAGGCCACTAGCCTTCTGTCTCTGCACTGAAGACAGCAAGTGATTTAAACTCGGAATCTCAAGCTTTAATTAATTTCAGCTCTGTTCTTAAAGTATGCAAAAGACATGCCAGTGCATTTCCATTATCTCATGCACTGCAAGCTATTTCAAGTGAAACTTTTTGTATATTACTGTGTACTGATTTGTTTAAGCTTTTAATTTTGATGCATTTTCCTTTCAGAGTTTTAAAGAATAATTTCGTGTCACAATATGCAATCCTATATCATTTCCGTGTTTATTTTATGAACATTAATATAAGTTATTTTTCTAGAATGCTTAATTGTGTAATATTTGTATTATGTGATCATTTGAAAACTAATAAATATTTTCTCCATGGAAAAATGCACTTACTGATAAATGGCTGATTTTTGTTTCAGGAATAGAAAGTGAAAATTGCAACCATATTTTTAAGTGTAATTTTTAAATGTGTCTTTTTGCTAAGTATTTCTGGTTTATATTGTCTTCCGTCTTTTTTTTTTTTTTTTTTTTTTTTTTTTTTGAGAAAGCACTTTCTCTGATTGTTAAAATTCTTGAGTCTATATGGTAAATAACAGAAGTAATTTAGTCAAATATTTCTGAGATTAGATTGATTAAAATAATAACGCCTTGCAAAATAGCATACATAAATAGTTCCTCTGCTATCAAAGCAGAAAGCATTTGAAAATGAAGGCCTACTAGAGAACTACCCAAGTCATGAATCGTTCCCAAGAAAGGTGTTTCTGTTTTACGTTCACCTTGAACCAATAACAGACCCTGACTTCAGAGTCTATTGCTTTTAACCTTATCCAGACAATGTTGATGAACGGTTCTTGTCTTTAAACCATGTACATTCACTCACCTGAAGCTGGCTGCTAGAGCAATTGCTTCTTCTCGAGAGTGCAGGGTCTGTTAGAAGAACAAGATTGCCTTTTGGATTGGAAGTTCAGCAAGTAAACTCCAGTACTTTATAATAACATAAGATGGGGTCCCACACAAGAAATAAAGCTTGAGGCTTGACAGCCTGGTAATTTGATCTGGCCTCCTAGGGGATTGATACTCTGAACAAAATGAATGTTATAAATTTTAATTTGAAATAGCTACTACATTGGGGTAGGGGAAATGAGGCCAAGAGTTTTTGGTTTTGTTCATCTAGTAAGTTTGGAAAAGATGAGTTAAAATTTCTTCTGAAGTTCCTAATGTTAGAATTAAATTGTTGAAAGATTCACGGGCGTGTTTGAGTGGAAAGTTTTGTTTGCTCTACCCAAGCTTTTCTATAAGCATCAGAATTTTCAGAGCTATTGCAAAGACAGTGGTGAAACGAGAACTTTGCCAGCTTCTTTATCCTTGACTACCATTCGCCTTCAAATAAAACATTGCAAAGGGGAACGTGGTTGTTGAACCATTATCTTCAGGACTCAGCCACACTATGGCTTCACCACCACTGACAAGCTTAGCTGTAGTATGAACATGTTTTGATTACCCCCCTCTGGTGAAATAAAGGTTGTTTTGTTTTGTTTTTGGAGGGATTGGATCTTCAAGAGCTTCTTCCCTACGAAAAGTCACCAGCCAGTGACTGCGAATTACTGACCTTAAACTGCAGATTGCACACATCTCCATTTCCCTTTGTTTTGTTGAGCAGAGCATCCGTGCTCGGATGTCCCAAGCAAGGTCTTTTCTTCCATTCAGTTATTTTTGTTACTTGTGAAGAAGATTACGTATTAATTGGGTCCTGAGTGTGAAAAATTCATGTTTCAAAGTAATCACACAGGTGTCCTAGAGTTTTTTTCTGCTAGTATGTATGTCTGAGGCAAATTTGATTATTACAGTAAAAGTTTTCCAGACCTTTGAAGTGTGCATTGGAGTTTTCAGAAATTCTGATCAAAGGGATTCTCTGCACAAGAGGTAAGGCACGGTGCAGGTAGAGGAACGTTACGAATGCGGTTGGTGCGTGGCTGCTGGTTACATAAACCCTACAGGTTGGCTGCTCTGCAGACAGGTAAAGAAGTAGGAAAGCAATTTTCCTGGGAACATTTCCCGAGAATACAGAAGCAGACAAGCCCCAAATAGGGCTTTACATGTTTGGGGTTTATTTAGAAATATATACATAGACATTGTGTCTTTTTATGTACAGGTAACCTCTAATATTATAAGGTGCCAAGGCAACTCCTGCCTTTCCACTCTTAGTGTTGATGATT
This sequence comes from Phodopus roborovskii, assembly GCF_943737965.1. Lineage (NCBI taxonomy): Eukaryota > Metazoa > Chordata > Mammalia > Rodentia > Cricetidae > Phodopus > Phodopus roborovskii. Next base: position 37,904,066 of record NW_026126511.1, on the reverse strand, counting down.
CATATTTCATGTAGTGGGTTTTATTTGGGACACAGTCTCTGTGTAACACAGGCTGTCCTCAGCTTGTGATCCTCCTGCCCTAGCCTCCTGGGTGTGTTACAGGTGTGTTTCACAGTGCCTGGCCTTTAATGTCTTGTTTTGCTTCCTGTGAGGACTGGGCATGGAAGTTTCAGTGGTCTTGGCTTCACTTTGCCTGTGTCTTCCTGCTTCTGTTGCTGCTTTCTTGGGATTCAAAAAAAATACTGAATCTTTATTTCAGTTTGGTAAATTAAGGAGTTTTTTTTACAGATATTCATTTAAATTAACTTGGGAATCTTTTATTTCCAAGATAAATAATACCTAGTATATAAAAGTAACTAAAAGGGGAAAGTTATGCTATTATATTCTTTGAGGACAGTAAAGTAGGTTCAAAAATTTGAATGTTAGTATAGCGCTTAATATATCTGAGAGAAACTAATTCTCCAATGGATGAGATGGGGAAACAGGTTGGGGGTTTTTCTTAAAGTCACTAGTGTCATTGACTCAGGAGGCTCTGAAGAAAACAACAGTCTTACCTCTCGTTTGAGCTGTTTTCATAAGAAACCCAGCTTATTGACATTTTGCCTCTACTTTAAAGGATTTTTAATTTATTCTACTTACTGTAAAAGAGAATAATAATTGCTGATGTAAATTGGTCACCATTTTATGAGATATAGCTGGTTCTGAGTTTAGAATCACTCTGGAAAGAACTTGACCCAGAATTTGCTCCTGTGTCCTTGTAAACTTGATCTTCAAATTAGCCAATTTATCACCACTTTACATGCATCTTGGTTGATGCAGATATAGTGTAGCATTTCTAATTCCACACTATTCATCAATAATAAATGTGTGGAAGACTCAGCTACAGCTGGGACATAGATATCATATTACCAGGTCTTTCTGGCCCTACTTGTGGATGACAAAACAAGTTTGACCCTTTTCATACATGACAGTCTTCAAGATGTCTGGGAGTTCCCCTGTCAGCCCGGAGCCCCCTTTCACAATATCAACCATCCTGTACTCCCTCCCCATTCATAAAGCTTGTATAGGTCTTCAGGACATGTTTCATTGTTTCTTAGTGTATAACATTATAGATATGTCCGACAGTTAAAACCTGACCTTGCTTGTCCACGGGATCCTCCTAACATTTTGCCTTGATGTGTTTATCCAGGACACTTAATTTCATTAGCCGAGATTGCCCTAAGCAGATAATGTATATAGTGATGCACAAAGAAATTATTTTTTTTTATAATAATCAGGTCAGTAGTCAAAGAGTATACAAGGCACATAATTTAGTGAAATTTAGTGAAAGAAGAAAGGTAATAGGTTAATGCCTTGGCAAATCAGATGAAGTATAATCTCCATTTAAGGTGTTTTTGGTTTGCTTGCTTAGTTCTGACATAAATAACTGAATTATGTATTAAGTGACCTGTATAATATAAAATGTTACTTTTCAGGGTGTCCTTGCAGATTTAAGAACCAAACTACTGTTGTATCACTGGCATTGAGAAGACGATGAACTTGGGTTTAGTTAGCAATGGGAAGCAATGCTTCATTGGAACCGTTTGGGAACGGCACCAGCCCAATGAAGATGGGGAAGAAGTAGGCATGGAAGCCGGGCTCTAATGCAGATACAGTCCTAGAGAATAGATAGATAACGCCACAGAGTAACAGCATTGCAGTTTAACAGTGTTTCGCCACAGAGTAACAGCGTTGCAGTTTAACAGTGTTTATAGTTGCCACTTCTTCACCAGAACACAAAAGTCCTCAGGAAGACATGAGGCACTTACTGGTCTCCAGGGTATGAGTGGATGCCTGAATCCACAGATGCTCAAGTGCCTTCTATTAATTGATGAAGTGTGTGTATCCACCCACATCTTCCCTTGTGTTAGAGATCATCTGTAGATTAGCTGATACACTGTTGATACTTAGCAACAAGACAAATAAGACAGTTTTGACCCCTGAAGCCTTGGGTCTTCCGGTGTGGAGGACCACTGACTACTAGCAGAACTAGAATTTTGCAGAAAGGAAGAATACTGTGTAGCTACAATGGATACCCTTTATTGGTCCTTCACTTACGCTTATCAAACAGTTCACCTAAACTGTTAGAAGGTTGGGACTGTCTCTATTTTAAATGGCAAGAAACTCAGATGTTACACAATCTGCCCAAGATCATACTGTCAGCGGGTAAAGGAGATGATGGTGTCTGAAAGCAGTCTGTTAACCTAAAGAATTTTAGGCTGTCTTTGTTACCATTTTTTTTTGTTTGTTTGTTTGTTTTTCTTTCTGCCAAAAGAAGGCTGACTCTCAGGACACTTTTTATCTAGAACTGTAGCATCAAGTCTACAAAAGGATCAGTTTACTTAGCACTTACAGCCTTTCATGGGATTATAGAAAAATGTACCTGACAACAGAGTGGCACTCTTCCTGTCTTATATTAGTGTTGCACACCTAAGATAGATGAACAAAGTGGTACCCTGTTAACAGTCTACATTACTGGTCCCTCTGTGTCCAGTGCCATATGCACAATGTCACAGATTGAGGAGCAGCATCAGAACTTCACTGCCTAAGGCTCTCCTGGGCTGCTCTCCTGCTCACCTTGTAGCTGGGTCCTATGGTAAGCCTTGCTCAGCTCTGTGCTACACAAATTGCTGGACTGTTCCAAAAGCAGGTGTTTTACTGACTGAGCTAGCCCCCAACCCTGAAGAGAATTTTACTTTTCTCTGTACCAGTCATTTGCAAAGTGTCCCTTGGAACCAGTTGCTCCTGGGGGCATCTTGAAATGCAGATTCTTTGGCCATTTCATTTTGCATCCCCACCGGCAGGGACTGAGTCCTGGAGCCCCACATCCTCCCCAGCATTAACTGGTGTCTTTTTCCGGCTGTGCTAACGGATGCAGTGGTATCTCATTCAGCTCACAGCTTAGTGATATTCTGTAAGGTTTTCTAAGGAGTTTCCTTCTTTGCTAGCTTCTTTGGTGTTAGGTATCCTACCAAAGAGTTTTTGCCTGCTTGGAAGTTAGCTAATTGATTTTCACAAGTTAACAGTGTGTTTGGATACCAATCCTTTATTAGATGTATGTTTGGCAAAATTATCCCCCATTCTTTGGCTTGTCACACTGAATGTTCTTTTCAGAACAGTTTTCATTTTTAAGTAAAGTCCATCTTGACACTTTCCCTTTGTAAAAATCTATTGCAAATCTGTTCGTGTAGATTTTTTAACCCCTTTGTTATCTAGTACACCCCCAAGTTTGACATTTTACAAATATAAATGAGCCACCCTTGTTGCTTTTTGGAGATGTCTTGACTCTTCTTGGTTTCTTCTCTTATCATTCTGTTTTGTCTTGATGCTTTGGTACCATTTTCCTCTCAATACTGGAGCTTTGGGGAAGATTTGAAACCATGGTAGTGCTAGTCTTCGGCTTGTCTGCAGCGTTGTTTTTTTTTTTTTTTTTTTTTTTTTTTTTTTTTTGTTTTGTTTTGTTTTGTTTTTCCAGGCTGCATAAACTTTCGAATCTCTTAGTCTCCATCCACAATATAACCTGCTGAGGAATTTGATTGGCTGCATCGACTCTAAGTCAGTTTGGAATGAGCTTGCATCCTATAAAAAGTGTCGCTCTTACCATCCGTGAAGATGGGACCTGTTTCCTTTTCAGTTTTCATCAGCTCTTTTAGTCTTTTGCCCAGATAGATCTTATGTGAGATAATATGTTAGAAGATTTAATTCCCATCCTTTAAAAATTGAGACAGGGTCTTGTTATGTAGCCCAGGATAGCCCCAAATTCAGCCTTCTGCTTTAGCCTCTTGAGTACCTTGATAGGTATACACCACCCATTTTTACTTTGTTTTAATGAAAAAGCGAAGTAGTTTGTTTTGTTAATTTCAGGTTACACTGATGCATTACTTAAGCAGCTGGCTTTATTGCCATGTGTTAACCGCTTGTCCTGCAGTCTTCCTGTAATGACTTACAGAGCTGAGATTCCCCACCCCCTTGTCAGGCATTTTCAACATGTGGGGTAGTATCTGGGGACAAATTATGATTTCTTCCTCTTGAATTTACCTTTCATTCCCTTTGCTTATTGCACTAGCTAGGATTTACCCATCTGGGGTTGGATAAGAGAGATGAGAGACATATCCTTGTCTTACATCAGTAATAGGAAAGGCATCTCGAGGTTAGCTGGAGGCATTCTTCATGAGATGGAAGTTCCTCACCATTCTAGTTTCACTTGGTGCTTTGAATTGATGTTGAGTCTTGACAAATGCATAACAATCATTTATCGAAGGGGCTGGAGAGATGACTCAGTGGTTGTGAGCACCTCAGAGGACTCTGTGTTTTAGTTAATTGTGTCATTTGATCTATTTCCTCTGAGTTGTCACGGGGATGGCTTAACAGCGCTTTCTGCCCTCTTTTTGTCTGTGGGGTCTCGTGGTCTCTCAGCTGTGATATTAGTGTGTTGTCATCTTTTACTGGTTATTATCGACAGTAGTCAGTACATTGATCAAAGAGCTAGATTTTGATTTTGTTGATTTTCTTGGTTTTTGGGTTACCTGCCTTTTTGCTTTAACTCTACCTTGCTTTTCCATATCTAGTTTTTGTAAGCTGGAAGTTTAGATTATGAGTCTTCTTCTTTTTCTTTTTTTTTTTTTTTTTTTTTTTTTTTTTTTTTTGACATGAACATTCAGCACCATAAGCTTCCCTCTGGGTATGATTTTTGTGCACTGATCACCAGATCTTGAAGAATTATGTTTTCATTTCCTAGTTTGGAATATCTGTTTGCTTTTTAAGGATTTATTTATCATGTATAGTGTTCTGCCTGCATGTAGGCCCTCATGCCATAAGAGGGCACCAGATCTCATTATAGATGGTTGTTGTTAGGAATTGAACTCAGGACCTCTGCAGGGACAGCCAGTGCTCTTAACCTCTGAGCCGCCTCTCCAACCCAGTTTGAAATATTTTTGAAAAGTTTTGTTTATACTGGTGTGTGTTCAGAGGATGACTTTTTGGAGTTGGTTTTCTCTGCCCACCTTGGTGTTGGTTCTGGGGACCAAGCAGATCACCAGGTTTGTCCAGTCGGAGACTTGGCACGCAGAGTCATCCTGCCAGCACAGAACACTTCTTTCACATTTAAAACCACCCATGTGGATTTAAAAGTATGTTGATTTGCCAAGGATTTGAGGGGCTTCAGCTGACTGGAAGTAATTGAGAAGTGTTTCTCAGTTCTGGTTTAGTTTCACTGTCTGGAAACATTTGAATTCTTTTGCATTTGTTGCATTTTTTATTGCTCAGGATGTATTGTGTCTGGGTGAGCATGTCGTGTGAGCTTCAGAAGAACGTGAATTCTTACTCTGTTGGGTGTGGTAGCCTGTAACTCATTTAGTTTGTTGGCAATGCTGTTAGGTTGTGCCTTTACTCTCTCCTGATAAGTCTATTCGTAATTTATAAGTCTTTAACTGTAGTAGAGGATTTGCTTGTTTTAATATTTCTATCAGCTTTTCCTCAGATATTCTCATATTTTTAGTTAGGCACATATATACTACAGATGTTTGCATCTTAGAATGTGACCTTTTTAACTATTAATACTTATGAATATCTTTGCTATTTTTTCTGTTCTCAAACCTACCTTGTCTGGTGTGAATACAATTACTTCCACATTTTTAGATCTTCTCTTTCAAAAAAGATGTTTGATAATGTGTATTTGAGAGTCTGTGTGGTTTGGGTGTGTGAATGCAGGTGCCTGTGGAGGGCATTGTGTGCCCCGGAGTTGGATCCCCAGGGCAGGTGTGAAACACCTGACCTGGGTGCCAGGAATCAAACTAGGGTTTTCTGGACAAGCAGTAAGTTTTAAACCACCGAGCCAACTCTAGCCCTTCAAGTTTCTTTTGTGTGAGAATGGCTGCAGTGGTTTTCCCTTCCCTAGAAGCCTGTATTTTGTGTGTTCTTCAACACTAGAACCTGGATGTGTTCCTGCCATTAATGGTCATTTAGGTGTAAGGACAGGAGTTTGTCCTGTCCTAGTCCTCGGTAGCTACTCATTCCCTGGCCTCTGCACCAGCTCTGAAGTTAGGCAGCTGTTGCCGATTCTGCATCAGCATTTCCTTTTGTTGAGCTGGCAACCTGGAGTCAGCATCCTGGTTGAACTTGACTGTATTGGAGTCCCAGCATGTAAGAGAGTTGCCCCCCCCCCAGGAGCTCTGCAAGCCACCACTGTCCCTTGGATTTATTTACTCTTTCCTGAGCACCCACCCTTTATCCCACATGCCTTTCCAAGCCCTAAATAGGTGGGCTTGCCTTCTGCTCCATAGTCTTTCCAGAGCTTTGTATCCCTGTTGCTGGAGCTCGGCTCTGACTCTTGAATGTTGTTATGGAATTTTTTTTTGGTTTTGATGGTTTCTCTCTCTTCTGTTATCTGGTTGTTCTCTCTGATAGGTCCTTGGTATGAGTATCTTTTTTAAAACTGTATTTAAAAAATTTTTAACACCCTTCATGGTGTGTGTGTGTGTGTGTGTGTGTGTGTGTGTGTGTGTGTGTACACATGAATGGAGGGTCCCATGGAGGCTTGAAGGGGTCCTGGAGCTGGAGTTCCAGGTACCAGCCATCTTCTGTGGGTGCTATGTATTGCTCTGCTAAAGCAATATGTACTCCTCGACACGGAGCCATCTCCAGCCCCACCATAGGGTCTTAGTTATGCTTTCATTCATCAGTTTTTAGCAAGGAAGGCTTACTTAGTGTAAGAGACTTAAAAAATGAGTGAAAACTGCCCAGTGCTAACTCTTGACAGTGCCCTTTGGAGAAGACTTTCCATATTGAATTGTTGAGTCTGGCTGGCTGGTTTCATCTGTGATTGGGACCCCATGGGGGTGCCGAGTTGCTCACCTCATAGTGGAATTGCAGCAGTATCATCTTAAGAAAAGGACATCGACATGACCTTCTTTCTGTACACCAACATCTCCAGTCTCTCCCCTGCAGACACCCAGAACTATCTGTTTGTATTGCTACAGTTTTTCAGATTTTGTTTCCTCTTGAGTGTTCCATTCTGCCTGTTGCTTCCTGCACCACTGTGACTGCTGTTGTCAAGGTTATCGAGGTTCTGTGGCCCCTACCCTACCCCACCCCACGTCAAACCCAGGAGAAAATGACCCCCTGCCCTCTGTTTAACCTTGTAGTGGCATAGCCTCATGCTGAACTCTTCCACTTTCTGAAGTGTACTTTCTTGGCTTCCATAACTTGGTTTTCTCTCTAACTCTTAGCAGTGTCTTTCTTGTTACCAGTTATCCCACCCAGCCCGGAATGGACCTCAGAGCTCATACTGTGTATTTCTTTGTTCTCTCTGTACTTAAAATGGTCTTACCCAATCCAGTGGTTTCCTTTTGCCACCCATCCGCCAGTTTTGAATCTCCTGCCCTTCTCAAACCTTAACTCAGGAAAAGATAACATAAACAAAGGGAGAAAGAAAGGGAACATCTACCTAACCCTTGGCTTTTTCTGGAAGTCTGCCTCATCTCAGAATAGCTGCTAAGCCCCCTTCTCCGCTGTTGTTCTGCTACTGGCTTGAATGAGGTGGTATGTTCGTTACAGTTGGTGAAGCAGCCTTGTGCGCGGACTGTGATACACAAGTTTGTTTTGTAACAAAGTTGAAAATACCTGGTCTTCTCAGTCACCCCACTGTGCCTCTGGCTCCTACTGGTCTTATTTTACCTGGCTTGGTGTCATAGAGGGCCAGACTGGCTTTTTTCTTTACCTCCAGGCAGCTGACTGGTTTTTGTTTGTGGCAGATCAGCCCCCTTTCTACACCATGATTTGTTTTATGTATTGAATGGCATCTTGGTGGTTCCCAGTTTGGGGCTGATAAGAGGAAAAACCTACATGAATATTCATGCTCTGCTGGCTTTATGTGTGGGGAAGTACCCATTCTTAGCTCTGGCTCTATGGCACACGCTACTGCTGTCTTGTAAAGTGACCATTTCATTTTGCATCCTTGCCAGTTGTGGCCTCCAGAGCCGTCACTTGACATCATCACCATCATCTGGCGGTGCCAGGGCTCGATTCTGTCTGCTCACACTGTCCTGTAGTGGCCTTTCATTGTTTTAGTCTGCAGCTCCCTAGTCCATATTGGAATCTCTGTCAAAGTCTTGTCTCCCTCTCTTTGCTACTCATTTAAAAAGTTGTTTTCTTAGCGACTTGGAAGAGTCCTGTCTCAGTGCTGATTCTTTAGCAGATACTTCCTCCATTCAACCAACAGTGCCTGGTAGAAGAGAGTTGTTTAATTTTAATGAGCTTTGCCTCATCATTTTTTTTTCTTTAACGCACCATGAGTTTGTTAGTTTTTATTAAAAAAAAAAAAAAAAAAAAAAAAAAAAAAAGCAACAAAACTAGTTTCCAGATTCAAGGGTCCTAGTGTTGCCATCAGCAAGGTTTAACAGTTGAGTTTCACGTTGACGTCTGTGATCTGCTTTGTACTGACTGTGAAAAGTGAGGTCAGGAACCAGGTTTCTCCTCACAGTTCCTAGTTTTCTGCTGTGTCCCATCCTGGTATTCCAGCACCAGTTAAAGGCAGTTTTGTCCTCTGGTAATTGGTCCGAGACCACGGAGCTTAATGAGACCTCTTCATACCCGTTCTCTGAATGTCTTCTTCTATCGACCTTATGGAATGGACATCAGCCTGTCTCAGCTATCATATAGTCTTAACTAGTGCCTGCCTCCTGCATAAATCCGTGTTTTGTTCTCTCTCCCTCTTCCTCTCCCCCCACCTCACCCACACTCCCTTCTTCCCCTCCTTTCTCTCTCTCCTTTCCTTTCTGTACAAGCAGTAACAAGCTCCATGATTTGTCCTCCCAGCTGCCTTTAGACTAAAGACCAAATATCTTACTCCCTGCTGTCATGGGGGATTTCTGATGGCTGAGACAGCCCTACTTCCCCCTTTAGAACAAAGCTGAAATTCTTTACTTTAAAAATACCTTTATCTTGTCATCACTGAGTATCCGGTTCCTCTTAACCCTTATTCTTTGTGGATTGACTCCCCCTTGGCGATACTTCTCACTTTAAAAGTACATATTATTTCATTCTGTGTATTGCCTGACTTCCTGAGGCCCAGGGTATTGTCAGTCTTATCTTTGCCTTTCATTTACTAATACACATAGTTTGCAGATTATACATACATATACATTTGTGTATTTGTGTATATTCCTGCCTGTCCGTATGTGCACCGAGTATATGTAGTTACTAGTTGAGTCCAGAAGTGGCCTTCAGATTCCCTGGACCTGGAGTTAGAGGCGGTTGTGAGCTGTCCCATGTGGGTGCTGGGAACTGAACTTGGGTTCTCTGTCCCTAAGTACCTTTTCTCTAGTTAGTGGTGCGTGCACACACGCAGATGTCACATCTGTGTACATACACTTATGTGTATGTATACATCTATGTATACACACATGTATTTAATACGATGTGTAACATGCATCTGTATGTGTTTAATGTGGGTGTTTTCTTTTTTGAGACCTCACTCCTTAAGAAAGTGACTGTCATTCTTTTCCCTTTTCTATTTTCCTTGTTCTCTAAAACTGAAAATGTAGACTTGTTGCTTACAGGAAGGAAAGTATCCAAACTAGGTTCATGGGTTTGGCTGTATAGTGTGTGAGCCCTAAGACGCACTGCTAAGACATTTTTGATTTCTATTTACATTGCTGTGCCCTAGCCGTAGGGGTGAGAGAGGCCTTAAGATTGTACCTACAGAAGAGGGGCTAAGAGTAGAGAATCACGCTGTCACAGCTGTAGAGTGCTCCTCCTTTTGTTTGTTTGTTTGTTTGTTTGTTTTGTTTTTTTTGAGACAGGGTTTCTCTGTATTGCTTGGGATCCTGTCCTAGAACTAGCTCTGTAGACCAGGCTGGTCTTGAACTCACAGAGATCCACCTGCCTCTGTTTCCCAAGTGCTGGGATTAAAGGAGTATACCACCTACACCCAGCAGCTGTAGAGTTCTTAAAGAAACTTGATACTCTGTGGGGCCTTCAGGATGACCTCTTTTGCTAGGAAACTGTGATAAATCCTCTTGGTAGTGTTGCATTTAGTCTTTGGAATAAATGTCACTTCAACCTTTTGCAATCACTTAAAATACTCATTAGGAGTGAGTCCCAGTTTTGAAGTCATCCACATTGTAGTTCTTTTGTTTTCTTGCTTGTCTTACTGTGGAGCAGATTTGTGACAATTGTGAGTTTACTATGCTAGCTCCCCCCACACACACACACACAACTGACTAATGCCCAAATACATTTCCAGAGCATAAGCTATTCTAAGGAATAACATTGCCTGCAAGGTGCCCTAGCGGGGCACAGCATAAGTTGACGTCTAGTACTTTTCCCATGTTCAGGCATGGACAAGTTTATTTCAGGAAAAAAAAAAAATCTATAAAAGTAGGACCCTGATCCTCTCCAGGTTGTTTGAAAACTTAAGTATTTTTTTTTCTTGCTAAAGTTAGAGAGAGGTGCATTTATTTTTACACAGGAAACTTTCTGTGCAAAATAGCTTATTACATGTTTCCTAAAATTTCTAATCAAAAGGCAGTAACTTTTCCCTACGTACTTGTTATGGAAGTGTGTATGTCCCCAAATTTGACAGCTACCAACTTAGCATTCCATCAGTGTTTCTCTGTTGCCTGGCATTTTCCTCCCCCTGTGGAAAATGTGACTGTGATAATAATGGACTTGTTTTTCATCAGGTTTTTCTTTGATTTTTTTTTTTTTTCCTTCCTATTTTGCTTTTTCAAGACAGAGTTTCTCTGTGTAGCCTTGGCTGTCCTAGAGCTTGCTCTGTAGATCAGGCTGGCCTGGAACTCTGAAATCCCTGCCTACCTCTGCCTCCTAAATGCTGGGATTGAAGGCATGGGACACCATACCAGGCCTTTCATCAATATTGCTTTGTTTTCATGACAGGATTTCTCTGTGTAGCAGCTCCTGCTGTCCTAGAACTTGATTTGCAGACCAGCCTGCCCTCTAAGTTACAGAGATCTGCCTCCCGAGTGCTGGGATTAAAGGCATGTGTACCACCACATCTGGCCCTTCATCAGTATTTTAATAACAATCCAATGGTGATTGGGGTTTTAAACATAAACACTGCTTGGTTCCCTATTCTCATATGAACTACTAATGACTCTGTTTCAAGGAGGAAGCATTTCATGCACATCTTCTAATTAGTATATCCTCTGAGCTCCAGATCACCTCCATCCCTCCTAGGTGGAAACGACGGTTAGCATACTGGTTCTGTGTCTAGATTGTGTGTTTCACCCGCTCCACTGGAAAGGTCAGGTTACTTCAAAGTTTATGCACATTGAATTGTGAAACTTGTGAACGCTACTAAAAGTGAACAGGTTTATATACATTTATCAATCTTCCAGTGAAAAATTAGGTGCTATTTTGGTATACCTCAGGCATCACCTTCGTGGTTTTAATTAATAGAGAATCAGATTTGTTCCCTAGATTCATTTCCATTTTCTCTGTGACTCATGAGTTTACTTTTTTTCCCCCAACCATTCAGTGTGTGTGTGTGTGTGTGTGTGAGTTGTAAGGGACTTTCTTGTCACTCTGATACCTCAGTGCAAAACACAGAATAATAGATTTTTCTAGACACTAATCTATGTATCAGATGCTTCAATTAAAAAAGAAATGAGTAAATACAAGATGAGTTTGATATAGCACTTTTTGTAGTGTTAAAACTGTCAGTTCACTAACGAACAGTCCGAGGAGGGGAGCTTTGTGATTCACTGCCCTCCAAGTGTGAGATCGCCCAGCATGTACTTCAGCTTCCCAAGGTTCATGTTGAGTGGATTTCTCTGCTCTGACTTCAGTTTGCCCTTGCTCCCAATTTGAAAATGTTAAGTTTCCATCATTGTAAGAACGAAAATCCTAGCCTATCCAGAGAATGCAGTGGGTGAAGCAAGCCCCTGTGACCCAGCCTCCTAACCTGAATTCACACCTATAGTGGAGGGAAGGACAGACCCAGTCCCTGAAATGTGTCCTGACCTTCTCATGCTTACACTTTCGTATAAAGGTCTAAAACATTCTTCTCTTTAAACAAAGAAAAGCCTAATCTGAACGTGTTTATAAAATGATTTAAAATACTAATTTTAACTTTGAATAGTCAAGTGGGTTTTTAAATACAAATCACTAAATATGCATATGTTTTAAAGCATCTCTCCTTAAAGATCCTTTTCCATAAGGTGTTAGAGGAGAAGTTACTCATGAGCTATTGAAACATTTTCTTTATGAAGAGGTTAGATTCAGCATGCTGTTAAGATTTGTGTGTTGTAAGAGAAAAACCCATAGTCTTTTATTTATTATTTTTATATGCATTGGCAGTTTGCCTGCACGTGTGACTGAACGAGTGTGTCAGGATCCCCTAGAACTGGAGTTGCAGACAGGTGTGCGCTTCCATGAGGGTTCTGGGAATTGAACCTGGGCCTTCTGGAAGAGCAGCCAGTGCTCTTAACTGCTGAGCCATCTCTCCAGCCCCTAGCTACTTTTACATCACACAGACTTTTCAGGTTATTTCCACTAAGTGGCTAGTGAGCTATAGGAGAGAGAGGAATTTTCAACTCCACCCTCTCACTCAAAATGTCCTCAAGATTCTCGTTTAAAGTCTTCCAGGTGTGTGTGCAAACACATCTGTGTATATTAGCCACATTGATGGGACCAGGACACATGTCTCGTTTTGGCTTCTCTGCTCGATGATTTACTTTTCAGGAGCTGTCCCCATAAGGTTTCAGGCAAATATTTCTTGGTTAAGTAGAAGTTACATATACACATTGTATATATAAAAGGAGGAATTTGTTACTGAGTTTTTATCTTCTCCAGTAAAAGTTGCCTTTTATCCATCACCTACATACTATGTTTATTTTATTTTTGAAACAATGTAGCAAATGCCAAAGGCCAAGCTATGGAAGAAATTGGTTTTAATTCTCCACTTGGGTCTCTTTCCTAACAGGCAGCATGTCTGCAGCCTGCCTTAGCCCTTTCTCCCCCCAACCCCTGGGGCATGGGGACTGATTATAGGCTGCCAGGCCACATCCAGATTCTTGTATCTTATTTATAGCCTACCTTCTGTATCTCACAGTTGCCAGTACTTCCTGAAATACTTTATCAATGTTAACTGGTAGGCAATTGCATCTTAGTTTCCATAGAATGTTTTGTAAAAATAAACAGCAAGGTTTTCTGCAGTGTTAGTTACATTTAGCAGTATTTGAAAATGTTAAACTAACTGCATTGAGTATTGTGTGGCTTTAGACAAGTGTGTCTGTATAGTTGGATGTTTAACTTTTAGATCTAGTTGATTGTGATGCTCCTAGTGTCTGAAGAATGGGCTTAGGACTGAGTATCATTTCATTAGCCAGAAGATGTGTGTTTCCTAGAGAAATCTTGATGGTTTGACTTTGTTGCTGCTTTCATTATCTGCTGAGGTTAACAGGGAACTAGGGCTTGACGTGTTCCTCTTCCATTTCCAGCTCTGGTGTTAGTGATCCTGACCCTGTGTTGCCACAACATGTCAGTCAGGTGCCCACAACTGTGAGATGGGAAAGATTTATATTTATGTATCACAGGTTAGCAAAAAAAGCTACTGGAGATCCTACACCTTGGTGAGGCCACTGCGGAGCCAGCTTGGACAGGGCATGTGCTGTATTGATGTTAGGAGACCTGACAAAGGATGGACCAAGACTGTGGGGCCATTTGTGCCGGTTTGCCTATTAGTAGCGCAGGGTCGTTAATTTTTCCTTATTTCTTTTCTCCTTTTTTATTCTGATTTATTTTTCTGGGAAAAATAGAGCTTACCAAATAGAGACACGGCAACCATGAGCTTGTCAGTGTCTCTCTCCAGCCTCACTAGCTAAACCGAGGCAGACACACTTTACATGTCAACCTCAGGGGCTCCTTGTCAGCTGTCTTTGAACATCCCTGTGGTTACCTGAACTTGAACTGTGAATGATTTGGTGACTGTAGGAAGACGTCCATGTTCCTGTTTTATGTCGGGAGAGCAGAAAGTTGGGTCATTTGCAATGCTGAAATAGAAAGTATCTGTCAGCTTCTCCTCACCTGCAGCCACAGGTTGTAGTGCTTTCTTTCCTCACCCAGTACATCGCTCTGTTTTAGATAATGGGGCTGTTGTAGATAACTGGGTAACTGTGTAATGTAAACATTCAGGGTTTTCTCTCATACAGTCCTTTGAGATCAAAATGATTTGCACATCAAGATAAATTCCAGCCTTATTTACCAGCCCATAATTTTTACTCTAATCTTAATGCCATGATTAAAAAAAAAAAAAAAGATCAAAATCAAAAAACAAAACAACAGGGCCAGATAGCTCTTTTTGAATTATACAACATTAGGTAAATATTAAAGCAAGTACCATCAGTATCTGTTAGTTAGGATCTATACTTAAGCCTCTTTAAATAAAAATAGAACGAAGCAACTTGTTATTAACTTTGTCCTTTTTAAAAAAATATGATTTTTTTTTTTGTTACTGGTTTTTTATTTTTTTGTTTTTCAAGACAGGGTTTTTCTGTGTAGAACTTGCTTTGTAGACTAGGCTAGCCTTGAACTCAGAGATTCACCTGCCTCTACCTCCCAAGTGCTGGGATTAAAACCAGTTGTCTCCACTTTGACAGAGCTGATTGTTTTATACAGGTGTTTCGTTGTTCTTTTGTGAGACATGGCCTCACTTCATGGCCCAGGCTGGCCTCAAACTTAAGATCCTCCTGCCTCAACCAAATGCTAGCACATTTGACTTGCAGGGACTTTTAACTTTTTTTTTTAAACATACATGTCATTGGTACATGGTTCATTTGTGGTATTAGGTGGTCTGGTGGTGTCATAGATCAAGGATGGTGTCTACATTTCCAGTTTTAAAAACGGTGCTCTGCGATGTTGCTTCCTGCTATGACCACTGGTCATTTTCTCTACTTTTAGTAATGCTTAATGAGAAGGGGGTATTTTTAAAGCGGCAATGGTTGTCATAATTTTCCTGAACTCTACATTTCTTGAGCACAGTGAAAACAGGCTGAATAATACATAAATATACAGTGTCACATGTGTATACACACATGGGAGTGTGTTTGTATAAGCACTCCATCCCAGGTCAGAAAGGGTGTGCTGGATCCAACAGCTGCCCTTGGCAGTTGCTTTTTATAGCATGATTGGCATGGTAGAGCTCAGAGATCAGGAGGTGACAGGAAGAAGAGGGGGTGACAAATCACTGCGCAGACTGGGAGACTACCATCCCCCCCCCCCCCCCGTCACCCTTCAGGACATGGATCAGCCTGAGCTGAAGTGTTTTGTTTTCCGCTTAGAGAGGTTCCTGTTGATAGTAATGTTGCTGTGTCTAAGACATAAAAGAGAATAATAATGGGAGGAAGCTGTCAGTGCCTTGGCCAAATCTTTCCTTAGTGGGTGTTTGATGGTGGCCTTTCTAAGGTGGCTTTGTACATACTGAGATTTTCCACAGATGGAAATGAAATAGTATTTTATTTGTGGCGTTCACTTTTTGTAACAAGGAAGAATATCTTTACTGGTATAATGCAGCCATTGAGTATACCTGGAAGGTGGCCAGGCTTGTCATCAGCTCGCCACCAGGTGAATGGCACCTATCAGCCACCCAGCTGCACGCCTGTGAGCATGAATTCGAGTCATTGGGAACTTTTACTTAGGACATTAAGGGATCTGTTAAGGTCAGACAACTAGAATGAAGAAAGAGTATCTGTGTAGAGGAGAGATGGGAGTGGGTGCCGCCTTATGTCTAGTGCCCTCCAAGAGTCTTGGGTACACTAATGATGGTCAGCATGACATTGGTTTTGTTTTTAATTTTTTTTTTTTTGTTGTTGTTGTTTTGTTTTTTGTTTTTTGGTTTTTTTTTTTTTTTTTTTTGGCAGTATAAATGCTGAAATTCTGCAAACCAGGTAACATACATTGCATACTAGCTAAGGTGCTGAGAAACTATGGGGCTTTTTTTTTTCTTTCTTTTTAACATTAGAACCAGCCTCAATTTCTGTTTCAGCCATTCATTAAAAAAAAAAAAAAAAAAAAATACTGTAGAGAAGTATATGAAAACTATTTGTCTTCTGGTATGTTCTTGGAGTGGCCTACTGTACATAATTAAGCAATTGGGAATCCTTAGGCTTTCATTGAACAAATGTATGCAAATGGTAGCACACCACCCAAATCATTTCGTCCCCTTTCTGTTCCTCGCTTAAGGCTTTTGGATAGCCTTACAGATAGCCAATAGTTTCTCAATTAGTTTTCGTTGTGCAGCCCAGGCTGGGAGTTGCAGGATGCCCCTGCTTCTGCCTGTCCTGTGCTGGGACTCAGGTGTGCTCCACCACAGCTGGCTGTTTCGGTCTTGTACAGCTGTTAGCACTGCATGGAACCATATTCGTCCTGAGCCACCCCTCCTTTTTAGACCATTTCTTCCGTTACTACAAATGGTACTCCAGTAAGCGGTCTTGCCATTTCCTAACTGCTTATGTGGTTCCACAAGTTAAATTCCCAGCAGAAAAGACGACAAACACATTGTTAAGCTGCATACTTCATGAGAGTTGTAATTTACTCAAACACTTACAGTGCATGAGAGAGAAGCCACTGAGAACTATGTAGTTCTAACTTGTATGTGCCTTCAGTAAATGGAAAAGTTCTTTTTATATGCTTGCTTTATTTGTGTGCTGCCAGGGCTCTTTGTTGGTGTTGGCCCTTTTTACATGATACGAAGAGTGGTAAACATTCCAGTTTGACAGCCGACCACTGTAAGTTTATTTAGGGTAGGGGCAGTGTTTTAGTCTGGCAGAGGTTTGGATTTGTTTGTTTGTTTTGTTTGTGTTTTTGCTTTGGTGTTGTTTTTGGTTTCTCAAGACAGGGTTTCTCTGGATTGTTTTGGATTCTGTTCTAGAACTGGCTCTGTAGACCATGCTGGCCTCTGCCTCCCGAATGCTGGGATTAAAGGCATATGCCACCACCGCCTGGCTGGAGGGGGAGAGGTTTATATATAATAAAATTTATCTAAGTTTTCTGTCGTGATTAGATTTTAGAGTTGGGAAAGCTTACTTTAAGGATATAATGAAATTATCTTGTTTTTTTTTTTTTTTTTCTTCTTCCGTTTCTTTAGCCCACTTGGAGTTCATCTTGATATTCTGAGATAATACAAATTATCTCTCTTCTCTCTCTCTCTTTTATTCTTTCTCTCCTTCCCTTCCTCTTTCCCTCCCTCCCCCCTCTCCCCCTAAATAAGCCTGGTTATTCTCATAGCCTTTAATGAATAATTTATAATTTCCCTTGGATGATCAGTTCATTCTCAGAGTCCAGAGAGCTTACTGTGGAACCGTTTGTCACATCAGTAGAATTAATTTTAATTAGAATGTCCCTCAAATGTTGGAGTCATTTAATTGTACCTTCACTTTGTTACCCAGACTTTCCTACTACATTGTTGAGAACTTACTCTAGGTCCCTTCAGGGATTGGCTACCAAACCGTTGTCTTTGTTTTTAATTGATCTTTGTAATTGTTCCTGCGTTTTCATTTGCATCCTCTCTCACAGAGGCCCGTTCTACCCAACTCCAGAGCTAAAGAGTGGATAGACAAGGCGAGAGGGTCCCTGCCGTGGCCCGCACGGCACTGTTTGACCTGTGGAGATCGGAATTGAGTATCCTGTTATGTCATTATGGTTTCCAGGACCCAACAAGTAGTGTGGCTTATGAGATGGCTTCTGATGGGCTGTCTGGTTACCTCTAGGATTTTGACATGTTTCTTGTATGTATCAAAACAGTTGCAGACAGCACTGTGTTTCCCATGCAGTAGCTAAAAGATGCATGGCAAACATGTGCATTTGAAAACATGAATGGCCTTGTGGTTGAAGTTTCCAGAGTGAGGCCTATCAAACTGCCAGTCACACATTATCAGTGGCTCTCAGCCTTCCTCGTTCTGGTGACCCGCCACCACCAAATTACTTTCATTGCTACTTCCTAATTGTAACTTTGCTACTGTTATGAATTGTGGCATAAATATCTGTTTTCTGATGGTCATAGGTGACCCATATGAAAAGCTCATTTGACCCCAAAGGGGTTGTGACCCACAGGTTGAAAACCACTGCATTAGACCCTGGCCAGTGAGCCATTTTAACCAAGGGAGTAAAAGGTTCCCCATGTGCTGAAGCCCACTTCACAGGAGGGTTAGGGCGGGGGGAGGTGGAGGAAAACAGGGTGATCTGTCACTGTTAAACCTAGCCTAGCCTGGAGAAGGAGGAAACCTTTCTGAGAAAGTGATTGCTAGCTTCAAGATGGTTCCTGAGGAAGGCTGATGAGGGTTAGGACTGGAAGCAAGAGCAACCGGCAGGCAGGTTCGGGGCTCCTGGAAGAGCAGATACCTAAACTAGGACAGGGTTTAAGGACAGAAGTGGAGATGAGTTCAGGGTACTGTGACTTCCCGAGACTTATCAACAGATGAAGTGGAAAGGCTAAGGTAAGAGTGACCTGGTCTTCTATGTGGGGACTGGTTCTGTTTCATAGAAATTGGGAACACGGGAAGAATCCGTTTCTAGAGGGAACACTAAGTCCGCGCTG
Source organism: Phodopus roborovskii (assembly GCF_943737965.1). Classification (NCBI taxonomy): domain Eukaryota; kingdom Metazoa; phylum Chordata; class Mammalia; order Rodentia; family Cricetidae; genus Phodopus; species Phodopus roborovskii. The sequence continues at coordinate 37,885,474 of NW_026126511.1, read as the reverse complement.
AGCGCACTGATTTTGAACCATTTGTATTGACATGGTTGATGGGCGCTCAGATTTGAGCGCGGGGTTTGAGGTAAGAACTGGAAGGAAAGTGTTGGTTTGGGAGTTGTCATCTGAGTGGTGATAATTAATGCAGTGAGAAATGTGATTGCCTAGGAAGCCTGTGGAGAAGGCTGGGGGTGGGACTCTAGGCTGAGGAGTGGAGGCGGCTGCTGATGGGAGCTGTGGGCAGGACTGTTCCCCTTTACCCAGATTTCCTTCCAGACTCCTCACCCAGCAGTCAGATGGGACCTGTCCTCAGGGTTTAAGTTAGCCCATGTCAGTTGTGTGGCAATCCTTACCTTCTCAAGAGCCTTTTAAAGGGGTATGCACTTGCTTTTAATAATCAACTATACCTCACACAGAAAAGTGTGGACTTGGCAGGCTTGTTCTTGACTTTAAAAAAAAACAGTGTATTTTTACTTAGAAAGCTGACTGTGTGAGTGGGTGTATGTTTGCATATAGTCACGTTGGACAACTACTATGCTGGCTGTGCGTTAGATGTTAGAGAAGTCTGATTTTACTGTAACCTTAGTGTACCAACAGCTCAGTGATGGAATTAAATAGCTGGCGGATAAAGTCCATAGCTTCCCTTTTCTCCTCCCAAATGTAAGTTGAACTTGATTGTTAAATTCACCGCATCCCTCTGCCCACCGCGGTGACACTAGCTCAGCTACAGAAAGGCGGAACGCTAGGCAAAGATTTTGTTCGTGTTGTTTGGAAATGTTTGAAAGTACACTTGGCATATAAAACTTTGCTGACTTCTTTTTTTTTTCCTCTTAGCCTAAAAAAAAATGTCTCCGCATTATCACAAGTTCTTCGGAAACATTTTTACTTGCTGTATAAAAACACATGGCTCTTCCAGAGTTGTGTTTGCTGGTGCCAAGTGTTGGTTTCTTTTCCCTCTCCTTCCCTATGCCTCGTGCCGTAATGGGCACTCACACTTGTGCACCCATCTGTGTGTGCCCACAGGTTCGCTTCCTTAGGTGGATTCACAGGAACGGATCTGCTGGGCACAAGAAGATGTATCCTACGGGCATACCCTAGGGAACACATCTATGTGGACATGGCCATTTTATTGAAGACGTTTGACATGTCGCCTGCCATGGCTTTTAGTTGCATCGAGCCATCCTTTTTATTGTTATTTTGTGTGTGATAACCGTGCAGGCTGATCCGGAGGTGAAGGTACCATTGTCTTAGTTTATATTAATTGGGTCTGGAATTGCTGCAATGGTTTGGAAACCTTTGTTCTGTGAACATGACATGCTAATTTTATTTTTCCTGCATTCTTTAGCATGTCTGGCTAAGATTGCTCCTTTACCACTTTATCCTCTTAGGGAGGAACATGGGTTCTCGGGGGCTTTATGTGGTTTCTGGTTGGATTTGAGGAGATTCTTGACTCTCAGAATTCTATCAGAGGCTGGGGATGTGTGTCTGTGTCTGCCTCTACAGAGGAGAAAGCCCAGGAGAGACAAATTCTTTGTTGAGGGAAGGAAGTGGACATGCTCAGGGCACAGAAGGGAGGGCCTGGGTGACTGGAGTAAAGGGCCAGTGGTTGAGCCAACATGGCAGAGGCCAGAGCTGGAGGGCTATACACAGAGGTAGGGTCCCAGGACCTTGCGGGAGCCCTGCTAAGGACTTGCTGTAGAGCTAAGGAGTGGAGGCGGCGTCTGTCATGTTCTTTTGTTTGTTTTAAGATCCTTCTGGCTACGGGGTTAGAGAAGATTACAAGGTAATAGTAGAAGCTGGAAGATATGTTGGAAAGTGACTTCTGTTGTCCTGGTGACAGGGTTATACGGATTCATTCACCTCTCCTCCACTTTTGGCTAGACTCACTTGTGACCATCCACAGCATAATTGAAGATAACTGCCGGGTTCACTCCATGGAAAAATAGAGCTTACCAAATAGAGACACTGCAACCATGAGCTTGTCAGCGTCTCTCTCCAGCCTCACTAGCTAAACCGAGGCAGACACATGTCAACCTCAGGGGCTCCTTGTCAGCTGTCTTTGAACATCCCTGTGGTTACCTGAACTTGAACTGTGAATGATTTGGTGACTGTAGGAAGACGTCCATGTTCCTGTTTTATGTCGGGAGAGCAGAAAGTTGGGTCATTTGCAATGCTGAAATAGAAAGTATCTGTCGGTTCCTCCTCCTCCAGCTCAGTATTTCATCAACATCAGATGTTGAATCTTTCCAAGCCTGTTGTAACTTCAGCACGTAGATGAGCTGGGAGTGTTTGACGTATGTTTTGCTATGTGCTGTTGTGACAATTTCATGTATTTTCCTGACTCCCTGGGCACAGAGACAGGCCTCTGCACTTGGGCTGTCATAAGACCTGTGTGGTCCCTTGTGCAGAGCAGCCACCATCCTGAGGACAGAGATGAAGTTTGGGAGAGCATGTGCACACTTGGGGAGGCACGCGTGGAGGGACTCTGGGCAAGAGTTTATTTCATTCTGTGTTGCAGTTTTGTTTTGAAAGAATGCACTTCACCTAATATTGAGTGAAACTGATATTACAGGGCATGTGTCTTTTCTTTATATATGGGTGCATCATTTTGGGAGAGCACAGGGTCCCCATCTCCAGAATGGAGAGTTTTAGAGTTCTGTAGAGTTTGGGTCACTTTTAAGTCTGCTTCCAATTATTGCGCTTTGAAAGTTTACAAACTACAATTCCATTTAAAAGAATCAGTTCTTGATTCTTTCATCTAGTGTTCCTTTGTTCCAGGCTGGTTCTCTCTGACTCAGCTTCTCTCCCTCACCTACCTGGCCCTGCACTGCTCTAGTCCCTCGGCCATTTACCTCTCCACACATGCTCTTGTGTACTGTGTCTTCTCTTCGCCCGCTCTGCTGCACAGATGACCCTGGCTCGTCTCCTTTGCCATCTTCTGTCACTCTGCTCTCAGCAGCTTACTCTCTGTCCCTGGTGCCTCAGCTCCTCCCCAATCTGTGTCTTCTGTGTATGATTGCCCTGGTTTTCTGGTCACCCATGCTGGACAGCCTGCTCGCCTCTGACTCTGTTTTCGCTTGCCTCCAGCATGCTTGTTCCTGAGCCACAGCTCTGGGACACAATAGGCAGTGCTCAGGGCTCCAGTGTCGTAAATGTGGTGATGGTTTTACTCCTGTGTCCTCCGCTCCTTCCCCAGTTGTCCCCGCAGAGCACAAACACTTCTGATCAGCCAGGTCCAAGGCCACCTTCTTCCTTCCCAGCCAGGGCAGTAATCTTCCCAGTACCCAGTTCAGACGACATTAGTGGCTCCCTGGTATTCCTTATTACACAAATCTAACATACCACCTCAGCACAGCTCGTATTTATCCCCTTTGCCCAGAATCCCTGCTTCCTCTTCCCCTGGCACTCATCTCCTATTTGGGGACCATCTTACAAGTTCTGCCCAATGAGATACCATCATCCTTTGAAAACGTGGCATGTATTTATGTTACATTTTTTAACTAGTTCCCACTCACTGTTACTTCATACCACTCTCCCCCATTTCCCATTTGCCAATGCTGGGCCTTCAGCTGCTTATCCAAACTCTCTGGGTCTTGATTTCCTCAGCCCTAAATTGAGAGCAGTAATAATACTTCTGGGCTTTTGTGGGGACTCATTAGGTTTAAAATACTTGAGACATCACTTAGCAGTAGAGAAATGTTTGCTGCTGTTATTACTCACGCATTGGGTGTAGAGATTTATATATATATATATGTATGTATGTATGTGTGTGTGTATATATATACATATATATGTGTGTGTGTATGTAGGCATGTCTGTATATGCATATGTACGTGTGGGAACATACATCTATGACCTTGTTTAAAAGTCCCCTACTTTGTGTTTTGAGATGGCCTCTCATTGGACGTGGGGCTTGCTGATAGGCCAGCCATCAGTTTGCTTCCCATCACCAGGATCCCAGATGCCCACCTTTCCCTGGGTGCTGGAGGTCGAACAGCCTGGCCCTGTGCTCAATGTTTCCAGTGGATGCTGGAGATCTGAATTCAGATCTTTCCCTGCTCATGCAGGAAGCGCTATATTGATGAAGACATTTTCCTAACCCTATTATTACATTTGAAAAGAAAAGGTCTGCCCATAACACCTCCAGGGCAGGGCAGGTCTTACTGTTCTGTATATAGCCCTGTAGAATCTTGCATGGTGCATGCCATGAAGTATCTTTTAAATCAAACTGAAATTTATCAAAAAGCATAGTTACCCAATAACAGCCACTAGGGATGTTTTGAAATACAGTCATTTAGGCCAGTGCAGAGCTGTTTCATCAGTCAAAGTGAGGTCAATGGAGTTTTCCAGGGTAATTTAACACAGAGCATATGATTTTCTTGTTCAATTATATGATTTGGATAAAACAAACCTAATGTCATTTTAAAAATATACATTTTAGCCGAATTCATACAAAGATGATGAATATTGAACCTCTGGACACAGAAACAACACACAGTTTTAATACTTGGAAAACGTCCCGAACTCTGGGACTCTGAACAGGTTGACTGCTTGTGTGTTGCAGATAGCTTTCTGCGTGCACATATGTGTTCAGAGCATGTCAAGGTGTGACTTCCTTCAAGTACAGTCGTTTCCGACTCCCTCCTGTACACATGCATTTAGCTTTTCTAACGCCTTCAGCTAGAGTGTTTGAGAAGACGTGTCCAGGATTAAGGTTTGCTGCTGGCCTTGATGCTAAACTTGTGATACTTCCAATTTAAGCATGTGATGTCAGTTTGAGTATCTGTTTTATTTTAGATGATTGTGAAGAAATGATAGACATTATCATTGGGGTAGGTATTTCATTTTAGTTTTTTTTTTTTTTTTTTTTGTGGCTCACTGAATACTTTCAGTAGGAACTTCTGGAAGCTTTAAAACTAGGTAACGGGCAAAAACTACTGTTAGTTTTTCCTGGAGAATTTTCACCAGTAAGCGAATGCCTGGTGAAATGTCCTAAGCGGTTTTATTTCTGTTGGACAGTATCAGGTTACAGCGCCAGCCTTCTTCCTGCTGGAAGGTTTTCCATGTCCTTGGAAGCACTTGCAGGAACCGCCAGCAGGGGGCTCTGTTTTACCCTGGCTCAAATTACTAATACTAAGTGAATGTGAACTCAGGTCCTGTTAACCTGCGTGCTCGACGAGGTTGACGGGAAACACTGCCTTTTTATATTAATATAAGCTCTGTTAGAAATGACTCGATGCTTCTAGTTTTGTCAGGACGGTGTTGAGGTATTTTAGTGGCGTAGCGACCCAGGAGTTTCTAACTGAAATGAAAAGTAGATATATACCTAGGAGGCCAATGTTGGATTTGCAGTAGAGCAGTGTTCAGGTGGAGGGAGGGAGAGGCTCAAGTGACAGTGGCAGGGTCCTTACGGCCCACTTCATCTGCTTGCCAACTCTGTGTCCGTTTCGTCTGCCTCTGCCACCTTTGTCTGAGAGCTAAGATGTCTCTACTGCAAACGCTTGTGTTTTCTCAGCGGTAGAGTTGGAAATACCAAGAGCTCTTACATTGTAGATTATATCTTCACCCTCTTTTCTCAAAGTGGCGAAATCTTGGGGCATCAGGATGATTTACAAACCTGTTAGCAACGACAACTGTGTGAAAATTCAAAGGTATTTGCGTGCGGCTTCCTGTAGTTTGGCTAGAGACCACTCATTTTCCTCTTTTTCTACCAAGGTAACTAGGTTTATCCGTTCCACAGATTTGTAGGAGCTTCGTCTTTATGTCGTCTGTATCTTGGGGTTTGTGTCTTGGGGTTTTCTGTAAGGGAGCATTAGAGGTGAAAGTTACGTGCTAGAAACTTTGATGCTGTGTTCGTATAACCTGAAAAGTATTGGTTGTGGATATTAGCATTGTGCGGCCTGTCCAGATCTCTGTCTTCAAGTTCCAGGGTGCCCAGTGTATGTGTTGGCACCCCCTGTGGCTGACTTCACCCGAGGAGGGCTTGCACCATGTAAGCCCTGCCTGTCTGGCCTCATTTTCCTTTGTGTCTTACTTTCTAATAGCTCATTAGCTGCAATGATCAGTCAGGCAAGCCCGGAATGAATACCCTCTGTAAGCCCCGTGATGTGGGAATCTAGGGGAAGCTTGTGGTCTTTACAAATCTGCAGAAGTGAATTTATAAAGATTTTAAAAGAGCAGATCTTTACCGTCTAGGCCAGAAAGGCTGTTTGGTTGCCTAGTAGCAGAGGGGCCTGACTCTGGGTTGAATGTGCACCATGGTTCCGTGATGTGCTTCTGACATGTGTGAGCTTGATCGGGTAACTCGGCTCTTGACTCAGTTTCCTTGGTTATCAAATGGGGATAATGCAGCCTGCCTGCTTGATTGTGACTTCCTGAGAAAACGGATGGCATCTCTGTGAATGGGCTGACCTTTCCCCGGTCCGGGAACGGCACCACTTAGGGCCATCCTTGGGAGGTGAGGAAGCCCAGTCTTCTGTCTGCAGTGGCTTGGCAAGGAGCCTCAGTTAAGAATTAAATAAGTTAGTGTATTATAAACCATGTAGGCCCAGGGCTGAGCAGTTTAGCTGTTGTTTTGACTCTGGGAGAAAAAAAAAAAAAAAAGAGGAGAATTCAGTTAATCCTAGGAAAGGGCATTTGCAGGTAAGAGAAGTAGATTGAAAGCTGTCTGAAAGTATTTTCCATTTTTAGTGTCCACTAAGGATTCACCTTTGGGACTAAACAGGGTTAGGAAAGCCAGCAGCTTCTGTCATCAGTCAGAAAGGCATTTGCAAGATCACACATAGGAGAAGTGTAGCCCTTGTTGGAGTCATCCCAGCCCATCATGGAATGCTTTTATTGAAGATGGGGGGTGATGAGGGAGAGAGAGAAATTTCTTCCGAATAAGAGGTGTCAACTGGAAACTAAACAGGGCACAGACGGTAGAAGCTGACAGATCCTTTGCTGCAGGCAGGTTGAGGGGAGAGGCCTCCCATCGGTAGTGCTTTGGGAAACAATGTGTATGGTCCACACCACACACACTGGTGCTCCTTCATGAACCTTTTACTCTCCCACACATAGCTTTAGTACAGTGTTTCTAAGTGTTTGGCTTTGATGTAGATGCCATACTAGGTTATTTATTTATTTATTTATTTGGGCTGCAGGAGGTTTCCCAGTCCTTCGCTCGGGACCACACTTTCCCGCAGTTCATCCTGTACATCACTGCCTTCCTTCTTTCCTTTTGGTCTTTGCATTCTTTTTCTGATGTTTGGCAGTTTGATGTGTTTCTATATAATAATGCCTTTTACTCATTCCGTACCATCCCGCCATCTCCCCTCCCTCTCCCGCTGAAGCTATTCTTCAAAGCAAGGCCCCCCTACCCCATAGCCTGTGTGTGTGTGTGTGTGTGTCTGTCTGTCTGTCTGTCTGTCTCTCTGTCTTGCTGAGTTTAATTAGTGGGTCTGGCAAGCATGTGTGGGAGTAACTTACTGGAGCAAGGATATCTTAGGTGGTGTACCACTAAAGACAACGGCATTCCCTCCTCCAACCATTGATGGCCAGTAGTCCTGCAAGGAGGGGGGGGCCTCATGGTTCCTCCCCCATTCGTGATGACCCGTGCAAGTCTTGTGAGTTCATGAGTGTAATGGCTACGTCATGTTGATACTTTCATCTGCTCCACCTCTGGCTTTTTCCTTGGCCCAACTTCTGGGACCAAGTGTGGCCCTGGGGAGGATTGTTTAAAAGAGTTCTGGTTAAGTACTGGTGGACTCAGCAGTGAGGACAAATGTGCAGGCTCAATTAATACTTTATCTTTTAGGACTTAAAACCAGCATAAATTCCAGTCCAGCCTCCTGGGTCCCTTCTTTTTGCAGAGTCTTGGCTGCGATAACTCCAGGAATCTGGATTGACTGATGTTGGACAGTTATGATGTCCTGTCTGTTAATTCATGCTGAAACTTCCTCATTCCTTCCATTTGCCTGGTTATTAACTATTTCCTGTCATAGTTTTATCTGTGTCCATTGGGCTTACTGCTCCAGGCTCCAGTTCATACCCTCATTCCCCCCACCCCCATTCCAATGGCAGGTGCTTGGGTTTGAGGTGCATACATGAGTGGCCCCATCGTCTCTGAAGTTCGGAGATAGTGAGGTACAGTGTGATGACTCAGCGAGGATGGGAAGCAGTCTGTAATTGTTTATATGGGAAGGGATGCAGGGATTGCTAGACAGCTTCGGGGTCTGTTTGCTTCTGTCTAGTTCCTGTAACACGTGGAACCTAACAGCACACAGGCTAGAATTTAGTCAAGTGTATATTGAGATGTTCAAAGTGCTATTTTCCAGAAAGGTGGCTTCTATATTAAATGCATATCATGTCAGAGGAGTAAAAAAAAAAAAAAAAAAAGATTCTACATAGAACCCAGGATGAGACTAATGTACTTAGACTGCAAGTGAGAATCAGACTGTGAGTTATCTGTGGGCTTTCTGGCCACCGGAGCAAGATTCTAAACCTATAAAGCATAAAACAAATACATTTTGTATGGAAAGCACAAGACAGTGAGAAAAATAGATGTTTGCCCGACAGTTTTACGTTCTGTAGAGATAACCAAAGGAAAACCAGTCCTGGTTCCAAGACCGCAACCAGCAGCTGTGCTTCATATGCTCAGGTGTGAAGATGCTACAAGGCGGGAAGAATTAGACTTGATTCAGACTACTGGAGTAGGGCTACCCCATTCATCAAAGACAGGGAGCCACAGTTTATCACAGTGCATTCTATTTGACAAGTTTAGACATTGCCAAATATAATTGTATCCTTCGGATTGAGGTTGTTAAAGCATCTTCAGATATCGAGGATTTCAGGAAGAGGAAAGGTAGTCTCCCAGATATGGACCAGGCATGTGTGCCCACTGGTCATGTAGCAAGGATGAGCAGGTCTCCAGATCATTTTGTTGGACTCACTGAGTAAATGAATGAATGGATGAATATTTGCCAACCTACAGACGTATGACAGCAGTATGATTCATAGCCATGTCTTCTTTCTCAGGGTTTGCTTGGGACAGTAAACCAACCATTTGTATTTTTAGCTATGTCGGTGGGTGATCTAGTGGTACTTCACTTGGTTTTAAATTGCATTCCCTACCACCAAGGGAATTAAGCACAGACAGACAGACAGATGAGACAGGTGCCATATTTGCAGGCATTGTTTGTATCCATTTACTATTGGATCATCTTTCTTTTCTTTCTTTCTTTTTTGTTTTTTGTTTTTGTTTTGTTTTTCGAGACAGGGCTTCTCTGTATAGCTTTGGAGCCTGTCCTGAAACTAGCTCTGTAGACCAGGCTGGACTTGAACTCACAGAAATCCGACTGCCTCTGCCTCCCGAGTGCTGGGATTAAAGGTGTGTGCTACCCACACCCGGCGGGTCATCTTTTCTTACTGGTTTTATGCATTCTTTATCCCTGAAATGAGCTGTGGGATATGCTTCAAGTCCCCATTCAGTGTCACCTCGTCATGACTGGGAGGGGGACCGCACACTCTTCCCTTTCTAGTGCGGGCTGCCTTTATATAGACTCAGTCTCTGCAAAAGCTTAGGGTTTGCATGGTAACGGTCATGCCTCTCTCCCTAGGCATGCCCTTTGCCGGGATCTGTTTGTTTACAAGGCTGTAGCAACCTTTCCAGATTCTATGGCTGATGATTCCTTCCTTCCCTGATCTCCTCCGTTACCAGTTCCATGCTCTCTGGCTTGTCTCTTAGACATGCTGTGCATGAGTTTGTGGGGACAGTGGTTTAAGTCCCTTCCCTGGTGAGTTTGGTCCATAATGTGATTATCGGTCTGAACTTCCATCTGCTTGTTTTCTGCTTGCCCTCCTTGCTATTTTGTATTACTTACTTGCAAAATCTTGCTCTGTTGTTATAGGTTCAGGGTTTTTGTTGTTTTTGTTTGTTTGTTTGTTTTTATTTACCTATTCTCTTTTCTCCACTTCCCTAGTTTAGGGGTTCTGTGTTATATGGATGTTCTTTTAATTCATACCTTGTGTATTGTCAACAACACAACTTAAAAAATCTGAAATTATCCTAAAACCTACAACTTGCAAAGGAAAACAAAAAAAAAAATTCCTTAAATTAACACTAAGTACTTCCTTTTCCATTCCTTATAATTTACATGAACTATTGTCCTGAAATAAAATTTATATTTAATAATTCACACAAACCTGATGTTACCTATGCAAACTTAGATTTGCCTTTATACCAATTATTTGTCTACTGTTCGCTCTAATTCATACTTGTCCAGTTGAGTTTTCTTACTCTCTTAGTGAGATATTTTGGATGTTTATTCAGTGAGCATCAAATGGCAAGTTCATTTTGTGCCTGTCTGTTCCACTCCAGCTCTTAAAATACTCAGGTCTGCAACTCTGGCTCTGAAAGTTACCCTTATTAGCTATTCTGTCTGAAACAGCAGGGTGTTTTTGAAATGTCTTTTAGGAAAAGTAATCAGAAATCTAATATTCACTACATATGGCTTTGAGGTTTTGTTTGTTTTTTTAAGTAGCAGAGCACTTATTTGTCTCTGTAATATTCATAGGTTACTGGCAGAATTGCTGAACACTGGAAGATTGAAATAAAAATACTCACTTGGGTGATGGCTGTCTGGTCAGGACAGAGTGGCTGTAAATCAAAGGATAGCCACCTCTCCTTCATATGGAAAGTTGTTTGGACTTTCATACAAGTGCACGTATGCCAATGTGTCTAGATCGTGTCCACCCTCTCTACCTCCCGTCAGTCACGCCTTCATTTCATAATGTTTAGTTCACGAGTGTATGTTCAGTTAGTGCCATCCATGTGCGCATGGGTGTGGAGTCAGTCATTCACTGGAGCATGGGTACCCGCCAATGACTGTACTGCAGAGACAAGAGGCTCTCCTGACTCTTCCTCGCTTAGCAGCCATCACTGTCAGTAGCGCCCCAGCCAGGGTGGGTGGGGGGCGTTGGGAGCCGTGTTGGCTCCACCTTGTATGGGTAGCCAGTGCTCCTGTGAGTTGATGCGTACAGCAGCTGTGCCGCCATGTCTGGGGTGCTCTCGCAGGTCCTCTGGTTCTAACAGTCTTTCCGCCCCCTGTTCCGTGGTGTTTTCCGATCCGTGCTGGGGAGATAGATGTCCCATCCCTGGCTGAGCACTCACAGTCGCTCATTACCTACACTTTCAGTAGGTACATCTCTGCCTTAGCCTCTACTCCCTGCAGTCACAAGCTTGTAAGACCAAGGTTGGGGGAGCAGCAGCCTGTGGATAGAAACGGTCAGGTGGCAGTTTGGTAAAGTGTACCTTTAGAAGAAAGAGGGAAATCAGTGTGTTACTTCCCTAGACACTGTTTCAACGAGGTTTACAGTATCAGGTATGAATTCCCTCCTGTAGAGCTGGCCTCAGAGCTGGGTCAGGAGAGCAGATGATTCCTCCCCCAAACAAACTTGCCATCCCCTGGATACATCTTCCCTGGCCGGTGGCTATTGTAGCCTGAGGGTGCAGCACCGAATTGAGGGTACTTTCTCCCCAGCAGCCTGCCAGCACCTTCCAGCACTGCCGGCTGGTCAGCAGGGCTCTCCCGGGCAGGTCAAGATTGAGTTCCTGTGTCCTGCAACTAGCCTGCTAAGAGCAGCGGCCACAGCCTGTGTCATGATGTGTGCCATGGGACTTGTCTGACCAGGGACTGTTGGGGAGGTGATGCCCTGCCTGGCACTGGGATTTTCACTTACTAACTCAAGTCCTTCTGGGGGCAGCATTTACTAGTATAGGAGCTTCCTTTGAAACTCTCCTGTTAAAAAAGAAAGCTTCTATTTTTAAAATCAGGTTACCAACTAGAGGGGTTTCAGAAGGCTTCTATGAAGATGGGAGAATATTGAGAGAGCTCAAGGTTGGAACAGGGATGCGGATGCGGGAGGGGAGGTGGGAGTGGGTTGGCTTTTGGGTTGCATTTATATTAGCACTCATTTTTATTTTTCCAGAAAATGTGTACCATGTTTTTTCTTGATGACAAACAGGTGGTCTGTTCCCATTCTTTTAAATCATATTTTCTGTCTGTCGACTTGATTGGTGTTATTTCTGTCCGCTCCTTGTTTCCTCTGCCTTGTGGGTAGGACCGGGATGAGCTCAGCCACGCAGCACCTGCCCTGTTCACTCCTCACTATACTGTCACCTTCCTCTGCTGTATAGAATTTGAGAGCCAATGGCTCCCTGTTGCTATAGTATGTAAACACTTGTGTATTTTCTGTAATTACAAGTCAGATACCCCATGGCAAGCAGGCATCTGGTGACCTAATGTCCCCTGTCAGGAAGCCCGTCACTGTTATTTCTGAGGTGGCGACAGACTACACTTGGAGTAAATTTTAGAATTTTGTGTAGTTACCTTATGCTATACATACTTCATTCTAGTTACCATGTTTCTTGGTTACAGATTTAGCCGTTTCTGTCGGTGGCTGCCTTCCCAAAACTCAATTCCCATCCTAGACTAGCTTATTAAGAAATAAATGCCTAGGCGCATTTCCTGTCGCAGACCTGTTAAAGAGCCATCCACTGCCGCATTCACAGACATGATTGGTGTCCAGGTTGGAAGCCCTCTGGACGAATTAGCTGGGGAATGGGACAAAGGACTGTGTCCTCTAGTTTGCCATTTGAAAATTAGCGTCTTTTGCATGATCTCATAAAGAAATGAAATTCTTATTGTAGGTACTCAAGTTTAAAAGAAGATTTTAGCATTCCTGTAATTTACAGTGGAATTACTTCCAGACTTTGAGGCTAAACAAACCTCAGTGCATTCATGTGCTATTGGCTTTTATTTTCTCCATAGTCTGTTTTACTCTGTATTTTACTTTATATGTGTATTTTAAAATTGAATGTTCAATGAACAAAGCTTGGTCTCATTTTAGCCTTGTCACACATAGATATCACTTTAACCTTTTTTTTTTAATTTTAAGCTTTTTAGCAACATTTCATTAACATTTTCTAATTTTATTTTGTATTAAAAATAATCCATTTTTTAAAAAGTTAAGACTTGTGTATAAAATGCCTATGTAGTAGAGTAATAGAATTGATGTCAGAAATAAAATTATGAAACATCACATAAATAAAATAATTAGGTAGCTTGGGATGTATTTATGAAAATACATTGTAGGATAGTTGAGCTATTTTATAGGACATAGTGTGTTGGCGCCATCTACTGTTCAGTAAGAACAATTTTTTTTTTTTTTTTTTTTTTTTTTTAAACTGAAGACTCATTCCTAAACTGGCTCATTGCTGTGGGGCTTTTCTTTCTTTTAGTCACTGTTCTGTGGGATCTGGCTTTGGCCACTCTAATGACAGTGTCTGTTCAAGCTTGGCTGAATTTGGAGCTCTGGCTTCATAGTCGTCAAAGGAACTTTCTGGATCATGTTATAACTAACCAATGGTGCTAATTTACCACATCGAATTCTTGTTTGAAAATACACTAACTGATCATTGTAGCAAGGATTAAACCTGAGGTTGTGCAAGGCTATTTTGAGTTTCTAGATTTAATTTGGCAATGCTGCCTTTTCCCACTTCCCATATTAAGCGTTTCTGGTTCCTTCCATCTGTTTTGGTTTATAGAAATAATCTCAAATTCTCAGGCTAATTTTAGAGCCTTGGTACATTAATGTATAACATATGTAAAATTTCATTAGCCTGTTCTAGTCTTTTTTTTTTAACTCTGCATATTGCTACATTATGTTTCTTGTGGTTTTTTTTTAACATATTTTATAATTTTATTTGGGTCAGTGTGCTGCTTGTTACTAACTGGGTGACTGGGTGTCCAGATCTACCCAGAACTGGGTACATAATCAATTGTGAGGTAAATTGTGTCTAACATGATAATTGTTATTTTATTGTTTTGGAATTTAACTTCTTACTAGAAAGGATATATAAAAATAATTTCATACATTATACTAAGTAAGCATAAGTCGGATCCCCAAGTTTTATTGATTTATTTATTATCAGGGTGTGTGGAATTTTTAGTCTGTAGGAAAAGATTCTCTCTCCTTGTTGAGGCTTCCAAGTATGTGTTCAGGTCTTCAGGCTTATATGGTATATGACTGCCCACTGAGCCGGCTCCCTCCCAGGCTGAGACATTGGCTTTTCTGGTTCTTGTAGTCATAACCTTGAGACCACCAGCCTCTCCGGCCAGTGGTGGTGCACGCCTTTAATCCCAGCACTTGGGAGGCAGAGCAAGTTCCAGGACAACCAGGACTATTACACAGAGAAACCCTGTCTCAGAAAAAAACAATAACAAAAGAAAAGAAAAGAAATAAAAAAACTTCTCTGAGCCTCATTTTTTCACCTGCAAATAAAATAAGGACAGAACTGATAATTGCTATAGTTTATTGTCATTATTAATATTTGTATCTGGCCTTACATTTTCTGCATCTTAGGATTATCACAGAGTATTAATAAAATCCATCTAAGGCACTTAGCCAAGTGTGTGGCACTTTCTGTTTTTTGTTTTTCAATAGGGCCTCAGGGCTGTCACATACGTGCTGCATAGTAAAGGGAGGCCTCGAACTCCGGGTGCTCCCACGTCCGCCATGCTCAGCCTGTGCCTACCCCAGTAAGCACTCAATAAATGTCAGCTGCTGTAACTTACGTCATCCCTATTTGCATTAATTCTTCCAATGAATATGTCCCAATTGCAGCCACCAATCCCTTTCTTATAGTGAGACCTAGAACTTCTGTGTGCACCTTATCATCACCGTGCAGAATGTTAACTGTGCACATCGTTTAGAGGGTGGTGTGGCAGAGGGCACGTGTCCGGCCTCTGCCTCTGGGTGACTATTAGCCTCAGGAGCTTGACTTCATGTGTCTTGAGTATGAAATCCAGTGTGTGTATGAAGCCTTGATTCCAGCAGAAGTAATAGCTGCCGCCTACTTAAAATGTACTAACATGTATTTCTGTAATTTTGCATCCATTATTAGCGATGTGGGATTTTCAAGCCCCATTTATATTTGAGGGACTGCTAGAGTTTGAGAAGGACACAAAGAAATTTCACATTGACCAGGGGTGGATTGAGATAAAGGATTTAAACACCTCAGAGTTATTTTTTGTTTATTTGTTTTTTGTTTCAATTTGGATGGCTGCCTTTATTAGCAGTTCTCAACCTGTGGAACCCAGAAAAGTACATGGTTTCCACTGATCTTAGGAACCTCCAACTGTAAGTTTATTCTTGTTGCTACTTCATAACTGTTAATTTTGCTACTGAATGGTATCTCGGTGCAGGGCTGGGACCCATGACTTGAGAACCACTGTCTAAGTAGTCTAAGTAGCACACAGATGTTATCTCTAAGTAAATAGCACAGGAGAGTTTGGAGAGAGGTTCAAGGGAAGAAAGCTTTCTGCCCCAGGCCCGCCTCTCATGTCCCTACTGTCCTTACTGTTGGCATGCGTTTGATAGTGTGGCATGTTAGGCATTCTGGAAAGACAAATAATATAAACATTCTGCATAATTACTAGGAATATTTGCCCATTTCATGTTATCTGCCAGCCTTGTAGGCCAAGGTTGTGAATGTTTCCAGCCTCCTTTGTGAGCAGAGGGCACTGGGAAGTGTGATGGAAGAGGTGGGCACCCAGGGTCGCTCCTGAGCGGAGTGGATGCTTATGGCTTTGGATGAATGGGTAAATGAATGAATGTAAGAGTGGGATTCTGAGAGGGGAGCTTCGGTGCTGTGGTACACCGTGTGTGACTGAGCAGGGCCATCGGTTCCTTGGCCATCTGTTCTTATCAACCACACATTCATAGTTCAATGTCCTTGGCTCGTACTTCCTGTCTCCTGCCCTCCCTGGACCCTCATGCTCTCCCCTACTTCCCCTTGCCACCGAGTCCTCTTCCAGCCTTCCACACCGTACTGTTGTTTTCTGTCTCTGCCTCAGTCTCATTAGCAGCTGGTGACTCCTTGGATCCTGTCATTTACTTTTATTACTTACTTTTTTAGGGGTGGGATAGGTTGGGGCAATCATTTACTTTTATTACTTACTTTTTTAGGGGTGGGATAGGTTGGGGCAAAGTCTCACTATGTGACACGGGCTCATCTCAAACTTATTGTCTTTTCCTGGGGGAGATCTCTATCTCTCTATCTCTCTCTCTCTCACACACACACACACAAACACACACACACACACACACACACACACACCTACCCCTACTCACTCCTAATAGGGAGTCAGTGGCAGATCAAAGTACGGATACCACAAAAATCGAAGTTGGCGAACCAATGAGGTTTATTGGGGTTCCTTACAGGAATATGAGTGAGGGGTTATTGACAGGAACATAAGTGACTCAAAGGTTGGAGAGTGTCCTTTCCAGGTGCCTCGGTTGGTCTAGACCTCTTCGCCAGCTCAGCTGGTCTCTGCCTCTTCTTCCAAGCAGCTGGTGTGGTGTGGGCAGAGTCTTGTCTGAGTCTTTGCAGTTGAGGTTAGCTCTTCTGAGGTGGACTCTCAGCTTTTATTGCTACCCTGGCTGGGAGGGGCCTAGTGAATCTGGTCAGTTTCAGGAACTTCCTGAAGATATTTTGAGTTGTTTACCTTCCTGGTCAAGCAGTGTCCCTGCAATACCAGGGTGTGTCGCCTGTTAGAGATGAACTTTCTCGGGGTAAAAGTATCTGAAGAACTTAATAGGGTGTAAAAGTAGTGTGCTTGGTATTTGCTGATTCAAGATATACATTCCCTCCCTAGGGTATTTCCTCTGACCCTGGTGGGTTGCCTCCCTCCTCCTCTTCCCCTCCCTCCTCCTCTTCCCCTCCCTCCTCCCTCTCTGTGTCTGCCTCCTCTCCCTCCTGACTCTCCCCCACCTCTTTTTCCTTCCCCCTGACTTCTAGGTCTCACTGTGTACTCCAGGCTGCTATCAGATTCTTCCTTCTCTACCTCCTGAATGCCCAGGCTAGCTTATTTTCATTATATAAAGAATCGATAAACACTAAAAATGCAGGGGGGAAAAAAAACATCAACAACAACAAAAAACCCAACTCAGCAATCCAACCCAACTCAGGATACCCGGTTTTCAAGCCTGGCTCAAAAATTGCTCCTTTGTGCCTTAGAATTTCTCCATGCTAGCTTTCCTGTGCCTCGTTTTATTTTCTGCTTACGAAAGACAGAATAAACACCTTCTGTTTTAAGTGCTTTCGTGTTTGAAACAAGGTCAGTATGTTAACGTGCTACGTGTCTATTTTTCCTGTGGAAAACATCTGAAATGGGAGTGAACTTTAATCTCTTAAGACTGCAGCATCTCCTGGCATCTGCAAGAGAATGTTTAGCTGTTTAAACAGTGTAGAGACGGTTTGCGCTTTAGGTTCTGCCAGAGCACTTAGTTTTAAAAATAGGATGGATAGTTAGTTCTCTGTGGTTTCCAAGGACCGTGTTGTTAGGCAGGCAGGGATGCACAGTGAAAACAGACTCCCCCCACTCCCTGTGGGTATCTACAGTATAGAGGGTGTTGGGATGCTGACACGGAGTTACTTCTCCTCCCAGTGGTGTCTAGGACGGCAGGAACTTCTGTCTGGGAGACTCAGTTCCCGAAAAGCTCCCTTCAGCAACGAACTTCAGATGTGGTCCCAAGCTGAGCCTGAAATGCAGGCTCCAAGACCAGTTAGCACAGCAGGGCATGTGTGGCTGGCAGAGTTACATGTTTCCAGCCCAGAGACACACAAGCCATTATTATACATGAGGGGTTGTCGGGCATTTCAAGAATAAAACAAAGGATTCTTATGTTTTCAGTGATGTTTTTATGCTCCACCGGAGAAAATACATATAATCTCAACTTTTATTACATTGATTAGTTGAGGATTAATTCCTTAATAAGATTATTTAAGAAAGCAGCCGGGTGGTTGGTGGTGCACACCTTTAATCCCAGCACTCCAGAGGCAGAGGCAGGTGGATCTCTGTGAATTGGAGACCAGCCTGGTCTGTAAGAGCTAGTTCCAGAATAGGCTCCAAAACCGCAGAGAAACCCTGTCTCCAAAAACAAAAACAAACTTATTTAAGAAAAGGTTAAGATACTGATTTTTAGTTACTTTTAATTATTAAATATTAAATTGTACATTTTTCCATGTTTCTTTGTGTGTGTGTGTGTTTCCTTTAGTGTGTGTCACTGGATGTAGCCTAGGCTGTCCTAAAGCTTAGGTTTTTTCTGCTCATTTGCCCTCAGTTTTGTTAGGATATTAATTTTCAGTGATTGTGTGACCTATGCTTTCGTGGCAGTTGCCTGCTGGTTTGGGGTCCTGGTCCTTTTCCTTCCTCCCCCCAGCTCCTCCCCGCCATCCTCCCCTCCTCCCCTCTCCCTCCCCTCCCCTTCTTTCCCCTGCTCCCTCCCTCCCCTCTTCCCCCCTCCTTCCTTTCCACCCCTCCCTTCCTTCTCTCCCTCCTCTTCCCCTGTTATCCTATCAAGTCTTCCTTCCATTCCCAAATCCTCTTGTTGTTGTTATATTCGTTTCCCTCTCGCTGTACAAATGTGTTTCAAAGCCCGGGGAAACTTAAACTGAATGCCGGCAGTCTTGGGTTAGGTAGATATGGTCAACAGAGGTCGTAACAGTAAACTTCAGAATAACATTATAAGGAAAGGAAACACGCACACAAAAGCAAACAATAGAAGTCTTATACTCAAAGGCAATCTTTAATTTTAAGAACATAGCCAATTGAAAAGTGATAATTAAATAATTAAAGCTAACATAAAAATCCACATTTTTATATTGTTTTTATATCTAAAGTAGGCCATGTGCTGTTTTACTTTATTTTAATTTTGTGTGGGGGAGTGTGTGTGTGCACAGTGTCGGTACACACCCTGTGTGTGTCTACTGTGCCACTATAAACCCCTGAAACATGCCAAATCACTGCATCATGTTGTGGCGTGTTTTATTCTTTCTGTAGTAATGTGTCACCATAAGTAAATTGGGTCACTTCCCCTTTAAGTAGAAACTGCCTTGAGGGACAGATGGAGCTTGAGAACCTTTATCTGCAGCACTAGTTGGTCCCCCAGGAGTGTCAGTTGGGCTTGGGTGGGGGGCGTGGGGGGAGCGGCAGGCTTGGAGGACGGCCACCATTGTGTCCACACATGAAACCTTCACCGTGATCTAGCGATAAGGCCACTGTGAGCTGTGAGTACTAACTGTGGCTCTACCAAGGGAACCGGCTCGTCCCCTCCCCCACGCTAAGTCTGAGGAAAGGCAGTTGGCCTCTGCCCATCTTGGAGGCTGGCATTAAGTTGGGTTCAGCCATTTTGTTTTATTTTTCCTAGTTAGGAAATGTTGAGAGTGACTTTTAAGTCACTTAGGGGACCCTGTGGTGATCGTGACAGGAGGAATCTTTTGCTCCCGTTGACAGATGAGTTGTATGACACGATTTTTTAAACCCTAGTGTGCTGGTCCACGCCAGTGAGTGATTCCAACACCTGGGAAGCAGAGGAACTGAGATGGCTTGTTCACCATAGCCCAGCCAGCCAGTGCTGTGGAGAGACCTTATCTGCTCTCCCTTCCTCCTTTTTCGTTAAAGACCAGTTCTCTCACTATGGAGTTACCCTTGCTCTGTAGACCAGACTGTAGACCAGACTGGCCTCAAACGTACAGAGATCCACTTGCTTTTGCATCCCTTGCACTTTGGCTAAAGGTGTGACCCCCACACCTGGTGGGACACCCTATCTTAAAGGGGGGATTGAGTTGAATAATATGAGTAGCTCTTAAATTTGATATCCCGGTCGAAACATTTGAATTAACACCGATTTAGAGTTGTTTTTTTTTACTTTTGTGTTTTTTAATTTCTTATAGGAGTAGTGTATTTACATAAGAGGTTTATACTGAGTTTTTTTTTTTTTTTTTTTTTTTTTTTGGTCAGAGCATATTAGCTTAAGTTATTCATATCTGGGTAATGATGTTAGCTATTTTTATATATAATTTATTTATTTTAAAATTTTGTATATGTGTTGGCATTTTGCTCACATTTGGGTCTGTGTGAGGATGTCAAATCCCTTGGAACTGGAGTTACAGACAGTTGTAAGCTGTCGTGTGGTTGCTGGGAGTTGAATCCTGGTCCTCTGGAAAAGCAGCCAATGGCTCTTGTTTTGAAGCCTGCTTCAACAGGCTTGTTATTTGGGGATGTTGAAGATTTTAGTGAAGACTTTGAGAGGTGGCTGATTTTGCTAACAACAAGAATTAATATCTAACAGGTAGCCTTCTGTATGTGCGGGCTCTTTGGACTCAATCAATCTCCCACCAAAAATATCTCAGGAGGAAGCAGTTAGTGTCTGTACAGATTTTTTTGTTTGTTTGTTTTGGTCACTGTATGATTTTCAGTGTGTTAGGTGGCTACATAATCTAGAGTTGGCTTAAAGTATATGGAAGGTTATATACATATATAGTACTATTGTACATACATATGCAATGCTGACTGTACACATATACACTATTATTGTATATAAAGGACTAAAGTGTCTGGTGATTTTGATATCTGCTAGAGAGTGGGGTATCCTATGACCAGTCTCCTGAAGACAGCAAGAGCTGGTAATAAACAGTGTACTGTCTCTGTCATTTTAGGGGATTTGGATGTTGACAGATGTACATATCTAATTCTGTACTTGTATATGAATTTTAAAAACTCCAGGCTAGGTATGGTGGCTGTCATCCCAGCAGCCAGAAATTTGAGTTAATAGCTCATCTTCAGCTATGTATTGAGCTCAAGGCTAGACTGAACTATTTGATATTTGAGACCTTGTCTTATCGGTGGGCATAGCTCAAATGTGGTCAGAGGATAATGTTGTCAGTTGTCTCTTCATACCATGTTGGTTTTGGGGCTTGAGCTCAAGTTGTGAGGGTTGGTGGCAAGTGCCTTTACCCACTCTCCTCTCCCTGGCTCTTTTGTCATTGCAAAGGACACTTTTGTTATACCTAGTAGGGCTCATGAGTCATAAATAAATACTCCCTGAAGTGAATGACTAATTAAAATAATTCTAAACACATAGTACTGTGAGTGGCATGAAACTCATTCTAACTAGCTCTAGCTCCACCCTGTTTTATAGTATGACTTCTCTGGTCATTGACATTGGAAGTAGCTTAATGTTTTACAAGGACTTTTATATGGGTTCTCTCATCTGGACCATTCATAACTCATGAGGGAGAGGAGGCAAATATTTTTATCCTTATTTTGGAAGTGAAGAAATACAAGTCAAGAAATGTACTTATGGAGGCTTCTTAGACAAGTTCCTAATCTCTTTACTCCATATCTTTGCTTTGTAGTATATACAAAGTGTGTTCAATAAACATTTAGTGAGTCAATTAAAATAAATATTTTAAAGTAATATGTTCATTAAAGATTTAATGAGAATTAGATTAATGGGACATTTAGAATATGTAAGAAATTCTAAAAGTCTCTAGCAAATGATTACCCAATACATTGGATGAATTATAAAAAATTATCTTGCATGCAATATCAGGTGTGGGTGATTATAATATCTGCAATCCATACCATTACATTTCAAGGTATGTGGTATAGTGGGTTATGTACACATATAACCGAAATCTTTTCTTCTTTGGGTGTTTTAAATCTCAGAGTACAACTGAGTAGAATACTTTTCCAGCAGAAGGTATATCATGCTGTAGGGATGAAGAAACTTAAGAAAAGCTGCCTTTTGGCTGGTTTGTAATGAAGAAACTTGGAAGGCCAAGTTGGAAGCTTGAGGGTAAACATGATGCTGGATTGGCACAGTGGGGCTCAGAGCGGATCAACCTTCACATGGCTGTTGTTGAAAGTCCTTCAGCTTCATACACGACAGTTTGCTCACAGATCTACAGTTATTACCGATACCCAGAGTCCCCTGAAAGTAGATTATCTGGGCATCTTAATTTAAAGAGGAGTGCCAATAACTTAAGTGGTGGGAGAGAGAAAGACACCGTGAACAGAGGTCACACGGAGGGGTTTTTATTAGAGAAAGGGAATGGGAAAGGGGGAGGGGAGGAGAGAGACTGGCTTCTGGGGACAGGAGCAGCAGAAGGGAAAAGAACGGGGGTGGGAGACAGAAAGATGGGAGGTGGGCAGGGCCCTTTTAAAAGACCATGTAGTGAATGTACACGGGTGGCAGTGGCTGAGGGCGTATCCTGTCAGAACCCCAAGGGCAGGCCAGTACAGATGCCTGAATGCTAACAGCCAGAAGTCATTGGCATAATCACAATTCCTGATGGGATTTTGTCCTGTGCTTTTCTTCAGTTTTGAAGGCAATGTCTCTATGGTTGCAGGCTTTGGGCTGTAGACACAGACTCCGCAAAGCCATACAATAAAAAAATGTAACTATTTGGAAAATGAGTTGGAATGATATGAGTAGACTAAAAGGCCCAAAGCAGAATTTCCTGCCTCTCCTTCTTGGGGATCAAACTCTGCTATTTGTTCTGAAGTCTCCCATGGCTCCCTGCTCAGTGTGGAGGGCAGCTATGGCTCCTCATGGTTCACAAGACCTGGCGTTTAGATGTTTGTGAGTGCATGCATGGGTGAGAAAGAGATTGTCAGATATGCTGTTGGTGATGAGTGTCTGAGGGTCTGTACCAGAAAGCAGGAGAAATGCTAAATCTCAGGGGAGATAGGAGATTTTTGTTAAAGAGCTTCTTTCGGTGTCCTGTGTGACAGAAATGTAATGATTTCTCTTCACTTCTCCCCTGCAAGTTTTGTGGTCAAGAAGGAAACAGTGCAGAAAAACACTCAAAAATGATTCTCAACACAAAGGGGAAAATACTCGTTAAAAGAAACTTTTGAACAGATACCCCCTTTTTATCCCTGTGGCTGCGCCTCTGTCGGGTTTGGTGACTACATCCTTGGAAGGACAGCACATTGGCTCTGTTGTAAGGGTTTGCCGTTGCTGCCTTCTTCCCGAGGCTGGATACAGACTGGGAAAGGGAACTGGGAAAGGATCTGAGATCTCAGGATCATACCGGGCCACACATTCAGCCACCTGACCTACAGTTCATATGGTTTGATGTTTCTGTAACTGGTAGCTGTGTTCTCACAGGAGCCACTGCTAACCCTCAGCATGTCAGAGGAGGCTTGATCGTTTATGTTTTCTAAAGAATTGATCTCTGAAAATGGCAGTGGTTCTGTATTTTTATTATTTTAGATCCAAGTCTTTCGTGGCAATTTGATACCAAGAGATAATGAATAGATTCTTAGGAGAGTCTGGACTAGGTACAGTCTTTATTATGAAATAGGAAAAGGTCCCATAGGAATTCTCCTTCATAGTTAAAAGTGGTCCGCTGGTTTTATCTGGTGGATGGTGATGTGGTTCTGTTTATTAAGCGCAGTTGGTGGCTGTTTTTAACTGTCAGGATGAGACACCAAGTTTCTGCTTTGTTTAAAGAAATTTTAATTTGACCCCAAATTATTTCCATTAAACACAACATTAATAACAATCATTTTAATGAATGTCTGTGAACTTCAACACCAGTACTTAATGTTTCAAAATGAATGTTATCTTGATTAATGTTCTTAGTATTTAAAAAGCTTTAGCTCAGAGGTTGTAATTTTGAATGTGTTCCACAAGGTGGCAGGGCTGTATGTTTGTAAGTTCCCTTTGCTTCCCTGTACAACAAGCTCTTGATTACCCCAAAATCGAAGTTTTTCTGTATGGTTGGTTAAACGTGTTATATGCCAGACAGGATTTTGGATTCTAACCTTTATGAGGGACCCCTTTCTAAACTGCACCCCATGTCTTCCTGGGGTATTAAGCAGTAAGTTGTAGCTTAGCTGTTACCAGTCACCCTGCCAGATAGGACAGCAGTGACTGCATAGACCGAGACTAAGGTGGAGCAGTAGATAGGGCTGGATGGAAGAGATAGAGAGGCCCTGGCAAGGGAATGGACCTTTGCTTTTAAACACTGCGGGATACCAGCTGGCTTTTGTTTATCTGCATTTGTTTTCCTATTAATGGTAAAGCCAGTCATGAAGTACTGGGCTCTGGTGTGGCAGCAAAATGACTGCTTCCTGCAAAATTAAATAGCACCTGATGGCAGGCCAACCCTGCCTTCTCTCAAGGGTTTTATGACATCAGTTGTTTGAGGGGCAAAAGCACCATCACAGGCTCAGTGGTGAAGGGGCGCCCTGTGGTTTGCAGAGAAGCATCCTGTAGATGCAAGGTCTAATGACCTAAAGCAGTGTTAAGGGGTCTTTCCTGTAATTCTCAAGTGTCTAGGCTGTACACTGTGTAGAGGAGCGATGTTGATTGCAATGGTGTGGCTGGTCCTGCCTAGCCGATCCAGCCATTGGCTGTTCAAAGCAGTTTGCACTTCAGTTGACACAGCGCTGGGTAAGTCTTCGTCTCTTGGACCAGAGTGCTGACACCACATTTTCACACCAGCATTCACCAAGGCTTCCCTGGTCCATGCTTTCAGGTCTGTGTGGTTTTGCAAGTCTGTTATGATGGCCAAGTTGTCCACTGACTTTGTTTCATCCATTGGTTATTTGCATGCTTTCCCAATTTTAAAAGTGTAAGGTATAGAGTTTACTAGGCCAAGTTTAAGAATGTACCAGTATGTTTCAGTACTGAGAGAGCAGTAACTAAAGTACTGGTTCAGCACTTGGGCGCTGTTGTGCATCTTACATAATGGCTACAGTGGTCATCAAGTCATCAGAGCATTTTCCCATTGCTGCACTGGCTGCACTGTGCCCTCTTTGGTGACAGGCAGTTTTCATAAGCATTCCAGAGAAGCCACTGGACCTTACAGATGAGCTGTGCTTTGTCTGAAGTGAACCCTGGACTGTGGACACTTGAGCCTCTCTTGCGAGATCTCTCCAGTAGTTGAACTCTTAACCTCGTGGTAAATGGGATGTAGATATGATAGGTAAATGCTTAGACTATATGGATAACTTTCTTATCTTGTACCTAAAGAATGTATGCATTTTCCTTTTGGCTAGGTGTTGTCTAGGAATGAAGACTGCAATGAGACACTAGACAGTTGGGTCTTGTCCAGTCAACTAAGTTGCATCTTTTAATTTACATTTAAGGATGTTATTGAGAGAGGGTTGCTGATTCCTTAATCTCATTCACTGTTATCCTGATTGGTTAGAGTGTTAAGTCTTCTTTTCCTCCGCTCTTCACATATAAGTATGTTGGACATGATGCTTTTCTCATTGGTTTATAACATTCGTTCTTGTTATAACTTCTGTTATAACATGTTCAGTTATAACTTGTATACTCTTGCTCAAGACTGACTATCTGCATCCCCAGCACAAAAAGCCAGGTGTGGCTACATGAACCTGTAATCCCACCCTTACCCGACCCCCGGCATTAGGTGCAGAGACAGGTAGCTCTTGAGAGCTCACTGGTCAGCCACCTTAACCACTGGGAGGCCTTGTTCAGTGCAGTAATATGGGAAGTAATTGGAAGATGCTCTCACTTTCCTGCTCTTGTCTTTACATGTACACATGTATGCATGTTTTATCTGCAGACTCATGTGCATGTGACACACACACACATACACACATTACACATGCACCTCTTTTTCTTCCTCCTCTCTATATAATATTCTTGAACTGTCTTCTCTAGTGCTGGCTTGGTGGTCTTGAACTGCCTTAGTTTGTGCTTGCCTTGGGATGACCTTATTTCTCCATCAGTGGTAAAAGGTAAAAATTGCTGGATATAACCATTTTGCCTGAAAGTTACTTACTTTCAGAACTTGAAATAGAGCACCGTGTTTTCCTGTGTTTTAGGGTTTCTGTTGGGAAACTTAGTGGTATTTTGATGTGTTTGTTTTCCTAAGTACGTTGGTATATGTTTGTTTTATTTTTTTTTTCTCGTGTTTTTTTTAATACTGTTTCTCAGTTTTGTGCTTTTGGCATCTTGACTGATGTGTGATGGAGAGGTTCATCTTTTGTCATGTCTTGTTTTAAATTCTAAGTTCCTCTGGAGTTTAGATGCCCATCTCTTGCAGAGTTCAGAAATGCCTGTAATTTTATTGGATTTCAATGACTTCAGTTTTTCTCCTAGCTTCTTGTTCTAGCCAACAGATTCTTATGTTTGTTCTTTTGATCATTTTCCCAGAGTTCTTGGGATTTGTGATTATACCCTCTTCATTATTGATGTAGGTGAAGTGTTTACTCACTGTCTTTCAGACCTCATAACCTTTTTCTATTGGTTGGTCTGTTGGTTTTTATTTGATTCATTGAGTTATTCATTCCATTTCTTTTGTTGTTCTTCAAAAATCTTAGTCTCTTGGCTAAGTTTGTGTTCCATGTTGCTGACTTTTTAAATCCATATCTTGTTAGCTTTTCTCGTCAATTTTTGCCTCTTTCTCATCTGTTGCTGGCTTTCTTCTCTAGGTCCTAAAATGACTTTTTGTGACTTTATTTCTCTTATTTATGTGTTGTGTGTTCCTCAGTTTTGCAAATAAATGTTTTGAGATCTTCACCCTCCCACACTTTACTCATTTATCTATGTTTGGGTTCAGTAGATGGGGATCTCTTAGAGGAGACACATTTCTGTGCTTGTTTGTGTTCTGTGGTCCCTGTTCTGTGCTTTGTACATCTCCCTGTGCTGACAGCTCTCAGTGCTGTTTGGGGCTCTTTTTATGGACAGTTTACTCTTGAGGGTGAATCCCCGGTACCACCCAGAGAGGAGCAAACAGATTGCTGAACCACCAACCTGAGTAAGATACAGAATGGATTTAGGATTGAGTGCAGCCTGCTAATCATTACCAGTGGGCATACAACCGAAACCCACAAAAGCAACATAAGATGGGGCCGAGAAGGTAAAAATTATCCAGGGTAAACTTAGAGATGACGACTCTGAGTGAAAAGGAAGTGAAATAAAGAAAGGGGGGTGAGAAAAGTCAGGCTAAACAAAAGAAGGGAGAGGAGAGAATGCTGGGAAGTGGAAAGACAAACAAGTGAGAGAGAATTAGATGGCCTACGAGTGAGAACCTGCAGGAACAAAATTAGAGAAATACACAAAGAGCAAAAAGCAAAACGGGAGCTTTTGTAAGAAAAGCATTGCAGTGAACGTGTAGTACCGCGTAGTAGGGGGAGAGGGTTAGCACGGGGGGGGGGGGGGGGAGACAGCAGTGTTGGAGGCACTTTTGAAAGCTGTCCTTTGCCTACTGGGGTCCTCTGCTAGTCGCCTTTAGCCTTGTGTGTGGGCAGATCCTCAGGAACTGGGTCAGATACCCCTAGTTCCTACCCCTGTTGCAGCTAGAGCTGTAGCTATGCGGTGTCTCCCGAGTGTAAAGGGAGGAGAGGCAAACGTGGCATCGAGGTCTGCCCACAGACTTGCCTCCAGAGGAGACGCTGCCTCGCCAATGCCTGGACTGGACCTGAGGTTTTGGGGAGCTGCTGGCCATGTGGCCCTTCAGTTTTTCAGAGCTGGGAACTCGTCCTGTGAGGAGGACCACTGTGTCTCCCCTAGGACTGGCTCACTATTTGGATAAGGCTCTCCACCCTTCCCCTGCCCTTGTGCTGCAGCTGCGGCCTGTTTGGCCTGGCTTCATAGTGAGATCACCTGGGAAACCGACCACACACCATCTGTATTCTATACAATCTTCCGGCTTATTCCTGCCGTATCCCTCGGTGCTGTCTCACTGCACAGAATATCATGTCTCTGTGATAAGTGAACAGAACTAACTAGCCTGCTGAGGTCCTCGGGGGTGAGGAGAGAGCTCATGACAGAGTCCTCAGGGTAAGGAGAAAGCTCACTTAAACCTACTTGGCTGCAGGGAGCCGTGCACAGCCTTTGTGATCTTCCCAAATTGGGTGACGCTCTTTATATCTTAGCGTTGATGCTATAAAAATAAAACAGTGAAGACATAAAATTGAGTGGCCACCAACCACTCGGTAGAGCAACTTTGTAACCAGAGCACTGGGCAAAGGAAAAGCTGGTGCCAGCTTGGTGTGGCTGTAGGCTCTGAGGGCGGCTCTAAAGACACACAAAAGGGTAGACCGGAATGCCGGCAGCAGTGTGATGGGGCAGAGGTGGCAGGTGGCCCTGATAGTACAGAGGAAAGCGGGGCTCCACGCCAGTCGGCTGAGGTGAGGTTGGGTAGGCGGCAGTGAACCCTGGCAGACTTGTAAGTTAGGTTGAAAGCAGTGACAGGGTTGTTGCTGCATGCTGCTCTGGCTGGCATTGTGAAGGGAAAGCCCCGGGCAGGGCTTCTGAAGCTCTTCCCACTTTCATCCCCACCCAGAAGAGGTTTTTATGTGGCTCCAGGTATGTATTCACATAAAATTCCTGAAGTCCTCTAATCAAAAACCACACATCAAAATGGCTGCTGTAAAATGTCAGCCGGAAAGGAAACTGTTTCTCTGTAATGGAATTCCTGTAACACGAATAAATAAAGACCTAGAGACTGGTATTGGGGTTCAAGCTTCAAGCTGAAGATCAGAAAAGCAGAGCAGCCGGACACCAGCTCTCACCTCTAGCTCAGGTTGAAAGGGCTGATTCATGAACGAGCTCTTCACCAAGTCTCAGACTGTTGACTCTCCTTAGTGTGGCTGGAGAATGAATCTTCTCTGAGACCTTGCTTCTGTCTTATATACGTCCCTAATGTTGGGATTAAAGGTGTGTGAGCTATAATTCTCTTTTAGACTGATTCACTTTGTGTAGCTCTGGGTGGCCTTGGACTCACACTGAGACTGAAATCCACCTATGTCTTAACCCTGAGTCCTAGGATTAAGTTGTGCACCACCACCTCCTAGCTTCTGGCTGCTGGGATTAAAGGTGTGTCCCTGGCTTCTATGGCTTGCGGCTGACTTTGCTTTCTGAATCATCAGGCAAGCTTTAATAAATGGTAAACAGGATCTCATCACAGATTCCGAAATAAATAGTTTTGCGCTGACCCAGCTCTGAGAACAGGTGTGTATGGGATGCTTGCGGACTGTTTGGCTGCTTTGTTCCTAACTCAGAGCCTGGAGCAGCTTAGCCAGGGGGGCTGCTCATCTGTGGTCCTGCTTAGATAGTAGAGCAGATACCAGATTTTTTTTTTTTTTTTAATATCATCAACTTTAGTTTTATTTTACAGTTGGGATTTAGATTGAGATGACAGGACTAAAACATTGTTAAAGTATCTCTCTCACACAGAACACATTTGCGTGCGCGCGCAAGACACACGCGCACGCACGCGCACACACACACACACACACACACACACACACACACACACGTGTGTGTGCCTTACTTTGTAGCCCAGGCCAGCCTTGAGTTCACTGTGTTGCCCAGGCTGGCTTCAACTTGTAATGGCAAACCTCATGTTTCAACCTCTAGCGTACTGAGGTTAAAGGTGTGTGCCACCATGTGTGGTTAAGTGATCTCTGATAGACATTTTTAAATGTTAATGCATGTAAATTTTTTATTAAAATTATGTATGAGCTTGTAACACTTTACTTTTCTCAGATACACAGGTGTTTTAATTTCTTAGGCTGTTCACTAACTTATGGATCTGATTTTGTATTCTTTCCTGTGTTCTCTCCTCATTAGGTTTTAGGGGTTATGTGTTTGGGGGGAGGTATATGTGTGTGCCTGTGTGTCCAAGAGCATGTTCTGTGCTGGTCCTCTAAATTTTAAGGGCTCATTTTCCCATGGAACTAGAACCTGTATCAAGTGCTTACAAGCACCTGGTTGAATGTCCCAGGTACCCTCGTAGATCCACTGAGTGAACTCCTCAGTATCTTGGTGTTGGATAAGGTTCAGTGCTTTTGCCTATTGCCATGAACAACCATGTGAATGCTGTGTTGGGATAGATGGTCGTGGGAATACACACACACACACACACACACACACAATCTTGGACGTCTGCTATAAAGCAGTCTCAGTGGAGGGCTCGAGGCTTTTAGAAACGTGTTTAGTACTTTGTCAGGCAGTCTGTCTGCTTGTCCTTGAGAGACTAAATAAGTCCATTGTATGTGTGGTTTGCAGTCTTGTTTTCTGTAGCTTGGTATAGTTCTAAACTGTTGCCATGCAAAATCAGGGTTTTTCTGTAGTCAAGAAATAAGTTACAGTGTTTATAAATTTCTGCTAATGCTTTCTAGTTTGAAAGCTTCATAGGATAAGGCTATTTCACTCTTTAAAACAGTGCCATGCCTGTCACAAAATGTTTGTGAAATTAGTGTTTATGTAGATACTTGCACATAAATAGTACCTGCTTGCTTCTGGGCCGGTCTTCTTGCTGGAGCATGAACACCAAGCATCACTAGAGAAGAACGAAGGGCAGCTCCCTTCGTGCAGCCCTAGAGTTTGCTGTAGTTTATGACACCAGCTAAGTGTGTGCAAAGTGAGGGCATCCTCATTGAGCTGAAAATAAAAATAGAAGACCCTTGAGCTACGATGGAAGCCAAATGCGGGCTTCCTGTTGCAGGATATTTGATCACACTGTGAGCCTCAAGATTGCACGATTACTGGAAAAACCTGTTTCTAGCTGTGGTGTGCCTCAGCCTTAGCTCACACCTTTAATCCAAGAGCTTTCTGCTTTATTGTAAACAGGATTAAACAGTCAACCATAGGTCAAGATGCAGAGCAAGCAACCAGTTGACAGGAAATTGGCAAGAAAAAAACCATAGAGAGTAGAGGGAGTCCAGAGGAAGGATAGAGAGACACAGGAAGTAAAAGAGAGGGCCATTCAGTTGAGGAGTTTTTGTTTTGAGGCGGTGGAAGAGCCTTTTCCCGGAACATCGGCTGAGGAGGAACTGAAGAGGAAGGTCAGCTTTCTTGCTTTCTCTGACTCTCTGAGTTAGCAGCCTTTCACCCCAGTATCTGGCTCCTGGGTCTTTACTAAATCAAACAATTGAGATTTTTGTTAAAAACAAGCAGCTTCCCTTGCACTGAAGACCGAAGCCAGCTCGATAGTTTGGTCAGGATTTAGTGTTTATGAAGAGGTAACATGCTGTATAAAGTTGAATGCTATAGGGTAATCTATAATAATTTTATGTATTAAGAACTCTCCAGAAACTTTCTACTTTTCTGTGGAGAGATGACTAGGCCTCTTCAATCACCCCAATTACCCCAATTACCACTGAACCCAGGTTGCTCAGAACACAAGATTCCTATAGTAAATGCCAGATTCGTCTGTCATCTCGTCTAATTGCCAGAGCAAAATTATAAAATATGATATCCCCATTTTACACAGGAAGAAATGATTTGGGGGTATTGGGATCTGACTTCAGAGCCCCCTCTCTGAGTATGTACACAAAGCTGTGTTTTAAAACCATCAGTATACAAAATAAATCAATGAGTTCATCAGTGTTGTCCGCCAGGAGTGCAGCAGGTGGATGGCTGTTGCTAACCCTGACGTGTGCTTGATCACTGGGATCTATAGGGTGGAAGAGAGAACCCACGTTGACAAGTTGCCCTTTGACCACCATACATGCGAAAATGTTTGAGATACACTTATGCACGAGTGCACATGTATGTGTGTGCACACACACACACACACATAAAAATTAGTATTGACCAGAAAGGTTTACAGTTAGACTTGAACTTAAATGTCTGTCTTTCCAGAGGTGATAACTTTTGGATTAAAGCAGAGAAGTTAGCGTCGCTTCAGCTTACCTACCACCCAAGGCCATGTAGAATTGTGCTGTTAGGAGAATGTGAGTGAATTCTGCTTCCATCATTTTCTCAGTGAGAAATGTAGAGGGTCAGAGTTGATGGCTCCAGTGAGCACTGAGAAGCAACTGGAGACTTCTCTGGATCTCATGGGTAACAAGCAAACCTTAGACCTTTTCTATGCTGTTGTAAATAGACATGGAAAGTTAGTTTTTGAAGTCTATCTAATAATATAAAATAATCTAAAAGTGTCAGTAAGCTTGCTTCCTGGGCTTGCAAAAGGCATATGCAAGTATAAAGGTGTCAGTTTCATTAACATTGAAATTTTGATCTAACATGTAGCTGCTCTCAGTTAACTTGTGTGTCACTGGTGGGAATTTGCAGGCTGTTTTACTCTGCGACTGAATGCTCTGGAAACTGTAGAGATGTTTGAAACTAGTAATCAACCAGCACTTACATGAAAGGAATCATGTGCTAGCAAGTTTTGGTCTTTATGTAGATAATTATTTCTCTGATTGTGGAAAAGGCTATTTCTGATTAATTTCTTTATTCACTGCTATCTACAGTCATATTCTACATGTTCTTTCTAATCCTCGTTTTTTCACTTACTGTCCTTAATGACATTGTAACACTTGACCCTGTGCTCATGACAGGCAAGCACTCTGTGTGTTCTCGAGTGCATGTGTGTGCATTAATACAGACCACCAGTGATGTACAAGGCATCGATTCCCTTCTGCCTCTGCCTCTGCCTCTGCCTCTGCCTCTTCCAAGGGAGAGGCTCTCATCACTGGCTTCACCTCAGTGCTTAAGCTTTCCTTTACAGTAGTACAATGATGTTAAAACAGGGAAACTAGCCAACTTTAGGATGTTGAATCATATATATGTGTGTGTATACATATATACATTTATATACATATATACATATGTATACAGCAGCTACTTGCATGCATGGGTTTTTTGCTACTGAAGTCCATACCAGATATGGAATGGACATATGTCCGTGCTGTACCAGTTGGCCAGATTCATTTTTAAAATCCTCATCTGTAGTTCTAGAAAATTCCACAGATGGTTTTATGCTACTTAACACAGTATTCTTCTGACACTTCTTTCATGAAGATGTTAGCTCTTCTAGGTAGCTATTTTCTATTCCCTCTTTATTCTGTTCTAATTGTGGGATGTTTCTTCAACATTTCATTAATTGGTGAATGTTCACAATATCGGTTTTTCAAAGTTCGGCTCTCCCCATTCTGGTCCCATCCTTGTTCAGTCTTTTGAGACTTCCGAGGCCTCTTCTTCCCCACACTGCATTTGTTTTT
Organism: Phodopus roborovskii; assembly: GCF_943737965.1. Lineage (NCBI taxonomy): Eukaryota > Metazoa > Chordata > Mammalia > Rodentia > Cricetidae > Phodopus > Phodopus roborovskii. The sequence continues at coordinate 37,852,661 of NW_026126511.1, read as the reverse complement.
CCCAGGGTCCCCATCACTGAGCGCTGCTTATGCGGAAGGGGTGTGGGCTTGTGCCAGAGTGCTCCGAGTCACCTGTACCTTGCACCCTGAGACTGCCTGGACTGTAAACTTTGGACTCACTGGTACCTGTCAGCCATCTTCTCCCTCTCCTTGCTGCTTGCGTAGACTTCAGTGCGACGAAATGCCTTTCCCCTCCATCTTTGAAAACGGACGAATGAAGTTGAAGTCTTTACCACATTTCTTCTGTCTTTATGTGGTTAAAACTGGGTTCCTTTTCCCTTTGGTAGTGTGTAGGTCAGGGTACCACACTTGGTCAGTAGTTTTTAAAAGCTCTCTAATGTGAATTCCTGGTGAGAGTCATATGGGTTCATGAAATTAGCTAAAGAGCATAAACTTGGAGGCAGCTAGGTCTATGATTGGGAAACATTACTTATTTGTACTTAAGACAGGAAAGTTTTTGTTGTTGTTTTGTGTGTGTGTGTTCTTTTTTGTTGTTGTGTTGTTTTGTTTTTGTTTTTTGGAAGGTAAGAATATCCCAAAATGATTCTTGAAGAAGCTAGCTTAGACTATGAGGTCTATAATACCCGTTGCTAGTAAGTGCACACAGGACTTTGATGGCAGCCATACATCCATCCCTCTACTTAAAGAAGAGCCAGTCCTCGGATACCCAGATCAAAGAGCAAGACAGGTCATTTGTACTACGCATTCCCATGATGCTTTGCGCTGGCATGGCTTTGCTGTGGGGTTCCTGACTATCAGAGACGGTGTGTCCTTAGCTGTTCTATGTGAAAAGCTCGTTCCTTCCAGCCCTGCCCTGAACTCACTCACTCTAACTTCCCTGGTACTGTCGGTTATTCTGATCCTTCAGACTCTTGTAGCAGTGCATGACTTCTTAGTGTCACACTGGTGCACAGCTCTCCTCAAGGCCAGCATGCGCTGTGCTGGTGTCAAGATGTTTGTTTGGGACAGAGAAAGGAGGACCCTTCTGTCCCCTGCCTCCTGCAGTGACGTTCTCCCGGGCAACCCTTGGTGATCTGGCAAGGCCGAGCCCTGCGCAGCTCAGTGAGGTCTTTATGTCCCTCTCCAGCCAGGGTGACGCTCAGCCTGTGGCTTCTGCTTCAGTCTGCTGTATGACCTCCAGGGGTGTTTGGATCTCAGCTCACTGGAGAGAAAAACATCTCATGGCTTGATTTTCCCTGATTACTGCCGCTAATTGTGCCTGTTGAATGGCCCTTTCAGATAGTGGCAGGCCTCTTTACCAGCCTGTCAAACCATTTCCATCACTTCCCAATACCTATTGGGCATTTTAATCGTCAATTAGTGTTTACAAAAAGCAACAGCTCGGTTCTTTCCATTGTGAAACACACACTGGTGTCCGCAGTGAGGCACTCTTGTTACCCACTCATCCCCATAGAGGAAAAGAGTGATGTGGATCCCTGCCCCTGCGGCTGGGCCCGCTCTGCCCCCTCCCATTAGCAGGTGGTGCCAGCTAGCATGCAGGCGTGGGGAAGGACAGTGTTCCCGCCACGTTGATCGCCACAGCCTCTGGCTATCTCCCTCCGTCCATCCGGTGGACTGGTCATCACTCACTCTTCAGTGGGCTCGTGGGCTCTCACAGGACATGTTTGAGGGTCACTTAGTCCACGTGTCTTGGTAAATTTGACTTGTCTTTCTTCCTTGCCCTCCCCTGCCTGGTCCTCTCTGTCATTTTGGTCTCCTCATTCAAGAGACTACTCTCACAGGCAAAGATCTTGAAAAAACAATGTTAGCCTAGCCACCCTAGAGCGGCAGAAAGCTCAGCTAGCTACCCTCAGGACACATGACCCCCCCCCAACTCCACTCCTCAAACTTCACCGATCTCATGGATAGCTTTGCCATCTCAGAACTTCAAACATTCTTCTTAAGCCCACTCTCTCCTAAGTTCTAGGCCGTATTTCCCACCGGCTGCTGTGTCCAACCAGTCACCACAATTTCCCAGACCCTGTTTCTCTTGAGCAGCTATAGCATCTGATTGGTAAATGACATCGCCTTCCACACATTCCATCCACAACCTGGAAAGCCTAGGGTCATCCTGCCTGCCTTACTTGCCGCCAGCTGCCACCTACATATCTCCCTTCCCTTGTGGTCTCCCTCTTCCTTCCCTACCTCCTCTCCTGGGGTCTTGTACGTGGTCAGTGACCTTACTAAAATGCACATGCCATTGCATTCCCCGCTGCCAGGAAGCTCTGTCTCCCCGCAGCCTGCCAGGCTGCTGCGTGTTTCAACCCTTTTCCCCGATTATACTTCTCCTTACACCTCCCACCGCAACCTCCATCTTGCTACTGCGCAGCCGCTCAGCTCCTGAATGGCAGGGAGGCTTGGCGTGTTGGTGTGGCTGCCTCCTGACCCAGGCGTTTGTCTGACCATTCCCCATTCCCTTTTCACAAATGTGTGCCCCCCCCCAATGTAAAAACCTTGTTTTTCAAGGTCCAGAGGGGATCTTCTACTCTCAGAAACACTCCTTAACTTCTCCCTCGGAACCATCATCCTAGATGTATAACCTGTTATATCAGATGGCGTACCCTCCCGCTCTTCACTGAAAGCTAGGGCTCTGACCCATTCATCTTTATAACTTTAGTTCCTGGCCTTTCAGTCTCAGTAAATAAGAATAAATGAATGAATGAATGAATGAATGAATGCCCAAAGAGAACTTCTAAAAATTCTAGTTTGTATCCTTCTAGCCAAAATGGATTATATTGCTCCTTAAAGAAATAATAATTAACGTGGATGTGTGTGTGTGTGTGTGTGTGTGTGTGTGTGTGTGTGTGTGGTATGTGAGTGAGGGCCGCACATGCACAGTGCATGTGTAGAAGTCAGGACAACTTTGTGGAATCCTTCTCTCCTTTCGTCCTCACGTGGGTCTGGGGGTGTTGAACTCACTGCCAGGCTTACATTGTCTGGGGCACGGGCCTTTACTGCTGAGTCACTCTGCCAGCACTGGCAGAGAGTTTAAGTGTTGAACATGATCTACATCTCCTCCTTCATTGGCCAGGACCCACTCAGTTCTCTGTTCCCTTTGTCCTATTGCCCCTTTCCCTTACTGAGTTGTGACTAATGAAGAATATAACGAGGTCAGACTCGCACACAGACAATGTGTAAGGGGCCTTGAGAGTACGGGGGATACCACAAGCCTTATCACTGGGACATTCTGCTAGCCATTCTTTACTCCTGGCTGCATGCCTTAGAGACATAGCCTGCCTGCCTTATTTACCAAGTGTCTTTCCCTCGGTCCACTTGAACTCCCTCAGTCCCTTCTCACGGCTCCTCAAGGCTCTAGGAAGAACTTGTAGGGCCTGTGACGTCACCACTGACATCTTTCTTGGGCATGTCTATACTGTATGTGCCAGACTGCAGCCATGGTGAGCCTTGCTCTACCAGGACTTTGGTCAGTGCCCGGAGAGACTGCAGATCTTGCTGCGTCTGGGCCCACAAGTGTGTGATTAGCCTGTCATGCACCCTGGCAGGAGGGCTGGAAGGGTCAGTCTCCACTCAGACTAGACACGCTGCGGCAGACTGTAGGCTCTGGTGCCATGTTTGGGCAGTGGTGTGAATTCCCATTCTCGAGGTTGCTTCCCTCACATGTAAAGAGGGAGGGTTTAAATGACCACTAAGTTCTACTGAGTTGGACGGTGGTCTTTCACCTCTTGACCTCTTACATCCCAGCTCTCGAATCTGTTGTTTTAGATCTCTGTGCTGGATTCTGGAATTTCTGATCTATACTTCTATACTGAGAGGCCGTGTCTGTGCATGGGTAAGTCGTAGACACATCATATCTTTAGCCTCCCATTTCTAAACCTACAGAAAAAGACAATCAAAGTGATCGGTAAAGACATCATCTCTAAAATTCTGACTACTTCATAGAGTTAGAGGAAACTCCACAACTAGTATCCAGATAGGCCATCGTACAGACATGTGTCCTTTGTACAGATGTGTGTCCTTCTTCAAAGCAGAAGCGTTCACTGAACGCAGGGGGGTAGCACAGTGTTGCCTTCTCTAGTAAACCGTACTACAGTAGATATTGAGGGGCTGTGTGCCACCCTCTAGTGTATCTCTGTGAATAAACCTTTCAGCGGAGCGTTGTTAAGGTCACCAAGGGACGGACTATAAGGCCCTTGCTGATTCTGTGTGCATAGGAAAATGGGCTGATCGGTCCCCAGCACCCCGTCTCTGCTGGTTCCTGCTGTTGCCCTCAGGAATCTATCGAGAAACGTGAGATTGATCAGGCAGCTATCTTTAAGGTGTAAGAGGAGCTCCGATCACCTGTTTCCACGACTGTGTAAAAGTTAAAAGGAAATACTGTTTATTTTTTGATAGGAGATATGCATGAAACTCTTGAAATAGAACCATAATCAGGACAATTTTCACTTCAGATGTGCCTTACAGAATGTCATTTAGCTTCTAAATCCAGGGTGCCATTTTCGTCTGTGGGTCCTGATTTTCATAATCTACCACCATTTAGCAGAAGTGGTATTTATGAAGAAATTTGGCTTTGAAATGATGAGTCTCATGAAGATGAAGAAAAGATTAACTATTTGAATCGTTCTGCTTAGAGACTTAGAAGGGAGCTGCCATGGCAGGCCTCCTCTGAGTGGAGTGGAGGCTTGCACCTTCTCTTCCTGGGCTAATTGTCCTCTGTGCCTACTGTTTCCCTTCTCTAGGATGTCATATAAATGGGACCGTGTGCTTTGCGGCCTTTTGCACCTGGCGTCTTCCTCTTAGTGTGTTATATTTGAGATTTGTTCATGCCGTTAGAAGTAAGTAGTTCATTTCTCTTTACTGCGGAGTGGTAGAACCCCATTATATTAGCTGGGACATGGTTATCTTTCAGTGGTGTGTATGGTGCTTATGATAAACCCCTCTGAATATCCACATACAGATTTGATTTCGTAATTTGAGCTGGGATTACTGGCCTTGATGGAAGTATGTGTCTACACAGTTGTGCCAGTAGGTGGTGGTCGCTGCCCCGACTGACTGTCAGCACTGGTGTTTGCGGGTCAGAGGCAGTAAAGTTATATTTTAACCACACTAAAAGGTGCATTGTATGATGGTACCTCGTGGTTTCGGTTTGCATTTTTGTAGTGACTGGTGCTTAGTGTTTCCCATTTGTTTATCTGCTTTTTATAAATATATTTATCTTTGGTGTCTGCCCACGTCTTTCATTGGCTGTTGAGTTCTGAGTTCCTAGCACCGTTACCTTGAAGTTGCTTGCGATACTCTTGTGTCACTGACTTCAGAGAACAAACTGCATTCCAGTGGCAGCCCAGTTGTCACCTTCTTTACCCTTTCTGATTGTGGTTTTAGGGTCATGTCTAAGAAGTGTTTGCTAACTGACCTAAGGAATGAATGATTTCTCCTAGGTTTTCTAGTTCAGGATTTTATATTTACTTTATGATCTGTTTGTGGTTAATGTTTCATATATGCGAGGAATGGTTTGAGGTGGCTTTTTGTTTGGTTGGCTTTGTTTCTTTTTCTGCTCTTTAATTTTGACTTCATCCAATTGGCCTAGGACCACAGGAGCAGTTTTTGAAAAGCTACCGTTTCTTCATGGAATTCTTGCATTCGTGTGAAAAATCAATTTGCCATTATATATTGGTCCATTTCTGACTTTTCCCCTTCATAACCATAGTGTGTTGCTGGAACTTTTCTCCTGTCTGCTTCCAAGCAGAAGGCCAGCTGGAAACTACTGGCTCTGTGTATGACAGAGTTGCTCTCCGTGGCCGTTTCTAAGGTTTTCTCTTTCGACTGGATTTAGCACTCACTCTGGCTGTGGGCAGGGTTTCTTGCCTTGGGGTTTGTGTGGATTATTAGGGTTGGTGTTGTGAGTCTCGGGATTTCCTATAGTTGTCCTTCTTGACCTGTTTTCTAGGGATCCGTTACTGAAATTATCCCCACACACACCTCCCCCCCCACCTTTTTATCCTTAGCCTTTCCCCTGTGATCCATTTTGAATAGTGTCTGTTGTTCATGTACATGAACACTTCTAACATCAGAGCTGTGCTCTCATCCCATCTAGGAGTATCTTCTCAAATGCTGTCATTTTCATTTTAATCTGAGTTTTCATTGTGTTTTTGCATCTGTCTTTATATGCTAATTCCTTTGCCTACCCTTTGAACATATAAAGCACAGTTAGCTGTCTTTTAATATCTATGTCTACAAGTTCTATCATCTTTGTTACATGTAGTCATTTAGGTGATTTTTTTTTTTTTTTTTGTATTGCCAGTCCTGTCTTCTGTTTGTATATCTGCTACTTTTTATTAAGTGCTGGGCATGGGAACTGATGATGGAGAGTAGTTTTCCATAGGAACAAAGCACAGCTCAGTCTAGACTAATGACCAACACACACACACACACACACACACACACACACACACACACGCACGCACGCACGCACGCACGCACCCATACTCACACAGAGAGACAGGCATACACAGACACTCATAGACACACACACAGGCAGACAGCACCCAGAGACAGGCACACACAGACACACATAAAAACTGGCAGCATAAACACAGAGAGAGAGAGAAAGAGAGAGAGACACACACACAAGCAGACAGACAGACACACACACACACACAGAGGCAGGCAGACAGACACACACACACACACCCCTACCCCCCCCCCCCCCCGGTTTTGGCAGTATCCTCTAACCATTTGTTGCTCTAGACTTGGATTTTTTTACTCAGGTGTCCATTGACCTCACCAGTCAAGGCCTCTGGTTTCTTCCTCTTGCTCTGCTCTTCAGTAATGGCTGTCTCAAATCTGGTAGTTTTTATAGATGCTTGCTGGTAGGTAGTCAGTATGCCTGTGTTACTTTAGAAGATTTTAACCTAAGCCCAAACAATGATAGCATGAATGTAAAAACAATTAGCGTTTCCCCTCCCCCCCATAACTGTTTCTCAGGTGCAGCTATTTTTAGTGTTTTTCTTTTCTTTACCTCCGTATTTCTCTGTGACATTATTTTTTCAGTTTTGAGCATTAATATGAGCAAGTTCTGATAAATATAGTTGTAATTTAGCTCTCCTAAGCTACTCAAACACTACATATATTCTTTCTACCACCTCAATAAATGTAATGGATGTGTTTGTGTTTTGATCTCTGTAATACTGGCCATGTCGATTGGGGGAGGTGTTTAGAGCTACCTTTGGGTTTGTAGACTGATTCCCTGTAAGCTGGCATACCTAGCTAGCAGCAGCTGCCCAGCCCCTGCAGACCTGGTTTAGCGTCCCCACTTTCCTGCTCCTTCAGTCCCCGTCTGCCATCAGGCCACCCAGGCACCAAGCAGCTGCTCCGTGGGCATGCCAGGCAGCCTCTTCTGAGGTCACAGCCTTCTGGTCCGTTGGTCCCCTTTCCCAGGGTCTGACTCTCTCTCTATCTGTCTGTGATGTCCCCTGCCCACCATTTTTCTTGATTTTGGTTTCCATCTTATTGTATAAAGTATCTAAAAAATGTTATTCTAACTTTGCACTAGAGAGATAAGTTGGCCCAGTGAAAACCTCAAACAATGAAGCTGCTTCTCTCAGAACTGCAGAGACCTTTGTCCCACGGTCTTCTGGCAGCTGTAAACACCATTTTTCCTAATACTTCTTTCTGTTGGTAACTTGCCCTTTCTATCCCAGCTCTTGGATTTGCCCCTCCATCCTGGTTGTCTTGAGTTTTGTGATCGTGGGCTTTGATTTGTTTTTTACCATTTCAGGAATTTGATCATTTCATTTGGAGATTTGTAATTTTCAAGTTTTGGGCCTGTTCTTAGACAGTTCTCTGGCAATGCCTTCCTGCCCTGGCCAGCATCTCAGAGCGCACCCTGTTTGCATGTTGGCTTTTCAGAACCATTCTCGTTTCATTCTCTCTTACTTTTGTTCTGTGTCTGGGAAGACGTCACTCTTAACCAAAGGGAGTTTGAATTCAGCGTTTTCATCTTTTGGTGACACTGTGCCTTGTTCTGACAGTGTGCCGAGGAACTGTCACTAAAGCATTACTCGCTGTTTATCTGTCCATTTTTAATGTGTTTCTATTTATTGTAAATACCGCTTTGAATTGCATGCATTTCTATATTCATCTAAATAAAGTGAGCTAGTTTAATACAGCGCGCTAACAAATGCATTGCTTCGCACGCTTTGAGTTTTGTGATGAGACCACTCATCAGCCACCACTCTTAGCTTCTTAAGGGGTGCTGTCCTCATTAACTGGTGCTACTGTGCTAGTCGACAGATCTCTCAACCTATTCTGAGGCTTTTAGCTTTGGACCAGCATCCATCCCTGCATTTCACCCAAAACCCCTCATCTTAGTAACTGCTGTTGTGCCCTCTACTCTAGATGTGAGGCTGTGTGGTGTTTGTCTTTGACTGCCAAACTCTTTAAGTTAAATTCTGTGGTTCCATCCACGTTATAGCCATGATAGGGTTTTATTTTGATGGCTAAGGAGTATTTTTGTCTCTCTTCCCCTTTCTGCTCTGTCTCTGTGTTTATCACATCTTTGGCTAGGAAATCTGTGGTTCTTTTAAACTTGTCATTCTACTTCTGGTCTCTAGGAACCTGGGAAAATGAGGTGGCCAGTGGTCCCTAGACAAGAGCAGTGTGGTCAGGTTACAGGGTGCATACCTTGCCTGCTTCCTTGGCAGTCCCTAGATGGTGAAAGAGGTTGTTCGAGATCATTGGATCCCTGCATCAGCCAGTGTTGGCTAAGTGCCATCACCTTAGACCCTCAGAGGCCCTGCCTGTGATCCTCTTGATCATTCCCCATGTCTGATTCCAACAGCCAGATGTCACTGAGCTGGAATCCATGCAGAGACTCATATGCAGACCGCAATAACCCATTTCAAATGTTTGTGCCTTTTCCTGAACTTGAGGAGCTCTCTGAAGCTGACTTGTATGGCCCATGGCTTTGGGAGTCTCTCCTGAAGGACTGTTGCATTTCCTTTGTACAGTCTCAGCAGGCCTCTGGTGATCTCAGGCATGGCACTAGATAGACTCACAGATACTTGTCTGGTAAACAGAACTTTCAAGGGAAATTCTTAGACATTCTGATCCAACAGTTTTAGTTTATGAAGATTTCCTCTATTTCCTTTGCCTTCGTTTTCAAGTTATATATTCCTCTCATAAAAAATCCAGTTTTAAGGGAATCTAGCACATTTGTATGAGAGATAAAAGACATGATTTTTTTTTTCCTATTCTTTGGTTCAAACCTATTCTTTGGTTTCCATAAGTATACAATCACGCGCATGCACGCACGCACACACACACACACACACACACACACACACACACACACACACACACACACAGAGGCTTCTTGCCAGTTATTTAAAATGGAAAGTACTAGAGAACCAAATACCCTGAAGTAGGTAATGTGGATTAGACAGGCTGGCTGTTCATATCTGCTTCTGTTGCTAATACAGTGGGCATTTGTTCAGTTAAAATGATAGAAAACAGAACAATTTAGTTCTTTTATTTCTGTTCAAGGACAACATGAATAAATAAGGCCCTGTGATCCTTTTCAATTCCAGCTGGGAATCTTCATGTCTTTATGTGGCCTTAGAGGGTTTTGCTTCTGCTTTATCTTCCTTTACATTTAAGGTGTGTCTCTCCATAACACTGACCCTTTCCTCTGGAGTTGGTGTTCAGTTGACATATTTAAATGGTTACAGACTGATAGTTATAACTTTAATTTTCTAAGTACAGCAACTGTAAAGGACTAATAATAACCCTGCTTAGCGTTCATGGACATGGGGACATGCTTATTTTATGGGTTATTATGACTGTTCAGCTTCACTTACTGTGTTTTCTTTGACGAAAACTGGTACCTTCAGACAACTCACATTATAAACTACAGGTATACTAACATTCAGAAGCAAAGCCTAACAGGAAACCTAGACAGAGAACCTCTTCTTGGGTTGTATTCAATATATTTGGTATTTAATTGCCTTAAGATGGTTTCTGAGAGTTCAAATTGACTGCAGTTTTAGGAAAGGATGTTCCTTGAGGGAGAAGACTTGAAAAAGAAGGGGTTCATGCTGCATGTTGAGTGTAATGTGTTTATGTTTCATAGTCAATTTTTATTTTGGAATTATGTGTGATTAATACATTTGCCTATGGATTAGAGCGGTTCCAAGCACTTGGTAATTTTTTGTTTGTTTTTATAGCTCTCTGCCACTGGAGGGCAGTATTGTAGAGGGTAAAATTTCCTCAAACAACTGCAAACAGTATATAACATGTAATAATCAAACTTATTTGTTATGTTAAATTATGCCCTTCGTTCATACATCTTCACAGATATTTAAATTATTGGAGGTAATTTTGCCCCTTATCTGATGATCCTGATTTGGGAGCGTTAACCTGCTTGCTGTGAGCCTGCAGTATCTCTTGACTGCTGAACTATTTTTAACCACCATCAGATTCTCTCTACATTTTTACTGGTTCTAGACACACTGCAAATGAGCAAAGGCTACATATAAGGAATTGTATGCTTTTTGGAAAACGTCCTTGACAGTATTTAATCCCTCTGATGTAAGAAAACTAAGTATTAAGTCTTGGCGGAATTGCCATCTCACTTTGAAAACCCTTTGCCTTAGGGACTAGCTGAAAATAGATTCTGTTCGGGATTGGACCTGTAGATTGACTCTTCTAGCTATAAATGGAAGAAGGCATAATTACTGGTGTAGTTAGGGTGATGTGATTTTTAAGGCTTACAACTCTGGAAACATTTGGGGAAGGTTCCCTGCATTTCATCTTGTAGATTCCTTTGACCCTTTATTTGCCTAGCAAAGAAAAAATGCAGTATTGCTTTTTACACGTAAGTAATAAATTTTACGTGAGGCTATCTCCCACCAAACAGGCAAATGTAATATTCCTTTGAACTCATTAGCATTAAAGAAAAGAATTCCTACATCAGGGTTATTATCTTTGCACATAACATAGCCTCTAAAGCCTCCCGTCGCTGCTTCTTGTAAGAACCCAATAATTGAAATCGAGACGCTGGCGTTTCTGAGCCTTAGTGGTGGGACTGGGCATGCCCAGTAGCTCGGCCGGGTCTGCTTGCAAATAGCAAGCTTGCAGGGTTCAGCGCCTCGGGGACTGGCGGCTCTGGAGACGGGTCTGACTCCTTTAGACGTAAGCATGCGGGCACCGGGCCCTTTCGGGGACCCTGATGCGGCCCTCGGAGGAGGCGGCGCCCAGCTCTCCCCCACCCCCACCCCACCCCCGCCGCGGGCACCGGGAGGGACCGCAGCCCGGGAGCGCGCGGGGCGGGCTTATGGCGCGGCCAATCGGCGCGGCGCCTCGCCGCCTATATGTGGCGCTGGGGCCGGGCGGCCTCCTCTAGAGGAGTGGAGCCGGCTGCCGGGTCGCAGCGAGTCGCCGCAGCACACACCGGGTCAATCTAGCCAGTGCTGCTTTGCCGTTCTCACGCCCCGGGCTGCAGACAGCTAGGAGGCTTTCTCTAGTTTGAACCAGGCTGCGGCTGCTCCCTCCCGCTCGCTCTCTCTCTCTTTTTTTTTTTTTCCACGAGGGTGTTTTTGGCTGCAATTGCATGAAATCCCAATGGTGTAGACCAGTGGCGATGGATCTAGGAGTTTACCAACTGAGACATTTTTCAATTTCTTTCTTGTCGTCTTTGCTGGGAACTGAAAACGCTTCTGTGAGACTTGACAATAGGTAAATGTCAGCCGGGATAGTTGGTTTTAAATTGACTCAAGAGTAAATTGACTTGCGGGAATGCAGGTACAGGATAGCCATTCGAATTCCTTTGTCCATGCTGAGGGTTACTGTGACATAGAGGCTGCTTTTTGAAATGGTCACAGATCTGGCTCGAGAACAGGCTTTCTCTCATTATGTAATTTAGCCCTTTGTGGCTCCCTAAAATAGGGAAATGCCTGGATATTCGATAGTGGCTAGTATTTTCTGGAGTACGATGCATTTTGTAGCGTTAAAGAATACTCGAAATATGATGCTAGTAACGCCATTTGAATTCAGAAATCTATCTTTATTCCGAATGTTGAAGATCAATTCCATGATGATGATCTCTCTCTCTTTTTTTTTTTTAATCCTCTCTTCCAGCTCTGGTGCAAGTGTGGTAGCTATCGACAACAAAATCGAGCAAGCTATGGTATGTACTGATTAAAAAATTTCTTGTACTCAGCGTGGGCACCGCACAAACCCCGAGATGTCTTGGAAGAACCAGTGCATCCCTTAGCTAAATCCAGATTGTGCTGGTTACTCCTCAACAGAATACAGTCAGTCAGGAATGCCAGTGCTAGCTGGCTGTCTCCAGCCAGCATGGAGACGAGCCATGTAACCTGGAGGGAAAAAGGCCTCTGCCCTGAACCCATTTCACTTAGTGTCGGGATAAGGAGACAGCAGCTCAGCTTGCCGGTTGCTCGCCTTGGGAGCACCTTCAGCATTGTGCCTTTACTAGGCACCCTGAGATTTTACTGGGGAGCTGGGAGAGAGGGAGAGAGTCCCCGCCAAGAGGAGCTAGCGAAGGGGTCTCTAGATCATACCAGAACCTCTCCCACAGTGCTGCAGCCGCACAAAGGAGGAGAATGGGAGAAAAGTTTTGCTTTCTCGGCCTGCTCCTGGATTTCTCCTATTTTTTATTTCCGCCTTGGTCGTTCTTTGTTATTGGAGCAGCGCCTGTGGCTCTTCTCACGGGATTCTCTGCCCACTGTTGCTAGGCAAACTCTGAACCTTTAATTCAGAGCTATAAATAACTCGAGCTCTCATTGGCTACGACGTCTGCCCAGGTTTCTGTGATGTCAGCTTAATCGCTGGGGGTGGAGGGGGGAGTAGAGGTGGAGGGAAGAAAATGCGGCAACGCGTTCTGTAGGAACTGGCTGCAGCCGGTGCCGAGGGAGGGAGGAGGCGCTCCCTATACTGGGAGGGCCTGGGGGCGGGGAAGCGGCCGCCGGGCCTCCGGCCTGGATGGGAACACAGGGCCGGAACAGAGCCCCGGTGCGATTTGCCATCTTGAATTGGAAACTGCACTGTAGGCATCCTTGGCTAATGTCTGCAGAGAAAGTCTAGAGACTTTTGGAAAGCTTGATCACTTATACATTAAACTTAAAGTATTGTGCGGTTGTGATTATGCGCAGATTTCCACAATGTGCCTTGATGCTCTTTGGAGGCAGAATATGTAATTGGTTAGGGAGAGCTAAGAAAGGCCTTCAGAAAGCCAGAGTCCAGGACATAGTAAGCTAAACCTTGTCTTTCCCTCTTCCTTTCAGGATCTGGTGAAAAGCCATTTGATGTATGCAGTTAGAGAGGAAGTGGAGGTTCTGAAGGAACAGATCAAAGAACTAATAGAGAAAAACTCCCAGCTGGAGCAGGAGAACAATCTGTTGAAGACACTGGCCAGTCCGGAGCAGCTCGCCCAGTTTCAGGCCCAGCTGCAGACTGGCTCCCCTCCGGCCACCACGCAGCCACAGGGGACCACACAACCCCCTGCACAGCCAGCATCCCAGGGCTCAGGATCAACCGCATAGCCTGCTATGCCCCCACAGAACTGGCTGCTGCTGTCTGAACTGAACAGGCCGAAGAGATGAGCTAGCGAGAGACCACCTCCACAGTCACCCATTTCATTGCCGTCTACAAAAGAGACGTGAGACTCACACATGCCATTCTCGCTTTTCCCCCCAGTATTAAGCACTCATATGCTTTTGGCTTGAAGAAATGTACTAGTTGAATGAATTAAAGGTTAATCAGAGAATGAGCATGGATGTGCCCTGTGCAGCTTGGCAGATGTCTGAGGAATGGTTTGTTTGATACTGAGGACCTGTGTGCCTTTTCAGCCCTTCCCAGCCACCCACCCTGCTTCCACGAGCTCTGGAGCTTGCCTGCATGCGGCTCAGAAGGTGGGCTGCTCCTGGATCTGTGCTCTCCTCTCCTTCCCTTCAAGGAACTTGAGAGGCCAAAAACAAGACTGCAATGAGGGATGGGGGCGGGGGGGGTTCAGTCATTTCACAGACTGACAACTGTCACCAAAGTTTATGAAACACAGTGGTACTTACTGTCCCTCTTTTCGCAGACACAAAGCTATTAGTGACAAAACGGTGACAGGTAGCTTGGGACCTAGGCTATCTCATTATGAAGGTTGTTTTGCTTATTGTATATTTGTGTATGTAGTGTAACGAACTTGTACAATAGAGGACCGTAACTACTGTTTAGGTTGTACAGATTGAAATTTAGATGTTACATTGGCTGTCTGAAAAAGTGTAGACTGTCCTCTATAGAGAGAGACCTACCTTAAAACTGTTTTATGACAAATGCCACACCCGAAGAAATGTTAAAGGATTTGGCACAGTTAGTGTAATCTGAAATCTAGCTGCTGAATCTCAAGGTAAAGCCCTGTTCGCCGATGCGGTCTTCTCGGTTGAGCTGGTTGAATACTTGGAGAAATGGTCAGTTACTAAGGAAATTGATTTCCCAGTAGGGGTTTCTGCATATCACCTGTACGGTAGTTCTGTGCATACGTTTCTGTGCATGTTCTCTACACAGTTATCACTGTATTTAACTGTTGTCCTTGTCACCTTTCAATAAAGCATATAAAGCGTTGATAAACAAGCGTTTCCACGTGACAGTGTTAATGCCATCGTTGTTTCCACGGCTGTCCCTGATGAAGCTACAGCAGTTGAGTAAAATCTGAAAGGGACCAGAAGGGCTGGGAAGAGTAGGAACACCAGCCGTTTGACTGTAGGAGTGAGAACACACCAAAGCTTACACCAATTGCATTGTTTGGCCAAAGCAAGAGGCAGTGAAGGAGGTTGTCCTCCATTCTCTTGTGACTCTGATAAGTCACTTCACCCCATGCACTGATGAAAGGTAGTGTCTTCAGTTCTGTGTAGAACTTAACCATCTGGTTCCTGAACTGAGAGAACAAGCCCGATCCTGTGTGTGTTCCTGGTTAGGAGCAAAGGTAGATGTGGGAACTCAGTACGTGAAGCAGAGACCAGTCTTCCTACAGGGGAACACCCCTGAGAGGAATTCTGTCTTTAGATACTACCCTGGGTGTCGAATGGATGTATTGGGATTGAGGCAGGTAGGGCCAGGTACTTAAATCCCTCTTGGATGATTTGTAAAATGACTCAGAATAAACACATTGGAGCCTAAAGCAGAAGTAAGCAGAGTCTTGGAGACAACAGGCCAGGCTTAGCCCCATAGTCTGCCCCGGGAGCTCAGCGGCAGCTCTTTGAACCAATGGGAGTTGGGGTATCCACATCTCTGAGGCTTGCCTAAGCCTGGATTCCTCACTCTAATGTAGAGCTGGGTAGGGGTGGGGGTGGAGATGAGGTGGGGAGCATGCTTACTGATAAGAGTGCTTGGCCCTGGTTATTTGGTGGAAGGGTAAATGGGTGGACTACTCGCTGTAAGCTGGTAGGCAATTGCTATAAAGCTATTTGGGAACTGGCAGGTGCTTGGGAAAGCCTCTGTCCTACTGACTTAAAGGCATGCTTGGGTACTAATTAAAAAGGAGACTAAACAGTGGGCATTTCATCTTTTATATTTTAATGTAAGAAGTCTCCATGTTTGTTTCGTTATATAGAAGTTATTTCTGCTAGTATAATTGGGTATCTTGATAATTATATGTGAAATAATAATCAAAAGATGTACTTTCATGCCCTTTCCTCGCCTTTGTAAATACACAACATACTTTATTGGCTGCTATAACCATAGTTAAGGTGACATTTTGCTACTTGCTTCCAAATCTGACCTAGGCCTTCTGGGCCTGTGGTTCCTATGTAATTGATGGGATCACACTTCATGTTCCACGGGAGATGCGTGTTCATGACGTCACCCGCAGGACAGGCCACAGCACAATGAAGGAGGGGCAAAAGGGATTTCACATGACTTTAATGAATGTCTGCTTCTGGTTTCACGTTAGCAATGTTCAGAATTCAGGAGCTGTGCTTTTGGTGTTGGCAGACTTTAAAAGCAAAATTTTACTTTTTCATTTTGTCATGAATACAGCATGGCGGGATCAGGTTTAAATTTGCTCAAGAAATGTTCATTATAGCCATAATTAAAAAATAAAGATGAGTTTCAGTGCAGGCACTACTCCCCTTAGGCTGTGTTGAATAAGTAGTTGAAGCTGCTGGGCCTTGTGATATGACTGCATTCAGATGCCCATTTCAGATCCATTCAGACAGTAATAACAGCAGTAAGAGTAGAAACATGCAGAGAATGAAATTTTCTCTCAGATAAAATAGTCTGAAAATGGAGAAGTACCTGCCCTCCAACAGAACTGAGGGACAGCTTGTGTGATGAGGTCCCTGCTCTGCTGTGTAGGAGAAAGACAGTAGCTGACCCTGAGCACCGTGGAAACCAGCTATTTGATCTTCGGAGGGGATAGGAACTCCTCAGACCCATTTCCCATTGGTAAGATAAGGATCATTCAGCTCACATCAGAAAAGCGTTTCTGATGGAGACTGTGGGCACAGGTTCTTGTACACTGTGGTAGTTTCTTTAGATACTATGAGTATCTTCTACTTCCTTGAGATACTATAATCCCCAGTCGAGTGTGTTTGAGTGTGAGAGAGATCTTTAAGAGTTCTTGTTTATGGTGTGAAAGTACATGCCTGTAATTCCAGCTGAAGCAAGAAGATCTGGGTTTAAGATCATCCTATGCTATATAAACAAGACATTCCTCAAATTGAAAAAAAGGAAAAAAAAGTCCAGGGGGTTGGTAGCTATGCCTCATGGTAGGATGGCCCTAGCCCCACCTTCTGTAGCTGACCCAGGGACCAGGACCTTGATCATCATAGATGTATGTGCTACAGAGTTCCATCACATTCTCCGAATTCCAGGAACAGCACATATTTCAATGAAGATCATCTCCATTGCTTCCTAAGAGCTCAGTGCCTTTTGTTATAAGGAGCTGAGCCAGCACGGCAGCTTTTGGGGTGACTGACCATACGGGGCTGCTAGGGTCTTCCCAGAAAGTAGCACCCAGTTCTAAACACTGGGAAGTCCCAGGCAAACTGAGCCGGGATGGTTGGTGCCTTAAGTCCCATTGTCTTCTTTCTTGTACCTTCCTTGGAGCTAGGTGTCATTTTGGTACAGGTGAGTGCTGAAGGGTTTGAAATCTGCCAGGTTGGCCCAGAAGAAAATCATTTTCCATGATCTGCTCACTGGCTTTCTTCCCCTTCTGCAGATGGGAGATGTAGTGACAGTGGAGGTGAAACCCTTACAGTCCTGGTGACAGAGTGGCCAAAGTAGAATGCCTTCCCCATCCTGTCTAGAACCAGGAAGCTGGGCCCTAGAAGCAAGCATGCTTTCACCACTGAATATTTTGTCATCTTCTGCCATGGTAGCTAATGTGGATGAGTATCCCAAAGTCAGGTGTGTAGTGAGACATTCACTTTGTCTGCTTCGATGGCACTGACCACGCCCACTGGGGGGTGGCACCAGGGGTGGAAGTGACCTGGGGAACTAGGTCTGAGGAGGGACCAGGAGCCCTCTCTTGCTGGCTAGACTCGGAGAGGAGAGCATCCGGTGGAACCCGCTGGTGTTCATCTGTCTAGGTTGTAAGTTATTTCTTCCTGAATAAACATCTGTTCAGCCTATTTGTTTATCCTGATCCTCATTAAACCACCATACAGGTGCTGCTGACAAACACCCTAAACTATGTTGCACCACTCTGTAGGACTCATGGTTGCTGACCACTCGGGCCAACCGTTTGTTTCCTTGCTTCCAGTGAGAACTTCTTGCAGACATTGTACCCACAGCCACCACGGAGGATATCAGGGGAGAGGAGGTGCTGACTTGTTCTTTCCAGGCATGAGTCATAGGATCTTCCCATGGACAGTCCTTGGCGATCTTTCCCCTGCAGTGCCCTATGAGCCTGGGGCACTGAATGCTGGAACAGGGTTCCCCATCCCCACCGCATAGCCTCAACTGAAACTTCTCACTGTCATAATAGAGCAAGACACACATTTCTGTTGTTAATTTAGACATATGTTTTTAGCAGTAAATTGTTAACTGTAAACATGAAACATGGGAAACGATTACAGAGAAATATTGTGAATTAATGGGTTATGTAGTGCACACTGAGCATGTCAGAACCTGATAGCAGAATTACATGAATATATCTAAAGGATGATTTGTGTGTGCATGTCTGTACAGGTGTGCATGTGAGTACTCGTGCATTTGTGTACATGTGGAAGCCAGAGGCCAATACTGCTTTTTCTCTCTCTGTCACTCCCCACCTTATTTTGAAACAGAAAATCCCTCATTGAGCTTGGAGCTTACCAATTACTTGCTGGCCAGAAAGCTCCAGACCTGTCTCCTCTTCCCCAGCTCTAAGGTCACAAAAGTGCTTAGGATCTGAACTCAGGTCCTTGTGCTTGCACAATAGGCATTTTACCTACTGACTCACCTTCCCCTCCCCCCCCCCGCACCCCCAGTTCATAAAAGCCTGTGTGTGAGAGTGAGAGACAGACAGACAGACCAGGTCTCATGTAGACCCAGACTGGCCTCAAACTTGTTAAGTAGATAAAGATGACCTTGGACTTCTGATCACTCTGCCTCTACCTCTTAAGTGTTGACATTGTAGGCCACCACACCCAATTCATGCAATGTTGAGGATCAAACCCAGGCAAACACTCTACCAACTGAGTTGCGGTGCCCAACCCTTGAAAGATGAATCTTGAACTTGACTTTGAAGAAACTATAAAATAACACATGGGAAGAATAATCTTTGGCATAGCTATCTAAGTAATTGCCTCCCTATGTGGTAAAGATGAATTATTTCTCTAATAGTTTAGAAAAATATTATGCAATGAGAAATTGGCTGACTAAGATGGTGTGATTCATTTTGAAAAACACTACTGACGGGTCATCTGCTGCAATCAGAGATCAGTCTGTTGGTTTGGGGGTCATCTCAAGCCCACTGGCCAGATGTGGCTTTCGGACTTGGGTTTTTATTTATATGATTATGATTATTATTTAGTGACATTCATCCTGTTACAAGGTATTATTCCAAGCTGACGTCTTGAGCCTAATTCCCAGCTGCTGCAAGTCATGAGTACTGTTCACCTTGGGCCAGGTCTGACAATGCAGCTGCCACAGCCCACCCCTCATGCCTAGGCCCCCTGATAGCCTCCACCATGCACCATTGGAGTATACCACTCATGCAGACCATACCTGGTACAGGTAGGCATTTGGAATTGTATTATAAAGCCAGATTGTAACAGCTAATCTTTTCTCATTAAAAATACACAGTTTTGAGATTCATTTGAGGTGGGGTTGCATGCCATGTGGGGGTTGGTTCTCTCCTGCTGTGTGGGACTGTGGGTTATAATCCGGGTCACCAGGCTTGGCCACAAGGTCAGTTTTTACTCACTGAGCCATCTCATCTGCCCTGGTAGCTGATTCTTAACATTTTGTGGCTGAATCATAGAACAGTAGAAACGCATAGAACTTATTGTCATGACTATTGGATTTTATTTTTGCTGCATTTGGCTTGGCAGATGGAGATGAGCAGAGTAGAGTTTGAGACTTGCCTTTACAGATCTGACATGGCTGAGCTTGAGACCCATGGGCTCCTCCAAGAACAGGACAATGAGATCCATTTCTTAGTACATATATTGTGCTCTTACTGTATGCTGAGCATTTTTAAGACAGTGTCTTTCATTCTTCACAACAGAAGAGATAAGCCACTTGCCACTGTGTCCATTATAAGGACATACTATAGATGACACAAAGCACATTTGTCCATTTGTCCTGTACCAAAATCTGGGGCTCTTAGCCATTTTCCCGCTTCCCCCAAACAGGCAGCTGCATTTGCCAAGTGGTGCCTATCTGGGGGGTCTGAGGCCATCCCAGAGCTGACATCCTATCCATCCCCTTAGTTTCTACCCCAAAGAGAAGTCACGTGGAAGTAATTTGGCGCTAGCATGGAGTTTCATCCCTTCCAGCAAACAGCAACATACAGGATGCTGCCTCCGAGCTCTTACAAGGCTATCAAATCCCTGGATCAGAGGGAGCACATGGAACCGTGTCCTCTAAGGAACCAAAAGGGAAGATGAGTAGATGCAAGAGTCAGAAGATCTGCAGGAGATTATCAAGCCCCAGATTGAACCACACCCCCTTCCCTGCCTGATGTGGCCTCAGTTGATTATACAACATAAACGGAATTCGGAATTCCCCGATCCCACATAGATACTTGACAAAACCCATCGCAGGAGGATTAAATGTTTCTATGTACGATGCCACTACTTTTTTATTCATTCATGAAACTGACATACTAATTAAATACCAACAATACCAACACCACACTATGCTTAGGGAGGCCCCAAGGTGCTGTGAGTGCCATGTAGGAAAAGAAAACAAAACACCTGTGCTTTTGAGTCCTAATCCCAGCCCAGTGGCCTATGCAGGACCTATTCCCTGGCATGTGTGGGGCACATTAGCACTGTGTAAGGTGGGCATGCAAAGGATGGAAGAGGCATAGGTCAGGAGAGGATGCCTCGCCCTACTGCTTATTTAGGAAAGAAGTGCCACACCCCCTGTTGTTGGCTCCGGTACTTTTGTTCTCCTGCCTTTGGGAGGCCTCGTGTGCACTGGCCACAGGGACCCAGCTTGGTCCTATGAAAATGAACTTCAGCCATGACCCAGAATCCTGCCCTTTTGTATGCCCCCATCCTCTCCATCCTCCTCCTCCTCTTGGACCATCTCAGTAGTCGTCCTTAGGTAGACCTACAAATACATACAACTGAAAGACAACTGGACTGAGCTGTGAGTCTGATTCATTCTGTTCTCTCGGTCACCAGTGGGCCCTGAAACCCCATCTCCACCCTGGATATGGCTCCACCCCTGAACTGGTTTCAATTAGACTACCTGTGGCTTGCAAACTCCAGGATCCCCAGTGAACAAGCAAATATTTAGGGGGACAAGTGAATATTCTGGAGCTCACAGCTATAGCCCAGGAGGAGATGACTGGGGATGAAACCTGGAGCTGAGAAGGCATACGGAGGGACCAGGACTAAGAGAGAAATTTCAAGGGTCCGAGAGGCAAGCCAGAAGAGCTCTAAAGTCTGGAAGTGTGTGGCTGGCATAAGAGATCAATAGTAAGTGTCCTCAAAGGTTGTCGAGTAGCATG
This sequence comes from Phodopus roborovskii, assembly GCF_943737965.1. Lineage (NCBI taxonomy): Eukaryota > Metazoa > Chordata > Mammalia > Rodentia > Cricetidae > Phodopus > Phodopus roborovskii. The sequence goes on along the minus strand of NW_026126511.1, from coordinate 37,831,531 downwards.
TTGAGTGATGAGTTTAGATACATTAGAGCAAAACCCTCACTGAAGAGAGGGACATGGTCAATGAAGTGATGAGGTCAAAGGTTGAGGTCAAAGGTGAGAGGAGACAACAGAAATCAGCATGCTAAGGACACAGCTAAGACAAAGAAGTAGAAAAACAGAGAGGGGATGTGGGGGAAATGGAAAGATAGAAGATACTTTGAGCATTTATGAGTCACATCTACAAAGACTGATGAATAGCTGTCGGAGGGACGAGAAGATGCTGGAACCACAACCGGCAGCTTCTCAGAGCTAGCAGGAACAGGCGGGTGGGTGCTTGGGCACATGGGTACGCAGGAGCTCAGATGAGCATGCCTCCTCCTGAGCCAGGCCCTGTGTGTCGGGAGGTGGGGTCTGCTAGGATGCTGGGAAGGCACCCGGAGAAAGCATAGGACAGGCATGGTTTCAGATTCTCATTGGAAAGCAGTGGCTTTTGATTCCAAAGGCAAACCTACGCCTTGATGTTGTCCTTGGAGCTTCTACTTACAGTTGACTGTTCCCAAAGTTAATGGCCTGGAGACTGAGCTCTAGGATTGGCACCTGGGTGGGCAAAGGGCAGGAGGGGCAGGATCAGCCAAGGCATCATAGATTCAGGAACTCTCTCGGTTGCCGGGGTGGAGGAAATGGAGCCTGGTGCTGGGTGGGTGCCTAGGACAGAAAGTGAGATTTGTTTGGAAGGCTCTTCTGGGCCAGCACACAGGGCCACCCACAGAGTCACACAACAGGGTCTCATGGCTGTGATTAGGTGAGCCACCAAGCAGCCTCTAGCTCCACCCATTCCTCAGAGGTGTGGTGTCACTTAGGAATGATCACATGATCACAGTGTCAAGCCAGCCCTGAACAGTAACCCATTACACAGAAGCACTGAGGATGGGAGAGACATTCATTCATTCATTCATTCATTGCTCATTCCTCCACTGTCTTCTTTTAGCTCAGGGTAGCCTTTTAGGTAGGTGGTCACAAATATGGATACAGCTTGATCCCTGCCTTTAAACAGTGTCTGGTTACTGACATGGTAGCTGCCGGGGTGGATTACATAAGACAATGGGACAGGAAGGGGAGATGGGTCTTTTGGGCCTGGGTATTGGGTGTTGAGGATCAGGGACAGCTTCTGAAAGAAGGCCACTTGAACTGAGAACTGAGAAGAGAACATTTCAGCGGCAGGGGTGGGGATGGGATGGGGCAGCAGACACACGGGAGGGGGGTGGGGCTTGACACAGGAGCCAGGACGGATTTGGGAGAGTTGATTTAAGAAGGAAATGGCCTGTGGGGGCAGGGCTTGGGCGAGTAGAGAGCTGGTCTTGAAATCATGTCCCCATGGGGTGGGAGACGTGGGGGGAAACTCAAGGGAGAGATCTTGGAGGAAGAGTACCATTTTGCTCCAGGGAGCTGCAAATCTGTCCATGGAGAAGGAGCTGTTTGCTAAGAAATGGAGAAAACAGGGCCCTGAGCGGATGAGCTAGGTTCTGGGATGTGGAGGAGGAGCGGAGGAGGGGGGTGGGTGGGCGCGACACAGCCCAGAAGGCTCAGGATCCCAGAGGCAAGTCAGAGTCCTGTGAATAATGAAAACTAAAAGTGACAGAGGAAAACCCTTCAGGGAGGAGTATGGGACCAGGAGGGAGGAAGGGGCTCCTGTCTGGGGCCGGCATCAGGGTACGAAGGTGGAGGATTTTGACAGAATGTGTTGGAAGTCACAGAATGATGAGGACTCTAGGGGGAAAGCATTAATTATTCTGATAGAATGTATACCGTAGGGAGACAGTGGCCATGGTTTCAAAGCAATGAGCAGCCAGCTGCATTTTGAGTTTTCCCTGATTTCTCAGAACTGAGGGCCTCTTCCTCTCAGTTGACAGTCAGTGACTGTCATAGGATGCGATGCCTTGGTGTGTCCTGTGACAGCTTGTTGGTTGAATGAATGGGTGGACGGATGACTGGAAATGGGAAACAAAAATATCCAAAGGGCCAAGGGCCATTGCTAAATCTTTTTTTTTTTTTTTTTGGCAATCTGAAGCAGAAATCCTTTATGCATGAAACCCCAAACTTGTGTTTCTTAGCTAAGGCTCTTCGTCTTTTTAGTGCCATGAACCTCCCCATCCCTGGGGGCTGTGAAACCCACTGTGGTAGTTTGAATGTAATTGGCCCCCATAAGCTCATAGGGACAGGCATTATTAGGAGGCGTGGCCTTGTTGGAGGAAGTGTGTCAGTAGGGAGGCCGGCTTTACTGTCTCCTATGCTCAAGCCAGGCCAAGTGTCTCAGTTCATTTCCTGTTGTCTACAGGTGAAGATCTAGGACTCTCAGCTCCTTCTCCAGCCTGCACGCCACCAAGTAATGGTAATGGACTAAACCTCTGAAATGTAAGTCACCCCAATTAAAGGTTTTCCTTCATAAGAGTTGCTGCGGTCATGGTGTCTCTTCACAGCAATAGAAACTCTAACTGAGGCACACTCAGGTACCTCCTTCAAAGTTTTCAAGTTAAAACAAGGTATCCAGGGCCAAAAAGAAAACTTTCTGAAATACATTTTGCACAACATTTTAAGAAATAAAGACTCAATGCTTCTAGGAATCCCTGTTTATTAACATACTAAATAACAAGGTCTAGGAGCAGTTTTCAATAATGACTATAATTTTGAAGCAGTAATGGGGTTAATGACATTTTCAACCCCTTGACACAACTATAACAGGTCTGAAAATAGCTACGTGGCTTCCAGAGACTACAGCTGACATGGTTGTGGTGAATGTTACTTAAGGAGACACTAGCGAAGATGAATCAAACCAGATGTATTTTTTCCCCATCCACATTGATGCAGCCACTGAGTTCCAGAGTCGGGGAGGGGCTTCTATCTGATTGATCATTCTTCAGCATACTTAGCAGCCATCATTTTGAAGGTCGCATGTGGTCTTGAGGAGGAGGCACATTGAGGTGGGACCCTTGTGAGCCTGCACTAGAAAGCATAGCTAGAAGGCTGTAGGGAAGCTGAGTTGACATGCTTTAGAATCACATTGGTCCTCAGATGCAGAGAGCAGCTATGGAGAGGAGCTGTCCATGCTGCTTGGAGCCATGCAGGATTTGACTCCAGAAATGTCCCCTGGGCTCAGAAGCCCTGACAGGGGAATTTTTTGTTTGTTGGTTTGTGTGTGTGTATGTGTGTGTGTGTGTGTGTGTGTGTGTGTGTTTTGTTTTTGAGACAGGGTTTCTCTGTGGCTTTGGAGCCTGTTCTAGAACTATCTCTAGTAGACCAAGCTGGTCTAGAACTCACAGAGATACTCCTGCCTCTGCCTCCTGAGTGCTGGTATCAAAGGCATGCACCACCAAAGCCCGGCTCTGACCGGGAGATTTAAGCAGGTCTCTACTCTGAATTTGCTTCTTTCTCCTCATTGACAAGAACTCATTGAGACAAATTCACAACACCTTGGTCTGCCATCAGCTAGCTGAAGATGTTTGCCTGCGTGCCTACGTTCTGTCTTCTAGGCTGTGTGTTGGACTGGAAATGAGGGAAAGGAACAACAGAAGTCGAGTTGGCAAGAGTGAGTAGAGACCATGGCGTTTCTTGCAGTGTGTTTGAGGGGAGTCTCTTCAGGGATGTGCTACAACGTAGACCCAAAGTTTTATGTGGGAAACTACCTGCCAAAAGGTTTTCTGGAGAAAATAATTGTGTTTACTTTAAATATCTGTGCCCCAAATATTTATTAGTAGTTTTTTTTTATTCTGTGTATGTGTATGTACATGTGCATACGTTTGTGTGTGTGTGTGTGTGTGTGTGACAGAGGTCAACCTCAGGTGTCCACCTCAGAAACTGTCCATCTTGACTTATGGGAGAGTGTTTCTCATTGTCCCTGCCTCATTGTCCCTGCTGCTCACGGAGGAAGCCAGGCCTGCCAGCCAGATGTTCCCAGGGATCTTCCAACACCTCCTCTCCAGTGGTGAGCTTCTAAGTGTGCACCACAACACCTGGCACTTTTTTCTGGGATTAAGGATTAAATTCAGGCTTTCATGGTTGCATTGACTGAGCTACCCACCCATGCTCCTGATGGGTGTTAAACAAAACAAAACAAACAAGCAAACAAAAAAACCAAAAAACAAAATACAAGGTAAAACAAAACAAACAAAAACAGTAAACAAGAAAAACAAGGAAGCCACTCACAGCATAATGGCTAACCCACAGGACCAATGCTACTGGGGTCCAAGAGTACCAGAGCAAATCCGAGAACACGTGTGGGGTCAATGCCCACAGCACTCTGTGAACACTAGACCTCTCCACACGGCTCCTCTGAAGGCCCTGCAGGGAGTATGCATTGCGTGACACAGCCATCCACTGATTTTCAGAGACAAGAGCCATAAGCTTGTGTCTGAAAGAGCGGGCCACCACTTTTATTTCAGAAAGTGTCATTTCTCCATGAAGTCCAAGTTCACATTACTTCTGTCACCTGTCTGCTAAGTGTGTAGGATCAAGTTGCAAAAATAAAATAATAAAGAGGAAAAAATACATAGATGAATCAAGAGAGCTGAAAAAGGAAGAAGAGCCAGGTGTTGGTGGTGAATGACTTTAATCCCAGCACTCGGGAGGCAGAGGCAGGCAGATCTCAGTGGGTTCAAGGCCAGCCTGGTCTACAGAGCAGGTTCTAGGAATGCTAGGACTGTTATAAAGAGAAACCCTGTTTCAAAAAAAAAAAAAAAAAAAAAAAAAAAAGGAAGGAAGGAAGGGGAGGTGGGAGGTGGTGGAGGGAAAAGAGGAGAGGCGAGGGAAATGAAGAGACTAGAGGGGAAGAGAAAGGAAGGAAAAGGAAGGGGAGGGGAGGGAAGGGAGAGGGGGATGGAGGAGGAGTGGGGTGGGGATGAGGAGGAGAACAGAAAAGGCGCTGCAAGGAAAGGAAATGTCTGGGCGTGACGAGGCCCCAAGCCCTTCCTCGCAGATTCTTCCTTGATTAAGTAACAGCAGCCAGTCTGGTTCTTAAACTGGGTCCATGTGGAGCACCACCCTGTGTGCTTGCGGGGAGCACTCATCCCAGGCTTCTGCTCCTGGCTTACAGATCACTAGAGCTCTGGTGGGGCCCTTCCCATTGCAGAGACCTCACGCTGCTCCTTGGGGTAGTTTGAATGAGCATGTCTCTCAGGGGCTCATACATTCCAATGCTTAGTCATCAGGGAAGAGGAGATGGCCTTGTTGGGAGGTGTGGCCTTGTTGGAGGAAGTGTGTCACTGGGGGTGATGGGCTTTAAGGTTTCAAAAGCTGGTGCCTTACTCTCCCAGCTGCCTGTGGGTCTGCTTAGAGAGCTCCCAGCTACTTCGTCAGCCTCATGTCTGCCTGTGTGCTGCCAGGCTCCCTAATGGACGATAATGGACTAAACCTCTGAACTGTAAGCCAGCCCCGATTAAATACTTTCTTTTATAAGAGTTGCTGTGGCCATGATGTCTCTTCACAGCAACAGAAACCCTAGCTGAGACACCATCCTTCCCTCCCTGGCCTTCTGGAGTCTGCTAACCTGCTAATGTCAGATATCTGGAATTCCAGATGTGGTGCTCTGGCCCTACAGAGGTTGTTTGCATCTTAAGGATAAACATTTCTGGTACCTTCAGGCCTTTGCTGCGCATGTTTATTAAGCATCTTGAGCAGAAACAGCTTGGTTTGTGGCTTCCTCCTGGAATCCTAAGGTTCCCATGTCCCATTATCAAAAGGCAGAGTCCAGCTGTTTCCCGCCATTTGGTTAAGGGAGCTCCTTCAGTGACGGGAGGGACACATGCCCTAGCTCAGTTGATGCTGCCCTGGAGTGGTGCCAAGATACGAAGATCCACAAGAGAGACTGCAGGCAGCCAGGAAGAGCCACAGGCTCTGCAGGAGTAAACTAGGCTGCTGTGTATGGAACAGATCAGCAGGGTTTTATGCCCACAATAACTCTGTTCAGAGAAACAGACCCAACAGACGATACACAGGTGATTGTAATAGGGGCTGGCCACACAGTTAGGGATGCCAAGATTCTCCACTAGGGAAGTTGATTGGGTGATTCCCAATGAGTAGGCATGAGAACCACAGGCACCCACACACACATAGACACCACACACACACACACACACACACACACACACACACACATAGACACCACACACACACACACATAGACACCACACACACACACACACACACACACACACATAGACACCACACACACACACACACCTTCTTTGTGTAAGTACTCTATAGTCCATGTGGCTCTGACTACCACAGACAGCTTCTGCTGTCTGGAAGAAGACAGGAAAGCAAACCACTCTAAGTGTGGTGGAATGTGGTGGGGAGCGCTGAAGCCAGGGTCTCACAGCAGTGTACTGAGGAGCTGGAGAAGAAGGGTGGAACCCCGAGCAGAGGAAAGAGTGTAAACGCAGAGCCCTATAAGACAGCATTGCTGGGTTTGGGAATGGGGTCTTGTAGTCAAAATTGATCACTGCAGGAATCCTGTGGCAGGGTGGCTCTGGGGGTCCAAGAGAGCTGACAGACAGACAGTAGATATTCAGACTCGCCTTTAGAAGTCCTGTGTTGATCTGGTGGACCAAGAGGGGTGAAGAAAGGGGCTTAGTGGAAAGCCATACTTGACACTGCAGCACAGAAAATCGGGAAATCGACCATGTGTGGTTGTGGTGTCTACAGGGAAAGAATGGCTCTGGGGTTTGAGGCATTCTGTATGTAGGCAGGAGGTGAAGGGTGAGGTAAGGGAGGCCTGAGGATGATGATGCTATACAGGGCAACCTGAGCTTGCAGGGGTGAGGCAGCTTAGGTTTGAGCTGGCCATGGGGAAGCCTTTGGGAAGCCCAGTGGGCACTGGGATTGGGGTTTGGAGCCCAGGAGGTAAAGCAGACCTATTCTGAACCAAAGCTGAGCTTCACAGACTTCACTGTCCTGGTAAAGGAGACCCCGTAGAGTCCGGGCCAGAGCCAGGCACGGGGTCATTCCTGTGCCAGTTCCTGTAACTCTGGGCAGTTTGTTTCCCTTCTTCATACTGCAGTTTCCTCCACTGGAAAGGGTAGATGGCTTAAGCTTTGGTGAGGTTCGCACAGGATTGTGCATGTAGATGTGTTCAAGACAGATCAGCTGTTGACTGTCTTCATGGCTGAAGGTTATGATGGATGATGTGATCCAGGGGGAACATGAGCCAGGGCAGGGAGAGGACTGGGAAAGTGTGGAGCCTGAGCCAGTAGCATTGTTCTCTCAGGGGCTGGGCATGTAGTCAGTTGGGAGAGTGTTTGCCTAGCATGCATGAAGGCCAGGGTTTGATTCCCTAGCACTGCATCAAACAGAACTATAATCCTAGCTTTTTGGAGGCAAGTAGAGGCAGGAAGATCAAAAGTTCTAGGTCATTCTCAGCAGACTGAATAAATGGTGGTTCAAGAGACACCAAAAAGGTGAGTACTAAGGCAGGGTTTACTGGAGAGGGGGATGGGGAAAACAGTGAGTTCAAGATCATCTACTGGAAACTTGCCAAAGGCAGATGTAGAAATGCTATTACTGCTCCATGTAAATCGTGTCCAAAAAAACAAAACAAAACAAAACAAAACTAAACTAAAAACCAGTGACACTGTTGAAAGTAAACACAAGTTGAACCCTGAAATGAGAAAGCAGGAGTGTGGAACACATCTGCAGATCCGGGGACACATTCTAGGGGAAAGGTGACACCGTTACTGGGCTTAGTGACTGGTCCTGAATCATCCTCAAGGTAGACAGATAACAGGCAAGGAGAAGGTTACATGGTGACAGTTCAGAGATGCCGAGCTGTGAAATTGTGCGGGGTTTCAAATGTTGGGAAGCAGTGGCAACCCTCACAAACACTCCATGAGGAGTGATGCTACCTTGAGTCTCTCTCCCTGACTCCCAGGTTGTAATGCACTTTGAAACAGTGTCACCCCTTCTTTTTCTTGACTCCTCCCTTGCAATTGTTCCAGAATCTTCCGCCATCTGCTTGCCTGAATTCAAAAGATTAGAGGATCACCATTCTCAGATTCAGGAAGCTATGGCAAAGCTTCATAACTGAAGCCTGAATTACCGGTCATCCAGAAAGAAATTCACTTGTGAAAATATTTATGAGCCTGTTAAAAGGTAAATCAGAGCCTATGTGGAAAGAGATGTACAGAAAACGATGCATTCATTCATCCCCCCGTAAGTATGACTTCCAGATCCACAGATTCAACCACAGATAGAGCATATATGGATAGAGCATTGCATCTATACTGAACATGTATAGTCTTTTCCCCCATTGTCAGTATTCCATAAGCAATGAAGTCTAGCAACTATAAGCATTTTCATTGTGGTAGGTGTGATGAGCAGTCTAGAGATCCTCTAGCATATGCAAGATGTGAATAAATCATACGAAAACACTAAGCCATTTTATGTAAGAGATTCAGTTGCTATGGACTCTCTGGCATCTACAGGAGCAAGGAGTTCCTGGGACCAATCCCTACGGATGGGGACTAATTAGATTCCACATGAGTCATGCTTGTGACATTTTTGGGTAGGAAATCCTTAGAGCCTACATTCATAAAACGTTACCACTGTGCCTCCCCTTGGGCTGGCTCCAGATGGAGTTCTACTGTGAGCCCCATATCTTGTTAGAAAAGTGGAGGAGTTGAGTGTGTTTTCAGGGTGCCTGGGAGGACAAGACACTCTCGATGTCCCATACACCTTGACTCCCAAACCAGGCCTTGGTACTCATTCTGGATTCTGTCTTCATTCAGTGTCTCTTGGATCCGGCACGGTTCTGCGTCCCTTGCTATTTGCAGCTGAGTTCTGGAGCTCATGTGTCTCCCACAAGCTTCTATCCCATTCCTTCCTCCAGAGCTTGTTGCCTTCCATCTCTTGCTTACACAGCTCTCAGCTCACATTTTCCACACTTCATTTGTATGGCCACCACATGGCCCAAGGCTTTCATGATCTGTCTTAAGCCCACTGTTAGAGCCTAGAGACATTGCTCCCTTCACAAGTGTCTTAGACTGTGGGCAGGCCACACACCCAATCAGTCCTTAGTGTGCCAAATTCTTTCTCATCTCCACCATACTGCACCCGTGCTGTCCTCTGTGCGAGGAGTTAGGACAGAGACTCAACTCATGCTCACTCAGAAGGAGATCCTATTTAACCCATACACAGGAAAGGCCTGCTTTAAAGTTCCAACTTTGAATGTCTCCCAAAGACCCCTATATCTGAGGTTTGTCCCCAGGGTGAACTACTGGGAGTCATAGAATCTTTAAGGGTGGAGACTACTGGAAAGTCTTAATGTCACTGAAGCTATGTCCTTGAAGGAGAGTGTGGGAACCTAGTGCTTTGGCCTCCTGGCCATCAAGTGGACAGTTAACTCTGCTGCCTGCTCCAATCATAACGCACTGCCTTCCCCCAGACCTAAAGCAACAGGGCCCATCAATCGTGCACTGGAAACCCCCAAACCCTGAGCCAAAAAAAGGCCCCTTCTTTCTTCAAGGTGGTTCTTTCAGGTCTTATAACAGAAAGATACCACAAGACCCACATGCAAAATATCTCAGAAGGTAAAACACATCCCATCTAGGAGAGCCACTACTCTGCCCTGTTTTCCTTAGGTAGAACATTTCCGGAATGTGTTAGGCATGGAGAGACAGCAGCCAATGATTCTAACTTTGCATCCTCTCAGTGTCCTGTATTGGGAGGCAATAAACAATTTTCATCCCTAGGGAAAATACCCAAGGAGGACTCTGGAAACTGACCATAGGGCACACTCACATGCATCACCCTGCACTGCTCTGATCCTACGGGAACTATGGAGAAAAGGAAAAAGGGAGGGGGCAGGCTACCCTGTCTCCTCATTTGCAGGCCTCCTCTAAGCTCCCTGGGCCTTGATTTCCCCAAGAATCAATCCTTTATCCTTCCTTCTTCTGGAAGCTTCCAGGAGTTTCCGTCTTCCTGTATGAGGTGTGTTACTGTGGTCATTTGATTCTGTTCCTCCATCTCTGGGATGCTGAGATTTTTATGGCAACAGCGCCCCTGCTACCATCCACTCCTTCTGCCAGCCGCTGCCCATGTGGACTACAGGACTGGACTGATTTGCTTCTGCTGGGCTTAGGTGCTCTGCTCATGAGCAGGAGTTGAGAGCTGATCTGTTTTTCTCTAGACACTTTTCTGCAGGCTCCTGGTTGCTGGATGCCTGGTGGACTGCAGGGGACAGTCCGCCATTGTGTGCCTTTCCACACAGGTCCGGTTCTGAACATGGCTTCCTTCACTTTTCCTCTGCAGCCTTTCCCTGCTCATCCCATTTTGGGGGTGGCTCTGTCCCCCACTTTCCCACCCTGTCCTTTGCTCTCTCTTCATGTTAAATAACCACAGTAAGCCAGCTGCCTCCTGCCTGGCTCTTTGCTGAACACTGGCTTCTATTCAGCTCAATTGCCCCAGGATGCAGCTCAGGGCCTGCCACACCACAGGCATTTCATAAATTAGGGAATTAAGGAACGATTAAGCATTGGCTGGTTATATAGGAAAGCAAAGTACTACATGACCAACAAAGAATTTTTTAAGTACTGCATGACAAAGGAACTAAGAGAGAAACACTGAAATTGTTTTAAGTTTTGTTTTTTACTAAGACTCCTAGTAAGGTTCACCGTTCACGTTGCAGTGTGGCTGGCCCACACACATACATGCTCACATGCACACAGCTGGTTGAGAATCTTAGGGGAAAGGGCTTACTTTTACTAACGTGTGACACACTTAGTAGTAGTGCTCCATTTTTGCTCCATTGCGATTTTCAATTACCTTCTCATTAATGGTGTGTTAAAATGATTTCATGGCTTACAAGTCAATTCATCTGACAGCTTAGAAAGCATTGACCCGGTGACCTTTGTTATTCCCTCCATCCTGGAGGTCACACCATCCCAGCATTCCTAGTAGCGTCTTCATAGTGACGCCTTTAATGAGATCTGGTGTCTTTGCCAAAAACAAACAAACACCAAGCACAGATATAATGGCTATCCTAAGGTTTTCATGAGTTTTATTCAACGCTTGCCTTTTCTTTTGAAAGGTTGAGTCTGCTTTAAGAATGGTCTCATTTCAGACCTCACAAAGCAAGCTGCTGATATGAGTGACTTTAGATTTCACGTTCGTCGGAGTTTGTGCCTGGAACCCACTGGTCTGTGGGCTGGCCAGGTAGAGTGGCCAGCCTGAGCAAGCCAGGAGAAAGCAGATCATCTTGGATGCTTGCCTGAGGGTCCCTGGCCACGCTCCCCGTGCCCTGCCCTCACAAGCAGCTCCTCCTTGCTGCTGGTTTTGCTCTATGCTTGACCAGCGGAGCTTACAGTCCTGCCTGCCAGTGTTACCAGGGTTGTAAGCTCTACTTGCAACTCAAGGGTCCTTCAGTGCCGGGGTCTGCAGGTCCGACCCCCACAAAATGATATGGTTCATGGCTGAGTTATATGTTCTCTAAAAACTCCAGTTTCCTCTTCGTACTCACCACCTATCTGTCACTCTCCTGATATCTAAATCGCAGGGCTAAGTTAAAGGGTAGAAAGTGGCCACAGGTATTTGTTTAGCTGCCATTTTGAATCAAATCTATAAACCCTGTGTTTAGGCAGACATCACTGCTATACAAGGTTCTTGGGCGAAAAATGGAAAAGGTCAAGCCTAGGGAATATAGACCGATGAAGAGATGGGGATTTAGTCTTTGCCTATTGGGGGAGCCTTGGCAAGCTGTACCAACCATGTAGTTACCAGTTTATCAACCACTACTAGGTTATCAACCTACAATAGGCCAGACACAAGTACAGTGCAGGACAGAAGACAAAGTAGACACTCCATCCTTGTGTTCTCGCCCTAGTGGGAGAAACAGAAAACAATCCGGTAAGCAAGGTACATAGCAAAACAGGAGATGTGCTTGGCGCTGTGCAGACGTGAAGCCACACAGGTGTGGTGTGCAAGGCAGTGTACAGAAGCGTGCATGTGTACCTTTGTGCAGTATACACAAGTGTGGCTGCAGTAGTGATACACACACCCACACAATAGGGGACTTCAGGAGGTGGTGGCATTGCAGGTGAGGGAGGCATGCATTTGAATGAAAGGGTGCATTTGGGGAGAAGGTGGTCATGTGTTGAAGCCCGAGGTAGTGCAGAGGTGATTCTTACCCAGAGCCGGAGGCAGAGAGAGCTCAGTGACTCAGCAGTGGCCGTCCGAGCAAACCTTTGTCACCTCCCCTCGGCTCATGCCAAAAAATGGGCAATTTGTTAAAGTTTTCGTAAGACTTATGTCCATGACTGTTTTGCCTGCGGGTGTGTAAGTGTATCACTTGGGCTCCTGGTGTCCAAGGTCAGGCGAGGGTGTTAGATACCCTAGAGCTGGAGTTAAGGGCTGTTGTGAGCCATCAAATGGGTACTAGAGCTGGAGTTACAAGCAGTTGTGGACCACCATGTGGGTCCTGGGAATTGAACCTAGGTCCTCTGCAAGAGCAGCCAGTGATCTTAACTGCTGAACCATCTCTCCAATCCCGACTGGCTTTTTAATGATTAGTTCTAGGGATGTAATGGAGCTCAGTAATAAAACAGTTGCTTGGCAATGCCCAGCCCTAGGTCCAATCCCTAGCACCTCCCTGCAACTCACTAGCATTTTTTTCAGAGATGGGGTCTGACTGATGACCTTGTATACTTCACCCCTGAGCTATATCCCAGTCTTTAAGATTACTTTCTTTAATTGCGGTAAAATTCTGCATGGCAAAGTTTGGCATCGGAACTGTGATGAGGATGGCTCTGTGGCAATCTTTACACTGCCGTGAAACTGTCACCACGATCCACTTCCTGATGTCTTCACCTTCCCAGACTGAAACTTTATCAAGCAACTCCCAGCCCCTCTTCCAGCCAATGACCACCAACCCTCCTGGCCATTTCTGAGTTCCAGAACCTTCTGCCAGTTGAAAACTGAATAATGCTCTGCTTTATTAATATGAGTATGCTGTTCCCTCTGGAGATGTCCTGCTGGGCTTTTGTGGCTAATGCTGCTAGTCCTAGGATCGCTTTGGGTCCCTCCTTCAGGTCCTTAGGGTCCACACCCGGAAGCAGGGCAGCAACTTCAGGTCCCTGCTCTGTGTTCACTGGGCTCACCATCCCTATTCATCCTGGGCCCTCCTTTCCCCTCTGCTATGTTCCTTGGCCAGCAGGGATCCCGCAACTACACCTGCCCATCTGGATGCTGTGTAAGGCATAAGGCAGAGTCCACACTAGGCTCACTGGATGAGCAAGGCTGGGCAGGGCTGGTGCAGAGGCGGGGGCAAAGACTCTGGCAGGGAAGATGTGTTCTTTCCCCTCTTGCTGCCACAGACTTCTACACAATGTGTGCCTCTGATTTTGTTGGCAAGGGGCAGCTCTGCTCCTAAAATAAAAATAGATCTAATCTATCTCCCCGTGGGAAAAACAGAAACCCACAGAGTAAATGGCCTGCCAGACATCCAGGGGTCAGGAATGGCTCAGCCCAGACAGACTCCAGGCTCTCTCAAGCACACACTGCTGTCAACAAGGCAGCTGCCAAAGGTCTTCCTTTGTTTCTTAGCGCCTCTCAGCTTGTCTCTGTCCTGGTCAGAGCAAGAGGAAGAATGGACCCTTGCCGAGACACAGCCTCAGCCCAGGGGCCCAGGGGTGCCTGGTGCACAGCCTGTGATGCTGTCTGCAAACAGTGGCAGCAGCCGCCTCCTTTTCTGCAAATGTTTGTCAGCTCAGGGCTTAGTAGGACTGAGGCCTCTCTGGGGCCCAGGACATCTCCTATTGGCTCTCCAGGAGCATCACGGAGGGAGTTCCACATGCCCCGAGACAGATATCAGGCTCCTGGTGTGGACGTGTGTGTGTGTGTGTGTGTGTGTTTGTGTGTGTGTGTGTGCGCGTGTGCGTGCATGCATGTATAAGACAGAGGCAGCAAGAAATGGTCCTTGTGATAGACACAGATAGGACCTCCCATAGGTTTTCAGAGGCTAAGTGGTCTTATGTGCTGCACACGGCACTGGTTCTGTCAGTGTTTTTATTATCGAGACAGACACTCACAGAGGGAGAAGAGGGCAGGCAGGAGGAGCTCTGCTTTTGAAGCTCCTTCAGTTTGACAAAAGGGAGACAGCTTGGAGAATCTGCCTGCATCAGGCGCGGGCCAGGGAGACATCATGCAGAAGAAGCTGACGTGTGGCTCACCCTACCGACCAAATCCCTCAGCTCAGCTCCTCGCTGTCCCCATAAGGCATCGGGGCCTTGCCCTCTGTCCGTCTCCTTCTGAACCCAGCTGAACTTGATGCCAGCCTATCTGGGCTGGTTTACAACCCATACCATCACAGGGAGACTTTTTAAAGTTACTCTTCCAAACTCCATGTTTCCTGCCTGGTTTGTAGATGGAGAGAGACCGCCAAGGCTGGCTGCTGTGGTGGCAGGTCCCAGCATCCTGCTATCCTGGACGCTGTCTCTGTCCTTTGTGCAGATGGCAGTGGTATTGACTGTATTTCTCCCACACCCTTAGGTGAATGAAGCAAACAACCATGCCAGATAACTATCTGCATTCGCCCCGGACCCTCCCTGCTGTATTGTTTCAACAGCAGAAACTAAAGGAGACCAGGCTGCTGAGATCACAGAGTGCTGCCCATTTGGCTTTGGGAGGAAGGCTCTGGCCAGCTCATGGGTACCTTGGACTGCCAGATGAAGGGTTGACGAAACTTGAAAAGACACCGGTGTTAAAGGCCACAAGCCTGGGCATACTGTGCATCCAAATGCCAAAAATGAGTAGCCCTGTAAGATACAGACTGGCAGTGGGTGGTACCCGGCTGCCGCTGTGGAGGCGGGCATGAAGGGCCCCAGGGACATGCTGCCCAGCACGGCATCCTTGATACGGAGATATGCAAGCTATTTTCAGCTAGTTGGTTTTCAGATGCCTAGCTGCCTTGGGAAGGCTGTGCACTGGCTTCCTCCTGTGCCCTTGTGCTGAAACTGGCAGTGAATCTCAAGCTGGGTTTATTACCTCATCGACTTTCCTCTCTCTGCCCCAGGGGAGAGTCTAGTGTGGAAAGCAGCAAGAGATTTTCCAACACAAATAAACCATCATCTCGGGGAGCAACCATAATGTTAGAAGATGAGGGTGGGTTTCACTGAGGATGCCTGATGTACCAGAGCCAGGTTTCAACCCTCATTAGGGATGCAGGCCAGTCTGGAACCTGAGAGATGGACAGATGTCCTCTGAAATGCAGGTTGAATGACTCAGTCCCGGGAAAGCTCCGATTTACAGGGGAAGTGTGGCACTTGGTCGACCCTTGCGCGTTTGCGGCAGTTGCTACAGGCGGTACTGTGTTTTCCATATGTGCAGGGGTCCGTGTGTGCCCCTGTGCTGGGCCCAGAGTGGTACCCGATGCTGCCTCTCACCTTCCTCCCATTTTCCCAAATAAGATTCCTGAAGGAAGAGAAAACTGGACATACATCTACCACATGGAGGCTTTCTGGGTGGTTGTCATCCTGTGTGCCCCTGACTTCCTCAAGAGGAAAACAGTATGTTGTGTTCAGGGCAGTGTGGACAGAGGGGTCCAAGAACTCAGGGTTCTGTTTGGTCACCACTCAAGGTGCCAAAAGCGTTAGGAGACTTGGGCCTGGGCTCTATTTACCTGCCTGCGCCTGCCATTGTTCATTCACACAGGGTGAACCCTATCTGTAGGCGGCCTTTTCATTGACTGCCCTGTTGGCCTTTTGCCACCTGGAACACCCCTTTATCCCATTGTCACCTGTGTTCCAGTGTCCACCCTCATCCACAAAGATTTAACAAAGTGTTCACAGCCAAGCCAGGTAGCACCCATGCCAGTAATCCCAGCACTCAGGAGGCAGGAGCAGGAGGAGGAGGGTTGCTGCAAGTCTCAGGCCCCTTACTCTACACTGCCTCACAAACCAATGTGTGTGTCTGCAAACCGTGCACCCATACACATCTGTATAGAGTTTCAGATGAACACAAAAGGTGCATGGGGGGTATTTGTTTTTCACATAAGGACACTGTGGATTTTAGGTTTGGGAACCTTTTCCCTCCTCCCTCCTTTCCTTTTTTAATTTATTTTTGAGAAAGGGTCTCACTACATAGCCCAGGCTGGCTTCAAACCTGAGATCCCTCTGCTTGAGCCTCCAGCCTGCTGGGATTACAGCTGCGTGCTCCCATGCCTGGCTTGAGTGGGACCTGCTTCTACCATGGTGGCCCTGGGCGCACTGCCCAGAGCGGAGGCTGTGGGGGCGACAGGCACACAGGCCAGGCCTGCACCTGGCCAGACAGGCTGTATCTGCTGTGTTTTGTGAATGATTAGGTGAATCTACAAGTGCCAGCAAAGTCACTTCCTCCTCTTCCCTTCTGCCCGCTGTTCCTTCCCGGTTCTCTTCCTCTCTTTTTATTCCAGCTGTAATGAACTATTAGAAAAATAAAAGGCGGAGGAGTTTTCCCCGTTGCTAAGTGTTTGTCTAGCACTCGTGAACCCCTGGGTTTAATCCCAGCACTGTACAAGCCCTGCTGTGGTGGCTCATACCTGTAATCGGAGCGCTAGGGAGGCAGAGTCAGGAGGATCCTCACAAGCTGGAGGCTGCCTTGTTGTATGTAGCACTGAGCCAGCTAGCTTTACACAGTGAGATCCTACCTCAAAAACACCACTCAGTGTTTAGTGCATGCATGTAATCCCAGCGTTTGGGAAGTGAGGGAAGGAAGGTCAGAGTTCAAGGCTAGCCACTGCTACTTAACAAGCCTGAGGCCAATCTGGGTTACATAAGACCTTGTCTCAAAATGTCCAAAAGAAAAAAAAAAAAAAAAGGAAAAAGAAAAAAGAAAAAGTATACATTGATGGTGATGTTATACGTATATATTATAGAATGCTCTGGTAACCACTTTAGTCAACACACCACCGTGTTAGTTACTTTTGGGACGTGTATGTGTGCATGCACTCACTCACAAACACTTAACATTTGCTTGCCTCATGTTTCCAGTGTACAACACAGCATTTATTATGGTCCCCATGGTCTGCATTAGATTCCTAAGACATCATCTCCTATTCTTGCTCCTTTCTCTTATCCCACTACAGTGCCCATCTTCCTTTTGCTCCTCTACTCTCCCCTCATCTGTTGTCAATCTCGTCTATGGTGTGAGCTGACTCTCACCAGTATATGCTGTTTTCTCTCAAGAGCAATGTCTTAAGGGGCTTGAAGATAACCCCACACAGTCATAATGGAGACAGCTATGGGTAACCTTGCAGATGCCTTGGTCTTCTTGAGACTAATTCCACATCCATAGATTACTACAAATTGGAACAACATATAAAAACATGGGACTGACAGTAGTGTGTGCATATGAACTCTTTCTCCTTTAGAGGGACCAAGGTGTTGTCCATTCTGGGCATTCATGCTGCTAAGAGCATGTCCTAAGACTGGGCAAGATATTGACTTTGAAGCAAAATTTTCCCTGTACAGGCCCACTGAGACTATTTTGAGTAGCAACTATTATAGGATTATTATAAGATTGTCAACTGATTTTACATGCAATTATAGGTAAATATCTATGGATGTAGTTTTTTAATATATGTGATTATAGGTAAATAATTATGGATATAATTTGTATATTATTTATAATTTTTAAAGAGCAATGTGACATATTGTTGTACCATTTGCCTCCCACGATGGGTTTGAGAAGGGCAGGCATCTTTAAACACACTTATGAGCACATTGGGGTCCAGAAAACAAAGTGATGGGCAAGAATCCAGGACCAAAACTTCCAACTGTGAGCTAGTTCTGTGATTCCAATCTGTGATTCCAATCTGCCTTCGGTGGCCAAAGGGCTGCTCATTTTTTCTTGGTGTGTTTTGTGGATATTTACTGAACGTCAGACACTATTTTCTTTATCAGGTGGAACTGGGAGAAACACGAAGGAAACCTACTCTTCATTCTGTGGTTGGACGGGGAAGACGGACAGTTTGGGTTTGGATTCCTGCTCACCTATTTCTACCTTGGGTATATTTTCCAAACCTGGTTTAACCCAATGTCCTGAGATGGAGATCTGCACTCTTGCTACAACTGGGTTGACGGTGCAACCTGATGTGGCTGGGACAGCCCCCGTTTATTGATTTTGGTGTCCTATTAGAATTATTAATAATACTCATTTTTTTGTGGGTGTGATTAAAAGCATTCTGTCTTGGGTGGTAAGTCACATGATCGCCTTCCAGGGACCCACAGGAGGCCTGCAGTCCCATCCAAGAGTGACACACAGGAGTGCAACTTCAGGGACCAAAGGTGCATGGTGAGATTAAGACAATCGACCCTCTATATTACATACCTAAGACACAGCATGCAGAAAGTACCATGGGTGGAGGTTTCCAAAGCAGAGCTCACCAGATATTCATGTGTGCTTTAACATTGCCACATTTCCTTGCAGGGTGATTGGATCATGTGGCTAGCTGGGTCCTACTGCTGACTCGAAATGAGGTGCCACTTTTAGACCAAGGCAAGGTCTGCTGCCCTCTGCCTCCCATCTGTGGCTGAGATGACTTCGGTTGCCATGGCGGCAGAACCTGGAAACCGAACCACTCCTTGGGGAAGAGCCCTCTCCAGCCTGCATGAACCTTGTGGGAGAGAAGTCAGTGCAATGTGAGTGTGCACAGCCATCAGGTTTCCCTTGCAGCTGTGTTACAGCTTCTTGTCCTAATAGTGAAAGAGTACTGGTTCACTGGATCTGATTAATAAAAGGCCCTTGCTCATAAACACACAGTGGCCTCTTCTGTACTGTCCCGATCGAGTTGCCATTTCAGGGTCTTTAAGGGGGTTTAAGGTGGTGCTGGATCTGCAGGCTCATGTGTCCCCTACTTTCTTGGCATTATTTGATTATGTACCTTAAGCCCCCCAGAGAAGTTGTCTGTTAGGTGCCAGTGGTGTGGACTATGATGGTGATGTCATCTTAGACGCTTACCAGGCTGTAGGCTTATCAGCAGGATTCCGGTTTTCCTACCCATGGAGTCCACTGTAGTAGAATATTGCTTTAAGGTGTGTGACTCTTGTTTGTGCGGCATTTGTTTAACTCCGGGAAGCTGTGATTCTTTACCTGTCTAAAACACCTGAGGCTCCAATAAAGAGCTGAGCAGCCAATAGCGAGGCAGGAGCAAGGATAGGCGGAACTGGCAGGAAGAGAGTATAAACAGAAGGAGAAACGAGGAAGTAGATTAACAACAAGAGAACAAAGGGAAGAGGGTGTCAGGGTCAGCCACCTGGCCACCCAGACACCTAGACATCCGGCTACCCGGCCACCCAGACACCCAGACATCCGGCCACCCAGACACCCAGACACCCGGCTACCTGGCCACCCGGCCACCCAGACACCTGGCTACCCGGCCACCTGGCCACCTGGCCACCCAGACACCAGGCTACCAGGCCACCCGGCCACCCAGACACCCGGCCACCTGGCCACCCAGACACCCGGCCACCTGGGCACCCAGACACCCAGCTTGCCACAGAGGAAGAGTAAAAGTAAGAGGTACAAAAGTAAGTAAAGGAGAAAGCCCAGAGGCAAAAAGCAGTAGGGATAATTGGGAAATTTTTAAAAACGCTGACTAGAAACAAGCCAAGGTCAGGCTGGGCATCCATAAGTAAGAATAAGCCTCCTTGTGTGATTTATTTGGGAGCTTGGTGGTGGGCCCTCCAAGAAGCCAAAAGAATAAAACATTGCATAACAGTCCACATTACCTGTCTCCCTTCCAGTGCTTCAATTTCCCACAGAGGTCAAGGTTTCTAAGGGTTCGGCTAAACCCATTTCTGAACTATAAAATCAGTTGTAAATGGTGCAGCTGGCTTTTAAAAAGTAAAACAGTATAGAAGAAAATCAGGGTGTGTGAGAGGCGAGAGGGTGCTGCCCATTGGTCAGCTGATTAGTTCCTACTAGGCGTCATGTGACTACACCCCCTGGTGCATAGCACACATCAGCCAGGTCCTCAGGTGCTTATGGCAGCTCTTGGAATCAGTCACCAGAGTGATACTTACAAATACTTCCTGGAGGCAACCGGGGAAACCAACAAAAACAACTGGTGGGTGATTTGCATGGCTGGGGGAGAAACCAATCAGGGCAGTTTTATGGATGGTGGCTGTCCAACCACCATCTCTGTCACCTGGGGTTGAGCTGGGATTCTCTGGGGCTGACCTTTGCAGAGGTTTCAGCTTCCTTTGAAATGATCATAAGCAATCCCCTTTGACTGATGCCCTCATGGGACAGTCTGTATTGAGGAAGGGACATGGAGTCCCTGGCCTAGTAACAGACTTGGGTGGTGTGTGGCAGGCATGCTTTAATCAAGGCAATGGGGAGAGGGACAAAAACACATTACTGGAGTCAAAGCGGGAGGTGAGACGGGGCAGAGCAGCCTGGGACAAGAAGCTTCCTTCTACCTCTTGGTAGGCAGTCGGGCTGTCGGCCCTGCCTAGCAGAGTGGCAACCTGTGTTTGCGGATGCTGATCTGGGAACAGTTGTGTTGTCTTTTTGGTGGGGTGGGAAGAAGGATGGGGGGGGGGTCCTTTGGGAACTCAGAAAGTGGAAGGACAGACAGACATCACCAAAGGTCCAGGCAAGGCTGGTGATCTGAAATGTGCCACTTAATTTCATGAGGCTTACTAATCACAACACATCCCTTTGAAAAGTTTTCATGTTACAAAAAAAAAAAAAAAAAAAAACCATGAAAATTAGAATATCAATACAAAGATGGAATCAAGTAACTACAGGTATGCTTAAAGTTGCTTGTAGCTGTTCCTAATCCTTCCTAAGACCCCTGGGGCTGTTCCTGTAACTCCCTCGGGTGACGCTGTGCTTTTGGAGGCTGAGAGAAGGCTGGGTTGGGGAACGCCTGCTGCCCACCCTGAGTGCTGCAGAAACTTGCACTTTAGGACTCTGGAGTCAGCTGCTGGGCCCTGGGCTGGAGTGGTTTTCATCAAGAGGCCTGAGACAGCTGATCTGTGCTGCTCCCAGGCAGACCACGGGGAGATAAGGGCTAATCAGACTGTGACACACTCTATAGCTGCCTCTTCTGGGCTGAAGGAGGAAAAGAACATCAAAACCTAAGTAAGAGGTAAATTCGTACCCAAACACACACACACACACACACACATGCACACACACACACATACACACACATGCACACACACACGCACACACACATACACACACGCACACATGTACACACACATACACTTTTAAAAACAAGTAGTGTGCGACATAAGCAAGAGCATCAGAACTGCCTACAACTCCGTTCAGGCAATGGCATGGCCAGGCTGGGTGAGGGTCCAGTAAACCCTGCCCGGGTGCCCCGTTACCTAACTATGTTCTCACCAGCCCGCCCGTTGAGCTCTTCTGCTGTCTGCTCTTCTCTGTGACTCAACACAGACAATATTAAGGTTGAATGAAGACATTTATTTGTAAAACCAAATTCTTCCTGACAGAGAAGAGACTGTATTGGCAGGATGTAAATGGGCGGTCTCTCAGGGCCACATGCACACCTCAGTGAAACCCAGGGAACCAGGCAGAGAACACTACTGCTGACCCCCCATGTGGCTTCTTAATGACCAACAAGAGCAGAGTCCTTTCCACCGGAGGACGCAGATGCAGGGAGATGTCCCGTGAGAAGGCAATTTGGTCGGACCTCCACCATGGAGTGAACAACAGGGACCTCGTTTTTATTGCCCGTGGCTTGTTTGCTTGCTATAGACCTGCGGAAGGTCTCCCTGATCCTCCACCTGCCAGCAGGAGGGCAGCGGCATCCAACACCCTGGCCTTCTCACATGCCCATCCTTATGCTCTGTATGATCTGGAAGATAGCTGGGAGAGGAAAGAACACAGACAGCTCAGATACCAGACAGCTTAACGCTGGAAACCCAACCCACCCAGTACCCACCCAGTACCAGGCTTCTGCTGACCCTGCCCCTCGCTGGCTGGCTCAGAGCTGATTAGATACTTCCTAACAAGAGGTCCCGTTAACAAGGGGTCAGTGAATTTCTTTCAAAAAGACAGCCTAGCTCTGGCTGCTGATGGATGCCTCTGGGATTAATAGATAACTTCTGCTAATTCCACCAGGAGCTTTAGACAGAAATCCCTGAGGCATGGGAGATAGCCTTGGCCTCCTTCCCCAGCAGTTTTGGGGCTGCTGGGGAGAGTGGTGAGCCTTCGTGCAGAAAATGAATGCATTAAGCAGGTCAGTGCATCTGCCTTTTCAAAACGGCCATGACCTGTGAAACAACCAGTTCTGTGGGGGAAGGCAGGCCAGGTGTTCAGAGCACACACACACACACACACACACACACACACACACACACACACACACACACACACACACACGGCTGGCCTCTGCTGCCTATGACCCTGAACACATCTGTCTTTCAGTTTCCTGTGACTCTGAAGCCCACCATTTCTCAATGTGGCCAACACTTATTACTTTAGGGTTCTACCTTTAATTAGCGGGGCTGGTGGGATGTGGGGCAGAGTAGGAGAAGCCTGAAGCCCACAGATAACTCCTGGGCACCTAGCATATTTGGAGAGAATTAGTTAAGTAATGTCTACCCTGGTTCTAGCTCTTGTGCTTTGATAAAAGAAGGTCTTTGTGTGTGTGTGTGTGTGTGTGTGTGTGTGTGTGTGTGTGTGTGTGTGTGTGTGTGTTCTATTGTTTTGTCCTTTAAAACATCTTCCCCAGTGATCGGTAGCTCTTGGTGCTGGGTTTTAAGACAGAGTGCTAATTTTTTTTTTTTTTTTTTTTTTTTGTGAGGAGGGGAAGTTTTCCTTAGAAATACTGTATATAGACATCGTCATATGACAAAACATTATCTCTTCATGAATAGCCAGCGAGCATACAACTCACCATGAAAAACAATAGGCAATAACCCTTTGTTATGGCACTCCATGTTTTACCACCTGCATCTCTCCATCTAGTTTCTTGTCCTTTGTCTCCCGACTGTCGCCTCTGGTCACATCTCTGGTGTCCCTGCACTCACACACACCGTTACTCCATGTGAAACAAAGACTGTTAGGACTATCAGATACCGTGAAGGAGTTAGTTCAGCAACTTAGGATACTCAATTCTGGGTCTGCTCAGGGGTTTTCTTGGCTAACTTAGGCTCCTTGGCTGGCTGTTGATGGGAACTTATAAACCTGAAAAACCACCTAATGTTTCCGTCCTCCCCAGCAAGCCTGACGAGAGGAACAGATTAAATTAGCAGTCAGCATCATCCTGACTCAGTAGGAATGGCACACTGGAGATACTCAGACACGTTAAGGAAGAAACACACTAGCATCTGTCATGTTCCTGGGTGAGAGTCACTTGATCTTCCCAAGCAAGCTGATTTTATAAAGAGCAGGATGAGGTTTAGGTGTAACAGGTAGAATCACAACCACCGTGAGTGGACAAGTAACTCATGTCTCTCAGGCTAGTTCCTTTCTTCTGGGACTCAAGTACCAGTACTGATAGACTATCACAGGCATTAAGTGATACGGCGTGTGTGAGGGCTCCTCAGACACTGAAAATACAATGCACACTGTGTATCATACCTGCTGTAGTTACTGGAACAGACTGGGACCAGAAATGCTTCAGATTTCAGATACATACATATACATATATGATTTGAGGTTGTTTATATACACACAATGTGCTACTACAGGAGTAAGAGCCAAGTCTAAACATGAAATTCATGTGTTTCATTTATATCTAGCACATTTAGCTTGAAGAATTCTTAAAAAAAAAGTTTGTATGTGTGCAACTGCTTATCAGTATATGCACCATGTGTATGCTATTTCCCTTGATGGCCAGAAGAGGGCATCAGCACCCTGGAGCTGGAGTTCTAGGTTGTTTTGGGCTGCCTGACATGGGTGCTGGGAAGTGGGTTAAGGGGCCACTCCCCAGCCCCTGAAGATCTTTTTATTCAATATTTTAGTGTACCTCAATGTTGTCTGTGCCCACTCATTTCATGAGGTCAAATGTAGAATTTCCCACTGTGGGATCCTGTCAGCACTCAGAATCTTTTAGATTTGGGAACACTTTGGGTTTCAAAGTTTTGGATTAGACACTGAACCCATATTACGATTACAACAGTGACCATGGTTTGCCCATACACATCTGTGAAAATAACACTCACATACTATCTGCATCCTGATAAAGTATGAACAGTTCTGAGTTCTACCTTCTCTGTAAAACCATGGATCCCAAGGAATAAATATGGTAACATATGTAAAAATCTACCTGCCCATGGTTAATGCTAAAAATAGTTACCTTTTCCTTAATCTCATCTGAGGATCAGTAGGCTATAGATCACTGAATAAGATAAGGGCTATGTCTTACTTGATCACACTTCATATTCAGTTAATTTGTGACTTTAAAAGTTGTAGGTCAGGATGAGACTGTTTAATTCTCTAAAAGAACTCCTGATAGTCTAAGGAATCTCAGAGTGGCTAGACACATATTAAACGATTTGCCTATTTGACTATTCTTTAAAAAAAAAATAATCATAATATCTGACCCCAGTTGAAGCCATGAACTAACATAGACAGTATTTATCACTTTTAATTTGCCTACAGAACAACTCCCTCTCAGAAAAGTTCACATCTGAGACTGTGGTGAGATGAGGATGTTTATTCCGTTTCCAGTTGTATCAATGTCTGCAAGTTTTCTACATTTTATACCAATTCTTTTGCTTGTAATTCTGTGTGCCTGGCAACACTGACCTGCACAGTGACCCCAGCCCTCTCCATGCTGACTGGCTTTCCATGCTCAAACAGGAAGGGGATGGCAGCAAGATCAAAGAGGGGAAGGAAGCAGGGAGTCTAGACCCTGGCAAGTTAATAACTTAACAGTGGGTGAACAAAGCTGAGAAAACAGCTGAACTGTCTGCAGGAGAGGAGCTAAGGGCAGACTGGAGGGGGGGGGGGGAGAAAGATGCTAAGAGAGGGCAGGAAAGTAGCCTTTCCAGGCCAGACACCAGGTCCTGGGTGCCACACAAACAGAGGCCCAGAGAAGTTTCTACAGGAGGAGGAGCTGCCAGAGTGGATGGACTAGGCACCTGCCCTTCTATGATCGGAGACCTTAGGTGATCACAGCTCAAGGTTCATTAATCCCAGCCCCCAGACAGGGTTTCTCTGTGTATCTTTGGCTGTCCCGGAACTCACTTGTAGAACAGGCTGGCCTCGAACTCACAGAGATAAAACTACCGCTGCCTCCCGAGTGCTGGGATTAAAGGCATTCGCCACCACGCCCAGTTCACCTTCCCTCTGTCAAACAACTCAAGCTTTAATATGTTCTATCTTCCTACAGCCGATTCGTGTCTCTAAAGAGCTGTCCACAGGCATTCTCCTCATAGCCTTACCTCATAATCCCACCCCAACCCCCTCATTCTGCCTTTTGCTTTCTTCGCTGACGCATATGGACAGAGTCTCCTCAGCCTCCTTTGCTTCACTTCTCTCCTCCTACCACTGGGCGTTCCCATCTGAAATGCTCCTCCTTGGTCCTTCAGGGGGTCGTGGCCCTTGTTTCTTCTTTTTGGCTCTCTCTCCTCGCAGTGCTCTATGGGGTTCTCTTCCTCCACCATGCACTGAGCTTGGGCACTGAAATCCCTCTACAAGCTCAGGCATTTGCCTCTCCTCATTATATCCTTCCTCCTGAGGAAAACGACAGAAGATGGGAATTTGCTCCAATAGGAGGTTTAAGGCCACTTTTACTGAAAAAAAAAAAAATTCTTAATGATAAGAGATCAAGAGAATTGGTAAGAAGAGATCAAGGCAGGCCAGTTCAATGTCCTTTAGGCAGAAGTTGAACTTTATTTTTATTACTAAGAAAGAGAAGATAAAAGGTTGCTTAAAGAGAAGCATGGGTCCCCTGAAAGACAGCAGAAGTGTCAGGAGACGAAGAGCACAGCAAAGGTGACCCATAAAGCTCTTGGAGGGCAAAACACAAAGGCACAAGCAAGGCACCATTTCCCACAGCTTGTCCCAGAGAAGAAAGACTAGAGAGATGCCAGAGATCAGTGAGGGCAGGAAGATATCAAAAAGCAAGTGTCACTAACAAAAATGAGGCCGTCCTCCCAGGAAGAGACCCTACACAGGGGCACATGGCAAGAGGGCCAAGGTCACCTTGGGAGAGCTGACGGCTGCTGGGGTATCTCCTCCAGACTGTCCACTTTTGTCCTCTGGGGCTGTCCGGTTCTCATGCACCTCAGGATGGTCTGTGGGGTGACTCCCTCTGGGGCAGTTTCCAGAATGTTCTGCCAGTCTCCAGGAAAAGCCAGTATTTATGTGGTCAACCTGTAAACATGGTGGATTCAAGTTTCCAGGAGGAGGGAGGGGGGAGACCATTGAGAGGGGGAAACCCTGGTGAGCCAATGAAAGACCAGCCTTTGCCTGGGGAAAGATCTCTCCATTTGAGAGCAGATGGCTAGACACCTGGAATGTTTAGAAAACACAGTTCTCTGGCAGCAGAATCCAGAGGATGCTTTAACAAAAACTATTCAGTGGGGGTATACCCAAGGCCTACAGGGAGCAGACCTTTCAATGCAGGCCTGCAGGGTTCTGCTCCATAGTGCTTTTAGGAAAAGCCATATGAAAGGGAATGTGAGGTAATAGAAAGCCAATGGGGTTTGAAGTCCCTGAGTCCAGGGTACACAACGCTTAGAGCACAGGGTCTCTGGGTTTGGGGTCTTTAATAGCTAGATTTGGGAACTAGTTATCTTAATTTTTAGACATGAAATTCTGGCTGGTTTTCTCTAGGCACGACAGTTTTATTGTCTGGGAAAGGGTGTAGTAGTCACGTTGTAGGGGGCTGTGTGATTAGGAGAGAAAATGCACAGAGCCTGGCATCACAATGAGAACTCAGGGAATGGTAGGTGAACAGTAAAAACAGCCCCTGCTCTCACCCCGTGGGCTATATCTCAGAGTGTTTCCTCTAGAAGCTATAGGCTCCCTCTGTCGGAAGCTCTCCCTGTCAGATGCAGCTGGTCAAGATGGGGCAGGGTGTTTGCTAGCTCAGCGCTGTCCTCTTCCCCATTCTCGCCATGCAGGTTTGTTCCAGCACGAAGCAGGGCTACTAACAAGGTGTGAGCAATCACAGCCTTGGTTAGAATCTACGTGGAGGTACACGTGTGTGGGGGAGCTGTATGAAGAGAATCCAGGTACATCCCATTACAATAAGAAAAGAACAAAACCATCACCATGCTGCCCCTGAGCATCAATCCTCAGGAGGAGCTGTCATGACCTGAAACGCAAACACTATGTGCTGAATTTGTCACATGATGGTGAGTTCAGAGCTAGCTCCATCCTCTTTAACAATGGGAGACAGAGACTTAATGTGGGCATCAGTAACTCACACAGCCACACAGGTGGGAAGCAAGCGGCAGACCCCAGCTTCAGTAGAGGCTGGGTTTGGTGTTGGAACTCTTAGTGAGCTAACTCTTTCCACTTATTGGCTTGCGCTCCAAAATATGCACCTTTTCCTTTAGGCTTCAGAGCACATCAGCCTTTCCCAAAGGGCTTAGCTGTTGCAAAAGGTCCTATTTTGGTGACTGAGCCTTGGGTTCAAAGACACGTCACCACAAAGCTGGTGACCACATGAGCGTCACACAGGGATCCCAGGGCAGAAGACACCAAGGGGAGAAATTCTCTAGCCATCCACATGTCTCTGGCATACCCATGACTCAGTCTTTCCCCTCCCCCATGTCATGCTGGATATAAAAGGCCAGCCTTAAGGAGGTCAGGGTGGGGCCCTACTGGAAATGGATGTCCCAGGGCATCCACTCAGGGACAAAGCCAGACTATTTGACACTTGAGGCTGGGCATGGGCAAGAGCTCAGCCTTGCCAAGAACATCAGAAGATTCACTTCATGTCAGTTCTAAAAAGGCTGTCCTGAAAAAGGACATGCCTGTGACATGCTATCTTTGTCCTCATCCCCAACTCCCGAGGCGGAGTCCCTGGAGAGTCCAGGACAGTGCAGTCTGTCCACTGACCAACAAAAGCAATGTCCCCACCCTGAATCAGGGGAGCTGGCTGGCTGCATAGTGACAAACAAACAGAGCAGGCTCTGTGCTCAAAGGCTTTCCCTCTGGAGTGAGAACCCAGAGTCAATTTACCACTTGGTGAGCAAAGATGGCTGTTGCTTTCTGCAGATACAAAAGTCAGAATATGTAGCAACACAGGGCAATAGACCTACATACCAGAAATTAAAAACATAGACACATACAAACACACAGACATAAAGATACATACACACACACACACACATATATGTATGTGTATATATATATATACACACACACATATAAACAGACACATACAAACAGACATAAAGATAGACATACACAGATACATTCACATACATACAAATACACAGGCACACACATAGGAACACTGACACGCATACGTGTGACTATATTTATACAATACATACACATATATAGACACCTTCCTCAACATACACTTATCCCCTACATACACAGACACACATTGTACACATAGGTACACAGTCATACACACAGACACACACAACACACCATGACTTGGCATTCATTTACAAACACATAGAAACCTAAACATATACAAAAACATACATATAAGAAGCCCATACAGCAAATATACGCATGGACACACAAACACATAGAAACATAGACATCCATAAATATACACAACACACACATATATAAATTTACATATCAATAAACATACACATGGGTAAAGAAATACATACGTGTATATATAAATACATATAGAAACAGACATCAACCCATAGAATATCAGTATATATATATATATAAACACATAGATACACAAATACACACATAAGCACAGAAACACAGAACTCAAATGTCTTACTCACATGTAGAAACCTATGTATTGACTAACACACACATATAAACACCTATAGACACACATAGCAACTACACTACTACTTCAATTGCAATCGTTGCTCTTTATTAAGTTTTTAGAAGTCCTCAGCCTACCAAAGGAAAAAGGCCTGAAAAGCACTCTTCCAGGCTTTTGTTATCAGAAATTGTTCTGATTATAAACTACACACTCAAGGGCAAATTGATACCATACAGAAAATTGTGGAATAGTGGTCATGAGTTAATTCTGTCCACTAAGTCCCCTTTGATGGGGAGGGTCAAGAATGCCCAGGCTTTGGGGACTTAAAATTCTCAATTTCTAATTAGGAAACCAATATTAAGGTTTGCCAGAAGAGAAATAAAGTTGAACTTAGGACTACACAATGGGAGAACTGGGGTGTGACTGGTACTTAAGAGGTCTGGCTGAGAAGCAAAGGATGCTGGGGATTAAATGGCTCCATAGATGTCCGCTGATGTTTGACTGGGATGGAAAAGGACACACCCTTGCCACAAAGAGAATGCATCATATCGCTGCCCTCTGTCACTAGGTTCAGGGGAGAGAAGTAGCACTGTAAGACCACCAGAAGCTTGCACGTGCTAAATCTAAATTTAAAAATTACACAGACAGCATACTAAGAAAAGACCAAATGTTTAGGAGACATCTGGTCAGGGAAGAAAGTGAAGAGCATTGAACACCACTGTTCTGTAAGTACTATAAGAAGTTTAGTCCAGGGATAACATTTGGCTCTGGTGACCACAGCACAGTCATGGCAGGCATCACTGATCAATTGCTATCTACTGTCTAAGAATCAGTCTTTAAGAAGTTTTGAAGAGCTGAGGGCTGGAAGTATATAGCCTAATGGTAGTATTACCCCTACAGGCGTGTAGAGGCCCTGATTCAGTCTCCAGCATCACAAAATAAAAACAACAACCAACGAGGAAGAGGAGAGGAACAACCAGGGGGATATAGTTTGCCGCACAGATTGTCACAATGAGATCCATAGTGGTCTGGGGAATGGTATCAAGTCTGCCTGTCGACAAGAGGCTTGAGGAGGCAGCAGACAGCAGCTGGAGTGTTTGTGTGACAGCATCTCTGCAGGGTACAGCCACAGACAGACATTCCAGATGATGTTTGCCTCTGAATCCTGAGATAAACTTGTCCTCTGACGCTATGAACCACTCTCCAGTGGAGGAGATTTTGAAAGCCAAGACTGTTCCAGGAGATGCTTATCTGCAAAGAGGCCTCATCATGGGGGGGGGGGAAGACAGAGAAAGGGAAGAGAGTGGGGTACAGTCTCCTGCAGGGCACTTGAATTCCTTAGGCTTCAATAGGAGCCTGGATCTGAAGAGATTAAGTAGAGAGAAACAAATCCAGCCAGTTCAGCAGTACTTCCAAATCCAGGACTAAGAGCAGGTATTTGATTGAGAAATAAGCTTTCCATCTCAGACATAATCTATATAACATTAATAAATATAAAGCTAGCTATGACATTAAACAGCACTTAGAAAAGCGGGAAATGGACCACAAATGTCCCTGTTGGGCAATAGTATTCTCAAAAGAATACATGATTCCTACTGTTCTGAATTTCACAAGGAAAAATGGCACAAAATGGGAATGTATTAGCAATACTTTAAGGAAATGAAACACAGTTTTTTATGTTCAGTTTGAAGTATAAACCACTATTTTCTGAGGCTGGTTTGTATGGTGGTACTTCCTTCCTCTTGGGTGGGGATGGTGCTTATATTTTATCACATGAGGAAACAGGGTTAGTGTTGAGAATGGCTCTCATTCACCCTCCTTGAGAGGAAGTGATGTAAACCTAGGCATCCATAACTGGACTGACATTCCTATGACGTGCTGGTGAGAGGGCCAGGCAAATATCAGGACAGACCTCCGATAGCTCAGTGATGAACTAGGCCTCATTTCCTGCACATATTAGGCCTGGGCCAACCCCCTCCCCTCCCCCAAACATGCACACAGTTGATAACCAAATAGGGACGAAGCCTGGGACTTGTCCAGACTTGCCCAAGAATGGAAAAGCTATAGCCTTGCCCCACCCCGCTAGTCCTAACCAACTAGAAATGTACTAATATGATTGCAACTTGCATAGACCAATCCAAAGCAGAATGATCACACTGCTTTTAAAATCCCTGTAGCTGTGCTTAAAAGGAGCTTACATGTGCCTCTCAGGGTGGTCGCCATTTTGTATAGATTTTCGACCCCCATATGCATGTGGCATAATGAACACTCTTGCTGAATGCATTGTGACTGGTGGTCTTTTGGGAACTTCTCAAGGACTGTAACACCTGTATTTGTGATAGATGATGGCAGGTTTGGGCTTGTCATACACCAGATCCCCAGAACCATTCACCACCTACAGTAGACTGCTTCCCTCCACCCCCGCTTTGAGTCAGGGTCTTGCTACATATTCCAGAATAGCCTCAAACTCGTGATCTTCCTGCCTCAGCCTCTTGAGTAAGTGCTGGAATTGCAGGCATGAACCTTGGCTCGTATCTCCATCTTCTCAACAAGAAAAGCAACACGGAGAGTGTACTAACAAGTCCAGAATTATTCATCTGGCTACAGAGGATCCAGGCTTTGAACTCTTATATCTGCAGATGCTCCTCTCCTCTCTGAGGCCTCTTACTGGGGGCAGACTTACTTTCGCAGTCACAGAAAGTGGAGATTGACTTAGTCTGTAGATGCACTTAGCAACCTTCACAAGTGCCTTTCTTCAAGGTTAGAGGTTGTAGCCAAGGACCCGTGCAAGAAGCAAGATCAGGGTTGGCAGACTGGGAGTTGGTGGCCTCAGGCAGTCCCCAGGGGCTTCACCTGACTTCTCAGCGTGGGGATGGCATCTCCTGAATGTGGGTCTGTGCTGAAGCCTTTGGGGGGAGGCCACTGGAGGGATGCTGAGAAGCACTGTGGGACTTTCATAGATTTGTTAACCTGCTTTTCCACATAGCGGAGCAAGGCTGACGACTGACCAGTGAGCATATGGTCCCAATTCTCTCTCAGACTACAGTGAGGGAAAAGGAGGAGGGAGAAGAAGAAAAAGGAGGAGGCCGAGGAGGAGGAGGAAGCGGAAGAAGAAGAAGGAAAATGTCTGTTTATTTGCCTGATCTGAATATTTATTTACCATGTGAGACTATTTCTGAAAAGGGCACTTTGCTCAACCAATCAACATCTAGGAAAGTGGGCCAATAAAATAAAGGAATGAAAGCCATGAGACTTCCAAGACATCAGAATAGATTATCAATATCTTTATTCATATGTTGCCGTGTCCTCAGCAACTTTATGAAAATATACAAAATAAGAGAAACTCAATACACAAGCTCATAGATGGCAACAGGACCTGTCCGCTATCTCTGATACTTGGTAGGGCAAAGCTTTTGCCTACACAAGGGGTATATCATGTTTGAAGAAGAGACAGGATGGAGAGAGGGTGCAGAGGTGTGGGGCTCCTTGGGGAAGCTCTAGTGTACATTGTGTGAGCCTTGCATGCAAGAACAGCAGGGGATGCTTTTGTCTGTGATGCAGTGAGGCATGAAGGGGACATCTTCTCTGAGCTGGGTTTGAGAACAGGAACTGGCCAGACACTCCAGGGATGAGGGTTTCTAGCGTTCTAGTTCCATAGGAAGGCTCACCACTAAAGCAGAAGAGTAATGCATGGGCTGCACTTGACAATTCACATTTTTCAAATGGAGAGGGCAGAGGGGTGGGAGCTGTAGCCCATGGCCCTAAAAGAGGGGAAAGGTTCAGCAAGATGAACTGCCCCATCCTGGAGAGCTGGCTGGGGGGGGGGGCAGGTCTGAAGGGACAGGTACAAGGACAAACGGGAGGAGTGATACGTCACCGAAAACAGTGGCCAACTGAGGTGTATAAAAACAATACTAAGGCTGTTAAAGGAGAAGCGGCGTGGGGTGGCATGGGGTGATGTGCATGCTATTTTCAGTTGTAACTTGGAAAAGAGATGAGCCCACTGCCTTGGAACAATGGCAGCAGGTTAAGAGGGGACAGAAGCATTAAGGCATCTTAGCTCCCACAGGACACCTGCCTGGAGAAACAAAAAGGTCTAGCTAGAGAGACTGAGATGCTATAAGAAGAGTGGAAGGGTGAGTAGATAACACAGTAGGAAAATGTCTAGCATGGAGGCGGCTTTGGGTTTTATCTTACACACACACACACACACACCCAAGGAAGAAAAGGTGGGGGAGATGGATGGGTAGAGTAAGTGGTCTGTTCTCTGAGCTACTTTGGTCCGAAGCTTTAGGACTTCCTTAGAGGTCCGCACCCTAGGGGCCTGACAAACTCATGGAAAAGTTAAGAAGCGTGTCACAGAAATGTGATGTTTATGAGAAAAGAAGCCAAACAGAATGCTCCCAGGCAAACATATCGGAGGACTGCAATGTCCTTACTAAAAACCTAGAAAAGAAACATTAGCTAGTATTTACTTAGGACCTGGGCAACAGGGACCTGGGCTACTGTGATGAGGCTTGTGGTGCCTCTGGGCCCATGGCACATCCTGTTCCCTCTTGTAGAAACTACTGTGAAGAAAGATTGGACGGGGCCTGATGGCTGATAGGGTCACACAGAAAGGCATGAGGGTTAAACCCAACACTCGGGTCACGATAACAGAGGCAGAGCAGCACAATCAAGCGCGGTGACAATCCTACTGCCCCAGTGGTCACAACAATTCTAGGCTAGCTTCTGAAGTGGCCAATGCTGTGCTGTGGGAGAGTCACTGAGTACACATCTTTTAAAGCAAGGTTGAGTCAGCCAGGCGAATTCAGGCTGAAGAAGGATCTACCAGACACACATATTAAAAATGTCTGCATGTTTTTGAAGAGAGCAGGCATAGAGGATTTGATTTTGGGTTTTTTGTTTTGCTTTGTTTTGTTCTTGAGACAGGGTCTCACTGTGCATCCAATGTTGACCTAGAACTTTCTGGATAGCCCAAAGCTAGCCTCAAAATGATGGTCCTCCCATCTTAGCTACCCAAGAACTGGCATTACAGACATGCACCGTGGCACCTGGCCAGGAACAGGCTTTCTGCTTCTTTGTGAAGTAGGCAGCCCATTCTTGGAAACATTCAGGGATTGGGAGAACAAATTCAAATGGTGAGAACACTCACATACTGGGTAGCTTCCCCCAGAAAACCTGACAATGGTTAGAATTTTTATTTTTTGAGTGGATAATTTTCTCTTCTCGAAACATAAAGTTCTCTTTCAAATATTTCAAAAGATATTGATATCCCTGAGCTCTTCAGATGTCAACCCCTCCACCTTCTGCCTCCACAGCTACCATTCCCTCGGGAAAGCCATCTTGTGAAACTCAAGTAGCTGGACCCTCAGTAGAGATGGGCTCCTCTTGCTGTTGGAGCAGCAGTGTGTCTTGGTGGGGTGCCTAAGCATACACAGGAAGACACAGGCTTCTTGCATTCCCTGTCCTCAGAAACAGCGAGATGACACATGAGGAGAGGGACCCTGAGGATATGCACTGAATTTAGAAGAAGTAATATCCATTTATCTGTATTGCAGAAGCTTTAGTACCCGGGGACCAGGAGCCCAGGCAAGGCTCCAGTAACAGTACCAAACAGAATTGCATGTGACTTTTTCTTTGCTCATGTCCCTTGTACACATGTATGTATATATTTGCAAGGGTTTAAACTCGCAAGTGTAGCAAGAGACCCATACCCATGGCTTAGGTCAAAGGCTTTGTTCTGTTTGAGCTTTCTGTAGAATGCTCTAAGGCAAAAGGTCTCTTCCTGTCTTTGGAATACGGGTTTATCTTGAGCAGATAGGTATTTTATGTTCTGTTCCAAATGCTCTATTTAGGCTCCATATACACAGAACAACTCAACTGAATTTCACAGCACACATAACACATTTAAATTCTTGTAATCATTTTATGACTATGTTCTGATAGTGTATCAACTCTGTCTCGCCATACTTGGAATAGGAACTAAATGAAAACCCATTAAGATTAAGGTTTAAGGCAGCAATAAACTCGGACCCCAAATCAATACTTCTTTGTGTATTTAGGCTGGACAAGAACATGGTCTTTTAAGGACAGTGGAGAACATGGGCTATAATTCAGTGAAATACCATACCTGAGCCACAGACAACAAAAACAAACAGTGCCAACAGCCATGGCCCGACAGGATATTTCTCTTCTTGTGGCCTCTGTAAGGGAATAGAAAAATTTAAGGTTAGGTTCATGGATTCAGTAAACATTTACAGGGTACTGCTTGGTATTGGATGTGCTGAGGGTCTTACTGGGTACAAATGACAGACTTGGTTGCAACTCTTAATGGGTAGATATATGGCTAAGTAAATTCAATTATAAAAGATTGGGATAAATTCTGTAAAACAAGTTGTTTATTACTTTATTAGTATTAATGAATTTGGTGCTCTAAAATATTGTAGGGGTAAATGAGGTATAAATATATAAATACACATGGTGATTTTAAAGGCTAGTGAAAATAATAGTAATTGTGTCCATCTGTTGAAAGCGTAGTCCAGGAAGTCCATGTGTGTTACAGTCCATGTGTGTTATCTCCAGCACATATGGCCCCATGCAAGGATATTATTATTTCTTTTTTGTAGTTGAGAACTTGAGGTTCAAAGTTTGCTAAAAAGTAAGAGATGGGATTGAATTCATTATCAAGCTTGACTATCTTTTATGACTACATTTGCCTTTCATTCTTGTTTCTGGGCATTCCCAGAAGGACCAGTGAGCACAGACATTTCCCCCAAACCATCAATATATTGCAAATGGAAGTCTGTGTGGCAGAAATCCTCGTAGCCACAGAAGTAAGGCAGCATTCTGGGGGATGGATGAGAGGGGAGCAGCATGTTCTAAGAACGCTGGTGAGCCCTAATGATGCTTGTACCTCACAGGAGTCTCTACAGACTGGCAAGCAGGGCAGCTGGATCTGCAGGAAGAGCCTGGCATGCCTGATACCAGGCTCAAAACAAGAGCAAGGGTATAAGAAGAATATTCCTCCGCAACACCTCTAGGTCTGCTCACAGATGCTCGGTAAGACCAAATAAAGGAACAAAATACACCTAGGTTTTAGGGAAGGTGCTAGGAAAAGCAGTGGTTTGTCCAACAAAAAGGATACAGAAAGAATGTGTAGAGGGAGACCAAAAATGAGGTTGCTTCCTCAAGAATTTGAGCAAAAGATTGGTTGCATCTAGTATAAACTACAGAACATGCAGAGAAGCACATTGGTAGGAAAGGCAATCTGTAAACAAATGTTTACTAGTGGAGCAAATCACAAATTCAAGCTGTGTTTCCAGTTAAGGGCTGTGGGCATTTGACTATATACTCAACATTATAAAGTATGGGCTGAAATATGCCTATGTCTATGTAGATCTGACAGCTACACATTTGGGAGGTGTATCATATCAGTGTTTCAAAGGAAAATGAATGCTACCGCTGTTGAGGATGTAATTTTCTGACATGGTGAGAAAGCTTTAGAGAAGTTTTGAACAAAACAGCACAAACTTTCTTCCATTTGCTTTCCTGTAAAGTTCAATGTAGTAGAAATACAAAGCATGTTGTATTTATGGATAACAGACATTCTGTATTTAATAATAGTCCTCATTAACCGGGCATGATGGTATATACAGAGAATCTCAGCTAAGGCACTTACACTGATTGTGAGATTGAAGGTGGCTTGGTTACAGAGTAAGTTCAAGGCCAGCATGAGCCACATAGAACAACTGTATTTCACTAGATAGCTCAGTGATAGAGTACTTGCTTATTGTGTACAAGGCCCTGGTCTTAGTCCACACTACTGGGAAAAAAAAAGTTAGGAATTCCTCATGCTTTTATAGATTAGGCTACAATTTGATAGGTCTCAACTTACCTAGTACATTCTTAGCCTTTCCTCTCTACCTTCCTCAGGTTCGTCTGTCATTTGTATGACCGTGTGTATGCTTTCTTGACATTTTTGACTCCTAGGGGTACATGTTTAGTGTCAATCTCTCCACTATACTGGAGGCCCCAGAGGGCTGATGAGTTTCTTTGAGGCATCAATGTATAGCAAAGTCTGGTACAGAGTTAAACAAAGAAGATAATAAATGTTCATTAAAGAGTAAATAATATTGCATGTTTCATTAAATGTGATTTCATAGGTCAGGTAAAATGGAGTCTACAAAGATTACTGTCTTTTCCTTCCTTCCTTCCTTCCTTCCTTCCTTCCTTCCTTCCTTCTTACCTTCCTTCTTTCTTTCCTTTTGACCCAGGCTTTCTTCTAGTCCAAGATGGTCTTGAATTTGATGTGCAGCCAAGGATGATCAGACCTTCTCAATTTATGTAGACAATGGTGATCTGACTCTCTTTTTCTTTCCTTTCTCTTCCCAAGTGTTGGGATTATAGCTGTGTACCACCACTTTCAGTTTTAAGTGGTGTTAAGGATCAAACCCAAGGCTACCTACATGCTAGGCAAGCAGCAGTCTGTGGACTGAGCCACATGCTCAGCCCTCCTTCAGTAATACTTTGTAGCAATGGGTAAGTCACCCCTCTTTTTCACTTACTAGGTATTGAAATGGAGATCAATGTGTCAACAGCGGGTCAATTTTGACTAAAAATTAAAGCCATTCATTCTTGGGCCTTGCCCAGCAAGTTTGCTGAGTCACAATATAACAGGTTGTTGCTTTTGACCAGAAATGAATCAGAATTCATGAATTGCATAATAGAGAGCTGGGAAGATGGCTCAGAAGTTAAGAGCAACTGGATGCTCTTTCAGAGGACCTAGGTTCAATTCCCAGCACAGACATGGCAGCTCACAACAGCCTGTAGTTCCAGTTCCAGGGCACTCAACACTTTCACACAGGCATGCATAAAGGCAAAATACCCATGCATATAAATAAAAATAAATAAATCATTAAAAAAAAGAATTGCACGGTAGAACTTAACTGTGCCACAGCTTAGCATGGAAGACTAGGTCAAGCTCTGATCAAGTAAACAGATTTTTAAACAAAGTCACTTGAACAGACTCTGTCATCTACCCTTCCATGCGCTGTTCTCGAACTTCACTGTCCTAGTTTCCCTCAGGAAAACAACTGAGTTGCCACTGTTGCAACTCATGGCACATTATAAGAAGATTTATCTTAGCTTTCTTCCCAGCAAAGCCAATAAGTGAATCCAGGAGCCTCTATATGAATCACTAGACTACTAAGGATGCCAAATGGAGTCCCGTATTTTGTACCTATAGTTAAACACAAATTATCATTGAATAGCCTGGAGTATATAAAAACAAAGTGCTTTGGAAGCCATTTCCCAGTGGATGGAAATTAGCTATGGACTTTCAGAGCTCTGGAGCACATGGCTGGTATTAATGCCAGTACATCCCCTTTGGAGAGTTTTTATTTTATTGTATTTTATTTTTTGCAAAGGGTGCCAGTACAACCTCATTGAGACAGTTCACATAAGCCCCATTCTATTGCTGCAAAAGACAAGGAAATGGTTCTACAGCCCTTCTGTAAAGAACAAGACTCATGTCAAACACAAGGCCCCAATCTGCGAGGGGCTATCTTTTTTCTGGATACAATCTTTGCAAGGCAGCTCAGAACTCTGCAGTTTAAGGCCCTCCACCCCTTCCACTCTGAAAGAAACCCAACTATCTAATCCCCAAACAATCCTTCCGTTTCTGTTTCTGTATCAATATTCTATCTGGGAGGAAAACATCGATGTATACAAGAGCTGTTAGTTAATCATGACAGACAGAAGCATCTATATACAGTGGATGGAGGATGATTTCTGAACAATGAGCTTGAATTTTCTATGGGAACTTGCCAATCTGTTCCCATTTACTGAAGTCTATCCAGAATTAGCTGTCTTTTCTAAACTACATCTATCAAAGTATAACCATGTTTGACTTGTAATTAGAAAAACAAGATTCAGGATTTATAAAGAGAAATTTCGTTTTCTTCTTGGATGCTGATCTACTTACAATACAGCTTACCAAAAGATTACTCAAAACAACTGAAAACAAACATCATTGGGGCCTGGGAATCTTTCATTACAAATTTAGTCTGGCCAACTACAGGTCTTCATAGGCACCAGGAGGGCCATCCATGGTAACAGCAGAACATGTTAAATGCATTTATACTGCAGATTAAACGTAATTTAAATGTAGCTGGAGTAGTCTAGTTATATCCACTTCATAGTGTTTCCCCATTTTCATTTATTTTGGAATCAATAATTTTTGTTTTGTTTTAGGTTCCCAACATTTTGTTGAGTCTACAGAGCCTGATGGAGGAAACAGCCCCACAAATTAGTTCTGGTGTTGTTACTTTTGCCCTCACATAAGCTGCCAACTAAGATCATTTAACACCTGAACTCTGATTCCTTAGTTCATCAGAAAGAACCACATCTACATATCTCTACTATGTCAACAAATAGGTCTGAAGCCATGAGAAGGAAGAATTGACTTCCTAGGAACTGCTTTTAATGTCAACTCGGGCAGTGACTCCCTGCCCCCAGCCAGTAAAAAACATATAGGGGAAACCGTAAAAATACGGTTCCCATTCTATGATGTTTTGGCATTTTGTTCTCTTTAATCACAGCTTAATGCTCTAATCCCCCCAAAGAGAGAATTTTAAGGGTTACTTAAGCCCGGAGTTGTGTATAAAGCTCTGAGTGGAGTTTGACGTTCTGGTTTCTCTGTCACAGTTCTGCTTGGTTTTGCAAGAATTCCGGTGTGATGACTACACATCCAGCTCTTCCCTCAGTTAATCAAACCGACATAATTCCTTTGGCTAAAAAGCATTGCCTCATCAAGTCTGTGTTTCCAGACAAACCCCAAGCTTCGGCTGGACTTCTCCTTAATCTTAGGGGATAATAGATTCCAGGCGCCTTTGCAAGCCAGCTCTTCGCAAGGACGCGACCCACTCAAGCCTCGGATGCTTCAAAGTCACAGGCCTGACATTTTCTGTAGCAGACAACCTGGTTTACCGAAGGAAATAAATATCTGCAACTAAGGTGTGCACAGTTTATTTAAAATTCCAGGAGTAAAGCTGTAACCCACGGTTCTGGGAGCAAAGAACCCCTGGCAATAAGCTGGCTACAGTTACAGCATCATAATGAGCCCGAATCCACAGGGTGAATGATAGACAGTAACAGTAACGCTGCACTTAAGCTTTAGCCCAGTGGCAGCTGGAGGCCTCATTTTGCAAGAGGAGGACGGAGAGAAAAGTGGGTCGGAATCTCACGCCCTACTTTTAAGCCCTTTCGATACATACTGGGAGAAGAGACAGATCATCACAAAAAAAAAAAAAAAAAAAAAAAAAAAGAAAAAAAAAAAAAAGAAAGAAAGAAAGAAAAAAGAAAAAGAAAGGTGGAAAGAAAAATCTTAGTGTGGGGGTGGGGAAGAGTCCAGGGGTGGAGTCTGGAACCTGGGGATAAGCAGCAGTCTATCATTCGTTCTTCCATCCATTCATTTATTCATCACATTCACCTACTAGGCTCCCAGCCCAGTTGGCTTCACTGGACCCTAAGATGCAGCTTTAAGCCTTTTCCAAGGACGATGGACCATTTTTTTCCTGGGAAGGCTCCACTAACCAGAGCCCTCTCCGCCCATGAGAAAGCAGAGCAGTCTGCACCCCAGAGCCCGGCCCGGTCCCCCAGACTGCGGGACCCCGGAGGAGGGGCCGGGAGGCCTGGCCTTGAGCCCGAGGCCCGCCCGCTCCGCCCCGCTCCGCCCCGCGGGTCCCGCCAGCTCGGCCCGGCCGGCGCCGCCCCCCCTTACCAGGGTTTTGGCTACGTTTCCCCTCTGGGTGATGTTTTTGCTGTGCTTCTCGTTAGCCATCCGGATCCGCTGCTTGGCCACCATGGCTTGGGCGCTTGGAGATGCTGTCGACTCCCACCTGCAAGGATGGCCGGGTGAGCCGCTGCCGCAGGTCCCCGCGGCCTGCCCGGGCGCTGCAGGTGGCAAGGCGCGGCCGAGCCCCGCACACCCCGCTCCCCGAGCCCCAGCCAGCCGGCTCCAGAGAGAGGCCAGCGCGCGGACGGAAGTAATCTCTCATCTCAGGAAACCCTCTCCGACTTCCTCGCCATCCTTCCGGTCCCCCCAGCTACCTACCCTGCGCGGCCACCGAGGCAGGAGGCGGGAAGCGGAAGGCGGGCGCTGCTACAGCGCAACGCGCCAAGCCAAGGGGACCTTAGCCCAGGATGTCTCGGTCCTGAGGTCGAACGCTGCGGGGCACAGGGTTCGGACGACCCCGCGTTTGTGCGTACGTGGGGGGGGGGGGACGCAGCTGTACCCGGCCTGGCGACCCTGACTGTATGACTCGACCTTCTCAGGTCAGGCAGGGATTGTGGCTCAGGTGCTTCAGGTTGAAGGCTAGACTCTAGGCACTGAGACCTGAGCCTTAAAAGGCAAGCTGAACCTGACCAGGTTTGGGTAGTACTGTTGGGGAACAGCCCAAAGAACCTGCCCTTTAGCTGTCTGAGGGAACCCTACTATGGGACCTTCTACAGGGGTGTGCGAAGAGACCCTTTGTGACATAGGAAGAGGAGCCAGAAAGCCTGCTTCCAGGCCCTGACAAATGTGGACAGCTCTTGAGGATGGAGTTGACCAGGCCTTCTCACCTTGGTAGTGGCAGGCATTACACTGGAAGATTGCCAGCGAGACAGCTGAGTGGCGCACGTAGAGGATGAAATGGTGG
The DNA here is from genome assembly GCF_943737965.1 of Phodopus roborovskii. Classification (NCBI taxonomy): domain Eukaryota; kingdom Metazoa; phylum Chordata; class Mammalia; order Rodentia; family Cricetidae; genus Phodopus; species Phodopus roborovskii. The sequence continues at coordinate 37,789,984 of NW_026126511.1, read as the reverse complement.
TAAATCTATAGCACAGGAAGATTTGGTAGTCACTGCCCATAGCCAAAGTGTTGACCAGGCTTGAACCCCCACCCCCACCTCACTGCCACGGGGCATCGTGGACCTTCTCCAGCCACACTTGTCACTGGGGATGCCGAGTATGGATTCGCAGCATTGGGAGTTTTCTTGCACTAAAAGGACAAAACTGGAGCTTGAATCTCCACATGCTGATACTGAGTTGTAGATAGGGGAGGAGGGGCTTAATCGCTTATCTTTCCACACCCAAATGTGCTGGAGTTAGCTCTTTGGAGGAGGAAAGGGGAAAACAAAGGAAGATTTGGGGAAGTGGGAAGTGGTAATCCAGGGTTGGGGCGACCTGCAGTAGCACCCCAGGGTGGAGAAGGAGAGCTCTGTAGACCAGACCTCGGGTTCTTATCTTGCGGGTACTGGAGGCTGAGTTTCCATAGGCTCTGGTATGAGCAGAATTTCCTGCGTGGACGGGAAGTTAGGAAGAGCTCTTTTGTTGATACCCTTCTGTCAACTGGTGCCTGTCCTACACTCCTCTTGTCACCCAAGCTTCATTAGAGGCCATCAGTGGGTTGCTCGCTGGAAACCAGAACAAGAATAGTCACTTAGGGCATTAGTATCATTTGTTCATTCTTTGCACTTGAATGATTAACTGCTGGCTTCATAGCCATTATGAACAGCCATCATCATCATCACAGGACCACTCAAGTCTGGTCCACTCTAGTTCCTGCTTTAAGGACCACTGGCTTTTATTGAGGGGACATGGGAGTCTCTACCTCTTAGATGCCACATGTGGAGCCTGGCTATTGCAGGAAACCCAAAGGTCCTTCTGCCTGAGTCCCACAGTAATTGGGCGAGAATCAGGGCAAATTCTCACCAAAGCTGATCCTAGGCCAGGCTCTAGGGAACATTCAGGGTAGTGATCTGAGACAGGCAATTTCCTCTTTGGGACTTCAAGCAGGGAGGCAACCCTGTTGAGGAAGATGTTACATTTCTTGTTCGTTTTTCTGCTTGTTAGGGATCAATTTTATTCTTAAATTTTACTTTACAGCATTTTAAATGAGTTTTAATTATACAGGGCATGCTCACAGTAAAAAAAAAGTCCAATAAAAAGTAAGTCCTCCATTTCTACATTCCCAAGTTGCTATCTTAGTATTCTATTATTCATGTGTTTATCATCTGCCTGTCACCAGCCTGCCTATTGGTAAGGTCCCTTGTGGTGATATCTTGCTTATACAAATAAAGCCTGTCTGAGGGTCAGAGAATGAAGCTTGCCACTAGCTAACCATAGAGGTCTGGAGGTCTGTACAGACAGACAGGAAGTGAGGTGGCTGGGCAGATGCAGGTTATAAGCAGGAAGAAAAAGAAAAGTGTGCTCTAGTCTGCTGAGATGCCGTGACTTGCTCCTTCTCTCTGAGCTCTCAGCATGTCCCTCTGTATCTGACTCTGGCTTTTTATTATCTAGATCAATTAAGAACTCGATTTACAGTCCCTTCAAGAATTCAAACAGAAGCCAAGTATGATGGTGAATGGCTGTTCCCACATTTGGGGAGACTGATGCAGGGGAATCTCTAGTTTAAGGCCAGTGTGGGCTATACGTGAAGACCCTACTTTAAAAAGAAAGCAAAACTACCAAGACAAATGGAGTCGTGGTCTCTGTCACTGTGCTGTCTCCACACTTAATGTATCAAAAGCACTGTTGTAACTCTATGCACAACTTTTGTACTTCTCCTTCAATATGAACATACAATAATATATTGAACAGTGCCACTGGTAGGTTATTGCCAATACCCTTCATTAAATGCTTTACTGACTGGGTGAGCAACACTCAATATGGCATCTCTGTGTATGTACTTTTGTGTACCTTTGCAGGTCTATCTGTGATATTGTAGAATATCTGATTGTTCCACCTGGACTTCCTAACAGGCTTCTCCAACCTTGGAATCTCTACTTTGATCACAATGCCTTTTGTTTGCTAACAAGTATCATGAGGTTGCAGGGGTCCTAGGTGGCCTATAGATGGAGAATGGTCCCTAGGAAGGCCAAAGCATGATTAAAGGTAGGACTTCTGGCCCTGTTCCCAACCTCCAGGGAAGGAAAAGAGGCCAAAAGTTGAGTTGATTACCAATAGCCAATGATGCAATCAACCACATCAGTATAATAAAGCCTTTATAGAACCCCAAAAGGGTTTCATTGAGTGAATCACTGGGTGGCAGAACTCAGGGAGGTTCATGGAGGATGTGGCTACTCTGGTTGCCCCCTTACCCTGAGCTACATTCCTCTCCCATCTTACTGTTCATTTTGTGAAGCTTTATAAGTGCTCAGTATTCCCCCCAAGCTCTGAACCATTGCAGTGCATTGTGTGGACTAGTTACTCTTCTTATACTGCAACACAATGCTTGACAAAAGCAATAAAGAAGGGTTTATCTGGGCTCGCAGCTTCAGGGTCATTTGTCTTGGCAGCAGGAGCTTGAGGCAGCTGGTCACAGAATCTGGGGAAGAAGCAATGAATGATGTTACTGTTAGTGGGGTTTCTCCTCTGAGGTGTTCTGAAAGAAAATGGCTCCCAAAGCGAAAGGTACTGTTAAGAGGTGTGGCCTTGTGGGGCTGAGCTTTGAGGTCTCTTTTTTCTTAAGCTTCACTCCATGTGACAGTCAACTCCCTGTTGCCTGAAGATGTAGGACTCTCAGCTCCAGTATCACGCCTGCCTGCGCGCTCCCATGCTCCCCTACATGATCATGATGGCCTGAAGCTCTGAACCTGTCAGGGAGCCACCCTCAGTTGAACGTTTTCTTCATAGGAGTTGTTGTGGTCATGGCATCTCTTCACAGCTAGAGTAAATCCTAACTAAGACATCCTCTTTATGTAGTCTGGAACTATAGCTCATGGAATGGTGTTGCCCACCATTAGGGCGTACGTTACCACTTCAACTAACCTAATCTAGAAACTCTCACACAGACATGTCCAGAGGTTTGTCTTCTGCATAATTCTAGATCATGTCAAGTTCACAGTCAAATTAACCATCACATTAGTCAAACTCCACGAGGGAATCATGAGAAACTCAATCTGTAGCCAGTTGGTTAGATGTAAAGCCTGCACTGATTGTGACTGGCATCTGAAGCAAGGTAGGTTTGTGGGCCGAGGCCTTAACCCGTGGGGTTGAATTCTACCTTCATGTTTATGGCATCGCCATCAGACCCAAGTCGAATTAGAGGACACTCAGCTGGTGTCCTCTCCAGAGTTGCTTTGCTTGTGTAGAAGAATCCCTCTCTTTTATTTGTCAGAGCTTCTGCTGACTATGAAAGAGAAGGGGAAGCATCCTGGCTGGCCTTTCCTCCATCACTACACTTTAGAATTAGGTTCCTGGTAGTAAACGTAAATATGATTTCTGTCTGTCGAGTTCCTAGTACTGTTTGTGGAATGAGAAAAATGTCCTGCTGTGACCTTGCCTGCCTCTGTCCTCTCCAGTCAGGCCAGCACGACTGCTCATCTCCTCTCTCTATTTATTGCCCTATGAGCCTCATTATGGACCGTGGAAAATTATCCCCTTTTCATGCATGCTCTTCTTTCTCTACTCAGCCCCCACCCCACCCCCCTTCAGCCAGAAGCTGTGCTGGCTCCATCACCAAGGCTCCGTCAGGTCTGGAGCCCAATCCCAGCAACTCTGTAGGAACAACTTGGCCAAGAAGGAGCCAAGTGTGGAGTTGTCTTGCATGTTTGATGGGACTGGAGGTTGATAAGAGCTGAGTTCCCTGGATTTATCTGTGTTGTCAGCAGGAATACTTGGGAGTGCCAGTATTGTGCTGTGTTCAACCACAACCTCTAAAACATCATGGCTATTTATATTTTAGTTTTGGCTGGTAATTTTTCCAGCCTTTACATACAAATTCCTAACAAGCCAATATATATTAATCTGAAGTCTGCCCCCGTTGGATTTATGAGAGACTGGGTTTTACTCCCTTTAAAAGAAATGATACATCATCAGAGTTCACAGAGGCTGCTCTGTGGAGCAGTGATGTCCTGGATGCCTGACATTTTTCCTATAACAGGGCATGTGCAAACCTCCCCCACTATGTGAATCTTGAGATATTCCCTCCCACTGTGGAGCATATTTGGTCTCTCAGTCCCTGACAGCTAGAGATAGTTAATCAAATTCTCCCATTTGAAACTCCGAATTCTTGATTTGGTGATTTTAAAAAAAGATAGAGACATTTTAAACTACATCCTGATGTAGGGGTCCCCAGAGGCAAGAGCTTTTAGCAGCCATGGAGGTAAATCCAGTGAAAGGTTCCTTCTCTGCTCCCTGAAGTCATCTCCTTGTGCTTCTATTGCCCAGAGACGAGAACTCTGATACACACGTGCGGTAGTTTGAAAGAAAATGGCCCCCAAAGGGAGGGGCATTCTTAGGAGGTGTGGCTTCATTGGAATAGGTATGTTCTTTGTTGGAGGAAGCGTGTCTCTGTGGAGGTGGGCTTAGAGGTTTCACATATGCTCAAGATTCAGTGTGAACACACAGACCATTTTCCTGTTGCCTTCTGATTAAGATGTAGCCAGCTTCGTGTCTACCTGTATACCACCACGCTCCCTGTCATGATGATAATGGACTAAACCTTGGAACTGTTAGCTAGCCCCAGTTAAATGTTTTCCTTTATAAAAGTTACCATGGTAATGGTGTCTCTTCACAGCAATAGAAACCCAAACTAAGACAACATGGAAACAAACAAACCCATCCACCCTGAATGTTGGAATGTCCCATTCCACATCTGGGAAGACTGGTAGGTATGGCATCAGTCACTGATAATAAATGGCCTTTCTTCAGCTTGTTGCTCAGAGGGGAACTGAGGATAGAGGTCACGGAGACAGCATTGTAAGTGGCCAGTTCCTCCTTATGGTTGTATGGTTCACAGGCATGTTTGCTCAGCTAAAACTAGCTCATCACTGGCATTTCAGTTACCCTTTTCTTCACTCAAACCATCACTTCTGCTGGAGAAGAGGAAAATCCCAAGGTAACTCTCATGGCATTCCCCCTGGCAATGTTCTGCACCCTAGGAAATGTTCATGTTGACATATTAGTGGTAGGTATAGAAACACAGGATGCTACCTGGAGTTTATTCAGTTCTCTAGATGATGGGTCTGTAGACTCGTGCTACATTGAAGTAGGAAACTTGAACTGTCATTCACTCTGGTGTTTGTTGAGTGCCTGTTGTGTGTTAGACACCGTTTAAGTATACAATCCCACATGCTAATAGAATTTTTGCTTTAGAGAGCTCTCAGTTGTCAGGACAACTATTGTGAGATTGGCCCACTCTCACTTGGCATTGCAGAGGGAGCTGTAGCAGAACCCAAAGCAGGACTGGAGCCTCCCTGCCCACCTCCATTTTGGCAAACCAAGCAGTTAACAGGTAAATGAGTGGAAGGCAGGGTCAGCCAAATTCTTAAGAGGCTGATCTATGAAGCAACTTGCATATGCATGAGAGTAAATTGTACACACGTGTGCACATACATGCACACTGCACAGCAGAGACAAGCTCCGTTGCAGAGGAATGTCAGTCCTCAAAAGATGGCAAGAGACAGAATTGAACTGCTATGATGGCTGTGTGAGTCCTTGACCTTAGAGGTGATCTGATTAAACTTTAAAATAGAAGTGGTTACCCAGCTCAAGTCTATAATTGCCTGGCCACATCTGTTACTAATAACAGTAAAGCCATTGTATCCCAAAGGGAAGGAAAACAGCCCACTGAAGCCCTTTCCCTGGTGACCTCCCACGGTGGCACACTGGTGGCTGAGGACATGAGATGAGAGGTGCCCCCACATGCCCCAGCTCAAATGTGGCCTGGCCCCCACTGAAACTATTTCTTATCTCACCTTGTTTCCGTTCAACCAGGTAAATACTTGTAGTGGCCGGAAGAGTTCCCTAGAGAGAAAAAAATGACATTAGTCATCAGACCCAAAGCATTTCCTAAAAGGGTCAAACCTGTCGATTTCAACTGTTCTTTTTTTGTTACTGTCACAACCCTGTAAGCACATGGGTCCTGAAAGATAGTCCTGGCTCCTCTGCTTAATTACTTTTGTAATGGAAGTCTCTTTCGTCATCTGTAAAATGGGTATGATTGCAACGATACTCCTTAGGTTAATATGCATCTGATCTGTAGAGTTCTCTCAGTAATAAATATAATCTTTAAAAGTTGTTGCAAAGCATTGCTTTGTATTCAGATATCACAATGGAGTAAACCAATCCTCTACTGGTCACTATTTAGGTTGCTTCTTATTCTTTCTTCTTCTTTTTTTTTTTTTTTTTTTTTTTTTTCTACCACAAACCAACAATAGCCTTGTGCAGTGTTTTGTGAACGAGCATGCCTATATCTATTGGAGGATTTTTCTGGAGGAGTAATTCACAGGTTATACTCATCATAGTGCAAAGGGCACTGTCCAGTTGTCCTTCTGAGGTATGACACTAATTTTTAACCCCACATAACATGTATGAGTTCAGACTGCTTTTGCCACATTTAGGTGATATTGGATAAGCAGCCTTGATTAAGTGTTATTATATTTTCTCTTCCTTTCTTAATCTTACATGTTAGATTGACTGCTGTATTTGTGAGATTGAAGCCACATTTGTTGACATATCTTTAATCAAAAGTATGCCTTTGTACGGTTTGTGAATTACATAAAAACATAGGAGAAAACAGTTATGCAGTCAATGGACTGCCAAGATACAGCATGACTGTTCACCAGGGTGTCTCAGAGACTAGCAATGGTGACACAAAGCTTGAAAAGAGTTGAGAGAGTCATGTATTAATTATGTTAACTGTCCATTCCATGGTTGACATGGTTTATATTTCATTCATTCAGAACATAGGTCAACTTGTGCTAGAAACACAATGCAGTTTCAAACACCAGGCATCAAACACAAATGTAGGCCCCTCTTGAATGGTTTATGTGTTTACTCTGCATGTAAATGGAAAAAAATTATCATTTTAAAACACATTAACATGTAGGCTTTATCCAATTAACGTATTCCTCACAGTTTTTATTCTTAATTCTATCAATCAACTTTCAAGTCCTTTTCAACAACTTCCTCACAAGTCACTGAACGAAGCTGCCAGATCCTCAGGGATGCTTCCACTTTTCAAACGCCAGTATGCTAAACTCAGGAGCCCAGCTTCTAGTAGTTCCTAAAACATGTCATAGCTAACACGCTTGCAACAGACTTTATGAAGACCATGTTGGCAGTGGTATCTGTGGATTACGAACCCATCTGCAGTAAACCCAGGTGTGTGGAGAGCTGTTTTTACTAAGATAAAGGTGGCTTTTGAACCACACAACACACCCCAGGCCACTGACTTCTCCAGCTTTATGTGGGCGGAGCTGCCTCTTGGGCAAGAGTGGCCTGAAAGTTGCTAAATATTGCAAGGAAGCCTCGGGCAAAGTAAGGAATTAGATAGAGAATAGAAAAAAGGGAGCTTGGGAAGAAGTTCCTATCCAGTTTGTGCTAGGAAGAAGGTTGCCAGCATACTATAGTTCACCTGTGATTCCAGCAGGGAAGATGCAGAGGCAGGGGAATTGAATGTTCAAGGCCAGCCTAGGCTACATAAGAAAATCAAACCACAAACCCCAAAACTGAAAAAACAAACTAGTTTAAAAAAGAAAGAAAAAAAAGTTCACGTCAAGCAGGCATGAAGGCAGAGGAACAGGGAGGGGGCTATTGTCCCTCAGCAGATGTAAGTACTATACTGTTTCATCAGGGAGCAGAGTCAGGAAAGAGCCAGTCTGGGGGAAAGGGGACAAGTAAGTGATTCAGGCCAGTTGGCAATCCTCAACAATAATGACTCCCAAGAATTCCTCTCAGCTTCTTACTGGGTGTGTGGCCTAAGCTGCCCTTTGACTCAAGTGTCCTTTGTCCAAGTGTGACAATATACCAGCCTAGGGTGACAAGTGCTGCAGCCTCCACCTCGGGTCAGGCCTCTGGGAGGAGTATGAATTCTTTCTGACAGGCAGGTGGAGTGTCCTATTGTGCATCCTTCAAAGCAGTTTTGCAGGGCTTAATTGCTTGGCCCTCACAGCATCGCGCTAGGAGGTGTGCACACTATCAGGCAGATGGTAAATCCGTGCAGTTCCCTATGCAAGGGCTGTAGGGACAAGGTCAGAAGTAGGGTGGGAAGGACGGTGGGTACCAGGGATGGTTTGAAGCTGTGTTTGTGGTGGTTTTTGTTTGTTTGTTTTGTTTTGTTTTAAATAAAAGATGAGACCTCAGAAGTGCTGTTCCCCTTCCCCATCTTCACACCATCCACGTCCCACAGTACCTGTGATGTCACCGGGAGGAGATGGCAGTGCTCACGCTCCAGGGCCAGCATTGGGTAGGGTTCAGTTTGCTTGGTCCCTTGCTCTTTCTCAGAACCCCATGTTCCTCATAGACTCAGGGGAACTCATAAACTTGGGGTTGAAGGGATCTTAGAGGGTGCAAAGCAACTATCAGGGGGGCAGAAAAGGGAAACGTGGAGGTGCCTGGCAAGGAGAGAGAGTTTTCAGATGTGGACACTGGGCTCAATGAATAGGAGAATGTGTACTTGGGGTGGGGGTGTTGCTCTCTCATTCTGATTGTATATGGAGCACATAGTTAAATTTAGCACAGCTAATTAGAATCCCCTTGTAAAAGTCATAAAGAGAATTTGGCAGCTAAAGGAACAAAGTCTAAAAGGAAGAAAATAAGACTGACACAAGGTATTTTTGTGTTTGTTTTTTCCACATCCTTTGAAGCAGTGAAAAACACACTTTCTAAGGATTAGTTGTGCACAGCATCACCTTTACCGGATTAATGTCACAAGCATTCACACTTCTATATGTAAGCCTGGCTCTCCAGGAACCATCTCAACTCAGCTAACCCAGCTCTTCTGAACTTTGGGGGCTCCTTTTGAGTTTTATCCCTTTGTCACACTTGGGATTCTGTGAGGGTGTCATATCGATTGACTGATACTTTCATTATTGTTTCTGTCTGCTCTTTCTCTGGTCATGTCTCCTGCAGTGCGTAGTGTTCGGTGCGCATTTCGAAGCCTTAGACATTCAGGCACACAGGCTTCGAATTTGACACGGTTGTCTTGTGTTAAGAGTGGGATCGTCCAGTCCAAATCTGTGGCCAACCGCTTGGCTCCACGCTACAGGAGGAAGCTGGCCTTGTGCTTCTAGATCCCCAATGGGAAAGGTCGACTTACAAGCAGCACATCTGGCTCATTCTGCAGCTGTTGGTCTGGACATGGGGGCTTATGGATTCCATCTAGCGCCAGCCACACCTGGTATTTTGTTTTTCTTGTTTTGTGTAGCCCCGGGTGTCCTGGAACTCGCTCTGTAGACCAGGTTGGCCTGGAATTAGATGCTGCTGCCTCTGGCATCAAAGGTGTAGGCCTGCACACCTGGCTTCACACCTGATACTGAGGCTTCTGTTGCCCTGGTGCCCTAGCTTCTGAGAAGAGCTCATAGAAACCCACATGCTCACCACCTAGGTCTTTAATCTGTCATCAAGAGTGCCGGAGACCATGCTCCTTGAGGTTTCTTCGTCCCTCCTAGGATGCCATACCTGAGCAGCCTATGACACACACTCAATAACCGGCTATGTGATTCCTTTGTTCCAGCCTTTCTGCTCAGCTCCATTGGGAGGCAGAGGCTGCGTTGTGTCGCCACTGCTACTAAAGTCATCTTTTGTGGGATCCTCTGCTGCTGCCTGGGTAATCTGTTTCTTTCCCTGCCCCAAACCACAGCCTAATCAACATCCAACAGAGTTTTATGACAGGATGGACTTTCTCAGTGACAGCTTAACCGAAAAGGGACCTTAGTTCCTCCTCTTTTCCTCATCATAACTTCAACTCCACCCTGTGTGAACTCAACCTGATAAATGTACCGTTTGTCTCTCCATCCCTGGCCTGTTGAGATCTGGAAACAATTGGCTTGTCTGACACTTACTTGCACAGCTGAACTTGTCCAAATCAAACCGTGGTCTCTTGTGTTTCCTTGGCTGTTTGTTTTAAGTCTGAAATGGGCCTTGACCTCACCATCCCCCTCCACCCTGTGTGTTTTGTTTGTTTTACGTGGGTGTGTGCCAATATAAAATAAAATGCACATAAGGGCTCTGAATAGTTGAGGGGGAGGAGAAGAAGGATTGGGTCTCTTGGAAACTGCTGCCTAACGGGGCCTCACTAGCCAATGACCCAGACCAGATGTCTGCTGAGCTATGGTCTAAATGGGCCTCATATTCATAGCAACCTGTTTTATGAAATGTAGCCCCTCCTCCAATGGCCACAGTCTTTAATAATCTCTTTGTTTAAAAAACAAAACAAACACAACAACAAAAATCTTTAAACTAAAGGTTTTAAAAAAAACTTTAGTTTATTTCATGGTAAACTATAGTTGAATTATTTCCAAATGTAGAGTTTGTTGACATTAAGCACATTCATACTTTAAGTACATTCATACATTAAGACCCCGATTGTATACTAAGAAAATACACTCATCATGGTGTAGCAATCAACCCTATTTCTAGAACTTTCTTGTGCCAATGAAAACTCTGAACCTGTTATTTAAAACCCCCTTCTCCCCCTTGATTGCAGCTTCTGTCCTCTCCCCGTGAGGAGGTGTGTTGGTGCTGAGACTAGGTTTGGAAGCCTGGAACTGAAAACCACTGCCTGGAAGCCTCCCTTCCCCTCTTAGGTTCCGGATAGTCCAGTGGACCATGGGACTGATCCTTGAACAACCAGGAAACAGGCATGATTCATGTGAGTTACTCATCCAGCTCCCAGCAAACAGCTTGCATCATCTTCATGCCGTGCTCTCTAGATGCTTTTTTCTCTTTCCGGTTATTTGTGATGTTTTTTTCCAAATGTACTAAAAAGGTACCAGTTACCCTACTTGTGCCTCTGATTCTACTTAATTAAAAAAAAAAAATTGAGAAAAGGTCTGTCTGCGTGAAGGCCAGGTTGGCCTAGAACTTGCCACACAGCCTCTTGAGTGCTGGGCTTATACAGGCATACACAATCACATCTGGCTAGTTGGTTTTTAAGACAAATTCTCTTTCAATTTCTAAACACAAAATTCACATAGAATGTATCCTTTTAGCCAGCTTTAAGGGTACATAGTCTGGCGGCATTGGATACATACACATTGTGACACCATCACGCATCCCACCATAGAACTCCTCAGCCCATTGAGTAAGCTCCTCCCCAACTCCGTGGTGGAAAGGGAGTTCTGTACCTGGAGGGAGGAGTTATGTAAAACTTTTCATTTCAGACACTCATTTTGACATGGCTGGATGTATACACAGAGACTGAAAGCCCAGAGGGTTCCCAGCTAAGGGCCCATCTTTTGGATTCGGTTACAGTGGTTAAGGAACTCACTTCAATAAACGTGTCAATATTGACAGTTAACTTCTCAAGAAGCTACATTGCCGCTGATTCTGAGAGAGTTCCTGGGGTGGTGGTAGAGAAGATGGCTCTTCGTTTCCAAGTGTGTCCCTCTGGGTTCTTTGCTTTGAAGCCATTCAGATAGCCATCTTTGTGTCATAGTCAGGGAATTTGTCACTATTAGCTTCATTGTGTTTTCCTTAGAGAGAGGTAAGAAAGATGAATCCGTGTCCCACCTTGGTTCAGAACAAATTAAGAAAAATGTGCAAATGTATTCAAAAACAAACAGGAGCGTCAGTACAGACAAGGATTCTGGGTAGAATTCCCGTTGCCGTCTTCCTTCTTGGAGTTGTGAAATCTTTTCAGACAACTCAAGTTTTGCCACTCTTTCTTTTTTTCTTTTTTGAGCCCATCGTCTGACAGATGCTGTGCTTGAAAAATTCTTCACTCTCTTCAGCTTGCTTCCTGATGTGCTTATTAAGGACAAGAACCTTGTATGCTCAGCATCTGCCTTCTCAAACCCTAAACCCAGCCACCAAAGCAGGCCATCTCTCTTTTTCCTGTCATGACCCTCTCCTTTCTTCTCAGCACCTGTGGGAACTCCTCTTCCCCTCCAGGCTTCTCAAAGCAAAGCTCTTGAGCTTTTTTGGGGGGGGAGAGGCCAGCTGTAGGAGAGTGGAAAGAGGACCCCACTGGGGACCTGAAGTCATGACTTTGTGTTCTAGAACTCCGTGACTTAGGAAGGCTCCGTGTTCTCTGAAGGGTGGCCACAGGAGGAAGTGTAGAGGCCTACTTGTGATACAATCCACAGCTGTGTGCAGAGTGGTTCTGAGTTCTGGCGTAGCGTTATTGCGTTGACCATGCCTCTAAGACTAACTCATCTGGGACAATGGTGCCCACCTCACAGGCCTATTCAACAGCTAATCCGTGTGGGGACGCAGAGTAAGCACCAAGTGAAATAAATGGTGGCCCCAATGATGAGATAACAAATTGCTGTTTTTACAGAAGGCCAGCGAATCCTCCTTGTGTCCATACGTACATAGTTTGTCCATACGTACATATTTCCTCTGACAGTGTCCCCACTTAGACTTTTTAGTGTCACTTATGCTTCCAGGTCTAAAATGGAAGGTGCTGTTAGAATCCAGATCTTTACAGCTCCTCAGCTCTATTGCCCCCTGTAAATAGCCCTGTCATTTCTCACCCCACTCCCACCCCCAGGCTAATATTTTCATCGTCATCCTTGCCTCCATTTCTCCTGGCATCTTCCCCATTCAGGTCTTCAACAGGATGTGCTCTTTCAAACACTCTTCGGTTCAGATGAGAGACAATGCCTTTTCGTATAGGAGAATTACTGGGAGGTTGAGTCAGCAGGGGACACACCAGGTGCAGTTTGAAGCCACTGGCCACCATTCTCAGTTGGAGACCCTAATTATTGTTTCTGCTGATTGCTGGTTAATTTTTTTTTTTTTTTTTTTTTTTTTTTTTTTTTTTTTTGCCAACTTGACACAAACTAGAGTCACCTGGGAAAAAGGGAGCCTGAGCCAATGGATTGCCTCCACCAGTTTGGCTTCCGGGCATGTTTGTGGTGGCGGTGGTGGGGGCGGGGGCAGTCCACTGTGAGTAGTGTTGTCACTGGACAAGTGGCCCTGGGTTGTATAAGGAAACAAGCTGAGCAAGCCAGTAAGCAGTGTTCCTCCATGCTTGCTCTCAATGACCGACTGAGATGTGTCAGCCAAATAAAAACCCTTTCCTCGCCTAGTTGCTTTCTTGTCGTGGTGTTTATCACAGTGACAGAAAACACACCGATACACCCAAGTTTGAGAGCAAGTGCCCCACAGACTATGAGTCATATTTCCTGCTGTGACATCTCTACCATAGCTATCAGGACCTCCATCTCAGCATTACGTGTGGAGAGGAGGATGCTAACTAACGTCAGTTTGACTTCTGCTTCTGTGACTATTTAGCAATTGTTGGTGTCCCCTCTGAGCTGGGAGCTCCTTGAGAGTGGGCACTGTTTTTGCTCTTGCTCACCAGGTCAGCCAGGGCTGAGCAGGAGAAGAAAAGATGTGTACTGAATGTGTGTTCAGATCTCAAAAAACAGTGTCATTCCAGGAGCTACTCAGTGTTCTGTGCGTTCCAGACTCCCAAGTCTTTAACTCCATTTTAAAGTATGAAAGTCCAGGTCAAATGACTCATATCTGAGCGGTCAAGGGCATATTTTTTTTTTTTTTTTTTTTTTTTTTTTTAGCTCACATCCTGGGTTTCTACTTGCCGTGTGCTCTAAATAAGTTTATTAAGTTCTCCAAACCTCAATTTTAGTCACTTGTAAAGCCAATTAGGTAGTTCTGAGTCTCCTTGAGTGTTACATAAACACTTGGTGGACAAAAGGCATTCAATGAAAACCAGTGATCATTATTAATCAAATGCTTTGGCTGAAGGCTCCATAGAATACAAATTAATCTTCTGTCATTCTCTGCATGTAAAGATAATGGATGTTTGACCTGAAAGGACCAGGAAAAGAAGCTGGTTAAATATCAAAAATCATCCCTTTAAATTTACTCTCTTGGTTTAAAACACGGATCTACCTTTGATGCTACATACCCTAATTCTATCTGAACTGTATTTTTAAAAAAGCTGCCACACAATCTACTTAACACATGTTTATGACTACATATTCTAGAAGCAATTTCCATTTTGATGTGTTGTTTCACAGATTGTGTTACTAGTGAGTTAGACAGAATGGAAAATAAGATATCAAACTGACATCTTGGCTAGATGAAAATGCAGATTAATGGGGCAGGGGAATTCGCTGAGGTCTGTGAGGACAGATACTGTAAGTTGATTAGTAATTTCTTCAGAATATGCCAGAAGACACAGGCAAATTGCCAGGCTGGGATACAATGAAAGTGAATGTTGATTTTGCTATTAAATGGATTGTCAAGTTTATTTTCCTTGAGAAGTGGTCTTATGGGCTCATAAATTGGAATGGAAGAAAAGGAAGATTTCAAGGCCATCAGTTGTGAAACAAGTTGGTCTTAAAGCCAGATGCCTAACAACACATTTGGTGTGCAAACCCTCCATGTGTGTTCTTATTATATATGTTTCTTAGGATTTACTCCTCCCTTATCTTCTCTCCTCTTCTCCCCTTCCCTTTTCTTCTTCCTCCTCCTCCTGTGTATGGTGTGTGTCTGTGTGAATGTGTGTGTGTGCATGTGCCATGACATGTACACATGTAGAGGTCAGAGGACAACCTGAAGGAGTTGGTTGTCTTCTTCCACCAGGTGGGATCCAGGGATCAAATTCAGATGATCAGATTTGGCATTACTGCTGTGGATTATTAGCTGAAGGTGGGTTCCATTTATTTATCCTGTGAAATGTTTGTTTAATGATGCAAAGATGTGTTGCTTTCCTTTTTATGTTATATTTATTTAACTGTGAGCTGTGTTACTTTGCCTGCCTAAAACGCCTGATTGGTCTAATAAAGAGCTGCATGGTCAATAGCTAGGTGTGAGAGAGAAATAAGTGAGGGGGGATGGGCAGAGAGAATAAATAGGAGGAGAAATCTAGGGAAGAGAGGGAGGAGGGAGAAAAGAGGCCAGAGGCCAGCCACCCAGCCACCCAGCCACCCAGCCACCCAGCCACCCAGGCAGCCATGGAGTAAGAAGGAAAGAAATATATATATAGAATAAAGAGAGGTAAAAAGCCCAGAAGCAAAATGTAGTTAAAGAGAAATGGGATGATTTGAGTTAAAAAAAAAATATTAAGGTCAGGCATTCATAAATAAGAATAAGGCTCCATGTATTCATTTGGGAGCTGACTGGTGGATCCCCTAAGAGTAGCAAACAAAGCAAAACCCGACAACACACCACAATACTCCACTCTTTCCCCCCAGAGCAGTGGTTTTCAACCTTTGGGGGTTTAATAACCCTTTTCACAGGGGTCAAATATAATATATCCTACATATCAGATGTATACAGTATGATTCATAACAGTAGCAAAATCACAGTTATGGAGTAGCAATGAAAATAGATTTTATGGTTGGGGATCACCACAGTATGAGGAACTGTATTACAGGGAAAACAAGTGACAGAGAGGCCGAAATACACTGTAAGAAGTTAATTCTTATGAGCACTTTTCTTGGGCTGGCAATATAAACTAGGGTAATAACAACATTACTGATTTATGTGCTTTATGCATAGTTATTTTCAAAAGAGAAAGGTCAGATTCCCTCAGTTATGAGACAGGCTTGTGTTGTGCACGACAGAAAATGTGATATGAAAAAACCCACTAGGATTTTACAATGCATTGATGTGAGTTGGTCCTGATTTCAAGTATTTTAGAGATTGGATGTTTATCAGTATTTCTTATGCCTGAGAAATGGAAAAGTTTGATGGATAAGGAGTGTGAGATGCAGAGAGTCCAAACAATTCAAAAGTAACTTTAAAAACTCTGGAACTTACGTCCAGATTTGTCTGAATCCAAAGATGGCTAGGCTGTGTTGTATTTCATTTCTTATTTGCCTGTGAGTAAGTTTCGATGTTCCTTTCACTAATGTTGACAAGTTCTACACCCTGGCAGACTTCGCTCCACTTGACTTTGACAGTGTAACTGGCCCCATAGTTAGACTGGACTGGTTTGCTCAGGCAGAGCCCTGCCAAGACCACTCAGCCAAAGTGGAGGTGGGGTAGACAACCGTTCCGGGCGCTGTGTGTTGTCTTAATTCACTGTTGATGCTTTAGTGCCCATGCATGCTCGTCTCACCAGCATGTGGGCTGTGCCTACGGAACTGCTAGCCTTAGCTTCGTGGGAGCCACAGCTGCCGTCCATCCTCCTCCCTCACCTCAGTGTCCCAGGCAGACAGTGGTGGTGGGCAGGCCAGGGCGTGGCCCCCAGCGCATGTGTGTCATACTCTGTTGACTGCCTCTGTGCCCACATCCTGTTAGTCTTCAGGACTGTATGACCATAACAAACACTGACCCCAATTTTCCTAAGTGTAGGCCTCTCTGTGTTCATTGGCTGAGCCCACTGGAAGCCACTCTTCTGGGCGAGCTTGTAGAGCCCCGAGTGCCTACAGCTAAAGGTGGTCAGTAGAAAACACTCTGCTTTTAGACCGAAACAACACGTTATGCCTAGAAATGCATGCCAAGTACCGGCGGGGATAAAAACACAACTCTCGAGAGTGCCTTGATTTCTTATTTCTCAACAGAACTTAAGCTTCAGTAACATTAGGTCAGACGTCTGTGTGTTGGTAATACTCTCAGAGGTTCCTCTTCATGGAGCCTATTCTCTCAGTTCCTAGCCCTATACACACACACACACACACACACACACACACACACACACACACACACACACTACATTCCCTGAGCCAGGTGGGCATGCATATAGCTCCAGCATGTGGGAGGTGGAAGCAGGAGGATGAGGAGTTCAAGGTCACCCTCAGCTACACAGTAAATTCAAAGTCACATTAAACAATAGGAACCCAGTGTCATTGTGTTGATTAGTCCCTCCCCAGGCAGCTCTCCCTGAGTTTTCCCAGCTAGATGTTGCCTGGTGCTGAGGGACCTGGGATCTGGAAAACAGATAGCTGATCTCAGCTCTGCCTGTTAACAAAGAGATGATCTTGGGAAAGCGCTCTCATCTGTGAGATAGCAATCATCATTACTAACGCCCCTGGTGCGGGGAGCGTGGGGATTAGCGAAGTAAATGTAGCCACTCTGCAAGAGCTCATTAAATGTCAGCTATCTGTGGTCATCAGTATCTGGCTTGTGTGCGGGCTTGCCCAGCATGGGAAAATGACACAGGTGTCACAGGATTCGCACTCATTTTCAAGTGTGGCTTCTACTATGTAGCCAATGGCATTATTTCCTCTTTTACTTTCATGGAGATTGCAAATTGAAACGTATTTTCTTAAAATCACATTTCTTTACTTAAATGTTCTCTCTCTTTCACACACACATGCAGCCTAGCTCATGACAAGGCCCTCAGGTGGACAGCTTGCGGGAGTAGGTTGTCTTCTTCAGCTGTGTGGGTCCAGGAATAAAAAGCAGGGAGGTCATCGGACTGCTGAGTTCAGGGACAGAGGTAGGAAGTTGAGAAGCTCTGCCCTGTAACAGGCTGTCTTGTTTCAGGTACACGATATTCTCATCCTCTTGTTACAAACAACAGGAGCTTGTTGAGTAACTTCCCCCAAGGTCACAGTGCTGCAAAGAGGCAGGGCAAGTACTTAAAAACAGCCATTTAGAACCCAAGCCCATTTTCTGCTCATTATGTCCTGCCAGTGGATAGAAAATTAGCTTATCTGAGATTTTGATGGCGTAAGTGGCCTGCTGTTTGTTGTTGCTCTGCAGTTCTCCTGGAGAGTGGAGGGTGTGGAGAGGAGGGCATACAGGTGTGTGAGCCTCCGGGGATGGTTAGAATGCCAAGGCTGGAGCTGGAGGGGCAGGGTGTGGAGAGGAGGGTATACAGGTGCGTGAGCCCCGGGGATGGTTAGAATGCCAAGGCTGGAGCCATCTCCTCTCTTGGTGGCCAGGTTCCTGCTCACCCTAGTGTTTATTTTCTGAATGACCAACCACCATCCCCAAATGAGAGTAGTGACTAATCCCTCCGGGTGGGTTGTTTGGCTGTGCCTCAGTGTGCTCCAAGAGAGATTTTGAGCTGACAGAGATGTGGCTCCTATTACCTGTTGCCCTAGACTCCTCAACCAGTTCTGGGAAGCCAAGAGGCACGTCAGAGAGTTTGAGCAAGTAGAAACAGGATGTGTTCCATCCTAAGGTAATTAGATGGCCAGTGTAGTGAACGGTAATGAAGGCTCACCACAGGAAGGCTTCTGATTGGCTGAATGATATTTACCTTACCTGGATAAATATTTTGCAACAGTTACCTGGGTGAAAACCAACTTCCTGTAAAAGGGTTGATTAAAAAAAAAAAAAAATCAAAACAAAGCATAGACTCTTGTGGGTTGAGTGGCCCGTACTATGTAATTATTTCCCAACTAATAATACTGACTCAACTTTATGCAAAGGGAAGATTGGGAAGTAATTCTTATTGGCTAAGGCATACTCTAAAATGCATGGCTACTACTGCTTATCAGTTTCAAAGATGAGGGCCACTTTTTATTATTCAAACAGAATTCATAGCTGGTGAAACCTTTTTTAAAAAGCCATTTAATTTTAACGCTCACAATATGATAGTCATTTATGTGCCTCGGGAGCCAGAATAGTCTGGGCTTGGAAAATTCTTTTGAGACTTTGTTTTCAATTATGTAAGCGAGATAACACATTGATTTATGATTGGTATTGAAAAGATCAAGTAAGATACTATCCAATTCGGGCAACACACAGTTTGGCGTGCCAACCCTGTGCTAGGCACAAGAACAGACACTAGTAACAAAAACTGAACTTGTATATGAGTCCTGAAGTGGTACGGTGCTGAGTCTTTCTTAGTCTTCATCTTCTCTTTCATTATCATCGTCATATCATCATCAAGAGAAAATATCATATTTGTCTTTCTGAGTCCAGCTTATTTTGCTTAGCATGATGACCTCTAGTCCCATTTATATTTTTCTGCTAATTTCATTCTCTAAGTTGATCTGATACAGACGAGATTTTATTCTTCTTTACAACCAAATAAAACTCCATTTGCATACATTTACCTCATTTTCTTTATCCATTCATCTGTTAGTTGCATTCATATCTTGGCTACTGTGACTCACACTGCTATGAACATGAATACGCATTTCTATGTTACATTGACTTGATTCCTTGAGGTATATGCTCAGGATTAGAACACCTAGATCATATAGTAGTTATTTTTAGTTTTCTGAGGAATCTCCATGCTGATTTTCATAGCCATTGGTATAAAGGGAGGCCTCTTTTCCTGAATCCTTATTCAGTGTTCTTTGCTTTCTTGATGATCTATGCTGGGTCTGTCTTTAAGGTTTGTATTGTTATATCAGAAGCAGGAAGGGGATGGGAGGGGGTGCAGGGGTATCTATATAGCCCGGGGACTCCTGCCAGCCCTTTGGGTGTAACTGAATTAGACAGACAGTGGGAAGGGTAGGGCTTTACAGAGGAAGCTGGAAAGCTAGGAATGCAGGGCAGAGCAGGGCAGGGCAAGGACAATCCTGGCTGCAGGGTGAGGCACCTAGCTTCCTGCAGATTAGAGCAAAGGGCACCAGAAAGGAAGGGATACTGTCAAATACCCCAGCAGAAGCAGACGATTGATGGTCTCTCTTAATGCCGCCCTTGGTAATACAGAGCCAGGCAAAGCTACTCAACTATGTAAAGCAGACCTTTAGTCTGCTCTTCTGGGCAATGCTGTGTCTACTTTTAGTGATTTCTTGTCACTTTCCAGGCATAGTTTAAATTGCATTCCCTGGCAGGGCTATAGGCTCAGTCTCTGCCAAAAGTCATATGTGTATAGGACCTAATGGCTCTAATTTGCAATGTAACTTGCTCCTATATGTCCCTAACTCTATCCCTGAGAAGAGTACAGGCCAATGACTAGGGAAGGCCTTCCTTGCTATGCACCTGAGGACTTGGCTGGCTCTGTTCTCTCTCACACTGCCGTTCCAGGGAATTTGACACCCTCTTCCCTGCTCTGTGGGCACCTGCACACATGTCATACTGTCTTCACTCACCACCTTAACATTGCTCCTTCAGCAGGGCTGTGAGAGCCACGCTTCCTTGAAACCAGTGCGAGGAGCCCACTCACAGCTGCTGACTTCTCCCACTCATGGATCCAGAGCAACATGGGTGCTCTCTTTCCTCTGCTGGGTTATTCGGACAGCTCAAGAAGGAAGAGCAAGTGTGACATTTAATCCAGATCAGTGGAGAAGCACAGTCCACAAGTCTAACCACAGAAAATTCAGCAAAGGAGCCAAGAACTGGTGAGTACAGTTTGCTACGACTGTCCATCAGGCAGAACGATCACAAGTGGAAAAATTCATAATAAAGAACATTTTTCCCTGAACTGATAGATGGCCAAATAGCATACCTGACTGAATTTATTATTGTCCATGTCTGTGATTTAGATTATTAACAGAGACCCAAATAACCATCGAATATTATGTGTGTCATTTACATCCATTTGTTTTGCTTTATTTTAGCTCAATAAATAATTTTATATTATAGCTAAGATATTTATACTATGTATTATAAAATATAATTAATAACAGTACAAAAGACTGAAAATGCATTGCCAGGATACTGATGAATTTCTTTGCTACATTTATAACTTGTTTCCTTATGTTTATAGTATGCAGGGTTCTCTAAAAGAATAAATAAATGAGTTCAGTTAGTTAAACTTTAATTATTGATATTCAATATAACTATATTCCATGTGATATTGAGTATAATATTTTAATATAAGTATGTCCCAAATAAGCATGGGATCTACTTATACTAAAAATTATCCTTTGTTTACTCAAAATTCAAATTACTTGAGAATTTTGTATTTTTTCTGTTGTCTGGATGATTTATTTATCAGGAAACTAAATAAGTACTAAACTGCAAGGAAGTTAAATGGAACCCAAGGAAAAGGAAAGGTGATTCCAATCTAGAATCTTAACCAGGAGTCCTGGGAGTAAGACACCAAATATCCTTTCTATCTTTTGCTGGAGGCAGGCTGGGAAATTAGTGATGAACTCTTTACTCTCACATAGCTTCAGAGTATCATTAGTTCATTTTCTGATTTAGTCTAATTACCAACTCCCCCCTGTAAATAAAATTAGTTTATTTACTCATTCATAAATTGTTAGGATAAACCTGTTAATGTCCCTGGCACAAAGCACTCGATAGTTGCAACAATGTCCTAGACTGGATGCTATCCCCTTCTTGGTTTGGTACAGAAATGAAACTGACTGAGGTTAGTGGCTTCTGAGATCACACACTTGCTTGGTGCCAGGCGCAGGGTTGGTGTTGCTGTTGTTCTAAATTCTAGTGGGGATGCAAGCTGGCATGCGGAAGGGAAGAAGAGTGCACCCTTCTAGAGCCTATTGGACCCCAAGGCCAATTTCATGTACTTGAGACTGTTGACAAGCCTTTTTGTTCAAATCAGATTGAATTCTGACCTCTTACGGAAAAAAAAAAAAAAAAAATAGAAGGGATATCAAATCGTTTCCATAAGATGAAAGCTATAATGGAAAAACAAATCAAAAACATTCCTATTTTCATCTTACTATGAAAAATTGAAGTAGTTAAAATTGCCAAAATAATTTCAAAAAGAACAACCAAGTTAGAGGATGTATGCTATTCAATTTCAATACTTTATAATAATCAAATACCTGTGGTATTGGCAAAATCACTGATAAAAACTATGATCTAGAAATAACTGCTATATTTGTGGTCAATTTTGAAACGAATACATGGAGGAAAATATTCTGGGGGAATTGGATATCTATTTTTATAATAGCAAGAATGTACTGATGTTAGGTCTCAATCCCAGGACAAATGGCTAACAGAGATGCCCATTTAACGTAACAAAGTAGGCCTGCCTGGCAGCATCCTTCGGTCCCTACCTGTTACAGGCCATGGCTGGCATACCCTACCCCCTACCCTAGATTTTGCAGCCCAGCGGTGGGGGTGCTCTTCCCAGTTGCCCCTCCAAGTATTTTGGTTACCTGGCCCTTTTTGTCTCCTGGTCTCTTGGCTCTCCCCTCTCCTCTCCCTTGTCTCCCCACATGGTTAGACTCAGGGTCGTGTTCACTTTCCCAGATGTGTCTTCCTCTGGGCGTACTCTACTTCTGTCTAAGACGAACCTTCTCCTCTACCATGCCTAGGAGCAACCATGTCTTTACCTTTTTATTTCATTTTTTCATTCACTTAGATTCGTCATGTATGCTACACACACAAATGAGCCTACACTATGTCACAGATCTGAAATATGAGCTCAAACCATGGGCTGTTTAGTCAACTTGACAAAGACTAGACACACCTGGGAAAACAGAGCCTCATTTGAAGAATTGCCTCCTTCAGTTAGTCTGTAGACATGTCTGTGGGGAATTTTCTTGATTGCTAACTGATGGAGGAGGGCCCAGCCTACTGTGGGCGGTGCAACTCCTGCACAGGTGGTCCAGGGTTGTATACAAAAAGTTATTGGAATCAAGCCAGTGAATGTCATTCTCCATGGTCTCTGTTTCAGTCCCTGACTTCAGGCTTCTGCCTTGAATTCCTGACTCGACTCCCTTTAATGTGGAAGCAACAGCCAGATACACCTCTTCCTACCCAGCTTTCCTCCAATCATGATATTTTATCATAACAGAAGGCAATAATTCCTGAATATGACATTAAATGCACAAGTATTTAGGTAGGTTCATCACCAGAAGATTCATGAAAGCAAAATAAAAACAAAAGATTGGGGGAAGATGCTTATCTCATTAGTTAGGGAAGTACGCATAAGACCATGGTGAGATATCAGAACATGTCCCTTTGTAAAAGAAATCAAAAGAACACCTGGGGCTGGTGAGACTTTGACAAGCAGGAGACCTAGCACACCTGTTGTGAATTTAGAAATGGTTAACCTCTTTAGAAAGCTACTGGAAATTTAAAGCTGGGTGAGGTAGTACATAGCTTTAATCCTAGCACTTGGGAGGTAGAGGCAGAAAGAGACTGATTTCTGTGAGTTTGGCATCAGCCTGGTCTATGCAATAAGTTCTAGATCACCAAAGGTTGTATAATGAGACACTGTCTAAAAAAATAATTGAAGTGTACATTTACTATACAGCCCAATAATTCTTTTATATATAAAGTCAAGAGAAATTAAAATGCACATCCAACAAAGAGTTGGGTATGAATGCTCATACCAGCATTATTTGTTGATGCTCCAAATGTCAGTCAACAGATGAGTGGGCTGAGAAAGTGATGCAGTCATGCTGTGTCATTGTACTCAGCAGTAACAAGGATGGATTATAAAAACACATCAACATGAGTGAGACTCACAAGCATTGTAGAGGGTGACCCCCCCCCCCGGGCTACAAATTGTCCTTTCAGTTTATGTGAGGTAAAACTGGAGTTTGAAACTGAGGGGAGATTGAAAACTAACAGATGTAAGTAAGGATGCTGGCTAAATCAGGACCAAGGCTAAGGTTCTCCAGTTCTGTGAGTTTACTGAAATCCATCAGATCATACCCAAAGTGGGTAAATGTTATGATGCTCAAATTATACATCACTAAAGCCTTTCTAAAATATGTGTATAACTAGTCTCTTGTTCTGTCTGGCACATCCTCCACCCCCCATGCCTAACATGTCTGGGGTTTCTAAAATTTGACAATTTCCAGTAGAAACCTATTTGCAAAGTCCATTCATCTGCTTGTTTTTGTCTTCCAGCTGTTGGCCCTAGGAAAGTGTTGTCAGAGTTCCATAAAAGATGGTTTCTTCATTGTTCACCCTTGGACAAGTGGAGAATTTACTCAAGAGGGGCAGTAAACTCTTAAATGTTCATATATACATAATAGAAGAGTGCTGTTGCAGAGTGTTGTTCTTTGTTGGTTTGAGACAGAGTCTCACTATGTAGCCCTGGCTGGCCTAGAACTTCATAGATCAGACTGGCTTTGAACTCACTGGGATTCTTCTGCCTGACTTTGGGATTAAAGATGTGTGCCACCATGCCCAGCTTGCCTAGAATTTTTTAGAATCTGTATTCATAGAATTGATTGACACAGACATCTGCTCATTGCTTGAATGATTCAGGGCAAAGGCTGTAGAGACAGCTCATCCAACAGGAAAGCAGACTCCATGCTGTAGGAAGATTATAACAGGGGAGTTCTTGAAGAACAACAACAATGACAATAACAAATGACCAACTATCTCAGAGATAAAGACAGTATCTCTACCAGGATCCCTGCCCCATTGTTTCTACTCACCAGGATGGAGTAGTTTGCCAGGAGGGACTTTCTTAGCTACTGTCTTCGGTAATGACTGATTCTGATCCTAGCACTATACTGTTTACCCTTTCAATTCACCTCATTTGATAGTGTCAGTTGTCCCAAACTTTGATCATAATAGGATTTAGTTATTTAGTTATTTTTGCCTGCTCTAGTGCTAGCCATATTCTTGCTACTTAGGGGTGGTCTATAGACCATCTTCAGGAGTACCACCCAGGACTTACTAGGGAACTAGAACTCTACCCTAGACCTTCATTTACTTAATCAAGATTCTCAAATGATTCTTATACATATTAAGCTGTGGAAAACTCTTGTATACTTTCCACATTTTTTCTATAACTGTGCTTCAAAAAAAAAATCAAAAGATAATCAGTAATCTAAGTCGAAACCATTTTCTATACATAAAATTATTCTCTGGAAAGTTAAATACAATATCATTAAACAACTTTTCCAGAACAAATTACGAAAGATATTAAGATAGACAAAACAATGACTTTGTGTCTTGTCTATGAAATTTTTCTGGGCTATTTTTGTTTTCCTTTGCCTTTGGGCTGTTTTTTGTTTTGTTGTTTCCTGAGACAGGGTTTCTGTGTAAAACAACTCTAACTGTCCTGGAACTTGCTTTGTAGGCCAGCTGGCCTTGAACTCATAGAGATTCACAACCCCTCCACCCCCAAGTGCTGGGATTAAAAGTGTATTTCACCACATTGAGCTGCTTTTAATAGTATAAGGTGTGGGATAGGTACATATTAAAAACATATATCATGTACATAATTCCTGTTACTCAGGGAGCAGAATTGAATTGATTATTTTTCTGCTGATTTTGGCCAGTTTTGTTTCTACGTGTAAATCTGTCTCCACATTGCCTCTGCATTTGCTTGCCTTCCCACTATCCATAGGCTCTAATGAGTTCACTGCCTCACTCAGTTTTTCATCGCCGTAACCATACCTGAGAGGAACCAGTTTACAAAGAGGGGCTTTTTTTGATTGACACTTTTGGAGGTTTCAGCTCATGGTTGGTTGCTTCTGTTATTTGGAGCCTGTGGTGAGACAGCACATGGTGGCAGGAACCAAGATAACAGGATTCATCTCATGGTGGCCAGGGAGCAGGGATGGAGGAGATGGGGTGCCCCAAACCCCATTCAAGAACACACTCCCAGTGACTTGACTTCCTCCCATCAGGATCCACTTCTTAATTAATAGTTTCACACCCCCTTAAAATCATCACAGGCTAAACATACCATCACAGGGGCAGTCCAGGTAGGTGATAATGGGTAGCAGGTATCTGTGTCCTAAGCTAATTCTGATTTCCTACATTTGTAGACAGGGCAGATGCATTCCTATAGCAGGAATACCTCCATTCTCACTCTTGGAGCGTCAGAGTGAGGCTTTGAAGACTGGTCCTCACTGGTGGCTGTGGCCCTGACCTGGTTCAGTTTGTGAGGGAGGAAATGAGTACATCCTGTGTAGGTAGGAATTAAACACATGGAAGGCTGGATGAGGAGTCAGTTTGTGTATGTGTTCATTATCATCCTGTCCAATGGGATGATGCCGTCATCAGGCTTCAGGTGGAAGAGGGAAGGATCCTCCTTGGTGTCACAGGCACCTTGAGTTCAGAAAAGGTGGGAACTATAGTTTTGGTCCTTGAGAAGAGCTCAGACTAGCCAGGCAGTGGTGGTGTATACCTTTAATCCCAGGACTAGAGAGGGACAGGCAGTCAGATCTCTGAGAACCGAGTTCAAGGCCAACCTGTTCTACAGAGCAAGTTCTAGGACAGCCGGGGCTACACAGAGAGACCTTGTCTTGAAAAACAAAACAAAAAGCCAACTAACAAACAAGCAAAAGTTCTTGCTTAATGAGCATAAATACTAAGCTAGCTTCAAAGATACTAAAGAAAAGGGAATTTATAAGTATACAACATATTAGCTGGTCATAAATGCTACTGAGCGCAGTACAGCAGGGACGGGGTAGTGATTTTACAGAGCTGGTGTTGGGGACAGCCATCACAGTAAGGGTGGCATGTGAATGAAGACTTGAAGGAAGGGGTGTCATCCAGGTACCCAGACTGGAGCATTCTGGGTAGAGAGAATGGCAAACACAAAGGTCTTGGGGTTGGAGTGTCAGGTTCAAGGACAGGCAAGGAAATGCATGGCATTGTAGCACGGTGTGTGAGGGAAGGGGACAGAAAGGGCTCAGAGGGGAAACTGGAAGCCAAGGTGCTGCAGGGTCATAGGGGTCATTGAAAGCAACTGGATTTATCACTCCAATGAGATGAGGAGCATGTGTTAGTCACGGATAACCAGAGAAACTGCACCAATAGGGCGGATGGATGATGGGTAAATGACACTGAAGGACATGGAGGAAGCCCGCAGTGGATGAAGCTCTGAGTGAGCATGTGCCGTAGACTTGGGCACAGCCATGTATGTCATGGTCCCCATAGCCTCAGGGTCAAAGGGATGGTAAAGCCTTCCTTGGGGGTGCCAGTGTGGATGTTGTTCCTGGGTGCAGAAAATGCCCACCGTAGCTTTCTCCCCCCACTTCCCACCTCCCACCTCAGGATATTTATGTCCTGAAAAAGGCTTCCCTTTAGAGGCCCCTCCTACTGAGATTAGCTAAGCCTGTTCCCTTGATCCAGCTGTATATATACCACAGACCTGTCTCATTGTTCTGCCATATGCCATAAACCACCTCTCTGTTCAACTCTATGTGATAAACTTGATGAACTTCCAGGGTGCTGAAGTTCCTCCATCGGAAGTCCAGAACACCTGATCTCAACTTTTCTGTGGGTCTGTGTTTCTGTTCAGGTCTGTCTGTCTGTCTTTTTTTCTATTCTCTGCCTCAGTTGTGCTGGACAAGGCATAATACACTGGAAGATGACAGATACATTTATTGTGGAGATTGGCTTTCATAGTTATTGAAGCCAAGAAGACCCATAGTCTGCCTGCTGACTAGAGAATGAGGAAAGCCAGTGGTATAAACCAGTCTAAGCCTGGGGAACTGAGAACCAGCAGAGTGATGGTGTAAATCTTAGCCTTGGGAACCAGATGGAGTCGAGCTCTGGTACAGCCTGGCAGCTAATGACACAAGAGCCAGCACTGCCGTTATCCAGGGCAGAAGAGTAAACAGAACAACAATGAATAAATACACACCATATGTCTCCAGTCATTTTTTTCCTGCTGTAACAGAACACCCAGACTGGATTAAGTATAAGCAGTAGAAGTTTAGTTTGTGGTTCTGTAGGCTGGGAAGACCAAGATGCCTGGCTGGTGAGGAGGGCCTTCCTACTGGATTATACCGGGGCAGTGAGTCAAGATACTGTGTGTGAGATGTGGAGATGCTTGGACTGAACCCTTCCCCTCTGTAAATAACTTACTCCTGTGATAATGGCCCTAATCTATCATAAGGGTGCTGTCTTCATGATCTAATAATTTCTTTTCTTTTCTTTCTTTTTTCTTTATTTTTTTTTTCTTTCTGTAATGCTGGAAATTGGATCCAGGACCTCATGAATACTAGGATAGCTTTCCATCACTGGGCTGTGGCTGTAACCCCTCTAAATACGTCTTAAAGAGCCAAATCTCTTAATGCTGTTCCAAAGACAATGAAATGTAAGCCTGTGTTTTGGAGTGGACATCTAAACCATAACACCACAGACAGCACAGAGAAAGGACTCAGGGAAGCAGCATGTTCCCTTATTTTGACTTTTAAACCTTCTTTCTTATGAAAAGCAGCCAAAATACTTAACTTTCTACTTGCATTAGGATAGCCAGCTGCATCTCTCATGGTTTGGCTGGATCAGATCATTAGGGATGTTTCTCTTACTTGGCTGGGTCAAGTTATGCAGTTTATGATTCATACATTATATATATATATATACATATAAATGTATATGAGTATATGTATTTGTGTGTGTGTGTGTGTGTGTGTGTGTGTGTGTGTGTGTATGGGAATAGTATAAAAGAACATTGATTCCTCAGTACTTTAAGGCTTCCTTCCAACAGTATAATTTTTATTCGGACCCACTCTCTAGGGACTCAGTGGAGTTATAGGCATTACCTAATGCAGTCTGGGCTAGAAGGAGAGATGGGAGGTGCAATACCATTCATTATATGGGATGGAAACCAAGCATGGATCAGAGGTTTGCACAAGCACACCCAGGGAGCCAAATCATCCTTGACTTCTGGCCCTTGGTTCATAGCTCTCTCTGGTTTCGCCCAGTGTTTCAAACAAATATGATTATGACAGTGAGCATTTTGCTTACTTTGTTTTTAAGTTGAATATTATACTTTCCAGTGTTGAATGTTTTGATGTTTTCAAGAGTCCAGGATTGGAAGAATTATGGAGGTAAATTTACTAACATAGAGTACAATAATGTTTGGAAGCCAAGGTTTTTCCCTGGGGTGGGTGTGGAAACTCAGAGAAGGATCTTACATGACCCCAAGGCCCTATCCTTATTCTAAGATTTCATGATTGAGGATCTAAGAAATTGCCAAAAGACTAAACACATGCATCATCTACTTCAGTGATCTCAAGATGTTTACCTAGTATACTAAATGTCTTTGGCCAGCTGGCCAGCTGATGGGAGATGTCATTCTGTAAATATGTTTCTCTTATTGGTTAATGAATAAAGCACTGTTGGCAAATAGGAAGGCAAGATAGGTGGGACTAGGAGACAAGGAGGATCTGGGAGATGTAGTAGAGGAGTCAAGATGTTGGACATGACAGAAGTAAGAGGTCCAGGCCCTCTCTCTGGTAAGATAAGACCATGTGGAAACACTTAGATTGATAGAAATGGGTTAACAGGCCAACAGCTGTATATCTAATACAGCTTCTCCGTGTGTTATTTGGGGCTGACGCAGCTGTGGGACCAGGCTGGCGGGAAAAATGCTCGTAACAGCAGGGCATCTTCCTTTCTCTTCCTCAAGGGAAAAGTGGTCCAGAGGAAAAGAAGATGAAACACTACATAAAACTGCATGTTGCTACTTTCTTAGATGCCTTTTCCCTTTAACTATTCTCTGGGTCATTCATATATTCATTTCTTCATCCATTCTTCAAGCATTATTGAGTAAGATGTAGGAAAACCCCATGGTCGCTGCCCTCCTGAGATCTTAGCATCCTATGGGTCTGGAAATAAATATAGTCTGAGAGATTGTCATCATTTTATAAAGAGCCAGATGGGTTTGACAGAGAATTTTCTTTGGATTGAGTATAGAGTTGAAGTGGTGGCTTTTCCCAGGGTTTCTTTTCCATGTGAGTATGAGGTAAAGAGCAAAGTTGAATGAGGTGCATGCAGGGAATCCTTCATGGTTGATATTGCTTTAGCCAGGGGTGGGGGTGGAGTGGGGTGGTGGTGGGGGGTGGGGGGAGGTAGCATAGAAGAAGTGGTGATTGAAAGTGAGGTCACAGGAGGGTTGGGTAGCAATGAGGTCGAGGGGGCGTGGCCTGAGGTCAATAGCTGGCCTAGACCTTTGGGAGACAATGAGCTGAGAGAAATGAAATATTGGGAGGCTTGTGTATTCTGTGTGGATATTAAAATCACAAGGGCGTGTGCCAAGATGTACTGATTTCCTATTGCTGGTGTAATGCATCATGTGAAATTTGTGGTTGAAACCACATAAAAGCCATGTATTATTTCTTTGGGGTAGAAGTTTAACACAGGCATCCCTTGGTTGATATCAAGGGGCTGAAAGAGTGATGACACCTGAAGGCTCTGTCTCCTGTCACATCCATTCCTTGGCTGGTAGGCTCTTCCTTCATCTTCAAAGCTAGTGGCAATGAGTGGAGTCCTTTGTGTCACTGTGCTTCTATTTTACTTTTGTTGACCTTTATGGTTGACCTTTGTATGCATGTATGTATGTATGTGTATATACATACACACATACTGTGCATGTGTGGCACGTTTGTAAGTGTATACTTTCATATGTGAACACGTGGACAGAGGTCAACAAAGAGTGTCTTTCTTAATTCCTGTCCACCTTAATTTCTAGGACAGGGTCTGTCAGTAAACCCAAAGTGTTATCAATTTGACTAGCTTGTGTGGCCATTGGGTCCTGGGGTCCTCTCCCCTTCTGTCTCCCGGCACTGGATTTATAAATGCACTTTGATGGGCTCAGCTTTTTCATGGGTGCTGGGCATCCAAACTCAAGTCCTCAGGCTTGCACAGCAGGCACTCCTGCATCGGGTCACCACCCTCACCTCACATTCTGCATCCTTTAAAGCCAATTCACTAGCAGTCTTAGTGAACTGCAAGCTTATCCTATCTGCAATCCAAATTCCCCCCTTCCCTTGTATTATATGCCTAGGTCTACCATAACAAACCTCACGGACTAGGAGTTTAAGGCACAGAAACCAATTTCCCCACAGTCCTGGAGGTTAGAAGTTCAAGACAAATCTTGGCAGTTTTGCTTTCTTCCCAGATGTCTCCTTGGCTTATAGATGGCAACTTCATGCTGTATCCTCATCAGGTGTTTTTTCTGTACAGGTCAAACCTTGGTTTGTTCTTATCACAATTTCAGTTAGAAGAAGGAAGTCTTCATTTTAATATAGTCCATCTTTAAAGGCCCTCCTGAATACAGCCATATGATGATGTGCTGGGGCTTAAGGCTTTAATATATAGATTTTGGAAAGACACAATTCAGCCCCATTACAATGTGTAACATACTCACACATCACAGGGATTTGGACCTGGCCATCGGTGCAGCCTTTTTTTTTTTTTTTTTTTTTTTTGTCTGTCAGTGGATGTCTGAAGATGGTGTCAATCATGCCAGTGCTGGAATTTCAAGGTCTGAGGGCAGGTTTGGGATGTGCAGAGGTGACTGCACAGGGAGGTCTAGAATGGTGATGGTGGGGAGTCTGGCTATGCTTGTGAATGACTAGCAGTCATGTATACACACAAGGGTGCACTGTTTGAGAAGTGTGCAGGAGAACCAGGTCCCTTAGGAGGGAGCAAAGCATAGCTAGGACTAGAAGCTGACAGGGATTTGAAGAGACAGGGTTAAGATTTCGGCGATGTCATGAGACCAGGGGAAAAGGTTTTGATATTTGGAAAATAGGAGGTGAGAGATAACGGCATAGAGAGAGGGCATTAACAGGGCTATGAACATGTTATCTTTACCCAGGGCATCCTCTGACTCAGCCACCATCGAAGAGTTTTCGCCAAGCTTTCCATAATGTCCTTCCTCTCATTCTTTCTTCAGCAGAGATATCATTTAATGTTCCCTTATGTAAACACACACTTAGACAATGGTATGGTTTGTTCCTGCAGCTGGATTGTAGATTCTAGGGCAAGGGCCATAGTGATAACACGGTAATGCCAAGGACAGTCTGGGGACATGTAGTTCTGATGCTCGACAAATTGGTTCAGCTCCCCAGGCACTTGATTTTGAGGAGAAATCATGTGGGAAATATCCACAGCTTCTATGCCTTCGTTTTCTTTCCTGTAATTACCAACTTGAGAGCTTGGTTGAAATTGCAGAGAGAGGCCTTGCTTACTTACAGACTTCAGGGGCCTCTGAACCTTCATGAACACAGCCATCGGGTTGTGTGCGCCAGGAGCACCAACTTGTTGAATTTCATTCCCTCAGATCTGAGGAGGGTCATCAAGTTCATTTTACAGATGAGAAAATGGGAGGTTTGTACAGGTAAAACAGGACAGTGGGATCTGGGCTGAAGCCAAAGCCTGTTTCTGGGCAGCTTTTCTCTCTCTTAGTGTGAAACAGCAAACAAAATGCTGATTGGTGCCTTGCTAATGTGAGGCGATCATTTCTGCCTTGCTGTTGAGCGGTATTCCTGTGTGAAGGAAAGTGCTGAAAGCCAGGGTCTTGCTAGCACCTCAGTACGGGTTCAAGGCCCAGGGACTGCTCTGTGTGTGGAATGAAATCTGCAGCTGATTTTTCTAGACAGACTTGTAAGGAATTCTGACATTGTTTTTTTTTTCTCCTCATTGCCCATGGAGAACTGATTTCCTGTGATTTGTGAAGATGTCACTGGAACTGAGAGGTGTTTCTGCCCAAGAGAATAGTTTTGTGGCACATGAATTTTTTTTTCCAACTGAAGGAAGAATATGTTTTACCAAGCACTTTATTTAAAACTATACTTTAATATATGCTTTCTTTGGGAAAAAGTAAGTTGTTTTGTATGGTGTGTGTCGATTCATTAGCATGCATGCATACATGAACAAGAATGAGTGCCTGTGTGAGCATTTTTGCGAGGCACCCTTGTTTCTCTGGTAGCTTTGTTTTTTTGAGGCAGAGTCTGCCTGGGACCTGGAGCTTACTCATTAGGCTAGGGTTTCTACCACTGAGCCCCAGGGATCTGTTTTTCTCTGCCTCCCCTGTGCTAGAGATTATAGGCGTATGCCACCACACCCAGCTGTTTACCTGGGTGTGGATGATGGAACTCAGGTGTTCATACTTACAAGGAAAGCACTTTATTGGCTGAGATATCTCTCCAACCCCATCAGTTTGTTTTTTTGTTTTTTGTGGGGTTTTTTTGGAGTTTTTTTTTTTTTTTTTTTTTGTCTTGTTTTTTGTTTTGTTTTGTTTTTATACTGGGGACAGGGAGGTTCGTTAAGGAGCAGGAATCTCACCAAGGGACAGAATCTTTCCAAGCCCTATTTCTTTTAATATGTGCCTAGAGAAGTTGCATCTCAGTTAAATCTGTCCTATCTGACCTAGTGTTCTAGAACCGAGGAATGTTCTAGAAACAGCCGGGTTTACTCCATTCTCATAAAACTTCAAGCTATGTGTATTCAGCCAGTTCCATGAACTACCAAACTTTCCAGAGACAGAACTGTCACAATAGCTTTCAAAGGCCTGTCTTCCTGGGGAGCTGAAGTTATGCTTCACAGAAGTGGACGGAAGACCTTGCTTCTCCTTTGTTGTGGTTTGTGCTCCTCTCCTTGCCATCCATCTTCTTGTAGAATCTGTTTCCTGGGAGGAACTACCCAAACATTCCCACTGGAGCTGATGCAGGCCAGCCAGGAGCTTGTTTGAGGCTGGGTCCATGGCTGTGATCCAGCCCAGAAAAATCCCTCAGTACTACGTGTATGAGGCCAGGCATCCATTTAGCTTTGATTGGCACTTGAAGGTGGACACTCATGAACTCGTGGGCTCTGTTTCTCCTGTAGCACATGGTTACAGGGTTTCTCTAAGGCTGGTGTGTTAGGAAGAAAACAGCACCTCCAGCTGTTTCAAATGGGCTCTTAAAGCCTTAAGAAGTTCTGAAGTATCCTAAGGTTTGTTTGTTCTAAGTCCAAGGTAGATTATACATCTCTATCCTAGTTGGCTTCTTGCCAGCTTTGGTGCTTACAGATGGAGGTGTGTTTGTCCTGGATGGCCTTTTATAAAATGATTTCTATGTCACTGCAAGGGAAGAGATGGAAGGTGCAAAGTACTGTTTACAAGACAGTCAGGAGACAACTCCAGCCATTGGTAAGGAGGTTGGTAAGCGACTTGGAGGGGTCAGGGATGATAATGAACATAAATAAACAGCTTGCAGGACCACTTCAGAAAGTCAGAAAGAATTGTTGGTCACATTGTCCTATTCCTGTTTCTCTGGCCTCAAGCCCTCAGACAGTATCTTAAATGGGTAAAGTTCTAATCTGTACTTAAGGTGAAAGTTAAAATTGAAAACAGAAGAGGGAAGTTCAAATTCTCTTAGGTAGCTAATAAACTAATTTCACGTGTGTGTGTGTAATTTCACTGTAAGCCAGTTTAGATATGAATGTGAGTATCACTCATTAAAATCGAACTGGATAGCCGGGCACCTTTAGGGAGACATCCACAAAAATCTCCAGTCACCTCCAAGCTATGGGGGCTGAGTAGTTGTCAGACCTTTGGGGATTTGATAGTCTGAACCTTGGTTTTGCAGAGTAAGGAAGGCTTTGCATGCTATCACTTGGCTCATATATACCCTACTCCCTTTTTATTCCCATACCAGAACACAGCAGGCTGCTTGTGGGAATTAAAAAGGAGAGGGAGGGGAGAGGGAGGGTGAGGGGGGGAACAGAGAGGGAGGGGGGAGAAGAACCAACTGGAAAAGCAACACTAAATGCTCCAAGATGTTTCCAGAGGCCCAAGTTAACCGCTGGCATTCTCATAAATGGACTGACTGGTTTTTAAGGAAGCTGTGGCTTGGAGCTTTGCAAAGAAAGCAGCATCCTTGTAGTTAACTGTCAGCCCTGGAACCTCACAAAGGGCACCCTGAGACTCCATCGGGCTCCTTTGCAAGGCCACCAACTAAAACTGGGACCCATGGGCTTCTACATACAGCTGGCATATTATAGATGCAAAGCTATAATAATCAGGGCAAACATTTGCTCGTGGGGTGACTGCAGAAGATTTGAAGCCCAGGTTGTCACAGGCTGCAGACAAACATTTGGCCAGCTTCAGAGTCGCGGTGCAGCTGCCATGTTTTCAGGGGTGTGGCAAATAGTGAGGGCAGTGCTTTACATCTTATCTGCAAGCATGCTCACTCTACCTGGGGGTGCTTGGGCTGTGTTTGGACTTGAATTCACTGAGTGTAAAGGGACCCACCCCCCTTTGTCTAAGCACTTCCTCTTCCTTCCTTTTGGAAAATGACTGGCGGTTTTGTTGTTATTTTTTGTTTTTATTTTCTGGATTAGAAGATCTGTAACTGTGTGTTTGCTCTAAATAGCTATGAAAATTCGCCTGAAAGCTTGTTTGCCGTCTCCTTTGCTGTTTTTGTCTTCCCACATGCAGCTTTGGTGCAGAAAGCCAAGGAGGTGACTACATTAACCCAAAGTGGCTTCTGCTGTAAAACTCCTGACCCTCCGAGGACCCAGCTCAAACTATGCTAGAGGGCACACCTGTTTCTTTTTATGCCACCAAGTTTTGCATTTTTGAGTTTGGGATTTTAAAAGGTGATATCCTAGTGAAAAGGAAGGGTCCCCCCCAGTTTTCCACTCTGGCTCCCCTACGCATAACCTGTGCTTTCTACGTGTCTCAAAGAGCCTGCCATTCTTCATTTCTCATGGATGACTTTGAATGACGGGTGTTTATTTCTCCCCCTGCCTAAAATTGCCCTGCTCAAGCCCCATGTGCTCCTCTGAGTTTCCTTTTGCCAATAACAACCGTGTTAGTAAGTACCCTCCATGGCTATCTGCTTAGCAACGGAATCAAGTCACCCCAAACCTTCCTTCCATGAGATCTTCCTACTAGACCCAGCTGTCCCCTCTTCTCCTACTCCAGGGATTCACAGGGGAACCAGGATCATGAGCTGCTCCAGATGTTTTCTGTACCTCCTGCTCCGTTTGAGATGTTCACCGTTTCAGGTATCTTGTTCATTACTGAGGGTCAGCACCCTGTCCATATTTCAGTGCCTGCTCTACCATCACCAGTCCCAGAAGGCTTTGCTAGCCACCCCGGCTTACAGGACTCACTCTCCAACTCAATTTACAGAGGATTAATATCCGGAACATACAATGGACTTCTTTTTTCCCTAAAGCAAGGAAACAAACACTCAATCAAAAATGTAATAAGGAACAAAACAGAATATTCAAAAAGAAGTTATATAAGTGGCCAATATCTATATTCAAAAGTATTCAACATCCTTAGCCATGGGGGAATTAAAATTGCTTCTCACCCTAATCAGAATGGCTATCATCAATGAAACAAGGGACAGAAAATGCTGGCAAAGATATGGAGAAAGAGGAGCCTTATCTACTGTGTGTAACTTTGGCAGCCGATATGAATGCCAGTGTGGAGGTGTATTAGGAAACCAAAAATAGAACTATCATGTGATCCAGCTATACCACTCTGGGGTAAATACCCAAACAGCTCATATCCTATCTCAAATCCTATTGCAAATTGATGTGTACTGTTCATTCATAATAGCAACGTCCATCAACATGAAGGAGATAGAGGGATACAGGTAAGCAAGATGAGAGCTGGCTGTTTGATATGGTGCCTGCTTGTTTTTGGAAGACATTTACAAGGAAAAATATTACTAGTAAGGCAGTGGATAGGAGAGGGGGTGGTTATGAAGGTGGGCGGTATGTAAACAGGACCAATAAGGGAAAAGTGACGCCCCAAGTCAGATTCTGTTATTCTGTTTAGTTGCACACACGCACACACACACACACACACACACACACACACACACACACAAGCCTGGCGGTGGACTCCCATTCATCGGCTATCTCCACTGGGAATAAAGACGGGAGTGGCTCCTGCTCCTTCCTAACTGGGATGGAAGTGGTGATCTCTCAAAATTCATCTCTCAAGGCCAAACAGAGGTTTCTTGGAGAACCAGGGTTGAAGCTTATGCCACCTTTCCCAAGCCTTGAGACACTGAGACCCCCTACCTCCAAGAACCACTAACTTCTCAGGGAGGGAGGGAGGGAGGGAGGGAGGGAGGGAGGGAGGGAGGGAGGGAGGGAGGGAGGGAGGAGGGGGCAGATTCCCCATCCTGTAGGCCTGGGAAATGTCCATAGGGCCAGTCTCTCTCTTGGGCACCTGAGCTGTGGGTGGCTGAAGTGTAGGCATCTGGCAGTAGTGTCTGGGGAAAGTGAGGTCTCCCTCTACTTTCTGTTTCTTAATCCATTCTAGCACAGAGGCCACCCAAAAGAGTCTGAAGATTTCCAGTGTAGAGAAAAGAAATTGATACCAAGTTTCCTCTGGCTCAAGGTGGGAAGTGCCTGAGGTGCAAATGGCCTTGGCTGGAAGTGAGGGAAAGAGAAAGTTCTGTCTTTGTGTAGCAAGGCATCCCTGAGGGGCTTTAGCTGTCTGTCCTGAACCCATTTCGTTTCTGTGGTGGTGACAGCACAAATGCTCACACACACACACACACCCACCCCCCTCCACCCCCCCACCCCCGACACACATGCACACACGCCTTACCCCCTCCAGCTCTTCCTTTCCTATGTTCATGTTGGATGTGCAAAGCTCTGCTGGTCTAGCAAAAGCCGCAGGACTCTGAAGGTCCCCGTAGAAGAAAATGGCAAGAGTCCTCACTCATGTGGGGCTGTGCAGTAGGAGGCTTGCTTAAGCACAAGGCTCCGGGTTCCATCCTCAGCACTGCAATGGTCAGGCCACAGAGAAAATTGAAAGGACCATCTACCTCTGCATCATAGTTTCATATGTTTGTTGATTTCTGAAGGAGGCTTAAGAGTTTTCCCAGCCATGTGTCTGTATCCTTCAGAGGCCAAACCTGGGAAGCTCATGGGAGTTTCCAGCAGCCCAGAGCCAGGTGCTGCACAAGCTGCTGCTGGTAACAGCTGGGGACAATGGAGAGATCAGTTGCCTTGGGTTGGAGGCTGCAGAGAGGGCTCCACAGGGTTCAATGCCTGCTCTTTCTGCATCTGTTTTGTCCTATTCTTTCCTCCTCTCCGTATTCAAGGGGGCACAATAAAGGAACTGCCAACATGATCTCTCCATGATACTGGTTAAGGTTTTTATTGTAGGGGTGTGTGTGTGTGTGTGTGTGTGTGTGTGTGTGTGTGACAGAGAGAGAGAGAGAGAGAGAGAGAGAGAGAGAGAGAGAGAGAGAGAGAGAATAATAAAAATTACCAGAGCAGAGAATAGCAAGAATGTATAAGGCGGAGGAGTGCAGGGGGAGGGAAGCCCATCGCGGGTAGTTCCGGGTAGAGGAGGAGTGGGGAAGGATCAAGACGCTAGCTTTGAAATGTGTAACAGGTACTTGTGATGCTGAGGAAGCCTGGAGACCAGCATGGGCTTTGATAATACTGGTAGGTGCCACAGGCAGCCATATGTCCCTTCTGCCAGTGGGAATGGAAATGATTCCTTTTGGCACATGGGAACTGTAAGCATTTTGATGGCTCGGATGGGATGGACAGGGACTCTGGCACTCAGGAGCCAAAATACTGAGTGTTACAGCTAGGATGGAAAGGTATTCCAGCAATCTGGAGCCAAGGAATACCACAGGTCACGGTAAGCATAGCAGCTTGCAGCCCTGCTTCAGGGAAAGGCTTCTCCCTGTATCAGCTCTGCTGCACCAGGAGAGAGTTCCCGGGGGAAGTTGTTACAGCAGGAGAGTGGTGGTATGTAACAACTTCACTTTGCCTGCTCTACTCAGGGTCCTCTCTGGTCTCTGCTCCAGCAAAAGCAGCAAAAGAAAGTCTCACCCAAA
The DNA here is from genome assembly GCF_943737965.1 of Phodopus roborovskii. Taxonomy (NCBI): domain Eukaryota; kingdom Metazoa; phylum Chordata; class Mammalia; order Rodentia; family Cricetidae; genus Phodopus; species Phodopus roborovskii. The sequence goes on along the minus strand of NW_026126511.1, from coordinate 37,751,602 downwards.
CCTCATTCGAGAGATTTATGGGGGGTGGGGGTGGGGGGAAGAATCCAGGAGAGTGGCAGAGGACAGCCAGGGAGGCCGAACAGCCGCAAGCACAATAGACAGGGGGTTTATATAGGGCTTCTTAGCGGGCGGAGTTTTACCAGCGAGATTTCCAGGGTAGAGACTGATCATATTTCATTCCCTCAGTTCAGACTGGCTAGATATCGTGTTCAGGGATTGGTTGGTTTTCTGCACAGGCTTAGGGTCAGATTTGGCTCTGGTTTCGGGGCCAAAGTGTGTCTCTTTCACTGGTCCTTTTTAGCCTTTTGGCTCCAGTTTTAGGACTAGGGTGTGTTTCTTTCACTGGCTCTGATTCCAGGGCCCAAGTGTGTTTCTTTGGCTCTGCTCAGGTGTGTTTCTGTAGTTGGCCCTTTTCCCTTACAGGAACCAGTTTCACAAGTTCCTGGCTTTTATCTAACCCGCAGAAGCCCTAGAGTCCAGCTTTAGCTCATATAGATCTCCTTTCTGGATATATGGACTGCCTTTGGAGTTGGGGAATTGGCATTTCCTTTGGATCTGACACTCACTGTCTGCTTTTGTCCAGGGGACACCCCTATTTTTGCTTCTATTTTCCAGTTGCTCTGACATAAACTGGCTGAGGAAAAAGAACCTCCTATATTCTTTACTCCGTGGGTCAATTACCACTCTGAGCGCTTCTCACACTGACTTACAAATTATAAAACTGAGGCAAAAGGGAATGTTTACTCCAGAAGCCCTTTGATTGTGGGACCTTCCACAGGCAAGATAAGATGAGGAATTCATTAAGGTCACAGGTTATTAAAGCATCTTATTGGTCAGAGAAAACATTGTGAACAGGTATCCCTTCTTAGCGGTCACTAATTAGGACAGAGAGGACAACAGGGATCCACTTCATGCCTGTAAAAACATCTCCAGAGGACTGGTGTGTGTGGGTGGGTGTGGGTAAGTTGCCTTCTGGGTAACTTCTTTATGCCCATAGACTAGTGCTGCTGTCTGCTTTGGTCAGAGAAGGTTCTGTTGGCAGTGGCCAGGGGTAACTGCAGAGACTCCTGGCTGGTTAAAGCTCCCATAATGAATGACTGACATGCTCAGCCGTTCTGGATCACACTCCAGCCCAACACTTAAGGAACATTTAGAAGACAAGACAGAAAGAATGTAAGACCCCAGGATGTAAAGAGGTGGGTGTGGGATGCTGACTTCGGAGCATGGCAGAGCTGTGACATCCTTGATTCTGAAACTGGAGAGAGTACGAGATTGGGCCCATCAGTGTCCTGTCACGGAGCGGGGAGGATCCTGTTGTCCCATTTTTCCTTCAGGATTTAGACATAGTCAGTGGTTGATGTGGAAGGAAGAAACACTGTCTTTGGTGTAGCCACTGGAAAGTTCCTGTAAACAACCTTGACCCATGTCCCTAAAGTCATCGTGACAAACACCCAAGCTATGAAAGTAGAGGAGGGTTGGTTGGGAGGAGGAAGGGGATCAGAGCTGATATGGGGGACAAGGAAGAAGGAGTATGGTCAAAACACACTATATACATGTATGGAAATGTCACAATGTACAGTGTATATCAATAAATTCGTGAGAGAAACAGCATCTCACACCCCAACCAGAGCTACAGAATGCGGTGTATCTTTTTTTTTTTTTTTTTTTGGTGCTGGGGATTGGGTTTAGGTTTTGCACATATTAGTAATTTATTACTGGGAGGTGCTTATTTTTGATGTTTTCATTTTGAGTCTGTCTCACTAACGCTGTATCCCAGGCCAGCCTCAAACTTGTGACCCTCCCACCTCAGCTCTTGAGCGGCTAGAATTACAGGCCTGTATCACCAGGCGTGGCAGGCGCTTGAGCTGTCTGTGCTGGCTTATTGCAGGTCTCATTAGGTTATCAGCTTCCTGTGACTGTAACAAATAAGGGAGGTTGTCGGCTTGTACAGAGGGAAGGTTTGTGAGGTTTGGGTCTACAGTTGAGTCTGAGGCAAGGTAGCACATCATGTCAGAGAGCGGGTGAAGGAGAGAAGTTTCTCTTCTGGTGGCAAGGACACAGAAAGAGAGAAGAAGAAAAGGACTGGGGTCCCATGATCCTCTTTGAGAGTATGCCTCAGCATCCCAAAGGCCATCTACTGAGTCCCATTGCTAACCTTTCATCACTTCCCAATAGTTCTATGCCCGGGACACAACAAAGCTTTCAACATGAGCATGGAGGACATCCTTTTAAACTAGTACTCTGCAAAGGCCGAGCCCCTATATTGTCATTTAGTCTTCCCAGAGCACCGAACACAGTGTTTTGTGGACAGCAGTGAATACAGTCCTCCTGGTTGGTAGTTATTGCATACTTTTACAGATTCGAGAGGGAGAGACCTCCAAATGTGTGAAAGAGAAATACACTCAGACAAACACACAGACACACATAGACACAGACACACACACACATACAGACACACACACACACACAAGCATGCATGCACGCACACACACACTGAGCATTTATTAACTGCTTCAGCACCTGTTGCTCCTGTCTACCAGGGATTCTCTCAACACATCCTCACGTTGCTTGACTTCGCTCTCTTCCTCTTTGGGAACTATCTCATTCCTTGTTTAAAGTCTCGTGCCTCTCCAATCCTGCTTTAAGGGTAACTGCAACTCTTCGGGGTTCCTCCATTGCAGGCCATGGACATTTTGTAGACCAGGATGTCAGCCCTCAAACTTCCCTTGGAAATCTGGCGCAGAGAGGGATGTCTGCAATGTCTGGAGAGCATTAATTCAAAGTAAAGGCACAGGGCAGGGGAGTGACTTTATAATGACTTCCACTGCAGGTTCAATCTGTTACAAAGTAATTTCAGTTACTTTTAACTTCACTAGCCCACACATTAGGGGTTGTTAAAGAAGAAACTTCCCTAACCTTGTTTACAGGGGTCAGCTTGACACAGGGTGACAACTGGAAAAGCACAGCATTGACACTTGAGTCTTCTCACTGTGGGTAGCCTGGAAAGGTGGTCAGGGCCTGGGGGACATTTTCCCAATGGCCATGACTTCTGGTTATGCTCCTGGCCATCACTTCACCAGCAAGGAACCTGGCTGAGGGTCAGGACATAGCCACATTCTAGGCTGTGCTGAATGAGATGAAAGGAGGGAATAGTCATTAGGAAAGTTGGTTTTGCTCAGTGACTTTGAGAAAGTACTTAGTAACATAGATCAGTGGTGTCTATGTCCAGTAATGATCAGAGTCGTACCTCAGTGTGAAATCCAAAGATTCTTGGAGACCCAAAAAAGCTTGTTATCAGCAAAGAGGATGACACTGTCGAGGAAATAATGCAACTAGACCTTTAGTACCCAGGCTTCCTCTGGATACCCCCGAGGTATGAATCCATGTGCCTTAAGTAAAGAATTGCAGAGCTACCACTAGAGATCAAAATTTAAATCCTGCAACTGCTGCACTTTATTATAGTGAATGGGATGCCCTGCTCTTGTTTTAGTACAGACCCACCCCTAGGTATCATCAAGCAGTGTCACACAGGGATCCTGAGCCATGTCACTGCTGTCCATGCTATGTGCTTGGATGAAACCTACCTTGCAGGTTCTCCAGACAGCCCCCATCCCTGACCTCAGATCGGGTGGCACTGTCTTAGGACGTGCACACACCATTTGGGCTCTTTGATGTTAAACAGCGTGCTACAGAAAACCTTGCTCACCTGTCTTCCTCAAAGCTTTCCAGCCTAGGCTTCAAGATGCGTCTGTCATCGGCTGATTGCAAGCAATTCTGCAATGTTTCAGTTTCACACATTAGCAGCTGCATTTGTCCCGGGCTGGGTTTTGTTTCAAATAGCCGAGAGAAGGCCTGAGTATGTTTGAGTCTCTGTGTTCACAGAGACTGATGCAATCAGGCAGGTCACATTCTGCTGCCTATACAGGAATCCCCAAGGAACACTGGCTGGCTGTGAATCATCACTCTTTACCTGTACGTACAGTCCTGCCAAGAGCAGTGTCTCGGCCTGGAGGCAGGTGCAGAGCTCATGTTTTGTTTTTAAATTGCATGTGTTTTATGGTAAATACTGTTTTACCTCCTTGAATTTATGTAACACTTTATGTTTGCCAGACCTCTTTCAACTGTTACCTCATTTCATCTTCTAAACAGCCCTACAAAAATAAACAGTTATCATCTCCATCCAACATGTGAAGAAGTAAACGTCAAGTTCATTTAATGTGATGCTTGGCAAGCGTTAGTAATGAACACCTTTGAACAATCATGACAGAGCCCGAGTCTGGACTTTAAATTATTTTCTGTTACAGTGTTATGGACAAATATACAAACAGAGAAGAGAGCTGTGCATTCCATACACTCATACCCCTCACACCATCAGGAAAATATTTACCAGTTAAATGCAAACAAGAAAACATTGAACCTGACAACATCCATTTCGTGTGTGTGTGTGTGTGTGTGTGTGTGTGTGTGTGGGTGATGTTTTGTGGAAACTAAATTGCTTGTATGGGGTTTATATCTATTTTTTTTTTTTTTTTTTTTTTTTTTTTTGACTTGCTAACATGACTCCTGGGTACACTGAAGTTACCGTACCCTGTCACAGAAATCATTCTTCCATTTTAACTCAACCTGCTTTCAAACCCCAGAAGGACCAACCAAATGAAAGGTGTAAACCAAATGTTGAAAAGTTATTTAAAAAAAAAAAAAAAAAAAAGACAAATGGTAAACTCTTGATGGTATAGTTTCCACAGTGGTTTCTGTGATGACTCTTTGACTCTTTGGAGGTTGGTGAAAATTAAAGAAGGATCCGATCAGTGTATCCACTCGGAGCTTCCATTGTTCTGTGGTGATGATTCCATGATCTTTATGTGACGGCTCATCTTATTGTCAATTTGACTGGGGCAAAGAATACTCAGAAAGTCATTAAAAATACCAAAATTATTTGGATGCATCTTTGATGGTACTTCTGGAGGAGATCACCATTTGAGCCAATGGAGAGAGCAGAGCAGATTGCCCTTTTCAAGGTGGGAGTTGGGCCTAAAGAGACCTGGGCTCGAGGCCCAGTGAAACCTCCTGAGCCTGCCTAGAGTTTGGCAACCTCTCTTTGGCCTGTAACCTCCGCGTGGGAGTGACTCAGCAAGGCCTGATGTGAGACTGCCCCCTGCCTAGCTAACCACTAGCTTGGTGAAATATTATTGGCCCTTTCTCTTCGCATTACCTTACCCCATCCTAAGGTTCCTACCCACTACCCCAACTCTATGTAAGTCCCTGCTTGATGCAATATACCGATATCCAGCTTCTACAGACTCCGGGCTCAGTGTGCGTTTTTCCCTGGTAACCAGGAGCGGGGAGGTCTGAGTTGTGGACCCTTACCATTCTGCTTAGCCCTGAGAAGGACACCAGCTAGACCGATCCTTCTCCAGCCCTACCTGCCAGAGGGTCCAACAGGTGGCCATCACTCAGTTTGTCTAAGCCCTGGACAGAACAAAATGGCAAAGGAAGAAGCAGTTTTTCTTTCTGTCTGAGCTGAGACACCCATCCTTGAGACCCAGGCCTGACTTCTTCCTCTTGCTTTCTACCCTGCTCATACCTTCAACCTTCTGTTGGGTTTTATGGCTTTTCAGCTCCCAACAGCAGACCTCTGGGACCTCTGGGACTCAGAGAGTTGCTATGATAATCTCTCATGTAAATTTTATCATCTATCTATCTATCTATCTATCTATCTATCTATCTATCTATCTCTATCCATCCTATCTATTGGTTGGTTTGACCCACACAACTCCCATGTTTGTCCATTTGGACTAATTTTATTAGCAAGCACTTCCATGTTTCTGGAAATCTGTTCATCCCTTAGGACTCAAATGCTTTCCTTCTGCTCTGAATAGTATCTCCCGTCCCCCAACACCCACAGCTTATTTCTCTGTTTCACTCCATCCAGGATTGTATCAACAACTGTGTGTCTGTTTTCCACACTGGATGAACAGGGAGCTTTCATAATCATTGTGACTAAGATGGATGGATTGTCTTGATTCTAGGAAAATGCAAAGTGGGAGGGCATCATAGAATGTGTGTTTGGACTCACCAGAGACCAGTCTCTCTGTTAAAGTTCTAGCTCTCTGACATGTTGGAAGACTTTTCAGCATGAATTGGTTGACACATTTTTTTTTAAGTGTTCAAAGCTCCCAAATATTTAGAACTTGCCTGATTCAATTCATGTAATGCAAATCTCTTAACTTTGTAGTAAAGGAAATTGAATCTCAGAGAAATTAAACAACTCGCCCAAGCAAAGTTTTGCAGCATCTATTTATACTAATATGAAAATAGTGGCAGCACCATAAATCAGTTCCAGGCCCAGAATGTCCTCTGCTGGTCAGATCATGTCCCATCTTTCCTTCTCTGACATCCAGAAAGCCTGGGTTCAGTTGTTCTTCCAAGGTCTGCAAGACTGATTTGTGTTGCTTGCTATGCTCCAATATTTATTTCTACATCATTAAAAAATGTAGTCTTGGGTCATATTTAACAGATGCATGGTGGCTCCTCATAAACCCACAGCACAAGACAGCGATGGTGTGAACCAAAGGTGAGAAGAAGGCAGGCTGATAGGAAGGGCTGCTTCCCACTCTAATTTCCCATGCCAGAGCAGGGGCTGGCAAAGCATGTGGTTTGGAGCCCAAATATGATGTCTGTTGCTGTCAGACACCTATAATTGTCTGTTTACCTACTGTGTGTGACTATCTTATGCTAATAGAGTTGCTCGGTTGGAGTAAAGAACATATTGTCCTCAATGTCTGTCATGTTTATCATCTGGACTTTCACTTCAAACATTTATAGGCTCTTGAACTTGATGTGTTTCTTAATCTGGAGTTTGCAATGGTCTCTAGACAGACTTTTGGAATTCTGTTGGAATGTTTCAGTGTTGTGTTTTCACATCTGTAATAATCAGGGTTTTAAAAACCAACATGAGTGGGATCTATACTCCTTGAATAGCTACCTAGCATTGGGTATAGTGCCTTGTGTCATACTGCTTCTACCTGGATCTGGGTAATGTTAGAGACATGAGATGGGGAAAGAGAGACCTCATGAGAAGCTAAACCACGTCCCTTCAGAGCATCAGAGGCCCTGTGGCCACCTTACTTGTGACATGGAGGCATCTGCCCTTGAGTCAGATATGTTTAGCACTGGAGAATAATACAGGGGCCTTCTCCCAAGGGATTCATCTTGGCGTAGCCAAACCCATTTCCCCTACTCTGAGGGGAAAGGGGGCACACATTTTGATGGATGGGAGACTGACTCAGGCCATGAAACTTCCAGTCGGGTAGAGTTTTCTTAGTTATTCACCAATTCATGCCTGAGTTTTCCATGAAGCAGTCGATGGGCTATTCTGTCTGGATAAAGTGATTTCTCCACATCACTCACAAACTGCAGTGTGCCTCTCAAAGAGCACATGAAGCATCCTTGAGCCATCTATGCACTCTTAGTGGGGGGGTCCATAGAGATCCAATCTATTTCATGGAGAGAGAAGGGAGATAAAACCACACAGGCATATAAAGTTCTGGGGCCCAAGAGGAATAAAAGTGGTTGCCTTTAAAGAGGGAGCTTTGGGAAGAAGAAAGAAGAACTTGAGTTATAAAACTTGAAACCCATGGCAAGGCAATTGAAACACTGACTTCCCCAAAGTACAAAGGTTCACATATTTCAAACCAACCACACATTTGGAAAAACTGCCATTTACCCTTGTGCAGCTAAGATAGCATCTCCAGTTACAAACTAGAGTGTTCCTTTTGGGAAGAATTACTTAGCAGGAGATAAAAGCACCCAATAATTGCACCTCAAGGATTTTTTTTTTCTTATGGAAACAATGTACAGAAAGCAAAGAGGCACATGCAAAATGTTCAGAGCTATGTCTGTCATCTTTAAGATGAAAAATAAGATACCCATGTGTATTAAAAAATATCAGGCCTTAGCCTGATATGTGGTGGTTCATTTCATTAATCCCATCATTCCACTCATGAGGCAGAGACAGAGGGATACCTGTGACTTTGAGCATAGACTTTCTACATATCAAGTTCTACATTAGCCTGGGATACATAGTAAGACCCTAGTTTTTGTTTTTAATTCTAGAACAATTGTTAATAAATTATATTCTAGTCCTATACAACTACTAAAGCAAATAATTATATAAAGAACATGTATATAATTATATTTAAAAATAAGCATGTTTGTTTAGATACTGCATGTTAGTGGTAGTGTGAAGGAAAAATAGTTTAATAGAAAGTGTGATTATGTTAGTTGGCTTTCTGCCACTTACAATGCCTGAGGAAAATTGGCTTAAGGAGAGGAATGGTTTGTTGGGGCCCTTGGTTTTAATTCATAGTCACCTAGCTTGTCTGTTTTAGGCCTGTGATAACACAGTATTTGTGGGAGGGGTCATGGTGGCTGCAATAGGAGAGTTCTAATAATACTCTTTTTAGTGACACCCTACCATGTCCCAGCTACTAAAGGTCCCATCACGTCTCAATAGCCGCACACTGTACAACTAAGCCTTTAACAGATGGACCTTTGGGATACGCTTCTGAAAATAGCAGCGACGTTATGAGTAACATTTAAATGTTTCCTCTAATGTTTTCTTGAAATGAATGAGGATAGCTAACTAATTAAAAATGTTTAACTGGACAGAGAGGAGGGGGAGGATGGAGATGATAGCTCATTGGTAGAATGCTTGCCTGGAAAGTGATTGTTAATACTTTCAAACTAAAACAACCAAATAAACAAAGGCACAAAAAGACAAAAGTTGACATAAGCAAACATCAAGGAAAAAAATAGCATATGCTGTGTTATTTTGTCTGTGAACTCTGAGTCACTGAGTATCTCTACTGCCTCAAAGTGTCTTGTCTTAAAAGTCCTGTGTGACAGGCACCATCACTGGCCACACTGAAGTGTCTAGTGTTGGAAGTTCTATGTGGTAGGCACTAACACTGGCCCCATTTCTCAGATGAAGTATAAAGAAGAGAAGAAACTTTCCCATGATCTCACAGCTAATTAATGGCAAAGCCAGGAATGCATCCAAGCTGTGACTGAGGACCACTGAGACTGTTACTTGGCAACCAGGCAGAACAATTATGCCCCGTAGAGACATCCTCTCCCATCAGAGGACTCAGGGGATGCAAAGGTGTTTGGTAATTACACAGACTTGAGTTTGGAATCTGCCTTTTTGTTGCATAACTCAGAATGCTTTTGATGAAGGGAAACTAGAATCTGACTCATGATGCTGTAGACTAAGGAAATCTATTATCTCTCAAGCATCTCACAGAACACAAAGTTCAGAAGTTGGGCTGGCTGTGGGTTGGAGTGTGAGCCCCTTAGTGATGTCCTTCAAGATCATGATCAACCATGTCTCTTCTCTCTGCTTTCCTTCCTTTTGCCTTGGCATTCTATCTATCTATCTATCTATCTATCTATCTATCTATCTATCTATCTATCCATCCATACATACATTTCATGTATGTGTACATGCTAGCATGTATATATGTATGTGGTTTTGTACATGTGTGTGAAGGCCAGAGGTTAACATTGGATGTCTACTTCTATCACTCTTTACATTCTCTTTTCAGACCATCTTTCACTGAACCTGGAACTCATATATTTGGCTAGGCTGGCTAGCAACCTAGATCCACACCGGTCTCTACCTCCCTGGTATGGCCACATCTGGTTTTTATGTTGTTACTCCAAACTCAAGTCCTTATGCTTACACAACAGGCTCTTTACTGACTGAGCTACCTTCCCCAGTCCTTGGCTCTCTCATTTCGGGAGTGGGCATCATTGCCAGAAGATGGAGAAGGGTCTCTGTTTGGGATGCTTCCAGAAGAGGGAAACTTTGTAGTGCAAATGTGTCCCAGAGAACATGTTTCTCCTGGGACCGCAGTAGTCTGATTGCTTCACGTAAGCATCATGTTTACGGACATCAGAAAGGCCACCACCATGCTTTTCTTGTGGGACCTAATTTGTTTGCATTTCATGTCTTCACCTGTAAAATGGAGCATCTGGTGACTCAGTGGGATGAAGATGGACGTGCCTGAGCAAGGAAGGATGCCTAGTATTTACTAGTTGTGTGTATCCTCAGTGGTTGCAGAATACTGACAGTGTAGCCTTTGCTCTTAGGGGTGCAAACTGAATCTGCTTAATTCCACCTCTCTCCCATCCTTCCCTGCAGTGACAGAGACAGCAACAAACAAAATGCTGATACATCACAGATCTCAAATGTTCTGTTCTCCTCTATTCTTGTCTCAAATCTTTCTCCCATTTCCTGTTAATACAGCTGATGTAATAAGAATACAAAACTCCAGAGATTTAGAGTTTCATGGGGTCCAATTACTAAAAAGGAAAACTGGCTTTCACTGGAAATTCATGATTTCATTCAGATTTGAGCTAATAGTGCTAGTTCAGTTCTGCAGCCCCATGCCTGCTGGTTTTCGTCCCCAATTATCTTTTAGGTTATTTTATCCCTTAATATCAGAAGTACCTTGTCTGCATTATGTTATTAATAGCATTATTGTATAAATATAAATTACATAAATTAAATAAACAACAATATTATTTATACTAGGTGAAAAGGCAATGAAACTTTTAAAAATTGCATGTTTTGGTTTTTAAAAGTTCCATACATTTATATAATGTATGTTCATCACACCCTCTCACCATTACGTCCCGTCCCTCCAATTCCCTCTACTTCCCCTACTCCATCTCCCTCCCAGCTTCAGATCTTTTTATACTGAATTTCTTTGTTTTTAGTAGCCTCTGGAGTTCAAATACTGCTGCCTATCTGTCTATGAGTGATCAGCCATGCACCGGGGCATGAGCAACCTACCAAAGAGGACCCTTTCCTTCTGCAGCCATCAGTTGCCAATAGCTCCTCAGATGGGGACAATAAGACTTTTGAAAACTGCAAAAATCAGGGTACCTAAACAACTGTGACTCTTTGCTCCTGGAAAGACAGAAAGCGTTTGTGCCCCGATCCACATGTTCATGTCCTGACCCCTGCATTCCCACTGTGGCTGTATTTGTGCGGAGCCTCTTAGAAAGTAATGAAGGTTAACTGAGTCTAATCCTATGGGGTTAGTGTCCCTTTAAGAAGAGATGCCAAAAACTTTGTCCTCTGTCATGTGGGAACACAGAGAGAATGTAACCATGAGTCTAAGGCAGCCAGTAAGTAGAATGTGATGATTTGTATGAGAAATGCCCCCTATGTGTTTGAACTTGGTCTCCTGTGTTGGTGGCGCTATTGGGGGAGGTTATAGAACCTTTAGAAGGCACAGTGTTATTGGAGGAAACACTTCATGGGTTGGAATAGGCTTAAAAGTTTATGGCCAGAGACAGGTAGGTCTCTGTGAGTTCAAGGCCAATCTGGTCTACACAGTGAGTTCCAGGGCGGCCTTCAAAGCTACAGAGAAACACACACATACACACACACACACACACACACACACACACACACACACACACACACACACAGAGCTTATGGCTTTTTTCCTACTTCCAGTTTGTTCCATCTGCTTTCTGCATGTGGTCAAAGATGTGAGGTAGTAGCTTGCTGCTCTGGCCACCTCCTGCCATGCCTCCCCTGGCTGTCCCCCTCTCATCTCTCCCTCTGGAACAGTTCCCCCAATAAAGCCTTCTTCCCTAAGTTGTTTTTGGTCGTGGTGTTTAACCCAGCAACATACACTGTTAACCAGCTTGACTGGTAACAATAGTTTCTTAGGTTTCTCTATAGCTAGTCCCCAGGAGGGATTTCAGGCACAATTTGTGCTAATAGTAGGCAGATGTCCCTCATGGGCTTTGTCTGTTCCTCTAATGTCTTCAACACATTCATGTGACAAGTGGAATGACACCTGGAGGTCAGAGCTAGGAGCTGTGAAAAGGGAGAAGCAAACTGGTCCCCAGTGCTGGTTTTCATGATTACAGAAGAGCCACTCCCCTCCTTCCATCCTTCCTGTTTCTCCCGTGCTCTCAGCACTACTGGAAATCCTTGCGGACAAATCCATCTAAGCTATCACAGGAACAATGTATGCATTTCCTTAGTTGAGAGCATTAGCCCCACTTTACAGACCAAACCCTGGGGTACTTTGTCAGGGTGTATGTGAGTACAGAGGCAGGGCTCTTAGGGCCATCTCTGTCAAATGTCATAACAGTGCACTAGGTTGGTTCCCTGGCCAACGTTGGCTTAATTCTCCCCTCCAGCTCTTACCTATTTATTGCAGTTCGAAATCCCTAAAAAGGTAATAAAGCTATTTAATATTGAGCCAAATGAGTCTAACCTACAAGAATATAGCAGCGGAGTAATGAATCACTTGTGATTGTTGCTTGTTGAGAAGCAAGAATACAATACTTGGAATGTTTTAAAAGAAAAATATTGCTAAAAATTACTTCACTCAAATAGGATTGTCCTTATTTCTTGTCTTTTAAAGCAGCTGCTACATTTTCAAATCGTTGTAACCATAACACACATGCACTTAGGAAGGCTAATAGGCTGTGAACATTCTTAATATAATGTCTCTATTTCAATTGTTTGTTTTGGATTTCCAAGATGATAGTTTTCTGTTGTTTAATTAAAGATTTTGGGGTTTTATTGTGACATTCCTAGATTTCAAAGCTGGTATGCAGAGGGTGAGACTCATTCGACCCATGAACTAGTCTTGGCCACTGTTGCTGGGGCCAGCATGGCTTTGTGCTTTCCTATGGGACTCTGGGAAATGAAAAGGATGATACCGCTTGCACACTTAGGTAACCTTAGGTGTTCACCCTACTGATAATGACGTAGTGAAACCTAGAATTTATTGGCAGGATTTAGTTGCATTGATTTATAAGCAAATCCCAAGTTCATAGATTCATTTTGAGTCTTTTGGGGAAGGTTAACACTTCTAATCACAGTGTGGTAAGGGGCATAGGGGTTGTTTTTACAAACTGGCAGTCTGAGGGACTCTTAGGCCACTCTCCTCATGAAGGCCAGTGATGCCTGCTTCCCACCTCTTCTTCGGTTTACTTCTTAGAGATGCTTTACCCACAGTGCCCTGTGGTCCTCATAAAGACCACATGCAATGACTACATAGTTTTCCATTGATTTCTATAAAACAGTTACCAAACCATCAGCCCAGCACTTGACGGTTAGGCTGTTCTCAATTTAGGCAAAAGGACATGGTTATTTTTAGGGTTCCTGATCAATAGCATCACACTGTTTCCACAGTGAGATGTGCGGGTCTACGGTGTGATCATCAGGGTATTCATTTCAGTGGAGTGATGCAAGGTAAATGTTGTTGTGCGTGAGGATGAGCATTTCTGTTACTTATGCGTTTATGGAATTGTTTAGAGTTATTGATTTGGGCTTTGAATGTGCCTTTGGTGAACACTGCATATTTACTTAAAATTCAAAATTGCCTTTCAAGTGGTGTTAACTGTTCATACCATCTGGGTTTCTTTGAGGAAGTTACCCTAAGCTTGGGAGTCAGGAGTTCGAATTCTGACTGTATCATTTACTACTGTGTGACCTTGAATAGGTTTCTGAGCCTTCCTGGTGTTTGGTTCTCTTCTATGAAGAGAGGGAAAACAGACCATCACTCAGAAATACTGAGCACACACAGCAAAAATGATCCCATTAGCTTTTAACCACTTCCCCTGGCTTTGGCTTATTAGTTGGTTTTTATGGAAGTCTTATTCTTTCTACAATGATTACCCACCGTTCTCAAGTGTCTGGGAGGCACCATTACCTCCATCTCCATCTTTTTTTCTCCCAGCCCCCATTTAATACAGTCTTCAATGAGTCTCACACACTCAAAATTCTGTCTTTGCCTTAGGAGTTTGTACCTCACCTCCTTGACAAGTTTCACTCGGCAAACTCCTAATCATTCTTCAAAACAGAACTCTAGAGAGTTTCTTCATCTTTCTAATATCCTATCCTGCAGTATCTCTGGGTGTGTCTGTATGGTGACATTCATTGCGCCATTTTATATTGTTTAACTTCCCTCTAATAGAATCTGGGCCCCATGTGAGTAAAAACTATTTTGTTTGGTTTTATAGCTTCACTGTAGTGCGTGGCAGGGCATGTGGGAAGTTCTTGATAAATATTTGTTAAACAAATGAATCAATACCTGCATTACTCATCAGGCAAGGATCCAAATGGCTTGAGAAGTCACTTTTACAGGACAAATATTTGCCACCACCGGGCTAGAATAGGTTTAGAGCAGCGTTGTGGGAGGAGGAGTTTCGCGTCGCCAGGGACGACTCTGCAGATGTGTGCTGTGGAATCCCCAAATATACATGGTGCTGAAAGACTCCCCAGCCTCAAAGGACAGAGTTTCTAGAGGCTGAAGTGCTCAGCAGTGTAAAAAAGCATTCTACAGACAAGCCCCAAAGAGGAATCCCTAAATTATATGGGCAGTGGCTGCACTGGAGGAAGTGATTAATCTCCCAAGAGGAGTGTTTTGAAAGTGATTGCATTGGCTCTGATGATTAAATTGTGATGTCATTGTCTGAAAAAAATGAGAAATAGATACATGTTTTAGCACATCACTGGGCACTAAAATTACACACAGGTCAGGGAGTGTCCAATGTGGACAGGGCTTAGAGTAACGAAAAGCTGAATTTCATGATAGACAGGAATCAACATGAGAGATAGGAGGGAGGGACCAATGATTTTTGCCCTGGGTCTCTTCCTTCCTGGCTCATCCTCTAGGGTCTGACTTCCTTAATGTGTTTCCAGAACCTGGCCAAACAATACCACCCACTAGTTGAGGATGAAGGCCTTAAAACAGGAGCCTGGGAAGGGAGTTTCATATTCAAATCATAGCAATGTCCAGGTGAGGTGCTGTGGCCAGCAAAGGGAAACTTCCAGAGGAAAAAAAAAACAGCTGTGACCCCTCTCCCAACTCTCAGCAGCCAGAAAAGGGAGTACCACATGGTGACGAGGAGTCTGGAAGAACACCTCTACACATGTGTGGGTGTGGTAGACATGCTCTCTTCCTCTCACCTACATGTGCCTGCATCCTTTGGAAGACTTTGTTCCTCTCCAGGGAGCTATCTTTAGCCTCATCAATGTTGGGGAGCCCTCTTCCCAGATGCTGTAACCACATCATGCCATCCTACCTAAAGAGAGACAGGCTTTATTTACCTTTGTTTTCCTATTGCACCTAGTGTGGTGGTTAGTACATAGGGGTTCATAGCAAATGTACACTGATCATCCAAAGATGCTTCAACCAAAAATGATCCGTTTGTTTTCTGTATTGTCTGCCAAGCACTGTTAGATTATCAGACTGTAGCTTTGCAATATCCTTTATGAGAATGAAGATAACCTTTTCTGTGTCCCTTTGTGTGCTACTAGCAAAAGGTTCCCACAGTAAAGTAACTGTAGTGACTCAAGGAGGTTTTGGGCTGCCCAGTATCCAACTTCCCAGATCAGTATTGAGCCTGTGAATTTAGCAGTAGAGTGATGTGTTTGACGTGCTTATGAATAAGCGCATCTGCCATGCTGTGGCCTGCATCCAGGCTGCAATTCTGAGCTGCCTTCTGGACTGTGTTTTTGAGAAACCCCTTGTAGGAAAGCCTGCCAATTGCTTACAGTAAAGCAGGGTAGCAAGATGCCATGGAAGTTGTTTTGTGGAGCCTTCTTTTGTCCTTAAAAGTGTCCCGATACTGTCTCTGCTGGCATACTGAAGGAGGGTTCAGACTAGGCTGTGGAGGGACAGAAAAGGCTACGCAGGCACTGTGGACAGACTGTGATCTGCAAGCCTTGGCTTGTGAGTGTTTGCATCCAAAGCGAAGAGTGTTGAGGTCAGAAAGGAGTTTGTCTTCTGGCCAAGGACAGCATTTTCTGTGTTCTTTTGAAAGGATATCTAGGACAGCATGTGCTGTATCACGCTTGGCCACCTGATACATCCTGGGCAGGTTGGATTCATGCCTGACCCTGTGTGTGTTAATCAAACCTGATCCCCTTGAAAGTGTTTCTAGTGAATTGAGGGGACCAGCATCTCATAAGGCCCCTGTTGCTGATGTGGTGACAGTAACCCTTTATAATCACCATCTAAGTCAGGCAGAGGGTCCCACTGTGCCACTTAATGAAATGAATCGAGTTGTAAAACAACAGTTAATTTTGTCTCTTTTCTCCACTTGAGGGTCTGTGTGAAGTCAGAGTTTTCTCTGAGCTAAGCTACTTGCTGGCCGGAGGCAACAGATATTAAGCATAGGCAACCAGGGTGCCCATTGAAGACCAGAGCCGCTCGTGAGGCTGCTCATAATTAAGTCTGGAGATGCCGGGAAGGTCACGGTTAAGGCCCTTTCTGTATAGTTGGTGCCAGGTTCTTCCTTGACTCTACATTCCAGTTTAAGCAGTGTGCAATCAGCTAGCAGCCAGACTATGCCGGTGGCACCCATGATTCTCCTTTGCCCTTGGACAGTGACAGCTTCTTGTTTCCGCAGGTGTCCCCAACCCTCTATTTGTCTGCAGTCTGAATAAACTAAGGCAGCATTTGAGATTTTTCCATTTTCTGAAAATTCCCGTTTTGGCTCTATCTGCATTTCTTGATTTATGCTCGTTAATTTCATCTGACTTGGCTAGCTTGGATTCCCTTGGACATATGATCTTTATGAATAAAACATTCAAGGGCCAAATGTTTGACTGTGACAACTCCATGTGACACCGCTGAAGGCTGACATAAAGCACAGAGCTGGGCAGGTGCCTCTCGGCCTGATGATCTGGAAACAGCTGAGGTGTAGTGGGAGAAAGCGTCAGATCTAGGCTGGCTTCAAGACTTAGTGTTTTCTCCCATTAGTTAGATCCTTGACCAAGCATATGGCTTTCCCTCCATTTCTTTGTAAGATGACATACTGTATACTGTTTGCACTCATAATTTTGCTGTAGCTATCTGATAGAGGATTATGCAGCCCTGTCCCATAGTGCCAGGCATGGCTGTGTGAGTTTTGGCATCCCTCACTGTTGTGGAAAGATTGTATCCCTGCCCTATTAACGCCAGGCTTGGCTTTGAGATTTGCTTTGGCTGGCAAAAATGAGTACAGGGAATTGTGCCACCATTGTTGAGACTCCTCAGAAGTCACTATGTGACCGTGCGGTCCCTCTTTCTCTTTAGTGTTGGGTCTTACAGTGAAGGAGAATTTTCAGAAAGGCTGCAGCTAAGCCATTAGTGTTCCTAAGATGTAAACCTTTGACGAAGGAAACCGTGAAAGGTTGAGGTTGTCTGTTATTGCAGCAGCACTTAGCTTAAACTGACCCCTAAAGCTGGCAACTATACGGGCTATGTGATGGGCTTTGTGAGAAGCGAACTTAAAAATGCATTGTGTATCTACAACATGTCAGACACTGTGTCCTGTACAGAGCACACCCTTGTATAAGTCAGGGAGCCTTGTCCTCCAAAGAGCTAATGTGGAAGAGACAGAAATTTCTTTCAAAAGAAAAAAAAAAAAATGATGTCAATAAGATTCAATTTCTTCAAGAAAAGGCTGAAAGAACAATTAGAAGAACAACAATGGGTTGTGGCTCCTGGGTGCTGGGCGGTTGGATGTGGCCCCCTGGCTGTCTGAGTGACTCCCTTTTCACACCTAAGCCTTACAGATCAGAATGTATTATTCAGGCCTGGAGATGCAGCCCAGCCCAGTCAGGGGAGGCTTGCCCGTGATGCACAGAGCCTGTGCTTGGTCTCCAGCACCACATAACCTGGGAGTGGTGGTGCTCACCTATCACCCCAGCGCCACGGAGGCAGAGGCCAGAGGATCAGAGGAGTTTGAGGCCAGCCTGGTCTACCCGAGACCTGTCTCAGAGCAAAAATCATTTTCGAGCCTTGGACTCACGTCTTATTGCTGTTTTGGTTGTCTGCAAACATGCAAGTAGCGAAACAGTAAGTAACCTAAGAACAGGAGTGTGTGCTGTGTGGTGTAACGCCACCTGATGTGCCCCTGATGCCCGGCTGACCTAAACTTTGAGGATGGGGTTACCTGATAACATGTGGAGATTCACCCTTGCTCTAACCCAGGGTAGCTCAGTCAGAAAAGAGCCCCACTCACAGACCACCTTAGAGACAGCCAGGGGAGGAGGCAGGGCATCTTGGGGACCTGGAAAGGCTCCAGACTGCATCTCTCCCCAATCCCTGCCCTCTATCCCTCACCAAGAATCATGCAGGATCCTGTTTTGAAGTTGAATTTGCTGGCACCCTCTGGCACCTTCTCCTTCAGTCTCCTCTGGTTCTGGCTTGCTCCTGGGCTGAGCTGGCCCTTCTCCACACGATTGTTATGGTTCATTTTATGTGTCAACTTTACGGAACCAGGGCTGCCCAAACTGACAGTCAAATGCTATTCCGGGTGTGTCTGCAGGATGTATTGTGTGAGTGCTATAGTTTAGGACGGGAATATTAAAGGTTTGGTCTCTAGCTTCTTGGAGGTAGTATTGGACTCTTAGAAGGTGAGACCTAGGAAGAAGAAACATTACTGGGGGATGTCCTTGGTAGGGGATATGGGCACGGAGGCCCTTCTAGTCTCTTTCTTTGCTTTTCAGTTGCCATGAGTTGAACAGATGTCCTTTGCCATGTGCCTCTGCCATGATATACTCTGCTACCACAGGCCCAAAGCAACAACAGGGCCAACTGACTATAGTCTAACCCCACAACACAGAATAAACCTCTGCTCTTTTAAGTTGACGTTCTCAGAGTGTCTTAGTAATGGAAAGCCAGCATACTGAGTAAAGCAGTAGAGGGAGAGGAAGAGGGAGGGAGAGAAAGAGGGGGGGGGAGAGAGAGAGAGGGAGAGAGAGAGAGGGAGTGAGAGAGAAAGAGAGAGACGGAGAGAGAGCGGGCATGTATCCACTGGGATATTATCCCGATCAATTGAAACCCTAAATAGAACCAAAAGGCTGTCCTTTTTCCTACTAGAACCTGACAGCCCTTTAAATTACAGATGCTGCTCTAGAATCAGTTCTCTTGGGCTTCCAGTATCCAGCCTGTGACTCTTAGGACTTGTGGGCTCTATAACTGCATGAGCAAGTTCCTTATACACACATACACACACACACACACACTCACACACACACACACACACACACACTCACACACACACACACACACACCTGCCACCTCAACACACACTCTGTCCCTTTGTTTCCTGGGAACCATCACAGAAGCAGTAGTTGTATGGCTTCAGGTTTGTGGTATTTTCCAGGTTTGAACGCCTGACCAACTGGAAAGAAACTGGGGTTTGTTCTGGTCACGTGACTCTGGCTGAATCAGGGCTGGGTGGACACCCGCTGGCCCATAGCATAGGACCGCCCCTTCAAAGCAAAGAAGGAGCTTGGAGTTGTAGAATGAGAAGCAGATGAGCAGTGTCCCTTCTTGTCTTAGGGTTTCTATTGTTTACATTTCCATAGCCTGGAAGGCAATCAGATCAGGAACTCAGGCAATCAGGGCAGGAACCTGAAGGCAGGAGCTGATGCAGAGGCAAGGAAGGGGTGTTACTTACTGGCTTGCACATAGAACTGCTTTCTCATAGAACCCATGATCACCTGCCCAGAGACAGCTCCACCCACTATGGGCTGGGTTCTCCTACATCAATTGCTAATTAAGAAAATGCTCCTCCAGAGCCTCCTGAGGACAGGAGACCCATCCCTGCAAACCAGCCCATCCAGAGTCTGCCAGCCTGGAAGAGGAGAGTCATTGGAGTATTGGACCTGCTTGCATCCACCAGAAGAGAAACTTGGTCCTGTACCCACTATTATAGGGAGAGACCCCATCTCTACACACTGGAAGAGGGGATGGGTAGATGACAGTATAAGAACACAGTCAACAACAGAAAGATCAATATGACACCACCAGAATCTAGGGACTCCACACCAGCAAGACCTGAACTTCCCCACACTGATGAAGCAGAAGAGAATGACCCTAAAAACAACTTCATGAAGATGATAGAGATCCTAAGAGGAAATGAAAAAATCCTTTAAAGAAATGGAAAAAAAATGACAAACCAAAAATTACAAGAAACAATTTGAACAGTGCAAGAGTTGAAAGCTGAAATACAGACAAACCAAAACAACAATAACAAAAAAAACAAAACAAAACAAAACAAAACAAAAAAAACAAAAACAAAAACAAAAACAAAAAACAAAATCACAGTCTGAGGGGATGCTGGGAATAGAAAAGCTGGGTAAACGATCAAGAACTACAGACGCACGCATAACCAACAGAAACAAGAGATGGAAGAAACTCTACAAACTCATGGAAATTGAACAATGCACAATGGTACCATTCCTGGGTCAAGGAAAAAATAAAGAAAGAAATTAAAGATTTCATAGAGTTCGATGAGAATGAAGACACAACACACCCAAACTAGTGGGACATTTTGAAAACAGTGCTAAGAGGAAAGTTCATAGCACTAAATGCCCACATGAAGAAAGTGGAGAATTAACAGTACAACTGAAAGTTCTAGAACAAAAAGAAGCTAAATCACTCAGGAGGAGTAGACAGCAGGAAATAATTAAATTAAGGGCCGAAATCAATAAAGTAGAAACTAGGAAAACAATACAAAGAATCAATGTAACAAAGAGTTGGTTCTTCAAGAAAAACAACAAGATAGACAAACCCTTATCCAAACTAACTAAAGGGCATAGAGAGAACATGCAGATTAACAAAATCAGAAATGAAAAGGGGGACAGAACAATGGACACCAAGGAAATCCAGAGAATCTTCAGGTCATACTTTGAAAGCCTGTACTCCACAAAATTTGAAATTTAAAGGAAATGGACAAATTTCTAGGTAAATATAATTTACCAAAATTAAATAAAAATCGGATAAGCAATTTAAATAGACCTGTAGCCCCTAATGAAATAGAAGCAGTCATTAAAAGTCTCCCAACCAATAAAAGCCCAGAGACAGATGGTTGCAGTGCAGAATAGAATTCTACGAGAAATTCAAAGAACAGCTAATACCAATACTCCTTAAAGTGTTCTACACAATAGATTCAGAAGGGTCATTGCCAAACTCTTTTTACAAGGCTAACCAATCCACACAAAGACACAATTAAGAAAGAGAACTACAGACCAATATTCCTTATGAACATTGATTTTAAAATAGTCAATAAAATACTGGCAAATCAAATCCACGAACACATTAAAACAATAATCCACCATGATCAAGTAGGCTTCATCCCAGGGATGCAGAGATGGTTCAATATATGGAAATCCATCAATTTAATCCACCGTATAAACAAACTGAAAAAGAGAAACCACATGATCATCTCACTAGATGCTGAAAAAGCCTTTGACAAAATCCAACACCCTTTATGATAAAGGTCTTGGAGAGGTCAGGGATATCAAGAACATACCTAAACATAATAAAAAAAAGCTATATACAGCACCAATAGCCAACATCAAACTAAATTGAGAGAAACTCAATGAGATTCTGTCCACTCTCTTCATTTCTCCTCAATATTTTACTTGAAGTTCTAGCTAGAGCATAAGAAACAAAAGGAGATCAAGGGGATGCAAATTGGAAAGGAAGAAGTCAAACTGTCACTATTTGCAGATGATATGATAGTTTACATAAGTGACCCAAAAAAACTCTACCAGGGAACTCCTACACCTTCAGCAAAGTGACAGGATACAAGATTAACTAAAAAAAAAAAAAAAAAAAAAAAAAAAAAAAAAAGAAAGAAAGAAAGAAAGAAATCAGTAGCCCTAGTATATACAGATGATAAAGGGGCTGAGAAAGAAATCAGAAAACCATCACCCTTTACAATAGCACAAACAACATAAAATATCTTGGGTAATACTAACCAAACAAGTGAAAGACCTATATAACAAGAACTTTGCGTCTTTAAAGAAAGAAATTAAAGAAGACACCAGAAAATGGAAAGATTTCCCATGTTCTTGGATAGGTACGATCAACATAGTGAAAATGGCAATTTTGCCAAAAGCAATCTACAGATTCAATGCAATCCCCATCAGATCCCAGCACAATTCTTCACAGACCTTGAAAGACCAATACTCAACTTTATATGGAAAAACAAAAGACCTGAGGATAGCCAAAACAACTCTGTACAATAAAGGAAATTCCAGAGGTATCACCATCCCCATCTTCAAGTTCTATTATAGAGCTATAGTCCTGAAAACAGCTTGGTGTTGGCACAAAAATAGACAGGAAGGCCAATGGAATCGAATTGAACCATGATTTTAACCCACACACCATGAACACTTGATTTTTGACAAAGTAGTTAAAATTATACAATGGCAAAAAGAAAGCATCTTCAACAAATAATACTGGCATAACTGAATACTGGCATGTAGAAGACTGCAGATAGATCCATATCTATCGCCATGCACAAAACTTAAGTCCAAATGGATCAAAGACCTCAACATAAATCCAGCCACACTGAACCTCTTAGAAAAAGTGGGAGGTTCCCTTGAATGAATTGGTACAGGAGACTGCTTCCTGAACATAACACCAGTAGCACAGACACTGAAATCAACAATTAATTAATGGGACCTCCTGAAACTGAAAAGATTCTGTAAGGCAAAGGACACAGTCAACAAGACAAAACAGCAGCCCACAGAGTGGGAAAAAATATTCACCAGCCTCACATCTGACAGAGGGCTGATTTCCAAAGTCTACAAAGAACTCAAGAAGCTAGTTACCAAAAACACCAAATAATCCAATTAAAAAGTGGGATACAGAACTAAATAGAGAATTCTCAATAGAGGAATCTAAAAAGATTGAAAGATACTTGAGAGAGTGCTCAAACTCTTTAGCCATCAGGGAAATGCAAATCAAAACAACTGAGTTATCATCTTACTCCTGTCAGAATGGCTAAAATTGAAACCACCAAGCACAGTTTATGCTGGAGAGGATGTGGAGAAAGGGGAACATTCTTCTACTGCTGGTGGGAGTTCAAACTCATACAGGCATTTTGGAAATCAGTATTTCAGTTCCTCAGGAAAATAGGAATCAGTCTACCTCAAGATCCAGTAATTCCACTCTTAGGCATATTTCCAAAGGATGCACATTCATACAACAAGGACATCTGTTCAATTATGTTCATAGCAGCATTATTTGTAATAGCCAGAACCTGGAAACAATCTAGATGCCCCTCAACCAAAGAATGGATAAAGAAAATGTGGTACATTACACAATGGAATACTACTCAGTGGAAAAAAAAAAAACCAATGGAATCTTGAAATTCTTAGGCAAATGGATGGAACTAGAGGAAACCATCCTGAGTGAGGTAACTCAGTCACAAAAAGACAAACATGGTGTGTACTCACTCATATATGGATATTAGACATAGAGCAAAGGATTACCAGCCTATAATCCATACCACCAGAAATGCTAAGAAACAATGAGGACCCTAAGAGAGACATGCATGGTCCCCCTGAGAAGGGGAAAGGGACAAGATCTCCTAAGCAAATTGGGAGCATGGGGGAAGGGAAGAAGTAGTCAGGAGGAAGAGAAGGAGAGAGGAGGACATGAGGGAGCAGGAAGAATGAGTCAGGGGAAGAATAGAGGAGAGCAAGAAAAGACATACCATAATAGAGGAAGCCATTAGAGGTATAAGAGAAATCTGGCACTAGGGAAATGTCTAGAGATCTATAAGGATGACCCCAACTAACAATCTAAGCAATAGTGGACAGGCTACCTTAAATGTCCTTCCCAAGATTGATGACTACCTTATATGCCATTCTATAGCCTTCATCCAGTAGCTGATAGAAGTAGAAGCAGACACCCACAGCTAAACACTGAGCTGAACTCCTGGAATCCAGTTGCAGAGGGGGAGGAGTGATGAGCAAAGGGACCAAGACCAGGCTGGAGAAACCCACAGAAACTGCTGACCTGAACAAGGGGGAACTCAAGGACTCCAGTCTGATAGCTGGAAACCAGCATAGGACTGACCCAGATTCCCTGAATGTGGGTGTTAATTAGGAGGACTGGGCAGTCTATGGGGCCTCTGGTAGTGAATCAGTATTTATCCCTAGTGTACGAATGGACTTTGGAAGCCCATTTCACATAGAGAGATGCTCTCTCAGCCTAGACACATGGTGGAGGGCCTAGACCCTGCTCCAAATGATATGACAGACTTTGAGGATCCCCCATGGAAGACCTCACCCTCCCTGGGGAGCAGAAAGGAGATGGGATGGGGTTGGGGGGTTGACAGGGAGAAGGGGAGGGTGAGGGAACTGAGATTGACTTGTAAAACAAGCTTGTTTCAAATTTAAATAAAAAGTCTTATCATAAAAAAGAATTTAAAATAGTATTTGGATATTATGAACAGTTTATAATGAGGGGAAGATAAATAATTGTATATGGCATGGGCATAGCGAATACACAAGCAAAGATGTTAAATGTATACCAGTCTATTATTAAAAAAAAATTATCTGTCAACTTGAAGAATGAAGTTATGCAATAAAATATTTTCACAAAAAAGAAGAGGAAAAAGAAAGAAAGAAAGAAAGAAAGAGGGGGAGGAGAAAGAAAGAGAGGGAGGGAGGAAGAGAGGGAGGGAGGAAGAAAGAGAGGGAGGAAGAGAGGGAGGGAGGAAGAG
This sequence comes from Phodopus roborovskii, assembly GCF_943737965.1. Classification (NCBI taxonomy): domain Eukaryota; kingdom Metazoa; phylum Chordata; class Mammalia; order Rodentia; family Cricetidae; genus Phodopus; species Phodopus roborovskii. The sequence continues at coordinate 37,727,038 of NW_026126511.1, read as the reverse complement.
AGGGAGGGAGGGAGGGAATGCTCTACAGGCTTGTCTGTAGCCTGAGAGTTTCCCTGTCCTAGGATGACGGCCAGGTTGTGTTCAGCTGTTATAAAGCCATCCAGTATTCTCCTAGCTGTTGAAATTCACCACTTTTTTGCCCACTTAGGAAAAGGGCTTTGAACTTTTGAGACTGCTGTAGGGTCTGTATCTCATGTGCTGTTTCTTGATAGACAACCTGAATAAGATCCCCTCCAAACTTTCCATGTTTTGATTTTGAAAGGCCAGAGATGGTACCATGATGAGCTTATTTTTGCAAACATTTCAAAGCACATTTATAATAAACATGGTATTGTGTCACTATCACCCTCCCTGGGCCCAGGAGTGAGTAAAATGCAGGTTCAATGTGTGATGTTGGGCCTCCATTTTCTCTTCTGTAAAATGGGTCTATGTCCCATGTGTCCTATGGGCTAGAGACACAGGGAGGTGGTGTAGAAAAACCCTAGGCCATTTAGATGGATGTAAATATCAAGGCTCTTCACACATTCCAGGATGGCATGACACTTGTCTAACCCTTTCATTGTTAAGATAAGAGAAGGGAGACTCAGAATGATGTTATTATTGCTGTGTGGGTAATAAGGATTCTCACAGCCTTGCAGTGTGCTCTGCTCTGACCTTCTATCCTTCACAAGGAGGTTTGTTTTCTTAGCTGGGAAGGTTAGGATCTCCTTTTAAGGCTTTTCTTTGTTTCTTCTGGGGCCCCTGGCTGGACCCCTTGTCCTTATTCCCTTATAAGGAAGTGGCTGGCCAGCTCTTCTAGGGGCAGATTTACCCAGGGCAGGCATTCAAACCTCCAAGACAAACAGTTTTTAAAAAGTTATAGATCTGATTGAACATTAAGCCGTGCAACAGGAGAAATGTCCAGCAGATGGGCATGCGTCCCTGTTGCCTGGAGTTTTAGGGGTGTGTAGTTTGGCAGCACCGAGCCTGGGGTGCCCAGCAAACAGCTTTTGATCTAACGCCATACTGAGTTTTGAACTCAGGCTACAGTGCCTTTAATCACTGTTGGCTCTGATTTCCCAGGTTAATTTCCTGACATCTAAGGAGCTTTGTGTAGCATGTGTAACTTCCTGCCTTTTATGTCAGAGCCTGTGAACTGACGAATCAGGGATCCAGCCAAGATAGCTGCGGGTGGGGGCAAGGCTTGGAGACTCTGTCCTACCGCGACCGCGATCTCCCTCCCTCGGCCACACACTTCTCACCACCCACTTTCCCTCTGATAAAAGAGCGATAGAAGGCTGCTTCCAGAACACGTTAGGGTGCAGTGGAGGGAGAGAGGGGCTGTCCTGTGTGGGTGACAGAAGTTCTCAGAGACATTTTCTGGTGGTTTCGTGATTTTAGGAATGCCTGAGAGCAGTCAGTAATGGGCAGGGTCCTTTGACCTTCATCCTCCATCCCAGCTCCCCCTGCTAACCGCCTCCCAACCACCCCTGGGCCAGAGCTAAGGCCTATACTGCTTTTCACCCTCCATTTCTGCAGGCCTTCATTTATATCCCATTTCTTTGGCTGACAGCTCCATTTTATCAGTATTTGCTCAGCTGTTTACCCTTTATGTGGGCAAGAGGTTCCAGAAGCTTCCGGACAGCTGGGCTGTGCCTCTTTGCCTTAGTGGCCAAAGCAGACAGGCACCTTAAATGAATGCTTTCCATTGTGGCAGATGTTTTGACGCTCACACCTCTTTGCAGCGTGGCACCCACACCCACACCACAAGTGAAGGAGGGAGGCTGCCAACTGAGGAAGAGCTGAATTCCCTCCGGAAGTGTAGGAAGACTTAGCCCTCTGAGGAAGAAGCCTTAGGAACCCATCTTCTGTAAGCCCCCGAGTGCCTGCGTCCCTCAGAGCAATTTTGCTTCTGTTTATCCAGCCAGAGTATCCAGTGGTCAGGGCAGGTGAGCAGGTGCTCACGCGTGAACCCCATGGATGTGTTCCAGAACTGCCCCTGCCACCCTCTACAGAAGCTGGGATGGAATTACAAAGAGAAAGCCTGTTTCCTGTCTCCCTTCTTCCCCAATGTGGTGGTGTCTCCTGCCCTCTGTGGCGGTCAGGGGTGGGCCTGCAGCAGTGGTGTACACGTGGCAGTCAGGGGACAACCTCAGGAGTTGGTCCTTGATTTTTACCTTGTTTGAAATAGAGTCTTTTGATGCAGGTTAAACGGCCCGTGAGCTTCTGGGTGTCATCCTGGGTTACAAACATGGGCTGTTGTACGTGTATTTTAGGATCTGAATTCAGGTTCTCACATTCACCAAGTACTTTATCCCACTGAGCCAACTCTCCAGCTCTGGTCTTCTTCGCAATTGGCTTATTTCTTTTGCTTGTCTTGTCTAGGTTTACTGACTACTTCACAGGTTCCTAGAGTCTCTGTGCCCCCCCCCAGAAATTCTCCACCCCAGGACTTCTCAACCGAATGTTGCTATCGCTGGGCTTGGGCAACCTTGTTGGGTTCTGAGGCATCTCCAGTAGACATAGTTGGGTCCTACCCTGCCCAACATCCACTAGGCTTTTGGGCAGTCATACCTATCCAGCCCTGCTGTTCGCAGAGGATGTTTAGGGCATACATAGTGTATGGGTCTGGTTTGGGTGGAACCCAGGATTATGCCTCAGGAAATTTCTCTTGGAAAAAAAAAAAAAAACTCCACCCAGCAATTGAAAACAAACAAATTCAACAAATTCTTGCAGTTCTTAGAAGCAAAACAACTCCAGACAAAACAACCTCTTTATTTAGGAACCCTACTGGCTCTGCAGACCTGCATTCTGTCCCTTCTCCTTTGTTTCTGTCCCTCAGTCCCTTTATCTGGCCAGGGAACACACACTCCCCGCTCCAGTTGCTGGATCTCTCTTATCAGTGACCTTGTTACTTCTGCTTGGCAGGCAGCACAGATGAACTCTGGGAAGACGGGAGGGACACTAAGTGTAATGGCACCTTGGCGGGGCTGTGCAGCAGGTATAGTGGGAGGTGTCTTTGGTGACAAAAGAGTCAGGCCAGAGGACCCCCGGACTCCTGACCCTGGCTCCCCAGGGAGCTCCCTGAGGCTGCAGACTCCAGCCCTGCCCTAGGTTAGAGTAGAAACAAGGAACCCTGGGAATGAGGATGGAAGGAAGCAGCGAGAAACTGCCTTTGTCTGAGAAACGCTGATGGTGGGAGACTAGTTCCAGAACCTTCTTAAAACAGCTTATAGTCCTGAAGCAGAGGTTTCCCAAGATGGGGAGAAAGTTTTTTTTCTTAATAGCATTGAGGGCAGGTAATGCTATGATTTCTAATTTAACACCCTTTTTTATTCTTTCCCATTTTCTCTGCCGGTTTGCTGCCTCCACAGTGTGTTCACAGGAATAAAGAGAATTCGGGTGATTGCCTTAAAGGGAAAGTGCTTTCTACTCAAGAGTGATTTTATGTGTTCACACAAGCTCTGTCCTCTCTGGCTGGAATAGCCTTACTCACGGAGTTAAATAAAACATTTATTTGAAATAGTAGCAATTTCAAAGGGCTGGAGCAGTATAAAAAGCTTGTGTTGGGGAAACAGGGGAAAGCTGTTTTTAGCGTCAGTTACTCCTTGACTGGTGGAGCTTTAGTTTCTGTGTTGTTCTTTTCGTTTGTACCTTAATGAGGTTCTAGAAGCACAGTTACATTCCATTTTCTCCACGAAGCCTGTAGTACATTTGCTGGAAGTGGTGTGCTGGTGAATAATTAACAATGGCCTTTGGGGTCTGGCCCTGGGAAGGCCTAGTCTGTAGTGTAAGCCAGTCTTCACGATCAAATGTTCTTGCCATAGTTACTTGCAATAGATGATGGCAGAGTTGGGGAAGACACTCAGTAGGTCCTTATTGGTCTGCCAATTGTTCAGCCAAGGCAGACATAACCTATATTTTTTTATCACTGAATTATACTATTACCTAATAATAAAGTTCAGTGAAATAATTGTGAAGGGATGAGTTCTGGAGAGATGCTAAGTGGTTAGGAGCACAGAGCGCTCTAGCGGAGGACCCAAGCTCATTTCCTTTATCCAGGTTGGTGGGATGCTCACAACCTCCTATAGGTCCAGCTCCTGGCATTCTTTTCTGGACTCTGTGGGTACCTACCTGTGCTCACACATGTATATATGCACACACACATATACACATAATTAAAAATAAGTCTTAAATGAATTCTGAGAACTTAGTTTTAGAAATGGGATAGTGAAGGTTTATTACTTACTAATGGCTGAGTTTTGCTAAGTCGCAGAAAACCAGTGTCCCCGTCTCTGTTCAGCTGTATTAACTGACCTTATCGGGCCACACCATTGTTGGAGATGCTGACCTTGGTGTGGCTTTGGCTCATTTTGTCAAGCACAGATGGGGCATTTCTATCTGATCTGAATGTCACACAGAGATGCTAAAGTAAACAGCAGGGAAAGCCATTTCCTCTGCCCCCCACCCCCCCACACACCCCAGCACCCTCTCTGTCTTTATTTAAGTTAGAAAGTTGACATTGCCTTTGCACCTGATCCCTGGGGCTTCAGATTTTCCCAGCAACTGTTGCCAGCCAAGTCTTCATTTGCAACACAGACTGCAATTTGTCCCCAAACTTGGTTGCATGTTGGACAGTGAGATCATCTGGAGAACTGTGAAGCCAATATCAGCCTCTGGGATCTGTTGTTGGGTGTCCCAGTGCCTGAGTGTGTCCTATCTTTATCTGGGCATCTTGGCTTTCTCTCTGTGTGAGTGTGTGTGTGTGTGTGTGTGTGTGTGTGTGTGTGTGTGTGTATAGATCAAAGAACAGCTTTGGATGTCATTCCTCAGGTATCATCCACTTTTTTTTTTTTTTTTTTTTTTTAAGCAGGACCTCATCATCCTGGAACTTTCCAAGGAGGCTAGACTGGCTGCCTAGCAATCCCCTGGGATCTGACTGTCTCTGCCTCCCAAGTGCTTGGGACTACAAGGGTGAACCAGCATGCCTTCCTTCCTTCCTTCCTTCCTCCCTCCCTCTCTCCCTTCCTCCCTCCCTCCCTCCCTCCCTCCCTCCCTTCCTTCCTTTCTTCCTTTCCTTTTTATTTTTTAAATGTGGATTCTAAGAATTGAACTCAGGTCACCATGCTTGCCCAGCAAATACTATGCCAACCAAGCTGTCCTTTCAGCCTTGGATACAATCATTTATTTGTTTGCTTATTTATTTGTTTGTTTGCTTATTTATTTATTTATACAGGGCCTTAGAATATACCTTTGCCTGGCCTAGAACTCGTGCTTGCCCCTACTTTCCAAGTGCTGGGATTAAAGATACTACTGAAAGACCCACAGAGCGTGGAGCATAGAGTGTGGACCCTCACGCCCCCACTCAGGAAAGGTGCCCCCACAAATCACTCACGAGACGCGGTCTTGATGTAAAAACATAAGGTCTTTTATATTCCAAGTGCACTGGGGTCCACAGTCATCCACCACGCAGGGGTAGAGACTGAGGACCAGGAGGGCGGAAGTAAGATAGCTTTTATAGGATTACAACAAAGCCCACGCATCTTAAACCAATCTCATAGCATCCAGAGCCCGCGCGGTGCAGACCAATCAATTTAAACCATCCAAGCCCGAGTCCCATAGACCAATCAGTTTCCTATAGCCCCGGAGGGTCCGCTTTTGCGAGGCTCCTGGGTTACAGGTCCTGCTGTAAACCACAAAGAATGTGACCTTTTGCCTATTTACTGGCTGAGGGAAGGGTCTAGAATTTAAAGTTTAAACTTCTAGCTTCCTGTGGTCAGTGGGGAGTTAGGTTATAGTTTTTCATTCTTACACTACCACACGTGGACCTGGGTATCATGGCTTTTAGAAGCTCCCCAGAGGTATGTAGTGTGCAGCCTGGGCTGAGCATCACTCCTCATCCTCCTCCTGCTCCTCCTCCTATTTCTTCTATTTCTTTTGTTTTGTTTTTTTGTTTGTTTGTTTGTTTTTTGAGACAGGGTTTCTCTGTGGCTTTGGAGGCTGTCGTGGAACTAGCTCTGTAGACTGGGCTGAACTCACAGAGATCCACCTGCTTCTGCCTCCCCGGTGCTGGGGTTAAAGTGTGCACCATCAAAGCCTGGCGAGCATCACTCCTTATCTCATTAGCCCAGTCCTCTAGTGCAGCAGAGTGAGATATGGGCTGTGAACCTTGGCTTTGCCACATACAGGAGCGTTCTTAAAACTGAGATTCTCCTTGACTAACTGTAAAACCAGAACAGTAAGTTCTTTCATACGCAGCTGTGTAAAATGCCTTCGTCCTGCACATGACTTAATAAAAGCCATCGATTCCCCACTCCATCTCTCTGTGGCCACCTCGTTGATCTTGTCTGTCATTTCTCCTTGGCTTATGTTTATCAAGTATTTCTGCTAAATGGACCTCTCGCCTGCATCAGATCTATGTTCAGATACTTTGGCCGGCTTCCCAGTTCATTAAATGAAAACCAAGTCTGCTCTGCCCCTGCATACAGCCTCAAGGGTCTCACCTTCCACCAGTGAGAATGCTTCTGTCTACCACCAGGCTGGAGTTTCCGTCACAGCTGTCAGTCCATCTGAGGGGTTGGCTCTCCTGCCTGCCCACTGATATCCTTTCAGAGTGCCCTCCCTACTCCTCTCAGGCTGTAGTGAACCCACAGAACAATGCTTATCTCCTCTCACAAACCCTGGAAGTCTTTTCCCTACCCCTTCTCAAGGCTCTCTCCTTCGGCCAGGTTTTCTGTAGCTTGATGTATTCGTGTGCCCTCAATGCCTTTAGACATTACATTTCAGATTTTGGGACAGAAGCCTTTTAGATGACAGACAGGGACTTCACTGGTCTCACAGCCAAGGCTGTCCCTGGGATGTGGCCAACGAGTGGCTAATTATGCAAAGTGACAATCAGCCTTAGAGCTTGAAGCTGCTCAGATTGGGGGGCAAGGAGGGGACTAAGTAACTCTGGGGTCTCTGGGCATTCTTTCAGGTGAGACAGGACTTTCATAGAGCAACTTGTTTCCACCTCTACTTCTTAAATTTGCCAAGGTGACAACAACCACACTCAACGTCACCTCCGCTTCCGTGGGCATTCATGTGAGACTCCTTAGCCCTGAGTGTTCTCTGCAGCAGCTCTTCCATGAATTCAGGAGGTATGGAAAGTGGTGAGGGACTAAAGGTCCTTGCTGCTTGGTCTGTGGTCTTCCACTACCACTGATCCCTGAGAAGCAAACAGGGCAGGGAAAGGTCCCGAACTAGCACTGGCATTGACTGGTCTTAGAGAATAGGACCTAAGACAGCCTCAATAACAGAAGCATCTTAAGCATACAGCAACTGATTAAAAATGGTGTCTATCCCAGCATTCGGGAGGCAGAGGCAGGAGGGTCTCTGTGAGTTCAAGACCAGCCTGCTTTACAGAGCAAGTTCCAGGATAGGCTCCAAAGTCACAAAGAAATCCTGTCTCAAAACCAGCCCCCACAATGTTGTCTAAATGACACCATCTTTCTTTTATTAGGGCAATTAGTATCCCACTACTGATTGAAAACAGTTGGGAAGAGCAAGGTTTGATGTCCCAGTCTCCCGCCTTTTGCCTACTTGGGCCATTTACTCCTCAGCTTAGTTACCACCATCATCATTGACTCAATTAGCCAAGTTAGAAATCTTAGGATCACCCTTGACTACACACCTCATTCTTCAAGTCTAATTAGCCACTAAGTGTTAACGACACCATTTTCTGAACACCTCTGCCTGGTTCTCTGTTAGTATTTAGCAGCAAATGTCCCTGCAAAGGCTCATATGCCGTAGACTTGGTCTTTCGATGGCGATGCTGTTAGGATGTGGTGAAACATTGGGATGTGGGCCTACTGGGAGAGAGTAGGTTATTGAAGATGATGCCCTTGAAAAGTACATTGGGACCTTGGTTCTTGCCTCACACCTTCTTTGCTTCCTGGCTGCCATGAGGTGACTGGCTTTGCTCCACAGCATGTACTCCACTGTGATTTATTTTTATTTATTTATTTATTTTACCTTACCATTGGCTCAACCAAAAGGAGCCAATGATCACAGACTGAAGAGTTTGCAACTGTAAGCCAAGATTAAAAAAAAAAAAAAACCTTCCTTTAGGAAGGTCTTCTTGGATCATTTGTCACAAAAATAGTGTCTTCATTTACTCCAGGCTTCCATTATCTTTTATTTGGCCTTTGATACAAACTTCCAACCTTCATCTACATGGCAATTTTTGCTTGTTGCCTGATGGGTCTTTCTAAAATCTGACGGGGCTTGGCGCTCTTAGTTGCTTCTCCATTGCTCAAAGAATTTACTATTGACCCTATAATGTGCTTTCATTAGAGTACCAGACTCACATTGGCCCTATTCCCACTCCACCTGTACCTTAGACACCACAGACATCTCAGGGGATTTCATGCCTCTGTGTCTTTGTAGACATCATCATCTTCTTTTTTTCCCACATGCGCATCCTAGTTCACCTGGTTAGATGCAATCCAGAGATCATCCTCTATAAAACTTACCTAGACTCCCTCTGGCAAAATGAATTACATCTTCTTTGTGTTCCCTCAGCCATCAGCACAAACCTTATTCAGCACTTGGCTGTGTTATTTTAATTATCTGTTTTCACATCTGCCCTATTCAACAGTGCTTTAGTCATCTGGTATTCCCCAGTTGCATCATCCAGAGAGTAGAGCTCCGCCCTCGATTGTGGTAGAATAAATGGGTGCATTTCCTGTCTTGTGCTGCGCATTCCTCTCTTGTTCTAGGTAAGAGTTATGTCAACAGCTGAAATGAAGCAAGCCTAGATTAGATAACAACCTCTATGAACATCTTAAGAGTGCCATTGTCTGCCCAGCAAAACATACTCCTCGGCTCCCGGAAGGTGGGGCATACCGAAGTGAGCTCCAGAGCAGCCTCACTCTCCTGGTGTTTGGCTTGTGTTTGGAAAACCCTGCTGATTTTAACTCCAATGTTAGTCACCCATAAAGTGCTGCCAGGAATCTCTCGGGCTGGCTCAGGTCACAGAACATGTGCAGACTGTTTCCTAAGCTGGGCTTTGTTAAAACAGCAGTTCCCAGTTTGCCTCAGGTGTACAGCGTAGGTTCACTGGACATTTTAGGAAAATACGAGCAAGCATTCCAAGCCCTTTCTCTCTCCTCACAGTGTGCGAGCTTGTTTGTGCACATGGCTCCGACGCTGCTGCAGGGGACGTATTGTATTGCTGAGAGTGGCTTCCCATCTCCCGGTTCTCTGCCAAAGGAACCATCTTCTTTTAAGCCCCCTGTGGATCCGAGGGCCTGCAAAGCACCTGTCTCCAGGGCGAGCCGGAGTTGGTGGCAAGAGACTTGGTGTTCCTGATAGAGCTGGAGCCCTGAGCCCACGTTAGAGATGAGGCCAGCCTTGGCAATTGCCCAGGAGGCCATAGGTCTATCCAGATTGTAAAAACAAGGAAAGGAGTAAACAAAGGAATTTTCCCTCACAATGTATTGGTGGGGGGGTGGGGTGGGGTGGGGGGGATAGTGGTGTTGAAATTCAATTCTAAGTTTTACATTATTCTAGCCTATTGTCGGTTTTCCTCAGACCCACGGTAGGAATTCCCCTGAGTATGGACTTGGAGGTTCCTCACTTTGGTCAGACTTCAACAGGTAAGTGTCAGGTGCCAGAGAGTGACAATGAAGGACAATGACTGCCTGGAGCCACTGGATGGTTCTATCATGGGCCTCAGCTGCCGAAGAAGAAATACTGTTAAACAAAGGCAGGTGGCGATTAGCCAGATTGCCAGCCAATGGTTGCCTGTTTTCTATGAGAAAAAGCCCAGGCTGGGCTTGAACTCATAGTCCTCTCATCTCAACCTCTTCAGCCATTGCATGTGCCACCACAGACTACCAGCCTACAATCCACACCGCCAGAAACGCTAGGAAACAAGGAGGACCTTAAGAGAGACTCTCTCAGCCTAGACACATAGGGGGAGGGCCTGGGCCCTGCTCCAAATGATAAGACAGACTTTGAAGACTCCCCATGGAAAGCCTCACCCTCCCTGGAGAGCAGAAAGGAGATGGGATGGGGGTTGGGGGGCACGGGAGGAACTGGATTGACATGTAAAACAAGCTTGTTTCAAATTTAAATAAAAATTAGCAAAACAAAACAAACAAACAGAAGCAGGTGAAGAGCATAGATGATGTGGTGGGAAATACTTTCCTTTCAAAGAGGGACCTTAGGCAAGTTGCCATTCTCTGCCCAGGGGACGTGCAGGCTGGAGGTGGTGTTGACAAGGCAGAAGGTAAAGTGACATGATGGTAAAGTGACAGAGTGGTGCCCAAGAGTTTCTCCTGAGAGCTCCAGCAAGGGTGAGCAGAGTGGGTCACAACCATGCGTTTCATTTAGTGGTGAAATGCGCTGTAGGAATGGCAAGTTGTGGTGTGTACAGAGCAGGGACGGGGCAGCTGCTATGAACCCTTCAGCACAGGTTTCACTGGATCTAGCCTCTCTTGGTTGCCTCCGTGATGTGCACATCAGCTTGGAAGCTTTGTTTCTGGATTCCAAAGTAGGGACTGGCAAGGCTCTGCTGGCTGCACCCTGGGATGGAGGCGGAAGTTCACTGAGGGCATAGGCTTGGCCACGCAACCGTATCACAGAGCCAAAGCAAATGCTCACATAACAGAACACAGGGAGTCGTAAGTACCTCTGGATCCTCTCAGAATTCTCAGATAGCTCACTTGATCTTCATTGCACTCACTGAGAGTAAATGACTACTAAGCAACATTTACCAAGCCCTATGCCAGACATTAGGAACATAATAAGCCAATAAAAAGCCTGAGCCATCGATTGCCCTAACAGTTTGTGATTGATATAAGTCTCTGTTTGTTTATTTGGGACTAAACAGCTGTGGGATCAGGGACAGAAGCTTCCTCCCACTTTAGGTCATGTTAGGTGTTTTGTTAATGGGTAGAATTCTTAATGAACCTCATGCATCTAACAGTTTTGTTGCTGCACAAGCTCCTAGGGTCAGGGTCCCTGAGTTAAGTACCTTTGTGCCTCCACTGCCAACGGCTGCTCCATCTGCCTGCTGTTTGTTTTATTCATCCGCAGTATGTATATTATTAGCTGCTTGCCAATGACCAGAGAAGGGAGGATCAGATTGGTGAACTAGCTAACTTGGTAGGGTAGGAAGACAGGTGAGGTTGGTAGCTAGTTAATGTGCACTCACCTGACCCTTTTCAAATCCAGCCACTCCTGTCTGTTGCTTGTTCTGTTCACATCTTCCTCCCCTGGTCTTGTTCTCACCTAGAGCATTACCTTGAGAACTCCTGCTGTGTTGCTGTGTCAGAGGCACTGTTAACTGTTGGCATGTAGAATACAGAAACACAAAGCCTCTCTTGGCAAAGGGAGCTCTGGGTGTTGGGACCTCCCCCCGCCCCCAGCTCTTTCTCATAGTCATGGAGAACATCTCAAGTGAAAAGATTGACCCAAAAAAAGAAAAGAAAGGAAATATGTCAAAGCCATTGTTAAGGATGGAAAAATTTAGCCTAATTCCCCCTAGACTCTGCCCCCTAGCAGTGAGTAGGCAAAAGGTCATTCTTGACTGTTTAGGACTGGGCGGTTTACGGACAGCACCTGTGAGTGAATGAGAACAGGAAATGAGCCCCGCCACACTACCCAGAAGCCCTAGCGAAAGCAGACTTCCTGGGCTAAGTGGCGGGTTTGGATAGTTCAAATTGATTGGTCCACACTGGATGCTATGAGATGATTGGTTTGTGATGCGCGGGCTTTGTTGTAACCCTATAAAAGCTGTCTGAACCCTGTACCCAGGGTTCCCAGTCCTCTACCCCACGTGGAGTATGGCTGTGGACCCCAGTGCACTGGAATATAAAAGACCTCATGCTTTTGCATCAAGACCGCTTCTCGTGAGTGATTTGGGGGGGGGGGCGCCTTTCCTGAGTCAGGCGTGAGGGTCCATGCCCTCTGCTGGTCTTTCACCATATACCACCGGGCTAGGATTTCAACAATAATTGTGACTCAACCTCCAGGACCACGCTGAGAGACTGGGAGGGACTGGCTTCCTCCTTGTGCAGAGTTTGGCTGCCTTGTAGCCTTGTAGGCAGAGAGAAGTCTGGAGTTAAGTATTCAGCACAGTGGGGAGTGACCACAAGATCCAGTGCCTAGCAAGGAAAGAATACAGAGGGCTCAGCAGGGAAAATGACCGGCTGGAACAATCTCTTCAAGAGTGAATGGAGGAATTTGGAAGTGAGAGAGTCCATTTTGTTAGGAAGGACTCATACTTTCAAGTTCTTTTTATGCTGGTGGTGTAATTGAAGGTGCTGGAAGATAGAATAGGAGGGACAAACACTTTGGGGGACGTTCAATCCAGCTATTGAAAAACAAACAAACATACAAATAAACTGGCACTTAGCAGGACAAGACAGGTGGACTATGGCTTTTCAAGGTGTCCCAGATCCTGTCCTTGCCCCTCGCTCTATCCTGACAGCCATTCCTTCTACCCTCTCCCCAAAGCCTCAGATACCTCACTAGCAATGTGGTGTCATTTCAGGCCCTGCCAGAGGTAGTTCAGACCTGTACCCACAAAAGCCTGCAGATGCTGGCCAGGTTAGTAGAGTGAGCAAAGGATGCCGAGGCAACCAGCAGACGCTTGTCCCGGGGATGGAGGCAAATGATGCCCATAGGATTGGATATGGCAAGGTAGCCCTAAGAGGATGTTTTTTATTAGACACTTTTTTTTATTAGACATTTCACCGTGAGACTGGGGGAACTCAGTCAATAATGTGTTTTCCCAAGAAGTATGAGGACCTGTGTTCAAGTCCCAGAGCCTATGTTAAAAAAAATAGTGAGGTGATGTGGGTGGTGTGTGCTTCCGACCTCAGTGGTGGACAGGTGGAGCCAGGCAGACAGACCCCTAGGGTTCACGAGCCAGCCAGCCTCTCTGACTCAACAGCTGTAAGTCAGTGAGAGACCCTGTCTCAAGAAACCAATGTGGATGACATCTGAAAGACCTTCGTAGAGGTTGTCCTTTGCCATCCACACATGATCACACGTGTGCACATAATACCCTCACATTTGCACCTGCATACACATGAACTTGTGTGCAAACAACACACACACACACACACACAATCCCATTGTGCTTAAATACTTGAGAGCCAATGAATTTTAACAATAAGTATGTTTTATTTGCTTATAGTATGTATTGACCAAAGAAAATAAGGCTGTGGGCTGGATTTCCTGCAGGCCTGTCCTCTGTGTTTCTGTCCTAAGCAATGCCATACTCCTTTTCAAAGCCTGGTTCTTATTACTTCGTTCTGCTTTCTTATGGCCCAGGGAAGTAACTGGTCATAAGCAAAAGGCAGATTACTCTTTACCTTCACAACCTCCAGTACCTGGATAAAGTGAGGCTGACAGGGAAAAATCAAGGCCTGGTTGGGAACAATCAGACAGGCTGGGCATCAAACTGACACCAGGGTTCATCATACCTAAGGACAGCCTGTGTGTGGGATCTGAGCATGTCTAGCTCAGCCTCCTCTCCAGGGGACCCTGAAATTATTCATGATTGGCCTCGAGTGGGTATGGGGCTTGGGCTAGAGAAGGGGAAGTTCCTATTGAAAGACAGTAGTGACTGATCCACAAGTGTTTTTGTGGAGCTCAAGTTCAATATTAAAGTCCCATGTTGATTTGAATGGCAGCCACTAGCCACATGTAGCTATTTTAAATTGATTAAAATGAAAGAAAATGAAAAAAATTAGAAGCTCATTTGTACTAGGCACATGTCATGTGATCAGAAGTCACACTGGGCTGGTAGCTGCACTATTAGACTGTACAGATGTAGAACACTCAATCATTCTAGAAAGTTCTATTGGACAGTGCTAAGGGGCTACCAGCCTCCTGAGGAAACAGGTCTGTAAGTCAGAGCACTGAGGTTGACCCCAGCCCAGGTACTTATAGCTCTGGGGCCTTGAGATAATGCTTTAATTTGTCTGGGTCTTGTTTATTCAGGAATAAGATGCAGACAATGGCATGTGACACATGATTCCCTTAACAATTAAAAGAAGCCATACCAAAACAAAAAAACAAAACAAAACAACCCCCACCCCCCAAAAAAACACCTTTAATCCCAGCACTCAGGAGGCCCAGGCAGGCATATATATGTGAGTTCACGGCCAGCTTGGTCTACAAAGTGAGTGCCAGGACAGGCTCCAAAGCCACACAGAGAAACCCTGACTGGAAAAACAAAACAAAAAAAGAATTAAAAGAAGATACAGTCACCCCTTGGAAGATATCCTTGGGGCATTGATTCCAGAACTCCTCCCCAGGACACTAGAACCTGCAGATGCTCAGGTCCCTCTTAGAAAGTGCAGCAGTATTTATATATAACCCAAGCACATTCTCCCATGTAGTTTAAGTGGTCTCTATGTTTCTTTAATGCCCAATATGATGACAATTCTCTGCAGCTAATTTATTATTCTCTATTGTTCATTGGATGAACGAGCTCTGCTTATATATCTCTAATACAGATGCTTTCCTCCTCAAAAGTTTTCAATGTGAGCTTGATTGACAATTGTGGAAGCCTGTGGCCCAGGAGGGGCTTGAGTGTATATTGTTATTATTATAGTTATCAATACTAATAAGTCCTTCAATCTCTCAGCTAACTGCTGTCAAGCATGAAGACTTAGACCTCACAGGCTGAAGGGCCTTCGGCTTCCTCTACTCTGTACCCAGTCTGGATCTTGGATTTCGCTGACTTAACTGTTTTCTAGTATAGTGTGTAGAAAAACACACCACAGAGGATGGGAGGAGAAGCCCCAAGGAGGAACTAGGGTATGCAGGATGCACAGAAGTTGTGGAGTGAATGAACAGTCTTCACAATTGTCTGAGGCGGTCCAGGGCACGTTCAGGATTCCTCACTTGTAACAGAGGAGAAACCCAGAGGGAGAGCTGAGTCTATTTAACAGTACATATTGGTGATGCTGGGAAGCCACAGGAGTCTAGATCTAGAGCTTAACACATATAGTAGCATAATAAATGCTCAGTACATGAAGTAGAAGGTGGACAAACCAATAAGCAGATTATATTTAGGGACAAAGTAGACCCCTGAGCCTTGCACTTGGTAGGTAGTGCTGAATCATTGAGCTATACCCCCACCCTCTTTCTACTTTTTATTTTGAAATCCTTTCTCAACAAGTTATACAGGCAGGACTTGAACTTGTGATCTTCCTGTCACAGTCTCTGGACCAGCGTGGATGATAGGTGTGTACAAGCAGGCCTTGGCCCCTGCTATTGACTGGTCTTCTGGCTTTCTCATTGATGTATGTTAATGAACAAAGAGGCTTAGCAGAAAATAAGACAGATCCTAACTCACGGAGTTATAATATTCTGGTTTTTAAAAATATACTTTTAATTTATCCTTCAAGAATTCCATACCTCTATATGATATAATTTGATCATATTCACTTCTCAGGGCTTGCTCCAACTCCTCCTCTATTATTAAATCTCCTTCCCAAGTTAATGTTTCCTTTTTCAACCCAAAGTCTAGCTGCCAGTACGTGCATGGATGTAGGGCCATCTACCAGAGTGATATCCTCTTTTTAGGCATCTCCAATATTCTAAAGGTTCTATAAGTCTATTTCATCTCATTATTTTATCTCACTGCGAGGTGAGTTGTCCAAAGCCTCACTGCTTTGTACAGTTGTGTATTTGTGATTCAACCCTCAAGTCCATCTCATTGCTGTGATGCTAAACTGCCTTTCACCATTAGGGAGGCACATTCTCTGTGTAGGCTGACATTGCCCAGGCTTTAGTCCAGTGGTGTGTTATCTCTAATCTTCAGGAAGGACTCTGGCCTTGGCCCAAATATGTCTACATTTAGCTTGCCTGATTCTTTATAGTATCATTTGTACAAAAACCCTACAGCAATTCACTATCAGGTGCCTTGAATATACAGCAGCAATGAACCCTCACCCTCGCACACCCCATGTTTCTAAAGAAATGCTGGCATCTAAGAAACAGTCTTGGGATCTGAAGTGGATTGGTGTGTGTGTGTCCGTCTGTGTTTGTTACTCTGTTTTATGTTTCAAGAGTCTAATAAACAGCAGTTTCTTGGCTTGCAGTTCTGGAGGCAAGGGCATCTCAGAGTGGGAAGTTGTATCTGGTCTTGCTGCTTCATCTCATGGTGGAAAGCAGAAGAGAGAGGGTGGATCCTTAGTTCAGTCACTCTTGATAATGAGCCCATTCCTGTGATAATGAAGTTATAGAGCCCTCATGTAGGTATTCTTCTTCCTGTCTCTAATAACTTGAGATGTGGTATTGAAAACTTAACGACTTTCGCATTAATATAGAGCACCAAACCAGGGAGGGTGGAGCAAGAGGGTGTGTCTCAAACAACCCGTTCTGGTCTTTCCATCTGCTGCCCGAAATAGAAAAGACGAGAAAAGAAAAGCACAATGGGACCCGACACATGCGCTTACGCTTGCAGGAAAGAAACAAAACGCTGAGGGGTGGTTATCTTGACAAACAACAAATGTGTCCTCCACGGGCGGAGATGTTTCCTAGGCCTTTCGGGGAAGGGATGGAAGAATAATGCTGTCTTATCAATAGCTGTGTCTGGAAGGGCAGAAAATACTTTCTGAAAATTCAAATTCAAATGCATATTGGTGACCTATTCATACAGCTCACAGAAACCAAACCCTGGCTGTCTTTCAGGATTTTGCTTTCTAATATACACCTTCTATTTTCTTACAGGAAGCAAAATATGAGAATGTCAGAATTTATAACCAAAGTATTTGGGGCTAGGCATGCTGGAGGTACTCACTTACCAAGGAGAACGAGTCTGCCATACTTACGTGGAGAGAAAGGCATTTTCCATTCTCACAGCCCAAGAGTAAGCCATGCAGTTCATTATGCATTAGAGGTCTCTCAGCTCACATTTGTTTTACAAAATATAAAACATACCTCTCTCTCTTAAACTCAGCTTACTTGAGAAATCTTTGTGCAGCTCACACACAGAAGGGAAGAAATGCATATGTGTGCTAGGCAAATTTCCAAATTATGTTCCCATTCAGGTGAATTGCAAATTGGATCATTCTTCTTATTCAACTAGGAAGAGAAATTGGGATGTAAAGGCTCCCTTCTCCCACCGGACTATGGAGTAAAGGCTTAGGAATGAGGGCAGACTCTTGCCAAGATTTGGGGAATGAAGGCTTTGGGAGCCTCCCCATCCTATAACTGAGGGAATCTGAATTGATTTCATTTGAAATCACACTTCTTGGATTGGATCAGTTGCGTTCAACAAATCCTGGATGGCAGGATGCAAATGCTGACTAAATTCAAGTCAAAGGAAGCAGTTGAGGCAGAAGGCGGGGTGGGGGGGGGGTGTTTCCAGATAAATGAGATCATGCGGCAAAGCAGGATGGGCTCAGCTCTTTGTCCAGGTGACATGAGCCATTGAAGACATCATTTGACCCTGGAAGCAGTATTGATTGAGTAGAAGCATACCTGCTTCACTGGACCAGCAGCGGGAGGGTCGTGTCCTCTCCTTTGATTGTGAGTCCCAGCTCCAAGCACTGCCAAGCTTCTAAGGTTTACTAAGGTCTTCACACACTGCTCAGCCCTACAGTTGGTGATGCCATCCTACAGTTACCAGCTTTTGTTACTCAGTGTTACCTACACATCTCTCAAATGTTCCAGGGTTTGTTTAACTACTTCCCTATGTCAAACTCTCTCTGTTTAAATCACTAGTAGGGTTTCTGCTTTCTGATTGTACCCTGGCATACATGATATTCTGTGTGAGCTGCTTGCCCCCCCCCCCCCCCCCGTGTGTGTGTGTGTGTGTGTGTGTGTGTGTGTGTGTGTGTGTGTGTAATGGTTGGTACAGATAAATAAAGCTTTGCATGAAAGAGAAAAACCCATAAGCTTTGTGTTCTGGTTCCTTACTTTCCAGCTGAAAAGTCTTGGTCAAAATCCTTGGCTTCTTTGAGGCTCCAATTTTCTTATTTGTGAAATGAGATTGCTAATGTTTATCTTACAGCTGAATGAGGTAATGTCTAAGAAGTGCCTGGCACCTAATGGGTTTTCGAGAGATGTTGGCTATTTTGCTATGTGTGTCAGAAATGTAACTTTGAGTCTGTACTTCACTCAGGAGGGACTTATGGGCTCCTCTGAGCAGGCCTGCGCTCTATTTCAGCTTCCCTGGTTCATTTAGGGTGTTTACTTTAGCCAAGACGACTGCAGTTCTGCTCTCCTTGTTGGCATTGGATCAGGCTGATGTAAGAATGAGAAAGGGAGAGTGAAGAATGTAAAAGGAGCTGGTTTTAAACTGCTCAGTGACCGTCATTGGAGACCACCACTGGGCCGCCCGACAGCACGTGTCCACCACTGGCCTTTTGGCAAGCTTCCTCATGCACTCCTCATTCATTCTATAAGAGGCGATGGCATCTATTGGGGTTGAGGAATGTGAACTAAAGTTAAACAAATAACATCTGACTGGGATCGTTCGTTTAAGACTTAATCAGAACTTATTGGAAGCCATTCCCACAATGGGTATGATCTGCCAGTCAACAAACACATTCTCTAGGCGCATGTTGTCCAAACACAAACATAACACCTGTGAATGTGACCCTTTTACAGTTGTAGAATCTTCTAGTTTCCAGAAAGATCCCGGAGTTGGCCATGTGCCCCTGGAGAGTATGCATTAGACTCTAACATGGATGAGCCCCGTTCTCTCTTCCTACTTGGTCCCTGACACAGGGCCTTGATGCTACTCTTGCTGGCATCAGGCTTGGTCCATTCTGTGTAGTCCCAGGTAGTTTTTCACCACCCAAGGTATCATCTCTATTCTCTCAGGACCCTTCCTTCTCCTCCTTTGCTTGATTTTTGAGACAGGGTTTCTCTGTGTAGCTTTGTAGAGATCCGCCTGCGTTGGCCTCCTGACTGCTGGGATTAAAGGTATGTGCCACTATCGGCCAGCTAGGACCGTTCATTCTTTATATTTCTATCTGTATTTGATATTGTCTGGGTTGAATATTACTAGCCTCAAGCCACTAAGAATAGGATTGACTGTTGAAGATCTTGCAGGAGGACCAGGTAGCTATCTTTAGGGGAGGAATTCTGGGATTCTCTGTGTTCTCCTTAGAGATTCTTATCTTCAGATTTGTACCAATACTGTCTTTTCTCACCTTTTGTTAATCAGTGAACATATGCTAAATATACACTGTATAATGAGTGAAATATACATACATACATACATATATAATCTATGTACTATATGATGCACTGCATAATGCATTTCATACAATAAAAGAATTCTGCTATTTTACAAGCTAATGTGTCATGTGGTCTCCGTTATGTATGAACCATTGAAGTCCAGTGTTTGTTTTCAGAGAACCTGGCTGCCAACTCAGTGACCTTCACTCCCTCTGTTATCTATATCTGTTTCATGTATCCTTTTGCATTAGTATTTTTTCCCCTGAAGAGAGATGGCATGAGAATAGAATTTAGAATTATAACAATGTCTATAGTCTCAATTTTTCATTTAAAACATTTAATCAAAAATCTGCAAAGGCAGTATACTCTACACCTTTGACTTTGCTTTATCAATACTTTCTTTTTCACCATATGGAGACACACATATATGGGTATGGACACATACGTACGGGTGTGTCTATGTCCTAGCTAGTTTTATGTCAACGCAACACAAACTAGAGTCATTTGGGAAGAAGGAACCTCAATTGAGGAAATGTCCCCACTAGACTGGCCCGGCAGCAAGCCTATGGTACATTTCTTTTGATAGATGATTGGTGTGGGAGGGACCAGCTCGCTGTGGATGCTGCCACCCTGGGCTTGTGCTCCTGCAAGCTGTAGTAAGGCAGCCTGAGTAAGCCAGGGACAAGGCTAGCCAGCAGCACTCCTCCATGTTTTGGCTTCAGTCGTCAGGCCCAGTTGCTGTGCCTCTTTTTCTCCTTTTGTTAGAGAATGCGGCTTCAGATATTTTGTGGTTTTCCATAACATTAAGGTATTTTGTTCAGCCCAGATGATCCTTGAATGTAGGTGTTGTTTTCTTATCTCGCTAAGGATGGCAATACCCAGCTCACATGTTAAGATTTCTGAAGTGTCCAGCCAGCTACATAAATCCCCATTGTGGGTGTTTCTGATGGTCTCTTCTCGATTGGATTCAACTTCAACATTCGAGGAAGGTTTATTTGTCAACCCTCGGAGGGTTGGGACAGAACTTGAAGAACGTGATGTAGCTGTTCAGACATCTCAGCCACGAGTAGTCACACCATTGATCAAGGGGATGGTGGGCTGACTGGCTCCAGAGCTTCTAGGCTGGCAGGTGACAGGGTTCATGGCCACAGAGCTACCCTGGAAGAGTGGTCTAGAGAGACCGTTAAGGATTTAGTACAGTGTAGCAAGAAGCACAGGGGTGTATAGTACCTGGCGGGGAGTAGCAGCTTCCTTGCCATTGACTTACTCTCAACATTCAAGAGACTCCTGTGGGAGCTTCAGAGATGCTATGCATTCTTGTTTCATCTCTGTGGCAGTGATCAAACACTCTGAACAGAAGCGGCTTAGAGAGAAGGGCTTATTTCAGTTTATAGGTTACAGTCCACTTTTGAGGGAAGTCAGGGCAGGAGGTCCAGCAGAAGCAACAAAGCAGAAAACAAGGAGGAACACTGCTTTTGGTCTGCTCTCAGGCTTCTCCTTAACTCTTTTTCTTATACAGCCCAGGGTCACCTGCCCAGAGAATGGGGCTGCTCACAGCGGACTGAGCCCTCCTATATCAAACAAGAAGCAAGACATCGCTCCAAGGGCTCACAGGCCAAATGACTTACACTGTCCTTCAGTGGAGACATTTCTCAGGTGACTCTAGACCACCACAAGTCGACAGCTGAAGCTCAAGAGGGTACTTGAGAAGAACTTTGTTGGATAAAAGTGGGAGGGTCTCACCAATTCTGCCTTTGGATGCAGGGGAGCCCAGGGCCCTTACACAGTTCTCCATGCTGGTGGCCTCCAAGGTGAAGGTCACTGTATAAATGATTCTGTTTCACTGGTAAACTCCTCTGTGGAGTCATTCACAGAACCCAACAACACTTCTGTGAATGTTAGACTTTGCAGTCTTGGAAATGGATGAATAACAACAACAACAAAAATGACCACATGAAGATTTCATTTTCCTGATTGACTTGGTGACCATTGGCAGGAGGATGAAAGTAGGGGAAGTTTTGACTTCTTTCAAAATTGGAGGGAGAGGTTAAGAAACTTAAAAGTGTGAGAATGTAAGTTAACCTATTTTTAGCAGAATTTTATTACTGGAAGTCCATGGTAGAATAGGAAAGGCAGGCACTTGAGTTTCCTCTTAGAGACATTTCCATCCCTTATTTTGAGAAGTGAGTAGGAGGCCAGGAGCCCCGCTTCGGTGTCCCCAATTGAAGTGCAGGTCTCACCTGTTAGTATCTCTCCCACCTTTGCCCCTGAAGCTCTTGCTGCTTGCAGGGGATGGAAGGAAATGAAAGTGGGGTTTGCTTGGGAACACAGAGCAGACATTTGGCTGCTGCTCTGTAGAGCTGGCTCCTCTCAGAGCAGGAGGTGAAGCCCATGCAAGCTTGGCCTCTGGAACTCGAGAGCCAGCCGTTTGATCTGCTTAAAGATCACACGTGATCCTAGCCATGCTACAGGTCAGGCAGAATGGAGCTGGTAGCTAGGTTTAATCATCTGCTCACTCCTAAGATCGAATCCTACCTGGCAGGCATGAGAATTATGAGCAGCGTTCAGAGAACAAAATTCTTTTCATGAAGCTGGGTTTCAAACAGGCAATGATGCACTCCACTTGTAAAGCATTTCATCACTGGCAAAACATTTTCATAACTCAGGTTTATTGTTCCTATTTGCTGCACAAACGGGCAAAGGAAGGAACAGCTCATGCGAGTCCATCTTTAAAGAGTTGATTCTGCCATCTCTACCCTCCAGCTTCCTATGAGCCTTCAGCTGATAGCAGGACTGCATTGGGGGCGGGTCTATACACGTGGGAAAGCTAGGGGACCCAAAACAAGGGGTTCTGGTTTTGTGAAAACACATTTGCTTCAGTGAGTAGGGCTACTCCCATCCTTTTGTTGTGACATCACTGGGAGAAACAAATATGACCAGGAAGATTTCTTTCCTCTGGCCAATAGGAAGTAGAGCCGTGATAAATGGAGCTTCTGTATGGCTCCAACTTTGGGAGAATGATTTTCAGAAGGGTGAGCAGACTTTTCACCCTACCGTCGGGTCTCTGTGGGGGGGGGGCATGCACATGTTTGTGTGTACGTATGTGCAAGTGTGTATATTTGGGCGGCTGTTGGATGGTGGCATTTTGAATACTTCTCCATAAAAGGCACAGCACATTTCAATGTGTCACTCTTAGAGAAGACTTCACGCGGGAATGACAGCCCCCACCTACAATAGCAGCTAACTTTGGGTCGCCTTCATCAGTCACAAGAGACACAGCTTCTGCTTTAGCATTTGTAAAGCTGCTGAGGGAAGATGTTTCCAGCATGGCCCACCCAAGGGCATTCGGGATGGTCCCACACTGCCACAAGGACTGGTGCCAAGGGCTGAGAGTAACCCTAAAGACCTGCTCAGCTCTTCTCCATTGGAGCCCAGCCAAGCACTGTCGTCCGTGTGCACTTACGTGTTCCTGTGGGGCATTCTGTAGTGCAGCCCATTAACATGTCACCCCTTTATGACCATGCCTGGAACAGAGGGTGCACGGAATTATACACTGGGGGAAAAGATGTGCCACCACATCCTAAAGGCAGTTTCTCCCCGGCTAAAGTGGGGATTTAGCAAATCTAGAAAACAGGATAGAACCCAAACAATTCAGGGGGAAAAATCCATTAAATATGCCCATGTTCACAGCGGCTTTATTTATAATAACCCAAATATGGGAGTGACTAAAGTATTTGGCAGAAAACGGGTGGGGGAATCTGTGTGATATATTCAGTCAGTGGAATAATCTTCAGTGCTGGGCCTAGTTTTGGACTAGTATGTGAGCACTTGCCCGATGAGGGCAAAGCCTGCTGGGACAGTCTCAGCCTGCAAGGACCAGTGGATTTTGGGATACCACAGGATACTGCCAGGCCTGCATACTCTTTTCTCTTGTAATATTGATGATTCTTTTGGTTGTTTTAGTGTCACTTTGTCAGTCATGCGTGGGACAGATGTGGTCATTCCTGGAAACCCCACTTTTTTCTTCAATATTTTCCCATAAGCTCTTTGGGAGCTGATTGAAGCTTGTCGGGTTTCTTGTCTGGGGGTTCCAGCCGTCACTTTAGACCCTGGGAGCTGTTCTGATTCAGTGCTGATAGGATCGGGGCAGATCACCTCTATTTCTGTAAATATCTTTTGAATGAGACTGTTGTTCTTGAAACTGTGTGCCTATGTTAATCACCTTTAGTTTCCTAAAGACAGGATGGACCTGGGCAGATATTTGGTCAAGCAAACAAAATGGTGTTGTTTGCTTTAAAGATGTTTCAATGTAAAGGCTGGGAGAAAACAGATTTGAAAAATTTGTTTTTGCTGGAGGTTAGTGTTGGAGGAAGGGAAAAACTTGTTTGTTAGTGTGGGGGAAAAAAAAGCTTGCTTTTGATATATAAATAAAAATGGCTGGAACTATTTGGGGCCTGCCTCTTGTGTGAAACTCATGTGGTTGTGGGACAATTTCTTCTTCAGCATTGATGCTGTTCCCCTGTCTCAGGACCTGAATGAACCCAGGCTGTGGCTCAGCTTTCATAAGGAAGGCCATTCTGACCCCTTACCACATGGATGAACCATGAAGACAAACTAAGTGGGGTGAGTCAGTCACAGAAGAGTGAATACTGTACAGCCCTGGTGACATGGAGGCCCTTAGGGCAGACAAACTCTACAACAGAGAGCAAGAAGCAAAGGCTGAGGATGGAGGTGGGGGTGGCAGGCGGGGCGGGCAAGGAACATTCATATATATCAAACACAGTGCTCAGGCTCTACAGAATGAAAAGGGTGTAGACAGCAGTTGCACGCCAGTGTGCAATATGCTTACTGTTACCACCCACAGGAAAAGTGCCGGAGACATGTATGTATATTTACTGTAGATATAACATGAGAAATCAAAATAAGACAGGCTAGTTCTAGAACAATTTACTAATGACTGAGTGGCTTTGTTCACGTAGTATCTTAGGATTCCTGAGGTCACAGCCAAGTGTGGTCACCAGAGCAAGGTCAGGGTGGGAGGAGGTTGGCTGGTAGCAGAGGCGGGCTGTTTTTTTTTTTTTTCTTTTGACTTGGGTGTTGGGAGCGGTCTTTGCAGGGCTGCAATCAGAGCCAGCCGAGCGGCCCCAAGTCTGTACCTGAGTGGGGGAGTGGGGATGAGGGAAAGGCTAGCTCTAGATAATAAAGAAAGAGAGAGACAGAATAAAGGTCAGGAGGGCAGATCAGTCAATACTAAAATGCCACAAGTTTATTTTTCAACACTCTTATATATCATAACCAAAAAGTGGAACACAGTATCATGTATCTGGAACAAACAAACTTTTCTTCTTCACTCATTCCAAGGGTTCAATAATCATACCTTAGCTCTAACTTCTTGTTCCCTAGCCTTGAGGTCAGGAGTAGCCATACCTCAGATTCAACTTCTCCTTCCTTAGCCTTGACAATCAGGAGTAGCCACACCTCAGATTCAGGTCTGTTGTTATTTAGACTAAGACAGCTGAAACATCCTTCTGTAGCCACACCTTTGACCTTTAGGTCTTGTGACTTTCTGACAGCTTTGAACTCTGTCCTTGTGCCAAGATGGAGTGCAGCCATCTTTATGGGCACCCACACTTGGGATCCCTGAGAATCGCTCCATCATGGGTCATAGAAGGAAATTTGTTATGCAAGTGCCTTCTTCTATGTAGTCAAGACTGATGGTGTAGGAGCTGTGCCCTCTGTGTCCCTTTAGGAACAAACCATGAAAAGTTGGACAGATCTGAGGATGCTACCCAGGTAGGCATCTGGCCTAATTGAATGTTTTTCTGGGAAATATTGTAATCTTATAGTAGCTTCCCTTTGCAATAGAAATAAAAAAAGTCATAGGTTTGACTTAATAGAATAAGCAGATGATCAATCTGGCAGAACTATGAGGCATGATCGCAGCACCCACATTTATGATCATACTCACTCTGGGGAAGGGCAGATGACACCACGAAGCTTGGCATGAATGGAGGTGTTGCAGCAAATTAAATTGAGGAAAGTGGTGGGAGAATTGAGTCATCCCACGCACAGGGTAGTGTAGGCAAGGCACACTCCGAAAAGGCAGTGTTGTACGCACGTAGCTCCAAGTCAGCTTCAGCAAGAAGATGTTCAGGGAGTTATTCATCGCAAGTGGTTATGTGAACTTTGGAGTGTTGTTTCAGTAGAATTGTGTGCGTGTGTGACAATCATTTGGTCAGCTGCTGTTTTCTGATTTTGTCTATGCCTCCAAGACTTGCTTTGCACATCTGCCTGGTGTCACAGCCCTCGTATCAACTGTTGTATTCCCTGCTGTAGTTGTTGCCATGGGGATCTTGCCTGAGTCAGGGAGGGGGTTCTTGGGAGTTCTTTGAACAGAAACTCTCTTGTTGAGAAGGGGGGGGGGGATATTGAAAGCTATGACAACACAGGTCATAGGCACCTCCCACTGTTAATCTGGTAAATGGGTACGCCATTAAGCTGACGTCTAATGATTTAGCGTTCTACCTGTAGATTTCAGTGCACTTTTCAGCCCTCCTCAGAGAAGCATGAACACAGAGACTCAGAACTGGTCATGATGCAGTGAGTAAGAGACCCTGTGGTGCTCATCTTTAAATCACATATCTGTTTAAGTAAAAAGATAGCCTCTGAATCCTGATCATATCCCCCCCCCCTCCCACAGCTGAGGGGTCACTGCAGAAGAAGGGCAGAAACAGTGGAAGGCCAGAGGCAGTAAATCACTCTAAGGACATAGGGTTTTCCTACACTGCAGGGCACATATGAACTCATACACATGGCCTGTGCAAGCCTAAGCCAGGTGGAGGGTGAGCGTGAAGTCTCACCCCTAGCCGAGAAACTATTGGCAATCGATAGCTACCAGAACAGGGAGAGTCAGTTTTCTTTAAAAGTGCAGTCCCTGGTGGGTTGACCATTCTCTAGTGGATGACCACACATCCAAGAATATACAGCAGCTCTGATTGGATTTTATTTTATTTTTAAAGGTTACAAGAGGTAGGTATGGAACTGGAACTAGAGGAGAGGGTGGATATGATAAAAAATAAAATGTATGAAATTCTAAGAGCACTATTTTTTAAAGGAAAAGAAAAAGATTCTAACTTGAGGTAGAAATTTGGGAGCTCAGACACTTCCTTGAGGAAGGCGATGCATGTCTGCCAGACATGGGAAGTGGGAGCTATTTCTGGCTAATTTACCATGTCCTGTGTCATGGAGGCAGAATGCTCTTTTGGTATTTTCTCAGTTGGTAAATATTTACTTGATATCCTCTGCAAGGTGGCAACTACTCCAAAATATATCATTTGTCCTTCATGAACTTTTAGTCTCATCTCAAAAGACATGTACAACTACATAGACTGCCCTGCATTGAGAGAGGCGTGTTCTGCTTTATTATTCAAATACCACAGCTCTCTGTGAGTGAAGAGGAGGCACCCAAAACTATAGGATGAATGAGGTCTTCTCTAACCTCAGTGTGTGGGAAGCTGAGGCAGGAGGGTTTTTGTGAGTTTGAGGCCAATCTAGGTTACTCATGAATTCCAGTTAGTCTGGGCTATGGAAAGAGACTCCACCCCCCCTTCTCAACAAACAGCCAGCTAACATAAGTCCTTACTGCCTTTCCCCACAAAACACCACCACCACCATTACCTGTAACAAAACCAAGCCAAACAAATAAACTTTTTGGGGTAAGTAATAGTGTAGTTGGATTCTATACTATCCTGCCCGTCAGTTCCTGCAGCCACTTATGAAAGAACACTCTGAAGCTTAACATTAAATATAATTGTTTGGCCAATGGCTCAGACATATTACTGACTAGCTCTCTTTTATAAATGAACCCATTTCTATTAATCTGTGTATTGCCATGAGGCTGTGGCTTACGGTAATGCTCTGGCATGTCATTCCTTTGTCGACTACATGGCATCTCCCTGACTTCGCCCTCCTTCTTCTCTCTGCATCTTTGTTTGGATTTCCTATCTAACTATATTCAGCCTGGTCAGGCCAAAAAAGCTTTATTCATCAACCAATAAAAGCAACGCGCATTTGACGCATACAGAAGGACATCCCATATCATGATAGAGAGATAGTTTAGTCAGCAGTAAAGAGCTTGCTATGCAACCAGGAGGACCTGAATTTAGTCCCCAGAACAATGTAAAAAAGTCAGATATGGTGTGTGGTTGTAAGGCTAATGCTTTATATACATAAACAAGGGGTCCCCTAGAGGTCAGTGGCCAGGTGGCCAAGCTGAATTCATGAGGCCCACATTCAATAAAAGAATATATATAAAGACAGAGTGCAATTGAGGAAAAGACCCAATGTCAGTCTTTGACTTCCTCATACACTCAATGCTCATTTATACAAACTTGTTCATACGACACACACACACACACACACACACACACACACACACACTTTCAGAGGGATGCTATAGGAGGATCATGTTTTTATGAGTTTTTATCTGAGGGGCCCAACTATATTTTCATCATGAATACTAGGGGGAGAAAAATCTCCTCATGTTTCTATCAGAAGGAAAATCCATACTGAAAAAGCCAATGCCGTCTGCTCTTCTGAACTAGGTCAGCCCTCGGGGGCCTTATTGGGTAATGTAAGCCAAGGGATGGGAATTCCAAGAATGAATAGAAAAAATGCTACCAGATAAAGAACCCCTGAGCAGAGGGGAGGAGTTTTGTTAGACTCATTTGAGGATTTTTACCTAGCCTGAATGTGGCTCAGAAAAGAATTAAGTGTGATGATCTCCCAAGAAAAGCCTCTAGAAGTAAAAAGCAAAGACAGACACCCAAAAGGAGTGTCCAATGGGGTAAGTATAAAAGTGCAACATAGACACCAAATCATGTAGTACGTGGCCAGCTGTGGTTCAGTTCTTTCACTTAGCATGGTATTACTTCTTAGGAACGGCAGAACAGGCAGAAATCTGATGTCCCGAGCTTCCAAAAGGACAGTGAGTTTGCAGGAAAGGAAATGAAGGAGGAAAACGCATGGAACATTTGGGGATCATTGAAAAGAAAAACCAGTAATGTTTCATTTGAAGACCTGTTCTTTCTGGGATCATGGCTTACTCTCTAGAAAGAAACATGTCTCTTATTCCAAGGGCATCCTTCTGTTTGGGTCGGTGGGCAGTTGATTGGGGCCTGATGGCTATAGTTCGTGTGATTCTCTCACTGTTGTTGACCCCTGGGTTTGGTCTTGGGTGCTGCCTGCCTCTTTTATGAGTATGCTCTGCAAAAGTAGATATTATACTGATCTCTAGGATAGAATTGTGAGCAATAGAGCCTCTCCCAGAACTGTGTTCCCTGAGCTTTGCTAAATTCCTACTTGCAAATTCAATGGCAGGGGAAGCCTATGTCCATTTTCCTGCATTAGTGGGCAGAGAAGCTGGGTTCTGGGAGGGCTGGTGTCTGTCTTTATGAGTTTTAGTGGAATGTGTTCAGTGCCTGCATCAGCCGGTGTGGGTAGCCTGGGTCCTGGCTATGCATCTCTCTCGGGATTTTCTAGAGCTTGAGACAGGATGTCATAGGACTGGTGGACATTTTCGGTGTGATTTAGTAATTACCCCTCCTTTCCTGAGTGAAGATTTGTTTTAAGATTAATTTGGGAATGACATGGTTAGTTTGCGTCATCTTAGGCTGCAATGCTAAAATAGAAACTGGATAGACAATAGTTGACTCACTGTGATAAACTCCTTGTCACTTAATGCTACTGACTTTGAGGATGGGTTTAATCAACAATTTCATAAGGTACAAGCCAGAGAGGTTTTTCTGTCTTGTTCTCTCTACTGATGTGTGCGTCATGATTACACCTTTAAAAATGGTATTTTAGGAGCCTGCTGTGCATGACTTTGCCTTCTTGTTTTCCCTCTTTCTTACATTACATTTTTCAAAATGTAAATTACAAATATTACTTAAATAATTTAAATGGATTTAGGATGTGGCTTGGGGTTGTTCTTCAGTGATAGTATAACGTGCTGATGAGAACAGGTGAGTGGGGGCATTTGTCTGAGGTAATAGGTGAATGTAAATCCTGAGGTAATACATGAGTATTCATCTTAGTGCCCGCAGATGCGGGTCTGGTGAAATGAAGCTTCTACTGACTGGAAGGGTCACCTTCTAATCCTAATGGCTATGAGCCAGAATCCATTCCAGGGGGTCACTTCTGAGAGTTGTTTCTACCATGTGAGCTTGGAATGACATGGTCAGGAGCTTGGCAGGGCAGCCACTGAAGCAGAAACATACCTGTCATTAAAGGTTGGGAGGTCCCAGACTCTGCCTACTTGAATGTGTGCCTGTGTGTGTGTGTGTGTGTGTGTGTGTGTGTGTGTGTGTGTGTGTGTGTGTGCAGGAGGTCCTGGTTTAGACACTAGCTCTACAGAAATTGGGTGTGACAGTGCATGCCTGTAATTCCAACACTTGGGAGGTGGGGGCAGGAGGAATGGGAGTTCAAAGCCATTGTTGGCTACAAAGCAAGTTTGAGGACAGCCTGGGATACATAGACCCTGATTCAAAAGGAAAGAAAGAGAAACAAGGATGGAATGGAGGGAACGGAGGAGAGAGGGTAGAAGAGAGAGAACAAATATGGTAGTATCTACATTATGGCAGTTACTGTTCAGATTAAATGTGCACAAAATGTTCAGGCATGAGTTTCAGACCGAAGGTTTGTTGTTGCTCTTTGAGAAGACTGTGTATAATGTGTGTATGATGTGACCTATTTGAGGATGCCTGGGCAGTTTACCTGGAAGTCTGGCTTCATTCATTCATTCATTCATTCATCCATCCATCCATCCATCCATCCATTGATCCCTTTATTTGTGCAGTGCCAACAAATAAGCATGCGTGTCACACTGGGCAGTTATTGATGTCAGTCTGTCCTGCTCTTGCCACTCTGGTGGCACTGACAGATACAAATTATAGTTGCAATCTAGTGTGAGCAGGCCCTGCACCGGGAAGCACATCTGGAGAGGAGTGGAGAAAGGAGGGGCCAGGATGACAGAGAGGAAGCCTGGTAAAGATGAGGTCTTCAGACAGTGGTCTAAGGTGTGTGTATGTGTGTGTGTGTGTGGGGGGGGTGATGCATCACCTGTAGGCATTTTGGTTGGGCTGAAGTGCAGAGAAAGCTTGAAATGACAGAGCTAATTCTGACCTTGAGACACGGTAAGATAATGATCTCTACCCAGCTGTTTTCTTTTTACCTCCCCAGTGAGATTCCCCTGGACTTTCTTCACTAAAAACAGTACACTGGGGTATTTATCACATTTAGAACTGGGGACCGCAACACCTTCCTTCAATCACAGAGATATGTTGAATGGTAGCGCAACATGGAATAATACCATACCACCCACTGCACTCTATTTAAACATGTCAAATGTAGAAAGAGAGAACCAGACTTTTTTTTTTTTTTTCTTCCTGACAATGCAGAGCACTGTGTTTGCAGAGCTAGCCATCCGAATCTGACCAGAGCTTTATGCTGGCTTTGCTTGTGTTTGGATTTGAATTTGAGTGTTTTGCTGGGGTGAGGCTGTCTACACAGTGTTTCCATGGTACCGTGCTTCAGTATCTGGCTCCTGTCCTCTCCCTGATGTTACCTACTTGGCCCAGGGAGCCTCTGGACTTGGAAAGCCTTTCTCCAGGCAGCAGAGGTTAGAGAATCTGTCATTGTTTCCGGCTGATTCATCATCAGCCTGATGTTAACTCCCATAGTCAGGCATGGTGATTTGGAGGGAGCTTCTCAACTTCCACTAACGAGGCCTTTTAGGTTCTCTCTTCTTCAAACCCCCTCCTTTTACCTTGCCCTCTCAGCACTTTGATAACACAATTAAATCAAATTCCATATGCAAAAAGCCAATGGGAGGCGGGAACCATCAAAGTACAGGGGCAGCAGGGGGAGGTGGGAGCTATGGGCGATAGACAAGTAAGGAGCTCGATTCTGTTGGGTGGGTTGGACGCCCTGATGGGGTGGAGTTAAAGGACAGTCAGAGAGAAGTACTTTGGCCGTGCTGGGGATCAAGATGAAAGCAGGAGTTAGGCAAAGGCAGGTGCACTGTGGGTGCAGAAAAGGAAAGCCAAGGCTCACACTCAGCATGATTATTGATGCCTTTCATCTCTCACAGGACTCAGAACACAGCAGGAGTCAGCAGGAGAGGGGCTGTGAGAGCCCCAGGTGAGGAGGATCCTGCCCTCCCTGCCCACCAGTCTCCTGGCATGCAGGGTGGTACTTGGCACCTCCTGGCAGCATGCCCAAGTTGAGCCAGGCACGAAGTGCTTCCCGGGAGGATATCTGCATCTTTCAAAGTTTTACTCAGAGAACAGAGTGTCTGTAGATGGGAGGGCTGAGTCAGTCCTGGCAGGAAAAGCGGAGTACACACAGAGCAAGCCCAGAATAGCTCCTGGGGGCTGACCAGGAGGAAATTAGATAACTGGTGTGTGGGCGGTGCTCTCGGGAGGCGGTAAAATGGTGAGACTAGGGCAGTGGTCCCCCCTAGAGGCTAGGGAATGACTGTTATGGGGGGGGGAGTAATCTACGAGGACACTATTTCTAAAAATTCAAAACTCAGAGCATCCTGCCTTGGGTGCGTGGCAAGAAGATTATGGATGTCGCTATTTGAAATACTGTCCGACGTCTTTGGAAATCACAAGCTGGCGGCTGCTTTCTGGTCTGTCTTCCCAAGTGAGGAGAAATCCAGTCATTCTCCTTGTGTCACAGTAGGTTGTGGTATCCAGTTAAGAAAACTCCTCTGAAAGGGTATCTGTGGTCTTGGTCCCAGACCTGTCTGCCTGTCTGGTTTTGATCTCTTCTCGGCAGGCCACCTGTTTAAAGAATTCCCAGGACCAGATGCCATGCCAACATGTTCCGTCCGTTGCTTTCTTTCATCATCGTGCTGTTTTGGGAACCTGATTCAGGGAAATGATGATGCCAGCCATTCACACAGCCCCAGAAGCTCAGCATCCCCCAGGGTGCCCAGTTGCAGAGCCTCACATTTCCACCTCTTAAAGCCACAGGGAAGAAGAGCCTTCCCAGATTGAGCATGAGCCACAGCCTCTTCTAGGGCAGAATTTCAACTGTGAGTAAACAGGAGAGAGGGTTTCACAAGCTTCTGGGAAGCCCTGGGACCTCGTGCTTGTCATCTGTAACTAAATTTGGCCTTTTCATTTCCCTTGCACAGGATGCATACAATGGCAACTGTGGCACAAATTCCAGGATGGGTTTAGAAAAACAGCTGGGTTGCTGAGGATGTTCACAACCTGTTGTGGGTTCAAGAATCATCAAGGGTTGCAGCGGTGACTCAGGATCGATTCAATTAAGGTGATAAGAATAGAGACAACCAGCAGCGTGGCTGAGTGCTCTCATTTGCCTCCTGTACATTTGTAATTTTCATTACACTCGATAAGCTGCAGGGGGTGAGTGTGTTTTGGCCCTCTGAGCTTTTCCATAGTGTGGACACTGACTCCTGTGCCTGGATAACTTTGTGGGATGCTTCGGTATCGCTTGTGGAAGCCATAGAGGATCCCCATCACCCCTCCTAGACGGGTAGAGCACTGATGCACACCTGTACCCAGCTCAAGCAGCTTTCTTCCGGCATGATATTCCTTCATAAGCCTGCTTTCCTCTGTCTAGTGTTTGGTCCCCTTAAAAGCCATTTCTCACTCAATTTTTGTGTTGGAAAAAAAAAGTGACTGGCACATAGCAGATATGTATTGAATGCTAAGCAACCATTCTATGGGGTGATGACTACAGGATAAAACATGAGTTCCATAGAAAGACTTGCAGCAAGTTGGTGCAGGAGCAGACCACCTGTTTAAGAATTCCCTGGGGCATGTCGCATTGGGCAAAGCATCAGTTTGACCTTTTGCTCCACTGACATGGCAATACTGCTTTCCTTCTAGATTTGGGGAGGAGTCAAGCATTGCATTAGTTATGAGAGTACTTTTTCCAGTTAGGATGTTCTTTGCTTAGAGCAAAGCAGCTACTGTGTCCAGGCCAGGACCTGTGCCAGCCACATCCCACGAGGATTCTCAGAGTCCTTCTGGTTGACCTTGAGCAAGGTGATTGCTTAGCCTGTTAAAGGAAACTGTCGGTCCTATTTCTTGGAGCCATTGTGAGGATCAGAGAGGCAGCATACACGAACATGGTTTTAAGTTTATTTATGTCTATGGACTGGTGCCCTGATTCTCATAGATAAAGAGAATGGATTTATCTAGGTTCCTCCTTATGCCTATGTTCTGTGTTTGCCCTTTTCCATGCTCAGACCACCAAACTGTGAGCCTATGTACATGCCTGTTATAGTGTGGGGTGTCAGCAGCAGCTGTGTTCCCAACCCCTACTAAGCAATAACTCCTGTGTGTGTGTGTGTGTGAGAGAGAGAGAGAGAGAGAGAGAGAGAGAGAGAGAGAGAGACAGAGAGAGAGACGGAGAGAGATTATTCTTGCATATCTGGAGCCAGGTTGGTCATAGGGAATATATGTCGTTCTTAAGTTCATGATAAGTTTTCATAGCAAATCAGTTCAAAGTTCAAGTTCTGACCCATGCACTGAAAGTGAAGCCTTTAAAGGATGGTGAAGACCTGAAAATCTGAAGCTGTTGGAGAAACAGTATGGAGTACACATTTAGAGCAGGACTTTCTGAACAGGGCTCCAGTTGTTAAGGGAAGTAAGGCCAAACTGAGATCTCATGGAATTAAAAGCCTTTGTATAGGAAAGGAAGTGTTCAATCAAGTGAAAAGACAGCCTACAGAATGGGGGAGGAAAACCCTTGCCAGCAATGTATCTGATAGATGGTTAGTAACGAGAGCACACAATAAACTAAGCTAACACCAAAAATAAGCAAAATGCTCAATCAAAAGTGGACTGTGGCATTGACCAGAGTGCTCAAAACAAACAAACAAACAAAAACCACAAATGCTTAAAAAGTATTCTGTTTCCTTAGGCATCATGAAAATAAAACTTGAAATGAGTTGGAGATTCCCTCACTCCAGTCAGAGGGGCTGCTGTCTTTTTAGGATACTAGATATTTTGGATTATGAACTCCTCCTTGTGTGTGTGTGTGTGTGTGTGTGTGTGTGTGTGTGTGTGTGTAGAGCAGCTTTAGAATGTCTGGTGAAAGTTGAAGGGATGGATAACTCAAGCCTGTGAGGCTGGTAGAAACTGGGTAGTAACCCTTTGTGTACCTCATGCTTGCTAGACAGTAACCCCAAGAGGCCTGATTATTGGCAGTCTGCAGTGAGGATGGGGGAAGGGAGGGCAGCAGAAGCCAGCTCTGAGGAAACCCTACCCTTGTGGGATAGTTTACTTACCTGACTAGGAATAAGACTTAGACATATTTGTGGAGAATTCCCAGGAAGCCTGAAGCCAGGGAGTAGAGCTCTTGGCTACAGTGATAATCAAATTCCTCCACTCGAGGCTCTGTCTGGGAGACAGTAGACACTAGGGAGGGCCTGAAGAGGAGCTATGAGCTCTCACCATGACCTCATGGTCAGGGGTTTCTGCAGATTCTGAAATTGGAAGTTAGAACCATTGCTCGGAGGTGATGAATGACATACACGTGACATTTCTTGGCCTTCGTAAACTTACCATTACTTTCTTAGCAAAATGTATTTAGAAATAAAACTTGCAGAAGGGCTCCTAAGCCATTGCATGTTCTAGTAACCCACCCTAACGACTGTAGGGGCTTGAAGAGTTGGCAGTGGGTGGGGGCAAAAGGAAAGGTGGAAGCTGCTTTTCAGAAGTGAGGGTGGGGGGGTGATGTCCCGTGCCAGGTGCTGGAAGGGTCTCATGCCCTCCCACTGGTAATCCCCCTGCAGGTCACACAGCTCATAAGGGGTAAACCAGGACTGATCTAGGCAGCCAGAGCTCTTGCTTATAGCCCTTTCCTTTTCTGCCGCAAATCTTGACTCACTCACAGCTCAAGGGCCGGGAGTGGTGTCAGGCCACACATGAAGAGTCCTTTGTTGTTATTAGCAGGCAAGGTGCATTTATTTTTATCTTCTTTGTAGACACAATCCCATGCATCTCAAGCAGCTCTCAGGGTTTACTATATAGCTGAGGGTGACCCTGAACTTCTGATCCTCCTGTCCCCACTTCTCAAGTGCGGAGATTACAGGTGTGCATTACCACGCCCAGTTTTAGGCAGTGGTAGAATCGAACCCAGGGCGTTGGATATGCTAGGCAAGCGCTCCAGCAATTGGGCTCTACTCCCAGCCCCAGGTGTTTTTATTTTTTTAAGGATGAATTTGCACAAGCCTCTTTTTTTGGGGGGGGGGGCATGATGATGGGGTGTGGCAGGATGAAATGCCAAAAGCATCTTTGCTTTCTGGCAAGAGTTTGTTCTGGTGGGGCAGATGTGACAAGAGGAGCTGGTTTCAGCTGGTTTGCTCCATTTAAATGAAATTTGACTAGGGATTTGTAGAGGGTTATTACATCGTTGGGCAATTCCTGCGTGGAAGGAGACAGGGCTTAGTTTTTGTTTATAGGTAAATGCCTCACAGAGATTGCCACAGGTGAGGGTTTAGCTGAAGCAGCATAAAGGCATTAAAATGTAGACGCACACACATACGCACATAGGCTTTAGTCAACTTACTGGGATTTCCTGGAGCGTTGCTTTGAGCTTGAAGATCCCATTTCTCATATGTTTTCTACTCAGGTAGCACAGGGTTGGTACAAAATAGATATGTCCATGCTGTCTGAGTTTTAGTTTTATCCCTATATGGAGAGACTGACGTCTGAGGGATCAGAAAGTCATGAGACTATCAGGTTCCTTCCCAAGGGACCAGAGGGGGGCTGTTTGCTTCAATCAGAATTAACTGTCCTCCTTGAGGAAATTGCTACATTCAAATAGTCAGCGTGGCCTCTGGCTACCCCTGTGCTTCCTAAGTCCACACCACATTTCTGGCCCTCCTTCCCTTCCTCCCTCCCTCCCTCCCTCCCTCCCTGTCTCCTTCCTACCTCCCTTCCTACCTCCCTCCCTCCCTCCCTTCCTCTCATTCATTTGGATGTTCATCCTGTATTATCCATCCCTATATTCTCTCTGACAGGGTCTCCCAGGAACCTAACTCTCCCACTCCTGTACTTGCCTTAAGGACTGAGGACTCTCAGTGGCTCCTTCTTGAAACCTAGAGGACCTGTCCTTACTCCTTACATGGTCCTATCTTCACTGACCTTGGCCTGGATGGTACTCTCTTTTGTGTGACAGTTCTGAGTTACAGCTTAGCCGATCAACATCTGAATGGATGTGTCTGTGCTGAGAATCCTTGCCCATGGCTCCAAACCCAGGGACATGGGAGGCTGCGCTGGTCTTAGCTGCCATACCCTATTGTCTCCTGGGCAATTTGGCCTCGTGCCTAGAGCCAGCAGCCCCAGGGTGTCACTGTGTCAAGCCATCAAGTCATGGAAGTTTTTCTACCAGGGCCACTCTCCAGTTGCTCTGGCAGGATTGAAAGAGCCAAATTCAGGCACCTTCTCAAAACACAAGCACTTCAGGACTTTTTTCAGGGCCTATGCAGCAAATCTATCCCAAGAACAATTTAGCTATGCCAGGTGTGGAGGAGCATGCCTTTAATCCCAGCACCTGGGAGGCAGAGGCTGGTGGATCTCTGAGTTCTAGGCCAGCCTGGTCCACATAATGAGTTCCAGGATATCCAGAGCTACACAGAGAAACCCTGTCTTGAAAAACAAAAATTGATGAACAAACAAACAACAATAACAACAAAACCCCAACAAAATGAACAGAGAGAGGCTTATAGATGCGCACGTTTCTTCTGTGTGCCATCAAGGCACGCATCTCAGCTGTCTTAACGGAAGGAGACCAAGCACATCATGTAAGTGGTGCTTCCTAAGTTTTGTGGTAGCGCAAGGAGTCGAACGTCCCAAGCTCTCTCTTCTTTGGTCATTGTATGTACTCCTATTCACCCCCTCCCTCTCCTTGGTCTGCAACCCAGGCTGGTTTAGAACTCACTGTGTAGCTGAAGCTGAACAATCCTCCTGTCTTCCCGCCTTTGCTTCCAGGACACATGGATGACAAGTCTGAGATACTATGCTAGGGTCTCCTGTATCTTTTAATCTGGGGAGTTTGTCCCAAGAGCTGCATTGTTAGGTGGCTTTCATGCCATACAGCATCACCGACTATACTTATATAAACTAAAATGGCCATAAAATTACTAGGAAATATGATCCTATAGGACTAATGTCAAATATATTAATTAAGCAAAAGTGATTTAAACTTCATGTAATTGTATTTTTTTTTTTCTGTCTATGTGTGTGTTTTAATTAGGGTCTCTATTCCTGTGATGAAACACCATAGTTGAAAGTGTTGTGGAAGAAAGGGTTAATTTGGCTTACACATCCACATCATAGTCCATCATTGAAGGAAGTCAGGACAGGAAGTTAAAGAGGCCAGGAACCTGGAGGCAGGAGCTGATGCAGAGGCCATGGAGGGTGCTGCCTACTGGTTGTTCCCCATGGCTTGCTCAGCCTGATTCCTTATAGAACCCAGGACCACCAGCCTCGGGGTAGCCCCACCCACAATGTGTTGGGCCCTCATCCATCAATCACGAGTAAAGAAGTAAAGAAAATGCCCTACATCCAGATCTAATGGAAACATTTTTCTCAACCGAGGTTCCCGCCTTTCAGATAGCTCTAGTTTATGTCATGTTGGCATAGACTAGCCTGCACATTGTACTTGTGTGTGATATGTATATTCATATGTACATTGGCACACATGTGTATGCATGTGTGCAGGCCAGAGGCTGACATCAGGTATCTTCTTGACCTGTCTTCACAGGGCATTCCATCAAGCCTGGAGATCTTATGTGGGTGCTGGGACTCTTGTCTTACGCTTTCCTGGTGAGCATTTTATCCAGAGTCATCTCCCCAGCTCCCTTTATTCCTTCTTAATTTACTTTCTACTCAAGGTCCTTTATTCAATAAATGTCTACTGAAGTAGCTGGGCACTTCTCTGGGAATTTAAACCAGTCTACTGTCTGTCACGACTTCTCAGCCTTTTGGCTAAGGTCAAGAACACTCTGTTTCTTAGCAGCCGGCATTGATTACATCCTCTCCCACCTGTCATTCTTTCTCCTTTGTCCCCACCCCACTTCTGCTCACTCAGAACTTGCCAAACACTCCTATCCCAGCAGTTATCTGGGTACCCTGACAGAGCTCCAGGGCAGCTTCCTCCTTGACTCTCATAATACTTCCTGGGAGTAGATGACCTCTTCCCCTTCTGAGCATGTGGGACGTGATAGGCTCTTAATAAAATGTGCCAAACGAATGGACAAATGCCATGATTTTTTAAAGGTATTTGTAAATGACATGCTGGTTGAGGATTGGCCAAGTAAAGGTAACCAACCAGAGTAGTTTAATGTGGATTTGATTTTGATTTTGAGAGGTGTGATTGAGCAGAGAGAGAGAGAAGCTGAAAGATAAAATATCAGATGTAGAAAATAGTAGTAACTTATAAATGTTTAAAAAATTTTGAACCTTATCCAATTTTTCACAGAGAGAAAAAAAAGTGTTGTTCTCAGAGAACCATGCTGTTTATCTTGTTTCTAGGGCAACGGAGTCCAATACTCAGAGAAAAGGAGAGAAATGGAGACAGTCCTACAGAGTGGCTCCTGAGTTCCAACTAAGTCACTTAAGACATAAAACAAATGAGATTTTCCTAAACAGAAGAGTAGCTACCAAAGCCCAAACCAAAGAAAAATGAAGTCGGTTATCTGATGGAAATTGATCATGTTGGAGGCTGAGAAAACAAAAAAGGAACCCTCTCTCACAGCTGATAGGGAAAGTCAGCCCCATGCAGTGTGTAAAGGAATATGGAGACCATGCTGGTAAGGGGGCTGGTTCACCTTTTGTCTTTGTTCTCTGGACCAGGATGCTCTCATTTCATTTCCATCAGGGCAAATTTCGGGTCTGCTTTTTAGTGTGATTGTTTGCTTCCTAATTCTAGCATTCCACACTTCAGTTCGTTGCCATGGATACCACCATTTGAGCAGTTCATCTGAACAGGCCTTGGTGAGTGGGTAGAATAGGACCCTAGTAAGTATCCGCTTGAGTCCATGACAGCTTCTGAAGTGGAATGCTGGATGACTGCTTGGCCAACAGCTACAGCTGGTTGTCACAGGCTTCCTAAGGCTGGCTTTTTTTCAGTCATCTCTTTTTCATCTGTTCCAAAGTTCCTTGTTTATTGCCTCATGCATGCATACAATGCGTGCTGATAGTAGTACACCACATGTCTTAGACCCTGGGGTCCTCCTGTGGAGTCTGGACTCCTCATCCTTGTCAGGATACTCTCCACACAGACCACAGCAGTTGCCTGTGTCTGCAGCATTATCTGTGTAGAATGAGGGAGGTCGCAGCTTCTTCGTCATGTCTCCGGCACTGATTGTGAGAGCTCCAATTGCCATGGCCCCTCTCAACATCTCTGTCTGCACAAACACCTACCGCATTAAGCCCTTGGAAACTAGTGCCCTACACTGTATTGGGTGGTGAAGGCACACGTTTAGAATGAGGGAGTGTATGAGAGTCAACAGAACGTAACGCTTCCTTCCCACAGAACCCATGTGTTTTCGTGCCACACTCAGGAGACAATCTCAACAGTAGTGTGAAACAGAGAATTGGATCTGGAGGCAAGTAATGGCATTCAGCGTAAGAACAGCACCCTGGAGGCAGTAGTTTAGGGCTTAGAACCCCCACATGACACTTGTGGCCAAGGGCATGACACCTGACAGTGGCTGGTGAAGTACTTGCTCTATATCTGTGAGTAAAAATAATTGGTTTTTATACTCACAAATGATTCCAACATGTCACTATGGAAAACTGAAAATACAGACATTCTTAAAGGGATTTGACTTCTTAAAGGGGTTTGTCACAATGGCCTCACAGTAAAATGGAAAATATCCCACTCTGAATGTGTGAGTAGAGGTCAGAATGGTGGTGTGTGCCTGAAACTCCAGCCTTGGGGAGTTGAGGTACAGCGAGTTCAAGGCCAGTCTAGGCTACATAGCAAAACCCATCTCAACTTTTAAAAAACTAAAAGGCAATTACACTTAATACACCTACCCTACCCAACGTGTTGCTTAGCAACCCAGTTCTCTGTAAAGCGGGTTTTTGCCATCTTGATTACACAGCTGACTGGGAGTTGTGGTGTGCTGTGACAGTTGGTCATCATGAGAGGGTACTGCCCATGGTGAACTTGGGGAAAAAATCGAATTAAAAACTTGCCAAGTACTTTTATGATGAACATGGATCATGCTTACATCAGCATAAATGACAAGTCAAGCCAGAAGTCAGGGTTGGCATGTGCATATATGACACATGCGTACACGTTTTACTCTTCGACAGCTCACACACGTGTACAGTACACTCTGGTCATACACATCCCTACACCCATCCCACTTCCGTGGTTTTATTTTGTTTTGTTTATTTTTTGCTTTGCAGCTCAGTGGGTTTAACCACGATCACTCCAAGAGAGCACGAATAACTCACTCCACTCCAGAAGACAGTGAATTCCTCTCTCCCAGCTGTAGCCTTTGACATGCCCTGAACATGCCACACTGTCCCTCTCCCATCTGTGACAGGATGTTTACACGTGTACTTTTCAAGTGGTGAAATGCACAGAGGCTTGACTTGATCTGAGGCACAATAACCATTGATTTCTAATGTAACTATTAATGCTGCTCCCGGTGAGCTCTAGTGAGCCAGCCTCCTTCTAGCCTGCCTGAAGCTCACATCACAGACAGACGTAGTGCAGGAACCAAGATCCAGTGGAACTCTGGAGATTCCCAGGGTTCCTGTTGAATTGGTTACACAGCTCATACCAGCTCTATGGAAAATTAAGTTATGTGAAGCACCAGTTTTATTATTGCACTAGTAAAAATAAGATCAGGACACGTCCTGGTTAGTTTTTTTGTTTTGTTTTGTTTTGTTTTTTTGTCGACTTGACACAAGCCAGAGTTATTTGGCAATAGGGACTCTCAACTGAGGAAATGTCTCCCATCAGATTGTCCGATTGGCTTGATTGGTGATTAATAGAGGAGGGCTCAGCCCATTGTGGGTGGGGCCATCCCTGGGCTGGTGGTCCTGGGTTCTGTAAGAAAGCAGGCTGACCAAACCATGGGGAACGAGCCTGCAAGCAGCATCCCTTCATGGCCTCTGCTTCAGTTCTTACTGTGAGTTCCTGCCCTGATTTCTTCCAGTAATAGACTGCCATGTAAGTGAAATAAACGCTTTCTTCCCCAGATTGCTTTTGATCATGATGTCATGATGTTTTATCACAGCAATAGATACCAAAGCTAAGACATAAGCAGATTCCACAGAAACATTACCAGAATGGAAGAATCTCCACTGGTTTTTTTTTTTTTTTCTTTCCATAGTTTTGTGTGTGTTTGCCTTTTTTTTTTTTTAAAGGTAAGAGTTTTAATTTGTTTTCCTAATTTCAACTTTGTTATAACTTTTTGTCTTTCTTTTTTCTTTTTTTTTGGCAGGATAAGTCTATAAAAATGTATGTGACAGTGAAAGTGTAAAACCCTAAGGGAAATTCCATGATGGCTTGTCTAACTCTAAGGAAGTTCAGCGAAAAGCATAGAGTTTGCACTGATCAAGTGTTTGAGTGGCGGGCCACCTTAATCTAGCTGTGTGATGTTTACTTGTGAGTTAGTTACAATGAAGTAAAATTTTTTAATTGCAAAACTAAGTGCCCTAGAGAGAACTGAGAGAAGAAGCCACACAAGTGTAGCATGCATGTCTGCACATGCTTCTGAGTGCATGCGTGCATGCTTGTGTGTCTATGTAGACCAGGATGACCTTGAACTCTCAGCCTTCCTCTTCAATCTCTCCAGTACTGTGATCACAGGCATGCACTACCATGCTCAGCTTGGGTGACTTTTAAGTAAGTATTGCTCTTAGAACTCATTGCAAGAACCTGCTTGAATGTGGAAACCCTCCCTTGTGGGAAAAGAGCTATGGAAACTTCATTTTCATGTTTGGGCACTGCGTGGATTAGCTTGGATGCCATACTCTGGGTGGCTTAAACAATAGAAATTTATTTTCTCATTGCTATGGAGGCTGGCAATCCAAAATAATGCACCAGCATGGCTGGTTTCTGTAAGAGCCCACCTTCTGGCTTGCAGATGGTTTCCTCTCTGTGTTTTCACTTACCAGGCAGGGGAGCTCTCGCCAGCTGTGTGGTATTTCTTCCCATAAGGGCACTTATCAATTGGGAGACTCCCACCCTTATGATCTTATCTAACCAAACTTCCAAAGGCTTCATCTTTAGATGCCAGATACCATCCCAAGGAGGGTTAGAGCATCACCGTGTGGATTTGGGTTAGAAGCAACAATTCAGTTCATATTCTGACCCACCATTCCCTGCTTTCTACAGCTTCTACCTCTGAGAGTCATGCTGGAGTCCTGCCTTGGTTTTTTCTCTCTTTGGAGAGCTGAGTGAGCTCCAGGGGATACACAGGAAGAGCCTTTCCCGAGTTCACAAAGGACAGAGTTAACGATTAGGTTAGAATGGGTATTAGGAGCCTCTACGTAAGTCTACCCCATTCTAAGAAGTTCACAAATATTCTCATATTTACTCTTCATGATAATCCTAGAGAATGGGTTATGTCCTTCTTTTTACAGATGTAGTACAGAGACACTGTGCCAGATAGTAGCACAGCCAAGTGTCTAACCTGGGTATCCGGCTCCAGAGACGGTGGCCTTGGTCCCCCAACCATTAATATAAGCAGGAGAGGGAGGTAATGCTCCTGGACAGGGTGTTGTGATACACTCTCCATCCCAGGTCAGGACAGAGGCCAGCCTATGAGGCTATTTTGTGTAAAGCTGTAAGTGTAATAGATACATGGGTGTTTGCCAAACTTAGAACAGGCATCGACTTGAAGCTTCTACTTCTTCCAGTGTTCCTGAACTAAACATCCTTGTTCTTGGCCTAACCCCCTGTTTCCTGCTTTTCATTTGGATAAAGATCAAGGCTCTCTTGAGTTAGGATTACAGGATCAAGGGACAAGACAAGACCTGACACTGTGAGGGACCACCTGGGAAGGGTGCCATGTCAGTGTCAATAGCTCTAGAAGATTCTGCCGAGGGAGATGCTCCTCTCAGTGAACATCTGCACAGGTTACCAAGTAAGTCCAGAGTGCTGGCTGTCCTACAGCCTAATGTGCTGTCCCACCCTGATGGCATTTCTACTGACACAGCTACAGTTATTGCCATAGTGTCCA
This sequence comes from Phodopus roborovskii, assembly GCF_943737965.1. Classification (NCBI taxonomy): domain Eukaryota; kingdom Metazoa; phylum Chordata; class Mammalia; order Rodentia; family Cricetidae; genus Phodopus; species Phodopus roborovskii. The sequence continues at coordinate 37,683,603 of NW_026126511.1, read as the reverse complement.
TCTGTGCCTGTTGCTTTTGGTTGGGTAGTTGGAAGGATGAGGGAGATACAGCAGGGGGATTGTGACTACCCTGTGTGAGCAGAGTGGAGATGGGGTGTTCTGCAGAGAGAAGTTCAGTCTTGTCAATAGGTTCCCTTGTTATCCTGCCAAACACCAGCTTCTTCCCTTGGAGAGCACAACATGTGTGTAACAGCCTTGGGGTCACTGTTGCATGCCCATAGGACGTTAAGGATGTTAAATGTTTTCCTCAGGTGCTGTGGGTTGTGTTCTCTTCCTAGAAGACGTGCCTCAAGAAGCCATCTTTCTTACTTACTTCTGACCACATCTCGCCACAAACCTTTCCACTCTGAGATGCTTTCACACTTCTGGTCAAGGGCCAACGTTCCCAACTGGAGCTTCAGGATAGGGGTGATACAGCAGGGAAGAGAGATCTGCAGAAACAGATGAGAATGACTTAAAAGGACAAAAATATAAAAGAATCTCCTGAAGGGGAAAAAAAAATAACTGAAGTTTTTGTCTCATTGGAGAACTTTTCAAATTACTTTTTATGTCATAGTCCACAAAAGCGTCACCTCAACAGGGAATCATCATCTCCTGGAAAGAATGTAACAAGTGAAAATGGGACAAGCATGATCAGGAAATAGTAGACAGTGACCACTGGCATACTAAGGAGAGAGAAATGCTGTAGGCTTGTTTCATATAGTCACATTTCAGAAAATGGTTTATTACAGTCAATATTCCTTCGACAGACCGGCCCAAGTGACTGACAGGCAGTGACCAGTAGTAGCCCAGGAGCTAAATGTTCCCCCTTTTTCTGCCATCTTAGGCTTCAGAGTTAGATTTCTGACTCACTCTACTGTGACAAGGCAGCTAATACATGTGCCATTCCTCACGTAGCTTTGGAGGCAGAGAAATAGGTTAAAAATGACCAACAGACAGAACAGACTGTCTGAGCAGAAGCGAGTTCAGCTCACAGAGAAATAAGGCTGGAAAGTTGCCTGTGGAGATAAGCACACAGATTTAATTTCCTATCCAGGAGGAAGAAGTTGCCTTCACAGCTGGATGTACTGTCCTGCAGAAATCTCTGATTTTATTTTGCCTGGGACTCTCCTCCCCTCCCTCCTGCAGCCTGCTTTCTTGCATGGGTGCTCTGTTGAGGGAACTTGAAGGGTCTCATTCATTCCCAAGGCTACAGAGGGAGCACAGACTAAATGTGGTGAAAAGTGCCTCTGTGTGATGAGAAGGAAACCCCAGGCAGGAGGCTTCTCTCTATCACAGGTGTCTGTTTCCTGCATCCTAGGTTAATAAATGATGACCTCCAGCAAAATCATAGCCTGTTCTCACAAATGGTTCTTGTTTTTCTGAAACAGGATCTGTATAGACCAACCTGGCCCCGAACTTATGATCCTGTATCAACCTAAGACTTGCAATTGCAAGTGTGTACCACCATATTATAAAATTTATTTGTTTGTTTGTTTATTGTAATACTGAAATCAAATCCAAGGCCTTGCATGCTAGGCAAGCCCTCTCCCACTCAGTGACAATCTCAGGTCAGATGATCTTTACTATCCGATAAGAAATCTGGTTTTGCCTCCTTGACACAGAGAGATGTAATAACAATCAGTTAATGGGCTGGAGAGATGGCTCAGCAGTTAAGAACACTGACTGCTCTTCCAGAAGATGTGGGTTCAACTCCCAGCACCCATATGGCAGCTGTCTGTGACTCCAGTTCCAGGTGACCTGAAAACTTCCCATGGCAAAACATTAATGCACACACACACACACACACACACACACACACACACACACACACACACACAGAGAGAGAGAGAGAGAGAGAGAGAGAGAGAGAGAGAGAGAGAGAGAGAGAGAAGGAAAACAGCCCGTTAAGATTAAACATAAATAGGGCTGGCTCGTAGATGGCAGGTGCTGCCTCCTGCAGCATCTTCCTGTCTGTTGTGGGCACAGTCATCCACTAGTCCCTCCTCTCCTGACTGTCCCCCAATAGTGTGACTGACATGTGCCTTGTGCCAGGTGGTGAGCTGAGTCTGGAACCCTACCAGCCCTCCAGTCACAGAGTAGGAAAGCCTGAGAATAAGCAGTGGTTATAAGCCAGAAGGAGCAGCTTTTACAAAGCCTAACTACGGCAGGCCCCTTGTCAGATTAGCACAGCCAATCCGATGGATGGGCGTCGGGCCTGGAGCTGCTGCTATGCCAACCCTCTCATTTCCTCCCTTGGGCCTTCAGTTTCCTTTCCCCCATATCTCAACACTGGTTACTTCTCTCCCATTTCCTTCTGGTTGGTTCAAATCTTGAATGGTGCACGGTAACCCTGGCTCACTGGTTCTTGTTTCAAGTTGATACACATGCATGGCTCTCTGTGTAGGTGTGTGTATGTGTGTGTGTGTGTGTGTAAGGTGGTTTGTTTTGTGTTGTCTATAGTAGGCATGACAACTCAGGATAGAAATAGCACAAACAGTCATCATTAACAGGCAGGGTGGGGAGCGTAGTGGGTATAAAAATGATTCAGGCTACTTGGTGCCTTTAAATGGTTCATCATTAGTGGTGTGGTCATGGTTGGGGAGGTTCCAAAAAGGGGAAGAAGAAAGTTATGTAACCAGCTAAACTTGGAAACATCTGGTACGGTGAGGTGCATGATGTGTTATGAGACTTTTATGTTATTAGATGGAGAAACTTTTATTTTGAAGAGGATGTTGGGTACCTAAAGCTTGTTTTCTTTCCTTGGTGGTGCTTCTTGTTTCTCTCAGGAGTAGGGCGCTTGACTGGGTAAGGGAACCCAGAGTTGCGGAAGAGGGTGTTTTGTGTGACGGGCCCCAGTCTTTGCAGGGTGACTTGGTGGTCATCTCTCCTTTACCGTATCTACCAAACCACCTCTCACATGAGCACGCTGAACTCCCAGAGGCAAAGACACATTACACATTACACATTAGACTTTTATTTCTAAGAAACCGAATTCTTTCCTGTAGCGTCCCCTCCTCCCAGTGTTTCTGGACAGCTTTGTTTTTGTCACTTTAGGCAGCTGAGACAAAATACCTCAGGCTGGGTAGCTGATAAACAAGAGGAATTTATCGCTGGGAAGAAGGCTGTAGTCCATGGGAAAGGCATTGGCAGTCAGTGTCTCCTGAGGACCCTTTCGGGACTCCTGGGTTCTCTGGTTGCTGGGCCCTTAGTGTTATAATTTAAGAAAAGCAGCATGCCAGAGAAAGACACCATGTGACAGAGCTCAAACAGAGTTTTTTTTTTTTTTTTAATTAGGGAAAGGGATCATAAAAAGGGGAAAGGGAAGGGGCGAGACCCGCCCCTGCCTCCAGAGACAGGAGCAGTGGGAGAGAGGAGAGAGGAGAGACAGAGAGAAGGATGGGAGCTGGGCAGGATCATTTTAAAAGGCAACACAGTGAATATGCACAGGTGATGCTGGGAAAGTCTTTGAAGGACATATTTTTAATTTTGCTGTCTTATTTCTTTTTTAAATTGGATTATACAAGAGTCAGTGGTAGGCTAGGATCATGCAGGTGCTTTAATACTGTCTCTGAATTGCTAAACTTCTCCTTGCCCTTTGTTTTTCTGTTGTTGCCTTTGGGTTTTGCAAATAGCATAGTTAGGTGTTGCAAAACGACCTTCTCCATACCAAGTTAAGTATGAGCAGCCCCCAAAATGGGCCAAAGAGCACAGTTAGATGGTACAGTATCACAGGCCTGCTTTCAATGGAATCTCTTCACTGTGTACAGTGAGTGGCTGGTGGGTGTTTCCCAGGCCAACATTTCAATTGGTGGCCTCCTTAGGCTTCTGTGAGCATTGCTAGACCCTAGATAATGATGTTTGCCATTTTAAAGGAACTTTCTTGTACATGATTGCACTGTAACATTAGTTGGAAGTAGGGTGAAGGAGATGTTTATTGTTAAGCCAAATGTACAGATGAAGGCCCAAGCCCCTAAATATCTTGTGGGGGAAGATTTGTGACTTCTGCCCTTGGAATCCAAATTGTAGTAGACTATAGTACCTGTACACTGTATTCTGGAGCTTTCTTTAAACCATGAGAAGATATAGGGACTCTTGGGTTCATGGTAAGTCTGGACAGTGCTAAACAGCACGGAGAAGATGGTGACATGAATTGTTTGGGTCACTAGCTGGCTGTTTCCATAGCGTCTGGGTGTGTTCGATGCAGCTGTACTTTGGGCAAACAGTGGCTTATCTGATGAGTTAGGGAACGTTCACATTCTACATTCCTAACTTCAGAACTGGGACACTGGAGAGCCCTTCATAGAATTTACTCAAGTTGGGATCCTAAATGAGGAGAGTAACATGCAGTGGGATGGGTGATCAGTTTCCAGGCTGCACAGCTACAATACAGCAGGGACAGTGTTGAGCCCAAGGCACTCTTCTCTGTCGCATACTGCTGGCGTTTTCTTTCTTTCTGTTATTTGTCTGTGGAAAGCCACCGTTAGGAGCTGGGGGGCTTTCGAGTCAATGAGCTCCAGACTTGCACTTGGCCTCCTCTGGAAGAGAATTGTGCAGCCAGGGCACATTTATGACAGAGCGTGAGGGTAGGGACAGCAGGGCTGTGCCCTCTGAGATTGTCCCTTTTGCTCAAGAAAGGAGACTTTTCCTGATGTCTATGGGAGGCTTCTGCTTCCATCTCATGGGCAGAATGGGGCCAGCTGCCATTGCTTAGCTGGAAGTGAGGAACCAGTAAATTGTAGCCTCTGTAGTTGGAGCAGGAGTGAGAAGAGGGTGGGGCCTGGATGTCTGGGGTCAATTAACAGTCAGCCTTAGATATATCCTGAATTCCAGGGAGCAGCGGGATGAGTGCAGGCCATGGCGAAGCCTCATGCATTAGATCATACTATACAGACAAGTCAACGTGGCAGTAAGGGAGATGACTGACTTCTCAGCCTGATGGGACTCTGTGCTAACTCCCAGGCCCACCATTAGTCTTTTTCTAAGAGCATGTAGGTGTGGCCACTTGGAGAAAATACAGACACTTCCTAAAATACAAGACATTTTCTACTGCCACCAGATGTCCTCTGGAGAATTTCCTACTCCTTAATAACCAAGCAAAGCTACCCTGATTGATGTTGGAGGCTGGGAGGTTGAGGCAGGAGGATGGCAAGCTCAAGGCCTGCCTGGGCAATTTGGTGAGACATTGTCTCAAAATAAAAAGTAAAAAGAGAATTTGGGATACCATAGCTTAACCGTAGAGTGCTCGTCAATACCCAGAACTGCAAATCAAAGAATCCCATAAGATTAACTTTAGTCTCCAGGTCTTAGTTCTACTAGGGTTGTCTCCCTCTCTACTAGGGTTTGTGCTGGCTGGCTGGGTCACCGCATGGAACACAGCTGTGCAGTGACAGCTGGGCCTAGTTCCCTAACTTGCCCACACCTCCCTCTCAGGGCCTCCCTCTTACCACCAACCTCTTGAAGATTCAGGTATGTGCATTTTACTAGGGAAAGAGCCCAGGGCCAAGCCACTGACATCAAAGCCAGGGGAAATTCAGGGAGAATGAGCTGGATGCTTCATTGTTCCTGCTAGAGTAGCACCAGCTTTGTTTCTTTCTTTCTGTTGCCTTTCCCCCTTCTGGGCAGGCTCCGTTTGTGTTACTCTGCCTGGGCCATTGTTTGCATAGAGCTGGGTTCCCAGAGCAGGGTGGGCGGTTGATGGATTTGTTAAATAAGAGTGGGAAAGGGCCAGGAAGCCACAACTCTTCTGTATGGACTTTAGAGAAGGCTCAAAGAATGGGGAGCTGAACAACTCCATGGAGCAGGTATTAAAGAGACATTTTCCTCTTGAATCTTTCACCTTCTCATGTGATTTTTTTTTTTTTTTAAATTGTCATCTTGATGAAGATCGTAGATTTCAGTGTAGATATCTGGTCATCTGCTATGCCCAGAGGGATTTTGGTGAATAATTGTAATGTTCAAATATTTATTTGCCCTAGACCTCTGCTGTGTTTTCCTAAGATCCTGTCCACCTACTAGGGTTCTTTGTGGACTAGATATGTTCCATTCTCAAAGTCTTTATGGAAAGGGAACCCCTAGATTACAAAGGCAATAAACAAGGGGGCTAATTTTCTCTCTTTTCTGC